>NC_138738.1:30503759-31811467 GCF_965113295.1 Leuciscus leuciscus | reverse complement strand
TAGACCTTCTAGGCAATGCGTGTGTTTTTGAAATAGCGGGTGACATTCAAATCCAAAAGGATATTATACAAATGTTGTGTATTGAAATGTTTTGGAAACCAAATGTAATCTAATGTAATATGCGTAAAAACCCAAGAAATACACACACCTGGCAGTATATCTCAAAAGATAGGCTCGTATTATCAGTCCGGCTTTGCTTCGCACTTCATCTCTCTGCTTCTCCAGCTTCTGTTCCAAAGATTCCTTTAGGAACACCTAGGGAGCAAAGGTTATCACAGGTTAGTGCCATCAAACAAAACAAGTGAAAATGTGCCAACCATTAATTGAAAAGAGATATAAATAAGCACATTTATAAAGGAAGATGTCAAAGATATACCTTGGTCTTTCCAAACTGCCACTCCTTCTTGGTCCTGTCATGGAGTGTCAGCAAATCTGTGCTCTTCTTTTTCTCATCTCCATTGGAAGCCACAGATGCCTTTTCCTTCTCCTTGAGAATGATCTTATACCTGATGTACACAACCACAAAATCATAAACGTCTCCCAGAAAACATGAGCCAACAAAAACTCATGCATCTATATTTGTTTTAACCCTTACCTGGTAAAGAAGTCTTTAAAGGTGCGTCTGACAGGGAATCCAGCTCTGCGAATCTTTACTGTCTCCAACATGCCAGAGTACCGCAACTGATTCAGAACCACATCTGGGTCAAACTTGTTTGGGTTCTATAGAAGAGAAACAAACATTATTAAAATGTATAATGTGTGTGAAATAACATCACAATTTATTTTTTAAATTGCATTCTTATTGGTTGATGTGACTGCTCTAACCTTGTCCATGTTGGGTTTAATGCAACGCACAAAGAAGGGGTTGGATACACTGAGAGTGGCCATTAGAGAATGAAGAGAGTCCTGAAGGACAGAAGAGACAACCAAATGTCTTAAATCACTGACAAGTCGAAAGGGGCTGCAAGTAGGGTGACCACCCGTCCCGCTTTGCGTTGTACCGCACAGCATTTTCACCCCTTATTGAGAAAATGTCTCGCATTTCCATCAGTCTGTTGTTTTTTAATGATCATATTAAGAAAACGAGCATGCATTCTTTTGCCTTTTTAAGAAAGCCTTTTATTTATTCTTTTTGCGGCATAGTTTTTCACCTATGTTTAACAGCGCTTCGTCAGAAGTACAAATACAACAGCCGTTTTTTAAATCCTATCCAATGGTTGAAAAGAAAGGAGTAAACACGGTCACTAGTAGGTTGTGACAGCTGTCAATCAAAATGTGGAGCGGTGATTCGTTCCATGTGTTCCCTGTCGGAAAACAAATGGATAATTCGGTAAATAAAAATGTTATTCAGAATAGAATAATGTGAGCCTCCAGTATGATTTTAATATTTGGTTGGTATGTGCTGTTTTCTTGTGTTTCAGCCAAGTGTGTTCTCTGGTGCTGGAGGAGAACAGAATGTATCAACTTGTTGCCTGCTTTGGTTGTTTTAATTCACATCCTTTCTAAAAATATGAAAGTTTTTGGTTTAATATATTCTTAATATACAAGACTGTCAATTAACAAATTTCATGTTGTTTTATATTTTATTTGTTCATCATTTATTTTGTTGGATTTAAGTTGGACTTGGTCAGAACTGTTTCAAAAATAGTTATCTGCATGATGCCTGCTGCCTTTGGGCTCAGTGATGTTGAGTTTAAATGACATGTAAAATAAAGACATGTTATGTTACATTGTAATGTAATGGTGTTTTCTGGAAGGGACTAAAGAACAAAGTATTTTTATCAGCTGAAAGGCAGAATACAGATGTTTTTATTAAGTTAGATAGACATTATATAACAGTTTCAGGTTATGTTTTAGTGTTGGTAACATGTCCCACATTGTCCCACACAAACTTAGTAATCTTCCCAAATTTGGTTTGTTTGATGGTGGTCACCCTAGCTGCAAGCAAAATGTGAATAAGACACTGACTTAACTGACAAGTGAATCTAGTTAGGTCTATTATTAATATGAAAGTCTTGATTTGGAAGCTATATCTCACTCTGAACTGAGAGCTGACAGTGGGCTTTTTTCTGGCCGTGCCCATCTTCAATGTCTCCTCATTGTTTCTGCTGCTCACTTGCTCAAACAGATCATAGATGAAATCCAATCTGCACACACACAGAATCACTCACAGGTTAATCTACACAAGAACAAAATTGCCTTAGCGTGTGTGTGAGTTTATGAATTTGTGTGTTCGTGTCTTACCTACTATCCTTCAGCATGTTCAGTATATCATCTCTAAATGTGTCTCTGTTCTTCTCTAAAATCCCCCTCACATCATATAAAACCTATAAAAAAAGAAGACAAAATATAAAGATTAAAAAAGGAAGACAGGTAAACAGACAGACTGACTGACAGATAAATAGACAGACAGACAGACAGACACTTTGTATACCTCTCCAGCATAGTGCTTTATTCCAAACTGATGGTCTGCCAGTCTGGGTTTCACATAGTAGGGATTAGTCTGTGGATAAACAACCTCATTTGTAAGTTTATTTATGTTATGCTTGGTTGAATTGTATCATGTCCCTGGCTTGTATGATGAGAATATAACTCACAGAGTGTCGTCCATGCAGTTTCTCCAGCAGGGTGAAGTCAGTGCCTTTGGGAAATCGGCTCTCCTCGTTAACCAGAGCTAACATGCCCAGTTTCTGTATAAACACAACATTAGATAAGTGTTAATTAACACAAAACTGAAAACCTACTTATAATAAATAATGAAATACTTATAATACTGAAAACGTAAATTATAATAATCAAATTGAACTTTGATTGAATGAATGCATAAATAGTCAGACTAAATTAAACCAAATTGTTCCCAACAGCTAACCATGATTAGATTACCTTTTCAATTAGATCCAGACATTCTGCATTGTCCATCCAATCAATGGCTTCCCAGTGAATCCCTTCCCTGTATGACAGAATTTGTTAGTTATATTATACAAAATCTTTTCAAATGCTTAAATTATATTTGTAATAATTTTTCAGGTGATCTGGCACTTAAGAGATCCAATACACATGTAAGAATAGATGTAACAGCAGACCAAATCGATGTTGATGGTGTTCTGCAGAAGAGCGATGGCATCTCAGATCATTATCTAGTCTCATGTATACACCATTAAGCCAAGGCTGCAAAACCATCTCCCTGTTACAAATATGGTAGAATAATCACCTTTACCGCTAAAGATTGCTTTATAAATAATCTTCCTGATCAGTTTCAACTCCTCAACATACCAGACAGCTTAGAAGATCTCAATGTTGCAAGAGAAACTATTGACACTCTTTTCCAGCACTTTAGACAAGGTTGCTCCTTTGCGCTTAAAGCTTGTGGTTTCTCAAATATTCCCTTTCATGCAGTGTGTAAAATAGCTGTTTGTGAATGTAAACGTTCTGCAAAGTTGTAAAGTCAAAAGTGCACGATAAATAAAGTTATTATCTCCCAAAAGAAAGAATCGACTCAGAACCGCCTAAACGAGTCGTTCGAATCCCACTGCGTAAGGTTCTACGTCACTAGAAAATACATTTGCATAATGCCAGCGAATGTTGTACGTTGTCCGACCTGCTTACTTTTCAACTCTTAGAACACAACCCTAGGTATTTATTTGATACAGTGGCTAAATTATAGACCCCCTGATGAACAATTACATTCATTCTTTGCTATAGGAGAGGAATAATTGTCTAAACTTGTCAAATCTTCAAAATCAACAACATGTATGTTAGACCCTATACCAACTAAGCTACTGAAAGAGAAGTCCAGAAGTCCACAAGAAGTCCAGAAGTTCCAGAAGTACTTTTCTTAATATTGTTAATTCATCATTATTAAATCATCAACTTTTAAGCTGGCTGTTATGCTGGCTCTCATTTAAAAAAAAAACACACAAATTGATCCTAGAGAATTAGTTCATTACAGACTGATCTCGAATCTCCCTTTTCTGTCAAAAATTAGCCAGATACTTGTGAGCCAGTATCCTCACAACTATGTTCCTTCTTAGAAAGAAATTGTGTCTGTGAGGATTTCCAGTCAGGATTTATACCGTATCATAGTACTGAGACTGCTCTTATTAGAATTACAAATGATTTGCTCTTATCATTTGATCGAGGTTGTATCTCTCTATAAGTGTTACTGGATCTTAGTGCTGCATTTGTTTATATCGACTTCAACATTCTTTTAAATAGACTCGAAAATTATGTTGGCATTAGTGGAATTGCATTGGCATGGTTCAAAACATATTTATCTGACCATTATCAATTTGTAGCAGTAAACTAAGAGGTGTCATATCAATCACAAGTGCAGTATGGAGTACAGCAAGGCTCCGTTGCTTTTCACCCTGTACATGCTACCCTTGGGAGATATCATTAGGAAGCATGCCATTAGTTTTCACTGTTACACTGATGATACTCAGCTCTATATATCTTCACGCCCTGACGAAACATACAAATTCACAAAATTAACGAAATGCATAGTTGATATAAAAACATTGGATGACTGGTAAATATCTGAACCTGAATATCTGATATTTTAAATATCTGACCAAAAACCTCAACACGTAATAACCTAGAATACTAACTAGCTCTTGATGGCTGCTCTGTCAAGTCTTTGTCATCAGTTAGGAACCTGGGTGTGCCAATCTTGCATTTGAAAGCCACATTTCTAACATCTGTAAAACCAAATTTTTCCATCTTAAACATATATCTAAATTACGACATATGCTCTCAATGCCAAATGCAGAAAAGTTCGTTTATGCATTCATGATCTCAAGGCTAGATTATTGTAATGCCCTTCTGGGTGGTTGTTCTGCACGCTTAATAAACAAACTCCAGCTAGTCCAAAATTTAGCAGTTCGATTTCCTTCTAGAACCAGGACGTATGACCATATTAGCCCAGTTCTGTCAACACTGCATTAAAAAATATTACAAATTACTTCCAAAGCACTAAATCGTTTAGCTCCTCAGTAATTGAGTCCTTTGCGTCTATTGCGGTCAAATTCTGGCCAGTTGATAAAACCTAGAATATCAAAATCGACTGCAGGCGGTAGATCCTTTTCCCATTTAGCACCCAAACTTTGGAACAGTCTTCCTAGCATTGTTCGGGAATCAGACACACTTTGTCAGTTTATATCTAGACTAAAAACACATCTCTTTAACCTGGCATCCAAATCCATTAAAGGATTGTTAAGCTGCATAAATTAGGTCAACTGGGAACACTTCCCATATCCACAGATGTACTTGTTACATCGTAAGAAGAATGGCATCAACGCTAACATTTGTCTGTCTGTCTCATCCTTATCCAAAGGTTACCGTAGTCAGCCGGATCCGGGTCGTATCCAGATCAGATGGTGGACCTGCACCTAGACACGACCTCACTGCAGCACTGAATGTCAGCAGAGACCATGTCTACTAGACAATCCCTTGAGAAGGCCTCGTCGACATGATAGCCAGAGACCCTCAGCAAAGACCACAAGAACCAGACAAGTTCTCTGCACAGACCCCTATGGCCAGCATCGTCTCCTTACTGGCGTGATGAATCCGATCTTCAAGCAAAAGGAACTGGATGAAAAATATTTGAATGGTATTGATCCACAATCTGACTTCTGACTTGTGATGCAGCCTGAATCATAATCACACCGTGTTTGTTTGTTGGCCAGAGGAGAACTGGTCCCCCGACTGAGCCTGGTTTCTCCCAAGGTTTTTTTCCTCCATTTCTATCACCTGATGGAGTTTGGGTTCCTTGCCACGGCCATCTCTGCCTTGCTTAGTTGGGGACACTTAATATTCAGCAATATTACTGATTTGACTGCACTGATGCTATCGGATGAGAACTCAACTTAGCTGGATGATGACATCACTGTTTTCTGCAGAGCTGCTTTATAGCTGAACTGAACTCATTTCATAATTGATGTACTTTACACAGTTATTAAACCGAAATGAATCAACACTGAACTAATTTCAACTGAATAATGACTGTTTACTATTGTCGTTTCAGAGCTGCTTTACAGCAGTTAAATACTGTTTGCATCATTGAATCGTTATTGTCCTGCTTATCACTGTAGCGCTACTTTAAAACAATCTGTATTGTATAAAGCGCTATAAATAAAGGTGACTGGACTTGACCAAACTTTTCATGCACTCACGGATGTCAGTCTTTACCTGTTGTACTCCAGTTGCTCCAGAGAGAAAATATGTTTGTTGAAATATTCTTGCAGTTTCTCATTAGCATAATTAATGTTGAACTGCTCAAAACGGTTCACCTTCAGAACACAGAAACACTTGTGTTAGAGCTCAGTAAAAATATTATGTGTGTCTATCTGTGTGAATGAACATGTGATCTGCAGTGGCCTCACACCTCAAAGTTCTCAAAACCAAAGATGTCCAGGATTCCAATAGACTTGAAATTATCTTTGCCCTTTATCTTCTGATTAATTCGCATGATGATCCACGAGAAGCACTGAGAATAAAGCGCCATGGCAACTGAATCCCGGGAATCTATTGCCTGTCAATCAAAAATGAGAAAAGAAAATGGACAAGTGGAGTCAGAAGAGAATAACTGTCAAACTATGCAAGTTTTTTTTTTTATAAAAGCATGTCATTACGAGAAAGTGTGCATGTATGTATATATATATATACATATATACAGTATATATATATATATATATATATATATACTGTATATATATATATACATTTATGATTGTACCTGTTCCACTGTGAGTGGAGAGCAGATCTCTTCTCCTCTGAGGATCATGGAACGCTGGGTCAGAACCTCAGACAACTGAAAACTGTCCAGGCCCAGGAGCTCGCTCACATTAGTGACAACTACAGGAAGTAGAGAAGAGAATTACTAACAAACACGTAATAGTGACGTCTATGTAATGGATAACCCACGGCTAGGTGTGCATTACATGGTTTTAATGTACTACGTAGAAGCAAAGAACCACCCAACGTTAATCGGAGGGTTACCGGTTATTTTTGTCAGCTACTACTAGTTAGATTTAGCATCTGCACACTTTAAATAAGACACAGAGATAAAGTAGTGTGGCAAGATTACATTTATTTAATTTAATTATAACATTTATTTGAATAAACTATTGAGAGAGCAAGAGAGAGAGAGAGAGAGAGAGAGAGAGAGAGAGAGAGAGAGAGAGAGAGAGAGAGAGAGAGAGAGAGAGAGAGAGAGAGAGAGAGAGAGAGAGATGAGAGAGAGAGAGAGATGAGAGATGTGCGTGTGAATTACCTGCATCTGTGCAGTGTCTTTACTAACAATGAAGCTCTGAGTTTAATTACTTTAAAAACAGCAAAATTACCACCTCGTTGCTGAGTAATATAATAAATGTAGCAAAGCTAATTTATTAATAAAAGGCATGGGGCAGAATAGACAAGTTTCTTTGCTCCTGAATTTTTCTGTGTGTGTTCAGAGCATTCTCCAATCTCTGTGTGCGAGTGATAAGTGTGTATATGTGTTCTTCAATGAAAACAGTGCATTAATATAGAACAGTGATTAAACTGACTGAAACTACCTGTGCATTATACAGTTTGAATGCCCACTTTTCAGCCAATCAGAATCGAGTATTCTGACAGACCATGGTATATCTATCAGTAACAGATGAATGACACCTCTCACCCTGTTTGGTGGTGATCTGCGCGCCCCCTGCTGTCATGAACTCCACATTGCCAAGTTGCAGAACTCCAGACAGCAGTTTAAACATATCTCTGATCTCTTCCTCTGTGAACTCCATGACCTTCAGAGCCTCCTGAAGACAAAAAGAGAAAGAGAGAATTAATCATTCTGCTCTTAGTTTTTTGTCTACCTTAAGAATGTTAATCTACTTGATTTTTTTATACCATGACGTCATCAAAATGCTGCTTGTCATCGAGACTGCGGTCCTTCACACATCCTGACTGACTCAGGTAATGAAAAACCTCAGGGGAGTCTTCAAGAAAATATGTCTCTATAAACAGAGGGACATATCTAATCATTCAGTCTGTCAACATGAGTGTGTATTCTAGTTGATACTAATATGCCAGCATCATCTGCGTTGTGGAAATGCATGTGTGTTTATTCACCCTTTTGGCTTTTGCTGGTCCCAGCCAGCAAAGCATAAAAGATGTGGTAGTTTCTCTCCCCTGGATTCTGCCTAACCACTCGATTCTGGAACACAGATCAGATCACATATGATGAGTGGGCGAGAATCTCACTTTGGCAGACACTGTTTCTCTGCAAAATAGGGGAGTGATTCTGCCTTTGACAAGATATCCAGTGCCAAATCGTATCAACAGAATTTTTTGGGGTTTTATACTGTGAACAGTTGATCACAGAAGATTGATTTCTGGTAGTTAGGGGTGAGTCACACAGGAGACAGCAAGGTTTACCTTTTCAAGCAAATCTGAAGGGGCAAGAATTAAGGGAAATACAGTTGCATGAAACTGTGCTTGTAGTAAACTGTACTGTGAACATGGTTAAGCATGTTACCTTAGTCACTCAATGGCAGAAATGTGTGTGTGTGTGGGGGGGAGTTATAACAACTGAACTATACCAGGCAAAACATGAAATGGTTGAAGTGCGTCATTCTACTGTATTTCAGTAAAAATGAATGGGTAACTATGGTAACTGGGATTTGTTTTACCTAATGAGTGGACAGGTGACATACACTTGTGGAAAAAGAAGTACACTTTAGTATACTAATATACTTTTAGAATACTTAACTGTGAACTAAATGTAGTTTTTTCTGACACTTGATTGTATTACATAAAAATATATTATAGTTTTATAGTTTCATTTATATTAAATGCAATTTCTTGAACTTGCATGTTGCATTTTTCACACACTTAGAGAGGACTTATATACATCTTTATATGTAATTTCCTAATTACTTGTATTGTTGTTGAAATATTATTAATATGTAATGCCAAATGTATTGACAAGCAGTCATACACTTTAATTTTGATTGAAATCTATAATGTATTTAAATATATTGATTATATATAAAATGATAATCAAGTAGTTTTCATGTGCTTTAGAATGTTAGTCAACACATCAACGTATACAGTACTTTTCTAAAGCATGGCGAAATATTATTAAAACATCATTTTAAAAATGTAATTTAATGTAAAACTTAATTTGAAATGATTACAAAGTGCACTTTTTAAATTATACTTAAGTGTGTTAAACACAGTCATGAAAGTTTACTCTCTGTAAGTACACTTAAGTGCCGTTTTATTTCAGTAATATATTATTATTTTATCTGCAAGTTTTTTTTAAAGTACACTACAACTGTACATTCAATACAATTAAGCTCACTTCTTTTTCACAAGGGTAAGGTACCATCTGTGAAGGTCAAGGTATCTCTGTATACAAAAACTATGTATTTGAATACAGTGAGGAGGATACAGTCGACGATGCATCCTCCTTGGAGGTTCCCGCTTTGAGAGAAATGAAGCTGAATGAATTTCCCAAAACGACTAGAGTTGTTGTTGTAGACTGTTTTGGCATTCCCAAATGCTTCCATGATGGGACTGCACAAGAAAGAAAAGTATAAAGGTTGTGCATTTGAGTGTGCATATAAATACTTAGGCTGTGTGTGTTGAGGCATGCGCTATACCTGCTCTGTACGATGGCTTGCTCCACGCGCGTGCTCTTCTCCGTAGGCGGTGTCCCAGCAGAGTTTTGGCTCATGACAGACAGGAACTGCAGCAGTAGTTTGGTGCTTTCTGTTTTCCCAGCTCCACTTTCACCACTGTTAAACACATGCATACACACATTCATTTATGACCTTCACTGACATTTGTGTTACCCTGATTGAATTTGCAATGCTGTGAAATCTGATAGCAGTTTGTGGCAAAAGTCTAAACCACAACTGCTCAAACTCAACACAAATGAGATTAGTACACTGAGATAACATCTAATAATGAATACCCATCAGTTCAAAGTCAGTGAATAAGGCCTAAAGCATTCCAAACCTTCCTCACATTATCTACATGCTTTAAAACAAGATACAAGTGACACAAAGCATCACTGATTTTTTCCAGGTAGAAGTTATAGAGTGTGATAACCCTTGCTGTTTAGTTTCGGGATTTTGTGATTGGTTGCTCCGCCCACAAATTACTTCAATTTGCAGTCCATTGGGTATACCTCTCGCAGTGGTTCAGACGCTTCTTTAAAAGAGACTGCCAACTGAGCCAATGGGGGACAGGTTTGGGACATTGTTTGTGTTGTGTTTTGTTTTTGTTTTTCTGAGCACTTACAACACTGCAACCCTTGATTACACACTGATGTTACTGACGATAAATGATTTTATTATTGGAGAGCTACTTTTTTATGATTAATAAAGCTTTATCTTTTGACACTACATTTCAAAAGATTTTACAGAAAGTTATTTATTTTCATGCTTGTTCTACAGGTTTGTCAGCTTGA
Organism: Leuciscus leuciscus; assembly: GCF_965113295.1. NCBI lineage: Eukaryota > Metazoa > Chordata > Actinopteri > Cypriniformes > Leuciscidae > Leuciscus > Leuciscus leuciscus. The sequence goes on along the minus strand of NC_138738.1, from coordinate 31,801,020 downwards.
CCAAACAAATAAAAAAAGTTGTATTTGTATTACCTGATCAGCACACATTGGCTATCATGCCTCTTCCATAAGCAGCGGTAACACTCATTAGCAATAGCAAAGATATGTGGTGGCAGCTCGCCCAAATGATGCTGACTATACAGCTCCACTGCGGAGAGATCGTACAGCCCCCCGATCTGCTTATAAGGATTCACAGCCGCCAAGATAGAACCTATGTTAGTCTGAGAGACAGAAAAAGAGAGGCAGTAAGTTAAGGACTACTGAAAGCCAGCAGGTAGTAAAACAATAAAACCAGCATATTGAGACAAATGTACACATTTGTGATCAGTGCACATTTTAGTTTATATCCACAAATGAAGGGAAATGTAAAGGGAACTTTAACAATCAGTATGTGATCAGGTCATATTTCACATTAGAAGCTGGTTGTGTCAGGGTCGGTCAAGGGAGGATTGTGGATGAAGTGTCTCCTTATCAATGCGCAATTAAATCCATCTCTTTTAATATTAAATGCATCAGGACATGCTGGTCTTTGTAATGTGTTTATGTGCAGGTGTGTGATTGCAATTTTTATATATTGAGGCTAACAACACCCATGCTCACTGGCCACCAGCAGTAATATGACTTGCTGATCTTAACAATGGCGCAGTGATAAGATTAAATTGCGACTTTCCTGGATGACTGGAGAGGAGCCAAACACAACACTGTGGATGCTACACAAGGGGAGCTTGGATTAAAAAAGAAAATCTATTGTAGGCTTGTAATAATCACTGATTTCATACATGGCTATCATCTATTGCAGTGGTTATCAACTCTGGCCAGTGTTGCCTCCTCTTTTCAATGGAAAGTAGTTCCATTGAAGCTTGCTCAAAAAGTAGCTAAATGTCACTACTAGATAACGTAATGCACCAACTGTTGGCACTTTACATCTGTTATCTCACCTAATCTGTGCTCACATACTGTATTTTTATACAATATATAGCCAAATGTCCAATAATGCTGTTCTCATTTACATATTTTCTGTCAGACAATGGAAAGAGTATGATATAGAGACTGACTACACGTTAACCAACAGTCCAAAAAGATGCTAGTCGGCTTTTTTTGTGTTTTTTTAAAGATCTTAAAGGTTTTAAAGGTTTTTTAAATTGGTAACGCTAAATCTGGCCCTTGAGTCCACTTTCCTGGAGCGTTTAGCTCCAACCTTGATTCAAACTCACCTTCCTGTAACTTTCTAGTAATCCTGAAGACCTCGATTAGCTTGCTCAGGTGTGTGTGTGTGTGATTAGGGTTAAAGCTGAACTCTGCAGGAAAGTGGACCTCGAGGGCAAGAGTTGAGAACCCCTGATCTACTGTAACTATTTATGAGGTGTTAAAAAAATCTCAAACCTGTTAAGAAGCAAAACACACAATAAAAAAAAAAAAAAAAAAAAACGATGGTGATACTGTACAAAAATCAGAATGGATCTGAAAAGTGTGTCAATGTTGTCCTTGCAAAAATTATTTTGTCGCTACCACCCCAAGAGGGGAGTCATTCACATTCAGGTCGGCTGTGCCTCTGTGTCTAAGATAAATCAGATAACCGCTTGCTATCAGTCATCAACCCCAATACATGCATCCTGGGAAAGGTAAATTACAGTTTCCATTTACCAAGATGGGATAAGAGAGCAGAAGAGCACCATCACATTCACTCCATTTAGCACAACATGACACAAATCTGCAGTCTAAAGCAAGATCAACAATATAGCTGATAAAATAAAGCCTTGCATGCTGTTTTAATTTTATATTCAAATAACAAGGAAATGTATAAGCTATTTTCAGACACTGATAGAGATATGTTATTTAAGCTCTAATAAAACACATTACACTGACCTTTGCTAATCATAAAAAAATCCATACATAATATCCTCTATTGCATATGAGAACTAGAGCTATTCATCATACTGTGTCTCGTAAGGCTTGCAATTTCATTACCAGCACAAATATAAAGAGATAAACAACAATACAGTTATTATCTGACTTGTTAGAGCAGGTTATTGGACCTATGATCCTATGAATGGCATGATGTGTTTGAGGTATAGATGACTGTCTGATGCTGTTGTCCCTCTGTAGTAAACTAAACAGGGCAGGTCATGTTCACAACTGTTGCAAGTAATTACCTCTGACACTGGGACTGATACTTTATAAATGGTGCTTCACTTTATCACTTGTTCTGGGTTTGTTAACACCGCATGATAGAAGATTAAAAAGAATCTGATGAATAAAAGTGTTGTAATCATGCTGAAAACTTTCAATATACTTGACTCTGTCCCAGTCAATCCTTACAAAGAGGGATTTACTGACTCTTTTTCTATGGATTTTGCAAAGGTCAAGCTTGAATGTTTGGATCATAATTCAGACTGTGAGTCATACCAGTTCCTCCAGACCACAACTCTAAACCAGCAGTCTGTGACGTATGGCTCTGTCTAGACAAATGAGGTTCCAGTTCCAGTCCTAGTCACCCGATCACATGACCCTTCTCTTTGGCAACAGACTCTATAGCACTGTTCTCAATTTGTTTTGGTCATGCCCCCTTTTAAACCTGTAAAAAACTGTGGCACCCCAACACCCCACCTCACCTCTGACAACCAAATCATTTCAAAGATTGAAAGATTTTTTAAATTGAAAAACCGGCAATGAAAAACACTTCACTTTCATCGTGTCTACACCAAAACCCCTTATAATCAATAAGCACGTTTACATAAACACCAATTCGCTGCTAACTAAAAATAACGCTGCTCGCTTGAAATAACCTGTTTTCCGGATTTACAAGCAAACCAATAACCTGACAACGCAAATAAATAGTGTTTACAAGACTTAATTAATAAATCAGGTTATTTCCCGGTAGTGACATCAAAACGTAATAATTTCCGTATCTGACTCCGAGTATTTAATTTGTTATGTTGGCTGTAACTTTTTGGGTCAAGAAAGATATATTTCCTCCTCCCTTACTGCAAAACTCTCGCTCTGTCTGGATGCGCTGTTACATATCACACATGCGCACTTCAATAAGCCAACAGAAATCAGGTTAATGAGTTAACATGCTGGGCGAAATTGGAGTAAGGGGACATTTATTCTTAAGCCGTTTATGACTTTACTCCGATAAAGAAAAACGGGTTAACGTGTTTACATGACCACGTGCATTGTCGGCTTATTAACCATAACTGGGTTAAGAGCGTGCATGTAAACACACTCAGTGATTCTATCTACACTGGATCTGGCACGACACAACAAATCCCCGATAGTAAACTGATGCCCTGTTCTATTTATGTCATCCTCCAAGTGTTTGCGCTACTTGACACAAAGGACAAATGGATTTGTAAAGGTCGCTTTTTCGCGCCCAGTGTAGACAGCTTTTAGCTTTTGCCCCATGCCACGACATGGCAACGGTTGCTTCTGGTGTTGACGTTTGTGCTGCTGTTGAAGGGGAGCGGTGAGTACACAATAGCAGCTTGTGATGTCGTCCGCTGATGAGGTGCTTTTCTATGGCAAGGGTCTTCTGTGTCAAGCTTGTTTAGGCTGTGCGAAGTCATCGGTCTAAAGAAGGAAGTAGAGGAATTGTCGTTCGGTGCCGCTTTATAAAAAAAGGCAGAGAGCCAATCGCCATTCACACACTCGAACGCTGTTGTTGCCACTGTTGAACGCTATTTTTTTTTCCTTCTTTTTTTTCTGTCAATCCAAAAAATGTCCCGGAAGGATAATGAAGGATAAAAGTGAGTTGAATTACCCCAAATTACGTCACACAGTGCGCAGACCATCACGGAACACAGATGGTCGAAGTACTTTGGGCTTTAGTGCATCGTGGGTCACAATTGACTTTAAAAATGTAAGGTTGTTTGATCGTTAATAGTCGGCTTCTGGATTTGGTTATTCACTTGTACACTAAAACTTAATGGTATTTTTTTTGTTGCATAAATTCTTATCCCTAATTACAAAAAACCTTTGCATTGAGCACCTGCAGTGTGCAGTTTGAATCTTCTGTTAAAAAATAAAATAAAAAATACACTAGATTTATGGTTCACATAAATTCAATTTCACACGAGAACCTCATTCATCAATAGTGGCAAATGAAAATACAAAATAGTCTTTGTTGATGTAATATAAATACTGTATAAATATCTTGATATCTAAGCTGATAAACTCACTTTAAACAATGGAAATAAAAGCAAACAATGGAACATTTACTATGGCTATTATTTACAGTACATATTTTAATAAATCCTGCAACACATTAGTTTTGTCTGAAAACCCAGTTTGGGATGTATTAGGCTTCGGATGTTTTTGTTGAAGAAGGAAAATTCCTTAATCAAACAGGGTTTCCTTTCAGTCTCAGGCTGAGATGTTTTGCGTTAATATCACTCTGTTAAACTAAGGCAGGAAACTCCAGTTCCTCTCATAGTCAGTCAGAGAGCTGTCCACCCTAAAACTCAGAATACAAAACAACACAGGATTGATTACACAGGAAACACGGAGTGAACACTTAGGCATTAACTGACCTACTTTTTCATAAAGTACTGACATGAAGAAAAGTGGAAAGAATCCCTGGTGAAAATGTGCAAACCTGTAATGATTTATTATAGGCTGAGATCAATGATACTGACAATCAATGTAACGCTTTCATGTAGAATATCTAGATCCCTGTTTGTTTTTTTCTTTTATTGGCCTGTAACCTATGTATAGAGTGTAAAGGATGTGATGGGGAAACAAGATCAGGAAATGATAAGCTCGACTCAAACTAACAGTGCCCACTTTAGAACCACAGCTCAATGTGTTGAATGATGAGTCCTAAACACAATTCTACAGCTTTGATTAATCATTCATTTTTTACTCTTGTCTGAAGACAAAATCTATTGAAATACAATAAAATTATAATATGCATATATACCACTTATGAATTTCAAATAGGAGATAATTTTGCATTTTCAAATTCGTTTATTTATTTTTCTACTAATTTCAAATGCATATTACCTTTCAGTTTTGTTTTATTTCCAGCATTTTCATCGTAAATAAATATTTATATTTTTAGTTTGAGATTGGTAAGATTTTGTTATGTTTTTTTAAAAAGTCTAATGCTCACCAATATTGCATTATATTAAGTATCATTATTAATGCAATTTAAAATAAAAAAATTTTTTCTATTTTAATAGGCCAAATTTTAAAATGTAATTTATTCCGGTCATTACTCCAGTCTTTAATGTCACATGATCCTTCAGAAATCAGACTAATATGATGATTTGATGCTCAATAAACATTTCTTGATATAATCGTGATAGATTTTTCCAGGATTCTTTGATAGAATCACAAGAAATAGAAAATTCAAAAGAACAGTCCTTGCTGAATAAAAATATTAATTTACTTCTGACCCCAAAACTCTTGAACAATAGTGTATTTCAGTTTCAGTTTTAGAATGTATAGATAAGGAATCAATTGAGGAATTAACAGGTCATTGTAATGGCCCATACTAATCTTGTCAAGGCTTGACACGATGACTCTAGATGACTTATTTAGAGAACAAATAAAAATAATCAGTGGTAAAGTCAAAAGTTTAGTTGGGTCTAGTGACTCTCTGTGTGGAAGATGTTCTGCATTGTTGTTTTAAATTAAGAGTATTTTGTGTCATTTTTTGCGATTTTACCAGTTTGATGACCTCTGTGGCAGCACTGTTAACATTTAGGCCACATCCACACGAAGCCAGAGCTTTCCCTATCCGATTTTTTTTTTTTCCGTTCCAAAAAAAAATTCCGTAAACACGGCGTCGTCTCAAGAAATATCTGCGTACACACGAAACCACTGAAACCGACTCAAAACGATGTAGTATACATGCCAGACCAGTATGTGGCGCTGTAATTCTGCCTCAGACATACACCAAAAACGGAGAAGAAGACTTGGAGCTCGCGCATAAACCTTGCGCGCTGTATACAACAATAATATTAGGCACAGTAGCTTCTTTTTTTCTTTTTTCTTTTTTAATCAAGAGCTTTGTTGAACAATATGAAAAACCATAAATGTAGTTGCTGTGACTTAACGGTGTCTGACTAGTTGACACTTGGTGTGATGACATCATCGTTTCGCAAAATATACGGATTGGCCGTACACACGAAAACGCAAGGGCGGCGTTTTCAGATTTATCCACCTTGGGACCCGGTTTCAAAAAATAGCGGTTTCAGTCTCCGAAAACGCCGGATCCGTGTGGACGAAACACCAATACGATAAAAAATGTATACGTATACAGCGAAACGCGTCTCCGTGTGGACAGGGCCTTAGAGGACTCATTGACTTTTGGCCTCTAGCAAGTGAAAACATTTTTAATGGGGAGACAGATAACAGCAGAAGAACATCATAGGGAACTTCAATGTGGGGGAGATTTCAAGATATCTAAGAGGCTTTTACTGTTTTTAAGAGGACGTAAACTGAAGACTCTGAAACACATTAATTATTGTAAACCTATAAAATTCAATTAATTTATTCAACTAATAGAAGTGTTTTTAAGTAATTTTTGTTGCATACAATAATAAGAGGTCTCATGGAGCATTGTGGGGTCAAGTGTCTGTAAGATTCTTACATAGATGCTGTCTTTCTGGTACCGCTGATGAAGATTGTGCATGATGGCGGCCTCATGAAGCTCTGCCAACATGGACATGTCCTGCACTCCATCAATGCTGCTCTGGTCCATTAAGGACACCTTCTCCCTGTTCACCTCCGCCTGCTGCAGGTACACCACCTGAAAGACAGAAAGAAAGAGTGGGCTAAACAAAATAACAGAGCTCTCACATTCCCAAACCGCTGATATACACACAGATGCATGAGTAGTACATCAAAAAAAGAAGAGAGGATCTTGCCTGGGCCATTTTAAGGGAATGCCTCAGTTGAATAATGCATTAGTCAGACAGCAGGGTTTCCGCATTTCTGTTCCACAGAGTTTCAGCGTGCTGAGGCCTTTCTTTACCCTTTATACCCAACAGGCACTTCTTGACAAAAACACCAGACATTTTGCCAAGCAGAGCACAGTCTGGCCTATTTAAACTCAGCAAAAATGTAACTCTTAACAACTGAGATAAATGTAAACCTGTGTACCTGGGTGCACAGTTAGCATTAAAAATGTTTTTGAATGTGTAATATGCCGATTATCATTGTCAGTGTTTGAGACAGGAATTATGTTAAAGCTGAAGTAATTTTGTTCCATTTTAAAATGATAAACTATAAAATTATATATTTCTTCAGTTATAAAGTTCTCCAATAACAGCTTAAAGTTGGCATTAAATGGAAATCTGTTTTCTAAATGCATGTCATTGATTTTATTGTGAACGGTTCATCCGTGTATATGTTTCTTTCTTTTTTTTGAGCTTGCCTTTATTTACTTCTCTCTGGTAAAGTATGCTGGACTTCTCCAATTATTGAGCACTCTTAAACCCCACCCTTTCTTACAATCGACTGCAAACTCACATTCAGATCTGCCTCCATCCAATCAAAAACCGATGGATAGAACCAAGTCCCTGCCCTACATAGTTTTCTTCTTTTCCAATAATCCATTTCACTTGGATGTATGCCACGATATGGAAGATTCTTCAGTTACATCGCAACTTTAATATGCAGACAACTATAACTAAGCCATTTGTACGTTGATTTCCTAAAAATAAAAAAATGTAAACACTGAGGGTCTGCAGACAGATGAAGTGAAACCTGTCCAATAACAGTCATTATTATAAACTCCATTTGGTGATGCTTTAGCTGCAGATATTACACACTTCAACTTTAATATCCATGTACATCACATGTACTTTGCTAAAAGGTTCTCTGCTTTATTTGAGTGGACAACACAAAAGGGAGAGACTATTTTTCTCTTCTTCTCAGCATTCTATTTCATTCCTGCTGAAACCTAACTCTTGTGCCACCCGTTGCCATGATAACCAGAGCACAGCCCAGTTCATGAGGAGAGACCTGAGAGTCTGATAGATTAAAAATCAATGCAACCACTAATGTGTGTGTGTGTGTGTGTGCCATTTACTTCAGGTATGGATTTATGAGCTGTTACTATTCAAACCCATTAAATCAGCCACAATCATTTTAAGTGCACAGACAAAACACATGCACGTGTGCATACCGTATTGTTCGGAATATAAGACGACCCTGATTATAAGACGATCCCCCCTTTTTCAAGATGTACCTTTTGGAAAAAAGGCTTTTGAGGAACAAATCTTGTCTTTTATAAAGAAAATGCTTTTATTTGAAAATAAATTTCATTTAGCATATTTTTCATTTTTATATTGAAACTAAGTATGGTAAATATTGATCAAATGTACCTACAATCACAAAAATAAACACTTTATGGCATACCATAAAAATAACCTAGTTCTCATTCCCAGTAGATTTCACAATGACTGATTTCTCACCATTTTTATGTACAGTGACAGATGTTGGCATGTCAAAAAACACAGGCGTTTGATCCACATTATCTATCTGATCCAGGGAATATTAATGTTTTTTTCCAAAGCGCTGAAATGACAGCAGTTTCTCCCTGAAGTCGGAGGGCAGGCGCTGAGAAAGACTTGTTCTGCGGCGTAATGCTAATCCATTGCGCCACATCATTTTTACGGTGCGTGTCCACTGGCGTGAAGCGAGCGGAGTCAGAGTGAGCGTTTTCAGTTCATTCCTACTGAAGTTGAACTTCATGCTCGAGCGTGAGCCTGAGGCAAAACTTCCATAGGAATTAACTGAAAACGCTCACTCTGATCCGCGCCAGTGGATACACACCGTTACACACTGTATTTCTTGGCTGCATTGTATGATGACTCATCTGTGTTTATCAGTCCTGGGGGGCACACTTGTTTCACACGTATTTGGCGCTCCCTATTGTTGCAGGTGTATTATTGACGTGAAAGTCCAGACCCTAAATATAAGACGCCCCCATTTTTTCTTATATTCGGAACAATACGGTATATGGGCTGGTATATACCATCATTAGAGGGCAAGACAGAGAGAATTATGTTTGCCTTGGTTACATGCTGTTAAATTGGGGTCGACAGACTGAAGGAAGGAAGGAAAGGTCAACGTTTATGAGCTGAGACAAGTTGCTGCTAATCAATACAACTGACGGTAATGACATTGACCTCCCAGAATCCTGATCAGAATCAAACATTAGAAATATATAGAAACAAAGCTGATTTAGAATTAAATAAATCATAATTTCAGTATATTTGAGTGTGTGTTATTAGAGACATAATATGTTTGTTACTGTAAAAAAGGCCACTATTAGGATTATGTTCATTAGATTATATTCCATCCAGCGAGCCAATCAGCGCTCCGAGCAAGACGCGCAGGTCAGTGATCCCGCCTGAGCTGAGTCAGACCGATCGGGAAAGCAGATGGACGCAAGCTATACTGTAGCGATTTATTTTTGCTAAAGTTGTATGCGTGCCTGTAAAGAAAATAGCAGTCTGTTAATACATTGTTCTCTATACTTTGTTTAAGAACGTTTTAATTGCCCTTAGTGTATAAAAGTTAATGTATGCAAGTGACAAATACGAACTAGCTTCTAAAGATGTCCGTGTATTTATTATAGTTTCCTCACATATATCACTCTTATGTTTAGAAGACCTAATCTACATGCCATTTATTCATCATATGGTTTATTTAATATATATTTTAATATATATATGTACAAAAGTCTACTACTGATTTCTTGTATTCTACTTTTATGGTGTTTTTGACCTCTTTGGAGCTTGACAGTAATCGCCTAACATCATATGAGAGAGGCATCATATGAGAGAGAGTGCTTGTGTGTGTGTTTGGTTGTGAGTCTGTGACAATTTTAAGTTTAGATGCTGAAAAGAGGAGATGAGGAGGTCTTCATGCTCCATTTTCTCCACCCACCCACTCACACACACAAGCACACAGCCGCTCCGTCTCTCTCCCCTCAGCACATGGATATTCCTGCAAATCTGTTTGATGTTTGAAGCTGCTTTGCATGATTCAGACGAAAGCTGAAAAAAAGAGCACAAGCTAGAGAGAGATAGAGAGACTATAAGCACCAGTGACCTACATTCACACCTATAGACAAACAGAAGAGCAGCAGAATGGAACAACATGGGGGTCTTGAGATGCACTTTTTAAATATGAATTAAAAACATTGCCCACATGGCACAAGACACTGAAAAACAGCGAGATGTGACATTACGGTAAAAAACATCTGCCTGCATGTGCACAGAGACCAACAACTATACATCTCAGAATGAAAACAAGAACGTGTCTTGTGTGAATGACCTCTGAATCTACCTCAGACAGATTGATGATCAATTAGATTGTTGTGGACTGTAGGACAGTATGTTCAGTGATATGAAAATAAAACAAACAATATATGGATTTCTAAAGCCATTTTTGCAATGTCTATTCAGTGCTTTCATCCTGTCACAATAATGTAATGTGATTGAATTATTTTAATTTGGGTTAGGGTTAGCTTTTGCGCCAAATATTTACACTACTGTTCAAAAGTTCTCCCAGGCTGGATTTATTTGATCAAAAATGTAGTAAATATAGAGCAACATTGCAGTGCTGAGTGAAGCATATGACAGGAATAGTCCAAGGAAACCGTCTTTAATAATCACTCCAACACAGGAGAACACAACCACGTTAAATCATAGATGACTCATGACAAAGGATTGAACCAAAAAAGGGTACAAATACCAGAACTAATGAGGGAACTAATGAGCTAATTGATTAACAACAGGTGAAATAAATGAGGATGACACAGACTAGAAAACTAGGTCTCACAAAGCATACTCCTGACAATTGTGAAATATTACTGTTTTCTATTTTAATATATTGATATAAAATGCAATTTATTCATGTGATGGCAAAGCCACCATTACTCCAAGTCTTCAGTGGCCAAGTTTACATGGACACCTTATGTCAGAACGCCGGCTCATTATTGGCCAGCTCCTTCGTCAGCATCACACGCATGTGTCGTGGTGATCACGTGAACAGCGTCGGCCAATAATGAGCCGGCGTTCTGGCGTAAAACCCAGAAGCGCTGCACTGTGTTTACTACGTGATTCGAGTAGGAGACTCACATGGATTGGTTTAGAAAAGGAATAAACCACCCCTTTCAATCCGATCGAAATTTCATTTGGATCGAGCTCAATCGGATCGATCATTAAGGTGTTTACATGAAGACTCTTCAGTATGATTGAGCCATCATTTCCGATTACTAATGGATTATTTGGTTGTATGTTAACATAGCCATGTATCACATGATCCTTCAAAAATGATTCTAATATGCTGATTTGCTGCTCAAGAAACATTTATTATAATGCAAAAACAGTTTTTTCACAATTCTTTGATGAATAGAAAGCTTCAAAATAACAGTATTTATTTGAAATATAAATATTTTGTAACATTATAAATGTCTTTACTGTCACATTTGATAAATTGAATCCATCCTTGTTGAATAAATGTATTCATTTCTTTCAAAATAAAATCTTACTGACCCCAAACTTTTGAACTTTGAAATTCTAATAATTATTCAGCATATAATGCAATTAATTTCATTAAACTTTTTAATTGACTGACATCTCCAATAAAGCATGATTTAATCTTTTTACATTTTCATCCCATCAACCGAGTGAACCTCTGCTGATATGTTGTGCCTCAATGTGAAATGAATTAGAAATAGCTCTCACATACATGATGACACACAGAAAGGAGATCTCAGGAGGGGGTGGGTGAGAAGCCTTTGAGCGCTGTAGCTCAGAGTTGATTGTGAACTCTTAGTTAACTTCACAAATTAAGGTCACAGTCCGTATGTGTGCCTCAGAGTTCTTAAATCCTATAACAAAACTGTGAATTCTTTAGGTGAACTTGCGTGCACACACACTGACGCACTGAAGCAGAAGACTCACCTCAGCGTGAATGGTAGGAAAGAGATACTCACTGACCAATGTTCCGGAGGGTACGCACACACATGCCAAAGAAAAAAAAAGAAGAAAAAAAAAGAAAACACACAACACACACAGAGAAATATAGGAACACACACTAGATTTACAGATATACTGATAAAATATATACAAACTCGTTCACTTAATTTCATATTCAACCTGAATGGACAAAGCCAACATTATGATCACCAACATTATAAGTGACCTTTTTCACATCCTCAAATTCAACCTGAAAGGACAAGGCCAACAATGTAATCTACTATGACGGAATCAAACACAATGACAAAGGCCTTTTGACAAAGTCAGAAGACCCTGTTAGCATAAGTCATGAAAAGGTTATGATAACACAATTCCCTTAAAAAGCCCATGCATTGCTTTTTTAGGCAACATTTTTAACGTAACATTAAAAAGGGACAGAACCTAACTGCAATAGAAATGCAATGTTAGGAAAACATTTTCTGCTTGCTGTAAAAACACACTCGGCATGTACAATACACACAATCATGCATGTATTCATAGCATGCTTTCTGTCCCAGTAACTCGGTCAGAAGCACTGCAGGAGTGGGGTTACAACCATACTTAACTAAATTATTAACCAAATCAGAAACATCCAGCCCTGTACTATAACATGCATTTAAATCTACATAAAAAATTCAGCATTCTCCAACTGGGTTGCCATTTCAAATGAATCCCCCACAAATGGAATGCAATTTCTCAACCTGAATCCTTCAGATTAGCTCTGGACTAAAACAATGGGTGAAAGACCTCCAGGGAGAAAGTGTTGGGAATTCCTGGAGAAGCTGCTTGAGACCCAGCAGAGAGCTAGATCTATGTATTGATTTATGGAGGAGGGTTTGGACTACTGCAGAGAAAGCTACTGAATATTGTCAGCACAAGCACTCTGGTGTTCAGGGCATGAATCATCAAGGTTACCAGCACATAGGAAATATTGGAAAATGTAGCCTTTTGGAATCCACCTTGGGTTCATCAGTAGTGATTCAGTCCTTTTTAAATGTTCATTTCAGTTAATTTGGTGGGAAAAAAGATACACTGATACACATCCTCTCTCCACATTCTGGCGTGATGTCTCCAGCAGAAAGAACTGGATGAAATATTCTGAATGATATCAATCCACAGTCTGACTTGTGATGCAGCCTGGAATTAAACCACACCGTATTGGTTACGTATTTGGCTCCCTTTCCACTGTCCCATTAGAGCTAAATCTTCTGCATCACCAGCATCACCAATGTAATTGCAAAAATAATAGTTTTTTCCAACACTCCCTCCATCTATAAGTAGTTGGTCAAACAGAAGTCCTGCCCCCTGTTTGCATGTGCATCTCCATCAGAAAGACCTTAACATTTAACAACAGAGTCATATTTAAGAATCATTCTAGATGACAGATGTAGGAGTGCAGTACATTCTACCATTGGTCATTTCGACTCAATTGTCTGTCATTCTTTTATGTTTTGTTACCTTTTAGTAAATATGGAAATTACTTTGGCTGTACCGCTCAGAAACTTGAAAAAATAATCCTAAAGTCCAACATAAAAAAAATCATGATGAGATTGTGGATCGTGATCCTACTTGAAAGAAATATGATATGATATGACATTCCCCCCTACCACCACAAACACACACACACACACACACACACACATGAATGAACATACATGTGCCACACACATGCAAAAAAAGAAAGAAAAAAAGTTTGTAGACAAAAACACAAATGCAAACAGGCTTCCTGTATGCATCTGTACATACAGATAACCCTTCCCTGCTGTGCAGTTTCTCCCTCAGAGTTGAATCCAGGCCAGCACAGCTGTTATTATTAGCATCACAGTTCTACCAACAACTCACAGCCATCACAAACTACTTACCTCTGTCAGCACAGTGTGTGTGTGTGTGTGTGTGTGTGTGTGTGTGTGTGTGTGTGTGTGTGTGTGTGTGTGTGTGTGTGTGTGTGTGTGTGTGTGTGTGTGTGTGTGTGTGTGTGTGTGTGTGTGTGTGTCTAACTGCTAATACAATTGTTTGATTCCAATTAAATAATCAAGCAGAGGCAGTTCTGCCCACTCAACTGTAACAGACATCGGTAAGTTAAAGGGTTGGTGCACAGACTTCATTACATTCATAAAACTTCTAAGAAACTAAAACTGATGAGGTGAGTTTTACATGAAAACATGGTTTTGCGAATGTTAAAGGAACATTTAATTTGATTTTACAGACATCATGGGAACGTTATTTTTTTATGTTATCTGAACATTCTGAAACAAGTAAAATGTTAGATGAACTTCCAACTAAAACGTTTCAGAAAAAAAACATCCCATGAACTATCTATAAATAAAGTTTTTATGTCAATGTTTTGAGAACATTATTAAAGACCAGATAACTTTGAATGAACGTTCTATTAACGTTACTAGAATAATGTTCATAACTTTGAGAAAACCTTGCCAGAACATTAGAGAGTTGTGAGAATGTTCCCTCTTAGCTGGATTCATGCCTTTTAGCAGATTAGAGCGGGTCGATAATATAGATAATACAAGCAATCAAGCAGTTGAGAGTTGAGTATGTATGCAGATAAAGTTGGATATATTTTCAACTTTTACAATTTTTTTTAATTTTTTGTAAATTACAACGCAATTTGCTTATCTATGGAGGACAACTGAATTATATATATCTAATTTAAAAACATGACACAGCATGTTCTTATAGCTGAAAGTTAAAACACAAGCAACACTGTTATCCTGCAATGGCTTATGGTATTTTTCAGTGATATTGTATGATATTGCATGTCCACTTATACCAGCTGGTTTGTTGTTTATTGTATGACAGGTCTGGTACAATTTTCTCCAGCTGCATCACCTTTTAAAGAAACACCCTGTTACCATGAGAACATATATTAGTGTATAACTATAAAGCAGTAAAAAGCAGTGTTCTCTCTCTTCTACTCTCTCTCTCTTTCATGATTTCTGTGATTATTACTCTGTCTGCATCATATTGCACCAGGACAGGCCAGAATCTCATGTAGAATGGTGGAGTACATTAGGGTTATATGATACAGTCTCTTTCACATGAACGTTTATGGGAGGGTGAATGTATTGATTTAGCCTCAGATGTGAAGTTGACACACACACACACACACACACACACACACACACACACACACACACACACACACACACACACACACACACACACACACACACACACACACACACACACACACACACACAGCTCCTCAGCTCTGTTATGATGACATTCAGAGCACAATACCAAACCAGAGTAATCTCTGACTCACACAACACCCATTCAGCCATAAAGGGCAACATCTGTGTGTTTGCATGTGTGTGTGTTTTAGGACAGATTGCTGAGTCTTACCTCTCCGTAGTCGGTGGTGAGCACCACGGTTCCATCTCCACAGGAGTTCACTGTAGACGGAACCAGCTGATCTTTATGATTCACCCACACTCGAGAACCCTGCAAAACACACACAAAAAGCAGTCAGACACAAATCAGCACAATCCCAGATTATATGTCCCAGTTGCTTGTAAGAGTTACAGAACAATAAAACACAAAATCTTCATGTAGCCATTCACTATTGAAAGTTGCAAATTTCAGGGTGAACTATGGGTGGCTTTTCAGACACAAACACTCACAGATGCCCACACACAAGCTCAGAAAGAAAAAAAACAGCCTGAGTCACATTTCTTTTTTTTTCTTTTTTTTAACCTTTTATTATTCCAGAGCATTGAAGTGAAGGCCAAACTGATACCCTCAGAGCACATTAGATAAGGGAAAATAATAAAAAGAAACAGCCACAGTGTTCCCCAAAGAAACAACTGGGTCATTATACACATTTTTTTTCCCAAAATATCAACAAATATCTACAGTATTGTAAAAAATTTTTTTTCTTTTTTTCATGAAGATATCTTTTAGGCCTGTTCGATTGGCTGTATTAGCAAATATGCACATCTTGATGAAAACTAATAAAAAAATTTGTCTGTATATAAAAGACAAAAATAAAATAAAAATGAGCTTGTATAGAAAATATAACATTCAAAAGACTCATACAGTATCAACCCTGATCTGATACCAAAAGATTTCCCCCATTTTAAAACTATGAATTATTTAAAAAATCAAAAAGAAAAAACAATAAAAAGTCTAAATTGTTATACCATCACATGTACGAACAAGGTTATGATCTTAAAATGCCATCCCTTTTACAATGATTTCAAACAACAATTGACCATTGAAAATAAGGTACAACATTTCACAATTAATTTCTCTTTCTAAACATCTTGGCAGTTTCATGATCTTAAATGAGCTGTTACACTCTCATATCTTCAATCCTGTTACCTTTCTGACAGGATTTATATTATATTCTCACAGTTTTTTCCCCAATAAATAAAACAAAGATTATTGGAGTATGTTTTACAAGAAAATATAATTTCTTTCTACTTAAAAAAAGAAGAAAAAAAGTTTAATTCAATGTGTTACTTGCCTTTTCATGGAAATTATTTGTGAAATTTCCTATCAATTTCTGAGTAAATCTTACACCATTTTTCTTCAGTGTATGTTATATTCTGTCTGACATTAAAATATTTTAATTTAACTTGAAATGGCAACAATGCAATTAATTTACACAAAAAATATTTAAAACCTTACAAAAATGTACATTTACAAATGAAGCATGAAAGATTCAGACTAGGTTTGTGCTTTATTGAATTTTCCCACATTATAGTTTGTAAATGCAATAACACACAGCACAATGAGCACTGATGTCATTTCAGATGTGTCCTCCTGCTCTTCTCCACAGTGGTAGAGTGCTGTTCCATGTGTGGGCCGGACTGAATTATGGCCAGCTCTATGAAGTTAACCACTAATAATTGGGAAATGGATCGATAAGCCCTCAGCTTCAGAGGGGAAACTCAATACACAATCACCAGCTCCAGCAGAAAGCCACATTACTTCCAAAGCATTAAATGACCCAGAAGAAACATCCACCTTTTATTTTCATTCAAAAAAAGATTAATTTAAAACATGTTGATCTTTTATGACAACATGCCCTAATAATTGCAGTGTATGAGGTAGGTTGTTACAATGCCATTAAATAAACTGACATGCTATTAAATAAAATGTAACAAAAAACTATTCAGACACAAAACAGTTCAGAAATCTGCAAAAATGTAAATGGTAACAAAGCAAAAGAGAAAGTGAAATTAATAAATTGAATAAATGTACAGTGACAACTTGCCCTAACCCAAAGTTTGCGAAAAATACCCTTGCCCTGAAAACGCTGTTTAACCAGTAAGTTTACAATGTATGATAGTGTGTGTTCACTTTTTTTGCACATCAGCTATTACAAATACAGTATATAATGATATTGAAGTTTATCTTGGAAGACAGAATTCAAAAGTATTATTCTACTGAAATAGGTGTTTGAAATCAACACAAAAAAACACTGCTAGTGAACACAAGCATGCATGCAGTTTACATTTGGACTAATTTGACATACATACTCACTCCTGCCCAACAAACAAACAGAGAATAATGTGTGAATTCACCCCAAACCACAAACTAGACAATGAGATTGAGTTTCCCAGACATGGACATTAGCCACACTGATTCTGAAGAGGATGACCTCCTCTACGCCACATCTATTTCTAGACGACAAATAGGCAGACAGACAGGCAGACCGAAAGACAGACAGATAAACAGAAGCTGCTCTTTGTCAACAGATGGTTGACTGTGACGGGCCGTCCCACCTCCAGTCAGAGGAACTACAGTGGTGAAAACAAAAGGCAGGCTGCTCTGCCCCTGGGTAAAGGAACCAAGCCAGGCAGAAAAAACACATACAACAGACAGCTGGGCAAAACACTTTTACACATTTCATTTCCATTTCCATCAGAAGACATTAAAGGGGACACATCATGGAAAACAAGATTTCCCTGCTCTTTTGAGGGAAAAAACACAGTACAGGATATTTATTGAAACAAAGTTGCAGAAATGCACAATTAAAAAAATAAATAAATTGTGATTGCAATTTAAAATGCATACTTTTTTGTGATTATATATCAATATGACTATGAAAGAAAACGATGTACTTATTCAAAGAACCAGTTTTTTATTTACCGTTGCATTGCAAATATGCAGATACAGTATCCAAAATGTGTGCAGACAGTTTGAGGATCCACTGGAGTAACGAGGTTTAGTCACAGGCACTTAGTATACAATTCAATTCAAGCTCTGGTATAAAGTATAGGCAAATAAAATTAAAACAATTACAAAAAACATTATTAACTGATATTTTCTCGAATCAAACCATTTACGGAACGATAATATTACAGAAAGAACACATGAACAGAAGCGTTAAAACATTGATTCTGCTTGGAGTGAACCAGTTTATTTTAGTTTTAGTTTTTAAGCCCTGCTAATAATTATGTCTTAATTTCCCAACATTAAACCAGCTTTAATTTTGGTGGGAAATGACAGGAAGCCCTTAAAGCCTCTCTTTTGTTGACAAAAGTCATTTTATAAGCATGCATCATTACAAGTTTGGGAAGATGTTTGGCGCACGCTGTATCCAAAAATGCACGTGATAAGCGACTCAAACTCAAAGCAGATGCAGATGTGTTTAGACCATTTACTGGAAACTGAGCCAGTGCGTAAATGAACACAGTGCCATGCTTCACTCAGCAATTTAGCAAACTCGGTTGGTTTTGTTTAAATTAATTGTGCAGCCCTACACACGCATGCAATTATGCATGGGAAGAAGTTCAGAAACTGAAAATGACTTTAGCGATGTTTCACTTGTCTTTCTCTCAAGTGTTCTTCATGTTCTTATCTCTTGGCTTTAAGTTTGCACAGGCGCAGAACAGGGATCAAGAGCCGCTAATTAGCACAGATGCAGGTCTGCTCCCCGATCTGAACGAACGAATCATTAATGAGAGCTCAGCCTCAGACCCTATGGGGAGCAGGAGCGGGTAATCATGCATAAACAGAACACAGATGAAAGAATTCAACGTCTTCATCAACAGATCTCGCTGCTGTTGCACTCGCACAGCTGTCAGAAAACAGTTATAACTGCTGGAAAATATAAAAGCAACACTCAACCACTCACATATACCCCATATGTGAGAATAAGGAGAGCATGCTCTTATGGGGAAGGTATGCAAGAGTGTCTATATGTACTGAAAAAAACCGGAAAACACTTATTGTCCAATTTACTCAAACATATTATTTGCTATCTACACAACACAATTGTGTTTTTCTTCTAAACTAACACAAATTTCTATGTTTTCGTTTTCGAATAATGTTATTCTCTAAAATGAGCAAATTATTTTGAGCTAATGTGAACCAATCAAGTAAGTATATATATACTGTATATAGAAGAACCAGATTATTTTTTTATTTTTATTTTTTATGGCCACCACCCCCACCCAGTGTCATCTTTCACCACATTATAAAACAGAGACTCATAGAACCCATCAAGTAACTGTTATGGAACATCTACACAACCTTGACAACCATGGCTTTCAAAACCTCCCTGCACAGATACTTGCCTTGATTAACCTTTATCTAATGACCAACGTAATTCATCACCAGAAAGCCTCTTAACCTCTCATCAACCTTCAATGGGGGGATTTACCAATTCTACCAGACAATAGCGTTCACATTGAGAAACAGAGGGCGTGTGGAACAGAGCCTGAATGATTCTGTGAGGATTAATACAGCATTAGGGAAGTGGCACACTTGGCAACATGTTAGAAATACAGAGTAGAAGCATATTGTGATACAGCTGGACAAGAGAGGGAAATGGCAAAAGAAAGAGGGAGAGTATTGACTGTAAAAGGGAAAATAAACTCATTAGCCCAAAGAAAATTCTGCATCCCATCACCCACCTCTATGGCCCTAAACATGCTGACATTTCAGTGTTCACCAGTGGAGTCTCAGTTACTGCAACATGACCATTTTGAGATATTTCAGCTCCATTTCAGACATCACTCAGTTATAATGGCAAAACTCTGCCCATCTTTCTGCCCTGCAGGGAGAATTTTAGCTGCTTAGGTGATCTGAAAAGCAGCTTCTGTCCTTTTTGTAGGCACAATGCCCTGAAGACACAGATGACTATAATTCAGCCTGTGAGTTCCTCTCAGGATTTCATTTCAGCAGCTCTGCACACTAAAATGAAGCCTGAAAGAACGCAAAAGCTGAAAAAGTGTAATAACCACATTTACCCAGTTCTACAGTTCTCCAAAATACTTAATGTCTGCAAGAATATCATTATGAACTTTTACACAGTTCAGGGAATTTTAAACTGTTAAACTGTTTTAAAAACTATAATATTCAAACAAAGCCAAAGAAATTAAATAAATGAAAAACAAAATAGGTATCAAGAGATAATACCTACATCAGTTACTTTGAACGACATCTGCCGATAATTTGGTGGCTTCTGCTTTTTTCTGCTGCTTTTAAAACACTGTTATTAATTACACAGCTTTGAATAAAATAAAAAAGTGTTTGTTGTTGTTAGTAAATATGTTTTACACATAAAGTGCTTTATAACTTCTCAACTGGAAGATTGAAATATAGTGGTGACAGAAAATGTAAAGGAAACACTGAAATGAAAAGCACCATATATTAAGAAGCATAAATAATCAAAAGCATTTAATTGAATTCAATAATGATAACTGCTTCTAATGAGTTTAAAGGAGTATATTATTATAATCAACAATAATACAGTCTCCATTAGAGATTAATTCAGTGTAATGCAATGTAGAAAGATTTGTTGGTTTGTGAAAGTGTCAAGTTGTTCCCTTTCAGTGGGTAACAGTTTTTTCATGCTACAAATCACAACTCTTCTGTTATTTTCCCACCAACCTGTTTTCCTCCCTCTTTTGATTGACAGGACATAACTGACTCTGTGGTTGTTAATAAACAACTGCTCAATGTCTTATACCGATGACTAGCTAATACATACAGACATATTCCACTTCTTTCCTTTCTACTTTCCTCTCCTCATATCTCCTTTATCTCACTCTCGTCTCCTAACCTCATGGATGTTCACACGTAGAAGTGTGAAAATGCCATTACACTGCACTTCCTGTGCAGCTATCAAATATACATGACAGAAGGAGAGAGAGAGTCAGAGAGAAAAAGAGTGAGAGAAATTAATGATAGATGAAGCTGTTAGGCTGAAAGTTGTGCCTGAGAGATTCCTACCATACTGAAGAAAACAGAGAGATGATGAGGAGGCTTTGCTACACATTACTACGCCTCTCCCCTCCTCCTTTAATTTACGGCTTACATACTAACGCCCACTTAAGACACACTGGTTTTATGGGGCATTTTATTCTCAGCCTGAACAAGGTCATTGATGTTAACAGGAGTAAACTAGAACACAAGAGACTAGATGAGATACAAGTCCAAAATGGATCTTGAGATTTTCTGAAGGAAACATGCGGTGCTAAGGTTAAGTTATTATGTCCTGAGGGATTTTAAGCATGTTTATATTTGGTTGCTAGGTGGTTGCCTACTGGCCTAAAAGTAAATAACACTCCCCATAGAAAAAAATTATTTAAGACACAATTTTGGGTAACACTTTATTTTACAGTGTCCTTCTTACATATGTTACATGTCCTTACCATAGTAATAAGAGTAAATTATGCATAATTACATGCAATTAACCCTGAACCAAAACCTAATCCTACCCTAACCCTATAGTAAAGTACATGTTTTTAATTATTATTACTCAGTACTTCAATATATAATTACACTGTAAGAATGACACTTTAAAATAAAGTGCAAACCAATTTTGTTTACATAATTTCGCTTGACACCAGAGTGTTGATGTGCAGAACACATACTAACTGGTTTACTGACTGCAGAAATTATTGTGGGTTTTATACATTTTTCTGGTGTTTCTTTTTTATAAGTAACAGAAAATATGACGCGTATAAAAAGACATCACAATAAAGTTGTATTTTATAGTAAGTAAACAAAATTAAACATTGACAAAGAAAATGTTATGTTTTATCTTAAGTGAAAATTCTGCTTTCATATTATAGCTAATTTAGCTTTTTAGTTTGTGGTGAAATTAAGTTGCAAAAAGCCAAAATAAAATTATACTGACCTAAATTAAGTAAATTTTTTGGCTTATGTGTAAAGAAAATATATTGAATAAGTATATATATGGTCTTCATAATAAATAATCTTTTTACTTTGTATAAATGGTTTTGTCTTTGGAAAAATACATGTTTTTGATTAAATTTTAAATAAAAATGTATATAAATATAATTTGAGAAACACAAATAAACTTGGCTGTAAAAACAGTTTGGTCCAAAAAAGTTGGTCCAAACTATAATTTCTTTCAGTGTGTAAAATATTATTATTTTCAATAAAAATTTTTTTTTAAATACTTAAGACATCAATATATTTATACAATATGTGAAACATATAGTGCTGGATTATCTACTTTGGTTTGTGATGGGCCGGCACAGGCTGTTTTTAGTCTCTAACTCCACACTCTTTTCTCTTAATTCTCTCAAATCCTTTCTCACACTGTCCTTCACACACGTCTCTCTCACTCTTACCCCTATGCCCCATTTTGATTTAAAAGCAAGAACACTGAAGACTAAGAAATGAGACACCCTTCTGAGACCCCCTCCCTGCCAAGCCAGTATGTCTTTTTTTAAAGACCTGCTGACAGATTTATACATCTGGAAAAGGAGCGAGACAGAGATCTAAACGGTCAAGCGGTTCACCATGGCAGTAGAGGAGTTAATTGTCCATCAAGGGCAGATATATGTTCTCTGCTGGACAGAGTGGGAATGTGTGTTCATGGACTACAGGTACTAGGGGTGTGACGAGACACTTATCTCACGAGACGAGACGAGACACGAGATTGGGTTCACGAGAACGAGACGAGATTTTTGCACAATATTAAAGAAATCCTCAATGAGAAAATTCATGATTGGAAAAATAGTCTGTAGGTGCAATTTGAAATGTTTTAACTAATAATCTTGTAATGAATATCATTTCAGTTCTACTTTATGAGTATCAAATGCACTAAAAGACAACAATATACAAGCACTGTAAAAGGTTTTGCCACAAACACTGGCTTTTCTCCTGTGTGACTGTGATTGCACATGAGTCTCTTCGGACCTTACTGAATTGTGAGCTTCCAGAACTTCTGATTGAGGCTGTGTGTGACCTCTTAATTTAACTCCTTTCCACAAATTGAACAAAGAAATAAAAACAGTATAAATACCAAAAATAAAAAAAAAGTAATAAAAGTAATATATACGCTCCAGGGGGGTTATTAAATGCCTTCTGAAGCGAAGTGATGCGTTTTTAAGAGTAATATACATAATTATGACTTTATAAACTAGAACCACTGGCCCGAAGACTGAACTCTGACCAGACACAACGTATTGACGAACGTAGAAGCTGCAGAGGATAGAGCAAAACAAAACTTAGCCTAGAGGTCTAAAACAAGAATTTTGAAAGAGTAATGTTGGAGGAGCTTGAGTTTGTTGCCCAGCCTTATTTGTTTGAACCGCGAGAGGCATCTACTCTCACCTAAGCTTACGCTACGTCTATACGTCATACGGCGGAACTTGACTCTCTCGTGAATGCGTGATTCAGTACGGCCGTTACCGGAAGCTAGTGATTACAGTTTATAAAGTTATAATTATATATTTTTCCAACAAAAACGCATCGCGTTGCTTTAGAAGGCCTTGATTAAGCCCCTGGAGCCGTATGGATTACTTTTATGATGGGTGGATGCACTTTTTTGGGTTTCAAAATCTCTGTTACTATTCTTTCCCATTATAAAGCTTGGAACAGCCAGGATATTTTTTTATATATCTCCGATAGTGTTCGACTGAAAGTCATATACACTTAGGATGACTTGAGGGTGAGTAAATTATGGGATCATTTTAATTTTTGGGTGAACTTACCCTTTAATTTCTCATCAATTGTCATATACTTATTATGCATTGAACCTAAATTGATTAGAAACATCCAAACATTACAGTATTACAGTAATGAGATTATAAAGTGAATCACAATTGAGAATAAATGTAATTATAAAAAAAAGTAACACATCTAGATGCATTACAGTCATGAGAATCTAGGGAATAATGTGCTTATAATTCATGAAAAAATGTAACGTGGACAAATTGTGAGATTCATCCTTAAAAGCATAGCAGTGTCTCATAATAAGTGTTCTAAAAAAGTGTTGGGTTAACATGGTACACCCGTGAAGTCATCCATTTTGGCTCTAATCTCAGCAGGGTGAAATCACAGGGGAAACAATGCTAAATCAGGAAAGCCAAAGCTGCAATTGTAATGGCAAAGGGAGTTAATTACATCGCAGGCCTAGCTGTTTGCGTTCTGATAATTATAGGCCTATACAGCCAGCATGAAAGAAAACACACAAGCTGGGAATCTACCAAAAGGCTACACGCAGGCTTGTGCGATTTTTTACAGAACACATAATTTCCCATAATATTTCCCAAGGAAGATTCAGACAGACGACCCTGGCCTCTATAAGCATTATAAAGGTACTATAATCACTATAATAACCCACTGTGTTACTATAATCCCACCAAGCTGCCACCTCTCCATCTGAGGGTTTAGCACAAGCACACGGCTGCCATAGCAACAGAGGGGCAGGGTCCTGGCAGCAGGTGTTGGGTGTGAACTAGGGCAACAGTGGAGTGGACCGGGCAGTAGGTTATATATGAAAACTGAAATATTGCATTGGGAATTTGGACTGATTTAAGGCACAGATGGATAATGACTAACACGGGGACTGATTATTGAATGCCTGTGCAGAGGATCAAGAAAAAAATATTCTAGTTCAGGTTGCAGGGAAAAGTCACATGCAGCATGGGAATATTTTTAGCCTGCATGTTTGTGTCTGTACTGTCGACGTAAACCACCTAACCTCATTTCTGACGGGTACTTCTCCCTCTCCCATACACACTGGTTCTTCTGCATGTGCTAAGGCCTTCCTCTCACCTTACTCAGCTCATCTTCCTGAACATACAGAAAGTTCTGTTCATATACTGTACAGTACTGTTTAAAGGTTTGGGGTTGTTTTATAAACAGTTTTTTGTGTTTTTGAAAGAAGTCTCTTATGTTCACAAAGGCTGCACGCACAATTTCTAGTAAAAAAACAAAACAAAAACAGCATTACTGTAAAATATTACAATTTAAAATAACTTTATTCCATTTTAATATATTTTAAAATGTAATTTATTTCTTGTGATGACAAAGCTGATTTTTGATTTTTCATCACTCCAGTCTTCAGTGTCACATGATCATTCAATCATTGCAATATGCTGATATGGTGCTCAAGTAACATTTCATATTATTATCAATGTTGGGAAAGTTGTGCTACTTATTTTTTTTGTGTGGAATCCATGATAAATTGGTACATACATAAAATGCCTGAAATAGAAAGTTCAAAAGAATATCACTTATCTGAAACAGAAATCTTGAGTTATTTTATAAGTGTTATAAATATCATATTTTTTTTATTGCCAACTTCTTTGAAAAAAACAAAACCCAAACTTCTGAACAGTAGTGTATATACACAATCACATTACACAGTATTACAAAACTAACTTTAAATAGTTATAGTATTAGCCACATGATATTATTATATGGAAAAACCTCTTATAACAGCAACTCTGTCAGTATAATTAGCACCTGCCAGCTAGCCTCAACCTCAAACGGCATGGTCACATCAGGTCAGACTGTCTCTTTCTGTTTCAGTTCTTGATCAGACTGACCTGTATTGTGGACCAGCAGCTGGTTGCAACAAACCACTTTATCGATGCATACCTTTTAGATTTTTCTCAATTTAAAATGATTGCTTAGCCACCAAAAATTTAAAATTCTGTCATCATTTACTCCATAGATATTTAAACCATCATCATCTTCTTCCGCTTATCCGGGGCCGGGTCGCGAGGGGCAGCAGTCTAAGCAGAGACGCCCAGACTTCCCTCTCCCTAGACACTTCCTGCAGCTCTTCCAGGGGAATACCGAGGCGTTCCCAGGCCAGCCGGGAGACATAATCCCCCCAGCGTGTCCTAAGTCTTCCCCAGGGTCTCCTCCCGGTGGGATGTGCCTGGAACACCTCCCCGGAAGGCATCCAGGAGGCATCCGGAACAGATGCCCAAGCCACCTCAGCTGTCTCCTTTCGATGTGGAGGAGCAGCGGCTCTACTCTGAGCTCCTCCCGAAAGACCGAGCTCCTCACCCTGTCTCTAAGGGAGCGCCCAGCCACCCTACGTAGAAAGCTCATTTCGGCCGCCTATATCCGGGATCTTGTCCTTGATCCACAGCTCATGACCATAGATGAGACAAGGAACGTAGATGGACCGGTAAATCGAGAGCTTCGCCTTGCAGCTCAGCTCCTTCTTCACCACGACAAACCGGTACATCGACCGCATTACTGCAGAAGCTGCACCAATACGTCTGTCAATCTTCCGTTCCATCCTTCCCTCACTCGTGAACAAGACCCCAAGATACTTGAACTCCTCCACTTGAGGCAGGAACTCTCCACCAACTTGAAGCGAGCAAGCCACCCTTTTCCGACTGAGAACCATGGCCTCGGACTTGGAGGTGCTGATTCTCATCACAGCCGCTTCACACTCAGTTGCAAACCGTCCCATTGCATGCCGAAGGTCCTGGTCTGATGAGGCCAACACGACAACATCATCCTCAAAAAGCAGAGATGAAATCGTGTGGTCCCCAAACCGCCCAACATGCACCGGGAACAAGTCTGACTTACTGCCGGCAATGCGAACCAAGCTCCGGTCGTACAGGGACCGGACAGCCCTTAACAGAGGGCCCCGGACCCCATACTCCCAGAACACCCTCCACAGGACGCAGCGAGGGACACAGTCGAATGCCTTCGCCAAATCCACAAAGCACAAGTTAATTGGTTGGGCAAACTCCCATGAACCCTCCAGCACCCTGGAGAGGGTATAGAGCTGGTCCAGTGGTCCACGACCAGGACGAAAACTACACTGTTCCTCCTGAATCCGGGGTTCGACTATCGGGCAAATTCTCCTCTCCAGTACCCTGGAATAGACTTTCCGGGGGAGGCTGAGAAGTGTGATCCCCCTGTAGTTGGAACATACCCTCCGGTCCCCTTTCTTGAAAAGAGGGACCACCACCCCGGTCTGCCAATCCAGAGGTACTGTCCCCAACCGCCACGCAATGCTGCAGAGGCGTGTCATCCAAGACAGCCCCACAACATCCAGATACTTGAGGTACTCAGGGTGGATCTCATCCACCCTCGGTGCCTTGCCACTGAGGAGCTTCTTAACTACCTCGGTGACTTCAGCTTGGGTGATGGACGAGTCCCCCTCTGAGCCCTTTGCTTCCTCAATGGAAGACGTGTCGGTCGGATCAACCGTCCTTCAACTGTCCGATGATATCCCCAGTTGAGGTCAACAGCTGCCCACCTCCACTTTACACAATGTTGATTGGGGACTGCTTCCCCCTCCTGAGGCGCCGGATGGTTTGCCAGAATCTCTTCAAGGCCAACCAATAGTCATTCTCCATGGCCTCACCGAACTCCTCCCAGGCCAGATTTTTTGCCTCCACAACCACCCGGGCTGCAGTCATATTTAAACCTAGATTCCAAATTCAGCTGCTCCACACATCGACTGCTCCAAAATGTCAGCTGCTCCAAAATGTCCACCATTTTGGAATGGTCAACATTTATTTAGATATTCATTAGATATTTCATTAGATATTCACAGATTTGTATAACAACGGTTGCAGACAATCAACTTGCTCTCCAATGTTCTGGGTTCACGGCCTATATAAACAGCAGCTAATGAGGCATCTATGTATATAAATATCTATGATTTACCATGCACCACGCGTCACCCTCATGTCGTTCCAAGCCTGTATGACTTTCTACCTTTGGTGGAACATAATTTTTTTTTGAAGAATGTTGATAACAGTTTCGGTTCCCAATAACTTCCACTGTATGGACATAAAATTCAATGGAAGTCAATAAGAACCAAAATTATTTGGTTCCCAGCATTTTAGCTTCTTTTGTGTTACGCATACAGGTTTGGAATGACATTGCGGTGAGTAAATGATGACAGAATTTTTATTTTTGGATGTACTATCTATTCTATCAAATCTAAACTGCTTGATTTTTTATTTAGTCAATTAGTCAATTATTTACAAAAAGTAACTATATTATCACCCAGTTCTTTATAATAAAGTTGGATATATAAGTGTGTCCAACTTCATCCACATTCACACAGTACACTCAAAGCGATACTATAGCAAATTTCAACTGCTTGATTGCTTGTATCATGATTCATCATGTTTGTCTGTAAAGCTGATTTGAAACAATGTGTATTTTTACTTATCTTGCAGTCAGACATTTCTAATCTAAGAAAATAAGTCTGTCCCTTATTTTCCACGGCTAAAGGGCCTCTGGTTCTAAAATGTGCCCGGGTTAAAACCCTGTAATGATCAGAGACTGAAATTAAATGGTGGGATTGAGGCACCCTGGTTTCTCTCTGCATGGGGTTTAGATCATATTCTGACAACCTCAAAGACAATAACTTGAGTAAAAGAAAAGTCTATTACTCCAGACGAGTGAGACTTTATAGGAGACCATTCTAATTATACACAAGGGACCAGAACAATGACTAGACCATATAATGATGCCATGAATGTACAGAGATAGAGAGAGGAAAAGGAGAAATGGAGACACAGGAAAGGGGCACACGTGCATCAGCTGTGGTAGAAAGAGATTTGCACTTTTCCCTGGAGCGGTCTGTCAGATCTGCTCTTCACAGGCAGGCGGAGGCGGCTGATCTGGGTCAGGAGAGAGAACTTTGCTCAGTGCTTCTCTCTGCTGGTCTCTCTAACTGAGAACACAAGTGTGCACACATGCAGTAGACCTCAGTTTTTCATGTCTCTGTGTCCATCATGATTTTGAGGCCCTTCATAGTCACTGCATATCCTGTAATACGGTTATGTGGATGAACTGGAACTAAATATGGCTACAATATATTAAGGGAGGGATAATGTAGTCAGACCATCACTATCGCAAAATAAATCCTGACAGGGTGTATCAGGAGACATCCTGCTTATTATGGCTACCTACACTGACAACATATATATTTTGTTTTGGACCAAATTATAAAAAAAATTTGTTGTGATTTTATATTAATATAAATATATATATTTTCCCAAAGACAAAGCTTTGCATTTAAACAAAGTAAAAAGATTATTTATTAAAAAGACTATACCATACTTCATATATTTTCTTATACACAAGCCAAAATGTTACTTAATGTATGTCAATGTAATTTTTTTCCAACTTAATTTGACCAAACAAAAGCTAAATTAGTTATAATATGAAAATAGAATTTTCACTCAAGATAAAACTAAAAACATTTAGTTAGTAATTGTTTAATTTTAATTAGTTTACTTAGTATAAATAAACACAGGAATATTCAAGGAAAAAAGTCTTTTTATAATGTGCATTCTGTTATGTAAAAAAAAAAAAAGAGAGAGAATAATTTTACTTTTAATGTTTTCTATGGGGAGTATTATTTGCTTTTAGGATTAATCAGGATTAAACCTGGAATCACGATTTTCAGTTGGACCAATATGAAGATGCATTTTAAATAAATTATGCAGTTGTTTTACTTTTTATGATTTGAGTTGAAATTATTTGTGATATACGAGAGACTTGAAACAACCACAGCAATGTAGAAAAAAGTAAATTGCACAATTTATCAAATGTTGCATGAACATATCTGACCACCAAATGTCTTTTGTAAAAACAAACAAGAAATATTTTCCTTGGATGTCTGAGAACAATTAATAGTTTTAAAATCCCAGGTAAGACACAGTGTCCTCCACTAATATTTGCACTCTTTGTAAATATGAACAAAGGCTGCTGTGAAAATAAATCTTCATTGTGTACCCTTTTGATCTTTCATTCATATAAAAAATATCCCATTCATATTTAAAAAAAAAAAAATCTCAGCACATCGGGGTGACTATAGGAGCATGAAATTGTCCAGCCATGACTTCCTGTTCCAGAGGAGTTTAAATATGAGGAAACACAAAAGGCCAAATTCCCTTAATCATTCATGAAAATTAGTAAAACCAAGGGGGTGAACTGAAGAGAAGCACCACCAACATGGATCTGGGAATCTGAAGGATCTGGAGCGATTCTGTATGGAGGAATGGTCTTTGATCTCTTGTCAGGTGTTCTCCAAACTCATCAGGCATTAAAGAAGAAGAATCAGAGATGTTATATTGGGAAAAGGACGTTGCAATAATTGGGTGCCAATAACTGTGGCCAACGTGAAAAAGAGAAAAACATTTATTTCATAATGTTTCAATATTTTACTTCAATGAAAAGTTAGAATTTTGTGAATTTTTTTTAATGAAAGATCAAAAGTATAAACAATGCAGATTTATTTTCATAGCAACCTTTGCTCATATTTACCAGGGTTGCCAATATTAGTGGAGGGCTCTGTAAATAAAATACTTCTAGTTTTATTCAATTTAATTCCAAATGTAATGGTTCTGGAGATATTCTGAAGTATGCATTAAACTTTTATATATATACATTTAATATATATACATTTTTACTTTAATATATATTTTTACTGGAAAATAATGGGCAGTTCCTCACAAGAATCCATGAAAAAGGCCTTTTCTAATCTGAAACTGAGAATCTGATACTTAAGGAAAGAAAACTTTCCAGGATGAGAGGTGACACACACACACACACACACACACACACACACACACACACACACACACACACACACACACACACACACACACACACACACACACACACACACACACACACACACACACACACACACACACACACACACACACACAATGTAGCTCTGATGCACCATCATACCACATTTAGGCTTTTCAACAGCAACCAAACAAGTGCAAGGGAAAATAAATAAAAAGAAGACAGAAAATGATGAAGTGAAATGGAAATTGATGGTATCTTTTCCAAAGCCCAACAGTATGTGATAACAAGCCAGTGCATATAGAGCCCCCTACTTCAAACAACCTGAAATTAGTGCATTGCAGCAATGGATGACTCAAAAGAGAAGAGAGACAGCAGTAAAATAATGTTGTGTTAAGAGAGAATGATATGAGAGAGGGAAAGAGAGAGAGATTCACACTGGAACGAATCAAGGCCCTCGCTCTCAAATGAAGCTGCTAAGGAAATATAGGTCACACATCTCCAGTGGCTGATTCCCTCAGAACCAGCGACACAGAGAGCGAGATAGGACACCCAATTCATGTCATCATGAAACATGAATTCTGCTCTGACCTGGAAGAACACACACGCACACATACAGTCTCTGTAAGGCATGTAATAGAGGATGATACATATTTATCATATGACACATCAAATGATATTTATTTTCTGCTCTGTATCAAACATCTGCTGAAGCTCCTGCCACCTGTCAACATATCACATTCATTTCACATAAAATTTATCACGATTTATCTAACCAACAACTTCATATATGGAAACACCAATATTAAAATTGTGCCTGATACTGAAAATAACCATAAAGATAACCAACAAATGGCCAATATTAAAATTCTGAAAGTTGTCTAAACAAAATTATCAAAAAAAAAAAAAAAAAAAAAAAATAAAGACGAAAAGGCTACAAGTTAATTTAGGCATGATAACATTATAATATACAAAATGAAACCTAAAAAAAAGACAATCCACCATCATGTGTCGCCATTAAAGATTAAGGTGAACTTTCAACTGAAACCTCACAAGAATAAGAAAACTGAATATTAATTTTGAGATCATGTAACTGATATTAAAACAACTAGATTAGTAGGTGTTAGATGTAAATGTAAAAATAGGTAAAATTAGATGCAATAAATGTCCAAATAAAAGCAATAAAGGATAAATAAAATTTGGTACCAATACATCATGAGTTCCTATTTTTTTATATTAAATTTCCTACACAATAATTCTATAAAAATAGCCAAAAGCCATAAGAATGTAAATGACATGCCAACATCCATTCCATTCAGAAGCTCCGAAATAGTCAGTGTTTGCTCTATTAGCTTTGTTCTTTATTTCTCCATTTTCCCCCTCAATCCTTCAGCACTCTTTTCTCTGACTTCCTGTCCTTTTCTGCTTTACCCCCCAGCCCATGTTTATAAATAGGTCTCTGTGTCTGGTGAGAAACAGTTTGAGTTGGCACTCTCCACTAACCACTGCTGATGTTGCTTCAGATTGTGGACAAGCCAATGTGGCACAATTGTGTCTGCAAGTATTAGTTTTTGGCTAAGTAATTCTAAATGCAGAGACTCAACAATTTTATAAAGGAATTAAATTAAAGCCAGAATTTGACCTGAAAAAGAAAAGACCAGGACAATTCCCACAGCTCAGGTGATTTTGTGTGCACATGGAAAAATGTTTATAAATTACTACAAAACCAAATTTAATGCAAACCCCAAGTTTTACACACATACACTCTCAATTGGACACTCTTTTCAGTACTGAGTGTTGTCAAAAAAATTATATTTTCTTTAACAGAATAGGAATATCCATCCATGATTTTAAGATTTAGACCTACTCTCACACAGTGTTTACATTTCATCAAGGTCAAGAATAAGTGAGGAACTCTGGTACTCAACATCAAAGGTCAAGGTTGGGTTTGCCATATTGCTGTGACCACAGATGCCAGATTGGGAGAAATTCAGTCACAGTTGATTTGGCTGTTACACCCAACACCATTATGGAATGGTATTCTTTGGATAAAAAAGTCTTCCAATAAAATATGCTTTACTAAATCTGCTTTATTATAAAAAATATATATAAAAAAAATGTATTAACCTTAAAGAGACAGAGTTTGAGGATATTGTAGTTTGAACTGAGATTTTAAAAATCATGTGCATAGAAATAAAACCTCCTCTAAAGAAGTAGGCCTTCACATCTTCATATCCAGGTCTCATCTATTATATAGTCAGTATACTAAAACTTTAATCTCTGGTCTACATTAGAAAATTGCTATGAAAAGGAAGCAAGTCCACTATATATACACACACAAAAAAAAAAGATGTTTTGATGCTGTTCACTTTGTTTTAAACCATTCATTCAGAGTATATATAAACTGTATGCATACATATATATGCTATGATTCCAAAATTACATTTCAGGCACTAGGACCATGGGGTGACCCAGTAAAATAAAGCATGCCTCCTTTCTAATGTTGCTGTGGGGACTGGAGGTGTGGACTGTTGAGTCACCAAAATGATAACCTGAACTGTCACCACAGAGCAGACAGCAGAACAGGTAGAAAGAAAGAGGGAAAAAGAGAAAGAGAGCAGTATATGCCTCTGTGTTGTGCTTTAAAGGGTCACTGAGCTTTCAGTAGCCTATCTTAAAAAACACCCCTGGGCTCCTGACACATTAGGATGTTGGGCTGAGATAAGGATATTAGTGGGTGGGTCAGGCGTGTATTTTGGGGGGCTTAGATGCTCCACTGCATCTTACATGTATTACATAATCTAAAAGATCAGTTTACGCACAACTCCCTTGGGGGGGGTTAACCTCTGACCCCTACATTAACACTTGCAAAGGCTATTACTTTTTTTTGTGACTTATTATTTTGGACTTATGGACTAATGGATGCAAGCCATTTTTAGGGACCAGAAAATCAAAAGATAAGTTGCTGTTGACTTGGTCCAGTAAACAACCACCTTTCAATGCACTTGCAAACACAGAGACCAACCGCACAAAAACACACTAAAAACCACTCAAAACACCGTAGAAACCCCATTGGAATCAACTGCCAACCTGCAACACCCATCTTGGCAGCCATTTTTGCATGGGTAAGAACCATCTATCTAGTTGTACTCATGCTAGCTGATGTATCACAAGCATCACATTTATCTGAACCACTTGGAAAGACCAGCAATTAGAACCTATACAGAGACAAGTTTCACCATAAATGCCCCATAAATTAAATTAATAGCCTTTCCAGATAGTGATCTGTGAAGGATCCAAAGATCAATTTCTCCTGCTCTGTTCCATAGGGAAGTTTCCCATATCGGCCATCATATAGCCTATTTTTTGCAGTTTCTTATAGCATATCAAAAAACATGGATTCCAACTCCTCTCTCAAGTTAGTACAATATCCAGTGTTTGCATCATAAATTAATTTACTCACTAAGCCTTGTGTGCTGTCCACTCTGACACAGATTAAATGCTGACTGCTTAAAACCATTTGAAACATAGCATGTGCTCAAGAGGATAAATGGCTTAATGGGGATGCTGTAATTCAGTATTAGATCAAATGAAGGTGTTTGTATGATGTGCAAAGTTTGTATCATTTAAAAGACAGAGAGAAGGAGCAATGACAAAATCATCCAACCAAGTAAGATTTGGGCATCCCAATCTAACTGTACTGTAAATGAAAAAGATAAGCAAATGGAGATAAGCAGAAATGAAACAAATTGTTTAAAATGATATTGTGAGGCCTGTTCTGCAGAATTCAGATCAGGTAAACAAAACCACCATGCATTCACTCAGGGTGGCATGTTCATTATAATTTATAAGCCCTTGTATATATGTTCCTGAACAATTCCTATCAGGCTCAAGGTGAATGCTCTGAATATGGAATGTGGTAATAATCCCAAATATGTCCGGACAGCCTTCACAACACAGTCACACGCTGGCTTGGAGAGATTTCATGTCATTGATTTATAACAAATAATGTAGATGCATGAAAATCAACTATTTGGAAAATGTGAGAGGTTTAGAAAACCTTGCATAGCACCCTTGAAGAAGCATCATATCAGATAGAGACCCTGCCTCTGCTTCAATGCGCGAGCCCCTTCCCCCCTCACGCGCGCCACAGCCCAGGCGAGCGCGAGACACCTATGCATGCGACATCACCATAGACTACTGTCAACGTGTGAAATAACGAACTGGACGCTTTCTATAAAACACTTCAATGACAAACAGTAAAACGCTTGTATGTATGTATATGTAAACGGAATGACACTGTTATAGGAGGAGACGGCATTACATGCAACACCCTGAGGCACAGCCAAGGATAATTATCCACCGGTCTTTACATCATAAGACTACTGAGGACATTATTTTACAAATATAGCACATAATCTATTGTTATTGCATTACACATAAAGCACAAAAGATGAAATGACACATTCCCTTCATTAGCCAACAAAAATGAGCCCACCTCTGCAAAGAAGGTCTCCATCTTCCCTCAGAGGATGCAAGAGGATCCAGCTAATCAGTCACAAAACTGCAGAGGATTCGAGAAACGTTTGACAAGATGTATGTCTGTTCTGCAGTTGCTTTCCATTCACGAATGTTTACGAAGAGCAGGGGAGCTGCAGTCCTGCGTGAGGTGGCAATTCGAACAACTGATGGCGCGAGAAACGGCCGTTGGCAAATAACAGCCGGTGGGGAAAAGAAAACGCTCAGGTGTTTCGTTTCTGTAAGTGTCTTTTCTATTTACTCGAAACGCCGGTGTCCAAACACATGCCTCTCTGACTCCGGTGTCCGCACCAGAGCAAATGAGCCAGTGTCCGCTCGCGCATCTCCGGTTGGGCGGCGCACCGCGCGCAAAGACAACCCCCTAAGTGTGCCCTTTTTACCGTGCATACCGGTAGTAAAATGAAGAAAATATGGCTCCGCAGAAATAAATATGACAGAAATTACTGCTATACTCCGAATCAATAATACAGCATACAGTTTAGTGCGTTATTGATGCACTATATGAAGTGAAATCGAAAGCGTTATATGTTAAAATACAGTACAACAGGCTTCAGCGAGATCCCATCATCTGAAGGATCAGAAATCCCATGTGTTGGATGTGCTACTGCTTGCGCCTCAGATGGGTTTCCATGGTAGCACTACTGACACATATTTCTGCATGCGCCATGCAGTGGGTGGGGTGGAGCAGATTCACTCATCAATTCACATTTATAGAAGGTGTTGCGGTGTCTGCAGGGCAGGCTTAGCCTGAAAACAAGTTCATATTTGCAACATCTTCAAACTAAAAAAGCCAGTTTGGTCGCTCTCTGCATGGAAGTAAAATATAAAGCAGATGGTAGATGTATTAAATCATTAAACTCTTATCTCCCCAACCCCATAAAATATAATCCGGATTTATTAGCCCAAAAAGAACAGTGTAATTTAACATTTTCATTGATAAATAATTGTCCAAGATGACCATTTTTAAAAACTATATGCATGAGCAATGTTTTTAAACAATTTGTTCTTTAAAGAAGTTCTTAATAGTTGTACATGTACATGCAAATACATAAAGACACAATCATTATTTTCATTTTTAAAAGAAGTTTTTTAAACATTTTACTATGTAAAAGCATTGTTTGCTTTTTTACAAACATCGCTTGACTTTCTGAAGTCATTATGACATTTACTTGTGGTTATACCGTTTGGCAATCAGAACTAACCATGTCATTAAAAAAGCTAATTAAATGATATTTTAGGAGACTGACCTAAACACAGTGAAGAAGGTTACCTTAAAAAAAAGAGGGTTTTTTAACATTTTAATCAAGAACTATATTCTAGTTATTGTATGAAAAAACTTTTTTTAGTGAGTTTTGTTTTTGTTTTTATGTTGAGGTCCAAAAACAACAAAAGAAAAAGTAAGACACTTGAGTACAAACCTGTAAATGCTCTCGGCCTTAGTGTAACTTGTGACTCTATAGAGTTGTAAATCTTTGTGATGTTTTCAATTTAGGGAGACAAAGAGCAGGTTTTCCTGAGGACTTACAAGCCATTTGATAGACACTTTTCATTCAGAACCTAATAGCACACTAAACTGAAGGAACAGCTCCCCTGGAGCAAAGTAGGACTGCATGTCATTCTCAGAGTTAAAATACTGTATTTATCGAGCAGAATTATGATAAGAACTGGGTTACCTCTTTTAGGAATTGAACTTTTAACATTTGTGTTGTTCCGATCCTTAACTGTCTTAAATGTACAACCTCCGTCTTTTTTCTTTTGGTCCAAATAAATGTCTTGAGATAATGGAATTCTTTCTTTCTTCTTCTTTTTTCTTTACCCTATTTGAAGACGAGTCATCAGAAAGCTAAAAGATTATTCATTGCTTCAAGCTAACCGTAACTTCGCCCCCAAAGAACGTTAAATACATTTCAGAAGGTGCCAAAAAGTCTCAGATGATATTCATGACGCACAAGCATGCATTGTAATCCATGCAAGACAAAGTGTCAATACATTGTAGCATGTGTGTTTGAGTCAGACACACATTGAAGATTGATGACTGTATCATCTGACAAACAAATCACTGAATTAACTAAATGCAAGTCATGCTCATTTTACACCCTAAAGCACGCACACACACACACACACACACACACAGACCTTTTAGGTTATTTTTCTTTTTTTGTCAAAATGAGTATCAGCTATGCGAGTGGTACCACCTGTTCCATTATGGCTTTTAACCTGCGGTCTTTTGGGAGACAAGGTGAGGGGGATTGGTTACATAATTTTTTGCAACTTTATTTCAGGCAGTCAAATTGTTTTAGTAGCGACACCGATCGAGCTTCCTGGCAACAAGAACCAAAATAATATTCATGATCATCTATTTATGCTTGACAAATCTATCCACATGTGATGGCAAGAAGCACGCTCGTCTGTGCTCCAGACGGTCAGACTATAGAGCCCAGAAGCGGCCTCCCCTACCCAGGCCTCTCTATTGTATGCTCATGCCCGTCACTGGAGGCCCTGAAGGTTTTAGGGGCCCCCCAGTAAGCGGTGCAGCCTGCAGCACACCACCCGTATTGCAGTCGCCTCTTTGTCTCCTCCAGCTTTTATCCCTTGCCTCCCATTGTGGGATGTGAGCTGGGGTCACACCACTGTAACAGAGCCTCACGTTCAGAGGAAGCTTGTCTCTTTTGTTTCATCTTGCTGAATGGAGCTGCTTTATTTTTAAGTGTTGGGGCAGTTCCACATGGTCCCCCCTTCACTAACATCACTCTCCTACTGTGACAACTCAATTAAACGTGAATGGGCTTCTTAATCATTCACCTGATGCTTTGCTTTCAACAAGCATGTGTTGCATGATGCTCATAAAGTCCCCTAAAACAGTAAAACAATAAAGTGACACACTGGCAGGCTTAAAAGAGGAAGATCCAGTAGGGTTCCAGGTTTAATAGATGAGCAAGAGACAGAGAAAATGTCTCGGTTACGTATGTAACCCTCGTTCCCTGAAGGAGGGAACGGAGACGTACGTCGAACGTGGCCGACTGAAAGGGAACTAGAAAACTGAGAGCCATATCCCAAAAGTGTACTTCAGAATCAAATGTCATTTTAATGTGACATCAATCGGACTCACAGGGTGATGTCATTTTAAATGGATAGGCAGATGAGAAGAATGTGATATACTATGTGACGAGCCCTGCGGTCGGACCATCATAGATTTTCTGCACAACTGGTTTTGTGCAATAAGACCAGATTACATAAAAGGGCAGTGCCCCTTTCAAAATTTAATTCTTTTAAATCCCACTTCCATTCAAATTTAGAATTGTAATTGTGTAATTTAAATGGGTTACAATGTACAATGTGATGATTATATTTACCATATACTTTCAAGTTTAAAGAAAACAGAATACATGTTAAAATTAAACACCATAAATATATATACACATCATTTCAGAAACATTTGATGATTTTGATAGGCTAATTAATGTTTGAAATGCCACCTTTGCATAGTTACATATTAAATAAGAACATTTATATATTTTATTTAACTGAAAACATACTTTTTAATAAAAAAAAAACGGAATGCAGAATTCTAATTAGAATTTCTAATTTCCAACACCATATAGCCACGACATATTTTCAGAATTATTTAATTATTTATTGCAAAACACGTTGCATAAATCAATGTTGCATGATTGATTAACTTTGAACTGAAATTCATCCCTCTTCTTGTCATTGCAATTCAAATTCGAATTCAAAAGCCTGTGGGCGTGGCCAACTGCATTCAAATTCCAACTCAATTAATACATTAGTTAACAGAAACAGCAGGCACCTGAAAAGTTTTCTCCATATTTTGGGGCAAAATAACGAATAGAACAATTGGCTCCTAATTGTTCTATTGTCTTAATTGTTCTATTCTTTATTTTGCCCAAACATATGGAGAAACAGATGAAAGAAAGACAATCGTCATAGCATCTTTGGCACCACTGACAAGTTTTGAAACTATAACAACCATGTTGCCATGCCAATAAAAGAAGTATGTTTTTTTGTAATAGGGCCATGATGCGCTTACGTCAGATGGCACATGGGCAGTTTTCAAATATGAGAGGTTGTTGATGAACTGAGGAGTGCTGTCTAAGGGAGTATGTATGCACGGTTCTGTTCCATTTAACTGTCCAACTGTCCCCGAGTCATTGCAGGGATGGATTATTAGTTTTAGTTTTGCACCCCCATCGAGTTGAGTCCCCTGGGCTAGAACTTAAACTGTTCCAAATAAATAGTGGCATCTGAATGAGCCACCTGAGCAAATATACCCGCATTAAGTTGTGAAACAGTTAAACAGGCACATTTCAATTCTATTCTTTTTTTAAATACTTTCAGGCTTGATCTTCTCACTTGAATATGCTTTCTCCTCTCTGCAGTCTGGTGTTTTTACTGCCGAATCAGATAGTAGTAAAAGCTGGTCGATACTGCTGTTATCACTGGGGTGAGAAACAAACAGATTACTGTCAATCAAAGGCACTAGCCAATAGCCATCACCATAAATCCCCCTGATTCAGTGAACCAACAGAGGCCTTAACGTAATGAGATTTTCCTTTTGTCTAAAGCGTAAGAACAGATTAAAATCTCACAGTGCTTCTAGCAATATGGTATATCTCCCCCAGTTTTGTTCATATGCACGTAATTATGTAACTTAGTTGATGTTTAGTTACCTATTAGAAAAAACAGGCAATGGCCCAAAAAGAAACTATGTTTTTTACCTTATTTCTATGTAACTGTTTATGGGAACAGAGACAGACAGACAAGAGTCTTGGGTAAGATGACAAATATACATGAGACTAGGTGGCAGCATTAAAGAATTGAGAAAGAGCTGTCAAGACAATTCTCACTTCTCATAGTGGAATAGATGTATAGGAAAGCAAAAGCATTGTATTTTTTATCAAAATTGGTGATTTCAGAAATATGGTTAAAATCAAATGTCCACACAATGTGCACTCAGACAAAAATCGATATTGGAGTTTACAGGCAAAAAAAAGCCCAAATCATATTCTGGAGTCAAGAAATGGCTTGGGTCTTTCCTTCAATGTATATCTATGGGACATTTTCACATATTTAATGTTCAACAAGTTAGACATGCAGATCACTTGGGAAGTTTAACACTGGGGGTTAGGATTAGTTTGTTCAAACCCATAAGTAATAATAACTGTGACACTTTCTTTGCTAAACAGCCATGTTTAGGTATTTTGATGGAATGGTACACGTTTTAGAGAAATAAGTGAGCGCACATCTTCACCACTGATCTCAGATCAATCAATAGCCATTATTGAGCTAGACGGCCATGAGACTGTTAATGCTGTAGTTAAGTGCTGGGTGTTGTGTCTGGAGGCATAATAATGGTTCTGCAATGGACAGGGAGGGTGTAGTTTATGATGCCAGAAATCATTTTCATTGATCGCTGGTGAGTCTGTAAAAAATCAGACAGTGTTTTTATATTAATTTTTTTTTACCTTAATTCTTGGTATTAAAATGGTTGTTTTTTTAACTGCGAAAAAAAAAAAAACTCAATATATATTTTTCTACTTTTACTTTCTTCACAAAAGTTTAGGTAACTTTCAAAAGGTCTAGAAGTCTCACTGCCCTCAATTTTGGGTTGCATTAGAGAATATGTGTGTGATCTGAAATTATAACCGGTCCACCGGAAGAACATCCATGGGAAAGTGAATATGTTTATTGTGTTTACAGAGAGCTACAAGAAAGGAATCAAGTTGAGAGTCCTCGGATCATCACAAGATTTGAAAGGATTGCAAACAGAAAGTGAACGGATTTATGATTTCATTAATTTATGAAGCACTATGAACAACACAGAGAGTGTGTGATTCCGCTGTGAATATATCAACAAACCTTCTAATCTATTTATTGGGAATGTTAGAATACATTCCCTTCCAGCTCTTGCCATTAAAGATGCTGAAGCTTCCCATCTTCAAATTGTTATAATCCACAACTATAAGATAACTACAAAAATAAAGACACACACTTCAGCATGGCTTCCCTCACATTCCCATGCCAAATCCAAGATTATCCAATCTTTCAAATTTATATATAAAAAAAAAGGAATCTGCCCCCCAGCATACACTCTCTTCTATTATCCCTCAATACAGAAATGAATGCTTGTCCTATAAATGTATGTGTGCACCTTGATCCTCTACAATCCTTAATATGAAAATGTCTGAAGCATAACACAGTAAAGCCCTGTGCCATAAAGCATATCTCTCCCTCACAAACATGCACACACTGCTCTCCGGACTGAAGCACGGACTACAGGAAATGAATACATGTGTGTGTTCAGATCCAGCCTCTTCAAGACCTGCATCAGAGAGGAGGGCATCCAACCAGATAGTACTGTCTATTTTCATGTTACTAGCATTTATTTTTAATTTGCTATTAAGTGATGCAGTAGTAGTATTCTTTTTTCAGTTTCACTAGTCCATATTCATTGTTACAGTTCACTATAAGAAATAAGACAATTATTTTTTAATTTCTAATAATTGTTAAGACCAACAATATCCCAAAATCAGTACATGTATATTTACGTAATATGCAAATAATATGTTTAATATATTGATGCAACACAGCATCTTAAAAGAGAGATGAGATAAAGTAGAAAGAGACAGGATAGAGATTGTGCAGAATGTAAGATGTTATTGAACAAATTATGAGAATGGTTTAAGATGTTCTTTGGAAGATGGTTCCTTATATCATAAATTATAATGTAAAAAAAGTAACATTTTAGCTGATCCATTGATTTTATCCTGATGAAGATGAAAACATGAATTTCTCTTTTTGTTAAAAGAAGTTTTTTTTTTTTACGAAATCTATTTGTTTTTGTATTGTATATACACTAACTTGTATACACTTTGGTCATGCATTTATAAATTCAGTGCTGTGTGAACAATTTTGCTTTTACATTGATTTTCCTGAATACGGAATGAAAATGGCATTGTTTTCTGTATAAACATATTATTTCTGTTAGTCTGTACCATATTCATAAATGTATATTTGCTATATCAGCTGAAAACTCAAAAGTAAGAACTGTGAGGATCAGTTAAGACTAGTGTATGATGGGACTTTCATGACACTTTCACTAACTTTTGATGTTCTTTTATGATGTGCTGTTTATGCACCTTGTGCATTATAAAGTAATTTATAATCATATCATTCTATATGGCAACATGAATATAGTAATACCACATAAAAACACACAGGATATATTATGGCTGAAACGTAATGTTTATGCAGTCTTACAAGTTCCTTCTTAATGCTTAGAGAAAATATTGAAAAACTGTACAATGCTCCTATATATGGTTTACAACAGAGGCAGTAGGAAAGAGAATGTGTGTGTATAGATGAATATGGTTCCCAGCAGCAGTTCAATTTAATTAAGGATCCCCAGAGGAATGACTTCATCTCTGAGTAAGAGGGGTCTCCACTTACTCATGTTTCCCTTCCTTCCTCCTGTCAATCCCAGTATGACAGAATTTCATCTGAATCAGTCCTCAATATCACTAATGCATGCAAAGGTCAACATGGGCAAGCATGCTGAAATAAATCCTGTTTTTCATCTTGCGTGTTAAATGTTGGTAACTGGTGCTGCTACAAACACAGCAACCACTACAGGTTATCAAGTAATGCAATTTTTCTGACCCAGTTGAGTTTTTATAGAGTACTTGCCATTCATGTGCCCTCATAATTCTGCCCTTCCCTTGAAATGACGTCTCTTCTCTGATGACGTATTTACTGGCGTGAGGGCGGGACAACCTGTCACTCAATTTCCGATGGACAAAATCAAGTCCCGCCCAATTGCCATTTCACTCGGATACACAATATAGGGAAGAAAATACTATCGCAACTTCCATTTTTTTGGCCGACTTTAACAGTTTATCAACTTAAAGAATTGATTTATGTCCAATTTGTTTTATTATGCACTATATTTAGGTTTAAATTATATGCATATTTCAAATTATTGTTGTTTGTGTGTACTGAAAATTGATGAAGACCAGATTTCTGACGAAACAGACAGCTTTTACGCATAACCATGGTATAAAAAAATAAAATAAAAATAAAAGTTTACCTGTAAAGCAGAAGCAAAGGAAGCTTGGAGGGAGCATCTGTTTCCAGTTGCTACAAGCTCTCAGCTCCCTCCAGCGATAAAAAGCTTTATGTAGGCTTAGGGTACTCGTCTTGTTTTTTGTTGTTGTTTTTTTCTTGACGCCTTTTGGCCTCTTTGTTTTCCACTGTCTTCATTTTCCTGAATGAATATTTGGCTGTATAAACGGTTGTTGACAGATGAGAAATCGTAAACATTTTGCACCCTGCAAACTCATGAAAACCGCACATCCAAGTTCATCGCGTTTTTTTTGTTTTTTTTTACTTCCGGCTTGCCGTATATGGACTGCTCGCTGTCAACGCGCAAAATGATTGACAGGGAGAAATAACCGGCCAGTTCTGATTAGCTAAAAAATACTGAAGTTTAGATGCAAAATTATTAACTGAAAGCGTCTTCTGATTTGCTAAACAAAAACAAAAACAAAAAAAACACACAAACTTTTACTATTTACAGACACTATGGGGATGTTATTTCAGTTATTTAGCACCTACTCAAAAACATATTTTCCTATATCAAAAGTAACAATTGTGTTTTATTTAATTCCTTTGAAATTGTACTGCACTTTGGTACACTCTGTGTTTTTTAAGGTGCTTTATAAATACATTTTGATTTGATTTTGAATTGTTTTTCAATTGTACCACTATCTTACACTATTTTTAATTATGTTCTGT
This sequence comes from Leuciscus leuciscus, assembly GCF_965113295.1. Classification (NCBI taxonomy): domain Eukaryota; kingdom Metazoa; phylum Chordata; class Actinopteri; order Cypriniformes; family Leuciscidae; genus Leuciscus; species Leuciscus leuciscus. The sequence goes on along the minus strand of NC_138738.1, from coordinate 31,756,921 downwards.
CCTTTTGAATACATAATGTATAGCCTATCATAACAGAGAGTGCAAAACATATTTATACTCCGACTCTGTCCATTATCCTCTGTACCATAATCCTCAATTTCAGCAATGAGCCAATAAAGAACACTGCAGGCTTAAAATGATTTAAGCAGACATTGTACCATTCAGTTATTTTTTCATGTAACAACTAGCCACAAGGTGGAGCCATTGTATAATACAGGTGGGTGTAAACATTACTACAATGTCGTGATTTGGCCTTTTGAACTGCTTGATAACTTTATCATCTCTGTTGTTTCTTGTTCCCTCAAAATATTATTCTGCAAAGTGCTTAAAGGGATAGTTCACCCAAAAATGAAAATTCTGTCATAATTTACTCTCCCTTAAGTTGTTTCAAACCTGTATGAATTTCTTTTTTCTGCTGAACACAAAAGAAGATATTTTGAAAAATGTCTGTAACCAAACAGTTGATGGACCCCAATGACTTCCATAGTAGGAAAAAAAAAATACTATGGAAGTCAATGGGGTCCATCAACTGTTTGGTTACAGACATTTTTTCAAAATATCTTCTTTTGTGTTCAGCAGAAAAAAGAAATTCATACAGGTTTGATACAACTTGAGGGTGAGTAAATGACAGAATTTTCATTTTTGGGTGAATTATCCCTTTAATTTGTTGTCCTGTAAAATACAACCATCTGTGATTAATCACTTTTTAATGTTTAACCCTCAGTGTAATTTAAATATTCAGGTACGATTAATTATTTCTGTGTATTTATTCTGTGTTATTGGGATGGATGTTGTTTGCGGTATTATCTAAAAGAAGAACCGCCTCCTAATGCCATTGGCTCGTTTACACCGAAAACCTGCTTCTGATTGGACAGCAAATGTGTCACACAGTGGACGCGGCCTCCATACCGTGCGTCAAGAATCGAAACCAAAAATGCTTCAAATTGGAAAACAAAAGAGAACTTGCCATTTATAGCAGGTTGCGAATCATAAATCACCGCTGCTCACATTCGAGTGAGGTAAGATTTCATCTAAATAATTTTTCTGAATAACGAATCGCCTGTTTGTTGCTGCATAGGTAGGTGTTTCTCAATGTGACGCGCATCTCATATTTTCCTCAGGCTTCTGTTGACAGAAATAAATAGCTGGTTGCCTCCTGTCAAGGATAATAACACACATTAGTTATTTTAAGTAAAGTATTAAAAGTAATTTAAGGATAATATATAAGCCTACTAAAGGAGACTATGCGACTGTGCTCTGTTTTGTGCCTCTTGCAAGAATGGACTGAATGTGTTTATGTTTTTTGCGCTTTCATCTATAGGAAGAGCATAATTGGTCCCGTAGTCGTTTTGGTTTCATAAATGAAATGGAGGGAGGCACAAGGTAAGATGATCTTGTAATAAACCGTGTTATATTTTTAAATGCAGAGACGTTCCTTCAGATAGCATTGTTTGTTTCTGAGAGGTTGGCATATTTGACAAAGCTGTCAAACTAGTCCAGCACTTGTTTTTAAAACTGCTTATGTAATGGCAACAAAATCCAGTGATTTAAACATAATATATTTTGGTGAGTGTGTTCTTTTATTGGTTTATTATACCGTGAATCATATAATGAGCGTGGGCCCACTGCTGTTGTGCAATGATGTTTTTGTGGGCTGGGTATTTTTTAAGTACAGCCTGTCACGTTTATATATACTTGAATGACCTGAAAATACAAATTAGACCACACTTATTCTATCATGTTTTGTGTCATACCCCAGTAGGTTGCTTATAATAAGTGTTCTTTTAATCCAGAGGCACTAGAAGGGATAGTGTGTGACAGGAGATTTGGGGTCTGACAGCGGGATGGCCCACTTTGATACAGAGTACCAGCGCCTGGAGGCGTCCTACAGCGACTCCCCTCCCGGAGAAGAGAATCTACTGGTGCATGTTCCAGAGGGATCCAAATGTAAGATCCACAATAATTTAAATAAAGCAACAGTGCCATATAGTGTGTATGTCTATTGTATGACAGAATCATATGCTTTTATTCTTTTGGCAACCTTGCTTTAAATAAGAGGTTTTCAAGCTGGGGTCTGGGGATTCCCAGGGAGCCACAATGGAGTGCTAGGGGTCTGTGGAAGAGGTTAGAGAAAAGTAGTGTAAAAAATATAAAGATAAAGAAGTGATAAAAAAAAGTTTCAACTAATAAACAAATAAATAAATTGTGATTTAAATAAACAAATACTTTTGATTACAAAATATTACATTTGTAAAATATAAAAATAAATAAAATTTTAATATAACAGTATAAACACAATATAACACAATCGGCAGATTGCTAATATTAATTTAAAACGCGAGAGCTTTATTTGTGCGAAAAAAATTTTACACTTTATTTTCAACATATTAATCTCCAACACGCGTTCACGAGAGAACCACAACGCATACTTGCGTTGTTTCATAAAATTAAGCCACTGGAGTCACATGGATTACTTTAATGATGTCTTTACTACCTTTCTGGGGCTTGAAAGGGGTAGTTGCATAGGCTGTCAGTGGAGGGACAGAAATACCTCAGATTTCATTAAAAAGATCTTCATTTGTGTTCTGAAGATGAATGGAAGTCTTAAGGGATTGGAATGACATGAGGATGAGTAAATAATGACAGAATTTTCATTTTTGGATGAACTAACCCTTGATGTGGGTTAAATGAGCAATGGATATGCACAGGTTTCTTACCATAGACACCATAACTACATTTTTCCATGTTGTTTTTCCATTTTTTCATAAATACATTTGTTTATTGCAGCTCCGTGGCACCACATCGAAAATCTAGACCTTTTCTTCCAGAGAATATCCTTTGCACACTGAAATGAATTGCTTGTTTATGGGTTAAATAGATTTTCAAATGTTAGATCAAGTAGATTGACCTCAAATTATTAATTGCAGTCAACATGTCTTATATTTTTCTTAACATTTAATAAGTCTATAATCTACACCAGAAGAATGGATTTACTTGTATGCTGCTGGGTGAAATATTTGAGCTTGTGTAAGTATCAATTCATTTATTAAACATGACATTTTTTGTAGTGATAGGACAAATAAGTATTGTCTGTTAACAACAGATCAGTGATCACATTAATTTACCCTTCTGAATTGTCATGTCATTTTTCCACTTATTATTCTAGGCAACTGGTGTTTGTGGTGGCATTCACAGTGTTCCTGGCTAACTGTGTGGACTATGACATCCTTTTTGCCAACAAGTTTGTTAATCACACTGACTCCTCAAAGGTTACGCTGCCCGATGCGTTTCTACCAGTGGACGAGTGCAGTGCTCGGTATATTTTATATATTAAATGTCACTAATGTGGTGTTAATGTTATTGCTTCTTACTACTGTATCAGTATAATCCATCATAAATCAAACCATCCTTTGTTAACGTATGTTTTAGGATCCGTGACAATGTTTCGGTCATCTTCATCCTTATCATATCAGGGGTCTTTTGGCTCCACCGTCTCATCAAGTTCTTCTACAACATCTGTTGCTACTGGGAGATCAGATCGTTTTACATTAATGCCCTGAAAATGTCCACGGTGAGCTTTTCTGCTAACTCACTATAGCACATTTTCTAAAATGTTTTGGTTCTACAGACGTTTGAGTCAGCACTGGAAGAAAGCATGCATACTCCACTTTTATGAGTTCTTGCTGTCTTCTTGATGCCAGTGAGCCGCTTAAATTGCTGATAATTTTCAGAGAAAACGTACCAGAGGAACTGATGAAATTCTATTATTCAACCTATTTAAATGTTTAATCAGCCCTTTTCTTTTGGTAGGCGGACCTTCCTTATTTTACCTGGCAGGAGGTGCAGGCAAGGATTGTTGAGATACAGAAGGAGCACCAGATTTGCATCCACAAAAAAGAACTGACAGAGCTTGACATCTACCATCGCATACTGCGGTTCAAAAACTACATGGTCGCTATGGTCAATAAGTCACTTCTTCCTGTGCGCTTTCGTTTGCCTCTGCTGGGCGACACTGTTTTTTACACCCGTGGCCTCAAGTATAACTTTGAGTTGATTTTCTTCTGGGGCCCTGGATCTCTTTTTGAAAACGAGTGGAGTTTGAAATCAGAGTACAAACGTGGAGGGAACCGATTAGAGCTAGCAGATCGTCTGAGCTCACGGATCTTGTGGATTGGAATCGCCAACCTTCTCTTGTGTCCAGTTATCCTGATTTGGCAGATTCTCTACGCGTTCTTCAGCTACACTGAGGTGATCAAGCGTGAGCCGGGAAGCCTGGGTGCTCGATGTTGGTCTCTGTATGGCCGTTTTTACCTCAGACACTTCAATGAACTAGACCATGAGCTGATGTCACGCCTCAGCAAGGGCTACAAGGCCTCCTCGAAGTACATGAACTGCTTCATGTCACCATTACTGACGGTGGTGGCCAAGAACGTGGCATTCTTTGCTGGCTCCATACTTGCGGTTTTGATTGCTTTGACTATTTATGATGAAGATGTATTGGCTGTGGAGCACGTGCTCAGCAGTATCACATTACTTGGGGTCGGCATCACAGTCTGCAGGTGCGCAAAGAGAGGAAAAGATAGTATTTTACAGCTAAGAGTGACCAAGATTTAAGAGATCACTTGAACTAAGCCTTTGGACATTTTTGTACATCTTATTTACTGGTGAGATTTGACTTTGAACAGTTTTGTGCTCATTCTTTCCTCTTTTTTCTGCCCCAGGTCATTTATCCCAGACAAGCATATGGTGTTCTGTCCAGAGCAGCTGCTTAAAGTGATCCTGGCACAGATTCACTACATGCCTGATCATTGGCAGGGTAATGCCCACCGCTATGAGACCAGAGACGAGTTCGCACAGCTCTTTCAGTACAAGGCTGTAAGTCATGCAGCAGTTAAAGAAATTCTTCTATTTGCACCCAACACCAGTGTGTTATTATTTTTATTTGTTGTTTATTTGAATAGGGACAGATACAAAAAACATAGATTATTACATAAAGAACAATCCGATGCCTGTATCACAGTGTTTATAGCCATGGCTAATTCGCAACACCTGTCCTTAGAAGGGCTTTTAACAGTTAAGATAATAAAAAAAGATTATTTTATTTTTTTACAGTCAATACAATAAAATGTCCAGAAACCAGTTAGCACCAATACAAATAAGTGTAGTAAATAAACACATTCACTCGAACTCACACAGATGCACACCTCACATACACACAGCTATACATCTCATATGGCATGATCACACTGCTGCTGCTGTATGAACCAGGCTTTTGTCAGTTTTTTAAAGGTGGACAGTTTAGTTAAAGTCTTTATATTTGCAGGAAGCCAGTTCCACAGATTGGCTCCTTTCACAGAAAAAACATTTTGTGCAAAAGATGTTTTACAAAATGGAACTTTACAGTCTCCACATGTAGCAGCTCTTGTTGATCTGGAGGATTCCAGCCTGTTCACCAATTTACAAAGTGGCTCAGGTGCAAGTCCAATCAAACATTTAAAAAACAACTTTGTGTCTAAGATTAACAAAATGAACAAAGTTTAAGATTTTATGTTTACTTAAAATGTAACAGTGATGGAATCGAATGGGCTTTTTATCTAAAATTTTTAGGGCACGGTTATAAAGCCTCTCAATAGGCTTTAGGGTAGTTTGGCTAGTCTGGGACCAAACAGTGGTGCAGTACGACAGGTGGGACAGGATCATAGTGTTCAGAAAGACATGAGCACATTTCAAATGTTAGACCGCTCCTGGTCATTCTGAAACAGTTCATACTGGCCTTTATTTTTCTTTTAAAATTTAGCTGAGAATCTAAACTCACTCCTAAATATTTTTCTTGTTCTACCTGATCGATGAGTTCACCATTCATTTTAATGTTAAGGTCATTTATTATCCGCGTTCTTGTTATAGAAAAACACATAGATTTAGTTTTCCTCAGATTAAGTGTTAAACATGATTTGTTTAGCCAATTAAATACTTTCTCAAGACTTTTGGTCAGTGTACTGCCGATAACAATAGGGTTTTTGCCGGACACATAAACCACAGTGTCATCGGCATACATCTGAAGGCCAACTTCAGGCAGCTCGTTCACATACAGGCTGAAGAGAACAGGCCCCAGTATGGTTCCCTGAGGGATTCCGGTCTTAATTTTACATGGGGCAGATTTTACATGATCAATAACTACACATTGTTCTCGACCCTGTAAGTATGACTCGAACCATGATAATGCCTGGTGTGACGTATTATAAGATGACAGTTTTGAGATAAGACGGCTATGGTTTACTGTATCGAATGCCCTCTTTAAGTCCAGGAATACTGCACCCACGATGTTTCCTTTATCAGGCGGCTGCACTATATTTTCCAATAATGCGCAGATGGCTGATTCAGTAGAATGGTTCTGTCTGAAACCATACTGTTGAGGGTGTATATACTGATGTGTTTCTAAATATTTAGTTAGCTGTTCTGAAACAATTTTTTCTAGTATTTTTGACATTACCGGAACTAGACTTATTGGTCGATAGTTACTAACGTCTGTGGTATTCCCGTGGTATTCCCGATATTAACCAGTGCCTTTTTTCGAAGCATCTTAATGAAAACCAAACGATAACATTTTTGTTAACTGAAATAAAAATTACATTTGGAGAAACATAATTACAGTTTTATAACTTTGTAACTAAAATAAAAATCAAAAGGACCAAAAAATTCATTTTAGTTTTTGATACACAACATGCTATACATTACAGAATCAAGACATGATTATGGTGACGATAATGCCATTTAAATAGTGCAAATGACTAGACTGGGTAAACCCAGCCCGATCTGCTGGCGATTTGATTTCGCCCTGCAGCTCAGGCTGGAAACCTGTACATTCTTCTGTCCTGCTTCCGTTACAAATAATTTGCGGGGACCAATCACAAACTGGCTTATCCACCTGGCACGCTATTAGCGGGTTTAATCCAATCCAATTCTTTTTAACCTCTCGACGATGCTCAGTGGCTTTAGTTTAGCAAACAAATCGCTCGAGTGGGTGTAAATGCCACTCACTTTCATGTTTTTTTTTTGCACAACCTGCAAAAATCGTTTGATGCCATTGCAGCTTCTGCAAACCGCTGATCAATGCTCCAAAACAACACTTTGTTGCCACGTTTCCTGCCTGGAGTTTTAGCTGCAAAGTATGTCACCTGGATCGTTGGTCTGATTGGTTGAAGGACTATCCAATTGCATACAGAGTCATTTGAACTATGCCCATTGATCACGCCTCTTGTGCAGTAGAAAATACATAGCAGACTCCCCAGACCGGAGTCTCAGACTCCCTAGAGCCTAGACTAATGTTCTTGAAAGATTGAGCTTGGTCTGGTGTTAGCCAGACTAGCAAATTACATTTTGGGAGTTTTGTTGAGTCCCCTTCTGAATGTGATTAATAAATAAACAATAATCAAGCAGTTAAATAATTAATCAAATTAATAAATTAACCTCAGTTAACACTAACTTTGGCAATCATTGAAGACCAGACCAGAAGATTGAGTTATGACATTTTGATAAAAAATTGTGTAAAAAAAAAAAAAAAAAAATGAAATCGTGATCTATTCACAATTCAATCAACAACATGCAGTTAGAAAATAGATTTTCATTTCATTAATCTCTTGTTTTTGTAGGTGTTTATTCTTGAGGAGCTTTTGAGTCCTGTCATCACTCCCTTCATTCTCATTTTCTGCTTGCGCCGCAAATCTCTGGAGATCATAGATTTTTTCCGAAACTTTACTGTGGATGTGGTCGGTGTGGGTGATACTTGCTCTTTTGCACAGATGGATGTCCGTCAACATGGTCATCCTGCAGTAAGTGAAACCTTTTTTACATTTCCACTTAGTTTCATTATTGTACTTTTTTTAATAGATAGATGTATCATCCTAGTTCTCTCTTTATTGCTGACTCTGATGTTGTTTTTGGTCCACTACAGTGGATGTCTGCTGGGAAAACAGAGGCCTCCATCTATCAGCAGGCAGAAGACGGGAAGACAGAACTGTCACTCATGCACTTTGCGATCACAAATCCACACTGGCAGCCCCCTCGGGAGAGCACACATTTCATCAGTCTTCTGAAAGAGAAGGTGCACCGCGAGGCCGCCGGAGGACAGCAGGGAATCATAGCAGAGAATCCTGTCTTTCAATCAACCCATTCACTACAGTCTGATTCAGAGGTATTCAAATGACTGGACTGCCAAAAGCTATCAGATTATTACATTTAATATGATATATTATCTTTTATTATTACTTCATATTATTAGTCACTATGATTGAAAAATGGACCAAGTAGAAAACCCACTTTTAAGTTAAAATACAATATGATTATACAAATAACTGGATGGATTCTTTTTTTTTAAAAGGTCTAATTTTGGTTATTTTTTCATTTCAGCCTCGCAGTCTTATTGCAAATCTCCTGATAGGACCCCCTTCCCTGGCCTCGCTTCATCTGGGTCGAGAGGGCTCCATCCATCCTGTGTCCATTGGAGTGAGTGAGGGAGCTTCTGCCCTCCGATCCCTCTCTCCGGTCAGTACGAGTCTACACCTCCGAGGCAGCTACCCATCCGCCAGACTGCCACGACAGGACCATCCAGCTGTGGTGACTGGGCGAGCAATGACAGGCTCTGGGTAATGATTCAATTAAAGTGTAATATAATCATTAACATACCCTATATGATATACTAATAGTCATGTGTTGTTATAAAATATTATTATTAATAATTATATACTTATTCAGTTTTAATTTTCTTTTTTTTCTTGTGTATTCTAAGCCTAAATTAAGGACATTAATTGTGTTTTAATTGATTTTCTGAACGGCACACTAGACATTTTGTTGTGCGGAATGCGCTTTATGTTAAAATAAAAATTTAGATAGTTAAAATTTATGTACATACACACCTGTTGAGAAAATGTGTGCGCAATTATTTGTGATTGAGTCCGGTTAAGGTTTTTTTTCTTAAAGATTTCTTATTAAGAGGGAAGCCAAATTAATACAGCTTGATAGAATCACATACTTTTTTTAAATAGCAATTTTGACAAAATATTTAGATACAATGACAACCACACATTTACAACTTCAGAATTGGTGATCTGTATATGCTATTGTCCAAAAGTTTGGTCAGTATTATTTAAAAAATAAATAAATACATAAATACTTTTATTCAGCAAGGGTGCATTAAATTGATTAAAAGTGGCAGTAAATACATTTTTAATGCTACAAAAGATTTCTATTTCAAATAAATGCTGCTCTTTTGAACTTTCTATTCATCAAATAATACTGAAAAACAATGCATCATGGTTTCCACAAAAATATTAAGCTGTTTGTTGACAATAATAAGAAATGTTTCTGAGCACCAAATCAGCATTTTAGAATGATTTATGAAGGATCATGTGACAATGATGCAGTATTGATGCTGAAAACTCAGCTTTGCATCACCGAGAATAAGTAACATTTTTAAATATTTTAAAATAGAATCAATTGTAATAATATTTCATAATATTACCGTTTAAAAATTGTATCAAATAAATGCAGCCTTGGTGAGTACAAGAGACTTCTTTCAAAAACTTTTTTTTTTAATCTATTCCAACCTTTTTAATGGCAGTATATTGATCTGTATAGCTGGAATCATTTTTAAATTGTCCCTGTCTGTGTAAAAATTATTTGACTATCATTATACCGTTCATTTGTTCTCCCTCGTAACTCTTGGATTGTCCTTGTCTAGCACTGATGCCCGTACCATCAGCTCTGGCAGTAGTGCCTGGGAAGGCCAGCTAACCAGTATGATCCTATCAGAATACGCCTCCACAGAGATGAGCATCCATGCTCTCTACATTCATGAGGTAAAGCAACAAAAATCTATTGATTCTACTATACATGTATGGAATTTAGCAGAAGCTTTTTTTCCCACTACCTACAATTCGCATTGTTATCTGCTATTCCTTTTCTAATCCATCCAAATCAACCAATTAACCAAAAGCGTTAGTGATGTTTTGTCTGGTTCTGTTGAAAAATGTCAGTCTGCACCTGAAGATTAGTAACTAGATTGAATGTGTATGTAGATGCATAAGCAGCAATCGCGAGGTGAGCTGTCTCGACACACCTGGCACAGACAGGAGAGTGACGAGAGCAGTGAGAGTGTCAATGAAGACATGGAAGCTGCTCGCAACTTCCCCCGTTCCAGTACTTTCCCTAGTGCCACCAGCTCACACCAGCAGGGGGCAGCACATCACAGCGGCAGCCAGCGACGCTTCGACGGAACCTCAGGTACTAGAAATGACTGTTCGCAGATCACAAGAACGACAATACGACCCCTCCATAGTCCAGTGTTGGGAAAGTTCACTTTCTACATGAACTAGTTCAAAGTTCAGTTCACAAATTTTAAAATGAACTAGTTCAGTTCATAGTTCAAACTTCAAAATTTTGAACTAAAGTTCACAGTTCCAAAAAATGAACTAGTTCAGTTCTTTTTTCCATAAGTTGCTGCGAGCTATTATTTTTCAAAATTATTGCCACTGCCCATATAAAACCACAGACAGCAATTATGTTATCAGTTTTAACACTGAAACTATGCGTCAGATTTCATCTTCATTCCAATTTTAAAATTCTTATCCAACCAGGGTTTACATAGCATTGAGGGTAGGGTTGCCAACTAAACAAATGCGGGACAATCGTGCATGGTTCTTTACAGGAAAATGAGGGACACTCAAAATATTTGTAGGCTATAGGCTAGGCCAACATAACACAGTAGGCCTATGTCATTTCAGGTTCGTATGTGTTTAAAAGGTTTTCAGACAACACATTTGTTTTGATTAAAGTCATATTACACACAAACCATAGTTCAAAATAATAGCATTTATCTGAAATAGAACGCTTGTGTAATTATACACTACTTTTAAAGAAATTAAAGAAATGAATAGCCTACTTTTATTCAGCAAGTACATTTATAAGGTTACGTTTTTTTTATTTCTGATAAATTTACTTTGAGCCTTTTATTCATCAAAGAATCCAGATTTTATTTTTATTTTTTACATTAATAATAATCAGAAATGTTTCTTGGGCAGAAAATCACATCAGTATATTATTCCCTCAGGACGATTTCATGCTTTCTTGCGTGGCTGGGTGTATGTTGGACTCACAATAATCACGTTGTTTGAATTGGTTAAAACTGATTTGCCGAAATCAAAACCCAGTCGGACAGTGAAAGGGATTTGCCGTTAGCGCGAGTCCGGATCGAAGCGACCAGACTGCGGAGGATTCTGTGCGCAAATCAAACAATGATTTGTCCCAAAATAATCATTAATTCTCAATTTAGAGTTTGTTATTCGTATGGTCTGATGCGCGTGAGTGTGAACTGTGATTGGATGATGACCGGTGTCGTGATCAAGTGCCGTGTTGCTGTTGTATCAGATTCAGTCATACATCAGTGGTTAGATCAGCGTCAATAAACGGGACAACGGAGGTTCCGAACGGGACAAATACATTTCTATAGAAATCTTGCACCCTTTTGAACGAAGTTAAACTGAGAGAGCGTGCCGTTCACAGACACCAGAATGAACGAGTTCACAGTAACGTTCATCAGGCAGTAATAGAGTACGTTCAGTTCACGTTCGCCCAAAATATGAACGAGTTCATGAACTATCGTTCAATGAACGCGTTCAGGCACAACACTGCCATAGTCTTTACATGAGCGACAATCTCTGTCTCCCGCAGATCCTGCTTCTGGAAGCTTTCGAGTCCAGAGGACACCTCGTATGCCTATGGGCGGCTGGTCTGAGGAGAACCAAATAGGCCGGCATCACGACCCAGTGCCCGAGGAGGGGGCTGAGGATGATCAACCGCCACACATCCATAAGGTATAACCATAGACTGTAAACCGTAGAAAAATGAAGCCAAAATATCACAGAAATAGCCACTGCCATCTTGTGCTGATGACATCATTTGGAGGCAAAGTCTGCACAGTAGTGATTGGGCAGTGGAGCCACAGTATCAAGGTCTTGCCCATATTCCCACAGACTCAATTGCAAGCACACCCCCCTGAACTTTTTAAACAACTCATTTTGTCAATACGAAACAAAAAATCAGTTATGGAAAATTAAAAGATACACCTTGTTAAACCTCATCTCTTACCAAAACTCCTGAAAGAATTCCACTGGTGATGATGCCACACCCCTTTTTTATAGCATCACATAATTAGCTAAAACCAAAAACACTTGAACATACGTCAGTTCGATAAGAACTTCCTAAAATGACAGAAAATGTCTTTGGGAAAAATTTATTTCAAGTGTCATTTTATTTTTTGGCTCACGTCCGATTCGTTTCATGGAGAGGGTGGGGTTTATGACCTATACTGCAGCCAGCCACCAGGGGGCGATCAAAATGTTTTGGCTACCCTTTCAGGACTTGCAGGGTTTTCAGGGATACTTTTAAATTGTTGCCATGGTTTTGATTTTTTTTTTTTTGGGGGTTATTTGGGAGAAATGCACACTGGGCTAATTTTGATTGGCCATTGGGCTAGTTTAGTTGCGCAGACCTGGCAACCCTGCTTGTGTGGCACACTTGGAAGCAGCATTGATCTGCGTTGGATTCCTAATATTTATTTCTGTGTTCTTTTTTTCTTCTAGGTGACTTAACAGGTATATCGTCAATGAAGTATACAAGAGAGACTCGCACCATCCATTTTCTTTTGGACACTGATCACAAAAGTCATAATTATTTCCTCCTGGATAGAACTCGAGATTCCAAGCTTAATCATTATGCCACATCGTGGCATCGTACTAAAATTTCAAATGCATTACAATGGTTTGAGCTTCTTAGTACATCATCAAAATATTATATGATTCATACATATTACATATTGATCCACTTGATTAAAGGTGCAAAACTGATTCTGTACATTTTTTTTTTTGCCATTATATTGCACTCAGTTGTGACCTTGACATTTCTGTTCTCGTCAAAAAGTACAGGTCGGTGTTGATGCAAGAAGTTTGTGCTTAGAATTTCTGAGCTAATTTGAATAGTTTTGATAGGATGAAGAAATATTTATAACATGCAATGTGCCATTATGAACTTTAACGCTTTGCAAAATTAGATTTTATTGTCAATCCCAGATATCTGTGAGGGGGGAAAACCACTGAAGATCATTCAAGCATGGCACTGTAAAAATAATGCATGCTCTTTAAGTTTTATTATTTGCACAATATCAAACAAGAATGCACTTTATCATTTTTCAGATGCAAAGGATGACACAAAGGCAGTGGGCAAACCAGATTTGTTTTTATAAACATGCAGTTTTAAACGAAGTTGTATATTTCTGTCTATAGGATAAGCATTATATATTCCAGATACCTCAGGACCGGCTTGTTTTTGGCACTGAAGTTGCCCAAAAAGTGCATGACACTTTTTTGGGTGATTGACAGCTGCACCTTCCATCCTCAAACCCATAACTGCTAAAAGGAAGTTGACTAACCTTTGTGTAATATTGTGTGACTGCAAAGATGTTGGATCTCGTTCATAGACCATCAATGCATAAAATGGCAAAAGTGTACATTGTTTCACTTAAACTGACACCATTTCTCATATCTCCCACTGCTTGTGAGCTACATTGTGCTTGCATAGAGATTGTTCAAGGTGCAAATTGTGCATGACCCTTGACCTTTATACTGGTATGTGTTTGTAATAATTGGCCTGTGAAATGCTTCTGTGCCCTTACCTAATCTACCAACTGCAACTGTGCATTTTCCATTTTCTTTCGTTTTCAGTTTTTAGGCTGTTGTATATTTACATTTTGTACAGTTTAAAATGCATCAATAAATGTATTTAATAGTTTGTGTATATTTTAATTTCAGACAGTTTTTTTTTTTTTTTTTAAGTGTCAAAGTGCAAATACTGTGGCAAAAATAAAATCATCCATGGGGTAAATAATGCATTTAGGGATGCCATTATGTAATTTTCTGCTCAAGAATGGTTTCATAACGGATTCAAAAAAAGAAATAGATATGATTTTGAATGCAAACCTCTTTAGAACAACTGTTCGAGAATTAAAGGGTTGAAAATCAAACGACCACATACATTTTTCGTTAATAAAAGCGATGAAAATTTTTTCCGCCCGAACAGGGACTTGAACCCTGGACCCTCAGATTAAAAGTCTGATGCTCTACCGACTGAGCTATCCGGGCTCTGTAGAGTGAGTAGAACGCCCCCTATTTTCTCCATCAATATCACCTTGTCAAAACAACTCTTAAGTAAACAACAAAGAAATGATATATGCTACACTACAATGCGTAGTGAAAAGGTGGGGTATGAACAACATCAAACGCTCAACGTGAGATGAACTACAGCTAGCACTAACGTTATAGAATATAGTATAAAAAACATGTTTCCTAATTTTTATCAATAACAATAACCACAATCCGGTTTCAGATTTTGAAAATATCTGTAAGTATGTGCCCTAACTTAAACGTCGCAATTCGATTAGTTATTCGTCTGCATTTCATCTATTCAGAACGTAATTTCAGCGCATGCGCAGTGGCATGTCGCCGCGCGGTGTTCAGAATTCTGTTAAATTGATCTTAACACACACACTGTATTAGCAAATGTGTATCTATGATCTAAACACCACTCACTTTTCAGTCGGATCCAGATGGCGTTCATGCACTCTGCCGGATTTACCTCACATTGTGACAGGCAAAATACATTTTTGGGACCCCCTATAAACAGGGGCGTAGCACAAGATCCCGGGCCCTATGCATAGGCAGTCCTGATGGGCCCCCATGTTCCTCAATTTGTATATATAACTCCCAATGTAGGCTATAAAATAGCTAATTATTGCTAATTTGAGATATTATAGCCTATTAATTTAAAATTAAACAGGTTTCAATTTAGACTATTATAATGGTGTGTTGTATGCAAACAACATTGTTAGTGTACAGTTTATTTATTTAGCCTTTATCTCAGATTACATGTATAACCAAATTATCATGTTCTGCTCTTTCAATGGGTTGTCTCAGTTCATTATTAGCACTAACGATCGCGATCGATTCAAGCGCCTAGCTGCTATAGATTTCGTGTTCTAGTTTGTGCTCACCTTTCTTTGAAAAAAAGTCAGTTACCAATTGTTTTCTCTCATTTTGTTTTCTTTCCTTCTCCTGTCTTTCCTTTCTTTTTTGGTGGTCTGATTTGGCTTTCTTTGAGAAAGACATTTCTACAGCAGAAGTTTGCGCTCCACCAGATGCTCAACTAACTACTAACATAAACAAAATGCGTGCAGATGGACTAAACCATTTGGGGCATTAGCAAAGGGTGGGACCAATCAGTCACTCAACCAAGTTATTCAGCCAATACACCAATTTTAGATTTCATCTGACATCCATTAGGAAATTTAATTAGGAAATGAAAATATCCGGGTAAAATAAAATATATTTCAGACTTTTCAAGGGCCCTCTCTCCCCTTGGGGCCCTGGTAATCAGAACTGGTTTTACCCCCAGTCCGATGCCCCTGCCTATAAACCTCGTGTGCAAAATCAAGAAATGGGAACAAAAAACACTTTACACTTTTTAAATAATTGAACACGTGTTGTCAAAGGCTTTTTTTATGGTCAGACACTTGCATGCGTCATTATATTATTAACATTTTACCAAAATCAAGTTCAAATGGGGTAACGAGGATTTTGACCAGCGAACATCGGACATAGGCCTAACGTTACGAGTTTTGTTCGTCATTAGAATAGCTATGCTATGTATGTGGGTGCTCAGTTTTTTTCTGTTAGGCTGTTTTAAGACATTACTTGTGAGTCGACAAATGCTAGACTAAGAAACTATCCTCCACATTATCTTGAGTATAGAAAACCCCGTACTTACTCAAACAATCAGTTTTTCGTTTACCTTTGCATTGTAAGCAAGCAGAGACGTCCGTGCGGCACAGAAGCAGGGCGGAGTTTTGAGGTTTTGACCGACAGTTTGAGGATCCAATGGAGTTACGAGGTTTAGTCTCAAGCTCTTGTTCATACTTTTCATTGGTTAATTATTTGCAAAACCCACAGACAGGCGTAAAGGTTGACCAATAGTAATTATGGAAAAAAACGATGTGTCAAAGTGTTTTACGATTAGAGTAAAATAACAACAATAAATTATTTGTCATTGTAATTGGAGACAACTACTACAGACACGCGAAATATTTGTGCATTGTGACAACTTGCATAAAACAGTCCTCATTACTGAAAAAGTCCAGACAAAATTAATGCGTAAAACTGGCTTCATTACTTACATACAGAAAAAAGCGCTTCTCATTGGTTTACTCAGTCTTCCTTTCATTATTAACCATTTTATATGCATCATGTGCTTGCAAAGCAAAAAAAAAAATGGTTTATTACTAAGAGGTGCAACAGAGGGTTAAAATTGAAAGCACACATTAAATTTAGTACAAATACAATGAATAACTTTAGAAGAGCTAACATTACTCCTAGTATTTTAATAGAAATGACACACAAATCTCAATTTAGATTAAAATATTTATTGATTTTTATAGAAACACCGTCCATAAAAAAGGCAATATAAAACATTTTACAAAACATGTCCAACCAAGTGCATTTAAACAGTGACATCCATTAAAATAAAATAAAAATCACAAATTCAAGTGCAAAGTCTTAAATGCTTTCTGTGGACAACATGTAAAAAAAAGAATATAAACTGAACATTTACAGACCAATCAAAATTGTTAACAAAAAAAAAGTGAAAAAATAACTAAATAGCACTGGTTGCAAAACAATAATAATAACACGTTATTGGTGATATTGTTTTAGCTAAAATGGAAATGTATGACAACAACAACACAAAGACAGCAATTAAAAGCCATTTATGAATGTAAAAAAAAAAAAAATACAACTAATTTAAACACAGACTGGCACAAGTGATCAGATTTCTTCATTCATCGGTCAGATTTTCTGGCATATGGAAGCATTGGTGGTGAACCTATAAAAATGAATAAAATAAAAACATGATTAGAAATGACATCAGCACTGCATATGCCTAACCTGCCAACCGCAACACAATGGAGTATTCGTGCAGACAAACAGGCATGCACACCTCTGTGAAACAAGAATATCCAGAACGTGACTGATCACACAAGAAGGTGAATTTGTCTTTGAACTCCTGTGACTGGGTAATATGGAAATCAGGCCAGACCGTCACTCACCTAAAGGCCACATGGACCCCGGTGCCAAACAACTCAAATACAGCCAGGTTCTATTTTCTAGAAACCACTTCTGCCGAAAGCTCATGGTATCGGGGAGGCTATGCCTCCTGTCCGCTCTGGGGACTGTAAGATGGTAAGGTCAGAAGTCACAAATGGCCATTATTTCATTAAACGTTTTGGATCCTTTCACCATCAGTGTTAATAGGGATCATAGTAAAACAAAAAAACGAACCGTCTTGTGTAATCAGTTTCAAAAACAAGGTCTAAGTTTGTTTATATGTCAATTCCACTACCATTTGAATGCAAGACCACAATTATAGAGTGACATGCTTCAGTTGTCCAGTAGAGGTCAGTGCAATTTTTTCTTCTGAAATATTCCGGGTTCATTCAGACAATAAATACATAATTCAAAATATATACTACTGTTTAAAAGCTTGCAGTCAGTAAGTTTTTTATTTGTTTTATTTTATTTTATTTTTTACAGCATTTAAAATTGACTTACAAAAGATTTCCATTTCAAATAAATGCTATTTTTTTATTTATTCTGTTCATCAAAAAACCATAAAAAACGAACGGTTTCCACAATAATATTAAGCAGTACAGCTGTTTTCAACATTAGTAATAAATGTTTCTTGAGCAGCAAATCAGCATATTAGAGTGATTTCTGAAGGATCATGTGACACTGAAGGCTGGAGTAATGATGCTGACAATTCAGCTTCGCCATCACAGGAATAAGTCACATTTCAAAATATTAAAACAGAAAAAAGCTATTTTAAATTGTAATCGTTCACAATATTTACAGTTTTTCCTATTTTTGATCAAATAAATGCTGCCTTGGTAAACATAAGATACTTTTCAAATACATTTAAAAAAAAAAAATCTTACCAACCCCAAACTTTTAAACGATAATGCACTTTTGAAAATGTATAGACTTTTGTCAATGTGCCTTTTTTTTTTTTTTTATGTACAGAAAATTGTTTGCTATGGTAATCAACATGATTCCACAAGTGCTTTTGAATGAACTTATTAGTTGCAATTTTCTTACAGCAGTTAAGATTGAGATGGTGACAGTATTGTTTCCACTGGCCTCATCCTACCTGGATGACTGGCTCCCAGACGCTGCTGGACAGTCTCCAGATGTTGAATATACTCTGTGAGGGAACGTTCCTGATCTTGGGAAGAGCTGAAGGAGCGTTCAGCTGGTCCCGGCACAGAACTTGTGTACATTCTTGGAGTAAGAGAATAGGAGAGGAGTTAAGTTACTAAAACTATTTGCTTATTAGAAGGAAAAACAATCTACAATTTACAACATCTGAAGTTGTGAATGAAACGGATTAGAGTATGTTTTACAAGAAAATACTGTTTCATTCTTTCTACTTCAAATTTTCGTATTCAATTCAAAGTTATGTGCCGTTTCTTTGTAAATATTTGTGAAATTTACCAGCAATATCTGAGTGAAAATTGTTTCTACACCGATTTTTCTTTCAGTGTAGATCAACACT
The DNA here is from genome assembly GCF_965113295.1 of Leuciscus leuciscus. Classification (NCBI taxonomy): domain Eukaryota; kingdom Metazoa; phylum Chordata; class Actinopteri; order Cypriniformes; family Leuciscidae; genus Leuciscus; species Leuciscus leuciscus. The sequence goes on along the minus strand of NC_138738.1, from coordinate 31,738,216 downwards.
ATTGTGTGTAGTAAGAAACGTCACCTATTATTCAGCCTGAAGGGTGATTTGATTGGTGGGACTAGAGGCGAGACCACACCCCTTTGAGCGAAGGCAAGATCACGGGTGGGTGGAGAGTTGAACGCAACTCCAGTCTGCTGCGGCCTCAGCACTTCAGTCCTCAGAGCAGGAGCTAAGAGAGAAGGAAAGACGGCACACGAATGACTAATGATTTAAGTTACCAAATCAAGCCTTTTAAATACTCCAGCTGAATAAGTGAATCATGTTACTGCTAACCTGTGCTTGGTCCTGTTCCGTTAACGGTGGCACTGCCTGAGATTTTCTTTGTAGCTCTTTGCCATTTCCTGGTCAGGAACTTCAGTCTAAAAAAGTGGTAAGAAAATAAGTAAATCACCAATTCATAGTTTTCAGTCACGTGACTAGCACAGAGGCCTGCAGAGAAAAACATACACACAACTGCCAATTTTTCATCTGTTTCAAGCCACAAATATTTAATCACCTCTCAAAACAAAAACAAAAAAGTTTTGCCACACTTGTGATCCATATACAGCTCCTGCTCAAGTATTTCAATCACTAAAAACACCAGAACATTCTAAAACGCTTAAAGGGACAGTTCACCCAAAAATGAAAATTCTGTCATTAATTACTCACCCTCATGTCGTTCCAAACTCGTAAGACTTTCGTTCATCTTTGGAACACAAATTGAAATATTTTTAATGAAATCTTAGAGCTTTCTGTCCTTACATTGACAGTCTACACAACGCTTCAAAAAGTTCATTGAGAGATTGTATCACTAATCCATATGAATTGAGCAGTTTAGTCCAAATTTTCTAAAGAGACATGATCGCTTTATACAATGAACAGATTGAATAGCTTTTATTGAAATGTAAACATTGATCAGCGAACAAACACAAGCTCAACCGAACCTGGTTAACGCGTGAGAACAAACCTCTTGTGGAAGCTCAAACGTGCTACGCAACACGAGAATAAACCTCATTGGTTCTTCTGGAAGGTCAAACGTGCTGCGTAACAAGAATGAACCTCATTGGTTCCCGCAGGACAAGCGAACATCCTTGAGCTTCTGTTTACCACAACTGATGTGTGAGTCGATGAATGTTTATAATGTGAATAAAAGCCTAAAATAAATCTGTTAATCATATAAAGTGATTGTGAGTCTTCAGAAAATTTGAACTAAACAGTTCAATTTATATGGATTATTTTTTACAATCTCTTTATGAACTTTTTGAAGCGTCAAAGTGGTAGTTGCTTATACTGTCAATGGAGGGACCGAAATCTCTCACATTTCATTAGAAATATCTTCATTTGTGTTCCGAAGATGAATGAAAGCATTCTTCATGGTTTGAAACCACATGAGGTAAATTATGACAATGTAAATTTTTGGGTGAACTAACGCTTTAACGTGAAAAACATAACAGTTTTATTAAAAGATCAAATTGAGTATACACCTTATTGATGTTACATACCACATACAGATGAACGCAACACACTAAATGGTTAAGCATTTTCTTTATAATGGTTTTCTTTGGAAAAACCGTTAACAAGAGGAAATGCATTTATATTCTGGGCTCATCTGCTTGCCTGTACACAATGATGCATCATCAATAAGGTGTATACTGAATTTGCTCTTTTAATATAACTGTCTTACAACATAAATACTCAGTAAAAACATTGTAAAAATAACTGGTGGGCAATGGAGGAAAGCCTTGTTTTGAAGGATTAAGAAACGGAACTATAATTTTCCTGAGTCATAAACTTAAAGCACAATTTAAACTTTTAAAGTCACAGAGAAATGGTAACAGCATCAGATTTTGTTCCCATATTTTGATATGCATCCAAGTAAAACGTAGGGTAGGGAAGTAAGGAAGCTTGGTTCTATCCATCCATCGGTTGTTGGGATTTTGAAATCTACAGATGAACATTAACTTGCAGGTTCAAATGGACTAAATGATTGGAGAAGTTCTGCATGTCAGAACTTTGTTTTCAGTTTATTTTCACCATAAGGTCCAGCAATGACATGCTGATTAAACACCGTTCACATGCATTTAGCAAATAGATGGGGTGAATTTTCACCCAAGCATTTTCCAAACATCATACTAACCCTGCCAGACACATAGTTGGGAATCCATGATGGCATTTTCTTTTTTACCTTGAGATAGCGATGACTACTCTGACAGACGTTCTGAAGCGGTTTAGAGGTCTGGAGACCTGCGATTGGCTTAACGTTGGCTGTGCGCCCATACGAGCTATGAGCGCAAGCGTAGCCTGCTCGCACTCCTGAAACCCTCCCAGTAGCAGCAGCAGATAGCGCTTCTGATACACCAGCGACTTCCTGTAACTCTCTGCTCGCAGGTATCTCTCATAGAGCCGCTGCACCTACAGGAACAAGTTCATTAAGCAAGCAGTTCAAACGGTTTAGAATCATATTTATAAAATAAAAATAAAGTCAGCTTTAATTTCTTGAAACATTAATTAATTGACATTTATTCAATTAATGGCCTAAGCTTTTTCATTAAAATATACTGGTAAAGTAACATGTGGGATGTTTTTATTCAAAGTAGAGATAGGTCTACGACTTCATAGGGACAGATAGTATGCTGTGATTTACCTTGTTGTTTGAGAGATCATTGATGGGTCTGTTCTCATTGCTAGCTGTGACTCTTGACAGTTCAGCTTCTGCTTTTCGTAACGCAGTCAGAAGAGTCGCTTTTTCCTTCTGCCAGGCCAGTTTCTCCGATGACACGCACTGCTCTGCAACAGGAGACTTCACCTGACCGGACAGACAGAAATGCACACACAACCATCACAACTAAAATCAAAACATTTACATCCTAAACATGAACACATACACATTCCCTCAGAGATGCAGATGTGTGACCCCATAGAAATGATGAACTGCAGTTTTCTGCCATTTTCAACCATTACACACTCTCATGCAAACATTTTGTAATTGATTGCATTGTGTTTTGCTTGCTGTTTGAAACAGTCCACCGTTTTTAATAAATCAAATCAAGTTTTATTTATAAAGCAACCATGGTTGGCCAAAGTGCTGTACAGAAAAGTAAGAGAAAAACAAAAACAAAACACAAACTAAGAGCAAGAAATTGAAAAATTACGGTAGATTAAAAGCACAAGAGAAAAAAAAATGCGTTTTCAGCAAATAAAAAAAACAAAAACAAAGATTACCTGCTGGTGACTCAAGCTTTGCAGGTCTCTCTCCAGACAGGATATCGTGTGTTTGAGGGAGATCTTCTCCTCACTCAGAGCAGCGAGACACTCAGAGAACTCAGAGTTCTCCTTCAGCAAACGCTCCATTAGAGAGGGAGTAAATGAGGTAGAGTCCTATGGAACACCGGATCAAATACATTGTTATGCTTGCTTACACAAACACAAACAACTGTCACAAAGTTCACACAAAGAAAAAAAAACAATGAATGAAACCAACATAGGTTGAACTGAAATAATAATTATCGAAAATAATCGCTTTTGAAATCATTTAGCTGCCATCACATGAAGTAAAAAAAAAACAGCTGTGTGACTGTTCAGGGAAACCCCTATAGATGGCAGATCATGCACGTGAGTTCAGCGGAGGGAGAGAAACGCACTGCGAACACAACAGCATAAGGCACAAGTGAGTAATCACTACATCACTTCACAGGAAGTTTAGAGGAAAATTTTCCCACCTGTCATTCACATCACTATAGTACTGTAGGTCTGACTAAAATAAAACACGGTGGTAATGATGTTAAGGCTCAGCCGTCATTGAGTCCCAGGTATTATTTATGCAGTTGTTTACGGGTATAAAGTAAGCAAAACATGACAGTTACAGTCATGATTCTGGTTAAATAAGATAAGACATTTAATATATCCAAATTATATTTATCATTCAGTCTAGCACTTTCATATATGACAATTTATATGATTAATACATTTATATTAGCCTATAAATACACATGGATGTATTATATACACGGGTATACACTCACCTAAAGGATTATTAGGAACACCATACTAATACTGTGTTTGACCCCCTTTCGCCTTCAGAACTGCCTTAATTCTACGTGGCATTGATTCAACAAGGTGATGAAAGCATTCTTTCGAAATGTTGGCCCATATTGATAGGATAGCATCTTGCAGTTGATGGAGATTTGTGGGATGCACATCCAGGGCACGAAGCTCCCGTTCCACCACATCCCAAAGATGCTCTATTGGGTTGAGATCTGGTGACTGTGGGGGCCATTTTAGTACAGTGAACTCATTGTCATGTTCAAGAAACCAATTTGAAAGGATTCGAGCTTTGTGACATGGTGCATTATCCTGCTGGAAGTAGCCATCAGAGGATGGGTACATGGTGGTCATAAAGGGATGGACATGGTCAGAAACAATGCTCAGGTAGGCCGTGGCATTTAAACGATGCCCAATTGGCACTAAGGGGCCTAAAGTGTGCCAAGAAAACATCCCCCACACCATTACACCACCACCACCACCAGCCTGCACAGTGGTAACAAGGCATGATGGATCCATGTTCTCATTCTGTTTACGCCAAATTCTGACTCTACCATCTGAATGTCTCAACAGAAATCGAGACTCATCAGACCAGGCAACATTTTTCCAGTCTTCAACTATCCAATTTTGGTGAGCTCGTGCAAATTGTAGCCTCTTTTTCCTATTTGTAGTGGAGATGAGTGGTACCCGGTGGGGTCTTCTGCTGTTGTAGCCCATCCGCCTCAAGGTTGTGCGTGTTGTGGCTTCACAAATGCTTTGCTGCATACCTCGGTCGTAAAGAGTGGTTATTTCAGTCAAAGTTGCTCTTCTATCAGCTTGAATCAGTCGGCCCATTCTCCTCTGACCTCTAGCATCAACAAGGCATTTTCGCCCACAGGAGGACTGCCGCATACTGGATGTTTTTCCCTTTTCACACCATTCTTTGTAAACCCTAGAAATGGTTGTGCGTGAAAATCCCAGTAACTGAGCAGATTGTGAAATACTCAGACCGGCCCGTCTGGCACCAACAACCATGCCACGCTCAAAATTGCTTAAATCACCTTTCTTACCCATTCTGACATTCAGTTTGGAGTTCAGGAGATTGTCTTGACCAGGACCACACCCCTAAATGCATTGAAGCAACTGCCATGTGATTGGTTGATTAGATAATTGCATTAATGAGAAATTGAACAGGTGTTCCTAATAATCCTTTAGGTGAGTGTATGTCCACAGTCTCTATATCATACTCTTTCTATTGTCTGGTACCCAGGGTTTTTCTGCAACACCTACTGTCAAGAGAGTGAATTCACACATCCATTCAACCCGTCTGATATTTTTCCTCCCGCATTGGTTTTAACTGACAAAATCACATGCGAAAATCTGAATTTGTGCCGAACATCTGTGTTGGTTTCGTACTAACACAGTACCACAAATCTATTTTTCCTTATTTTAAAATGTCATACAACTCATAAATGCCATACACTTTCATCTGAGTGAAAGCCTGTGAGAATCAGTATTTTTGGGTTAGGTTTGGGTTTAAAATCTGACAGTACAGGTCTGACACACTGTCGCACGGGTTCTTATTCTTCATTCCTAAATTTGGTATGGGTATTGTTACCTGAGAGATGTTTGCGAGTGTGTTCTGGGTGAAGGTCAGGCCATTGGAGTGCGTGTCTCTCTGCAGGCGTTCTGATGTGAGCTGTTTCTCTTCCTGCTCCAGGTCAGCAAGCGTCTGCTGCAGCTGCCTCAATCTCTGCTGATCCTTCTGACGCAACAACTCCAACTCCATCTGAGAGAATAAAAAAAAGAATTTAGCACACTGAAGTTATGCTCACGTACATATCAAATAAGGTTGAGGTAAAAAAAAAATTAAAAAAAATCGAATTTCATTTTGATGATCTGATATTGATTCCTATTTTTTTTTTTCATGTGCGTTTTTTTAGATAATGTGTGAACAAATCTCAGTAGTAGCATGCCTCCCATCCAAGCTTTATGCCTTGTTACTTCTGATATGAAAAAGTCACAGCATTTATTATTTGAATTTCATAATAAAATTGGCAGAACTTGAAAGCTGTTCTGGCACTCTTTAATGTGGCTTGACAGATCATTGTAGTGCATGAATGAACATCAGATAGAGAAAATATATTTTCCAATGGCGCTCAGGATATGTTGCGCTTACTTTTACTTTAACACCAAATCCTCAGCCATTGTCTTGTCAGTCATTCTCAGTCTCGTAATTGAAATCTGACTCCTGCTGCCAATATTTAATAATATTTGCGTTGTCATTTGCGGTGCGTGTGCGGGTCCAATAGCCAAAACTATTTTGACTCAATATGACTCCATTTGTATTTTGAATAAAAGTTGTATTTTTCATGCTGCTAAGAGGACCAACGGCCACGTATAGGCTGCACGGCATAGTATCAGGAGAGACAACCACATTTAAATGCAGAGTGAAATATCCCTGATATTATTATTTGGCTATATGTTCTTTTAATTTATGGAGACCTCTAAGCATCTGTATAGTCTTAGACAATTCAAAAATAGCCTATATGGGCAGATTGTTCACATATAGGCAAAGGTTCTGTATCATTTACACAATGGATGCATGTTCTCATCCTTTTTTTCTTTTAATAATGTTGGGCTGCGTTCTCTGTGTTCTTTTTCTTAAATGCATCAACTGAGAATGCCTAATGTTGGTTTGATGTTACATGAGAAAAAAAATTATAATAATTGTCAACCTGATGTAGTTGATTAATGCGGGTGCAGTTCGGGTTGCGGCCTTTATGTCAAAAAGGTTGGGTACGGAATTAAATTAGTGTTGGGTGTTCTGTTAAGTACTGCGGGTATAAATGATAAATATCAAGAATTAATCACCAGTTTCTCGTTGGTGCGTTCCTGTCGCCGTTCCTTTTCCACCTGCTCCTGTTTCTCCTGTCTCCTCTTCCTCTCCATCTCCTCCTCCCTCACTCTCTCCCTCTCTTTCACCACTCTCATCTTTTCCTTCATCCCATCCAGCTCCACTTGTAAGTGAGTGGCTCTCTCTCGCTCTGCCTCTAGAGTGCGCCCGACCTCCGTCTTCTGAGTCTGCAGGCCCTCCAGAGCAGCACGGAGCCTCCTCACTTCCTCCTGCTCCTGGTGTGCCTTCCGCTCGGCCTCCCCCGCTTGCCTGCGCTTTCCTTCCAGGACCTGCCCTTGCAAACGTTCCAACATGGCTGCCAGGTCTTCTCCCTGACGCCTCTCGTGTTCTAGTTGTGCCCGTAGGTCCTGAATGAACTGTCTGTCGTGGGCACTGGCCGCTTCCTGTCTGCGGGCTTCCTCCTCTAAACGCTGTGCGTGTTCCTGGGCCTGGCGAGAGAGTGAATCCGAGAGCTCCGCCGATCGAGAGCGTTCCTCCTCCAAGCGGGAAAGTACAAGTTCAGTGCGCTCTCGCTCCTGGGCTATTAGGGCCTCACAGCGAGACTGCTCGATCTGGAGCTCAGAGCGCAGGTTACTGCATGTGATGCTCTCCTGGTTCAGAGCGGAGTTAAGCCGACTGACATGTGATGCTTGCTCGTTCAAAGCCTGGTGCAAAGACTGTTTTAAATAAATACAAAAAAACGCATAAGGGCAAATTATCAATTTTAACTGCCATTTATACACATTTAACCACGGCAATGATACACGTCATCAAATAGTAATTTGGTTAGTCACTGCATCAAACAAAACCTCAAAACATCATCCTCAATATCACCATATAATTCACAAAGTTAAATTAATAATGAATTATATAACTACGATACATTTATACATACGCTATACTCAAGCAATTTAATATATACTATATAGCAAATCTCAGATGAGTGATACAGTATATAGCTCTTTATATAAAATATCCATCTTTGAGAGAGTATACTATATACGGATAAAGTAAAATATACCATATACTCTAGTAAATCTCAACTGCTTGATAGTTTATATCATCGTAAAATATATTAAATATAATCTGCTAAAGGCAACTAAGGTATGAAGATATTAAAATATTATTAACATTAGCATGAATTTCTGTAAAGCTGCTTTGAAACCATGTGTACTGTGAAATACTCAGAAAATAATCAGGCTTTTAGCAATGATTACTATTATTTAAATAATTGTTATTGAGATTTATTCACTGAGATGAATTAAAGCCCCACCAAAAGAAGGTTAGTACATCAAAAATGTGGATTACCTCCTGAGTTTGGTGGTTTTGCTCAATTGTTTGTTGACTGTTGAGTCTCTGCTGTTGAAGGTCCTCTTGCAGTTCCTGAACTCTGGCCTGCTCTTTCTCCACTGCCTGTAGACAGGCCTGATGCTCAGCCTCATCATTTTCCAGCTTCAGCCTTAAGGCAAATATAAAAAATAAAAGGTTTACAGCATAAGACTTAAGTGATCATTAATTTTCAAAGGGGTCCATGCACAAGTTTGCCGTACCTGAGCTTGTGAATTTGGCTCTTTAATTCCTCTTGAATTTTGTATGCTGACTGAAGCTGAAGTCTAGTCTCCTCTAGCTCCACCTTCAACACTGACACAGCCTTTAGCTCTGCCTCTAACTGTCTCTGCTGCTCCAGTCCTCTACTCTTTTCAGCCTCAAGAGTGGAGTGCAGATCATTTGACAGTGTCTGTTCCTTTTGCAGCCGCAGCTGAAGCTCTTCAACTAAACAGTGCACAAAGTTAAAATCTACATTGGTGACCAATTTTGTTGTTTTTTCCACTTTGACCATAGATGACACTGAAATATTTACCATCTCTATGCAGCTGATGTTGTGTTTCCGTGCCCTGTTCTTTTGCGGAGTGCAGTGAATCCTGCAGTTGTCGCAGCTGTTCTTGACTCTGCTGGCTGCTTGCATGCAGGTTACGCACCTCAGCCAATAGACTGTGACGGTCTGCGTTGAACAGCTGCTCTAAAGATCTCCACTGCTGCTCCTCCTGAAAGAGAAACGGTTAATGAATAACAAAAGCACTTGAATTCACTTGACCCATGTCAAGATATAGATGAGAGAACATGAATGGTGTGGAAACAGCATCACATGCTGGGCTGCTCAGCACCTGCTTCTGAAACAGTTTCTTCAACTGGTCCAGCAAAGGGGTGAGGTCCATCTGAGTGCTGGATGTCATGAAAGCCTGAAGCTGAGAGTGAAGCCACTCGCGTTCACTGTCAAACACACTGCGGACCGCATGCAACAGCTCGCGCCTCCAGTCCACGTCCCCACTGTCAGTCTTCATGTGTACACACACAAACACAAAAATTAAAATATAACACACATGCTGATGCAGACCATAACTCTAGACTGTGAACTCTAGATCTGCTAATTGTGTTTCCATGTTGTCTTTACCCCTACAAAGTCTAATCAACATGATCAAAACTTTACTGAAAAATCTTTTATGCCTTTATTCATCTGACTGAGTTTATTTTTTTAGCCAAGTAAAAGGGCTTTTAGTATAATTCTAAACCTGTCCACCTTCAGGTCAGGATACACATCTTTTTACTGAGAAATCTTTACAGATTTATATAAAGTAAACATAAGAATGCATTTTATATTGTTAGTAATATTTCAAGATGAACACTTACTGGACTGAAGCAACCTAGGTGTACTTTATACATATTTTTTTTCTTTTTTCTTTTAGAAAAATCATGTTAAAATCTGAGTATCAAATATTGAAAATCCGGCTTTTGAGGAATTTTTATTTGTACATCTCTCATTGTTATTAAAAAAGTATTAAAAAGAGCTTTTGAATAAACCACGCAACTCCATTGGCTCAAACTGTCGGCGAAACCTCATAACACCACCCGACTCTATCGTGAATGAAGTGCCGCACGCAGTTTGGAGATAGATCGCAGTTTGTTTGCAATGTAAAGGTAAATAAATAACTGATGTTTGAATGAGTACAGCATTTTATTTACTCAAGAAACATTATGGCTATAAAGGCTAATGTTTTTTCTGTTTCTGATGAGTGGAGAAGAGTCTTAGTCTGGTATTTGCAGTCTAGTTGTAGACAATATATGGTTTAAAATACCCTGTGCATAGCGCTTTATCTTTTATATGTTGATCTTTTGGCCAAATGTATTCAACAAGAAAAACTGAGCACCTATATAGCTACAATAAACTTTATAACCTGTAAGATAACCTGCAAGCTGATGAAAATGTAATGTAATGCACTTATTGCCTCAGATGCATTAGAACGGGCGCATCTGTCATTCACTGGTCAAAAACCTTGTAACTCCATTTGATCTTGATCTTCATCAAATGTTGATATTATAAATGACATGTGCAAGTGTCTGGTCATATACAAAGCCACAATACCAACTTTGACAAAATATGAGGTTTCCACCCAACAGCGACAATCTGTAAATCTGTTGTTTTATCATCATCAACAGCATCATATAGCTACATATATGACCTTAAGTTCCAACCTGACTTAAACTCAGGTTTCACCTTAAAGCAAGAACTACTTTTAATGTAATATCCAGTTTTAATATGCCATTTAAAACAATGCATGTTTGTGCAATTTTGTTATTTTAGTGCTTATTGCTGTATTGTGGGATGTTTTACTTATTAAAACTGTGCCGTAGCCAGAAAAAGGTTGGGAAACACTGATCTAACCAGCAACGAATAGATGGAACCAAGTCCAAACCCTACACTTTTTTTTTTTTTTTTCTAGGCTGTTTCACTTGGACGTGGCACAATACTATCACTAATTCCGTTTCATCACGACTTTAAGGATCTATCAGGTAAGCAATGCACAGATGAGCCTCACCTTGGGTTCCCTGTCAGCCATCCTGCAGAGCAGCTCTCTGAGCGATAGGATGGTCTCCTGTAAGGCCCGTCTCTCCCTCTGCCAGGAGGGGGGTGGAGCAGGCTCAGAATCTGGCCGAGACTGGCCAGATGGAGCAGGGCGATGGGACAAAGACAGGATTCTGCAGCTTTCCTGGTAGACACGTTTCAACATAGCCTATGGTACAGACACAAATATAAATCACCAATTCATTTCTTGATGTATGAGTGAGGGCAGCATTGTGAGGACCGTTTACCTGTAACTCAGGTGTGAGGGCATCATGGCTTTCATTCATGCTGCCTGCAGCGCTATCTGTGTTTTGAGCAGGTGACATTCCTCTGCAGCGCAGATACTCCACAAAATGAGCATCTAAACGCTCTGTATTCTCCAACTCGAGCTTCAGCATGGCCTCTAATTCTGAGCTCACGTCTGCACACACACACACACAAATACACTTCAGATAACTAACAGGATTTAAAAAAAAGTAACCTATTAAACAAACAGTCTCTCTTTCACAAACTCATGCATAGACAACTCACTGCTGCCGTATCCATCGCTGACCCACTCCGGCACAGACTCGGGAGAGGTGGAGCCAAGTGGAGACCGAGATAGCGTTACATCCGAATTGTCCGATTCATGAACCTTAAAAAATAGCCCCATTATGACACCAATCGCTTGCCAAACATGATGTCAACTGAGAGAACAAATAGCATATGTAGCACCAACTCCAACTACTGACATTTGTTTAGGACACTTTCTACAATTACAAAAATCATAGGGAGCCAAAGTGTGAGAATTTTCAGACCTGTTCGAAAAACGAATAAAATTCACCTAGCAAGAAAAGTGTGTGGTTTCACACCCATGAAGTGACATTTTATTGTAAGAAAACTTAACATTGAAATGGCAAATGTTGTTTTCAGGCATTAAGGTTGGGCTATGAATCAATATTTTTAAATCAAACAAAGAAAGAAAAGAAAGAAAGAAGGTTCATGATACAGACCCTAAAATGTCTTCACTATAAAACCGCAAAATAAAACTTTGAAGTTTTGAGAACTTGGAGAAATTAGAAAAACAGAGAAATAACAACAACAATCAAAACAATATTTATTAAAATATTTAATTTATTACTATTTATTACACTTCATCTGTTTTGATATATACTGTATACAAGCACTTTATTTATAAATTAATTATTTTTATGTGATTACATTTTAAAAGACTGGTGAAATTGGTAAAGATTTATGAATTCATTTAATTCATTTCTGATGATAAGTTTATATTAAAATCAAAAACCAGAAAATGTAATGGGGTCCTAAATTAAAAAGGTAGGCTACCTTATTCTTTGGAGTTGGCTTGTAAACAAGTTGTTTGCACATGTTTGTCAGACCTCAATAATGAATGTAATGAATTTCCTTCCCCGTTAATAGTATGAAAAATACTGATATTTAATGATATTGAGGGAAAAAAATTGTGATACTATCCCCAGCCCTATCAGACACATAAAATTTTTTTTAAAAAATTTAATAAAATAAAAAATAATGTTTGTGGTGGGCTGGTAAAAATATTTTTACTGTTGAGCCATGGTACATTTCTTTTGAAAAGTTAAATGCATGCTTACCTTTTCTGCATCCAGTGAGTCGAGCACAGAGAGGTGTTCGGACAAAGAAAGCGAGCATGGGGATGCAGAGTGTGCGATGGGTTGGACTTCCTCTGAAGGTGGGATAAACATGTGTCTGCCGTGTGGTCTCTCCTTGTCCTGCTCCATGGGTGAAGCCTTGCTGTGGAGCTCCAGGCTGGCGTTGTGTAGTGCGCTGAGCTCTGAGAGATGAGATACCTGCAGACGAGAGGGGCGCTCTTCGCTGCAGTCCAACCGTCGCAGAACTTCTGGGGAAGACAGGGAGGCGGAGAGGGACGGGTCACGGGAAACTCCTTCGAGGAAGCAGTGGACGTGTTTGGGATGGTGGTCCTGCAGGTTGCAGCGCTGTCGGAGCTGCTCTAGCTCCCTCTGCTGATAGGCCAACTCTTCTTCCTGCACAGCCAGGTCATCCTGCAGACTCCGCAGCTCCGCCTTCAGGTGCTGGTTATGGACCTCGAGATCAGCCAACGCACGATCTTTCGTCTGAAGGTGAAAGATCAAAACAGAAAACTTGATTTTTTGCTGCCATATTGCTGGGGTGTTGAAAGTCAGTGCCAGGTTTAATGCTACACATCTAACTAGGGTGTCATTATACCACAAATTACGTAAAACTGTTACAATTTAAAAGCAGGCAGCATAATGGAAATACATGGCTCTATGGACTACTCAATTCTATCAAAGTATTTTATAAAGTCAATACTGTCATCAATTACTCACCCTCATGTCGTTACAAACCAAAAACACTTTGGTTCATCTTCAAAACACAAATTAACATTAATGAAATTTGAGATTTCTGTCCCTCTATTAAAAGATCATTACACCAAAACTTTGGTGCTTCAAAAATTCATGGTTTGCTCATATATGGATTACTTTTACAACCTCATCTCTCAGGTTTCATTAAAAATATAAACAGATGGATGAAAGTGTTGAAGGTTTGGAACAACATGGTGAGTAATGACAATTTTCATTTGAGTGAACCAACCCTTTAATATTAGTATTAATGTAACTAATATTGTTGAAGTGTTTTGTCTTGTTGCTAGGCTGATTGCTTAGTAATGTGGATAAAAGATAATATACAGGTAAGATTATACAATTACTTTGAACTAAAAATCAATGTGTAACTCACAAATTGCAAACTAAACCTCCATTGACTGATCATCCGATCAGGTTCAGGACCGGTTGACAATATTTTCCCTTACTTAGTGAACTAATTAGCCAGTGAACTCATTATTTTGCAAATCAGGGTTGATAATACATTACTTGGGATAAGACAAGACCTTTGTCTATAAATAGGCAAGTCCTAAATTTGAAAATAAATACATAAATATTTTAACAGATGAACCAGAAGATATCCTAACATGTGGATCAATGAAGGAAATAAACTACTGCACATACCTGTCCCTCTTCCAGTAGCTTCTCAGCTCTCTCTGTGCTGTTACTAAGACCCTCCTTCACTGCTGTAAGCTCCGCCCTTAAAGCATCATGCTCCGCCCTCAGGTGGATCAGCTGCTGTTCCCTCTCACGTAAAGCAGTCTCAGCTTTAGCCAAGGTCTCTTCAGCACATGTCTGCAAACACAAAAACACTGAATGTCACAGTCCTTCACACCACTCACTCAAAATGCATTACATCAGCAGTTTAAAACTCACTTCATTTAGCTAAAGCTATGCTGTGAAAAATGAGTAACAACCTCATTTTTAAAAGTTTAAATGTGCAGCAAGTCTCTTGTAAACAAACTATTCCCAGCTAGCAAGTGAACATGAAAGAATCAAAATAGATAATGTCCAACTTTACAAGTTAAAGCAACCAGGGTTTTGCCTCCTGTTCAATTACAACAAAAAGTACACTTGTCACTCACTAGCAAGAAACAGTTATTTGATAAAATACCTCTCCATTGTACTCTGAACCCAGCAAATATAAATAGAGCGTCTCTCCACCTTACGTTGTGATTAACCAATCCAACATTTAGATCAAGCTTAAAAATAAACCGTTTAAAAGACTTCAGACAGACTTCCTCTTTGTAAATTTACTTCCTGTGTGAAACTCTTCTTGTGTGCCAGAAGGCTGGACTAAATCAGTCTGTTCTCATTCCTCCCCTTTTTTTTTCCCTGCTATAATTTCAGGCACTACAGAGACCGCACACACAACATAGTTGATCTGCGACTAATTAAAGGCTCTGGAAAGCTTAAAACCAAAAGGCAACTTCATAAATAACTCAGTGTTTACATCACAGCACATGGAAAGTTTAAAGTTTACAGTCCAAGTTCATATCAATTACAGTTTGTTTGTATTGCTGTGTTCCTCAAATTCCACCACAAAGAGAAATGAAATCTAATAAATAAACAAGTGTGTGTGTGTGTGTGTGTGTATATATATATATATATATATATGTGTGTTTATGTGTGTGTAAGAGATAGAGATATATATGAAGAGTTCAGATGCAAAAGCCTCTAAATGCCATCTGAAATTTTCTTGTAGAATGATCATTTTTATCAAGCTCGTATATTTAAATTCAATAATTTAACTTAAATGGCAATGAAGATGACCTATTAATTATCATTTAAGTGAAATTACTGAACTTAAATATACATGCTTGATAAAAATGATCATTCTATAAGAAAATTTCAAATGGCATTTAGAGGCTTTTGCATCTGAACTCTTCATATATACACACACACACACACACATACACACACACATACATACACACACACATACATACACACACACATACATACACACACACATACATACACACACACATACATACACACACACATACATACACACACACATACATACACACACACACACACACACCAGGTTTAATTAATTATTATTATTTTTTACAAGTATCTCACCAGTACTTCTTTTTGGGCTTCCCCTTGTTTAGCCACCATCTCCTCCTGTTGCTCATGTAGTTCTTTTATGTAGTTTATCTTTGATGTCATTTCCTGTTTCAAGTGCTCTATTTCCTCCTGGAGATATCCCTCCCGTTTTCTCAGAGCCTCTCTCTCCATGTACAGTTCTTTTTTGCCGGTCTCCAAGGCACTGATGTTGGTTCTGCCTTCTTGGACGTTCTCCTCAAGCTCTGTGAGTGTGGACTGTAAAGCGGCCAGATCATTCTCATACTGCTCCTCTTTGTGCTGCAGCTCTGAGATCTGGCTTTCCAGAAGCTCCTTCTCAACACGCTGGTTCTTCGCCTCCTCTTGCAGCATGTCAAGCTCCTGCTGGACCTCATCTTTTCTCTCCTCCACCCTTCTCAACTGGAGCTCAGATTCTCTCATGCTGGACTGATGAGCTCGCTCTGTATCTTCCAACTCTTCCACACGGGCCGCCAATCGCTCAGCTTCTGTCCGTTTCTCCTCTAGCTGTACTTTCAGCTCATTCGCCTCCTGTTCCAACAGGACCACCTTCCCCCTTTCCTCTCCAAGACTCCGGCCAAGCGCCTCCACCTGACTTCCATACTGTTCCTCCTGGGAGAGCAACAGCCTCTGAAGAGAATCCTTCTCCGCGACGGCACGTTCCAGCTCAATCTTTAACTCCTGCAAGCGAGCACGAGACGACTGCAGCGTGTGGCTGCTGAGCTCCTGGCACAGGCTTTCCTCAGATGCCCTCTGTTGGCGGGGAAGAGTGGACCAGGGAAAGTCCGATGACTCTGGGCTATCAGTGCTAGGGTCACTGACCTCGTGATGGTTGGGGTCAAGCTGGCTCAACTCCTCTTGAAGCTTGTTAATAACCTCATGGAGCTGCTCGGTCTCCTCTTCCTTTGCCTGCCGTAAACGTTCCTGGTCACAACGAAGACGTTCGACCTGAGAGCGCAGCTCTTCTATCTCAGCTTGCTTTTCCTCTAGTGTCTGAAAATGGTAATGAGGACAAGTTACAAGTCAGCAGCATATTTAATCAGTACAAAATAAATTACGGAAGTCTTCAAACTAAGCAAGACACTAAACCTTAGATTTACTTTCCTTGTGATAACTGTACTTCAAGTCACTTTTGATTATAGAATAAGCTAAAATATACATTAAAAGAAGCAGAAAGAGATCAATGAAGTTTTAGAAACATGAAATGAGATGCGCCCACTTCCTGAATATTAGGTATGGGAATTTAAAGGAATGTTTTAGATTCTTCGTTATTCTAGTTACATTAACAATTCTTTCTGTATTTCTGAAGAATTTGTGTGTGTGGGTTGGGATATAAAAAATAAATGACAAATGTAATAATTTTCAAAAGGTTTGTTTACACAAAGCTTTTCACAGATGTAACGAAATAATGAATCCTATATTAAATAAATACTAAAACAATGAATAAAATGTGCTAACATTATTCAATGAATCCTAGATTAAATAAATACTAAAACAATTAATAAAACATGCTAACATTTTTCAATCAATTTCATAAAAAACCTCTGACCTCAATAATACTTGTGCATAACATTATTAAAATCAAAAGTTAGTTCACAGTGCTTTAATGTTAACAAATACATGAACAAAGTGAATGATGTTTTATTAACTAACATTAAGAAAGATTAATACTGTAAAAATGGTATTGCTCATAGGTTCATGTTACATTAATGTTAACGACTAAAACATTGTTACCATTATTATTATTATTATTATTATTATTATTATATAATATCTTTACTAGGCTTTTAATTAGTTATAAACCTAAAGTGCTACATAACTCTATAAAAGTAACTATCCTTGGTCGAGTCAAGTTATTGGGTCAAACTTATTCAGTAACAGCTCTGACTGATTTTATGTTTTTGATTCACTAAGAAGATCTGATGACTAAAACTCATGTTTAGGAATCGGACACACTTGTCGTACCTTATTATCGTTGGTCATGTCCAGCTCCTGCTGCAGCTGGAGGATCTGCTGATTTAAGTGGTCGATCTCCATATTCTTCTCCTCCAGAAGAGCAGAAGGTAGCTGAAGGATGGATTCATCACTGCCCTCTTCTAGCCGCCTTGTCAGAGCGTCCACAGTCTCCTAAGGACAGACAAATGAGGATGAGGACCTTTTCACATTCTCCATAAAACTCCCCAAGCATATTCTATGAAGGTACTGTGCTATGAATACAATTTATCCAAGGTCGTGAACATACTGGCCACAGGCCACCACAATAAAGCCCCTTTCACACAGCGCTTTGAACCCGGGAAATTGCCGGCAAATTGCCAGAGTGCCTTCTTTGTGAACGCAAACACGACCCGGGATTGATGCCGGGTTGGGGACCTAGTAACATTGCCGTGTTCAGTCCCGGAACGCGCGCTGTGTGAACAAAAGCCGTAATAATGCCATGTCGTAGTGATGACGCTGAAGCGCGGGATCGTTCGCCAGCTGTGAAATGGTACGTAATGCGCAAGTTTATGATCGAATCAGAGAAAAAAAAAATGCACAAGCGTGGTCATAAGCAAACTTAAGACGCTGCTGAGACATCACAAGTCACATCGATGTCACGTGTCTTTACGGGATTTTTACGGGTTGTGTGTGAACGCACTCTCTGATTCCGGAAAATCACTGGCAGTGTGAATGAACCAAAATCAAACGAACCCGGGTTAAATCCCGGGTTACTTTATCCGTGTATTTTCCGGAATCTCTGTGTGAAAGGGGCTTAAGACTACCAGACTACAGTCATTATACAACTATACGGAGCCAGAGCCTTACCTGCAGGTGTGTGATGTGAGCGTGGAGCTGCTCTTCCGTTGCTCTGCTCTCTCTGTCTTTGAGCTCCAGCTGTAGTGTTAGTTGTCCGACCTCTTCCTCCCTCACTACTACATCCTTCTCAAGCTCACTTATACGCTCCGACAGCAACTCCACCTAAGAGACAAAAAGTTTCAATGTAACAAAGAAAAAACATTAAGTGGTCAAGAAACAAAATTAGATCTTACTCATAAATCTGAGGTTTTGTCTTAGAAATAGAAACCATACAAATGTTCACAGTTGATTTCTGACAATGCCTGGTGGTAAGCCATACAGTGTAATGTTACTGCTAAAATCAAACATGTTCTCATTGGCTGCAATTCTCATTTCCGCAGCACAAAAAAATAGAATATCTGTAAAAATAGCTGTAATAAATATGGAAGTTGCTGCAATTGATTGCAATTGGGGAGGAAATCAAAGCAAATCATTCTGATGACAGACTTGGCTCAGGCATTTCAGAACGGTCAAACCAACAATTGAGATGCTGTGCGATGTGATTGGTTCCGCTGGTTAGTCCAGTTATCCAAACCACATCCACTGTTGAGGCAAAGTCACTTGAGTTTGTTGCGCATCGAGGGATTTATTGGGTAAATGTGTTTCCATCATAGTTTATGTGCACATCTTCTTATCGGATAGAGATATCCGCCTCAAGTGTGTGGATAAATTGTTTAGAATTACTGGCATATTGGAGATTGGAGATGGAGATAATGGTGTATAAAATAGATAGCTTGAATGGAGTGCCGAATTGCAGAGCTTGTGCAAACATATCCATGATCAAATGCTTTCTTAAATGCCGTTTTCTCACCACTGTCATTTTTGTTGTGCGCTTATTTTGTTGTAATTAAGAGTGAAGCGTGTTGCACATATTTCCATATTCATCTAATCGACACTCTCAGCAGTTTTTGGATGTCTGCTAGCAGAATACCACTGCAAAGGTATTTCAAACTTTTTACCCACAAGCTAAGAATAAAAATGAACCAAGTATTTTGTTTAGAGAACTAACTTAAAGACCTCTATACTCATTGTAAAGCAAATGCAAACTTGTTACTTGGATACTGTTACTCTTGATTGTTCAATCATGACATTCCACAAATCTCTTTCAATCTGCTTAATCCTGCGCTTGATATACACACACCTGTTCTTCTTTGGTCTGCAGATCCTGTTGAGTGGCTTCCAGCTGTTCTCGGAGGTTAGGGTCAGGGGTCACATCAGGGAAGCGGTGTCTGGTTTCATCGAGTTTGGACTGTAAGGCAGAGATCTGGAGCTTATTAGCATACTGCTGCTGCTGCAAAGCTTCTTTATCCTGAAAGAACGAACACACAGATCAGAATGGGTTAGAACTATAGATATTGGTGCAAAATGGAAAATTAATTGAATTAATTAACTGAAGCAGTGACTACTAGAGAACCTAATTCTGGGCCCAAATGTGTGGCAGGTTTTTTTTTGTAAAATCAGAATACATGCAAGGCACATCTGAACTTGTATGTGTAGTTTTGTGCACCTGTGTGAGCTCCTGAAGGTTCTTGCGTGCTTTCTGAAGTTCTTGCTCCAGCTGTGTGACAGTTCGGCTGGCCTCCGCACAGCTCAGCAACGCCTGCTCCAACTCACGGATACGAGTTGCCAATTTCTCAATCTCTTCATTACGCTCTTCCACATCAAGCTGGCACTGCTCTTTTGCTGACAACAGTATACCATAGTCTTCTATCTTATCTTTGATCAGAGCCTGAAGGTTTTCCACCTGTACAAATCACACAAATACAGAATATAGACCTAAACAGAGTGTGTGAATATTTTAATACAAATCAGGGCTCCAGACTTACATTTGAGAGCAGGAGCACTGGTGCCACTAAGTTCTACAGATGGTGGCGCCTGATATGGTAGCACACATTTGACTATGAGCTGGAGTTGAGATTAAAATGAAATGAACTTTTATTAAAGTCACCCTCATGTCGTTCCACACCCGCAAGACTTTCGTTTACGCAAATGAAGATCTTTTTAATGAAATCTGAGAGCTTTCCTTTCTGTCCCTCCATTGACAGCTACGCAACTACCACTTTCAAGGCCCAGAAAGTACTTTACACGAGTGCTTTGTTTGCACACGCACAATTTTTTTTTTAACCATTTTATTAACAAAATATTACTCTCCAACACGCGCTGCTCAGAGCACCACGGTGCACGCGTGTTGTTGATGCGAGAGCGGACGTTGCGCGAACAAGCTTGATAGTTGTGTCAATGGAGGGACCGAAATCCCTCAGATTTTAAAAAGATCTTAATTTGTGTTCCGAAGATGAATAAATGTCTTACGGGTTTGGAACAAAATAAGGGCGAGTAAATGATGAGAACATTTTTATTTTTGGATGAACTAACCCTTTAACAAAAGTAATGTTTAACAACCTAATTTACAGGGAAAAATTGTAATATCCTAACCGTATTAAATTTACCATTGTTTTTCTATACAGTATCTATAGTATTCTATAGTATACTGAGCGACAGCTTTAGTGGTTATAAAAGGAGCACTTATTACTTGCTTTCTGTGTAATTCAGTCGCAATTAAGAATTTTATTGGGGCAAAACATCTTACCTCCTTTAATAAAATTTTTTAAAAAAGATTTCTTGATACATTGATTATTTTATAATAGTGATTTCATAATGTCTAAATGTAAATTCAAAAGCAAAACCAGGAAGTGTAAATGGCGAATAAGTCAACAAGTGCTCTTCTGAAGCCACCTACTGGTTATACTGTAGTAGTAATTTCATGTCTTTCATTTTTAATGAAAGGCTTTGGGCAAAGTAGTGGTGGCACCAGTGTGACCTCTAACAAAATGTATTTACACTGGCAGGAAAAAAGGTCATGTTGGAATATAAGTGAATAAAACAACAGTTTTGCCAAGGATGGAGACTTTTAAAGGGGCTACAAGACAATCATAAAAGGAACAGATAAAGATGAGCCAAGATGGACGTAAGCAAAGACATTTGAGAGGAAAGAGGATAAGCATGTGTTTGAGTTTCAATGGGTGGATGAAAGTGGAAAAAACAATAACATGAGTTACAGATGCAACTGATGTACTGCATATCTGCTGAAAAAAGGTTTGACAAGCAAGACAACTTAACGCAAAATAACTATCACATGCTCTACTACTTTAATCGCTGCATAAGCCATGCATATCTGCTACAAGCCCAGCACATTAATGACTACAGCTGGATAACATACCTGAAGAACCAAGTCCTCAATCTACATCATTCAGTTAGGGAGAAAAAAAAAAGCATCTACATGAAAACATTCAAATCATTCAGAGATGTCAAGGTTATAGTTTGTGTCACAGAGTATGTGAGCAATCTGGTACAGAAGGGTAGTGGGTTTTAAAAATGTTGCCTGTGAAGCATAGAATTTTTTTATGTTGTTTCTTGCTTCAAGATCAGTCTGTAAATCACACCATCAAGATAAATACAGGCATGTTAAGTCTTTAACAGTTAATTTTTTTTAATAAAATGCTTTCTATTCAAAGAAGCCTGAAAAAAGCATCACTTTCAGTTTCCATAAAAATATTGAGCAGCACAACCTTCGAAAAGAAAGGTTTCTTGAGCATCAGATTAGCGTATTAGTATCATTTCTAAAGGATCATGTGACTGGAGTAATGATGCTGAAAATTGAGCTTTGCCATCCCATCACAGGAATAAATTAATTAAGATATAATAAAACAAAACAAAAATTTGCTCACATACTCTTGTCACAGATTATCCAATATTCACAAAAAAACGGTGTCAGACTGTTCAGACAATGACACATCTAAAGTTCTAGACATTGCCCCTTACCCTTTGACCCTTGCTGTCCCCTCCTGCGTGTCCTTTAGATGGATGTCTCAGCTGAGCTTCCAGATTCTTGATTTCCTGCTGAAATTCATCTCTCTCATGCTCCCGTTCCACTGCTTGTTCCTGTACAAGCATAGTCATTTATTTGCCTAAGCTTACGCCAAGTATAAAATATTCACATTTTTCTCTCAGCACCAGACAAGGTGTGAATAGTTTTGGTACAAAGAACTTAAGACAAACTGTTGGAAACACTTACATCTATGAACTGGCGGTTATGTTTGAGCTGTTTCTCCAGAGCATTAATGTGTTGCTGCAGGTCTTCAGTCTGCAGGCGGTGCTGTTCCTCCAGCTGATGTCCACGGCTCTCCTGCTCCTCCAGGGCCTGTTCCAGCATCTGCAGACGGGACGCCAACCCACCGCAGTCCTTCTCCGCCTGCCGCTGTACCTCCACACACTCCTGCCCCAGACGCTCAGCCTCCGCTAGCAGAGCTGCACAGAGCCCAGGAGGACCAATGAATAAAACGTGCAACAACAGATCTCATGTCAACAAAACTCACACAAACTGCAAATGCAAATTAAGATGCAAACATGCACAGGAGCTCCGGATCATTTGTGCATTCTCAATGCACAAATAAAAGCACAGCAAACTGGATCGAGAAGAAATTGGCAAAGAAAGATTCATAAGAAAAAATTTAAAAGTACTTGGACCTTCAAAACCAAAGGTTTAGAACAAGTTAGACTGCAAAAAAAGATCACAGGATAAGCAAGAGCATTAATAAACCACAAATTAAAAAATAAATAAACTGCAAACTTCATCTGAAATGGATGCATTTAGTGTCCAAAAATGTACAGTTATTATTTTCTCAACTCAAACATTTACGTCAGCCGCAGATTATCATCACAAACCTGTCTCTTCCTCTGCGTCGAGGAAGCCTACAGAGCAGAAAGAATTTGTAGGATGAAACTAAACCCTTCCATCATAAGCACACAACCTTAAAATGTCACTGTGTGCAAAGTAACACGCATATTTAACAGGCCATGACTATTCGGCAATGAACCAAATGACAAAACAAATGTTACATAACTGCATGTTATGTAATTCAATCTGGGAATTAAACTAAAGCACGTCATCTTAAACGAAATCACACCCCTTCCTCTCTCACCCTTCTCCGTGTCTCCGAGGCTGGCCGTCAGGGCTTCTCTCTGACGCAGGAGGAGGGCATGATTTTCATTGAGCTGCTGCAGTTGGATGCGTGTGCTCTCCAGCTCCTCTGCCAGACGCTGCTCCTGCGTCTCCTTCTGCTGAAGCGCCTCCTCCAAAATGGCTTTCTCAGCTATGTAGCCTTCCATCAAACCTAGAGCCACACATGTAAATGCACACAAGAGAGCAAATAAGTTGTGAAAGCGAATGACATTGAAGTAGGGATACACAAATATTAAACATTCATAAACAACAGACCGTAAACACGGAAGTCCTGACCTTCGGCCTTGTGCAGCTCCAATTGCAGTTGGCTCTTCAGACTTGCTTCATGATCCAGCTGCTCCAAGAGCTGAGAGTTTTGAAACAGCAAAGATGCTCCGGCCTCACCTCCGTCTCTGAATTGCTCATTTAGTACGGCCTGCAGACCACACATCTGCTCCAACTACAGCAGAAAAAGACAAAGAGAGAAGACAGACATATGGGTTAATGGGAATATGGGTTAAACAGTTCCTAAAAAGAACTTGTTCAAATCCATCATATTATCATATTGAATTATGGTCTGAATCTCAAATACTACCATTCAAAAGTTAGAGGCCAGTTTTTGATTTTTCAAGGATTGTTTATTTTCTTATTCAGCAAGGATGCATTAAATTCATCATACGTGACAGCAGGGTTGTTACTGTAAACTAAAACTATTAAAAACATTAGTAAATAACTAAACTAAGTTTAGGCACAAAATTTACTAACTGGAAATGAATAAAAAATAAAAAATAAATGAAACCTAAATAGTGCTATTATTTAAAAAAAATTAAGAATTACTAAAAATGTAATTAAATCTGAAAATATAAACAATTAATAGTATATAAAAACGAAAATAACACTGTGATAGAAACTTTTGTAACATTATAAATGTTTTTACTATCATCATTTTTGATTCCACAAAAACATTAAGCAGAAGAACAACATTATAATAACAAGAAATGTTTCTTGAGCACCAAATCAGCATATAAGAATGATTTCTAAAGGATCATGTGACACTGAAGACTGAAGCAATGGCTGCTGAAAATTCAGCTTTGCCATCACAGGAATACATTTAAATATTAAATATCTAAATTTTTAAATATTAAAGTTTAAAACTGATATTTCAAATTGCAATAATTTTTCACTACTACTGGTCTTACTGTATTTTTTATAAATAAAGCAACCTTTGTAAGCATCATATACTTTAAACAAACAAACAAACAAACAAACAAACAAACCATTTACCAACCCCAAACTTTTGAACGGCAATGTACTCAAGTATGAAAAGTACATACTAAGCTGGAAATAAGTTTATTTAAATTAAAGCATGAGGAAATGCCACAAAACTGATAACAAATCATTTAGTGCACATACATGTGCATAAATATAATGGATCACTAACTGTTCCTCCCTAGCATTGCACTTCCACATGCTTGCACTTCCACATGCTTGTGGCCACCAATATTAGTTACTCTGTCTACACAATAAACAGTATGCAAATTCAGAAGTCAGAAGTGGGTAGGATAGGGAAGTGTCTCTGAGCACGGCACCTGCTGTGAGGACTCAGAGAGCAGCTCCAGTAGTTTATCCACAGCAGTGCGCAGACGTGTACAGGATCCCAGCATGAGTTCCTCTCCCTCTGCCTCCATCTCCCCCTCCGGCCCAGAGAACACGCTCTCACACAGCCTCTGAGACAACTCCAACCCCTCGTCCACAGCTGAAGACCACACACTACAATCAGCCTCTCCCTCCGTGCCAATCACCTCTCCTGAAAAAACACAAAAAACAGACCGATAAATTAATTGTTAAAATCTGTTTGAAAGTCAACAACAAATATTAAACGATAATGGAACATTGAGATTATTAGCCAAAGGTTTCCTTCCAAATATTAAGATGGTGCAAAATAAATGCTAATTTGAGCAACTGTGTGTAAGCATGTAATTTATTCTAATTTGCCATCATAAAATATTCGTACATATAAAATATGTATATATTTGAATTAATTTATTTTGAATCATTAATTTGTAAATTTTAATGTGTTTGAAAGACAAAAGCCAACCAAAGACTTAGTGATAATTCAATTAAAAATGTATGTGTTCGTCAGAAGTTTAGATATGATTAGATACGCAATGTTGAGAAAACACTTCTTAAAGTGAAACAATTTCTGTAAATCCAGTGATCAAATGCTTTGGGTCAGTTTTCAGTGATAGGCACATGACTAGTGGCTGGTCTGTGTGTGCAATTCCACAAACCTGGAAGACCTTCTGAACTTATGTTTTAATAGTCATTGATCAATACAGATTTTTCACCCAGCAAACTCAAAGAAACGTACCAGTTTCATTTGAATCACGGCTACTCCTAGCGGTCATAGAGATTGGCGTTTTGTCTCCAGACTGACCACCTGATACACAAGCTCCTAACTTGCGGCTTATGTGCTCATCCGTTGCCAAAGTGATCCGAAGCATCTCCATGAGCATCCGCTGTAGTTTGTCACGTGCTGTTTGCAGGTCTTGTCTGATAGGGACAAAAATAAATGTTTAAATGATCAGCTAAAAACATGCTGATTTTTTTTTTTACAACCAGTATGCAAACTGTCAGTTAAAGTTTCCCCAAAATCCCTCTTTCCGCATCTCTGCGGGTCAGCTGACCTTTCCTGTGTGGCCGTGTTGAGGTCTGCTCTGAGCATGGCCAGTAGATTGTCTCCTTCCTGGTTCTCCCGGCCTCTGCGTTGCAGGAGAGTCTCCAGCGTGTCCATCTCTGCCCGCTTACCCTCTAGCTCCACCTGCAGCCCGCTCACCTCCGATCGCAGCTGAGAGACAGGAAAACAGTCATCACATAGGCAACAAAGTGTTTGCCTGAGAGGTGTCAACGCAACTAACTACAAATGAGGAAGAGGTTAACGTCTAGAAGCATCATAAAATAAGCTTTCTGCCAAAGTAAATAGACAACTCCTGTCTGTGGATGCTCCCGTAGTTCTACAGAACGAATCCTTCAGGCTCAAACAGGACAAGCAGTTCAAAGCCAAAAAGAGGGAAAAGAGGGGAAAACAGCCACAAAAGCAGATGAGACAATGTAGCACGCATTTAAATAAGGTTCCTGTAAGAATGTGTGGCGTATTTCACCACCAGCATGCAAAGATGTAACCATAACAACCAGCTCTACCCAAAAAATATTATTATTTTTAATCTAAAAACAAGAAACAAAACACCCAGCTCTACCAAAGCTTACCTAGGCCCTTTGTTACCATTTCCACCCACCACTTCTTATGTAAAAGATTATTGTTGTGTACCAGCATCCAAACCACCTTAAAATAGCAACTCAACTATAAGGAAAGACAGATGAACAAAGCCTGGATTCTGTAAAACCTCTCTTTGCAGGGCTCGACAATCAGGACTGCCCGATGGCCCGGGGTCAAGCATGAACGTCGCTCGGGACAGTTCACGGAACGGTCACTTGCCCAATCGGGCCTGTGCTGCATCGTAATGAAAGTTTAGCATTTGCACATGTTTTTAAGCCTTGCTAGTTTTAATATTCAAGCACAAGACGACACAAAAGAGAAGTTTTGTGCGCGAACACATCCAAAGTGGATGTCCACAAAGCCGCTTCTCAGACAGCACGCGGATACTGAATTGAGTTCTCCTTCATGGTTACTTGTGCTTGAGTGGGCAAATTCACACAAAATCTAAATGCCCGTCTTGGGCATTACATAACATAACAAACAAATGAGAAATAAAACTGTGTGTAACATTATATGGGATCCAGGCATTAGGTCTTAAAGTGACAGAGGCCGAATATACCTGATGCTGTCTGTGTTTTTAATGTTAAATCAAACAACACTGCAAAAAAAAAAAAAATCCCCCCCCCAAAAAAAAATCACCTACTGGTCTTAACTGAATGCTGTTATTTTACATTTGATTATTTAATTTCTGTACTAGAAGCCTACTGTTAGATCTACCCATCTATTTGTATCTTTGCTCTGATGTATTTATTTGTGCTATTGCTATTATTTGTTCTTATTGTATTAAATAAGTGACCAGTGAAAAGTTTGGCAGAGCAAATTCAAATTTGAACCACTGGCCAGGTAGAAAAAAAATATATATAGATTTAGCTTTAAGCCCTGCTTTGATTAAGTCATGTGACCAAGACCCATTGTTGCCGTCCCACCTAATCTCAATACTAAAAATATTTGTTATTATTAATTAATAATATTATTACTACTACTAAATTTAAATGATTCTTCCATTTTATTATAATTCCTATTTAGCTGGAATACACAACTTTTAAATATCGATTTAAACAGATTTGTAAAACACTAAACATCATACGCTTGCTGAATTTGTAAATGGTTGCAGAGAACAGCTGGGCATAATACACTAAATGACTAAGTCATACACACTACCAGACTTTAAGTCACAGCAAAAACATCAAACGTGCGCAGAAACGTGCACCTTGTTTTTAGAAGTCAGTCGGATGAAAGCAATGAGTGTTCTAAAATCAGCTCAAAATACTGGACTCAAAGTCTGTGTGCCCATCATACACTACTTGATTTTCTGTGAAATCTGTCAACTAGCATCAACTCATCCAGACTGTAAACCAGGGCAAAAATCTGTGCAAAATGTGTGTAGAGTATTCCAGCCTTTATATACAAATTAAAGGAACACTGAAAAACTTCAAGTATTATATTCTATTGCTTGTCTCGTCTTTCTTTGTTCAATATTATTTTAATTCTTTAATATTGATACTTTAATATTTCAAATCACTGCTTCAAGTTTAAGTAAATATTAATGCTACACTGAGCTGACTGCTCTTTTGCTGTAGCTGTGTGACGAGTTGACTGATTGGGTGTTGTACCTGTGACACTACAGTGTCCAGCTGCTGTAGTTGTGCAGTAAGTTGGCTCATCTTGTCACTGTAGGAGAGTTCAGTTTGCTCATGTTGCTGTCTTAAAGCCCTTTCCAGCTCCTCAAGAGCAACAGCCTTTTCCTGGTCACTCTCCTCCTGAAACACACACATACACGTCATGAGCAACACTGCAGAAAAACAATGACTCACATTTCACTCTCAGCCTCACACTCTCCCCTCAAACAAACATAAGCCAAACTATCTGAATGTAATGGATCAAAATTTACCCAGTGATCTCTATAAAGAACAAAAATAAAATGATCATTGACACAAAAAAAAGCCCCACACAAACCTCACATCCACATTCAGTCAGCCATCACTCACGTGTCCCTACACTTCCTCCCATCTGTAGGATTAATGCTGTCAGAGGTCCTCTCTAATGCTCCAAAAGGGAAAGAGGCCAACTGACAAACCAACCAGTGTAAAATGTCAGAAAGTCCCCGTGCAGAGAGAGATTTGAGCTAGAGAACAGCTCTACAAGGTCAAATGCAAAAGTCTGACAGCATCCAATCCAGAGAAAAGGTTTTCTGTGAATGATGGAAGCTATATTGTACAGTACACGGTGGGGATTAGTCTTAATTTGAGCTTAGAGTGGACCGTCCCCCAACTCCAGATGTTAACTCCCTCCCCCAATAAGCTCAGCTATTGTTTATAACAGTGTTTGTGAGAGTAGCAAATACACTTTCTCATACTGAACAATACAGTCACAGCAATAATGACAACAAGAACAAGTCGAAGGAAAAATGTTGAAAAATTATCCGAGTCTGTGACTTGTCCGAGTCACATTTAATATGATGAATAAATACTGATTTAATAAGTTGGGGTGAGAAGCAGGCTTGTAAGTAAAGTGAGCCATACTCTTTCTTAGCCGTAATTTTGAGCCAATGTTACTGTTACAGTTACTGCCTATTAAAGTTTAAGTGTAGAGAAGTAGATTACTGTTTCTCATGAATATTACTTAAACCCCAAATTACTAATTTTGAATTTATGACATTTAAAGGCCTCAATTTAACAAAATTAATAAATAGTACCATGTTCCCCTTTTGTTTTATTCCAAGATTGGTTATTAAACAATGTTGATTCTGAACTTGCCCTGATTTATGTCTATTTAATACAGGGATATTATGAATGAAACACACACACAAAAAAAAAAATCATGTTAACAAACTTATTTCAGCTAGTTTCAACATTTCTCATTTTCATTTAGTTTAGTAAATAAAAATGAAAACAGAAAATATAATTATGAACATCTAATTCAAAATATGAATATAAACTACAATAAGATCTCAATGATACTAAAATAACACTAAT
Organism: Leuciscus leuciscus; assembly: GCF_965113295.1. Classification (NCBI taxonomy): domain Eukaryota; kingdom Metazoa; phylum Chordata; class Actinopteri; order Cypriniformes; family Leuciscidae; genus Leuciscus; species Leuciscus leuciscus. Next base: position 31,708,844 of record NC_138738.1, on the reverse strand, counting down.
TAAACAGGCTGAGACACACATTCAAAAGCAAAAGTTTAAAATACTCAAGACATATTGAACTGAACATATGTACTGAAATTGATTTATGTACTAATATAATACATCCGAATTAGAGGTCGATCGATACTGGATTTTGCTAATACAATGCGTTTGAAGAGTCATGAAACCCTAAAACACATTTTTAAGATCTTTTGATTATTTTATAGATATGTACAGGTTGCACATTAATTAAAACAACTATAGTACTCATTACGTTTATTGTGGTTATTTTTTAGTTTTTTTGGAGCCACTTCATTCTCCCGGTTTAAAAAGCAAAGTTTAACCAACGGGAGGTATATGCGTTAAATTGGAGTGGTGATTGGCTGCCGTGGCTGGTAGGGGTGTGATGGTTATTATATAACCGTGAGACTGACGGTTATAGTTGAACACCGTCATTAGAACTCTATAATTTTTTAATCATAGAGAATGTTTAAATACTACTTAAAAACAATTGTTAACAGTCTGTGTTATTAATGGTCTACGTCGTTTCCAACTGTTTTTGATTCTTTGCCAAGTACCCCCTGACCGACCGCCAATCATTTGAGATAGAAATAAAAGCTATGACTATGATATAGTGATGTGCCATCATTATGAGACTATTAAACAAATGAAAAACAACGTATCATTACCGATAACTGATCGTGCAATTTAATTACCCCTTGACTGGCCCCAAACATGTTTGATAAAAGAAACATATACAGTGTGTATATAGCCTATATGATGTGCATTACATTTTAGCTCAAAAACAATTGTAATAAAAGATAGGATCATAAGATGCGCAATATATCGGGAGACATGGTTTTTACCACTTAATGAAGTTTTGTTTTGTAAATCGTCAGACATGATTTTTACCACTTCCTTAAGTTTTGCTTTGTAGAAAGCCTTTCTTTAAAGCAAAATTCGTTTTGTATCTTAATTTTAATAAATGTTTCATCAACCAATTGCATGTATTTAATAAATAAAAAGCAAATATAGCAGACAATATAATAACCGTGACATGGAGGCGCCGGTGAGCCGCGTTCACTTGCATTGCATTGTGAACTAGAGCGCATCTCATCGTAAATGAATGAAACTCAGCGTAGGCCTATGCCTCATACATTAGCATTAAATATCTTTGCTGCATCCTTTCTAGAACAGACAAGGGCTTTCTTGCGGCTCGCATCAGCAGAGCATTGCATCGGCCATAAACCGCAAAACAATCAGCGGTTGGCAGGCGGGTGCGGCTTTGAAATTTGGTCCAAAAACGTTGCTGCGGATGATGAGTTTTGTGATGCGGTTGTGGATGAAATACCGGATTTATTTAAAACAAAGCATGTTCATTGCAAAGTTTTTTTTTTTTAAGGATTTGTTTACGGTGTGTGATTCATTTAATGGAAAGCACATTCACTGCTAGTTGTCTTGCTGTTAATTTTTAAATAAACGTAGAGCAAGTAGCTAATCAGTGTCTGCTCGTTTACTCAAACTAAGTTGTCCTATAACAGACGAACGGCTTAAAATCAGGAGATTCTAATTTAAGACTTAAGACTTTTTAATGCCCTGCAGGAACTCTGTTGGTTGTTGTATAGAACATTAAAAAAAACTCTACCATTGTTTTTGGTGCAAGAAACCATGACCAATAAACATACACTTTATCGGGAAATAGAAGCGAAGGATATTAGATCGCAGATTTCATCTGTTGGCAATGATTTTATTGCTTCTGTTGACCCTCCGAACCAATTAACCAGTTTTATGCCTGTTTCTTTGCAGCAGCTTAATGATATAACTGCTTATATGAAGCCCACCAGGTCTCCTGGTGATGTGCTCCCTTCTTCTCTGTTTAAGAAGGTACTTGATTCAATTGGCCCAAGTATTCTGTTTATTATGAATACTAGTTTGTCATCTGGTGTTGTTCCGGTTAGTTTTAAGCATGCGGTTATTCAGCCCCTTTTTAAAAAAAACGGCTTAGATCCCTTTGACTTGAGTAGTTATCGTCCGATTTAAAAATTGCCATTTATTTCTAAGATACTGGAAAAAATTGTGAATGCACAGCTTAATGATTTTTTAACGAGAAATAACATTTCCGATAGATTCCAGTCAGGTTTTAGAGCTGGTCATAGTACCGAATCTGCTCTTTTAAGGGTCTCTAATGATATCCTGCGAGGTGTTGATTCTGGAAACCGTGTTGTTTTGCTCTTGTTAGATCTTACAGCGGCATTTGATACAGTTGATCATAGCATTCTCATTGATCGTCTTAGGGATCAGGTTGGTATTCAGGGCTTAGCCCTGAAATGGTTCTATTCCTATTTGAAGAATAGGACTTTTTCAGTCAATTTAGGTGATTATTTTTCTTCCGTTACACCTCTTGTGTGTGGGGTTCCACAGGGCTCTATACTGGGACCAATTTTATTTTCCCTTTATATGCTCCCTCTAGGTTTGATTTTTGATAAATTTGGGATTCAGTATCATCTGTATGCGGACGATTCTCAAATTTATTTACCACTGAAACATGGGCATCAATTTGCCATTCAGTCTCTTCAGGCATGTCTGGCCGAAGTTAAGTGTTGGCTTGCGAATAACTTTCTCCAATTAAATGAGGATAAGACCGAGATGATTTTATTTGGAAATAAGGGGTGTGTGGATGATGACTGCCTGGGGTTGTTTCCTGGGAAAAAACTGTCTAGCGTGAGGAACCTTGGTGTCATTTTTGACTCGGAGCTTAAATTTGACCGGCAAATCAATGCTGTTGTTAAGAATAGTTTCTTCCATCTTAGATCACTATCCAAATTGAAATCTATCCTTTCTTTTGACGATATGGAGAAGGTTGTTCATGCCTTTGTGTCATCCCGTTTGGATTATTGCAATGTGTTGTATTTGGGTGTGAGTCAGGCTTCTCTCTCCCGTTTGCAACTCGTTCAGAACTCAGCTGCTAGACTTTTAACCGGTACTAAGAAAAGAGAGCACATTACTCCGGTGTTAATTAAACTACATTGGTTACCTATACGCTACAGAATTCAATACAAAGCGTTGTTGTATGTTTTTAAGTCTCTGCATGGCATAGCACCTGAGTATGTTACTGATTTAATCAGCCGCTGTCAATCCAGTAGATCTCTGCGCTCAAATGATCAATTGCTTCTCATGGTTCCGCGATCCCGTTTAAAATGTAAAGGTGATCGGGCATTCTCTGTTGCAGCTCCTAGGCTCTGGAATGACCTTCCTCTGTCTGTAAAAACGTGTCCTTCATTGGGTGTTTTTCAGAGTGCGCTTAACTTATTTGTTTTCTTTAGCATTTGATAATGCTTTGTAAGTTGTGTGTCAAATGTTTGCATTGTTTTTATGTTTTGTTTTATTTTCTCTTTTATACCTTCTGTACAGCACTTTGGTTCCACTTGTGGTGTTGAAAGTGCTTTATAAATAAAGTTGAGTTGAGTTGAGATATGGCTACTCTAAAACTAACACCACCTCCTCTCACCTTTAACTGTGCAATTCTCTGCTGCAGCTGCTCCTCAGACTTGCATTTGAGAAGTTCTGCCTCTTGCAGGAAGTGGAGGCGTTGCCTTGACGCTTCTTCCTCTAATTCCCTACGAAGAGTCTCCAACTCCCTGGCTGACACTACCCTTAACTCCTGAGCAACAAAGAGGAAGAGAGGAGAGTTAAAGGGATACTCCAAATTTTTTTCGAAATAGGCTCATTTTACAACTCCCCCAGAGTTAAACAGTTGAGTCTTACCGTTTTCAAATCCATTCAGCCGATCTCCGGGTCTGGCGGAACCACTTTTAGCATAGCTTAGCATAGATCATTGAATCGGACAGGACCATTAGCATCTCTCTCAAAAAAATGACCAAAGAGTTTCGATATTTTTCCTATTTAAAACTTGACTCTTCTGTAGTTACATCGTGTACTAAGACCGACGGAAAATGTAAAGTTGCGATTTTCTAGGCTGATATGGCTAGGAACTATACTCTCATTCCAGCGTAATAATCAAGAAACTTTGCTGCCGTACCATGGGTGCAGCAGGCGTAATATGACATGACGCAGCACCTGAAAATAGGTCTAATAGGTTAGACAAACTTAGTCTCGGTCATGTTGGAAGTTACCGTGCTGGGGACTATTTTTACCGAGCTGGGGTCATATCATTACGCCTGCTGGACTCATGGTATGGCAGCAAAGTTTCTTGATTATTATGCAGGAATGAGAGTATAGTTCCTAGCCATATCAGCCTAAAAAAAATCGCAACTTTTCATTTTCCGTCGGTCTTAGTACACGATGTAACTACAGAAGAGTCAAGTTTTAAATAGGAAAAATATCGAAACTCTTTGGTCATTTTTTTGAGAGAGATGCTAATGGTCCTGTCCGATTCAATGATCTATGCTAAGCTATGCTAAAAGTGGTATCGCCAGACCCGGAGTTCGGCTGAATGGATTTGAAAACGGTAAGACTCAACTGTTTAACTCAGGGGGAGTTGTAAAATGAGCCTATTTCCAAAAAAAGTGGAGTATCCCTTTAAGGTAAGAAGCTCTTATCTTCTTACAGTTCAAAACAAGACCCAACCATGCTAAATCCATGCTAAAGGCTGAACACATCTAAACGAAATGACATACCCTTGTCTTCCCGAACACACACACCTGTAGCTGTTGCTGATGTTGAGTGGCCAGCTCATCCAGTTGTTGCTGATGTTGAGTGGCCAGCTCATCCAGTTGTTGCTCATGTTGCTTTTTCTCTGCAGTGGCAATATCAGTGATCTCCAGAAGGGCGGCGCTATGCTGCTTCTCTAAAGCAACTACTTGCCGCTGAAGAGCTTCCAGAGAAGAAAGATGCTCATCATCCAGAGTAGCCCTCTGAGAGGAGACCGCTTCAGACATCTCCGCCTGCATAAGCAAGTTAACACACTTGATGTTGCTCCTGCAAAAACTATACATGGCAAATTAACTAAGCTTAAAAATTTGAGCATTTTTTGTTTCCATCCATCACAGTGCTCACCTGATGGGCTTGATGCAATTCTCTTGCCATGCCCTTGAACTTATCCATATGGACTTTAGCAAGCTCCCTCCTGTGGTCCTCTCTGATGGTTTCCTCCTCCTTTCTCACTCTCTCAATCTCTCGAGTATAGTGTTCTTGAAGGTCACGCAGTTCTCTATCCTTCTCATCCCGTACTGCCTGAATTTCATTCAAGTATGTGCTCTCCAGTGTATCCATGTTTGCCATCAGCCTCTCCTCAAGCTCCTCACTCTCCTGTTTGTGTCGTGCCTGAAGCTCTGCCTCTTGAGCTTCAAGCTGTGCCAGGTTGGTCTCCTGAAGGACGGCCTCTAATTTGTCGAGCTCCGCCTTGTGTTTATTTGTAAGTTCCATCTCCATGGTCTCTAAGGCTGTCTTGTGATTGGTCCTCAGGGACTCCAGTTCCTGCAGGTGGTGTATTTTGAGATCCTGACACTCCTTTTCAAGATTCTGTAATTGTGCAGCTCGCTGGTCCAGGAGTGTTTTCTGGGCCTGCAGCTCCACGGCATGCTGTTCTCTCTGTTGACCCAGGGCAGCATCTCTTTGAAGGGTCAATTTCTCTTCCAGTTGTTTCTGCTCTTCTTGGTGCCTACATGTATGACATACAGATGATATTGATGATCAAATTTACTACATCCAGAAACATTCACCTGTACATTGTTCTGTTATAATAATACAAATATTTTATTTTGTTATTTTTATTGCAAAAGAAAAAGTTAGTAGTAAGTTTAGTAAGAGTTACTTAGAGGGGGGTTGTTCTAAAGCTGCACAATTAATCAAAATAAAAAGGATACCACAAAGTGATCAAAAAGCAAAGGCTGCAAATTATTTTAATACGTGCACAATGTGTATCAGAGTGACGCACGGCACCATGTTTTTACATGCGAGCAGCTCACGATCCAGTGCTTTCAGTGTTTTAGAGCAGCTTGGTTCACAGTAAATCCTGTTCCACATAAAATCCATCTCGAGTTTAGGTTGCTTATTACATGCATTTGGGAATGCAATATGCAGCATCTTCTCATACTTGTAATAAGAAGAGCTTCTCAAAGGAAGAAGGGACCATGTGACTAAATTAAGAGTCAAATATTAGCATTGCAATTTTATTGTACAGTAAAACATAATAGTAATATTTATTATTTTAATATTTTGTTAATACCGGTAATAATAATAATAAATTTGGCCAAATTGTGCAATCCTACAAAACAAAAGCACAGCAAACCTGGAGATGAATAAGCAAACAAATAAATAAATGGAGCAATTCCAAGAGGGTCCTCACACCCAGTGGCGGTTCTACATTGAATTACACCCTGGGCGAGACCCCCTTCGAGCGCCCCCCATAGCAAAAAGGCTAACAAATAAGAGTTATACCCACCAGTTAATATTGCCCCTTCATTCATGACATGGATATCGTAACCATACAGAGAAAACATAGTTGCATACCTTTATCTTTCGCTCGTTTCTAAATTGGGCACCTGATGGCTTTGACCTTTCTTGTCCATCTCTTATTTGGGACTCGACATCGACAATCAACAGATTTCCCCTGATCCCCCCCATACCAACTGTCACTCACGACGAGTCACGACCAGAAGTCAAGACTAAACCAATTTACCTTGGTGGTGGTGACCAAGTAATCGTTTTGTATTACCTATTTTTATTAGCCATTCAGACAATTCAGAAAAACAAAAATGTGCAGGAAATATAGAGGCCTGTATTTATAATATTATGAATGAAATGTGCGTTATTTGGAAGAAAGTGAAGAAAGTCGAGGTGTGACTGACTTAGATAACTATATGGATCCCCCATCCCCCCCCTTGTCCGTTCCATTTGGGAGAGACCCAGAGGTGAACTGTCATCTGCGCCCGCACCTCCGCGCCCCCTCCCCTTTCCCCTTCTCAAACAAACAGCTTCTGTGCACGGTATCTTCTCAGCAAGCAGGGGCGCCTGCAGCTGCAGGGGGCGCAAATTTGCCAATTCCCCACACAGTGAAATGATAGATAATAGAAAACCGCTTCGCGGCGCAGATTATTATATATATATATATTTTTTCTGCTCGTGTGCAGCTGAAAGTGTGTCACATGCAGCGAATAGCCAATCACACAGAACATGGAGAGCGTCAGTTTGATTCACTTCTCGTGAGAGCTGCGCAATTTACTTGTCTGCTGAAGATCATTATGAAAAAAATATCATGAAATTAAAAGCATTTACATGGCAGAAATAAACACTGCTGCAGCAGCAAAAGCTTGAGACAGCAGCGAAAATAAATTATTTACTATATCAATACATGTGATTCAAACAAATATGCCTAATAATGTATACAGTTTCACAAAGAGCTCAAAGGAAAACACGTAAGCTTAATCGGTTTTAAAGCTTTATATATTAAAGCATATATTATATTTATTTTAATTTAAAAGCAAAGTTTAATATTGTGAAATAATTTAATCATATGAATATATTATATGAATTATACAATTATAATTCATATAATATAAATAATTAGCAGCATAAGATTAGCAATTTAGTCTCTAAAATATTTTCACTATAAACTGCTTTAATTTGAAGTGAGAGATACAAGAGGAGTGGCTTTATTGCATCTCAGCTGATTGGTCGAGTTTTGGTCTGCAATAACCCAAAATTAAACCTGCTCCGGAGCAGGTTAGCCGTGTAGCACAAGTTGCCATAGCAATGAAACCCACTAAAAAACAATGCCACCGTCTTGAGCCCGAAAAACCAGAGTTTGCTAAAAACGAATCCTGAACTTACCAGAGTAGAAACTGAAACTGGCTTTGTACAAAAGGCCACAAGACTGAATTTGCCAATAGTATTAAAATTGTATGCCGTTTCAGTGTAATGCAGTCTCTGACCTGCAGAGGGCCTCTTGTAGCTTGCTCTCCATCTGATCTTGAAGTAGAGCGTTCAGTTCTTTCACCTCTGCTGCCATGGTACTCCTTGCAGTGCACATCTCTCTGTCATGCTGAGCCTGAAGTTTCTGCTTCAACGCCACCACCTGAGGGCTCTCTTCACACTCCAGACTCTTCTGCAGTGCTTGAAGGCTCTGCCTTTCCATATCCAGCAGCTTTTGGACCTCCAGAAGCCTCTGCTCAAACTCCTCTTTCTCTTCCAGGGCAGATCTCTGAAGCTGCTCTCTCTGGGAAGCCAAGCGCTCCTCAGCCTGCAATTGGAGTTGCTCCCTCAGTCGGGCCTGCTCTTCAGTCAACTCCTCACTCGCACGATTCCTCTCTGCCTTCTGTGCCTCCTCAAGGCGCACCCTCAAATCTTCGGCAACATCTTTCTGATGCTTTAAAAAAAATAAAAATTATTCATAAAGACACCATTGATAACGGTATTACAGCACTGCTAAAGGGTCTATAATAATCAGCATTAGTTTCATCTGTCTACAGCATGACCACTATTTCTACGCCTTATGACAGTGCTTGGTACCAGCCTATGGCTACAATCTTCACCAAAGCCCTTTTGTCTTAAGTATAAAGGCCTGGTCTCATGCGCACTCTTACGGTCTCCTCCATCTGTCTGAGCTGCTCACGGTGTTGCTCCGCCACTTTCTCCAGTTCCCCTGAGAGCATTAGGGAGAGCTGAGATAGCTGGGTTTCCAGCTGGGTCACCTTGGCCTGGTGCTGCTGAGTCCTCTCCTTCACCTCAGCTTCCACCTGCCTCGCTACGTCTTGTGCAGACTGTAACCGCAACTTGTTTATTTCTTATGAGAAAGAGAGAAAATTAAAACATTGTTTTTGAAGTCTATTGTTAAAAACAGTAATATTGTGAAAGATTGCAATTTAAAATAATCATTTTCCCCTTTATTATACAAAATGTTAATTATTCCTGTGATGTCAAAGCTGAATTTTCAGCATCATTAGCATTGTTGAGCTGCTTAATATTTCTGTGGACGTTACAATATTTGATAAATAAAATAAAACCAATGCTGTTTATTGGACTTTCTATTTATATTAAATAGACATCTTTGTAACATTATAAATGTCTTTACGGTCACGTTTGATCCTTGCTAAAAAAAAAAAAGCATTCATTTCTTATGTATTATATATACACATACACTTTTTTTTTAAAGAAATTAATGCTTTTTTTTTAGCAAGGATATTTAATTTTAGCATATATATATAAATATATATTTGTACTGACCCCAAAATTTCAACGCTAGTGTATTTTCTGAAGAAACCATGAATGGTGTTTCCATGTAAAAGTTGCTTCCATAATGCTAGGGTGTTTTCTTAAGTGTGCAAGTGCGGTTGCTGAGGTGTTCGGAGTGGTTGCCAGGGTTTTTCAAAACGACAAACACTTTAGAACACACTGAACAAAGCTTCACCTTTGATATGGTTGTCTGAGAGTTTGGCACGGAGCTGCTCAAGTTCATGGGCGTGTTTTGTGTTGAGCTGATCGATGTCTTTGTAGTATCGATCAGTGAGCTCAGTGCGAGCCTGGAGTAGATCTTCTTTATAAACTAGAGTCATTCTGGACCGCAGTTGATCCAATTCCTGCTGGTGTCTCTCCTCTAACTGTAGCTGAAGGGAGTCCAGCTCCTCCTGTAAAAAAAAACACAGATAAGTACTCACAAAGAACAGTGACTTGCGCACACACATTAGTTTGTCCCCAACTCATTCTGTTACTAATAAATTGGTCAATGGTAGTGAATTCAAATGGAGCTAGTTTCTGTGTTTTGATGATGAAAGATTAGAAAGAGAATTTTTCTTAAAAATAATGTGAATATGCACAACACAAACAGAAAGTAAATCTAGGTTAAATTTGATTTCAAGTTTATAATCACTGAAACTCAAACAAAACCAACTACAACAATTCACCTTGTGTTTCTCCAGTTGTCTTGTGATCTCCGCCATAGCTTCACTCCTGTCATCTTCACTCTTGCCTTCGGAGAGAAAACTACAAAACACAATATATTTTGTCACCCTGTGTTATGTCCTTTCATGTAGTTTCATTATTTTGTATGTAAAATGTTGTTGTGAGTGTATGTGCGTACACATGATTTGTTTATTTGTTCTGCAAGAATTAGTGCATCAAATATTTCATTATATCCAATATAAAAATGATAGAGGTTTTAATTGAATTCACTCTCTCTACATTAAAGCCTAAATTCAATCTGTTCATCATTTAAAGCGACAGGGTCTCTTAAAAAAAAAAATTGGACTATACCCCTCAATTCATAGGGATTAGTTATATGACATCTTTATGACCTTTTTGAAGCCTCAAAGTGGTAGTTGCATAGCTGTTAATGGAGGGATAGAAGCTCTCAGATTTCATCAAAAAGTTCTTCGTGTTCCGAAGATTAACAAACGTCTTACGGGTTTAGAACGACATGAGGGCGAGTAATTAATGACAATTTTCATTTTTGGGTGAACTAACCCTTTAAATGGCACTTTTCCACCTTTTTCCCCACTCTTGTGAAATGGCATGTTGGGCCAAAACAAAGACCCAACTTTGGCCTGTATGCCCTAGATTGGGCACCCCTGGTAATGAATCCCTGGTATTGTATTACTCCCCATTTGTACATTGCTTAGCATGTTTACACTTGATACAGACAACAATCTCAGGTGACCATACCAGGTGTATCAGGTGTAAATGGTGCCTATAGTTTCCAATTGTATGATAAAATGTAAATGTAAGCTTAAAGGTGCAGTATGTAAGAATGACAACTAGTGGTCGAAATAGGTACTGCATCCAAAATATCGGAGATCGTCGTTTCTCCCGCCACCTGCACCTCAGACTCGACGCGGCTCACGCAGGTTGCCGGTTTGAGCACACGCAACATGAACGAGCGCAATGGACAATGAAAATTGGCAAATTGGCAACGCGCACATTTCAAAGTAAAATAACTGGCTGTAGAAGTGTTTTTCAGAGAAAAAGAGTATGTGAACTTAGCATGTTTCCTAAATATCTGCAAACATATTATTGTATTTGTATGCTTTAGTAGAGTGAAAGAGTTACATACAGCACCTTTAAGCCAAGATTTAAAATTACAGAATCAATATTAAAATGTAGAAATCCAAGCAAACCTTGCATCTCCAGTCTGAAGAACAGAGTCCTCAAGAGCTCCCTCTACGAGGCGCAGCTGCAGGAGTGCGATTTCTTCCCGATGACTCTCTTCTGTGACCTGAAGTCTACGCTCGAAATATGTGCGGAGGTTTTCCAGCTCTGTCTCATTCAGTTCTTTGATTTCCTGCCTCTGCTGAGCGAATTCTTGTTTCAGTCGTTCAATGTCATCAACCCGCGATGAGCGTGCTAACAGCTGCTCTTTCAGCTCTACAGAGACAAAATTACAATTCCTTGTAATTCACGCAAGCACTGAATAGTAGTAACTTGGCTGAAAACACAAACATCAGTTCAGAAGAAAATAAAAATGTTCTATTATAAATAATAAATGAGTAAAACAATACAGCAGCTGAAGCCTATAGTGATATTCAAAAGAGGAAATTGTCTCAAAGAGAAATAGCCCAGCGTGCCTCCGAGCTCCTGTCTGTTGGTTCTCATGCACTCCAGCTGGGACCAGAGGTTTGAGATCTCCTGTTCTGAACTGGCCTTCAGTTCCTCCCTTTCTGACTGCAGACGGTCAACCTTTCACAAACATGTTTGCTTCAGTACAAAACGAAAAGAAAACATTTGCATTGCAATTATGTTGCAATAAATGCACGATTTGTATGGTACCTCTTGCGTCAGCTCTTTTTCTCTCTGTTCCAAGGCTCTGACATGTTCCTGTTTCTCCTGCAGTGCTGCCTTGTGACATGCAATCAACTCCTCAACTGCACCTGCAGAAGAAAGAATGGGAACTTAGGGCATTCTCAGACCTTCAGAACAGTTAGGTTTGATCTGAAACAGGGACTCGAATTGTTACAAAGTTGTATTTTCTTATTGGTTTGGTTCACTTCACAAGGCACAACATTTCAAAGCATGCCATTTATGCAAGTCACATTTTAGTCTTCTCATTGGTCAGAGTGCACACGTTTATTTTCTGAGGTTCTGCTCTATCCATCTTGATAGATGACACTGTGGCTTTATTTGTAGATGTCATTACACACACACACATACATATATATACATACAAATGTATACAAGCCTTCATTCCCGTTCAAACTAATGTAATTGCATAGAGTGGAAATCAAAGCTTCTTCATGACAGCATTCTTGCAATGCTCCGGTTTCGAGAATTTACTTATTTTAACATGAAGAGGCACTCTAATGTTTTCACTCCCAAAATCTGACACTGCTGCTCTTTGCGTAACGCATTTCCCATTATGAATTTTTATACTGTTGGTTTGTTGGCCTGTTGGGTTGCATTGCGTTTTTCACCACAATCGACCCGCTCCAGAGTTTGTTTCGGGCTCATTTGAAAATCTCGGACCTGTAATAAATTGGACCTCGGATTTCTGTGTTCCTTCCTATATGCCTAAAACCAAACTAAGCAAGAAAATGTGCCAGGTTCTGAAACCAATGCTCCAAGTGAGCCAGGTGTGAAAATACTGTGCAAGTAAACAAAATACCTTAAACTGGTCAAGTAAACAGATTACTGCCAATATGGCTTAGGGTGTACTCACACTAGGCACGGTTGCCATGAACCGGGCCCCGAGTACGATTGTCCCCCCTCCCCACTCCCCCTCTGGCCTGCACTCACATAGGGTTTCAGCATTCGTGCCGGAGCACGCTTACGTCATTATGGTGCGACGGTTTCGGGATAAACAGGAAGAGCGGCGCTCTCACTGAACACAATGGAGTCCATCGCTCTGTTTACTTTGTGGATAATTTTGAGTCGTTTGGTCCACGGTGGTCCACAGCCCTCTCACAGCCTGTTGTTAAACAGATCTATCGCCTTTGTGGCACGAAAATTTTCACGTAATCGTGCTGCTCGTATGAGGAGGTTTGCAAGGTACCAGCTGAAGTGCAGCAAGGACTTTGCAGCTTTGATTACGGACTACAGTTCCCGTCGCAAAACCGTTACGTCACGCGTCCTGTTCCGTGCTCCAGAACGGTTAGCGCTCACACTGCATGCGAACCGCGCCCGAGTCCAACTGAACCGTGCTCTGGCCCACCTCTTCCAAGCGGGCCCAGGGCCGGCTAATCGAGCCACGCCCGGGCACGGTTCGGAGCACTCACACTAGTCAAACGAACCGCGCTTTGGTGGTCAAACGCACTCGGGCACGGTTCAAACTGGCTAGTGTGAGTACACCCTTAGTTTATACAGGGGTTTAAAAGACACTCACAAGCAGCAGCATCTCTGTCAGTCAAGGCCTGGTTGAGCTCTTTCTCCTGATTCTTGATGTCTTGATCTGTGGAACGCTGCAGTTCTTCTAGCCTACACTGCGTCTCAGACAGAGCTGCTTCAGCCTCAGTGAGGGCCTTCTGGGTCTCACTCAGTTTATGATGGGCATCATTTAATCGACTCTGGAGTTCAGTTTTTGCTTCTTCAGCCTCCGATAGCAACTTGGCTTTTAGATCCTGCAGTGAAAATAAAAATAAAATTGCACTACACAGGCCTGTTTCACACTTAATTCTAGGCAAGCAACAATATTTCAGTGGGTCAAGATATCAGCGCATTAAAAAAGAAAAAGTTCACCTCCAGTTTACAGCCCTGCAACTGTTCCACAGAGCTTTTCTCTTCCAAAACTCTCCTCTCCCACTCCTGATTCAGATTATCTATACAGTGAATGAACAAATACACTCACACACATATACTTCACAGTACTAGAGTAACACTAAAAAGAATAAACTTTGAATGAAACTACAGGGCAAACCCTCACCAATCTCTTGTTGGTACAGTCGCTGGTTTCGTTGCTCCTGCTCTCGGTTCTGCTCCCGAACTCTTTCCAGCTCAAACTGTTGGCGCGTCTGAAGCATGGCGCTCTCCTGAGCCCATTTCTCTCGTAACATGGTCTGCAGCTCGCTGAGGGCAACCTCCTTATCTTTCTGCATGTTGGTTTGAGAAAGCTCCAACTGGGCTGTGTGCAAGTTGGTCAAGCTGAGACGCAAGGCTTCAAGCTCCAGGTTGTGCTTGCTCTGATTAAAATCAACCAACATTTTAGCTGATGAGTGGAATTGAGGGAATGAGTATGTTTAGAATAGCACACTGCTGTACTGCTATTAAAAATTCTGTACAAATAGGCAGCTGTTGAATTCCTGTGCTCATGCTGAATGAAGAGCTCATGAAGAGCAGTAGGCAACTGGCCAAGAAAAAGGCATTTACAGCTTTTCTTTTTTTACACTTACATGTTTACATGGAAGACTTATTTAAGTAGCTGCATACTGAATTGAATTCCATTCCATATACCATTAAAAAATACACACCATTGTTCATAAAGGTTGGGGTTGGTAAGATTTTTCAAGTTTTTGAAAAGTCTCTTATGCTCACCAAGGCTGCATTTGTTTACAATAAAAAATACAGTAAAAACAGTGAAATACTTCAACTTAAAATAACTTAATTTTAAAATTGAATTTATTCCTCTGATGGCAAAGTAGAATTTTCAGCAGCCATAACTCTTCAGTCAACTCTTCAGCCATAACACAAGTCTTCAGAGTCACATGATCCTACATAAATTATTCTAATATGCTGATTTGATACTCAAGAAAAATTTCTTGTTATCAACAAACAGTTCTGCTTAATATTTTTGTGAAAACCATCATTAAAAGTATCTTTACCATGACTTGATCAAATTCATGCACACTTGATGAATAAAAGTATTTATTTATTAAAAATATATCTTACTGACCCCAAGCTTTTGAACAAATTGCAGCATGTCAGGCCTTATATTCCAAAACATCCCCCGCAATTTAAAATCAAATGAGATCAAAAACAAAAAGGTACTTGTGTTTGGTGTAGCTCAGCCTGGTGTGCAGCCTCCAGCCCATCTTGAAGATCCCTGACAAGCTCATCTTTAAATCTGGCAATTTCCTCACTCTGTTGGGCTGCCAGCTGCGTCAACTCCCTCTCATGCTCCCGTTCATAGACCTAGTACAGCAGAGTTGACAAAATGCTTCAAGGGACAGGTCTCGTATGAATGGGTGATATACACATGGCTAGAATAAATAGGTAAATAGTAAGTTGTTTAACCTGTTTGATCAAGCTGGTCTGTCTTTTCTGCTCATCTTCCAGATGAGCACTTTGCTCAGAAAGTTCCCGCTCAAATCGAACATTCAAGTATTTAACCTGGAGGTAGGGAAAGATAAGAGATCAATGGTTATGGATGTACAGCATTTGATGCAAATGCAGGGGGATCCACACAAAAAAAAAGAAAACAGCCATGGCAAAGGCATTTGAGTGCGTGAATGGCAGCTGGCTCTCTGCCTTTATAAGCCGCTCCAAACGGCAATCCCTCTGAATCTTTCTTCTTCAGACCATTGGCTTCGCACCATCTGAACAAGCCCTATATAGAAGATCCTTGCCGTAGAACAGCACCTCTTCAGCGGACGGAATTGTGTGAATAGAAAAGTCCTGATCTATTATTCTATATTTTTTATACATTTTTAAATGCAACACAAAGTGAAACAATTGCAGGTGTTTTTCATTGCAGGTTGCTAAAAATAATGATTTACATTTTCATAATTGTTCGTGAAATTTTTTGGTAGTCCGAGGTGTGTGGGGGCAGAATTTTTTTAAGGTTAGGGGGAGTGACCAAAAAGGCTTGAGTGTGCAATTTTCTTGTCTCCTAATGATAAGTGCTTTTTTACTTACTTTTTTTTAAATGGAAATTCTCCCCAGTGACTGTCACAACCTTCACTCACCTCTTTCTGGTGTTTCTCTTCCAGGATTCTCTGCTCCTCCTCATGTTGTTTCTGTCTTTCCTCTAGATTCTGTTTGACTGAGATTAGTTCTTTCATTAAGGCACTCTCCTTTTCCATGTATTCCTCTTCTGCCTTCTCTTGTGCTTCCCTTACTTCCTTGAGCTCTGTATCCTTTGATTCAAGTTGGTGCTAAAAATAAAGGTACAAGTTACTTGGAGGATCACATTCATGTCAAATAAATAATATATTTCAGGTTTTCCACATTCTGAAAAAACAAAGGGCACATAAATGTATACATTTGTTCTTTCTTATTACTCAACTTTTACATTATATATAAGAGCAAAAAAAAAAAAAGAAAAAAAAAAGGAGCAATTAATATTCAAACCTCAAAGTTCTTCAATTCTGATTCTAGAACCTTCTCCATGCTCTTTGCTTGGTCCTCCAAAACATCAAGACGTCTTTCCAGGGTAGCTTTCTCCTCTTCCATGTTGGTGAGGTTCTCTTTAAGGCACAATAGTTTAGACTCAAGGTCGGTCTTCTCTTCCTCCAAGTCCTGTAACCTTCCAGCTTTCTCCTCTACTTCAGCTTTGAGCTGCTGAAGCTCTCTATCAGCTTGATCCAGCTGTAACGTCCTTTGACCAAGCAGCACTGAAGTAGCTTGGTGTTTTTCCCTTTGTTGCTCCAGCTGAAGTTGAAATTCATCTCTCTGAGCTTGCAAAGAGGAAAACTCACTACTTACAGGGTCACCAGCTGCTTTCTGGTCATGGACATCCTTTACTAGCTGCTGCTGAAGTTTGAGCTGTAGCACCAATTGAGCATTTTCTTCCCTTAGTTCCTTTACCTCTGTTGACAAAGGGATTGAGGTCTTATTAGAATCAATGTTATGTGGCATTATCCTTTCATTGCCTTGAACCTGCAGGTCACTCAGTATGTTCTTGAGGTTGTCTTCATTCATTTTCTGGCTGATAACTTCCTCGTACTGAATTCTTTTCTCACGTTCAATCTCCAGTTCCCACTTAGCTTCCTCAAGTTCCTCCGAAGCTTTGCTCCAACGCTCCCGCGCCTCCTCGACCTCTTCTGCAGAGCGCCGAACCTCTTCTTGAAGAACCTCGAGTTGCCGTTCCCGATCCTCTAACTGCTCTGAAAGGTCTTGGCACTGCTGGAACAGAAGCTCTTTAGCCAAGTCCACAGTGCCTGCACTCTCATTCAGCTCTTCAATGGCTGAGGTTGAGGTCTGCCACTGGGCATCATTGAAGGACATTTCATCAGGTTGGTGCGCATCAATGGCAGAAACTACGGGCAGTCCTGGCTCTGACTTATCACCATCAGATGTGACATTAAGGTAATCTGAAGCATGAAATATGACCTCACTGTCAAGCTCAAACCTGGACGTCTCAGAGTTCTCAATCAGGCTACGTTCCTCCAGACTCCCTTCAAGTAATGAACTTTCTTGAGGCGCTTCAGAAGCCAAGTATCGCTCCATCAAAACATCCTGGAAACCCCCTGTAGAGACATCAAAACTATAGTTGTCTCTCACAGTACACTCAATGACTGTCTCCTCACTGTAGTGCTCTTTGGATATTATGTTCCAGGGTACATCTGCACCATTGTCTTTGGAAACGTTTTGATGAGAATCAGACTGTTGACTTTGGGCCTGGTCCAGAAGCTCCTTGATGCGATGGATCTCGTCAGAGTGCTCCTCCTGCAGGCGCCTAAATGCAGCCTGGTGAGCTTCGGTAAGCTGGGCTACATTCAACTCCCTTTCCTCCTCCAGAGTTTGAAGCCTGAGATCATAATTGGAAATATCAGCTTCATATTTGGAACGCATATGGTGCCCTGTCTCCTCCTCTTCGTGAAGACGATTTTGAAGCTCCTTGACAAGGTTATCTAATCTGGCCATTTCTTGGTTCAGTTCGTCTTTCTCTGCTTTATAATGCTGGGCTTCCTGGGCTTGTGTTTCAACAAACGCAGCCAGATGAGCTTCCATCTGGGTCTTCTCATCTTCCAGACTCTGTACCCTCTTCTGAAACGCTTCTATTTGTTCTTGAGCTCGCTGGCTGTTCTTACACTCTTCCTCTAGCTGAGCTCTAAGGCTTTGCAGTAAAGTTTCAGAGTTTGAGTCAGGACTGTTCTCTGGGAGCAGAGGGCTCACATTGGATAAATCTAAACCACCATGTTGGTCAAGCCTTAGATCTGATTGATCAGCACTTCTCTGGGTAAAGGCATGTTGAAGCTGAGAGAGGGATTTTTCCATGAGACACAATTTCTGTTGCAGGTCTGTGATCTCAGCTTCTTTTTGGGCCAAGAGGCACTGTTGCTCCTTAGTCACCTATAAAACAAATGAATTTTGTTACTAATAAAAATGCATATTTTGCTTCATTGACAAGCTTAACTGTTAAAAAGATACAGGTGGCCTGACCTGTTGTGACTCCTCCAACTGTTCATGCAGCTGATTCGGAGCAGTC
This sequence comes from Leuciscus leuciscus, assembly GCF_965113295.1. NCBI lineage: Eukaryota > Metazoa > Chordata > Actinopteri > Cypriniformes > Leuciscidae > Leuciscus > Leuciscus leuciscus. The sequence goes on along the minus strand of NC_138738.1, from coordinate 31,690,618 downwards.
TGGGTCGGATCCACACACCCTTGACTTTTGCTACGTAGATATTCTTTAGCCTGAAAAGAGTATTACATTTTATTTGTTTAGCCTCCTTTACTGTTGCGTTTTATTGTGAAGAAAAAAAAAAGAAATGATTTGTTGCACAATGGGGACAAATAACTTATGGGTTTTGTTCATTTAGACATTAATGAGACCAAACAGTCATATTAGACCATCAATATTCAAGGGATTAGATGCATTGTCAGAAAGTCACGAAAAGTCAAAGTCAATGCAAAGTCACCACTAATTATCTTCTTTTTTTATGCCAAAAAGAAACTAGCATGTCTCTATTTGGTTCTTTCCAACCCCAAACATACACATTTTAGGCGTACAAATCTGACAAAATCACTTAAAGCACTCAAAAAATTGTATTGGGTGTATTTGAATAATCAGTGCAGGAGTGAGATACACTAATGGATGTTTTTTATTTAATGCATGAAGTTTACCTGCTGTAGCTGCTGTTGTAGTGCCTGAATCTGACCCGAGAGCTCCTGTGCCTCCAATTGCACCTGGTCTCTGCTCTGCAGCGCCACCTGCAGGTTCTTACTAAGCTGTGATATGATCTCATTCCGTTTCTCAACTGCAGCCTGTAATTGCTGTGTGAAGAATTTTAAAAACAGTATTTTTAAAGCTTCTGTAAAAAGTTCCAAAACCATATTATTTCTAAATTGGACTCCACCAAACAATAAGTTACATTTTACAGATTAAGCACAAACACTTTTTGGCACCTAAAAATCTAGGCTTCCTCAGGAAGAGTAAGTAAAGACGTGATTGGAGCAAGTAATCATAACCCTTAAATCCATGAATGCAATGAACACCCGTAATGTGGATACGTTTAACCTCATCCATGAAATCTAATTGGTTCTTTCTTTCCCTCTACACCATCAGAAATGCAAGCAAATCAAATATGGTAAACACTATGCTCCAGAAAGCAGTACTCTGCCTCAGGTTACTAGATGTATTCATAACCATGAATTAGTCCAGTCAAATGGGCAGATAACCCAGTTTGAAGAGACTTTCTAATTTCAATTTCAGGATAATGGCTGTACACCACACTGAAATCTTCCTTCAGATTTCAAGTGAGCTATTCAACACAACAATATCTGAGAAAAGAGTGTTAATAGTCCTCACACAGTTGGGATTAGCTTGACAAAAAAAAGAAAAACGTTTAGCGAGTACACTAAAAAAAAATTTACTAGCCAAAGGCCATTCTATTGCAAAGGTGTGTGTAGGTTGCAAAGGTTGTTGTAAGCATTAATCTGCATTTAATGTAAAATAACACTATTATCTTCATTGTAAAAATTACTTTAATTTCTGTAGTATTTCTTACATGAACACTACTGTTAATCACCTGAAAAACTTAAAGCCATGTTTATTTCATTTGTATTTTTATTCTATTGTATTTATTAGCGCTATCATTTGAAATTTATTTATCAGTTCTACTGACCTTTTAACTTGTCTTTTGTGTAAATTTAGTTTAAAGTTTCAAATAAAGCATTCTTTTGCTGTGTGAAAGCTATTGCAACAAAACTACCCAAATTATCAAAAAATGATAAAAATATCTACATGGCAGTTTTGACCGTGGTATCGAAAACGTGATCAAATATCTATATAGTATCGTTTTGAAATTAAAAAAAATTCCAGTATCGTGACAACACTACCAGACGTGAATAAATGCATTGGAAAACATAACTTCAAGTGTATTGGACTGTCTTGTGTGTTCCATAAAGGTTTACCTTCAATTGTTCTTTGCCAGTATGTGGAACTATAACCATTTCTGCAAGTTCGCCCTCTTCCTGATCGGGCGGCTCTGACTCTGCCAGAGACCCAGATGAGGAGCTCTGTTCCTGGGCATTGGTTTCATCGGCCTCTCTGCTGCACTGATGAACATCTGGAACACTGCTTTCTTTGCCGTCAGGTCTGAGTGACGCCTAAATGTTTAGACAAACATGCATATTTTCCACAGTTTGAGTTACCATGACTACATTCCCCCCAGCCATGTTATGCTAACTGACCTACTTTTTGTCAGATGGGGAGGGAGAACAATTATACCTTCTATAGACTTGAAAATAGAATGAACAGTGAAAGGCTTAACATTAATATTGTCAAGCAGACTAGGCATTAATTTCAATTAAATGAAAGCATCAACTGACCCATTTCTTAAATTTTCGTAATCATTATTTTCCCCCCAATGCCTAGATATATTTTATAAAATTTTAGTGCCATATTTTCTACAACCTTCTATACATTTTATATATATATGTATGTATGTATGTATGCATGCATGTATTTATTTATTTAGTGTTGGAAACAGTTCTGCTGCCTAATATATTTGATGAATAAAAGGTTAAAAAGAACTGCATTTATTCAAAATAAAAAAATATTTTCTAATAATATAAATCTTCTTTACTATCACTTTTTATCAATTTAACACATCCTTGCTGAATAAAAGTATTGATTTATTTCCAAAAAAGGAAGAATAAAAATTACTGACCCCAAATTACTGACCAGTAGTGTATATTATTGTTACAAAAGATTTCTATTTTTAAAACATTTGCTTTTTTTTTTATTCTTTTTTTTTTTAAAGTTTTTATTCATCAAAGTATCCTAAAAAAGTATCACAGGTCATGAAAAAATATTAAGCAGCAGAACTGTTTCCAACTTTGATAATGAATCATCCTATTAGAATGATTTCTAAAGGATCATGTGATAGACTGGAGTAATGATCCTGAAAATTCAGCTTTGCATCACAGAAATAAATGATAATTTAGGGTATAATAAATTGAAAACCAATTATTTTAAATTGTAATAATATATCACAATATTACTTTTTTTCCTGTATTTTTGATCAAATAAATGCAGGCTTGATGAGCAGAAGAAACTTCTTTCAAAAACATTAAAAATAGTAATGTGTCCAAACTTTTGGCTTGTACTGTGTATGTGTATGTGTATATATATATATATATATATATATATATATATATATATATATATATATATATATATATAGATAGAGAGAGAGAGAGAGAGAGAGAGAGAGAGAGAGAGAGAGAGAGAGAGAGAGAGAGAGAGAGAGAGAGAATTTTAAGATAAGGAATCTTGTTTAAAACATAATGGTTTCTCTTAATTGCATTACTGTGACTGATGTGTGGCTGCATCTGACTGATGTCACAAAGTCGCAAACTTTTTTTATTGCCATTTTGTGCTCGTATATTTAATAATTTGTCAGCTGTAACAAAGAAACAGGACAATTTTGCCAATTTAAGAAACACTTAAACTAAGAGCAAACCTCTGAGTATTCCTTGCTGATCTCTCCATGACAAGCGTCTGTCTGTGGCTCCTCTAGGTGGCGCTCTTGCACGGAACAGGCATTCGTCTGGACAGTCGGGCCCTTCCTCTTCGCCGTCTTTTTCTGCGTGCTCGAACTGTCGCTTTTCGCCCGGCGCTGTCTAAAGTGAGCAAGCTGCGCCAGAGGTTGAGGGACAGGTAGAGGGAAACGTACATCAGGATGAGATAGCAAGAACATAGAAGCAGCATTTTGCTGGGCTTGAAATATGAGCCATGTCAAAGGTCAAATGAATGCATCTCCTGCATGACTGATGTCTCTTAATTAGACCAAACAAAATAAGGCAAATTCCTCTTAAGGGATGATTTAGTTCATAATATGAAAGACAACAGCAAGAAAAACAGGTTTTAGAAAAATTCAGTATCCAAATAGATGGTATTTCTTAAGGCAGGAAAAATGATGGGTTCTTCATCTTCTAAAACCATCATCCTCTTCCTTTTTGGGAGAATCCCTGATCCTCAAGCATGGAAATGTGGTGACGCCTGAAATACGCACAATTCTGCAAGAAACATTACTCACAGCTGCCTTAAGAAGCTTATTCCAGATTAAAGCAAGCTGACATGAGCCCTGCTGGACCAAATATTACAATGGTGCTTCTGTGAACAAACACCAGCACAACCCCTAAGGCTTTTAAATGAGTCACATGACAGCAATCCATCAACCAAACAAACAAGAACGCCTTATGATTCCTGTGAAAGTCTGCAACTATGAGAACTAAAGACCACCAAGTGAAGAGATGTTCTCTGCAGAACCCAATGAGAAACAAATGAAAAAGGAAAAGAAAGGGGAGGAGCGAATGCACGCAACCCATTCACATAAATGCACATACTATGACCTAACTTGGACCTAGTACCCTCTGGACTAAACCTCTAACCCAGATCTGAGTATGAATTAGTGCTGAAAGATTAATCATTTCACAATCACGATGTCAAGCCTATGCGATTATATGACGCAAAATGCTGCGATTTTATGGAATAAATAAATTTGGGCTGTCAACGTTAACGCTTTAATAAAGATTAGATATTATAGTTGATATTATACTATAAGAAAGAGTCTATATTTAATTTTTAATTTATGCCGTGCAGACTGTTTGATAACTTTGTTCAATTTCTGTATGTCCTACCTGTTAGAGAGTAAGGGCACAGGTTAATATGACATTTATTTTATACTATTGTACTATTGAGACAATAACAAGTTTGCAGTAATGCAAGTCACTATTTCATTTTGTAAAAAATATTATTTTAATTTGAAAACCCTGTGCATTTAGTTGTTGCTAGTTTGCGTTGAGAAATACACATTTCAGAATTATCTCTAATCTGTGTGTGCATTTTACTTGAGAACCAAGCAAGTTGACTCATGAAACCATTTATTATATCGCATATCGCAATATTGACCTCAATAGTCGCAATATGACGTTTTCCCAAATCGTGCAGCCCTAGTATGAATACACCTGAAAAAAATCCAACGAACTGGGTATTCAGCTGGATTACTTTTGACCTGCTTTCATAAACATGTAGGAAATCCGTTTTGTCTTTCGCCCACTGAATGTCAAATCACATAAGATGTTGATCTGAAGCCTAGGGGACGACAAGTCACAGTTTCTGGAACAGCAGCTTACATGCAATATTCAGGCCACTCTCTGTAACATACATTAAAATGGAGTTTGGGTCTGGTCCCCCATAAGAAAATGTATATTTTAAAGTTAAATGGTATCAATTTGGTGCACTTTGAGTTCAAATTTAAGAGCTCCAAGCCTCCAACCCATGTCCAGGGTACAAATTGAACAAAGTCTTTTCGTTGAACAGACACCTCCGATAACAGATTACTCTAAATTGTAACGCAGACATGCATTTTCTGTAAAGCTGCTTTGAAACGATATGTATTGTGAAAAGCGCTATACAAATAAATGTGAATTGATTCGAATTGAGTTGGACATTTACAGTGTCTCAGCCTGCATTACATTCACACTAGAGCTGCATGATTCTGAATAAATTGAGATCACAATACTTTTGTCCTAATTTGCTCGCTTGTAAGCAGGGATGCTCATCATTAACTCGTTAACCAACAGTAAGTATTTTGACTGAATAAAAACCTATGTTTTTTATTTTTTTAACAAATGCCATGGTAAGCAGCAAGCCACTCTGCAACAGGTTAATCTTTGAGCTAAATTAATCTAAAAACACACGTCTAGACACATTCCATAACCAACTGATAAATACTTGAACATTCATGCCTTTCATGAGGCTAAAGTTACAAATTAAATTAAATGCTTAAAGGGAAAGTTCACCCAAAAAAATTATAATAATAATAATAATCTACATTTTGTCATTACTTACTATCCCTTGAGTTGTTCCAACCTGTATGAGTTTCCTTCTTCTATTGAGCACTAACAATGATATTTTAAAGAATGTTGGTAACCAACAAGACAGCAACCACTGACTTCCATAATAGTTTTTTCCTGCTATGGAAGTTAATGTGTGCCATAAACTGTCTGGTTACCAATACCAACAACATTCTTTAAAATATTTTCTTTTGTATTCAACAGAAGAAAGAAACTCACACAGGTTTGGAACAACACAAGCGGCGAGTAGATGATGACAAAATGTTCAATTTTGGGTGAACTATCCCTTTAACAGTATGGATCCAATGACCCAAAGCCAATGCAAGAGAGATTCAGGCCAGATGATATGCTTGACAATGCAGCACTCACCTCTGATAGGGCATCTTACATTGATTATGAACGTGTAAACTTATACACCAATCACTAAATAATTTGAATTGCATGTATTCAAGTTGGTTGTGAATTGTGCAAAATTAAGTTACTACAGGGATATTATCTAGCTGGATGAGTGGATGAAAATGCTTGATCGTTTGGAAGTTGGAATGAGTTGAATAGTATTGACAAACCAGTAAGGTTACGCCATTTTAATAATAAACTTTTAATGAGAAACACAAGCTCTTTTGTGACTAAAAATGTTGCCTCAAATTATGATATTTGTGAATTATGTCATTACTCAACCTCATAGTACAAAATCAGTAATTAATTTCTTTTGTGGAACACAAACGACTGAGGACTTTTCCCTATAAAATAAAAGTAAATTTTGTATGTTGCACATAAAAATAAATACAACATGGGGGTGAGCAAATTATGACAATTTCAACGCATCCTTGCAGTGTTGATATTTTAATCGTGTGGTGCCTCCTACAGGTCTCTTTAAAAATAACAGGTTGAATTCTTCTGTGGAATGAATAGTGTCATTCAACATCTAGTAATTCAGTCAATATCGTGTTGTTCACATCATTTGAAGCGTTTGACCTTTAAAAGCAAATTAAAAGATCGGTCACTTCATCTCGGTTTTCCTCTCAATGCGGATAAAGCGCAGTTCCCTTAAAAGCTCTCGAGCTAAATATATACTGTAGATACCTGTGAACTGCACTGATCCTGCCTGGAGACAGACCTGTATCAGTTTCCACTCATATTCAACAGCAAATATAACTATGTGCAACTTGAAACATACCATAAGCAAATAAAGTTTCCGCTACAAAGCAAGACAATTCACATACAAAACTTCTTGTTCTTTTTTTCTTTTTTTTTTACCCCAAATTCAAACTCCAAATAAATACCCAAAACGATATAAAGGTTAAACAAAGTAATAAAGTAAAAATACAAATCAAAGGAACATTGTTCTGAATTTGAGAACCATAGCAAATGAAAAGGTAACCTATACTCAGAGGAAATGAGTTTAGAGTTTAAGCCTAACTTTGTCCATTATCACTATAATATGATATTACTATAATATTCAGCACAATGGATCGTGAGACAGCTAACGTTAGGCACTGATGTGCTGACAACTAGATAAGGGCTGATTATACAAAATGTTTTTTAATAAGACATTGTGCAGCAAGAACAATATGAGTGACTGTGATATCTGTGGCTAGGCGAAATAGAAGTGGTGGATCTCAAATGAAAGGGAAAAAACTTAATTAAATGTAATAGCTGATGTAATTACAGACATAAACAATATCAAAGAGTATTCAAATTCAAAACAAGCCTAGGCTATGTAAAGTTACTGCTAATGTTAGCGCGTACCTTTGCTCGTCCGGCCTCTAATTTCCTCTGCCTTTCATCCTGATCCATCTCCTGGATCAAGGAGTTTCATGGGAATGAAGGAAAAGCTCAAGTGGCGGCAAGCAGACAAAAAAATGTTTCTGTAAAACTCTCCTAACAAATTTTTCGCAATGTTTTGTGAGTTGAGTGATTTTCCTAAGGAGTAACTGTCAGTGTAATTTTCAACATGGCCGCGAATGTTTATCCCCGCCCTTATCGGATTGACAGTCTGCAAGAACCAATTAGAATAAAGGACGTGAACTTGCCAGCCAATGACATTTCTTGTTGCAGAAATGCACCTGCTCCGTTTAAAACGCCCTCCTTTAAACGCATTGGGCCCGAATGGCCAATTAAAAAGCGTTTGCAAGCATGACCCCTTGATTGACAACTTCTAGAGCCTATCGCGGAGCATGATAGAGAGAAACAACATCCCTGTAGGTTGTGAATTTGTTGTGGTACTCTCGTTTCCGATAGTATGTGCTTGCCATAGTGATTGACAAATGAGAGGCGCGGGTAAAAGCCCGGGTAAATAAGATCAACCAGTAGGTAACAAAGGCTGAGTTCGGAAACGACATAACAAAAGTTTTTTTTTTTTTTTTCTTATATCATCTCGATAATATAAGGCCTAGTCTCATAAATTATAAATGCTAACCACTTAAACACACCTTTGATAATATAATATTATAAATATGGAATAATAAAAAAAAGAACAAATATCATCATTACCTTTTATTTGGAGTATAAAGGTATAAAAATGTTAATTCCCCAAAAATGTAATTATTATATGTATTATCTTTATTAATTATGACATATTGATAATGTTGTATTAAAGACTATAAAGAAAACGTATTTTAAATGTATAAATAACTCAACTAACTTCAATTTGTAAATGCTCAAAACACATAAAAAACAAAGGAAGAGGTGCAAACTCTGCCCTAAAGTTATGTTTTGAAAGTTGTGAATCTTATGTAAAACATTTTTTTTTAAATCTGCCTCTGTCTGAAAAGATCATTTTCACATGGTCTGTGAAGAATGTGTGGAGTGCAGGTTCAGACTAGATTAGAATATACTTTACAATTATATCTAAATTACTTTAGAGTTTGTTTAGAAAAAGTACACCTGCATTTGAAAAATAACCAATTTCATCTTTTGTAATGCATATATACAAGGAAAGTGGACAAATTAAGACATTTTTGTATCATCAATTATTTTTATTAATTTATTAATAGTCACCTATTGTCTATTATTAATTTCAAAATGGGTTATTTTGACCCCCTTTATGCATTTATGTAGGTTTTGTTTGTTTATGCATTCTATGGTTAAGTGCACATTGAAATAGTTTGTTTACAATTGTAATATGTTATTACATTTATTTATTTATTTAATTTAGAGCAGTCTAAGATTGGACTACCATAGCGTAAACAAGAGCCTCGGTCTGTAACTAAGCAACGTGAGGGTTGGCAAAGAGCAGAACTGTTTTTGACAACGGACATCTTTCTACAGCAAGCATGGACAATAACTAAAACTTATCTAAAAGGTGTTTTTAAAATGGCAGATTTGGTTGACCATATAACAAGGTTGAGATTGAAAATGCTGGAAAAGGTAAGTTGGTTTGATCATGTGATAAATAGTTATCTGTTATATATACTGACGTGGTTTTCTTTATTTATTGTTGATAACTTTCTATCATGAGGCTAAAATTGTCTATGAAGAGACTATGATGCTTCATTATTATATCATCTATTTGTTCCTCTTTAGAGACTGGAGAATGAGAGAAATGACAACATTGAACGAGAGGGTTCAGCCCTTTCCACAAGTACACAGATAAGAGTGATTTGTGTGTGTGTGTGTGTGTGTGTGTGTGTGTGTGTGTGTGTGTGTGTGTGTGTGTGTGTGTACTGCATTATTGTGTTTTTCGAATTTTTCGAATAATTCATGTATACTATATTTATACAGTTATACTGGGTTCTGTTGTGCAGCATCTTATTTGACAAAAATAAAATGTAATGTGTTCATTTGATTACATTTCCAAAGCTTGATTAAATTGTTGAAGTTTAGCTATATCAATTTGTATTGAATCCCACAGAATCCTCTCAAAAATGTAATAGAAAATACAGAATTTAGGGAAAGATCAAATTAATTTCATGATTCCCTAAATTAAAAGGTAGCTACTCTGAGTTTAAAGGGATGGTTCGGAGTAATTTCAACCTAGGGTCCTTGAGCTCCAGCCAAACATTTCCCAAACTCCGTGATTTGGGAAAAGCCCGTAAAAGTCCTAGCAGAAAGCGATGCATAAGGATGTAGTGTAACGACGCCCATACCCTTCTGGGCATTATTAGTGGGGTAATTTACGAGATACAACCTTGGATCCATTAGCGCCTGCACTAAACCATTCGGCTGTTATCTCTAAATAAGCTTTAACTTTAATAATGTTGTTCGACCAAGGGAAAAAAAGCTTATTGGGGTGTGTTTGGCTCGAGGTCAGTGTGCAAAGGACCCTAGGTTGAAATTACTTCGAACCAATCCTTTAATTGTGAACAAACTAGTTTACTTGTTTACCTTCATTCTCAAGGTCTAACAAATATGTGGAAAGCATTTCCTTTCCCATTAATGGTGATAAATCTAGATAGCCTATTGTGTGATATGGAAAAAAATATCATAATACTTTTTGGCCAAATCGCCCAGCCCTAGTTGCCAGACAGAATGCCTGTTTTGTATCTCATTGGTTTTTTCTAAGCCTAAATAAAACCCATCAAGGAATAAAAACAAAAGCAAATGAGGATGTTGAAAATACAGAATACAACATATATGACTAATTCCTTGTTTTCTGATGCCGCAGGGAGTTATGATGGTCAGGCAGATGCATTACACAGCGCTCTGAGACGGAAGAGAAACCTCCTACAGAGACTGAGGGTATAGTGTTTCACAGAAATGATACTAAAATGATTATTCTTCACACTATAAGAAGAGTTTCTGTTAAACTTATCAAGATGATTAAAACAGACAATCTTGAAGTAGTGTGGACCTAATGGGTGGAGCTTAACCTAATTTAGATTTAGGGATAGGGTAAGCTTAGGGAAGGGTGTGGCTGGACCTTCAAGCTCCACCCATTACATCCAGAGATGGGGAGCTGAAAGTCAAGCTCCACACATTGGCTCTGCAGTAAGAAGCCTCTCATCTTGAACAAAGTGTCATAAATAGAAACTTTTAATCACTTAAATCACAAATATAAGTGTACATTTGGGTATGTTTATGTAACAGGAACAGCATATGATGGAGGATCTGGGAAGGCCACACACATGGGGTGGATCTCATAGGCAATATCATTATGAACCTCTTCTTGGGCCACTCCAGCCTGTTCCCCCCATCCATGTCCACCAAAGGGCACCACCTGCTCCCCTCCCTCCTCTAGTCCCTCAGCCCCCTCAAATCATTCAACACACTGTATGTAAATATATGTTTTCTTATCCTCCAGTTGTTATATTCTCTTTCAAGCACCTAATACTGGCCCGATCCTGCACCGAATATCTACATTTACTATTCCAGTTCATTTAAATGACTTTATAGCTGTTCTAAAATATACAAGTACATATAAACTATTTGTGTATATGTGTCCATAACAATGATATATTGCTGGCAATCCTCTAATAACTTATATTTCTCCTTCCACAAGGTTCCTCAACAGCCAGCCACCATTATCCAGCAGTTACCACAGCAACAGCCTCTCATAGCACAAATCCCTCCCCCACAAACCTTTCCTTACAGATCAGGAAGTATTAAAGAAGGTGCATATACAGATAGATACATCAAATACAGAAAAAAACAACAGTTATCGTATACTATACCTTATAGCATTGAATACTATAACAACAGTTATTGTATACTTATTTGTAAGTCGCTTTGGATAAAAGTGTCTGCTAAATTAATACATGTAAATGTACTAAGCAAAAAAGTAAATAAGTAATATTAGTTAAATAGTGACTACAGGACATTTAAACTTGCTTACAGGTACTTCCCAACAAAAAGCAACTTATAAGAGAGAAAATATATTGTGCTTCAGATTATTCTTTAACAAATAAAAAATGTTGGGGTCAGAATTAAAAACATTTTTAGTAGTTTTATTTAGCAAGGACACATTAAATTGGTCAAATGTGACAGTAAAGACAATTTATAATGTTTCAAAAGATTTCAATTTGAAATAAATGCTTTTCTTCAAACTTTCTGTTCATCAAAGAACCCTGAAGAAAGCTCTTGCATACTTTCAATACGTCATTAGGCAGCATAAACATTTTCAACTAATAATAAGACATGTTGAATTATAATAACAATAATTCAAAACCATTTATTTGAAATTGTAATAATATTTCACAAAATTGCTGCTTTTGACTTGTGATCAAATAAATGCAGTCTTGGTGAACAGAAAAGCATATTTATTTTTTTACTGAACTCAGACTTTTGAACGGTAGTGTTTCAAGTTGCATGCCTGAAACATCAATAGTCTGTATAACACACTAAATAAATAAATGGAGTTTAAACAGCAGTTCAAGATTTAAGCTATAGGCAGAGAGTTCTTCACTTCATTATTCTCATGACAACAGATATGGTGGAGTTGATGCTCATGCAGAATGCTCAGATGCACCAGATCATCATGCACAATATGATGCTGAAGGCTCTTCCACCAATGGCCGTGTTCCCAGGAGGAAACACACATAACTCAGCCTCACATTCAGGGCAGGTAACCATCAGGGAGTGCTCAATATACATAAAGTTGATATGTGTTCATTTCACAATGTAGTATTAAGTTACAATGCTAATTTGAAATTGTTCAGGAACTTCATTCAACAGTGAGAGAAGGGGCTGTCCATCATCATCATCACTACGGCTCCCATGGACCACCTCTCCCTCCAATTGGCTACTCTGTTTGGCCCTCTATGATGTCAGCAGGACAAGGCGGGACTTATCAGCCAACAATGCAGCATGTGATTGGTCCTGTAACTCTGCCTCCTTTAAACACGTAAGAGTCAACAGTGTAACAGTATCAATAAATAATAATAAAATACATTTAAAAATGGATCAGACATTCTTTGGGAAAAGTTGCTTGTAAGTTTTGTCTCTATACTTTATAAGCTGGTTGGCCGGTTTCATTAACTGTATAGACGTGTCTTATAAGTATGTCATCTAATTTTTTTCTTTAAGACTGGTCATATCGTTAGTAAAGTCAGTTACATAAAACCATATCGGTCTAATTTGAATCAGAAAAAGAAGACTTGATTTCTCCTTGGCTAACTGCTAGTTGGTCAGACTAGTTCTTAAGACTCAGTCTTAGTGACTGTGTTTATGCAACTGGCCCCTGCAGGACCTTAACTCAACTTTATCATTTACAAAACCTGGTGTTGTTAACATATGTTTTTCATACATATATGAATGCAGTGAGATGTTTCACATACTGAGTGTACTGTACAAATGTTTTGGCCAGAAACATAAAAATCACTACATAATTTTAAAATTAGCCTCATCGTTAGTTATGAGTGTTTTGTGGTACTTTTGGTTTAAAACATTCACTTGTCAGTGGTTGTGAATCATATAGGCCTAATATAGCTACTCATTTGAACTTATTTTGCCTTGAAGAATGGGAATTGATGCAGTGAACTCCAGGACTCCACTTGGTCTCTGAGGTAAACATAAAATAATACCCCTTTCTCCATATTTTGTATTATTATATTATATATTTTTTCTCTCTAAGATATTAGAAGACAGTTTAATATCTTATTTCGTCTTTCCTTTTTCCAGCCAAATTGCCAAGTGCAGACGGATCCTGCCTCATCTTCAGAGACAGATAACACATTGACATAAATGACATATATTTAATTTACAATATTCAATACAGCTGGCATTTTGTTTTTCCTAGGGATTTATTTTTGTGATTTTAATTTTGTTATAATAAATTATGGATTCATTAAACATTATTACAGTGTTATTTTAAAAGAGCTTCAATTGTGTTACTCAGTTTAATAAAAATGTTTGTCACTGGTATGTAGTTGTCGTGGCTGTTCTGCCATACAACCACTTATCTATATAGAATATATGAATATAGATCAGTGCATACAACACACTTTTAAAAAGAACAGTTCCTGTCTTTGCAGTGTAGTCATACTAGGGTTACTTGTTGTCATACAGCAAGCAGTAGTGTGCTTGCGCAACACAAAGATTAACCCCATAAGTCTGGCTAACTGAGGGTGTCATGTCAAGTAATGATGCTGTTTAAAGTACTACACACACACGCCTTCTCTGCTGTAAAAGGTTTAACAGAGATAGAACATTCAACAGGTAAAAGCACATCCACTCGATATTTTTCTTCCGCTTTGAGACATGTGATGCTCAGTGTCGCATCTGATTGGTTACATTCCATTTTTATTAATTTTTTTATTGGTTCCATTCCTTGTCACGCCAAATGTTTAGCAGTACAGCTAATCGTTTATCAGTTATTTAATCAAACATTCACGGAACATACGGATAAAAAAAAGAGTAATTAAATTGTGTGCCGGTTTTAATAAAACATCGTTTCGTTTGTGATGGAACGTCAATCTCAGTGGATAGTGGGAGGGCCCCGCGGTTGACAAATAAGTGACGCAGTAAGCGCGTAACTGCTACGGAAGGCTATTGAAACACATGAGGGGGTCCGTTTCTTGGTTCCAAAATCTTTAGTATAGAGACCTGGCACTAACAAACGAAACAGAGTCTTATTCATCGTGGTGGTTTGTGATGTATGAATGGATAGTTGACGGATTATCGTCGCTGTTCGTGCCCTTTTCTGGTGAGAAATCCGCAGCCTGGCCTAGTGAGCACGGTAACGGTGTAGCAAGAGCCGCGGGCACAGACACCCAGCGGCAGGAGAACAGCAGGCCCGCCAAACGCAACTATCAAAGGTGTAGTATTAGTCTTTTGTATTCCTCATTTCTGAATGAACCGAATTTGTATTGTTTTCTATTTTTGGTAACACGCAGTTTGCTTGCTTTGTTCTGGCTGCTGTTAGTTTGTGTCTTGTTCATTTAAGTTACATGAACAATAGGCAGTGTAGTATTAGCAGTTGTCTATTAGGGGCAGGAATCAGTCCAATGTAAACAATTCATCAATAGACAATCTATTCACAGCAAACAACTGTTTGTCGTAATTGGTCTTATTACAGGTTTGGTTGTCATTCAATGAACCGTGTAGATAATTTTGTATTGTGTCTTTATGCTAGTCTTTATTTTGTTGATTCATATGAATAAAAGTGCATGTTCTTTGCCAAGGGATATTGTATGTTTGCTACTGAGATAGCTGAGATAGTTTGCTACTTGCTATTTGGTTCTGGAGACTTAGTGATTTTCATTTTAAATGCTCGGTATTATTTTAAAGGTTTTTTGTCTTAATCCGTCTGATGCACTGACTTGAAGTGTTCTTCTGGGTTTCAGTGTGTACTCTGCTGATGGTGTGGCAGAATATCCAGAGGTGAAAAGAGCAAGACATGGTAAATATTTAGACCATATCTTCCATGTAAACAACATTGCCTAATGCAACTTCGCAGAACATTTCTCACTTATCTGCTATCAAGATTTTTCCCCCCAAAATATATCATTGTCTGTCAACAGATGTGATCATTAGGGTTGTCAAGAAGACTTTTGCAGGGATTGCTGGGCTGTTCCGTTCGAGACGCCGCTGGAAGGACGAACATGAAAAGCAGAAAGGCTTTACGCAGGTATGTTTGTATCACCACTAAGCACATGCAAAAACATGCATTGTTTGTACAGCCTTGGTTTCATGCACATTGTCTTGTTTCTTGTGCTTGTTGGTGCCTCAGGTTGGCAATGTTGCCTTTATGGGTATTGATGACATATACAGCAACAGCCTGAGTTCATGGATTGAGATTGACGGAATGGGTGAGCGTGACCTAGCAGCATGTCTTTGTGATCTGTGAAATTCTCTACATATAGAAGCATCCTGAAAAAAATGTATCACAGTTTCTATAAAATCATACTGTCCCCAAACATTTAAACGATAGCGCATAAAGCGTATTTCATACTTGCGTAGTCAAGTCAGTTTTGTAATGATTTAAATCTCTATTTAGATAAACAGATTGAAATGGGACTTAAAAATAAAGAAAGGACAGCAACCAATGTCCACCACAATGTCCAGGCTTTACGTAAACCTGAGTAAGTATCATTTAGTCCATTTTTGAAGTGTTTCTCAATTTTAAGCTTTTTTTTGTCTTTTTAATATATATTTTTTAATCTTTTTGTTTTTATTATCTGCCACCGTTTTAATGATTATCTTTCTTGATGAAATAAATATCCAGTTGAAATGGTTTATCATTTTTACATGATTAAAGGGGAGATTGAAAACTTCTATTCATATAAAAAGAGCCACATATGATCTTTTTCTTTTCTAAATATTCCCACATCCAGTGAAATTCAGCCAAACAATAAACACTCAGCAATTATGAATAAACATGCATAATGGAAACAGTAAGAAGCATTCATGAAAGATGAACCATGTGCTAACAGAAGTGTCAAAACAAGGCTTGAGATAAATACTTCTGCTTTGTAACTGTAAACCATATTCTGGAAGGTTGATGATACTAAAATGATTTGTCCTTTATATGTTCTGTAACAGTCTGTATTTATCTCCTTGAGCAGTGGAGCAATGCTGTACAAGGGAAGCCAGGACAGAGGCAGGGAGATGCGCAGATCCCTGAAGCTAGTGCCGTCTTGCACCACCCACGGGCTGAGCACAAGACCGCCTGAGATGGAGCACCCGAGCCGCACACACAAACCTTGCCTGACCGTGGAGGAGGTAGGAAAACTCAATCTTGATGTACTGGGAAGCTTGGTGCGTCGATGTCTTTGATTTCCTGAGCATTTCTATTTCGAGTAGGCATTGAGAGAGAGCGATCGAGAGCATTACAGGAAGCTAGTAGAGATGGCTTCGGAGAAATACTCAAAGAGCAAACCATTACCATTTGGACGGATGAAGCCTCCAATGTAAGTCCTTAGAACACTTTTGAAATCATTGTAGCTTTGCTGGAGAAAATTAACGCTATGTTTATTAAAACATTTTTAGCTCAAATTTCCCTCTTGATGGACACAAGGCTAATGGACCCACATCCCACAGTTACACTACTGATGTGAGCAGACCTGCTCCAGTAAGAGGTGAGCTTAATTAACAGCTAATATACACCCAGCAGTATGAGCCCCATCCCAAATGACTGTTGATGATAACGTTACCCTAATAAACTGCTTTTCTTCTGTGCTGTTTTCCTATAACTCTATGAAACGGTTTTAACCTTTTAATGAAGAGATTGTATTATATTTTTTTTATAATAGCCCTCCCTAACATGTCTGTGTGGCGGGAGCCAGTATCACTGATGCAAAATAAAGACAGGTAACACTTTAACATGTTGCATAAACATTATTGATTATAAATGCCATGTCTACATTTACTGATTCAAATTTCTTTAATTCTTAAATCTGCTATAGAACAATAGATGTTAATCGAAGCACACCAGGAAGTGATGTCAAGCAACGAGCCTTGGATAATCAAACTGCAAGAAAAATTGTAAGTGCATCCGTGTATCTTCCGATTATTTGTTTTTTGATTTAATATTGAAAGCATTTTTTTTTTATGGTGCCTTTTTTTGTTCAAAAGTAGAAAATGAATGAACAGGTTGAATATTCAATCTCTGCATGTAGATGGGAATGAAACGCCCCTTTTTGCTGATTGGTCAACCAAATATCAACAGAAAAATAGTCATCCTCTGCTACAGTTGTAAGGATTCTTGGATGATTATGATTCTGTTGATGTTTGGTTGACCAATCAGCAGAAAGGGGTGTTTCATTCCAGCCCACATGTAGAGATTGAATATTCAAGCTGTTTATACAATTTCTACCCCTGAATGTAAAAACAAAAAATCAAGCTGAATTCTTGGTGCTGTTTTTTTATTTATTTTTCTGCTTTCAATATTAAATAAAAAAAGGAATGATTGGAAGATGAATGATTTCAGTGTCTTATTCATGTCATGCAAGTGTTGCTGTCTACAAATGAAATTTGGAGATTTGTGATGTTAATTATTTTTTGAAAACAGTGTTATGTAGCTGTAATTTTATCACATTTCAATGCAACATGGTATTTAATGTCGTCGTATAGTCCGTTTTATAAGTGTAGTTCTGTTTTCCTCACCCTCTCTCTAGCCTGTAGACGTGGATCTGTCAGCTGAGGTTGAAGCCAGGTTGAATCTTAAGGAGAAAGACGCCGCTCCAGGACCCTTGCTACCATCCAGATCTGAACTGATTACAGATTCAGTAAGGCGCAGTGAGGAGTTTCCCAGACTGACCAAGGTAAGTGTTTGAAAAAAAAATCAGCCTCAGCATCACATGCGTGTATCGTGGTGCTCACGTGAAAAGCATTCATCATTTTTGTTTTGTTTTTTGCCCAAAAAACATATTCTTGTTGCTTCAATTAATGATAGATATTTCAATTTTGGGTGAAAATCCACATCACCCTTTAATGAATTAAATTACATTTCTGGTCTCATTTCATTACTGCGTGATAAATTGCTGACAATAAATTACAAAAGCGAACATCTTCAATAAGAGAATTGTGGGGGAAAGAGAAAGTATGATTTCTTTGCTTGGGTAGCTTTGAGTGCCACATAAACAGGGATATTTCAATATCTGAAGTGTAAACCCTTTTTTTCTGGAATAAAGGCTTTATCAGAAAATAGACCTTAACTGAACAATGATGTGCATGCAAATTCTCAGTTTTGTTTCACTGTCACATTGGTTCCTTCTTGATTGAGTCTCATTTTTGTCTGTTTATCATGTAACAGGAGATGCAGCAGGAAGTGAGTGCTGCTCTTGCTCAAAGTGATCCAAACCTGGTTCTGTGCAGTGCTTTCAAACTGCGTATCACACAGAGGGATCTGGCAACCCTGCAAGAAGGCAGCTGGCTCAACGATGAGGTAGTGTCATTTCAAAAGACTTTTATTAGGAATGCACCGCAGGGAACTACACTAACCTTTTCCACTGGTGGCACTTGCGCTACTAACTTTTTCAGTTACTGGCGCAAAACATGATTTGGTCGCACAAATTATTTATAGTAAGCCGCTCTGGATAATAATGAACAATAATGAAACTGTATTGCATACAGATGTGCTTTTTATTTTACTTGCCATCTTTTAAACCACATGCCGCCTTGTTTTTGTTTTCTTTAACATTGGTTGGGATAGATTTACTGCAATAGAAAATACAGTACACAATAAAGTGCAAAATGGATTTCAACATGCTATGGTTGGCACAGATGGGCAGACTCCTGAACTCTTAAGTAGTGATGCACCGATAATAACCGATATTAATATTGCTGTTATGGCCAATATCTCTGTATAGAAAACAAATTTACTGATAATCAAATAAAGAGATATTTTCCAAAACATGTTTTCTTTTTTTCTTTTTTACTTTAGAAATGACTTATGTTGGGCACCTTTACCTGTGTGCAAAATATGTCACACATAGGACACACATGCATTATACTGCATTGCATATAATGTGTGCTGGTCAACTTGTCTAAAATTAAGAAACCCCTAGAAAACAGTAAAAAAAAAAACAACAACAAAAAAACAGGTGTAGCCTACAATAAAGATAGGCTACTTAATTTATTATTCCAATAACCAAATATGATACTAAATACCACAGGGAAAAGGGCTTCTATTTGTGACGTGCTGTCTTTGCATTTGAACATTGCACATTTTAAACAGGACACGCATTAGCTGCATAAATGTTAGCCAGTACAAACATATTTATAGAAAACAGTTGACAATGAATAGACAGGAGTCCAATAATAGCATAACGAATCACTTATTCTAAAAATAATATCAAGTAGGCTAAGTTAGACGAATGCGACATATAACGAGGGCTGTGTTGTAAAACGTCCGTCATTTAACGAATTTTAAAAACACGGATGGATAATACAAAATGCTTTCCGACATTTTGACAGAAAAAAAACAAGCAAGAACAAAATTCAAACTATAGCCCGTCAATTTTCATTTTACAATTATCTTCTCTCTCTGTGTGCGCGCGCGTCCGTATTTGTGTGAGAGAGAGAGAGCTCGCGCAACAGATACAATGGTACGTTTTAATCTAAGTAACGGTCGCGCGGCTGAAGCCAACTTGATGTGTTGAATGCTCAGAGCACGTTATAAAACGTATTTTTAAAATACACATTTCTGTTTTAATAAATGCTCATAGTAAATCATAGAATATTGCCTAAAACATAGGTACAAAAATAATCAGTGATACATTTGCGACCCATTAAAAAATGTGGTCGCAATGGCATTTCAAAAGGTCGCATATGCGACCATTTTGGTCTCAGTGTAGTTCCCTGCACCGTATATTGGTAACATTACAGTCATCAGCTGATAATGGATATTATCCTCTATATCCCCCATCTATTTTTACAATACTTTTGCCATCATCTAATGTTCGCCAAAACTTAGAAACAGTAGTAAATTGATTAAACTGTACTAAATTAATTTGTTAAATGTAATCTTTAGCAAATTTTAGAATCAATATTCTAGAATTTAGCCTATATTGTTACATTTTAAATGTATTTAATAGCATTTTCATTTAGGCAAAATAGTATAGAATTTATTCAGCCACTTATCGGTTATTGGCCATAACATGTTTTTTCCATAATTGATGTCTGTCATACTCATAAATCAAAATGCAGGTCAGACCTGACCTCTAATATGACACATAATGATAGACATAATCTGAAAGTTCTTATGAAACATTACCTTTGATTAAACATGTAACCCTGTCGCTCTCAGGTGATCAACTTCTACATGAATCTCGTGATGTCCCGCAGTGAGCAGGAAGTAGGAGGCAGGAAGGTCTACTCTTTCAGTACTTTCCTCTTTCCCAAATTGCATGGCGGTGGACATGCTTCAGTACGGCGCTGGACTAAGGCTGTAGACCTCTTCCTGTATGACATCATTCTGGTGCCTCTTCACCTGGGTGTTCACTGGTCCCTTGCTGTGAGTATTTAACCATAACTATCATGGGTTCAAACATTAGAAACCCTTATATTAACAGTAGCAGTCTTTTGCGGCACAATGAAAAGGACACACAAGCTTTCACTGTTTGGTGCCTGATGAATAGTTTTACAGGACTGTTGATTGGCTGGTTGATTTGAATATTTTATTAGCTTTTATTTAATTTGTGTGATGACGTTTAGATTTGTGTGTAATGTTTCCCCCTTTTTCCACGGTAGGTTGTTGACTTAAAAACGAAATCTGTACTATCTTACGACTCCATGGGTCAACGGCATGATGACATCTGCAACATGATTCTGTAAGTGATAATGTTGTGGAGCATTATACTTCAATGCTTATATTTTTAAGACAAGCATTTTGCAGTTAAAATAAGTTTGTGTAATTGTGCTGATGAGGTTAAATGTATCCATGTTAAAGTTTGTGCTCATAGTTTGTTTTTCACAGGCGACTGTACACATTTATATTAACCTAATGACTGCATCTGTCTATCAGGCTTTATCTAAAAGAAGAGTTCAAGGTGAAAAAGGGAAAAGATTTGGACATGTCAAAATGGACCTTGAGCAGTTTACGACCTTCTGTAAGCAGTTGTATAATTACATAACATTAATTTCATTAAATCCTATAAGAAGATTGTAAGGGTGTGTTCACACTTGGAAAGTTTGGTTTGATTAAAATTAACTGGTGCAATTGCTCTGTTAGTGCAGTTCCTTTGAAAAAGTGTGGACACTGCTGTTTAAAACCTGGTGCGCACCAAACAAGCAGACTGAGACCCCTGAAAAGGTAAGTCTCAGTCCGCTTCCAAGCGAACTGTGGTGTGGTTCGACTGATATATGACGGACCAAAGACATCTAAACAAACCAAAAACAGGGTGTGATGTCACAAGATGTGACCCTAAAAAGGACAGAGTGCTCAAGAATTCTCTCTTCACGGCGTAGGATGTATGTTGCCTATCAGTTCAGTACAGCCATTGGAAACGGCATCTCCTTGCAGCAGATCTTCATTTGTGTAAAATTGAAGAATTCCTGGAGCTGTTTTGACTCCTTTACACATTGTATAAGCTCTTCGTGAATTCTCAGCTGGTAAACATGCCATGATATGTAGGTACGCACATACGACAAGCGCGTTTAGGTCAGAACTCAGCATTGTATTGGATGTTCGGTAAAAAATATAGTTCATAAAAGCCTTTTTTGTTTGTTTTTTTTACTTTAGGTTCGGTCTTTAAAATGACAGTGTTACCGCTAAGCGAACCAGGACTAAATGTATTATTTTCTTTTTTGGTCTGGACCAAGAGAACCAACTACAAGTTTGAACACACCTGTCAGCATGACTGAGAAAATGTATTTTAAAGTTTTTACTTAAATATTACCAAAATTCTAAATGAATTTAATATTATTTTAGGGTAAAAGTAACAAGAACTCAGTGATCATATTTTTTTAATCAATGTTGTCACATCAGCCCACAAGAGGGTGCAACAAATAAATTTAAACAAAACGGCACTGAGTTATCGTCTGCAGACATCATGTATAAGTCTGCATTCGGTTTTGTGTTTGCCAAACACTATTTTTGCACTCAAATGCAACCCGAATTCAAAGTTCAAGAGTTTAATTTGACAGCTGTAGAAGTGTTTCATTCTGGGTCAGGAATGAAACTTGCACTATAAGCTCATTTCTAATTATTGTTTGTAGGAGATCCCTCAGCAGAAGAATGGTAGTGATTGTGGTGTGTTCGTATGCAAATATGCTGACTATATCTCCAGAGGACGCAACCTCACATTCAGACAGGTACTGCTTATTTACACCCACACAATTACCTGTATATACTTATGTATAATTATTGCAGAATTAGATTTACTATTTATTCTTTCTCTCTCTAGAATCATATGCCGTATTTCAGGAAAGTTATGATCTGGGAGATCCTCAACCAAAAGCTGCTGCAGTAGGAGTGTTGGGAATGTCGTACTGACTGAATCAGAATGACCAAAGCACAGGATCATTATATGTCTGTCCCTCCTGCTCTTTTCTAGAGACTTTTGGCTTTATATTGGCCTGTTGCAAAATTCCACCCAATTCTTTTAACAGACTGGATTGCTGGTTCTCGGACAGTTTTGTTTGCACAAATAACCAACCCCTGCTGTATTAATCCAAACACTAGAAGCGCAAATATGGTTCAAGGAGCAGAACACTGGACTGGGGTGTGAATAGATTTGAGCAGGTGGAAGCCTCATTAGCAGTTGTTTTTGTGAGGCTGGAATCGTTTCATTCCAAGAATGTAGTCTTATCGCCCCCTACTGGTTATACTGTGAGCAGTTCCCAACTCACAGAAGTAGCTGTTGATGTTACGATGGGGGGGTTAAAACAAAATGAACTTTATTCTCAATAAGCTTTCAGAGTTTCTTAGCATGGGGATGTTTTAGCATTAACATATATCTTTTTACATTCTATTTGGATTAATAAGGAATAATAAATATATTTATTTAGTTTGAATGATATTCAGTTATGTCAGCTTAGTATGTCAAGACTTGTTTAAAAACCAACAATCGTACCCATTAGTCTCAGAGCATCTTACTAGCAAGGTTTAATGTGCATGATGATATGATGATGGTACTTGCACTGAAAGCAACAGTATTCAGTGGATCTGTTTTGTTTCTTTTGTGTCTCTACACAGTCCTGGCCTCCAAGTGCCTTGATCCGGGTGCATCTCATATTTGAAAGCCGTAAAATAGAAATGTTGAATATTTTGGCTTTACATCTCTTGCTGGAGCATCCGACATGCTTGTTTTTTTGTGTGTGGGGAAGCAACAGAGCTTAACACAAGTAAAAACCAGAGCTAGATGATGGGGAGGGGGAATGCATTGGTCTCATTTTTCTGATTCTAAATGCTATATTCATAATCCCAATGGCTGTATTAGACATTCTTATTGAACTGGAACTGTGGAGCAGTGAAGTTGTGCCAAACTGACATTTCTGTGGTTAATTTCTGCAATATTCCTCTCTCATCCAGTAATACAGGATCAAAAAGTGCTTTAATTCTGACTTGAAGTGTAAAAGAAGAAAAAAGGTCTATATTTATTTGTTCGTATATGTGGCTCTTCTGATTTGGTTTGAGCTTGAGTGCATATCCTGAAGTGGAATTGTTTGTGAGAATGGAGAGCGTTTCGATTGGCAGTGAGTGAGTTCTGATGCAAGCTTTAATATAGAAAATGAAAAGGCCCCACTGCATATGTTTTTGTCATTAATGCAGAGTGTTGGTACTTATTTTTGTAAGTAATAAAGAAGTGAAAAAGAAACATGTCATCTGTCTTAGTCACACTAATACAGCAAGTAAAGTCAAATTCCTGTCACAAGAAGTCACTACAACTGCAACATAATTCAGAAGATCTTCTAATAGTTGCTACTGTTTTATGTTCAGATGGTAATCAAAGCACGTGCAGTGAAAGAACTGTATTAATGTTTTGATTTGCAATTTAGTTACATATGGTGAGCTAATGGTGTCTTACAGGTGTCATTTTTGTTCACTCTTGTTCCACATGGATGCATAAAAAAAAAACACTTATTTTGTTACTAAAAGATTTCTATTTCAAGTAAATGCTGCTATTTTATCCAGTTTCCACAAAATTAGTAAGCAACTGTTTTCAACATTGATAAGAAATGTTTCTTGAGCCAAATCTGTAAATTACAATGATTTCTGAAGGATCATGTGACTGGAGTATTAATGCTGAAAATTCAGCTTCAGAAATCACCAGAATACATTACATTTTAAAATATATATGAACAGAAAACAGATATTTTAACTTGTAATAATGTTTGACAATATTACTGTTTTTCTTGTATTTTTAATAAAATAAAAGCATCCTTAGTGAGCAGAAGAGACTTCTAAAAACATTAAAAAAAAACATATCAACTCCAAACTTTTCATTTATATTTATTTAATAGTGTAATATTCACTTTAACATTTTAAATCATTTTTTAATTCTTATTATTGTAAACATTGTAAACAGATAAGAACAGGCAGCACATGAGTTTGTGGAGGCAGTCTTTTTATGTGTGCTATACAATCAACAGTTTAAAGTAGGCCTATATTTTTCCCCATCCATTACACTATTCTAACCAGTAGGGCCACCAGGTGTCAAATAAGCACACAAATGTAACCTTGCACTATCCTTGCCCTCACTTCACACACTATCTGGAAACAGTTCCATGGTGTAATGTTCACAGGAGACAACTGTCAGTGATGCACTTCCTGCTCTGCCATCACGTGATCTACAGGCTAATTTATTGATGGCCTGAATTATTTAGATGGCCCAGTGTGTTCGAAAACACAGCAGATGGTCTGTACGTGATGAAACTAATATCTGCCCTAGCTTTTTGCCCTAACGTATCTCTTTTCTTGCCCATTTGTATCTGGATGGGTAAGAAGCGCCATTTCAAAACTGATATAAATGAACATTACTGACAATATGTAAACAATGCAATACATAATTTAGCACCAGGTTTTGTGTCTAAGATCAGTCTCTTTCCGTTTGTATTATTGATATACTGTATTATGTGTTTTTCTGTCTTACAATTATGAAACTCAAAATGTTTCAGTATAGATAATAATTATTGGTCCCACTTTATATTAAGTAGCTGTAAGTACTATGTACTAACATTTAAATTAATCATTCGATACAATGCAGTTATTACATGTTTTTACATTGTATTATATTTAAAAAAATACCTGCATGTAATTACATCTATAATTACACTGTTGACCCTTCCCTTAAACCTAACCATACCACCAAACCTGCCCATAACTTTACCAGTATCCCACCGCAATAGCAGTCAAAGTGTTTTGCAATGCAACATGAACACAATAAGTACATTGTACCTAATTATGTAAATATATAGTAGTTAAAGACATACACTGTTAAAAATAAATGTTCCAAAAGGGCATTTCTGCAGCAATGCCAAAGAGGAACCAATTTTGGGTCCCCAAAGAACCTTTCAGTAAATTTTTTTTTTAATATTATTATTATGGTGAAAACCTTTTTAATAATCTTAGAGAA
Source organism: Leuciscus leuciscus (assembly GCF_965113295.1). NCBI lineage: Eukaryota > Metazoa > Chordata > Actinopteri > Cypriniformes > Leuciscidae > Leuciscus > Leuciscus leuciscus. Next base: position 31,665,003 of record NC_138738.1, on the reverse strand, counting down.
GGTTAACATGACAACGATGTACTAAAAATGGAAGCGTTTTTTTTGCGTACAGGCGTTCCCCGTTCACATGGATATGTGAAAATGATAAATAAAATACTGTATTATGCATGCCAGGCCAGTAGTTGGCCATGTAACTTTGTAAGAAAGCACACCGCCTATTGACTGATTACGTAATACACGTGTATGACATTAACGTTCTCCAGAGATCGTCGGTTCAAGGCTCTACCATTGGAAAAAGCGCAATGTGTAAAAGCGTAACTTAAATTACGTGTGCCTTGATAATCAGTTGTGCGACAGTTAATCACTGTTTGCGAATACCATAGAAATAAATGAGAAGTGCCATAAACTGAATCATACCTGTTGCACAACTGTCCGTGACTTCTCTTTTTTTGGGGTGTAAACTTTAAAAATAGATCAATCCAAAATGAATGTTTTAGAGCAAACATGTAAAAAATTAGCCAATGGCCGTCGATAAGCTATTTCCTCACAAAAGCGATTTATTTAGCGTAGTGAAGCCTCTCCTCCATTGACATCCATTAAAAAAAACGGCTTCTTGTCTCCTTCCCTGAGTACTGCAGCATTAGCAGGCATTAAGCTTTTTACGGCTAAGGTTGCAGGCTTGCCTTCAAATGGCTTTGCCTTTTTCACAAATTCGTGTTTTTGTAGTTTACACAGAGAAGATAACGGTATAATTTTCAACAAATTTCCCATTTCAAAAGTTTCCATTTTCAGGCCCCCAAAACGCAGATGAATGGCCAAAACGCTCAAGAGGTTTTCTGGGAGGGTTTGTTGTTGAAAATTGTGTCATGTAAACGCCTCTTAAAGAACTGCTTTACCATTATAAAGAACCTTTTGTGCAATGGAAAGGTTCCTTGGATGTTAAAGATTCTATATGGAACATATAGATGCCTATAAAGAATGTAATGTAATGTAAAGTGTGACCTAATTATTATTTAACAATTAAGATGCAACGGGTATAATAATATCCTCTCATTCAAACAGCTGAATTTGTGACAAAACAAGGAAAAAATACATAAACCATTAAACTAATCACGTAATAAATAATCAGATTAAGGTCAAAATCTTTCGAATTTGTTGGTTTACAATCATTTGTTGGGTTACAAATCATTGGTTTACAATGTCAGTGCCACTAACACTGAGCAAAGAACATTCTTGGGTTTTTCTGAAATTAAAGATGATGGTTTTACATCTTGTGGTCATATTGCACAAGGTCTGCGTGAAAATCACCCTGGGAGTTCCTCCAAGCCATTTCTCACCTCAAACTTTTGTGCCAGAGGTCAAAACATGGTACAGCGTGGAGGCGGACGTATTTGTGTCCCCCCGAAGAGCATTCCAGGCAGCCATAGACAGTCTCGCGCTTCTGATGCCCCATGCCACACAGGGCGCACGGTCCTTTAGGTATGTTATGGTTGAGCAGATTTACACGTATGTGCTTCTCATCCCGCAGGTAGGCCGTGGACAGGTCAGTCATGCTGGCGGCCTTCTCGTAGTAGTCCGTCACGACATCGTCCATGTACATATCAGAGTGAGTGAGCTCTTCAAATGTCCTGTCATCTACAGCAAGCATAAATCAAGTCATATTTGGAACACTTCTTCAAGATTTTTTTAAATTTTACAGATATATTTGACAACAGAAATTATATCACCTGCTCTGAAAGGATTCCCATAGATGATTCCCGACAGGAATCTCCTGAGTCTTCCAAAGGAAAAGCGGCCAATGAATCCCCCGAGCTGGTCACGTATCTGTTCCCTCTCAAACCCTCCCATTGACTCTGGTGCTACACATATGTCTGACCAAAGTTACATTAAAGGCCATTAGTTAAATAAAAAAACAGATGGAGACTCTACTTGAATCTGAAAATCAACTAATTTCTGAAAATGTTTAAATCTAAAAAACATCTATGATTCATATACAGTATAACTCCATAGATATACACCCAAAAGTTTGGTGTCAGTAAGATTTTTTAATGTTTTTGAAAGTCTCACCAAGACTTGAATGAGCATTCATTTGATCAAAAATACAATAAAACAGTAATACTGTGAAATATTATTACTATTTAAATAACTGGTTTCTTTTGTAATATATTTTAAAATGTAATTTATTCCTGTGATTACAAAGCTGAATTACTCCAGTTTTAAGTTTTTCCTTCAGAAATCATTGCTCGAGAAACATTATCAGTGTTGAAAATAGTTGTGCTGCTCTTTTTGTGGAAACCGTGATACATTTTTTCAGGATTCTTCAATGAATGGAAAGTTCAAAAGAACAGCATGTATTTGAAATATAAATCTTTTGTAACATTATGTACGGAGCGTCTAAAAGGACATAGTGAAGAAAAAAATATGAGATGGAAGGAAAAATTATACGTCAGTGCGTTCTCTCACAAATGTTTTGAACTTTGCATTCGTTCGCAAAATGTTTGCGTTCCCCCAAGAAATTTTGAGTTTGCGCAAAACTTTTGTACGAAGCCCCTAAAGGGACATATGAAGGAATCAAAATATGAGATGGAGGAAAAAATATTTGTCAATGCTTTTGTGTTCCCTCGCAAAAACGTTTGCGTTCTGCAGAGAAAAGAGCTCAAAAGGTCGACGAGCAAACACAAAGTTTCTCGTGGGAACGCAAAACGTTTTGCGAGCGAACACAAAGTTTCTCGGGGGAACGCAAAACATTTGTGAGAGAACGCAAAAGCATTGACTTATTATTTGTCATCCTATCTCAAATTTTTTCCACCTCCATAAGTCCCTTTAGGGGCTCCGTAGTTTTGTGAGCTCATGCAAAGTTTCTTGGAGGATCGCAAAATTATTGCGAGACAACGCAAAAACGTTGAAATATATTTTTCCTCCCATCCCATAGGCTATTTCCACCACCATGTCCTTTTAGGGTTCTTCTTATAAATATCTTTAGTGTCATTTTTGATCAATTGAATGAATCCTTTGCTGAATAGAAGTTTTTTAAAAGAAATCTTACTGACCCCAAACTTTTGTATTTTAGTGTAAATAGAATGATAGAGTCAGAATTTGACTACATTACTTGAATTATGCAGTCATTTAATGCTTACCAAGACGTCCATCGAGACGCACATAAAGCTCGAGCACACTGAATGCTATGGTCGTGTGCGCTGGAATAACAATGGCTTTATCTCGCCCTTTAGGATTTCGACCGTCATCTATCTGGAACTGTGTGGGATAATAGAAAGCATCAGAGAACAGCAGATTTCACAGCCACGTATATAGTTTGGCCCGGGGGTACAATTGCATTAGTTTACCCTCATGGTCGTTCCACGCATTCCAGCGTGGACGGTGAGGGAACACTGTCGTGTGGTGCGAATACTCTCCATGACAATGCACAGGACAGTGCGTCCATTCTCTTTGGACTGACGGATCAAACAGTGATCAATGTCCACTTTCCTGATATTCAAAAAGAAATGAGAGGAGAATAGACAGAAAAATTTGTGAGAAAAAGAATGTGAGAATGTATTGATTCATTTAATCTAAGTACATGAGCAAGAGTGCTGCCACAAATAATCACAGCCGCTGAAATAACTTATCAGTAAACTTAAATTTGAGACCCAATTATGACTGTTATTTTGTCAATATTTATGAAGCCCCTTAGGGACATGATGATGGAAATAATATGATATGGGAGGAAAAACTATATTTCAATGCTTTTATGAATGAAGGGCAAAGTTTCTCAGGGGAATTCAATAGGTTTGTGAGAAAATGCAAATGTTTTGTGAGAAAGGGTACATTTTTCAGAGGAACACAAACATTTTGTAAGTGTTCAACACAAAGGTCTAATTTTCCGGGGGAATGCAATCATTTTGCGAGAGAACGCAAAAGTTTTGTTACCAAATGTTTTTTTGTTTTTTTTGGAGGAATGCACAATTTTGCAAGCAAACACAATATTTTTCAGGAGTCAAGGCATAAGTTTCCCATCACCATGTCCCCTTAGGGGCTCCTTAGTTTTTGCTATACCAATGAAAATAGTTCCTGATTGAGTCAAAGCAAAATCAACCTTTGCGCATTACATTTGTATTTTGTTCCTGAATTAATGTTTTTGAATGAATCGGTTAAGTGAATGATTCTGACTCACTTATAAATACAGTTATTTGTCACACATACTGTACTTCCATAACAATGTAACCTGTAAAAATAATCACTTTAAAAATCTTCACTAAATGCACAGACTGACAGCCTGTCTGTGACGTGCAAAAAGTGAGTGATACAGTGACAAGTCCTAGTGCTGCTAGACTAAATATCAGCTCTCATCCAATTTTGAGGTGCGGAACTGTCTAACTGTATAAAAATATATACACAATGTGTCCTTTACCTTGCATTGAGCTCCCTGAGTAATGTAGGAACCTCCACCTCATGCTTGGTCACAATTCCAAATGAGGCCTTTACCGCCACAGAGTCTGAACCACTCACGTTTACTCCCACCTCGTGGATCAGATGATTGCCCAAACGCCCATTTAGGGAAACATCAGACTTGTCTTCATAGTTCAAGAGCTGATATGAGGAGACCCCTGTCAACCAGAGAGAAATACACTCCCTTGATATCACTTACACAATATGCACTTAAAGGGATAGTTCACCCAAAAAGGAAAATTCTGTTATCATATACTCACCCTCAAGTTGTTCCAAACCTGTATGAATTTCTTTCTACTGCTGAACACAAAAGAAGATATTTTAAAGAATGTTAATAACCAAACAGTTGATGGGCCCCACTGACTTCCATAGTATTTTCTTTCCATACTACGGAAGTCAATCAAATGTTTGGTTACCCATATTTTTCTAAATATCTTATTTTGTGTTCAGTAGAAGAAGAAAAAAAATCATACAGGTTTAGAACAACTTGAGGGTGAGTAAATGATGACAGAATTTTCATTTGTGGGTGCACTATCCCTTTAATGTGAAACTACCTTCATTTATAACCTAACGCATAAAATGCTAAACAATTTCGATACACATTATATAATAACTGTTTTTATGCATTTTGTACAAATTACGCAACGATGCACATACAATACTTTATGAATGTCAAATTGAAGGCATGATAATCAAGTGTTTGTTCATCTAGTAGGCCTATACCCATCAAGTTATTTTAATTGATTTCAAATTATGAAACATTTCTTCCTCACCTGCTGTGATCTCTTTCTCTCCCACGAGTATGTCTTTCAGGGAGAAGGGGGTTGTGGCATATTTGGTCTTCTTCCAGAAATGTCGTCTCCTCTTCCTCGTCACCAGGCTGAGGGGTTGATATCGGTCCGCTTCACTTAGACTGGGCACAGGGACCAGCCGTCCAGTGTTCCCCACCTGCTTCACAAAGTTCTTAGTTGCTGCCGCAAACATGACTGTAGTTCACCGCAGCTTGAGCATTTCGTTTCTTTCTATGTTCATTCACAGTGGTCTGACTTTGACTTGGTACTGGCTGTGTGGAAACATCGCCAAATGATATTGAAGAGGTGCTGCTAGGGTTTGTCCAACCAGATCATAAATAATAAAGGGGTTGTAAGCTGATCAGGATGTTCTTTGCCATATGTGTAGTGTCTTATCGGGTTAAAAAAATAGACCTGACACCATCACTTCTGTTATAATAAGTAACTCCCTCCAGAGTTTAAAGTGAGAATAATGACCTTATTAATGCTTGTTCATTATTGCTTCACTTAATTTGCAAACAGAATATAATTAGCCTATCTTAAATATTCTGTAGTTTATCTATTGCTTGTAATTTGAACATATAAACTTAACTTGAGGTTTAAGTTTATACATTAGACCGCACTGCATATCTGATTACCTTCTTTTGTATAGCATAATAAGGTCAAACTAGTTTACTCGAAGAATATTTGTGGTTAATTATGAACACTTTATTTTACTGGCAACCCTTAACCCAATACATTTCTATTCGTTAACTTTAGTTAACTAGTTAACATGAATGAACTAACAATGAAAAATAGCCTACTTCTAAACCATTTAGTCATTTTAGTTCGTTAATTTCAACATTTCTAATACAGGGCTAATTAAAATCAAAAGTTGTATGATAATCATATTTAATTAACCTGAGCTAACATGAACAATGAACAGTTGTAGGCCTATTTTTATTAACTAATATTAACAAAGATTAATAAATACCTTAGCAGTTATATTTTCGCATTGTTGTTAGTCAATGCATTAACTAATGTTAAGAAATTATTGTAAAGTGTTACCATTTGTTTTGTTTTGTTTCAGTTATTCCTTGTTACATATACTGTCAGCTTCAGTGAGAGAAGTTTTACTTCAAAGTAGCACAGAAACAACATGTAAGAGATAAATCATATGTTATGTTTTACCAGAATATAGCCTAGCAACTTCTTCTTTGAGTTTAACTTGTTTTGGTAAATTTACAATCTGTGATGATGTGTAATGTCCATTTTTAGGACAAGTTAAATGTTTGCAGTGATTCACAGATGGTGAAATAAACTGTGGTTAAAAACAACTAAAAGGTGTTTCTCACCTCGTAACTGAACCAAGATTCCTTTGCCTACACTAACAAAACATGTGGATACTTTCTACTGTGAAAAGAAAGTGCACTTTTGAGTCTGCATAAAGTAATTTGTTAGAATATGTCTATACTGCAGTGTCCAAGGCTCATTTGGCTAGAATATTTACGGAACGGCTCACTCACTCATGACCTCATGTGGCTCCTCTTTATGTCCACTGATGGCTGGAGAGAACTGAGGTCCGTTACTGTTGAAGGCACACTGGTAAAACATTAATGGGAAAAAAGAGCTTTTGTAAAGAGTTGTTTATAGAACACAGTCTATGTACGCATGTACAGTAATACTTTGTGAGGCCAGCCAAGAACATCCTGAAGTCACCCTGTTACTCAGGCAATTATGACGATAAGGTGGGAGAATGTTTGCAATGGGAATAAACTTCTTCATTTAGAATTGTACAAACAACTGTATGACATGAATTGGAGGGAAACAGTCTAACAACCTCTATTTGTCTCGAAAGACTTGTGCAATTAGGCAGGCCGAGTATGAATGACCAATCCTGTACTGGTTTCAAAATGAACCCCCACCCACCAAAGTTTCTTTAGAGGTAACATTCTGTTACTAAAGAGATAGTTTACCCCAAAATTTTAATTGTGTCATAATTTACTCTTGTCGTTTCAAGCCTGTATGACGTTCTTTCACAAAAGAAGATATTTTGAAAACTGAAAAGTGCTTTTTGTCCATGCAGTTACAGTAAATTCAATTGGCTTTAAGATTGATGCACGTTAACATGGTTGTTCTTATATATGTAAACTTAGACTTTCTGAAAGAAGTCTAAAATCAAAAATACATTAAAAACAGTGAAATATTATTACAATTAAAATATTCCTGTATTAGGCCTATATACTGTATTATAATATACTGTATTACTATTTTAAAGGTATAGAGGAGGATCTTTCCAAATTTTAGATAAGACCCGCCCTCTCCACTTTTTGAAAAGTTTGATTGATTCACCAGAATGATTGACAATTAGGAGGACCAATAGTTTAGACTACCCACCAGGAAGTAAAACATCCTCCGCTATACCTTTAATACAGTTTAAAATGCAGTTTATTCCTGTGATGGCAAAGCTGAATTTTCAGTATTATTACTCCAGTCTTCAGTGTCACATGATCCTTCAGAAATCATTCTAATATGCTGATTTGCTGCTCAAGAAACATTTCTTATTATTATGTTGAAAACAGTTGTGTTGCTTAAGATTTTTGTGGAAACCTTGATACAGCTTTTTCTGGATTCTTTAATGAATAGAAAGTTCAAAACAACTATTTATTTAACAGAAATCTTTTTTTAACAGTATAATTGTCTTTACTGTCACTTTTGATAAATTAATACGTTTTTTAAAAGCCCAAACTTTCTGATCCCAAACTTTTGAATGTTTTAAAATTTTATAAGTAAAAACAAAAACCTTATTGCACATTTGGGCTATACAATATTTAAATTACATTCACATATACATTTTCATGAAACTGTGATCATGATCTTCATCTCAGATTCTTGCGTTACAAGGCGAAAGACTGATAGGAATATCTCATGTTAATGAGTTTTAACTCATGAATATTAATGACAGTGTTGACTAATTCATGTTTACTAGCTTAGCAAATGATCATCTTTAATACTTTATGCATTCAGGTGCAACATATAGGTGTCACACATAAATGCCACTACAGAAATTTTTTTTTGTGTTTCATAACTTAAATGATTGCTGTTTCTTTTTGTCCTATACAACATCACTGAAAAGCGGTAGCACTTTATTTTTACAGTCCTGTTCTGCATATACATACATATTTATTATAGAAATTACATATGGAAAGGTATATTAACCTTGAACCTACGCCTATACCTAACCTTCACACATGTAGTTACCTTATAGTACTTTCTTGGGTAACACTGTAAGTACACATACTGTAAAATAAAGTGTAAAAAAAAAAGAAAAAAAAAGAAGTTTGTCAAGCTCTACAGTGTCTAATATGAACAAATAGGTTAGCATAATTATCCACTGTAGAATCTACACACCAAATGATTGTGTTTTTTACCTATTCTACACATCTAAGAAATGAAGTAAACCCACTGCACATTGTCCTATAATTAAATGGAGTCTGCTGAGTGATGCTGGAGAGCTTTGTAGTGTTATGACAGTGATACATGATGCATTCTGCTTCATGTTCTTCACAAGTGTGCATGATCTTAAAGAAAACTGGAGGCTCGAGTTATTTTTGCTCCAGCTAGATGAGAGGCTGGAGAACCACAGGGCGGGGGTGCACAGGCTGCCTGGAGTTTTCAGGGAACGTCTGCGCAGAGGTTGGCAGCTGCGCTCTCTCGGGTACAGTGGGCATCTTGTGGAGCGCATGCTGAAGCTGTGATTTTTTAACAGTCTACCTCCTGTGGCAGGCACAGGCAAGGCTTGTGCCCCCGTCGTGAAAATGACCGCAATTCATCACCTCAGGATACCTGTATGGCTGGGGTTCTGTTTGGCCCAGGTGTTATTGATTACGTGCCAGGATGTTAAGACCGGTGAGTAACCTGCCTCATACTTTACTAACCTGACAGAGCAGGTGAAGCATACTCTGTATATCAGTAAGAACAGCTTCTCTCATGTCATTTTTATCATGGCATTTGAATATGACATTCAGCTGATTTTTCATGCATCTGTGGACAGTGTGAGATTATGTTTAAAAATGCAAAAGTCTGAACAGTTTAATAGCTTAGTAAATGATCATGTTGAATACTTTATGCAATTCAGGTGAAACATATGCCACACATAAATGTCACTACAGAAAAAAACTGTTGTGTTTCATAACTGTTTAAATGATTGCTGTTTCTATTTTACCCTATGTTTAAAAAAAGCAAAAGTCTGAACAGTTTTTCTTAAGGTGCTTTATTTGTAGATTAAAATGACTGTGAACTAAATTTCTTCCACTGTTTGTTAAATAATAAAGCCTCATTTTGTATTATTGCAGTAAAATTATGTTATTTTGTAGCATGAATGCAGGTAAAGTGGGACACTATGATAATATAAGAGCAAGTAAGATCCAATTGGCTATTAATGTCTTACCATATAGTTTAGAAATAATTTATTTAGCCTCATTTAAAGTGACTAATTCCCTATTCACTTTCATTATGGAAAAAGAGGCATTGGAAGGCAGTGATGTCTATCATTGTGCCTAAAAACTCTTTTAGTGTTCCATGGAAGTAAGAAAGTCATACAGTTATGGAACAACATAAGTGTGAGTAATTTATGACAGAATTTTTTTTTTTTTTTTTTGGCAAACTATTCCTAATTCGTCTTATTAAACCTAATCAATAATAATGGATGTGGGAAACAAACCACAGAAAAGATGTTGTTTTAGTCCATTTATGTTATGAACAGCAATGAAAAAAAACGAGGTGATGGAATAGGCCTATTGCTGAAGAAAGTTAATGCTAGATGTAGAAAGCATTTCCCACTTTTTTTTTAGCTAATGTTTGTATTAAGTAATGAAATCATTATTTCTGACTGTTCTCTGAACGTTCAAAACGTCCAAATTTGTCAAAAAAAAAAAAAAAAAAAAATGTCTTGGTTTTGAATGTTAAGGAAACATTTTATCAATCTTCAACCATTTTGGGAACCATTTTACTTTTGAATGTTCTCTGAGGATTCTTAAACAAGCAGTAAAAAAACAACCAACTAAACCATTTCAGAAAACAACCTTCAATGAATGATATAAACAATGTTTGTGCTAAAGACCAGAGAATAACAACCGTTCTATTCATGTTACTGAAGGAATGTTGTTCATAACGTGTGAGTGAACCTTCCCAGAACGTTCTGAGAACATTCCCTGTTATCTGCACAGCTTATTTTTTATCTCAATAGCATCATTCCTTGCTAATTAGCACATTTTTGCTAATTTCTAATTTAATTGTGAAAGCTAAATTGTCCTGATCTTCTGCTTTGTCAGCTCTATCGGGGCTGGAGACAGCATTTCATGGCCTTGCGTGTAATGATGTGAGGTTTTTCTAGACCAAAGCAAGCCACCAATTGTGGTCAAAGTTCTTTCCAAAAGAGATCCTAGACACACCCAATCATGTGGGGAATGCATTTGCCTAAAATCTTAAAATAAAATACAAAAAGAATATGAATTTTTCACATTCATTTAGGTTAGACATCCAGTTCAGTTAAAGTTATTGATCAGTATTGTTGGGTAGCTCAGCAAGAATCAAGTCTAAAATTATATTTCATTTTGCAGGGTAAATTCATGCAGTCACACTCCAACCCTAGTCTGATGTACATCGGTCTAGTCTAATATACACTACATAAAACAACGTGTGTGACCCTACCAGGGTAATTATCCATGGTGACTCGTCATGAGAGCCAGCTCGTAATGTTTTATGAGCTGGGAGGATATTATGTCAATCACAGGGTCTGCAATACAGGACTTGTAGAGAAACATTGCTTGCACCAAAATGACAAATACAATGTCCATTCTATACATGAGTATACAGTAAAGAAAAGTACATTCCAAAGAGGATATTTTTGTTAAAATCTTCAGACAGAGGGCGTGCCTTTTCGCTTCGACAGAAATAAAAGTTGCCAACAGGCTAACCTTAAGCAGAACCTATAATAGAGGCCGCTGTGGTTTCCCTAAAATAACCCATGTGCTTTTCCACTAAATTGGTACTTGCTGTCTTTTCACAATCGTGCTTTAAAAAAGGCCAGTTTCATACAGCTGAGTAGCAGCAGGTGTCTTTCTGGTAGTAGTTTTACTGCACCAATGCCATTGACAAGACTAAAAATAATATACATTTACTATTATTTCAGGCCTTCAGCATATCTACATGGTCACCGACAGGTCCTAAAATGAACACTCGCCTAATGCAAGTAATAGAATGTTGGCGAGTAAATGAAATGGTGTCAATCGCCAGTTGGCCAGTAACATTTTTATGAATTCTAACAATGCAAAATTGTGAGAACATTAAGTGTGAACAAACGTGAACGGTGCTCGGGACAGTTGACAGGCCAGCACTGCATCGTCGTGAATGTTTAATCCTTGCCAATTTATACAAGTGAGGAAAATAAGTATTTGAACACCCTGCTATTTTGCAAGTTCTCCCACTCAGAAATCATGGAGGGGTCTGAAATTGTCATCGTAGGTGCATGTCCACTGTGAGAGACATAATCTAAAAAAAAAAATCCAGAAATCACAATGTATGATTTTTAAACTATTTATTTGTATGATACAGCTGCAAATAAGTATTTGAACACCTGAGAAAATCAATGTTAATATTTGGTACAGTAGCCTTTGTTTGCAATTACAGAGGTCAAACGTTTCCTGTAGTTTTTCACCAGGTTTGCACACACTGCAGGCAGAGGTGGACAGTAACAAAGTACATTTACTTGAGTACTGTACTTAAGTACACTTTTTGAGTATCTGTACTTTACTTGAGTATTATTTTTTCTGGAAACTTTTTACTTTAACTTCACTACATTTGAAAGACAAATATCGTACTTTTTACTCCACTACAATTCTGTCAAGGTCCTTGAGTAGAAAGTAACATCAGTCAGTGGATGATTTTGGTTGCAGGGGTTGCATTTTGGTTGGAAATGAAACTCGGGTTGACGTCAGAACCCTGCATCTGATTGACATCAGAACCCGACGTCAGATTGACGTTGGATATTGATTGAAAATAAAAGTAGGGTTGACGTCGGGACTCGACTGATGTTGGTTTCTGACGTTAACCCGATTTTCATTTTCAACCACAATACAACGTCTGTCCAATGTTGGAGATCAACGTCAATCTGACATTGGATTCTGACATAAACCTGATTTTCATTTTCAACGTTGGGTTTGATTTTCTAAATGCGAATTTTGTCACTTTTTTGCACACTAGCTTATAGATAACAGTAAGGCGAACATATTCATACTAAAAGCCAAAAAACTTTAAATAGGGCAGTATTTGAGGGAACAGCCATTTGGGTGTCCGAAACCATTGTGGACGTTATTGAGTGCACTTATTCAATCTCACATTCAATCCCACTACTGGAACTGTGTTCTAGAAATAAATGTGATATTGATATGAGGGTATGCAGGCATAGATTCAGAGGCATACGGTACTTTAAGTATTACATACAACAATGCAACAATAATAAAACAATGCATTGACATTTACTTTTTACTTTTGATACTTAAGTATTTTTAAAAACGAGTACTTCTGTACTTTTACTTAAGTAAAAATAGGTCTTTACAACTTTGACTTGTAACGGAGTAATATTTGACCAGTAGTATCTGTACTTTCACTCAAGTAAGGAAGTTGTGTACTTCGTCCACCTCTGACTGCAGGAGGGATTTTGGCCCACTCCTCCACACAGATCTTCTCTAGATCAGTCAGGTTTCTGGGCTGTCACTGAGAAACACGGAGTTTGAGCTCCCTCCAAAGATTCTCTATTGGGTTTAGGTCTGGAGTCTGGCTAGGCCACGCCAGAACCTTGATATGCTTCTTACAGAGCCACTCCTTGGTTATCCTGGCTGTGTGCTTCGGGTCATTGTCATGTTGGAAGACCCAGCCTCGACCCATCTTCAATGCTCTAACTGAGGGAAGGAGGTTGTTCCCCAAAATCTCGCAATACATGGCCCCGGTCATCCTCTCCTTAATACAGTGCAGTCGCCCTGTCCCATGTGCAGAAAAACACCCCCAAAGCATGATGCTACCACCCCCATGCTTCACAGTAGGGATGGTGTTCTTGGGATGGTACTCATCATTCTTCTTCCTCCAAACACGGTTAGTGGAATTATGACCAAAAAGTTCTATTTTGGTCTCATCTGACCACATGACTTTCTCCCATGACTCCTCTGGATCATCCAAATGGTCATTGGCAAACTTAAGACGGGCCTTGACATGTGCTGGTTTAAGCAGGGGAACCTTCCGTGCCATGCATGATTTCAAACCATGACGTCTTAGTGTATTACCAACAGTAACCTTGGAAACGGTGGTCCCAGCTCTTTTCAGGTCATTGACCAGCTCCTCCCGTGTAGTTCTGGGCTGATTTCTCACCTTTCTTAGGATCATTGAGACCCCACGAGGTGAGATCTTGCATGGAGCCCCAGTCCAAGGGAGATTGACAGTCATGTTTAGCTTCTTCCATTTTCTAATGATTGCTCCAACAGTGGACCTTTTTTCACCAAGCTGCTTGGCAATTTCCCCGTAGCCCTTTCCAGCCTTGTGGAGGTGTACAATTTTGTCTCTAGTGTCTTTGGACAGCTCTTTGGTCTTGGCCATGTTAGTAGTTGGATTCTTCCTGATTGTATGGGGTGGACAGGTGTCTTTATGCAGCTAACGACCTCAAACAGGTGCATCTAATTTAGGATAATAAATGGAGTGGAGGTGGACATTTTAAAGGCAGACTAACAGGTCTTTGAGGGTCAGAATTCTAGCTGATAGACAGGTGTTCAAATACTTATTTGCAGCTGTAATAGAGGTAAATCAGGTCGTCTACGAGTCATTTAGCACCGGGTTCTCCACAAACTTGAGGTGCGATAAGGGGGAGAGGGGCGACGCTCTTTCGGCCGCCCCCCGGTTCCGGTCACGGACGGCCTTCCTCGCCGGCCCGGGGGCCGGCTATCCGGGGCCAATCAAAGTCCCGCGGCGCTGCGGTATCGTTCCTTCTAGGCGGGATTCTGACTTAGAGGCGTTCAGTCATAATCCCGCAGATGGTAGCTTCGCACCAGTGGCTCCTCAGCCAAGCACACGCACCAAATGTCTGAACCTGCGGTTCCTCTCGTACTGAGCAGGATTGCTATTGCAACGAAACGGACATCAGTAGGGTAAAACTAACCTGTCTCACGACGGTCTAATTTTTTTATACAAATAAATAGTTAAAAAATCATATATTGTGATTTCTGGATTTTTTTTTTGGATTATGTCTCTCACAGTGGACATGCACCTACGATGACAATTTCAGACCCCTCCATGATTTCCAAGTGGGAGAACTTGCAAAATAGCAGGGTGTTCAAATACTTATTTTCCTCACTGTATATTCAAGCTCAAGAAGACGTGAAAGGGAACTCAATTTGTTACTCGCTTGCTGTGTGAGAAGTTTTCTGTCCAAACATCAGACGCCTGCCCAGAAATCCACGTCTCAGCACGCAAATACTGAATTGAGCTCCTTTCAAGTCTTCTTGTGCTTGAACAGACATATTCAAACAAAATCATGTCAAAATGCCCGTCTTGGCAAGTATCCTTCTAAACATTACATAGTCAGTTATGTCTTATCTGAACATAAACAGTTGAGAAATAAAACACGTTTAACAATACTGGATCTGTGCATTAGCTCTTAAAGTGACACCAACCTAATATTCCTCCTGCTGTCTGTGTTTTTAATGTTAATCAAAGACCAAAAGATAAAGAACAATCACTCATTGCTATTGACTGAATAATGTTTGTAACATCAATAAGGATTCATTTGTTTCATGGATGGTAAAATATATTTATTTTATACAGTATATTTTAGGAATGTCTGTAGGAATTCCTATAAGTCACTGGCCATTGGCAAGAGTGCCCTGGTCACAGATATTTAAGATGGGGACTTTTAGCTGTTGCTCACAAAGTCTATTATTTTGAAAAGTAAAGTGCAGAGAAATTTCACTTAGTCTTCATAATTGCTTGGAATGTCTTTATGACATAATTTGGGTCTTTACTGAAACAATTACAGCTGTCACAAACGCCTTTGATGAAAGTAGGGGCAACAAATGTCTCCTAAAATAATTCTTCCCTTCCATAAAGCTGTCTGCACTTCCACTGTGTTTCTGCACTAGACGCACTGTATTAAAGGCTTTCAGATAGTCATACACATTATTGCTTGATTACAGCAGAAGCCAGCCGTCAGTATAGACTCTAATGCGACAGACTTTGAGCATCAGAACCGGCATTTACTCTGTCTACCGTCTCTGTCTAGCTACAGCATCTAATCAAGAAGAGTTACTCAGCCTGAAGCTGTCGCTCAGAGCCACAGACAAACACAACACAGACAACATGAGAGGGTTTAAAAGAGAATTAATTCGGCATCTCCTCGGGTGTGTTTATTTTAAAACTGTGGTCAATATTCTGACTGCTGATATATTAGGTCATTTATTATGCATTCCTCCACAATTATGTGAAAGTGTTACAGTTTTTGTATTTTACATTTGCTGGGACCCCAAACTTTTCACACAGTTCTCATAACTTTCAGCTTGACACAGCAGTACATTTTACATGTAAAATGCACAAAGACTACCAAAACCCTTCATACATGTCTCAAATCAAGCCATTCTTCCATAACACTAGCAGATGTTTCACCCAACAAACACACTTTGTCACTCATAAAACAATGACCTAAAAACACTAACAACAGGTAGCATTACAGTATGTTTTCTTTTGTACATTTTCTTTAAACCTCTTTAATGTTTAGAATTCACTGCTGCATATTATATGGCCTATGTTAACATTACAGTACACATTTTTTTCTAAGTTTTGTAAAAACTTTTCTACCCTGCCTTTTGTAGAGTATAGATGGTAATGAAACTGAAAGACTAACACCTGTGTATGTGTTCGGCTACATCTAATTACTTGATAGTATTTCATTTTTTAGATTCAGAATATAGGCTATTTTGATATGGTATTACTGTAGAAATTTAGCCAATTGCTGTCTTATTCAGTTTTGTATTATGTTAGGTTTTTAGAGTTTAATAGTTTTGAAAAGAGTATTGTAATGCGAAAATTATTCTGTATAGTTTTGGTAGTGGCTGTATCGTGAGAAAATAATTTTTGTCATTTGGTCATTTGAAAGAAGAAGTCATTGAATGCGTTTTGTGGTAAAGCCCACATGTTGTGCTCAGCGTGTGAAGAGTTTTGAAAAAGTGACAAGTATTAAGAAACTGGTCCTAGTAATTGTAAAACATTACTGTATCAAAATTGTATCAAAAATTGTTTTGATAGTATCTATTTTTTTTTATTTTTTAGATTTGGTATATTTCAAGATGGTATTACTGAAATGTAGCAAATTGCTGTCTTATTCAGTTTTGCATTATGTTTTGAACTAGAGTTTAACAGTTTAAAAGTTTTCAAGTTTAACAGTGCAAATTGGCTTGTAGCCAGGAACAGAATTTTGGTGCTGATTGTGTCTGACAATATTAATACTGTATGAAGCAGAAATGGGAGGACAAGATAATCTATAAAAGTGAAGAAAGTTTTAAACCATTCAAGCACAGATTAATTTTTTTTAAAGCAATGTTGGTCAGACAGAAAGGTGTACTGTATAGACTGGATCAGCCCCATAATTTGACTTTGAAAAAAAAAGAACAGAAAAAAATATTAAATATGTGGTTCTTGATGTGGTAGCCTACACGAGAGGTGCATCCTCAAAAGCCTGAGTGAAAAAATAGCTGAAGGTCTCCAGCTGCAGTCAGACCTCAATTACAGGGTGTGGTGGCATTTGATGTGATCAGCTAAATGTGGGCAAGCACAACTGGATGAATGGTGGCATTGCTCTAGTTCTGTCTGAGTCTAAATCATTGTAGGCTACTTTATACCTTAACTTATAATTATAGCTACTTACATGTCCTTGTCAAGGACACATTATGGACCAGACCAGTGGTTTATCATGAGGCTCCCTCTGAGGGGTCTGTGATGCCCAGACACTTGTTCCTTTATATGTTGATATAGACAGACAAACAGCTTGAATGTGTGCCTCTGGCTCTGACTGACAACAATGTGAAATAAATGAAGATATTACAAATGTTATCCACTGGTACCTCCTCAGCACTAACAATGCCCTCTGAAAGTACAGTAAATGATAGTCTCTTTTGCAATGTATTATATTCATGGTGCGCCCAATCAATCAATCTGACCGCGGTCCGCGTGAGTTAGACTATCAGAACTCACAAGAGTTTGGGCTATCTGCTAATAGTGCAGATTTGGCATGTCCATCAAACAATGTAAGAAAAATTCATAGTCTTTGAGATTTATTTTTTATTTGTTACCTTTTTTCCCTTGATGAGAGTAGTTGATACCATGTTACTACTGTTAATTGTAGAAACAAACAACAACAACAAAGAATGTTTGTAGCACTGTGGGTATTGTGGTTAGCATGCTAAGTTTTTGTAACGACTGTTAGCTTTCAGTATACGAAGACATAAAGGAAAATCTGTGAGTTTCTACCACAATATTAGCAGTAAGCATAACCAAAGTGGAATTTTAGGATGAAAATATCAAAATGAGAATTAAGCAACTAATTTAATGGGAACAAAATGATTCTTGGCGCTTGACGCCATCTGCTGGCGGGGTGAATTGCTGCTGTTTTTGCCAAAAATGTTTTTCTCAGCAATATATCTCACATAAACCAATCTCACGGTCTCACCACAAACAATACGTAAGTAAGTAAGTAAGTAAGTAAGTAAGTAAGTAAGTAAATAAATAAATAAATAAATAAATAAATAAGGCTATAATTTGGAAGCTACAATTTTGGAAGCTAAGAGTAACAATATTACCAATTTAAATAAATAGCTACATAATTACGCTTTTCATTTTTTTTTATGTGATAATGTGATTTAAAAAGAATGTAATGTTTGTGTATGATATATGACTGATCTTTGAAAAATCCTTATGTCTGTTTTTATTTTCGTCTTTGAACAGAGGACTCGAAAAATTGTAAAGACGGTGATCAGAATTATTCCGAAAATGAGATTTGGAAGCCAGAGCCGTGCAGACTTTGTGTCTGTGATAAAGGCCAGGTAATCTGTGAGGAGATCCGCTGCGAGGACCTGAAGGGATGCGAACAGTTCATCATCCCAGAGGGAGAGTGCTGTCCTGTGTGTCAAACCTTCGCCAGTGCGCGTGGAAGGATCGGTGAGTCTTACACGAAACGGCCGCTAGAGGGCAGACGTCAATTAGATTCGGAAAGGGAATTATTTTAGATGAGGAGGGGACTGAAATCGTTTATTTATCATTTATTAGGCTATATTTATTATAATTAAGTTTTTGAATTAATTTAATTCTATTCTGTGTTTCTTTTGCAGAAACAATTGCATTTAAGGTAGGCTACGTGAATACTTTTAAAATTCAGGCATATGGATTAACATTTGTTAGGCCTATATGTAATGTTTTTTTTCCCATCACAAATTATATAAAGTTTTGATTAGGCCTGCATGTTTTTTTCAGGGCCAAAAAGGTGAACCTGGTGACATTCCTTATGTGAGTCTATAAGATTATGCTTCTGTCCATCATATGTCCATGCACTATTTTGTGCCAGATATAATAATATGACAGTATAGTGTTAAAATTGTTATACTATTTTATTATTGTGAATTCATGTTTTTTTTTTTTTATTCTTTTTTGTAGATTGTGGGAGTACCTGGGCGTCCAGGACCAATGGTGAAAAAAATAAAACAAACACACACACACACACACACACACACACACACACACACACACACACACACACACACACACACACACACACACACACACACACACACACACACACACACACACGCACCTCTAATCTTTTTTTTCTTTCTTTTTTAAATCCCTACTCTTTCCCTGTCAATCAAAGTGATGTCCATTATCTTGTGTGTCACATCAAACAGGGTCCCCCAGGAGCAGACGGCCGAGCAGGATATCCAGGAAGCAAAGGAAGACGAGTATGTGACATTTACCAATACCCATAAAGTCATTTGTATTCTGTTATTTGGCTTTTTCACCTCAGAAACATCCAAGACTTTCTTATTGCATGGAAGTCATGGTTATTCAAAATTACTTTGAGTGTATACATAGTGTAAAGTAGTAAATTACAGCTAAATTGTTCAAATTTGACATGCAATGTGTTTTTGTGAAGGGTGTCTCAGGTCCACCTGGTTTTGATGGAGAGCCAGGTGTCCCAGGCATGCCAGGTGAGCCTGGTCCTGTGGGCAATTCACTGCCTGGGGTGAGTTGGTGATTATTATCTGTTCTGGTTTTGGAATTATAAAATGTGTTACTTTGATCTGAATACGTAATGCATGTTATTACTAAATTAAGATAAAGTGTGGGGGAAAAAAGGTGAAAAAAAAAGAATCTATGTATAGTTTTTGAATTAAGATTAGACAGGGCAAATTCATTTTTTAATTAAGTGCATGGATAAGTCATCTATAATAAACGGAACAATATTCAATACAAAATGGTACATTTTGATCTCATGGTGACCTTACATCACTGAGCAAAAGTGTTTCTGGTCAACAGTGCTTGATCTGAGTGTTTTATAAGGTGACCGACTGTGAAAATCATTGTAGCACTTTATTTTACAGTCCTGTAACCGCATGTACTATGTGCTCATTATAGTAATTGTAAAAACTGGGTAATAACTATGTACTAACCCTGAACCTACCCCTAAACCTAACCTTAACCGATGTACCTTATATTACCCAGTACTTTCTGGGTAATTTAACTCTTTTCTGGGGTTTTGGCCTACTAAAATAAGTCAAGCCTGCACCACTCTATTGAGACGTATATCCCAGTGAAACGGCCTCTCTAACAAGAAAAATGGTAGGGTGGGTCATGATTTTTTCCATCTGGAATTGATAGGATGGTTGGATGGTTGTGGTTTGCTATTGATGGATTTCATATGAGTGACCGGTTGTCCCGCCCTCATGTCAATAAACACGTCATCAGAGAAGAGAAGATATGTTGCTGAAAGAAGGAGGGGAAGTTTGATTAAAGATTACAAGGGCACATGCATTTTTGAAAAATAATGAGGTGCACGGATAAATATTGCAATATTCCTTTAAAAAACAAGAATAGTCCATTTTGATTTCGTGGTGACTTTAATCTGCTTATCTGTAAATCTATGGTGACATGTATGTTTTACAGAGTCACTTTGCTTCTCAAATGGCCTCTGGATTCCAGGATGGAAAGCACGGAATGGCGGGGATGGTCTCTGGAGCACCGGTAAGGATCTTTCCACATTTAATAATGACTTTTTAAAAATAAATATTTAGCTGGCTTGCCATATAGAACCACTAAACTGAGATATAACATCTTTGTTGAGATCAGGGTGAATCAGGATCAAGAGGTCAACCAGGCCCGCCTGGTCCACCAGTAAGTTCTCTCAAGCTTGGTGCTGTCTACATGTAATGAATGTCATCATTTCAATGTTTTTTTCTTTTTTCCACACTGCATGTTTTCACCAAATTTATTTCCCTCTGTGTCACTCAGGGGCCAACAGGAGCACAAGGTGCGCCAGGAGATGCGGGTGATCCTGGGACCATGGTAAGACTAATGCCTTTACACCATGATAAATATTCTGACAATTACTGGTAAATTAACACAATGTGCCTGTAGGTTTCTAATATTCATCCATGCCATACTGTTCAAGAAAAACAATTGTGTCACTTACTGTGCGATAAAGAATATTTTTTCTCTGTAGGGCTCTTTTGGTCCAAGGGGACCAGATGGTCCTCCAGGAAAAGCTGGTCCAGATGTGAGTAGACCAACAATTCACCCAGTGATTTCGTTATTTAAACATCATTGGAAAGCAGTTTATTCAGTATGGAGTCCAATCTTTAAAAAATGCTGTCATGTACATGTTACAAAGTTTACATACACTGAACAGAAGTAAGATGGGTTTCCCTGTGCTTATGATAACACAGTTTTGTTCCTCTCTGTAACAGGGTGAGCCTGGACCCCCTGGAAATACAGGAGAAAAAGGATTCCCTGGCTCTCAAGTAAGACAATGCTGCTGTTGATATTATATTGGACATTTTATAGACTTCGCTGCTGAAATGTTCCTTATGTGCAGTATAGATGGGCTATTCACATCATCTGGACACGTCACCAAATCTGCCCTAGACAGACGTCTCAGACTAATGTGATGCATCTCACTGTTTTTTCCCCAGCGATTCAGGATCAAAGAAGTAGAGCTTTTAAAAATGCATCTCAAAGAAATGGAACAGATGCATCTAGTTGTTTGTGAATGCACGTATACAATACAGTCTGTTTGAGTTTCCTCTTAGATTTCCACATTTTAAGATCCACTCCAGGCTTCTAAGCATAATTGGTGGGGTCATAATCAATATTGTACTTCTACTTTTGAACGGCAGAGAAGGCTTTTAGCCAGCATCAACCAGGATGGGCGACCCAGCTAACATAAATATGTTCAAAGAACGTTTTGCTAGTGTTCCCATTTGGCTGATGAAAACGTTATTTGTGAATGTCTAGTTTTTAAATGTTTTTTTCTTGGTTGAGCAAACGTTAAGGGAGACATTCCAATTTTATCGTTCTTCAACATTATGGGAATGCTACTTTAAAAGTTATCTGAGTAGTAACATTTAAAAAACGTTGCGATGAATGTTCAACTAACATTATAGAAAGAAAACTTATAAATAATGTTTTTGTGCAAAGAGTTTGAGAACATTATTAAAGACCAGATAACTTTTGAACATTCTGTTAACGTTACTGGAAGAACTTTAGTTCATAACTTTGAGAGAACCTTGCCAGACTGTTAGCCTGGGTAACTGGGCCATGTTAACCAGCCAAACCCTGACTTTAAGTTATAAACAATGTAACATTTGACAATCAGTTTTTCCACAATCTTCTGGCGATCTTTACAAGTCGACGTAAAATTCCACACATGTCTGGGATTGCTATTGAGTGAAAACTAAACTAAACTAAATGGACTAAAATTCTAAAACATGCTCTTTCTGATTATAGAGTAATGTTAAAGAGTTCCAGATGACCTCAATGTCAAACAGACTCAAATATAAACCAAAGGCTTTAATGACAGCGCAACTGATAATAATTACAAGATGACTCAAGCAGTACACAAGGAAGAACAAGTGAGCAGAGAGAGAAACAAATGTAATCAAAGAGTGGAACTCAAATAGTGTGGCAGACAATGACAAATTAAACACAGATGTAAACAATGACTAATTAATTCATGGGAGCTAGAAGCAATTAACCCAGAATGCAAGACGCCATGGTGCCAACTAGTGGCTCACAGACTGAATCACTGTGCTGTGCTAATGCTTACACAAATCAAAACACCAGAGGAATGCAATTTCTATAAAAAACGAGATTGGTGCTGACAGGGGCAAAAACTATAATTAGAATTTCCATAAATACTGCACATTAAATGCTTAGTCACGGTGTATCCTTACCTGTGATGATTTGTTTCATAGGGCTCCAGAGGATTTCCAGGGTTACCAGGTCAGTCTGGGATGAAAGGTCCAAAGGTGGGTTAGATTAGAACTTCCTTTCCAATACACTGATCACTGTTTACTCTTTGCACTGATCGTGAATTACTTTTTAATATTTATTAGTATTTATTACTATAAAATGTACAAACCAAATACATAAGTTCATGTAATGGTTTAACTGTGTTTGAGGACAATTTGACAAACCGTGTAAAAGCAATCAATCTCATTCCCATTTTAGGGTCATCCAGGTCTGCAGGGTATTAAAGGAGAAGCAGGTGCTGTGGGGTCAAAGGTCAGAGGTCACATTTTTGGAGACAATAAATTCATGTGAACATTTTCTTGAACCTGTGTCCCTGTAGTTTGACTGTATTAGTAAATGCCATTTTCTTTTCATTCTAAAAGGGAGAATCTGGGTCTCCTGGCACCATGGGACCTGTGGGTCCACCGGTATGGAGCACTTTAAACTGCACTTTATTGGATTTTTCTAAACTGCAATTTTTTGATACAAATATTGTTCTTCAAAGGGTCCGATTGGTATGACTGGTGAGAGAGGACGCATCGGTCCAGGAGGGCCTGTGGTAAGTGAACCATTAAAGGAAAAGTTCACCAAAAAATGAAAATTCTGCCATCATTTACTCACCCTCAAGTTGTTCCATACCTGTATGAATTTCTTTCTTCTGCTGAACACAAAAGAAGATATTTTGA
This sequence comes from Leuciscus leuciscus, assembly GCF_965113295.1. Classification (NCBI taxonomy): domain Eukaryota; kingdom Metazoa; phylum Chordata; class Actinopteri; order Cypriniformes; family Leuciscidae; genus Leuciscus; species Leuciscus leuciscus. The sequence goes on along the minus strand of NC_138738.1, from coordinate 31,641,569 downwards.
TGAATATGGGTAGCCAAACAGCTGATGGGCCCCATTGACGTCCATAGTATATAAAAAAATAAAAAATAAAAAAATATATGGAAGTCAATGTTTGGTTACCGATATTCTTTAGAATATCTTCTTTTGTGTTCAGGAGAAGGAAATTCATAGAGGTTTGGAACAACTTTTTCATTTTTGGCTTTAATGTTTTACAAATTTGGACTACTCTCTAGTTACAAAAACTACTAGAGAGTAGTTTGCTTTAATTTGCTTTTCATCAGTAAATATATATATTTTTCTGTTTGTAGGGAAAACGTGGTCTTTCTGGACATGTGGGAAAACCAGGTCCATTGGTATGTGCAAGTTTTTTTTACATTTTTTTTATACTGTTATAGTATTTATCAATATTAAAAATTTTCTTTTTCTTTTCTTTTCATATTATCAGTTTTTTATTTTAGTTAGTTATTTTAGTTTTAGGATTTTTGCTATATGATTTTGTCATTTAATTTTTTTAATATATTTATATTTAATATTTAGTAATTTTAGTACTTTTTATTTATTTAAAAAATGTAAGGTGTTTTTTTTAGGTTTAAGTTTTCATTTATATATAACAACAACACTGATATGTGCATGACTGTCCCTCTTCTATCAGTTCACATGTGACTACCCAATAAACATACCTTAAAGACATATATATGCCTTTACTGTATCTTCAAAGATGTGGAGTATGTTCTATTAATAAAGACTGATGTGTTATCTAACCTGACACTAATTTAATTTACAGGGCCCAATGGGAATTACTGGAGCCCCAGGATTCCCTGGTGGTCCAGGCTTGAAGGTACGTCTGATTGATGGATATAGTTAGAACAGTTGATCTGCTGCACCTTCAAAATGTACATTATTATAGTTTTTATTTATAAACCACTGTTAATGGCAGGTGTAAAAAATTTGAGAATTATTCTTTTAAAAAATTGTACAGGGTCAGGCAGGACCCACAGGCCCACGCGGTACCAGTGGACCTCAAGGCCAAAGGGGGGAACCAGGCCGGCAGGGCTCATCAGGACCACAGGGCAACCAGGTGCTGTCTTACCTGTCCTACATTCTACTTTCTTATGCTTTGTGTATTCAATTATTTCCATAATATTGATGTCATTTCTAGGGACCACCAGGAACAGATGGTACTCCTGGACTTAGAGGACAAGCAGTAAGCTCCATAAACACTCATCAAAGAATACTACAATTTGTGCTTATTATAATGCAGAATAATATTGCTACTGTAAGGCAAGTATTGCTATTATTATTGATCATTTTTAGGATGAGGGACTCCAGCACTTAAATCATACTTTACAATTTGTGCTACAGACAGTTTTGCAATATCATCATCTGTTCATCATAGGGGATCCCAGGTGTGCAGGGCCCTGTTGGACTGATTGGACAGCCTGGTCCACCTGGATCTCAAGGATCAACTGGACTTTCAGGAGCCAAGGGCCAGCTGGTAATGACACAATGCAAATTGCAATATTATAACCACCATAGTGGGAATAACTTTTCTCCTGTGTTTATATTTAAGATGGATATGTTGATTACTCATATTGTGCACATTTATATATTTCATGTACCTCATAGGGGGATTTAGGTTCCCATGGGTTTAAAGGAGAACCTGGAACTAAAGGGGAGCCTGTAAGTATTGACAACATTCAGGACAGTGCCTTGTAATAAAACAATTTATTTGGATGCATCACTGTTATTATTGCTCATAATTGTTTGAAATAATGTAATCAGAACATTCATCCAATGATTTAGATGAAATGGTATATCTTTTGTTATAGGGCCCAATTGGAGTTCAAGGAGAAATGGGACCGATGGGAGAAGAAGGAAAACGAGGTCCAAGAGGAGACGGAGGGGCCCTTGGAGCCCCAGGTCCGGCTGGAGAAAGAGTTAGTGCCATTACGTTATTGTGAACGACCAACATGCAAGCCTATATATCCAAAGTGATTATTGCAGTGACTGCTTTACATGTTTGTTCTTTACAATAATATTTAATGTTTTATTTTTTTCAAGGGAGCTCCAGGTAACCGTGGCTTTCCAGGATCTGATGGTTTGCCTGGTCAAAAGGTTAGAAATATGCTAAATGCCTCTCAGCCAATAAGATTTTAAATGCTGCTAACAATGCCAGCAACATCATCACCACTCATTTGTTTTCTCAATTTAATACAATTCCATGCTAAACTTTATTCTCTTTCTAATCCCCCCAGGGTGCACAGGGTGAACGTGGTGTCCCAGGCTCATCAGGGCCTAAGGGTACAACTGGAGACCCTGGCCGACCTGGGGAAACAGGAATTCCGGGAGCAAGGGTTGGTAAAATAGATATCTGTATTGGTATATACTGTAATATACTCATTTTATAACATTATGTATCACACCCTGTATGCTATGCAATTATAGGCGTAAACTCTTAATTTGCTAAATAAGGATCTCTGATGGTATTGCGTCCACTTCATTTAAGGTGTTCACATATTTTATATCATGTCTCTTTAGGGATTAACAGGCGTTCTGGGAATGCAAGGTGCAGAGGGGAAGATAGGGCCACAGGTAATATATGCACTTTTTACCTTAAAATAATCTTGTTATTTTTAAAGTGTCTGATCAAACAAAACATACAAACTTTCAGGTAGATTTTTAAACTCTGACATTAACGTATTTCAAAACTACACACATGTAAACAATAACACATCCTTCCGGAATTAGCCTTCTGGATTAGCCTACTATTATGGCTGAAAAGCTCTAAGCAACTGTGTATTTAAAATAACACTTCTGTGAGTTTTGTCACATCTTTTGATGAAGAGTGGTGTTCTTTTTCCTTAGGGAGGACCAGGAGATGATGGGAATCCAGGTTCAGCCGGGTCTACGGGAACAAGAGGTGCACCAGGACCAATGGGTCTACCTGGACCTAAAGGCTTCAGTGTAATTCTCTAATATATGTTTATTTATATAAAAAAGCCATAAGATTATATTCTTAATTTTACTGATATGTGTCATTTTGTCTATTAAAATGTATCTCATAACACCTTGTGTGAGCAAAAAGTACATAAGGGTGATTCTTCTAGGGGGACTTTTCTGTCCCCTAGATTTACTGATTTTAAATATTTAGAACAACACTATAAAAAAAAAACCCCATCACTCTAAGTTCAAACGATAGATTATAACAGTTTACTTTACAGAGTTTTTTTAAGTGTTGAAATGTTACATTTTCGGACTGTCTCCTATCTTGACATTTTAACAGAAAAGTGTTAAACTCATATTTGCTAAGAAATTATATTTTTAATTAATTTGGTATGTACTGTATGTGTACAGTTTGTAGCTATTTTAGCAACAAAGAATCATTGTCTCAATACTTCTGTCATTATTATTATTATAATTTTTAAAGATAATTAGTTGCTAGAAAACTTGACGGGTTAGTACTTTAAGTCCAAGGTTATTCTGCTTTTTCTCTAAAAGAAAAAAAAAAAGTAATTTCCATCACATACAATTACCATCACACACAGTGTCAAAATTCCATGCTATTAGACATTACATCAAAAGCCACTTGAAGGATGACGAAGGCTATTGATCAGATCTTTTTTCCAGGATGTTATAAATGTTTTAATATAGATGAAGCATTATTTGAAGACGCTTCAGTAGACAAACATGCCTCTAATGGACAAATTACCTATTTATATTGTAGTAAACATGTTAAAATGTTTACTAAAAAAGAATAGAGAGTCAATGATAATGAGTTTTTTGTTATAAATGTGATGATTTCCTCTTCCCTTCTGTTTTCCTGTAATGAAATGAGTTTTTCTGAATATTCAGGGTGATCCAGGGAAAGCAGGAGAGACAGGATCTCCAGGAGGTGCAGGACAAAGAGTGAGTCCTGGCTTACAATTATAGTGCAACATCGCTATGGCAAGCTTAAAACAAGCTGTAACATTTCAAAACAAGCTATTATAAAAGACTTCTAGTGTAAAGACCGTCAGTGCTGGTATTGTATAGCATAGTGATTTAAGAGTCAAGTGAATCAGTATGATTTGATATGATGGTTATGATTCCTGCAGGGACCTAATGGAAAAGATGGAGAAGAAGGTCCAGCGGGAACTCCAGGTCCTCCCGTAAGTCTTCCAATTAGTAATTTATGGCACATTTATGTCTGTTTAAATTTTTGGTGTATTCTGATTGGTCGACTTAGCTATTTCAGGTATTTCAAGCAATATGTCTGTTGTGGTAAAATATTAAGAAGTGGAGCTCATAGCATTGGCTGAGTATATTTTATTTATTTTCAGGGAGAAGGAGGGAAGAGAGGTGAACAGGGACCTCCTGGACTAACTGGCTTTCAAGTATGTTCTTTTTTCTTTGTTTATGCATTTATTCAGAGATTACTTTGAATGCTCAATGTTCAAATGCTCTTAAACAGGTCATATCATGAGAAATTGTCCTTGATCTTTTCAAGCTGTAAACTGCCAGTTTTAAAACTCAAAGCTGCCTCCCTAGTCCCAAAAGACAATCTATCAAAATCAAGCAAAACCAGTGATTTCTGAATCCTAGGATTAACAATGGTATTTATTCACTTCAGTCAAGGAGGTCAAGGAGGTCAAGGAGGTCATTCAAGGATATAGAACATAAAAACGTGGCTAAAATGTGGGGTACTGTAATCTGTCAAACTTAGTGCTGTGTGTACCACACAAATCATTTTGGTGTAAACTTGACTAACAATATACATGGACCTCGAAGACAAAAAATAAAATAAGATAAAAATGTATATGACCCTTTTAAAAATGAAAAATTCACATATCTGTAAGTAAACTTGATATGATTTGTCCCTGTTAGAGTTAAATCTATTATTAATTATGCTAAATGTCTAGGGTTTGCCTGGACCCCCAGGCCCACCAGGAGAGTCGGGAAAACCAGGCGATGAGGTGGGTTGATAATTTCTTTGTGCTCTTTACTTGATCATTATATTCCACACTTTTCTTCTTGTCATTTCTGCTGGACAGGTAGAACACAAACTGACTGAGAATGGGAATTATTAAAGAACTCTATGGCTTTGATTTTTTCCCCCTCAGGGTATCCATGGAGAGGCTGGTGGTGCAGGGCAGACTGGTCCAAGGGTGAGCCTGTTGTACTTGCACTGCAGCGTATCAGAGCACAGCATTTATCAGTGCACATAAGAAATATCCCAGTATTTTTATCTGTCATTTTTGTAGGGTGAACGTGGAACCCCTGGAGAGAGAGGTGATTCAGGGCCTAATGGGTTACCAGGAACCAAAGGAAGCCCAGGAACCCCTGGACCTGATGGTCCCAAGGTTAGAGTCACATTTTTACTCACTAATAATCATCAAGAATGCTGCATGGTGCAATGCATACATTTAGTTCCAAAAAGATGATATAATTCAACATAATCAACATAATCAACATGACAACAATAATGGCTGTGCAGGGTAAACCAGGTCCAACTGGAACTATAGGAGAACCAGGATCACCAGGCTTACAGGGCATGCCAGGAGAAAGAGGGATAACTGGACCAGCTGGGCCTAAAGGAGAAAGTGTGAGTGTGGAATCAGAGGCTTTGGCACATGTTAAACATTTGCACGTGCATAACAAATACAGTATATTTTAGTTTCATGCTTTGCAGTCAGTGCAACAATATTGCATATATTAAATGCCTCGGTTGGTCAGGCTCTGTTAGGGATGACGGCTGACATATAGATGACTCTCTAATATCCTTTGGCAGGAAGTTAATATTCTCTAATATTATCTGTGAAACATTATCGGTGTGGTGACGTGAAGTAGCAAAGGAAACCACATCTGTAACACATCAATACAGAGTTCTCTATGTTTTTCTTATTGATTTGCTCAAAACCTTGTGTTTTAATACTCTTTATCTGTTTTCTCAGGGCGCAGTGGGTAACAGAGGGGCTGAAGGGGCGGCTGGCAATGATGGGGCTCGAGTGAGTGATCTGTAATACAGGAAGAACTGAACCTACCAGTCAATAATTCATTTCTGACCCATTTCTTAACACAACAGGGGTTACAAAGACACTAAATAAAATGTATTTTATGTGTGTAGGGATTACCCGGACCTGTTGGACCTATTGGACCAGCCGGTCCATCTGGGGAGAAGGTTTGATTTAAAAAATAAAAATATAAATTAAAGGGATAGTTCACCCAAAAATGAAAATTCTGTCATTATTTACTCACCCTCAAGTTATTCCAAATCTGTATGAATTTCTTTCTCCTGCTGAACACAAAAGAAGATATTTAGAAGAATGTCGGGTAATCAAACAGTTGATGGACCCCATTGACCCCATACTATGGACGTCAATGGGGTGCATCAACTGTTTGATTACCCGACATTCTTCTAAATATCTTCTTTTGTGTTCAGCAGGAGAAAGAATTTCATACAGATTTGGAATAATTTGAGGGTGAGTAAAGGATGGAATGATTTTCATTTTTGGGTGAACTTTTCCTTTAAACTATTCATAAGTGGTTAATTGATCCTGTCTGCACTACCTCGTAGTGTTTTTTTTTCTACAATGCTGAAACTTTGAAGTTTCTTCTGTTCTTTAGAAGTACTGATTAAAAAGTACATTTTACATATGTTGCTACTTATATGTACTCAGAACTGATTGTTCAATTACAGGGAGAACAAGGCCCAAAAGGCCCTTCTGGATCTCCAGGCTCCAGAGCAATGGCTGTGAGTAGAGCAGTTTACCAGAAGAAAACCGATGTTCGCTGAAGTTCTTTACTCATGTGATTCACAATTCCACTGATGTATTGTGTTTCAGGGCTCACCTGGAGAACCAGGTCCTACTGGTCCTGTGGGGTTTGCTGGGCCTCCCGTAAGTCCATCCATCCATCATAAAACATATTTCTTTGATATAATATGCCATAAGCTGTAAACATATGTTTTTTGTGCTAGGGTCCTGATGGTCAGCCTGGAGTTAAAGGTGAAACTGGAGAGGAAGGTGCAAAGGGAGAGACGGGATCTCCAGGGCCTCGGGGAATGGCAGGAAAACCTGGACCACAGGTGAGCAATATATATATGCAAATGTATATGGGTTGATAGACTAAAAAACATGTATAAATATAGTACTTCTTTTAGGGAGTGACTGGAATTACAGGCCTTAAAGGTGGAAGAGGTACTCAAGGAGCAGCTGTAAGTTACAAAAATCATGGTATCAAAATCAAGTTTATCAAATTGCTTTGTTATTTGCTGAATCCTTTAGCTGCTTTTCTTTCTCTCTTTTGTGGAATCCTCTTTGGCTTTCTCCTTTTGCTAAAAGGGTCCCAGTGGTTTCCCAGGATCCCCAGGAGGTGTCGGCCCACCAGGCTCTGCTGTGAGTGACAATCCCTAATATGGATTTAACCAACAAAGCAGTGCTTAACAGCTAGTCCTTCAAATAGTATTTGCAATGTGTTTGATTCTTTTTGACCAATAAATTAAGACACTTGGCTTCTCATGTCACATATGGACTCTAATCTGATTATACTGATATATTTCTCAGGGTCCAGTTGGCGAGCCTGGTCCTATCGGAGCCCCCGGAAAAGAGGGCCCACCTGGGCTTCTGGGAGAACCTGGAGGTTCTGGCCGCCAGGGGGAGCGTGGAAACCCTGGACCTGCTGGTAACCCTGGAGACAAAGGGGAACCAGGAGATGACGGACTGCCAGTATGTGATTCCTTTTCACTATATAAAACTAAAAAAAGAAACTAAAGGGCTTTTCACAAATTCACACTGCACTTAACCCCAGGATATCATTGTTCTTAACCCTGCTTTTAACCCAGTGAAAAGGAACGTTTCACACTTGTAATTTAGAAGCGAGGTTTGCACCACTTTTTACCCGTGGTTATGAAACCCTGCTTTTGCTGTGTCAACCCTGCATTGTGGTGCCAAATGTGTATCGTGTGAAATGATGCTGTGTTAGAAAGTTACGACTTGATGTTTAGTAACAGACAGCCAATCGTGTGCTTCATATTCACTTTAGACACAGAAAGACAGCACATTGTATAAATAGTAGTTTCAGCGTTTGAAGGCACAGATATCAAATGGTGACAGAAAACATGACAAATGGAGTGAAGAAGAGACTGAAAAGTCTGAAAAGTCCATTCAGGATAAACTTGATTGTAGTATAGTCGGCACAATATAATATGAGGATGTTCAACGCTAGAGCCTTTATGTAAACAGGTCGCTTGCAGCGTTCATCCAATCAGTTGCACTGACACCAGAAATATGCAATTAAGGATGTTAACCCAGGGTTAAGGGATGTACAATGTTAAGCGTCAGCTTATAAATACCCAGGATTAATTCTTAACCATGTGAAGCAAGATAACCAGGATTCTGTTGTCCCGGGGTTTAGAATGAACCAGGGTTAACTATTTCAAGTGTGAAAAGCCCTCATGTGTTCAGTATACAGAATTATAATGAAATCACTTTAACTCTTTTCCCGCGTAAAAAAAAAAGGTTGTACAGTGTTTTTGATCATTTATCACAAATTTCATGTCCCCCTGAATATTTTTTTTGTTTGAATATCTGAACATGCCATATGTCAAAAGAAAGAACAGCCTCTGCTTTAAAAAATATATTTACTCTATTCTGAATGTGGGAAAGTGTCATAAAAAAGCAACATTTTGAACAGAAAGCTGAGAAATTTAGCAATTTGTTCAAAGACTACAACATGCATAAGCAATGCTTTAATCGCTTGTTACTGCTCCCGTTTTGCGTCATTGGCGGGGAAAGAGTTAATACTTTATTCCAAAACTCATACTCTTCTTTAACTTTCTTAGGGCCCAGATGGGCCACCAGGATCTGCCGGAACTCCAGGACAGAGGGGACTTGTGGGTCTTCCTGGAATGAGAGGAGAGCGTGGTATGGCTGGCCTTCCTGGACCTGCAGTAAGTCATCACTTCTATCATCTTGTCATGCAAGTGAATCAAAATTTGTCTTTTTAGAATTAAATTTCCCAGCCTCTGTTTTTTTTGTTTTTTTATTTTTTTTATTAGTCAAAGATGATTTGACACCCCATCTACTATCTATTTGTTTTTTTCAAGGGTACACCAGGAAAAGCTGGCACCCCAGGTCCCCAAGGAACCAAAGGTGGTGCTGGACCTATTGGTTTGCCAGGAGCAGCCGGACCCCGAGGAGATGCTGGTTCAGAGGTATGAGATGTTAGTGTAAGAAACACAGTGGAGACGGTTGGTTACATTTATACAAAGCATTCTTAATTACTTCCTTCTTAAATTAGGGTTTGGCTGGAGCTGATGGAATTCAAGGAGCTGATGGCATCATTGGAGCCAGAGTAGGAACCCATTCATCATTTGACATAAAAAATTATAACCAAATATGGCCAAATTCACATGATGTGTTAACTTGCTTTTAGGGTGACAGAGGAGACCCAGGCCCAGAGGGTCTTGCAGGTGGCCAGGGAACCCCAGGAACCCCAGGACCAGTCGGTACTCCAGGAGGTCCAGGACAGAGAGGAGATCAGGTTTGTTTCCTGTATCCATTGCTGATACTTCAAAGTAGATGTTTAATACATTTATTGGTCCCACTTTATATTAGGTTTCTTAAACTACTATGTACTAACATTTAAATGAATCATTAGATACAATGCACTTATTGTGGACATACATGTGTTTACATTGTACTTATATTTAAGAAATACCTGCATGTAATTACAGCTGTAATCACACTGTTGATTCCTTTCCTCTTAACCAACCCTTGAACCTAACCATACCACTAAACCAGTCCATAACCCTACCCGTATCCCACCGCAATAGCAGCAAACATGTTTTTCAATACAACATGAACACAATAAGTACATTGTACTTATTTTTTGACATAGTTGTCAAAGATAAAAGTGTGACCCATTTATTTTTATTAACAGCATGTAGACTTACATTATTTAAAGAAATAATCCTTGCATAATGTAATACAATGAAGCAATGTCTTTAATCTTGTAGCCTTTTATATAGCTTTGCTGTTTTATTTGTTGATTTTGCTGACAGGGTGCAAGAGGCCCACCTGGTCCTGATGGTCAGGCAGGAATCAGAGGGAAAAAAGTAAGTCCGCCTATTCACATATTGGTACACAACTTCAGTAGCATCGTAAATCTTCCTCTTTTAAATATATATAAACAGTATCTTGGAAATAAAACAATAGTTTTTAAGGGGAAAGAATAAATATGATTTCTTGATTTTAATTTAATTTATAAATAATGTTATTAATATATTCATATATTATTATTGTATTAATAATAAAATATGAAATTTGTCATTATAAGTCATGCTTTGGCCCTCTTATGGGTTCCAGCCCTCTGGTTGTTAAACACTTGTCTAGATTGCAGGGTGGCCAAGGCCCAATAAAATTATACATATTTTTACGTGTCACTTTGGAATACTCAATTCTGATTAGTCAATTGTGGCCAATTATTTATTTATATTTGTTTTATACTATGTTTTGTGTAGTGAACTATTTCCCCCCCCATCATTGAGATTTAATGTCTTTAATGTCACTCCACACAGTCTCTTTCTTTACATGTATTCAAATAATTTAAACCTCAGTCTACATTTTATTTCCATTTATTTATTTAATAAGTTATTGGCAAACATGCATGACCCTTCTGCACTGGGGTCCTGATGATCCAGTCAGGTTGCGACAATGTCCTTTGAATAATGAATGATAATAAACAGCTAACTATACATTATCCTTTTCATATATTAAATACAATTTAATAAAAGCAAATTAGACATGAACACTTCAGACAATACAATTTGTGGAAATGACACAAGGAGAACCTATGCTACATTCACGCCATGTAATTACTGTAGTTTCGAGATGACATCATGTGATGTTCACGTCCTTGGATAATTATGCATTAGATGGCAACACTAAATGAATCTGCAACGGTCAGGTGGTATAGCAGTCACGTGGCACAAGTAGGAGCTCTCAGAAAATTCCCAGCTTACAAATTTAAATTACGAGCTCTATGAGGACGTGAACGCTTTTTACAAGTTAAAATCTCATAATTAGGGTACGTGAACAACCCACAGCAAAAATATCTTCTAATCAACCTTAGGGACCACAAGGACCGATGGGAGACAAAGGTGACAAAGGAGACGCGGGTGAGAGAGGTCAGAAGGGCCACCGTGGCTTCACTGGACTCCATGGGCTACCTGGAGCATCAGTACGTATAATTGACAATATGTCACCTGTCACACAATACAATATCCATCCCTTAATAATCATCTGTCAATCATTTCCTTTCAGGGTGCTACAGGGGATGATGGTGCTATAGGAATCATTGGACCAAGTGGGCAAAGAGTGAGCGAGAGATTGAAATGTCACTCAACATTGATTTCACAAATCACCAGCAATACATGTGCATGTTGAACAGACTTTAATTTGAAATATGTCAATGTTAGGGAGCCCCTGGTCCTGTTGGACCACTAGGAAAAGAAGGAGATGTCGGTCTACCTGGAGCATTGGGGGCTCCTGGATCTCGAGGTGACATAGGAGATTTTGGACCAGAGGTGAGGCATGAGATCATGTGTATGATGCATTTTATGTTTATTATGAGATGAGATCTTCCTGTTGATACAAAAACAACTTAAACCCGCCTAAGGAAGTTTGCTGGTCTTAGCTGGATTAGAGAGGTTTGGCCATTTTTCACATAGGAAAAATCTAATCACTGTCTATAATTTATACAAAACGTTTTTTCTTGTCTCTTTTGGCAAATTTTCCATCTTTAATGACTCATAATCAGATACATTGTACTTTGTGATTCATAATCATGATCAGATGTGATTAGATGTTTAAACACTAATGTTCAGCATAAACAGTATTCACCCATCTGTCTGTAGGGACCCCCCGGAGAACCTGGCCCAGCTGGACCCCCAGGTGCTCCTGGCCCCCCAACAGCTGCTGTAGATGACCTTTTTGGTACAAACTTCGACCTTGATGTCGAAGCTGAGCTAGAGGAACCCCCACCTCCCCCGCCAGAGTTCAATGAGGATGAAGCAAGACCCAATAACGGATCTGATGCAGTTCGGGGCGACAGTGAGGTTCACTTGTCTCTTAAGAGTCTGGGAAGTCAGTTGGACAGCATGCGCAGTCCTGATGGCACTCGCCAGTATCCTGCCCGCACGTGCCAGGACCTGAAACAGTGCTATCCTCTGAAGAAGAGCGGTGAGTGAGATGAACCTGCACACATTTTAGAATAACTGTAGCTCAGAATGCTTTAGTTGAACTGACCCTGATCAGCTACAGTATGAAACAGTACGTCCTGGTTTGTATTTGATTCATCTCAAGTCACCAAAAATTAAGCATTTACTCATGCTGTTCCAAACCCAAACGACTTACTTTTATTTTGTGTGTGTGTGTATACACAGTATATATACAGGTGTGTGTATATATATATATATATATATATACACACACACACACACTGAACAAAATTATAAACGCAACACTTTTGTTTTTGCCCCCATTTTTCATGAGCTGAATTCAAAGATCTAGGACTTTTTTTCTATGTACACAAAAGGCCTATTTCTCTCAAATATTGTTCACAAATCTGTCTAAATCTGTGTTAGTGAGCACTTCTCCTTTGCCGAAATAATCCATCCACCTCACAGGTGTGGCTTATCAAGATGCTGATTAGACAGCATGATTATTGCACAGGTGTGCCTTAGGCTGGCCACAATAAAAGGCCACTCTAAAATGTGCAGTTTTACTGTATTGGGTCCGGGGGGGTCCGAAAACCAGTATCTGGTGTGACCACCATTTGCCTCACGCAGTGCAACACATCTCCTTCGCGTAGAGTTGATCAGGTTGTTGATTGTGGCCTGTGGAATGTTGGTCCACTCCTCTTCAATGGATGTGCGACGTTGCTGGATATTGGCAGGACCTGGAACACGCTGTCGTATATGCCGATCCAGAGCATCCCAAACATGCTCAATGGGTGACATTTCCGGTGAGTATGCTGGCCATGCAAGAACTGGGATGTTTTCAGCTTCCAGGAATTGTGTACAGATCCTTGCAACATGAGGCCGTGCATTATCACGCTGCAACATGAGGTGATGGTCGTGGATGAGTGGCACAACAATGGGCCACAGGATCTCGTCACGGTATCTCTGTGCATTCAAAATGCCATCAATAAAATACACCTGTGTTCGTTGTCCATAACATACACCTGCCCATACCATAACCCCACCGCCACCATGGGCCACTTGATCCACAACGTTGACATCAGCAAACCGCTCACCCACACGACGCCATACACGCTGTCTGCCATCTGCCCTGTACAGTGAAAACTAGGATTCATCCGTGAAGAGAACACCTCTCCAAAATGCCAGACGCCATCCAATGTGAGCATTTGCCCACTCAAGTCGGTTACGACGACGAACTGCAGTCAGGTCGAGACCCCGATGAGGACGACGAGGATGCAGATGAGCTTCCCTGAGACGGTTTCTGACAGTTTGTGCAGAAATTCTTTGGTTATGCAAACTGATTGTTGCAGCAGCTGTCTGGGTGGCTGGTCTCAGACGATCTTGGAGGTGAAGATGCTGGATGTGGAGGTCCTGGGCTGGTGTGGTTACACGTGGTCTGCGGTTGTGAGGCCGGTTGGATGTACTGCCAAATTCTCTGAAACGCCTTTGGAGACGGCTTATGGTAGAGAAATGCCTTCCTGCATTCAGCATGCCAATTGCACGCTCCCTCAAAACTTGCGTTATCTGTGGCATTGTGCTGTGTGATAAAACTGCACATTTTAGAGTGGCCTTTTATTGTGGCCAGCCTAAGGCACACCTGTGCAATAATCATGCTGTCTAATCAGCATCTTGATATGCCACTCCTGCGAGGTGGATGGATTATCTCAGCAAAGGAGAAGTGCTCACTAACACAGATTTAGACAGATTTGTGAACAATATTTGAGAGAAATAGGCCTTTTGTTACTAAGATCTTTGAGTTCAGCTCATGAAAAATGGGGGCAAAAACAAAAGTGTTGCGTTTAGAATTTTGTTCAGTGTATATTTTTTTGTCTCATTTTGCAATATTAATATTATTCAAACATCCAAAATAAGATCATTTTACCTGATAAGTGATGCAAAACTGCATGAGATCTAAAGTCTGTTTAGTGAATGTTTTTAATGCGAGTGTATTTCGTCTCATTGCACTGGCAGATTTTCTTTTACTAGTTTTAAGTATAAATGTAAAAGTGAAAAATTTGGGTAAAAAAATGTAAACAAGAACAACTGAAATTTTATTCAAAATCGATTTTCTGAAAACAATTTTTAAAATGATATGCAGTTTTCCATCTCAGGTAAATGTATTATTTTGTAATAAGGATGTTTAGATATTTGACTGGAAAATACAGATTAATAAAATTATTATGTTTTCTTCTTCAGTGAATGTGTATTGTAAGAAAAAGAGCTTCCCTGACACTCCAAAATAATTCTGTTATTTAGTTATTATTTCGTACTGTTTTAAACTAGGGTTGACAATAGAATAAAATAATTATGATTAATCTCATTATTTATAATAATATGAACATTTCAGTGTTAAATCTTGTATTAAACATATTTAATATCTTAAATTAATTAGGCTAATTATTGTGACTGTCCTACAAAATACATTTTGTAAAGTCTTTGCAACTGTTCTGAGTTGTCCTAGACCACCATTTTAAAAACTGTTTTTTAAACCCGTTTAAACCTTTATGGTTTTTCATATTTTTTTGTACAATATCATGGAAGAAACATAAATACTACAGGCCTTCAACCACATAATAGTCTGGGGGTAAAGGGTTATGGGTTAAAACATCTTTTATATAATTGACAAAAGTATGCAACACCAGCAGGCATTGTGTGAGAAAATAATCTTCTGCTCATTCAGTGAATGAATAATTAGATTCATTGAATTAAACACAGTGTTCCTTATCAGAAATCTACAGGAATTGCCCTTAAATGGAGTGTAAGAATAAAGAAACCACAGCCACTAACCAATATATATAGGTTATGTAATATTTGACAGGATATATTTGCAGGATTCCCGACCTCAAAGCAAGATCCAATTATGTCAGGAATAAAACAAACACAGCTGCCCACAGTAAGCATGGTTGTACCATATCAGAAAACAGATGTGCATTCATCTGTCAATGAGCTGAATCATGATCCAGATTGCTTGGACTAGCCCAGACCTCAAACCACATAAATGCTGTGTGCAAGAAGTTTGATAGAAGAATAAGAACCTACTTACAGATTTATTTACAATTTCCCACCAACAAAATAAAAAAATGAACATTTCCTGATTATCCAAGGTGTATATGACTTTCTTTCCTCAAAATAAGAGAAATTAAGGTTTTGGAGGAAAACATTCCAGGATTTTTCTCCATCTAATGCAAGTGAAGGGTGCTCAACGTAGACCATTTTTGATGGTTCGAAATCCATATGTAGGCAGCTTCATATGGGTCCACACAAGCCCAGCTGATGAATCTAGTGAATCAATCAGTCATTTTCAGAAAAAGATTAAAAAAATACTTTTCAGCTACAAATGCTCGCCTTGGTCCAGCTCTGCGAAGCTCGTTCAGGATACAGTTGAGTTCACGACCTCTTGCGTGACGTATACATGTTGGGATGGTCACGTGACAAAGGCCACACAAGAGTCATTATAATCCAGTGTGATATACTGTATTATGCAATAATCAATGATATACTGTATATGTGAGGATCTCACTGTTTTAAAAGTACATCTCTCTTTCTCAATGTATCCCAGGTGATTATTGGATAGACCCGAATGAGGGCAGCGCTAGAGACGCCATCCAAGTGTACTGTAACATGGAAATGGGGGAGACCTGTATACCTGCCAACCCTGCCAGTATCCCACGTAAGAACTGGTGGACATCACGCTCCAGCTTACCAAAACCAGTCTGGTATGGAGCAACCATGAACCGGGGAACTAAGGTTAATATAAGTACAATGGTGAACATCAAAAATATTTGCCCTGTATATGTCACTTAAATGTATATTTCCTACTCTTATTTTACTCCTCTTCAGTTCACCTATGGAAACAAAGAGGCATCAGCTAACATGGTATCAGTCCAGTTAAGGTTTCTCCGCCTTCTGTCAAAAGAAGCAGCACAGACCGTCACCTACCACTGCAAAAACAGTGTGGCCTATAAAGATGAGAGGAACAGCAATCTGAAGAAGGCTTTAGTCCTAAAGGCTTCTAATGGACAGGACATCAAGGCATATAGCAGCAACCGTCTGAAGTACACCGTCATCACCGACGGATGCTCTGTATGTTTCGATTTTTGACTTTGTATTGTTTGGCAACATTTACTACATAAAATGGAAATTAGTTTTGGGGAAGCTACTTTTCCAATTTTAGATTGTTTGGGTAAAAGCTAATCATACGTTTAAGTAGTTAAACTAATAGATAACATTTAAAAGAGTAGTACATTAAAAACTATTTAAGTAGGCATATTTATATTTTAATATAGTTTGTTTGAACAATTACATGTATTTGTCTCAATTATGCTGACACATACTGTACAGTGTACACTACTGGTCAAAAGTTTGGAATAATAATTAAAAACAATTTTTTTTTGAAAAAGTTTCTTATGCTCACAAGGCTGCATTTGTTTAATTAAAAATGTATGTATTCCTTTGATGGCAAAGCTGCATTTCCAGCATTATTACTCCAGTCTTCAGTGTCACATGATCCTTCAGAAATCATTCTAATATGCTCATTTGCTGTTCAAGAAACATTTCTTATTATTGTATAAGCTGAAAACAGTTTTTGCCCCTTAATATTTTTGTAGAAATTGTGATACAATACAATAGTATTCAAAAGTGTGGGGTAAGTAAGACATTTATTCAGCAAGGATGCATTAAATTGATCAAAAGTGAGAGTAAAGACATATATAATGTTACAAAATATTTTTATTTCAAATGAATGCTGCTCTTTTAAACATTCTTTTCATCATCAAAAGTGTCATGATTTTCAACATTGATAATAATTAGAATCATTATTAATAATTTAGTACCAATAATAATTGAGCACCAAGTCAGCATATTAGAATGATTTCTGAAGGATCATGTGAGACTGAAAACTGGAGTAATGATGCTGAAAATTCAGCTTTGCCATCACAGGAATAAATTACATTTTAAAATAAATTAAAATAGAAATGGTTCTTTTAGATTGTAATAATTTTTAGCAATATTACTGTTTTTAGTGTACTTCAAAAATAAATAAATGAAGCTTTGGTGAGCATAAGAGACTTCTTTTAAAAGCATAAAAAAACCTTAATTCTTGTAGTGTACATTTACTCTAATAAATACAACTAATTTAAAATACTGAGTTAATACTGAGACAGTGATACTGAAAAATGTAGCTGTTACTGTAAAAGTTACTATTATATTTGCTATATAAGTTCACTCTGATTACACTTGTGCTAGTAGGTGTTCTTACATGACTTAAGTATCCAACTTTATCACACAGCGGATCACTGTATGCATTCTCATTGGTAGTTTCCACATCACATTCTATTCTCATTTGCATAAAATCATCACTCTGTTAAACTTTGTTGCATCGCTGTTGCTTGAAATTATCTAATCTCACTGAATGACTTGCGGTCATTTCGCTGCTGCAAATTGCTGCGAATCAGTGTGAATGGTCCTTAAGTTAGTTAGTCCCCAATGCTGATGACAATGTCAAGATTAGCATTCAGTAAGTGTTCTCATTTATGTAAAAATGCTACCAATGGAAAAACTCACAATTTTCCCTCTTTGTTCCTCTCTCCAGAAACCCAACGGCGAATGGGGCAGGACTGTCTTTGAGTACCGCACACAAACCCTTTCACGGCTCCCGATTGTGGACTTGGCTCCAGTGGATATAGGTGGCCAAGATCAGGAGTTTGGCATTGATATCGGCCATGTGTGCTTCTCATGAAGTCAAGGATAAAAGCATCATAATTTGGACTGGAGTTCTCAGCCAATACAGTATTTATTGTCAAACGCCGTCTGTAAGGGCCTTGAGGGATTTCTGACCTTTATTTCATGATTATTCATGATGATTTCCACTAGCCTGTGGTGTATGAGTGCATGAGAGACTATATGGACCCTTTAATTTATACTTTATACGCCATGTGTTATTAAAGTATGTGAAAACATTGATTTGAAATGAATTCAAAAAGTCATGTTTTACAAATTTGACAGCCTTGAGTGTCTAACATGTATGATGTTTTGTTGATGTTGTTCACCCTTAAATTGCAGTCATTTCTAGGGGATTTTGAAGGTTAAGTGAATCTGGATGAGATAGATGAGTTTGTTTGTGTAGTATTAAAGTAGGATCTTATTCAGGGTAGCATTCAATTCCCCAACAGTTCTCTTCCCAATCCCAATTGACCATACGAGAGAGAAATCAAACTGTTGGATGGATGATTAATTTATACTTAATTATTAATGAAAACTCTCACAGAAGCCAATGTTGGTCTCATTAAAAGACTCATTAGCCTACAATACATGACACAAAGAAACTCTTTATCCAGCTTTTTGTACTCTTAAGAGGGGAGATGGGCAGCAATTGTTTGTAATGAATTCCAGATTAAATATTTGAAATCCTTTTCAACAGGAATCATTTGAGTTTTATCATGAATAAATGTTAGTAGAGTAACGGTTTACTGCTGTTGAAAAAAAACCCCACAAAGCTAATATGGTGTGCTATCAGTTTTCATTTATTCGCCATTAAAGAGCAAGTGATAAGCATTAAACAAATATTAAAACAGCCATCAATGAAAGAGAAAAGGATAGGAACATCTGGAAATATAAATGGAGAACCTCAACAATGATTTTGCTGAACATATGAAAGACTGACCAGTTTTTGATAAATCTATAACCCTGATGATGTTTAGTATATTAATAGTTTAGATATAATATAACCTTTTAGTCTTTGCACCATTACAACATGAGCAACCTCCTCAGCAACAACTGCAACCACAAATTATTATAATTTGGCAAGGATTCTAAACACAACTTGGCCATGAATGAATACATCTTTGTATTTCAAAACGCCATCTAAATTTGGTCCAAACTCTAGAAAAATTCTAGAAAGAGCTAGAGCACATTTTGTGTCAATCTCTCTTTTAACAATTTCTGTTTCAGGATTAAGAAGTTAAAATACACAAATCATCAATCTTAATGTTGATTTTATTATATAAAAATAGAAATGACCTCTACAGACCTTTTTGAGGCTCCTGCTACATTTCTTTCAAACTCAATTCAAAATACAAATATTAAATATGTGATTTTTTTTTAGGGTTTTGAGGTCAAGAATCACAGCGTATATAAAAATGTCTTTCCAAAATCAGCATCGGCTGTCCACCTGATCCAGGGAAAACACCGTCCCCTCTAGAGTCAGTCCCATTTGGAACCCCTCCTGCCGAAACAACAAATGTGAAATATGAACTAAACTGTGAGATCAATAAAAACATGTAACAAGGTCAATGAAAAAGATAATTCAAGTATAGATAAGACTATATAATAACTTTCATTATTAACATTCTAACAAACAAAACATCATCACATTGTTTAATGCTAACAGACCAGTAGTTCATGTACATTCAAAATTGTTATCTTTAAAATGAACCACTACAGTGAAACCGGCTTCACATTGCACACATAAGCAGCACTGAAGTGTTAATTCTTTATTTTGTTTCTAAGCCGTTCTTCTGCATCTGTGGTTGTGAAATGTCGACTTTCATGAATGCAGTCTCAATGCATGCAGCCAATAGGAATGAGTCTCTATCAGTGCACATTTTCAATGATTTTTCTTCATGTTACACATTGAATAAATAAGCTTAGGGCTGAAACTTCCAGCAGCATGGTACTGCTTATGTGTGTGTAAACAAAAATGAGATGGCATGCATGCAATACCCAGCAACACAAAGAATCCGCAACTGCAGAACTAAACGCCTGTCATTGACAAAGTTCACCCCAGCCCTTCTCAGCTCAATTTTAATATATTTGACCATAAATTCAATTCTGCACACTCACAAAATAGGTCCAGAAATTGGGGAAAGAAAAAAAATCAGCATGTTGGTTTAACATATTATAGGGTTAGTTGACCCGAAAATGAAAATTCTGTCATTAATTACTAGTCGTTCCAAACCCGTTTCGTTCATCTTTGGAACACAAATGAAGATATTTTTTATGAAATCTGAGAGCTTTCTGTCCCTCCACTTTGACGTTTCAAAACGTCCATTAAAGAGATCGTAAAACTAATCCATAGTAACATTTTCTGAAGAGACATGATCGCTTTATATGATGAACAGATTGAGTTCAGGCTTTTATTCACATATAAACATTGATCAGCGAACATAAACAGATAGAAACAACTGAATCTGCTACACACGCGAGAATGAACCTTATTGGTTCTTGCACGTCAAGCGAACATGTTTTAGCTTCCATTTACAACAACTAATGTGTGAGTTGATGAATGTTTATATGTAAATAAAAGCCAAAATTCAATCTGTTCATCATTTAAAGTGATTGTGTCTCTTCAGAAAATTTGGACTAAACCGCTCAATTCATATGGATTACTGTAGTTTTATGATCTCTTTATAAACGTTTTGAAGCATCAAAGTGGTAGTTGCGTAGCTGTCAATTGGAGGGACAGAAAGCTCTCAGATCTTCATTTGTGTTCAGAAGATAAAAATCTTACAAGTTTGGAATGACATGAGGTTGAGGTTGAGTAATTAATGAGAGAATATTTATTTTTGGGTGAACTAACCCAGTAAGACATACAACACCATTTAGACACAGCAAAATACCATATATAGATAGAGCAAAATTCATGCTTGTAAATCTTGTAAAACCATATTAAAATACTAGAGGATCCACTGTGAGGTGAAATCACAAATGAAAGTGTACAAACCATCTCTGCCGCTGAGAGGTTGGGGGTGGCATTAAGGGTGAAAAGAGAGATGAAGATAATTGAATTATTCAGGATTACAGGATTTACAGACAGGAGTGCAAATGATAGGGTGACGGGTCTAATAATCTCATAACAGGTGGGATGTCCTCATAAATGGAAACTTCCATAATCCTTTGGATTATTGGAATGGGAATTAAAAACGGTCTATCGTACAGTGGGGTGAATGCTGCCAAATACTCCTCATATGCTCTGATCTTTTAATACAGTCTGACAATCATGTTAGCTGCTTCTACTGTTTTTGTTTATGATACATTATTGACATTTCTCTCTCCCATGTCTAGAATTCTATCATAATCCTATTCAAAACATATGAGCAACATGTTCAAAATGATTCACACTTTTTTTTTATATAGCATTTCAATTTGGAGATATTGCACATTGCATCAGAGACCAAATTAAAACCTTATGATACATAAACAAGTAGTGCTGTTGTAGAGTTATAGAGAATATAAAGATTGTGCTTGAATTCTACAATATTTAGTAGATGCATGATATTATACAAATAAAATAACTTTTACAGAATATAAACATGCATAATTTATTGGTACCATATTCATTATCCAACAATATATATATATTTTAAATATAACATGAAAATAATCATCATATTGATCAGAATTGTAATATTGTTGAATATGTAAATTACAGATTAAAAACTAAATAAATGTGCTTACCTGCATCTCATCCAGTTTGGACTGGATGTCTGGGGTGAAGACAGTAGGTCCACAAATGAACGGATCAAATGGTTCTGCTCCAAACAGGTCTATATCTACAGCACAACCAGACAAAGTAGTAAATACTTTGTCATTTAGCAGAAGTGTGCAATAGTTCATGGATCACCCCTTGAAAAATTTGAATCCCGAAATGTCTATTTATAAATAGAATATTATAAATGTATATTATATATAATTAATTCATTGCTAAAAACATCTGTCAGTGCATTGAAACTGAAAGCGAAATTCACAACCAAACAAATGTCTTCATACAACATCTATACACCATGGCTCCATTTGTTTTCAACTCAAATGGACCATTTTATGGAGAAGCATATGACATTAGCAATTATGGATCTTGCCTTCAGGTTTTTGAAAATGGGACACATTCATCTAAGTGAGACAGCACAAAGAAGGAGCCCCCTACCTCTGTCTTTTGGAAGCAGGTACGGAGATGAGATGCCGTTACAATTCAACCGTCTTGTTATTGGAGACTCAGGGGTGAATGGAACCATATCAAATATGTCAGTGGAGGGCGCTCTAGCTTGCATGCTTCCAGCCTAATAACATTGACAACAAACATATAATTATAAAGGCGTCAGAACCAGCCCAAATGTAAGATCTGACTTCGTTTGTGTGATAAGCACTTAACTGTATTTAGTTCTTATTTATTTATTTATTTGCAAGAAAAAAGAAAGCAGTGGTTCTCAAAAGGTCGGGAGACTTCCCTAGTTCCCTAGACAACAAATGAGGTTTGTGCGAGTTTCTTCTATGCATGGCATTCACTGAGTAGTGGTTATGTAAACAAATTCAACTTTCGCTGGGAGTTTGATTGACCAATCATAACGTTGAATCCACCATTTTATACGACAAACAAATCAGGAGAGTTAGAAGATTAACGTCGGTGGACTTTAACTTGAAAATTGTGTATATTGACGTCTTTCCGTGATTGAAACAACATACCTTCTGATGTTCATTCATTTTGTGCGCTTTAACCTTGCGCACGAGCAGATCTGTTTCCTCTTTGGAGAAGCGTTCAGTCTTTCCGCTTGCAAATTACGCCATGTAAATAGCAATCAGCCATGGCACAAGCACAACTGGCTTTTAAAAGGAATGGAAGATGAGACTCTGATTGGTTTATTGCACGTAAAGCCCAAAACACATCCATTACTCACTAAGAGAATAGGGACAATCCTTTTAGACCATGCGCCGGGCGTGCTGACCATTTTTCCCGTCGTTAAACTATCAAAAGTGGATTCGAACAAGCCCTAAGTGCACTTGCGCCCTCTGCTTTAGACCATGTGCTTAGATCGTTAAAATAAGGCCCTTTTCATACCAAAAGTAACCTACTCTGTCTTGGCTGTCGGCCTGTTGTCAGTGTCCTCTTTACTCTGCAATGTATTTTTCACTGCGTGAAATAACCCCAAAATAATACCTACTACAGGGTAGTGCAATACAGCTCCTGGAGGGCCACTGTCCTGCAAAGTTTAGCTCCAAACCCCAAATCTGAACCCAGAGAGTCCCTTCGCTTATGGCCTCACAGTGAGGGCAATTAAAAGCCCTTGATGGTCGCTTCTGTGTGGGTACGGCACAGGCAAAAAACGCACATCTCATGCTAATCTGGAAGTTTAATTGGTCCCGCGCAGACGGAACAAGGCTTCAAGGGCATGTTTGTTCGCCGCAACGCACAAGAGGATCTCGTAGACTTAAATCCACTTTTCGGCAATGACGAAATTATGACAATGTCACGGCCTTGGCGACCAGCACAGCATTACGGCGCGTTCCTGTCCCTGATTCGCACATTTGAACGCCATTGGACATTGCGATTCAATGTCATTATGCCAATCAGGCTTCAGTATTCTAGGTGAAAGGTGTTTCCCCATAGCGTCATCGATGACACAACGTTAAAAGACAGATTTTGAAGGGGTATCAGCTAATCAAGGTCTAAACGTTTTTCACGAAAACATTAAACAAAACTTCTAATTCTTCTTATTATTTAACATTTGATAATGAGGGGGATGGTGTAGAGGTTTTTACTTTAAAAGGAGAGTGTCACCCCCCAAAAATTGAGAACCACTGCATTAAAGAAATAGTTCATCCATTGCTATATTTCATGAATCATATGGATTGTCCATGATTCACTGTCATTATATGGAAAAGAGCAGCCTGGACATTCTGAAAAATAACCCAATCTGTCTATCAATCAAAGAAAAAAATCCATTCAGGTTTGGAACCACGTGAGAGTAAATGATAGATTTTTCATTTTTGGATGGACTATCCCTTTACAAATTAAAGATTCAAATTAAAGTGTAAGATTGTATAGTAACTAAGTGAATCGCATGCAAAGTGAACTGTGTTATTTTTGTGTACGAGACATTTACACGAGGTCGTGGCATGATGTAACCACTTGTGGATTGTAATTGGGTGGGCTTAGCAGGAGGAGGGGTGAGCAAGCTTGCTGATTGGCTGGAATCGGGTGAGCTGACAGGCGTTAGAGTGACAGAGGAGATCTCTAGGCTGGACAGTGATGTGACATCACCACACCAGGACAAGGCAGACGGCCTCTGCAAAATGTACGGCTCATTAGACACATTAACATGCAGGTGCTGAAAAAGGGCACTGGGGGTTGGGGAGAGAGAGAGAGAGCGAAAGATAGATTGGAATAGAGAAAAGGGGAAAACATGTGGCGTAAGTAGATAGGAGAGAAAAACAAACATTTTGAATAACTAAAAGAGAGCAGAATCATTGAGATTGGAGCAGCATCCGACTGGAATGATAAGCAAGACTCATTTCCTACTGAACGTACTGGTGAGCAGCGAGGATCCATCAGCTGATCCTCCAGCTCTTTAAGCTTCTTCTTCAGTTTTGAGTTCTCCATCTCCAAATCCTGAATCTTCAATTAACATAAGCACATATTGAATAAAACGATTCACATTTTCATTTGTCAATCACATGCAAACATTTTACATAAGTCTTTGGGATTCGGGACAACCCACAGCCTGCTCACAGGATTATTCTGGTTAGATTCGTCTATCTTTAGTCGTATTTACACTTCAAAGAAAGCTGCATATAAGCAGCATACAGTATATTATGAAAAGGAGCATTTTTACAGATGTAATGCAGCATACATTAAATGTATTTACACTGGAATCAAAATCAGGGAAGCAGTCAGCAGTCGGAAAAGACCGTTGTTGAACAAACATGTTTCATTTAAGTTTATCAGCTTTGTCTCAGATATTTATCCTAAAAAAGAAATAATTGTTGACATGTGCCCGTTGCATATGTGAGCTCTGCTTTTTATATTTCAGCACCTATATTAACAGGTTACAGTATTCAAAATGGCCACATAAGCCGTGTGGATTCACAGATTGAAATTGGCAAAGTTTGTAGTAAGCCAGAATTAAACTTTTTAAAGGAAACCTATTTATTGACAACAACCCAAATATCAGACCCACCCCCCTTTCCAAATCCTTCTGTGCACCAGTCTACAAAAAGTTGTCTTCCCTTATCTCCCCAAGCACTGTCACATCCACATTTCCCACTATTTATAATTTTTTTCAAAACAACCGCAAGCCTTCCTCCATGTTGCTGTTTGTTGACATGTTCCTAAGAATCAACTCTCAAATTGATGGGTGTTTCTTTAACTGCGAGCCCTTTTATGTCTCAGGGGTTGATTTTTATAACTGACAACTTTTAACTCAAAGACAACATGAACAAAATCTTGGAAACTTTTTATCATGCTTTCATCATTTACTTTTGCCACTTTCCAAATGACTTTTATGGATCCACTTTATTTTGCAACGCAGAAGTAAGCTATTTTCTTTGAATGTGCAAGACTTCTGATTCCTTAGCTGCTATAGGTAAATAACTAGAACAATAACAATAACAATGTGTTCATAATTATGACAATACATCAAAATATTAAGGTAAGAAATGCCAGTTTACAATATCAAGCAGCATAACAAGTTCAAAATAACTGGATGAGGATTAACTAGACACATTCAATTTACAAATGGCTGCTAGGGTTGCCACCCATGTCTGATAAAAAACCTGGACATATCGATGACCTGACCGACCGCTTTGCTCACAAGTGAAAATGTCCATTAGTTCACCCAAAACTGGAAATTTCCTGATAATTTACTCACCCCAATGCCATCCAAGATGTTCATGTCTTTCTTTCCTCAGTGGAAAAGAAATTTGTTTTTTGAGAAAAACATTTCAGGATTTTCTCCCACACAATGGACTTCAATCGCAACCAGAATGCTGAAGTGCAAATCATTGCAGTTTCAAAGGACTTTAAAGTGCTTCAAAGGGCTCTGCTTGATCCCAGATGAGGAATAGGGTGTTTAATGATGTTGCCCGTGACCTTTCCAACGTGATGACGTCATGCTTGGCGCGTCGCAGTCCAGCACAAGACAAACAAATGCGGTTAAAAAGTATATCAATTTTTATTTTATTTTTACCTATCGAAAATTACCTATCGATTCGCTAAGACCCTATTCCTCAGCTGGGATTGTTCAGAGTCATTTGAAGCACTTTAAAGTCCTTTGAAACTGCATTGATTTGGACTTCAACATTCTGGTTCCCATTGAAGTTCATTGTGTGGAGAAAAATCCTGAAAAGTTAAAAAAAACTTAATTTCTTTTCCACTGAAGAAAGAAAGACATGAACATCTTGGATGGCATTGGGGTGAGAAAATCAGGACATTTTCATTTTGGGGTGAACTAATACTAATTCAACATCACTGAGCCCAAAAGCATCAGCATCATGCAGAAACTATTTCTGAAACAGTTCTGACCAAGTCCAACTAAAATCCAACTAAATGAACAATGAACAAATAAAATATAAAACAACATGAAATTAGATCATTGACAGTCATATTAAGAATATATTAAACCAAAAACGTTCATATTTTTAGAAAGGATGTGAATTAAAACAACCACTGCAGTTGATAGCCTACATTTTTAATTGATAAAAATAATAATAATTTAGCCTACCAAATTTTCAAATTTTTTTCTGACTGGAACACATGGAACGAATCACCGCTCCACATTTTGATTGACAGCCGTCACAACCTACTAGTGACCGTGTTTAGGCTACTCCTTTCTTTTCAACCATTGGATAGGATTTGAAAAAAACGCTGTTGTAACTGTAGCATACTTCTGACGAAGCGCTGTTAATAGGTGAAAAACGATGCCGCAAAAATAATAAATAAATTGATTTCCTTAAAAGACAAAAGAACGCATGCATGTTTTCTTAATATGATCATTAAAAACCAACAGACTGGTGAAAATGCGGGACATTTTCTCAATATGCGGGACAAGGGGTGAAAATGCTGTGCGGTGCAACGCAAAGCGGGACGGGTGGTCACGTCCCTACTCCCTGTCTACAGAGGCAAATGATAGTGCATTCTACACACAAGATACAAGACTGCTCTTTGCACAACGCATAGGCTATTTCAAGTGGAAAGAAAATAGTAAATGGAACTTTGTGTAGCCGTTCGAAAACCGGGACATTCAGTGTCCCGGGAGAGTGGCTAAATTTCCCGGGACAGGTTAGGACAATCCCGGTAAAACCGGGACAGGTGGCAACCCTACTGCGCATGCATCCATCAAATAAGATGGATATTCTATTGTTTTACCCTTGTCCCAGACCTACAATCAATCTTAAACTTTAATCTTAAATCTGTAATAAAAAAATTAATTATTACATTTGTAAAGTCCCCCTGTGGTAAAAATCAAGTTTTTAATGTTTATTTGTGGTGTTTTCAATATGCTTACTGTGCATAAATTGCACAGTAAAAATTCTCTTTAAATTGCAGTGAAAAAAAGATAGTTTGAAAAGTGCGGTTTGAAATTGCAGTTTTTTTGACGTCACAAACTACCTCGTAACCAATCACGTCAATGTATGATCATCAACGAGTGGATCTCTGAGCTGGTGTGAGTGAGTGGAGGTGGGGCTAATTTTCATATAAATATATATAGCCTCGTATACTAAATGAGGCAAGGGTGTAGAGTTACATTCAAGCTATTCAAAGGCATGAATTTTTTTCAAGGAAAAAACATTTAAATATGTCATTTTGGTAATCAAAGATACGTTTTTAGGGATACAATTATTGACTACAGGGGGACTTTGAAACTAAGCTGATTTAAACGATGTCTGAAGAAAACAAACAAAATTAAGATAAAGATCAAGCATATTTTTATTGTGTCATTTCTGGTCAAACTGTAATTTAATTATGGATACACATAATCTAGCAATAAAAGTAACCTCAGCAGGACAAAAGAGTCAGCCATTTTATTTTTTAAAAAACACAATATAAAATCGAGATGTTGGGAATTTTTATTGCATTAAGAAATAAGTATCAAAATTCTTTTACAAAATAAATTAGTGAAAGGTGTGTTTAGTGTGGCTTAAAAGAGTTGCATATTTTCCACAGGGCCAGAAGTACCCAAGAATCATCCTGCTATGAGCGTGTTTGTGTGAGAATGAAGAATTCTGGGCACATATATGCATCTTGAACGTGTGTGTGTGCAGTAATCCATGAACATAATCTTACTCGTTTCTGAAGGTTTCCAATCTGTTTCCTCGTCTCTACATCTTTTCCACCAGACTCTAGGAACTTTTTGTAGGCGAGATCAAAGGCTTGTCCAATAGCAAGAGTGATCTCCTCCGCCTGGGCAAGATTTGCACACATTGCAATCAATAAACAAACCAGGTTTCTACTGTATGTAACATTTGTTAGATATCACAAGCTTATACTTACACATTTTTCACTGTCAAACACGTAACACAGGTGTTTCTTCGTCTCGGGCTCTGTACAGATAAAGGTGAAGATTCTTTTATCTGTTTTGTCATCTGCACAGAAGGACATTCTGTGAAGTTGGCAGTTATGCTGCATCTCCTGGAAAAAGAAGGACAGTTGAACTGAGATGAAAGGCTCACTGGAATGACTGACCTATTTTGAAGCAAAAAGCAACAAATCGAAAACAGCCCAGAGGAGATTTTTTTTTTTTTGCTCAGGGGTTTAAATTGTTAAGGCTCTTTCATGGCTTGGGCGAATTCATGTGTTCTCGGTTATGTTTCAACAATTATGTTTATTACTTTTTTTTTGAATGTTTCTCCCAAAATTAAAAGATGTCACATTTTTGACATTAGCCTATTTCACATGCATGAGAAGTGCTTATTTATTTTGGCAACCATACTCATGGGTGTCACTTAGTTTTAAAGGGGTGGTATAATGCCCTTTTCACAAGATGTAAAATATGTCTTTGATGTCCCCAGAGTGTGTATGTGAAGTTTTTAGCTCAAAATACCCCACAGATATTTTTATATAGCATGTTAAACACACCATTTTGTGTCTGTTCCTTTAAATGCAAATGAGCTGCTGCTTCCAGCACAGAGGTTGGAGCTTCAACAGCTTGTGTCATTTTACCTCACACAGACATGCACTGAAAATTTCTAAAACTTTTAGCCTTTTATGTTCAAACCGGAGTCAGATGATGTCAACGGAGTCAATGATGGAGAGACTCAAGGGGCCGTATTTTAACGATCTGAAACGCCAGTGTCAAGCGCAAAGCGCAAGTAACTTTGTGGGCGGATCTCCGGCGCTGTTGCTATTTTCCCGGCGGGATAAATGCCTCTTGCGCCCGGCGCAAATCTTAAAGGGGTTGGTCTGAAGTAGCTTCATTATTCATAGGTGTGGTTTGGGCGTAACGTGAAATAAACCAATCAGAGCGTCATCTCACATTCCCTTTAAAGGGATAGTTCACTTTGAAATTAATTTTTGGTATGTTTTAGCTTACCTCAAGGGCATCCAAGATGTAGGTGTCTTTTTTTCCGCAGTAGTTTAAATTTTTATATTTTTAGGTCAAACCGTTCT
The DNA here is from genome assembly GCF_965113295.1 of Leuciscus leuciscus. Lineage (NCBI taxonomy): Eukaryota > Metazoa > Chordata > Actinopteri > Cypriniformes > Leuciscidae > Leuciscus > Leuciscus leuciscus. The sequence continues at coordinate 31,611,978 of NC_138738.1, read as the reverse complement.
TGTCTGTCAGTCATATAATGCAGGTCTATGGTCATTATCTCAAAACACAAGCACAGAGTCCAAATTAAAACAATTCCCTGTCGTCCAAATTAAACAATTCCCCATCGTAAGTACACATTGATGGCCTAAGACACGAAATGAGCGGTTTGTGTGAGAAAACGAACAGTATTTATATCGTTTTTACCACTTATACACAGCCATGTCCGAGTGATCTGATCTGACGTGTGCATAGATATATACACACTAGATGTCGCCTTGTCTACGGCAGTTCATTGGAACAAATCAGATCACTTCGACATGGCTGCGTATAAGAGGTAAAAAAAACGATATAAATACTGTTCGTTTTCTCACACAAACCGCTCGTTTCGTGTCTTAGGCCATCAATGTGTAACATTGTTACACAATTCGACATAAACACACACGCATGTATGATGTATTACCAGATTACCCACCTCGGTAGACATAGCTCCACGCGATACAGTTGGCTTGCTCCGATCAAAACAAACGCACATGAGCAGCGGTAGAGAGGGGGAGGAGGCCGCCGCAAATGAGTTTTTTACGACTGTGTTGTGAAATATACACCCCCCCACAGCTGTAGGGGGAGCTCGTGGGGAAAACATGCGACAACAAAAGGGAAAATCAGCGAAGAAGTGACAAGAGTTCGCTAGAGTTACCGAGTTCTCCTTTAAACAACGTGGCGCAACGTGAAAATGATAACTGTGTCGGACTGAAACTAGCAAAAAACACTTGTGTCGCGCTTGACGCTGCATTGCGCCAGGTGTAAGATAGGGCCAAATATATGTTTATTTCCACTTTAATATAAGTGTGATCCCCTTTCTGTAAATTAGATTTCATTAGAATCAAGTTTGTGATGAAGGCTATCTTGATCAAGTTAGTGAGTACTTTATTTTTCCGAAAACCATTTTACTGTTTAATTTGCGAGGAAATGCTTTATTTTAAATATCCAGAAATCACATCAATTTCAGTATTGTGTCGCAAAATCAACATCCAATGACAGAAACTTTGACATGGACAAAAGCAGTATAAGTGTGAAAGGGCAAAGTTTAATTGTAAATGAGGTAAATGAATTGTAAATGTAAATGATGATTGATACATATTGATGGAACAATGGTGGTTTCACAGCTGATGTGACTCATTCAAGATCTCTGTATGTTCTCTCTCATCCAGACTGACAAGCGCTAAAGCATAACAAACTCACTAAAGTCTAAGAAGGGATATTGCAATAAAATTTCAAACGCAATTGCAAATTCACTTAGTGTTAGTCTTTCCCCATTGAGAATTAAAAGCCCTGAAGCGATTCCGATGCCCAGAAGCGATCGCCCTTGGTTATTGCTGTGTTTTCTCGTGGTGGCGCAGATGCAGCAAATATCTAGCAAAATATCTCACGTTACACAAAACAAAATAAATGATTTCTCATGTGAGAAGATTCTGCTTCTTACAACCTGCAACCTTTTCTTTAGAAATTGACGTTTTGTCTTTGAAGCAAATCTTTGTTTTGTATTCTTAACAAGTTAAAAATGTAACATAGAAAATTCTGTTAAAATATCTTAAAAATATTTTACAATATTTTAGTTGTTTTAATTGTTTGAGCCTAGATGTTCATGTAGTAATGTCATTTGAAAGAACATGTGTAATCACTAAAATAATATAAAATATAATATAAATCCTTATATAATTCATAATACTTTTTAGAATTTTTGTTTTTCTAAACAATGGCTACAATGGGAGAAACATCCATTTATGATTGTTCTAAGAACTACTGTTCACAAACATTGGCTCTCTTTTCAGATCCTGACAGAGCTATTACAGCTATTTTGTTTTGAACACATCTTATTGCATTTATCAAGTGCTAATTGGTTACTTTAGTTGCTGAATTAGTTACATTATTTTAATATTGGAATGAGATAATTCTATCAGTTGTGCTAACAGAACTTGATTGGTATTAAACAGTAAATGTTTGAAATATAAGTTGGCACTTTAATTTTCAGTTAAATTGCATTTCATTGTTCTGTCAGAGCAGGTGTGAGGATAACAGTGGGGTAGTTTATGGAGCTGAACAAAATTGCTGTGATTGTTCGAATCTAAATTAGGCTTGCCATGCATGAAATCACATCAAGTGGTTTTATCTTTATTCAGCACTTCCTGTGACTGAACAAGACAATTTTATATTTGAAAAAACCTACCTTAGTTTTAGGGTCCAATATCTTCACACCATATATAGAGATCTGAAGCTCCACTTTAGGAGTCTTCTGCCCCTCTGACTTCTTGATGTGCCTTTGAAACTGAGGAAGCAAAAGTGATTCAGCACATGCAGCGGAAGTACATACCAAGGGAAAAGCAGACAGAGCCGGAGGTGTTCACTATTTTTAAAGGCTGCTGGAGAGCAGTAGAGCATAAGGTGAAATGAGGTGTTCAAACGCGTCTCTAGAGGAATACACAGTCAAGTCCAAAGCTGGACATAAATTGGGCAAAAGAAATATCGCCAGGAAAATGACATCATTACCATGCCCTTAATCTGTCACCCTAAAAATCCCACCAGGTTCTATTTCAGTTCTATTTTTAAATAACAACAAAGCAGTAAGATGTATCAAAAAGATTTTTACGTTAATGTGCAGCATCACCTCTTTTCTCACAGTGTCTGAAACTTTTTTTTTTCACAGAAACTGTTCTATCAAGGATAGTACCTTCACACTTAACATAACATAAATTGTATGAAATATCACTGAGGAAAATACAGGTAAGGCTATAGCCTAAAGTTCAGAATCAGTTCTTTCTTTTGGAAGACAATTATTATTATAACTCCATTTGTCGTGCACTTTGATCTTTGAAACTTTGCAGAACTTTTACATTCACAAACATATATATATATATATATATATATATATATATATATATATATATAGTAGCTTTTGCCTTGTGTTAATAGGAACTCACATAACATTAAAATGAGGCTTGAGTCTGTTATATGAACTTTGGAAGTAAATGTACCCTTTTAAAATCTCTGTATATTTACATATAATTATTACAGCTGTTTCTGCCCTATAAACAGGCATGAAGAACTGTGAGCAAATTTTATGGTCTGTAAATGCACAGAAGGGTGGTGGAGTGCTGTGGACACACTACCTTCAGCTTCCTGACAGCCACACGGACCATGTCTGTCCCTTTTGGCTGCTCCACATCTGTGATTCCCAGGAACTACATAAACACACAGCAGACACAGTTGATTTAAGTAATGTATTAACACTATATTTTGTTTGTAATGGTGACTGGGTTGATAAGCATAGTATGTGTGTGTAGCATTCTGTACTTGATGAAAACTATGATGAAGGTGACAGTCACAGAAGGGGACTTTAGTGAGCTGTAATAACAGTCTATTCACTCACGCACACACACGCACGCACGCACGCACACACTTTAGTACAAATTTAAACATCACTACATCCATCATACCAACAGCTTCAGTAGAGCAGGCTCATCTTTCACACACACACACACACACACACACACACACACACACACACACACACACACACACACACACACACACACACACACACACACACACACACACACACACACACACACACACACACACACACACACACACACACACATCTCACATCCCAAAGTCAAAGACATGGTGTACATAGTGTGCATTTGCAGTGTAGGGCTGCTCCCACCCCCTTTTGTGTAGTACATATTGAAGAAGCAGAGAGAACCACAGGAACACATAAGAAATACGTCTCAAACTGTACCTTTGCATTATACACAACATGACTTCTCACCAAGGCTTCAGGTGTGTGCATACTTGGTTTATCTGGATGTAAAAAGAGAATAAAGATGAAGAATTTAGGTGTAATGGCAGATGACTGATATTTCCAGTAAGTAAAAAAAAATTTAAAAAATTGAAATGTTAAGAAGTTTTTTCAGAGCAAAGTCGGACGCATTTCTATGGCAACACTATCAATGGCAAAATGTATATGCAGCGGTCACTTGGTCACAAGTCGGAGCTCTCAGAAAATTCTGAGCTTACAAATTGTAATTATGAATTCTCGAAATCATGGTAATTCCGCCATGGTGTGAATGCACCTATAGTTACTGACTTGAAGTAAATTCATACATTTTTAATATAATGTTTGTTTCTGAACAACAATTGGGAAAATCTATCAAATTTTGCGCTGTTCCTAGCGTGTCTCACCAGCCGGTCAGCATGTCCTTTTGTTCTCACTGTTAGAAACGGGCAGCTGAAGGCTACAGTATTTTTAACAAGGTCCATAATATTCCAATGCAGATTTTGCAGCACATTTTAGCTATAATTATTGCCTGAGCCTCTCACAATTTAATGCAGGTTTAGCATTTATATTTTATAATGTACATTTACATTATTTATCATTTATCATTTATTGACATGTATTTATGTCTATGCTATTCATGTGATTAAAAAGTCAGTGCATCCTTTCAGTGCTGCATTGCTGTGCAAAGATGGTCAGTCAATGTTTCATTTGTTAGATTCTTTTTTCTTTTTCTTTAAATTTTTTTTGTGGTTGTCCTGAACTTTTTAAATGCACCACAGGCACAGAAGCAGCAAAAATGTACAGTAGTTAAAGAGGAATCGCGAACTATAAAGTTAATTATTGATTCTCCTGCATAGCTGACACTGCATATTTACCTCAGAGACCCCTTAAAACACTTAACATCGATAAGGGTCTCCTGTCTTTCAGTCCTCCAATTTCAGTGCTTTAACATGAAACAATCAGCACACCAAAGTCTCAAACACAAAGAAAGCCTTTTCATGTTTTTTGTTTCTGAGAATTTTTGAGAAAGGTGTGTAATGCAAAGATAATAACACTGTGATGCAGAACTTGAGATCAAAGCAATGCACAGCATGAATAAATTAAACTGATTACTTCTGCTTTTATTTATACTGCTGTTGTTGCATTTGTTGTCAGTTTCAATTATTTTCATGTGATGATTAATCAGACCTCATCTTTTAATTAAATGTCTTCTTGTAGACGTGTTAAATGTTGAGGTCCATGCATATCACGTTTAATTAGAGCAGGGGTTTTAATACTGTCCAGGGAGTCCAGCGACCCCCAGGCGGCTGCAAGGCAGAAAATGACAGAAAAAAATAGAGTAGTAAATGATTATATTTTCTAAATAATTACATAATAATAGTCATCTTTATTTATACAGCGCTTTTTACAATACAGATTGTTTCAAAGCAGCTTTACAGTGATAACCGGAAAATAATGCAACAGAGTTTGTTTTGGCTGTACAGCAGATCTAGAAGAAAATAGTGTCATAGTCCAGCTTAACTAAGGCCACATCCACACGAAGCCAGAGCTTTCCCTATCCGATATCTTTTTTCCCCCGTTCAAAAAAAAAATTCCGTAAACACGGCGTCGTCTCAAGAAATATCTGCGTACACACGAAACCACTGAAACCGACTCAAAACGATGTAGTATACATGCCAGACCAGTATGTGGCGCTGTAATTCTGCCTCAGACATACACTAAAAACGGAGAAGAAGACTTGGAGCTCGCGAATAAACCTTGCGCGCTGTATACAACAATAATATTAGGCACAGTAGCTTCTTTTTTTCTTTTTTAATCAAGAACTTTGTTGAACAATTGTCACGGTTCATAAATCCATTGTCTTCTTCTTGTCTCGTGTTCTGTTGTCATGTGTGTGTTGTGCATTGATTGTGTGGGCGGGTCGTCTGATCAGCGATCATCAACAATTAAGCTCATCACTCCCGTCACCAGCTGCAGCTCATCTCATCACCCCATAAATACTCACCACTTTCTCATTTCCCCTGTCAGATCGTTGTATGTGGTTTCCCGGTTGTGTTCCCAGTCTTCGTGTCGAGTTTGTGCCTGCCCTGTTCCTGTTCCTGTTTGTGTTCCCTTGGATTTGGATTACTCGTCACCTGGGATTCTCACCGCACCACTTCACCGTCTGCACTGGAACATCTGACCATCGGGGTCCCTGCGTTACCATCCTGTGTCTCAGCTGTTATTTGTTCCTTGTTCTGTCACTTCAATAAATGAGTATACTTGCAATTGCTTCCTCATCTTTTACCGTTACAGAACGATCTGACCAAAAGCATGGAAGCAGCGAGTGGTTCCTCCAGTCCCATGGAGGATTTTCTGAATCAATGCATGAAGAGAATGGACACGCAGGAGAAGAATCTCCATGAGACAGCTCGCGCTGTTCAGGCTCTGGTAACGCAGGTGTCCGGGCTCACCCAGCAGCTACAACAACCACAGGTTCCCACTGCGCCACCCGCACCGCCGATTCCCCCACCACCATCAGCGGACCCATCCCAGTCAGAGCCCCGCCTGCCGATTCCGGAGGCTTACGCAGGTGAACCCAATTACTGCCGGTCTTTTCTGACCAGATGCTCTATGCATTTTTCTCTGCAGCCCCGTACTTTCCACGACGAGCGAACCAAGGTCGCGTTTGTTCTGGCGCTTCTGACTGGGAAAGCGGCGCTTTGGGGAACGGCGGTGTGGGAGAATCAGGAAGAATGCTGCTCCTCGTTCCAGAGGCTCTCCGAAGAAATGAAACAGGTGTTCGACCGTTCCGTGTCCGGACGTGAGGCTGCCAGAGTATTAGCCGACCTTCAACAAGGAGAAAGATCCGTATCTGACTTTTCGATCGAGTTTCGCACTCTGGCAGCCGAGAGCCAATGGAACGAGGAGGCGCAGTGGGACATGTTCCTGCATGGGCTGGCTGACCGCGTCCAACGAGAAATCTACGCCATGGACCTTCCGGCCAGATTGAGTGATCTCATTGCCCTGGCGATAAGAGTGGATGGTCGTCTTTCTCGAGCTGATCGACGTCTGCAGTCCCAGCGGGTCCCGGGAGGGATCGAGGGACAACGATCCAGAGAGAGGGACGCGGTCAGTCCCGTCGAAGATCACGAGCCCATGCAGGTGGGTCGAGCCCGGCTTTCCCGGGAGGAGAAGGAAAGGCGGAGATCCCTGGGCCTTTGCATGTACTGTGGAAGAGCGGGACACTTTGCTTACAGCTGTCCGTTAAAAGGCCCAGCCCGGCAGTAAATATGAGGCTACTGTCGGGTGGGATCTCTGCCGAGAAGACCTCATCCACATCTACTCTCCTTCCGGTAAGGCTCCGATGGTCCTCTCACCTTCACGACTGTCGAGCACTTCTGGACTCTGGGGCTGAAGGTAATTTCATGGACTACACTTTTGCACTCAAGTTTCAAGTTCCCCTCAGATCCCTCACACATCAGATTGCAGTACACGCACTCAACGGTCAAGAACTCCCCACCATTTCACTTGCCACCGAAGACATCACCCTCATCACATCAGGCAACCACACCGAAACCATCTCATTCTACATCATGGACACTCCTCTTGCACCCATCGTCCTTGGTCATCCCTGGCTCACCCGTCATAACCCCAGAGTGGACTGGTCATCACAATCTGTGTCTTCGTGGAGTAGCTTTTGTCATAAGTCTTGTCTAGTGTCTGCCTGTCCGTCTGTTTCTGTCCCTGTGTTTCAGGAGGAGACAGTGGAGTTATCTAACGTGCCCGCGGAGTACCTGGACCTGAAGGAGGTGTTCAGTAAGTCTCGGGCTGCTTCTCTTCCTCCGCATCGTCCCTATGACTGTGCTATAGAGTTATTACCAGGTACGTCTCCGCCTAAGGGCAAGTTATATTCACTCTCTGTTCCGGAGAGAGAGGCCATGGAGAAATACATTTCTGATTCTCTAGCAACGGGGTTCATCCGTCCTTCCTCTTCTCCAGCGGGGGCTGGATTCTTTTTTGTGGGGAAGAAGGATGGGTCGCTGCGACCTTGTATTGACTACCGGGGGTTGAACAACATCACGGTAAAGAATACTTATCCTTTACCGTTGATGTCTTCAGCTTTCGAGAGGTTGCAGGGAGCATCTATCTTTACGAAATTGGATTTACGAAACGCTTATCATTTGGTCCGCATCAGGGAGGGGGATGAGTGGAAGACCGCTTTTAACACCCCCAGGGGGCACTTTGAATACTTGGTTATGCCTTTCGGCCTTTCCAACTCCCCAGCGGTCTTCCAGGCACTTGTCAATGACGTGTTACGAGACATGGTCGATCAGTTCATTTATGTCTACCTGGATGACATATTGATTTTTTCTTCGTCTCTCCAGGAACATGTGCAACACGTCCGACAAGTGCTTCAGAGGTTGCTAGAGAATGGGCTTTTTGTCAAGGCGGAGAAATGCGTTTTTCATGCACAGTCTGTTCCTTTCTTAGGTTACATCATCTCGGTTGAGGGAATGCGCATGGATCCTGAGAAGGTTAAGGCTGTGGTGGATTGGCCAAACCCAGATTCCCGTAAGGCCCTACTGAGGTTTCTGGGGTTCGCCAATTTTTACCGGCGTTTCATTCGCAACTTCAGCCAACTAGCCGCACCTCTGACCGCCTTGACCTCCCCCAGTACTACGTTCAGGTGGTCAGACGCAGCCTCGGCTGCGTTTGCCAAACTGAAGGGTTGCTTTGTTTCAGCCCCCATTCTGATAACCCCTGATCCATCACGTCTGTTCGTGGTGGAGGTCGATGCGTCAGAGGTGGGGGTAGGTGCAGTGTTATCCCAGCGTTCTCCTTCAGACGACAAGATGCATCCTTGCGCGTTTTTGTCACATCGTTTATCCCCTGCCGAACGTAATTATGACATTGGCAACAGGGAGTTGTTGGCAGTCAAGTTAGCATTGGAGGAGTGGCGCCACTGGTTAGAAGGGTCGGGGGTACCTTTTATCGTCTGGACCGATCACAAGAATTTGGAATACATTCGGACTGCTAAAAGATTGAACTCCAGGCAGGCTCGGTGGGCTCTTTTTTTCGGTCGTTTTGACTTTACTCTCTCGTACCGCCCGGGTTCTAAGAACATCAAACCCGATTCTTTATCGCGCATTTTTGACCGTTCCGAACGCCCGTCTACTCCCGAGTGCATTTTACCAGAGAATCTATTCATCTCTTCACTCACATGGGAGGTCGAATCGAAGGTCAAGAGGGCCTTAGAAGGGGTAACGCCTCCGACTCGTTGTCCACCGAACCGTTTATTTGTGCCTGAGGGTCTACGGTCCAGCGTTATTCAGTGGGGTCATTGCTCCAATGTGGCTTGCCATCCAGGAGTTAATCGTACTCAATTTTTAGTCAAGCAACGATTCTGGTGGCCTGGTATGGCTCGTGACGTTCACAGTTTTGTTTTGGCTTGTTCAGTCTGCGCCATGGGTAAGACTTCCAATCGGCCCCCGGATGGGTTACTTCAACCGCTGCCGGTGCCTTCGAGACCCTGGTCCCATATCGCTCTAGATTTTATCACCGCCCTCCCACCCTCCCAGGGTCACACGGTAGTTTTAACCGTGGTGGACCGGTTCTCGAAGGCGGCCCATTTCATTCCCTTGCCCAAATTACCCTCAGCCAAGGAGACAGCGTTGATTGTCGTTAACCACGTCTTTCGGCTTCATGGCCTGCCGACAGACGTGGTTTCTGACAGAGGACCCCAATTTGTGTCCAAATTTTGGAGAGAGTTTTGTAGACTTCTGGGGGCGACTGTCAGCCTGTCCTCCGGGTTCCATCCCCAGAGCAATGGTCAGACCGAACGAGCCAACCAAGATTTGGAAAGAACGTTGCGATGTTTAGTGTCCAAGAATCCTTCCTCTTGGAGTCAGCAACTGTCTATGGTGGAGTACGCCCACAACACGTTGCCAGTGTCATCCACGGGCCTATCACCGTTTGAGTGTAGTGTAGGGTACCAGCCACCTATTTTTCCTAGTCTGGAATCCGAAGTCGCGGTCCCCTCCGCCCACGCCTTTGTCCAGAGGTGTCACCACACTTGGACTAGAGCCCGTGAGACTCTACTCCAAGTGGGGGCACGCACCAAGGCCAAAGCCGATCGCCACCGGCGTAGGCCTCCCGTATATGTCGTCGGTTCCAAAGTGTGGCTTTCTACTAAGGACATTCCGCTCCGCTCCGTTTCCAATAAACTTGCACCCAAATTCATTGGCCCGTTCTCTGTCACTAAGATCATTAGTCCGGTGACAGTCCGCCTCAATCTTCCTCCAGTGTACAGGAGGATTCATCCCGTCTTTCATGTGTCTAAAATTAAGCCCGTTTTTTTTGCACGCATTAATCCGCCAGCCCCGGTTCCCCCCCCGCCGCGACTCGTAGATGGGGAGACTACTTATTCGGTTAATCGTGTTCTGGACTCGAGGCGAAGGGGACGCGGATTTCAGTACTTGGTGGACTGGGAAGGTTACGGTCCGGAGGAGAGAAGTTGGGTACCTGCTAGAGACATTCTGGATCACTCCCTTATCGATGATTACAATCGACAGGTAAGGGAGCCTGGGAACGCCAGGAGGCGTTCCTAGGGAGGGGGGTACTGTCACGGTTCATAAATCCATTGTCTTCTTCTTGTCTCGTGTTCTGTTGTCATGTGTGTGTTGTGCATTGATTGTGTGGGCGGGTCGTCTGATCAGCGATCATCAACAATTAAGCTCATCACTCCCGTCACCAGCTGCAGCTCATCTCATCACCCCATAAATACTCACCACTTTCTCATTTCCCCTGTCAGATCGTTGTATGTGGTTTCCCGGTTGTGTTCCCAGTCTTCGTGTCGAGTTTGTGCCTGCCCTGTTCCTGTTCCTGTTTGTGTTCCCTTGGATTTGGATTACTCGTCACCTGGGATTCTCACCGCACCACTTCACCGTCTGCACTGGAACATCTGACCATCGGGGTCCCTGCGTTACCATCCTGTGTCTCAGCTGTTATTTGTTCCTTGTTCTGTCACTTCAATAAATGAGTATACTTGCAATTGCTTCCTCATCTTTTACCGTTACAACAATATGAAAAACCATAAATGTAGTTGCTGTGACTTAACGGTGTCTGACTAGTTGACACTTGGTGTGATGACATCATCTTTTCGCAAAATATACGGATTGGCCGTACACACGAAAACGCAAGGGCGGCGTTTTCAGATTTATCCACCTTGGGACCCGGTTTAAAAAAATAGCGGTTTCAGTCTCCGAAAACGCCGGATCCGTGTGGACGAAACACCAATACGATAAAAAATGTATACGTATACAGTGAAACGCGTCTCCGTGTGGACAGGGCCTAAGTTCAGGTATTGGTTCAAGGTCAACCATCTGATGTGGATACTGCCCTGATCCGGCTGACTACATCATGCGTTGTGGCCGTGTCTGGGCACAGGTCCACCATCTGATGTGGATACGGCCTGGATTCGGCTGACTACAGTAAACCTCGGGATAAACAGAGAGACTAATATTAACATAGATGCCTTTCTTGTTGTGATGTATCGAGCACATCGGGTGTAATAGGAAGTGTCCCCGGTTCCGACAGAGAGACTAATATTAACATAGATGCCTTTCTTGTTGTGATGTATCGAGCACATCGGGTGTAATAGGAAGTGTCCCCGGTTCCGGCTGACCTAGTTTATGCAGTCTAACAATCCTTTAACTGATTTGAGTCATAGAAATTGATAATGTTCTATGTGTATGCCAGGTTAAAGAGATGTGTTTTTTCCCACAACTTATGGAAGCTAGATTGAGCCAGAAAGTGAAGAAATTTGAGTTTGGTATAGTTTTGTCATGTTTCGCTGTTCCATGTCCTCGTGTTGGAAGGTATAGGCCGTTTATTCATTATGGACCTCCTTGAGGGGTCCCCCTGGAACTTCAGGGACCTCAGTGTATGCCAATATTACTTAGGTAAGGTGGGAAGACCCTGAACAGACAGCATCATTTTCTTCCTAGAGGGCTGACTGACATGTTGTGCTTTATTTCCTATTGCCCTTGTAGGTGTTGATGAAGAGCCCCTCATTGTTCTTTCTTTTCTCCCTTGAGCTGGGAGTGAAATTGTGAGTTGATGAATTGGCTCTATGGTCAGTGCATGCTGCCGTGATCTAGACCTGACTCAGCAGGGCACGGCTTTAGAAAAATGAAGAGAAACTAAAAAAACTGTAGGTGAGAAAGAGAGAGAGACAGAATAAAAGATTAAGGGCATAGAGGCTAAAGGAGACCAAGAGAGACAGCGAGTAAGAGAGATGGCCCTTAGAGTATAAGAACTGCGATGCCAACAAAAAACAATAATATAATGAAGCTGACAAGCCGTCTAATCCTGTGCCAAAGAGGAGACAGCTCTCTCACTGTTTATTTGACACCTTTATAACACAGGCTCTTCAGCATTCACCACCACGCAGGTACACACACACACACACACACACACACACACACACACACACACACACACACACACACACACACACACACACACACACACATTAATCAGCTGAACTCTCGTACCGCACACCAATTAATGCTCGACAGAGAGAGGACGAATGCTCAGGCATTCCCTGCTGCAGCAATGTCATATGAAAAACTCAACTGCTTACAGCTTTGGGTGGCACAAATGTCTTTACCTATGAAACTTGATTTTAACAGTTTCTGAAGAAAATGCCTGTGCTTGCCTATGCAAAACTTACTAGCACAATGAAAGAGTTGGACTGACAGTTTTCCCATTATCAGGGTTGGGAACCATTAGGAATTAAACAATTCCAGTTCTGATTTCAATTGCGCTTTACAATTAAAATTTTCTTACTGGTTCCATTAGCAATTTTGGTAGTACTATTAAATATGTGGGGGAAAAAAGCAATTAATTTCAATATTTATACTTACTGCCCTCAGTAGACTGCTGCCAAATTAAGAGATAATTTCAGATATACCAATTTAGAAATAAATGTAATGTATACAAAGATGAGGTAGCCTAAATACAATCAAATTATTGTCCCTAACTATATATATATATATATATATATATATACATACATATACATATACATATATATATATATATATATATATATATATATATATATTAAATAAAAATACCTTAGGGCCCTCTACATCAAAATATATAACCGGGGACCCCATACAGTAGGTGCATAGGTCGGATCACTCTGACTATTGGACTAACCAGGCAAAAAATATAATAAAGTACATCTCTGTTCAACAAGCTGCAAGGGGCTTTTATATGGGTCTCTTCAGCAATAATAATAGCAATGCTTGTCTAGACAAACACTACAAATTAAAAAAAGCTAATACTATGTTATTTACATATCAAAGAGATTATGACAGTCTCATTGTCATGACAATCATTTGAATAATCATGTGACACCAGTGTTTTTCCTGCATAGATAATTATGAGGCGGATGTCAACAAAACTTAGGCAGGCAGGCAGTCACGTCAAAGTCAAAGTCAAGTTTATTTCTAGAGCACATTTAAAACAATTGAAGTTGACCAAATTGCTATACATCCAAAATCATAAACAACAACAACAACAAAAACAAGACAAAAACAAGACAAAAACACACAGCTCTCAAACTGAAGTAAAAGCCTCACAGACAATGGTAAATTATTCCATAGTTTAGGGGCCGCACTTGAAAAGGCCCGATCTCCCCTATGTTTCAGCCTTACTCAAGGGACAGCCAAGAGCATGCAATCTGCCGACCTAAGCGACCTCGATGGGACATGTTGTTGTATAAGGTCAGAAAGGTAGGTCGGAGCTAGACCATTTAAGGATTTATAAGCAAACACAAAAGAATTGAAATCAATCCTAAAACGTACTGGAACCCAGTGAAGGGAGGCCAGAATAGGAGAAATGTGATCACGCTTACGTATCCCTTTTAATAGTCTAGCTGCAGCATTCTGCACTAACTACAGGTGTGAGAGAGATGCATGGCTGACACCAGCATAGAGGCATTACAATAGTCCAATCGAGAGGAGATGAAAACATGTATAACTCTTTCAAAGTCTTTAAATGACAAAAAAGGTTTCACTTTAGATAAGAGCCTTAACTGATAAAAACTGGCTTTAACCACATACTTTATCTGTTTTTCAAGTTTAAAATCACTGTCCATTACTCCTAGAAGTTTTAAATGAGGATTTAACGTACGGAAGTAAGGAACCCAATTCTTTCAGTTTTACTCTTGTTAAAATATAAAAAAATTCATGGCCATCCAAGCTTTAATGTCTGTGAGGCAGTCCAACAATAATTTTAAAGAGCTGGTATCCTTTTGTTTCAATGGAAGATAAAGTTGTGTCGTCTGCATAACAATGAAACGAAATGCCATGCTTTCTTAGGTTAGACCCTAAAGGCAGGATGTACAGGGAAAACAGCATTGGGCCAAGAATAGACCCCTGGGGGAAAAGGTGCCAATGGGGACACAAAGTCTCCAAGGCAAACAGAAAACTTCCTATCAGACAGATATGACCTAAACCCCTCTAGAGCAATACCTTTGATACCAACACAGTGGTCCAACCTAGAAATCAGAATATTATGATCAATGGTATCAAATGCAGCTGTAAGGTCTAACAGCATTAGAACAGCAGAATCTCCAGAGTCTGTGACCAATAAGAGGTTGTTAAAACTTTTAAAAGTGTAGTTTCTGTACTATGAAGGGCTTTAAATCCAGACTGAAACACCTCCAAAATTCCATGTAAATCCAAAAAAGATTGCTACTGTAATACATACAGCTTTCTGTATAATAATTTCGAAAGAAATGGAAGTTTAGAAATAGGTCGGTAATTGGAGAAAACTAATGTCTTAAGATTGGTTTTATTTTATTTTATATTTTATTTATTTTATTAGTGGTTGTACCACTGCATGTTTGAAGCCCAGTGGTACAACACCTGTGGTCAGACTGCTATTTATAATTCCTAGAATTTTAGGCCCAATAGTTTCAAAAACTTGTTTTAAAAAACGTGGAGGGACAACATATGTAGGACAGGCGGATGATTTAATTTGATCAATGATATCTTTCAGAAAAAATAAAGACACAGGCTCAAACTGGTTAAAGACAGCAGTAGTATCTACAGCAGTGATACTACAGCAGACGAGTCATATCGTTCAACCATGGTTCACTTTTTGGCTTAGAACGCATAACTTTAAAAGGTGCAACAATGTCTAACACACTTTGGCAGGTAGAATCAAACAGTGAGGATAACTCCTCGGTATTAAAACAGGAGGGGGGCATAAAATTAGTTTCATCTAAACTTTGGAAAACAGTAGAAAACGTCTCGGTTACTAATGTAACCCTTGTTCCCTGAAGGAGGGAACGGGAGACGTAACAACGTAATTGGGATCACTTCAGGGAGCCCTATAAACTTCGAATGTCTACAGAACGAGCCAATGACCGTTGTCGTGCGTGAATTGCGTCACGCGCCCCGCCCCGCAGTGCGGGTATATGCAGGAAGTGGGCGCACACACACATTGTTTTTCACTGAGGAGCCGAGATCGTGACGGCCGTACAGCGATGGTCAGCAATGGTGGCGACGGGATGTTACGTCTCCCGTTCCCTCCTTCAGGGAACGAGGGTTAGATTAGTAACCAAGACGTAACGTTGACGTGACAACGTAATTGGGATCCCATGGAAAACGCCACGGTTGCTGCCACATCCAGCGCAGCACATGCCACTGGCTGGGGCCTAAGGCCTGTGTAGAGGAGTTCAACTGCTGTTCCGTTATATTTCCAGGGGAGAGGGACGCTGCGGAAGCCACATCCTGCCCGAAGGGAGGTAGCATGTGGAGAATACACATTATGGACTGGCCGATTAGGGGATGTGCAACATATGGAATGTCACTGGGGTGGCTCCAGCCTAAGAAGGGGAGGCAACACCAGACAGGGACGGCAGAGCGGACTCTGCCAAGGGAAAGACACAGGCTCACCACAGGGAGCTGATCGTGGAAGAATACGCATATGGGATCGCCGCAGGGATCACCACATATGGAACCCAGCCTAGCATAAGTTACACAAGCATACAAGCACTAGGCCTGACGTTGCAGAGCGTCCGACGCCGAAGGGGTGCGGAGGAACTCACAGGGTTCGCCTGATTGGGTAACTCGACTGGAGCAAAAAAAGCGCACGTATCCGCTCCATGTGGAGGGGAGTGGCGCAGTAAGCCGACACTAAAGCGGGAACTTCGGTGTTACTGGCTGATTGAAGGGAGCATACAGGAAGAAACCAGCTCAACACGTAGGCTATAAAACCTAGTGAACGTATTAGGTGTCGCCCAGCCCGCAGCTCTACAGATGTCTGTCAGCGAGGTGCCGTGTGCCAGCGCCCAGGAAGAAGCAACACTCCTAGTGGATTGGGCTCTCAACCCGAATGGGCAGGGCACGCTTTGGGCTTCGTAAGCCAAGGCGATTGCATCCACTATCCAGTGGGCCATCCTCTGCTTGGAGACAGCCTTTCCCTTCTGCTGGCCTCCGTAACAGACGAAGAGCTGATCTGAGTTCCTGAGGCTTTGCGTTCTATCCACGTACAGATGTAGAGCGGGAACGGGACAGAGAAAAGCCAGGGCTGGGTCTGCCTCCTCGAAGGCAGCGCTTGCAGGTTCACTACCTGGTCCTGGAAGGAAGTGGTAGGAACCTTGGGTACGTATCCGGGCCGGGGTCTCAGGATCACGTGAGAGTTAGTTGGGCCGAATTCTAGGCACGATTCGTCGACGAAAATGCATGCAGGTCCCCTACCCTCTTGATGGAGGTCAAAGCAACCAGGAGTACTGTCTTACAGGACAGAATTTTTAACTCAGCTGATTGTAAAGGCTTGAAGGGTGGTCTCTGAAGTGCCGAAAGGACCAGAGACAAATCCCAAGAGGGTGTAGAGAGCGGGCAGATTTAGTCTCCTCGCCACCCTCAGGAACCTGTCGATCAGGTCGTACTTTCCCAGCGACTTACCTTCAACTGCATCGTGATGTGCGGCGATAGCGGCAACATACACTTTAAGGGTGGAGGGAGACAGCCTTCGCTCCAACCCATCTTGCAGGAAGGAAAGCACGACTCTGATCGAGCAAGTTCTGGGGATTTCCTTGTGAGAAGAACACCATTCAACGAACAGGTTCCACTTCAACGCATAGAGGCGCCTCGTAGAGGGGGTTCTAGAGGAAGTGATGGTGTCAACTACCGCTTGGGGTAGGTCACCTAGAACCTCCGCGTCCCGTCCAGGGACCAGACATGGAGTTTCCAGAGGTCTGGTAGACGGGTGCCATAGGGTGCCCCATCTCTGAGAGAGCAGGTCATCCCTCAGAGGAATGGGCCAGGGAGGGGCTGTCGCGAGTAGCGGTGTTTTTAAGCGGTCCAGCGCAAGATGTACTGCTAACAACTCGAGGCAGTTGATGTGCCAATGCAGTTGAGGCCCCGTCCACAGACCTAAACACAGAGCATGCCCGTTGTACGTGGCCCCCCAGCCGGTGACAGAGGCATCCGTGGTGACCACAGAATGCCTGGACACCTGTTCTAGGGGAACACCTGCCCGCAGGAACGAAGGGTCCAACCACAAGCTGAGAGTTTGGCGACAGTGCGGGGTCACTTGGACCTGGCATGAGCCGCTCTGCCACGCCCATCTCGGGACTCCATCGTGAAGCCAGTGTTGGAGCAGCCTTATATGAAGCAATCCGAGCGGCATTACCGCGGCTGCAGATGCCATATGCCCCAAGATCCTCTTAAAAAGTTTCAATGGTGCCGTTGTTCTGCGTCTGAGCGAGCTCACGCAGTTCAACACTGACTGGACATGGGCCTCTGTGAGGCGCGCTGACATGTTGATCGAGTCCAACTCCATACTGAGAAAAGAGATCCTCTGCCCGGGGGCGAGTTTGCTCTTTTCCCAGTTGACCCGAAGCCCCAGGTGGCTGAGGTGACTGAGCACCATGTCCCTGTGTTCACACAACTGCTCTCTCAATTGGGCCAGAATAAGCCAGAATAAGCCAGTCGTCGAGGTAGTTGAGGATACGAACACCACGCTCGCACATGGGAGCAATGGCCGCCTCCGCAACTTTCGTGAAGACAAGGGGCGACAGGGCCAGCCCGAAGGGTAAGACTTTGTACTGATATGCCCGTCCCTCGGATGCAAAGCGAAGAAACGGTTTGTGTCGAGGGAGATTGCGATATTCAGGTCGATCGCTGCAAACCAATCTTGGGGACGGATGCACTTGAAAATGCGTTTCTGCGTAAGCATCTTGAACGGCAGCCTGTGAAGGGACCAATTCAGGACACGCAGGCCCAAGATTGGTCGTAACCCACCGCCTTTCTTGGGTACAATGAAGTACGGGCTGTAGAAGCTGGTCTTCATATCGGCTGGAGGGATCGGCTCGATTGCGTCTTTCGCCAGTAGAACTGCAATCTCTGCCCTGAGCACAGGGGCATTGTCCGCCAGAACACGGGTGAACAGGCTGGGGGACACCGGGTGAACTGAATCGCAAAGCAGAGTCTGATAGTACGAAGAGCCAGCGAGACCGGCTGGGAAGCGCTAGCACTGAAGTAACAACCTCTCGGCTCCGAAGTGAAAGACAATGTGTGTGTGCGCCCGCTTCCTGTTTATACCCGCGCTGCGGGGCAGGGCGCGTAATGCGATTCACGCATGCCAACGGTCATTGGCTCGTTCTGTAGACACTCGAAGTTGATAGGGCTCCCTGAAGTGATCCCAATTACGTTGTCACGTTGACGTTATGTCAAACGTGAGCGACTGATAGGGAACTGAGCAGCAGTGGAAGAGTTAAACATGCAAAATCGCCGAGCTGGTCCACTCGGTTTAGAATAATAGGGGAGAGAGATCTCAAATAATACAGGCATGTGATCTGAAATAACATTGTAAACCACATGACAACTATTAAAATCCTGTCATAGTTTGACATAATTCCAGACAAAAAGTCAGAAAAGTCATTGATGAAATCCTTATTATATTTAGGTGGTTGGTATATTACAGCACACAACACCGTCTGGAACAGTTTCTGTTAGGACATGCACAGATAGAACCCAAGTGGTGCTCAAGCACCTGCACTTTTGGCCTCTGACAGATAAGTGCCATTTTTTGACTTTTGTTATTGTTAGTTTTTAATGTAAATTAGGTTGGGTGTTAGGTGTGCCAGCTGCTCACACTGACCTCAGTTGAGGATCCATCAAACTAGCGGTCAGTCTCTGGGACTGATCCAGTGATCAAGGAGATCCAAGGCAAACCACGGCCATTGAAGCCTGGTACGTATAGAAGGTTAAATGTTTCCCTAAATTAATGTTGTATCCCATTAGGGAAATGTTTTCAGCTTTGTAGATTCATGGTGTTCATTATTTTCATGGTGACTTTAACTTGATAAGTGTGTTTTTCTTCACTCATCCGATTATTAGAACACCTAACACCTTCACCACATTTTGAGAAAAGAAAAACTCTGGACACCACAACCTTTTACGGCAAAACATAGCAACATAATTATTCACAGAATTTAGAGTACAGAGTCTCTTCTTAAAAAGTCCTGCGACCTCCAAAATTCATAACATTGATCTACTAGGTCATTTAAATATTTTTAAATATTAAAGCAAGTATAAGTGAAATCACAATGGTCCAATTAACAGGTTCATGTAGTTCATTGGTCTTTGAACTAAAAAATAATAATCTTGGTGCAAAGGAGACAGGTCCATTTTTAGCTTTACCCTTTGCTTTTCCCTGTACCTCACTGAGCTATGAAAAGGTTACTGCACCGCAGGACATCTCTGTCCAAAGCTTAGGTCTAAAGGTCATTTTGTAATGCTCCCACCGATTAACTGTCAGTTTAAACACAAATAATCATAAAGGGTAAGCATTCAAAACAACTGGTGAAAAGCAAGTGCATGGATGAAGTCACTTAATGTGCATTCATTTAGATGTTAAAATACAACCGGTTACCAAAGTTATTATTATGCCAGGCATGCCTTATTTATCTTGTGAACATGATTTCAGTTTCAACCTTTTGCAAAAGAATAGCAAAACTTCACCTAAATAAAGGTCATCCCTGGTGGCAAAACGTCTAGGTTATGACTGTAACCTCTGTTCCTTGAGAACAGGGAACGAGACACTGCGTCGATGACGCTATTGGGGAACGCCCTCCACATGAACCAGTGTCTGAAAAACTATCCAATCATGGCAATCGAATTTGACCGGCAAAAGCCTATGACGTCACTACTACTGCGACCCGGAAGTATAAAAGGGGCGCCTAGAGAACATGTCATCCACTTTCGTCTGAAGGGACTGTTCAGCAGGCATCCCAGAGGCATGGCTAATGATGCAGTGTCGCAGTTCTCAGGGAACAGAGGTTACAGTCGTAACCTAGACGTTCCCTTTTGAAAGGGAACTCGCACTGCGTCAATGATGCTATTGGGGAATGAAGTACAATCTCACCATGTTGAGGGGAGTGGATGCCAATTATGGCTCTTGACAAAACGTTAGAACTGGCAGTTTCAACCTGAAATGCAAAGAAAACACTCCCTCTTCGGGTCACATACAGGCTGTCAGTGACATTATTCCCTACGGTCACTGCCCAAGCTATAAGCCTCAAAGAGGCCTCCAAAAAAGGAAAAGCCTACCATGGCTGCTAAAGGGCTTGAAACCAACAGCTTCCATGGAAGGGGTTCCTTTAAGGGAATATGGCCTGGGGGTCCGAAAGGAGTCCCTTCCAGTCACTTTCTGAGGGGGAAATAAAGTCAACCCCCATATGCCACCAGGGAGGCTGACCTGATCAAATCTACTGACCTAGTCTTGCCAACAACCTGTCTGTTTTCATAAACAGAGTCTCTCACAAAACCAATAGTGAAACTGGATCATAGAGACAGGCATCCTGGAAAGTAGAACTCAGCATAGAACTTTATAAACCTTCCAAACAAGGGGAGTAACTCTACTCAATCCTGGATCTACACAGTGCTTTGAAACAACATGGAGGCTGGGCACTCTAACAAGGGACCCTAGAAAAGGGGAGCGCCTCCAGCTAGATCAAGCAGATGACCAGGCTCTGGGCTAGAATCAGGGAGGCTCAAAAGCAGCCTAAAACGTGATGATCTTATTTATTGATAAAATCCACAACATGGTGGAGCCACCTTCAAGGAGGCCTGTGAAGGCCTGCTACTTGATAGCGATACTTATTAGCCTCAGATATCATTAGGGTTGTGTACAGAAATCCGTTACTAATATGGAACCGGTACCTAATGGCTCGTTGCCACTGAGCGGTATGGTACGGTACAGTAAAGTACGGTACGGTTTGGGTCGGTAAACCATGAATCGGCTAGCGTCTCTACTGCCAACAGTACCCTACTTGATAGGCGTGGTGTAGCCTATGCCGGAAAGAAGCGATCAACGTCATTTTCGCGCGAAGAAGAAAGCGACATAAACAACAATGGATGACACACAGCAGATCTTGTTCTTGCTTCTCAGCATGTTTGTTACAAGAAATCAAGCACCGACATTAGGCGTTTCTCAATACCAAGTGCGCAAAGGCTCAGGATGACTCCCGAGGACGCGCGTCCGGTAATTCTGCAAATGGAACAGCACGTTCTTGAAAGCGCCACTCAGCTCGCTCTGCTACTCCGGTTATCTCTGTATGTATATTTTAGGCAACAATAAAACGAAATATGTTATAAAACACAACCCTTCCTCTTTTCGTTTAAATTTTAAAAATATTAAACGTATTAATATGGTTCAGGCAATATGTGCATTTGTACTCTGATCATCTTCACTGTAATAAAAAAATAAAAATACAAAACTCAACCCTGTCTCTTTTTGTTAAATTTCAGTTTTATCAGTAATAGCCATTATAAAATTATAAGTAAAAAGTACAAGATATACAATAAGAAATAAAGCAAACAATTCAGTCAAACATACAAAGTCAGCGCTCTAGTCTAACGTTACAACGGTAAAGTTAAATAGCCTAAATATAAAAGTTATGAAATTTCACTTAGCCCTCAGCCAAAACGATTGGCCAGGGAAAATATTATAGATTCACGAGACCAAAGATCGCCCGTTAGGTCTACACAAGACGAATTATATCTCATGTTTAACCACTACAGAGACGTCAGAGTCAGCGGCAAACGTCAGAAGGATCAGCCGAGGAAAGGCTGTTCCAGGCGGGGTAAATGAGCGCCGAGCGCCCGGTGATCGCCTGGAATGGATCTCACAACCTGGACCAAATTTTCATAAATCTTTAAAAATAAACCACAGATTTGAGCTTTAAACAACTACATTCTCACCTGAAAAACTCTTAAAACTACATTTCGTGACACAATAACGGTAGTATTATGTTTCAACTGTATATTAAAAAAATGGCGCTTCTTATGTTGTCATTCCCCTTGTAGCACGCGCAAGTGACGATACTCTGTCAACCAATCAACATTCTGCAGTGAGTCTAGCTCCATCCTTTACCACTTTTAACCCTTTGTACGATCGTTCACACCAGTGATAAGAACGTTCAGATCGTGCGATCATCAACTTCTAAATTCAAATCTGTGTTCGCGCATTGGCTGGCGCTGCAGAGACAGACGCGCTCAGCGCTGTTATATAGCCTATCACAACTATTCTGCGTTTCCAACCACATAAGGTTTATTTTAGGTTTCAGACATTCAAATACACATAATTATTAGCAAAACAACATTTATAGTTTGGCTATGGAACACACTGGTGGCTATGGAAGCGGCAATAACAATCCTTTCATTTATAAATTGATGACATGTTTAGATACACATTGTGTAGGTAACTATAAAATTTACTCTATTCTTCTCACACTTCACCAGCCACTTTAAAGTATTTCGGGAGAAGTGGATGAATTGACGTGTTGACAGATACAATTCTCTGAAATACAGTGCATACTAACATGGCGTCCATTGTGCGTTATAGATCAACTAACATGAATGATCATTATAAAGGTTTCTTAAATGACAAACCACATTCACTTATGTATTTAAAGAATACAAATATCAGCCAAAGACTGACTGACATGTAACGCAACCAATCATAGTTTGTTTTGTTCCGCGTCATGTTTAGTGTGAAAATGTGAAGTCGACGTCCCTACAATAACAGACTGGCGTATACATCTAATAAATTAATCATTCAAGAACGTTGAATGATTAACGTTGCTTCCAACTCTCTCTCCCAGAGAGACAGGTCTGACAACACCCAGAATATACCCGCATGGGAGGCTTAGGAATAGCCTGCTGCCTATGCTGCTATTTATTCTACCCTTAACATCCACTAGCATTATCGCCTAATGCACAGGCGGGCCTAGCCTACACGACTCTAGAAAGAAAAGGCTAGTACCAGTGAAAAACTAGACCTTACAGAGATAAGCTGTAGATGATCTAAACTCTAAAGAGCCTACGCTCAGATACTGAGGGACTCTGGATGAAAAAGCTTCTAGCAAATCGTCTCCAACAAATTTCAAACTCCTCTGCGACCTACTCCTTGTAGGAGGAGGAGCGCAAGAGGCGACGCTGAACCTCTGGCCCCGTCTCTGATCCTCGAACCGGGATGGGCCAGGCCCCTCTGGCTGTCTGGGCGTGAATTCGGACCGCAGCAGAATGCATGATTTGAATGGAGCCGAGCGCGCCTTCGCCTCTCTGAAGTATGCTTAGTATGCCTGTAACACAGACATCGTGTGTAAGGCAGCCCCAGCCTGATCTGCTGCCGCGTATGCCCTGCCATTCAATCAAGATGTCATCTTGAGTGGCTTGGAAGGCAGGACCGGAGCTTTTAGTGCTGATGCCTCTCCAGCTGCGAGATAGTTTGCGAACATCTTGTCAATTGGGGGCAGACGAAAAGAGGATGACCTCTAGGTGGCCCTTTTATACTTCCGGGTCGCACTAGTAGTGACGTCATAGGCTGTTGCTGGTCAAATTCGATTGCTGGGATTGGATAGTTTTTCAGACACCGGTTCACGTGGAGGGCGTTCCCCAATAGCATCATCGACGCAGTGCGAGAAACACTGGGTTCCATCGAGGTAGTTTCCACTGGTCATCCTGATTTTGATAGTTTTAGAGGGGTTTTGGTCCATCAGGGAGATTTAAACCAGCTAAAAGCACTTAACCAACCAAGAGCACATAACCTCATGCTTGTTTTTAAGTTGTTACAATTATAAAAATTATTTATAAAATTTATAAAAATAACTTGCAGAATATTTTCAATATTTAAAGCAAGTATTTTTTCATTTGTAAAGTAACGCCTTAAAAATCAGCACTTCCTGATTCAATTCTCACTCGGAAACTACTGATTTAGTTACATTTTGATTTAATTACCTGATTTGAATATTTCAGTTACAATGTCACAAATGTTTCAATAGTTACATAATCGCCTAATGATGCACTAGCACATTCCAGGTTCATTTATACATTGGGTTTTAGAACTGCAATTTAAAATTTTGGTGGGAAAATAATAAGGTCTGTATTTAATAATATTAAAGAGACTTTAACGTTTTATTCTACAATATGAGTTCCAACTGAGCTGCAGGGGGAAAAAGTACGTAAACATGGATAAATTCTTTAACAGTTTAAGAACTTTTATGTACTAAGGAGGCATGAATCATTCAAACTCATACAGTATGTGTTTATGCCTAAAATAAATTATATTCCTTTTGAATCGTTTGTCATTAATAGGGCAAATGGAGCAGAACAGTTTACACACAGCAAACTGTCTCTCGGTGATTGTAAAGGTCAATGAATGTGAAGTCTCACGTAATTTCTAGTTCGTTAAGCAGCATTATCACCTTCTGAGAAAGAGAGTCGTGAGTGAGAGTGCCTGTTTAGACTTAACGATAATTTCAGGGAACGAGCAAATCCCAATAGAGAGCTATGAAATATTCAAAGCAACCTACTAGTGCAGTGTCTGTGACTGGAGATAAACTCGCCAAACGTGGGCTGTGACCATGCCAGCAAGTCCAGAGGCTCTTCTGTCACTGCCATTAATAAAACATTAGCCTAGAAGGCACACTTTCTGTGGGAAGTAGGCAAACCTGTCACCTATGAATCCAGGTCTGTCAATGATGTTCAAAGTATCCAAAGTGTGTGTGTTGAGGAGTTTTGGAATTGAAAACAAAAAACAGAGATGAGTGCCAGAAATGAAGCTATGAAAACCTGAAATGTGGGGGTGAAACTTGATTTTAGCTAGTTTTAATGCAGTTTGGGCCTGGAAGTAATTACTTTCCAAAAGAAAATATGTTAGGAACTCCATCCCTTATGGTGCACCTAACGAACGTAATTAGCAATCAAATACACAACATTTAGCCAACATGTTCTTCAATGACTTTGCTTTCAGGTAAATTTAATGTAACAGTGAATTCTGTCACTCAAAACAAGTTTATATATAAATATATATATATATATATATATATATATATATATATATATATATATATATATATATATTGTAGTTCAACCAGCCTCATAAATGCACATTCATCTTCATCAGTCAGTCAGGCTTGTTGGCAAATTGGCAGCTGACATTGCAGGAATTAAATCTATTCTTTTTGCATACCCTTTCTCCTGTTAAAAGCCCTGTTCATTCTGCAGAGTTTGTGAAGTGCCTGTGTGGTGAGGACGGACTCCAATGAGAAACCACCTGCAGAAAAAGCACAGAGGAACAGAATGATTGTGAAAAAGCGGTGTTATTCTCAATGAAATGTTCACTGTCAAAGGGTTTTTGATTTCGTCAATAACAGAGGCAAAACAATAAAAATACACTACTGTACAAAAATCTTAGGCCAGTTAGTATTTTCACCCCTCAAAAAATGGTTTTGAGCCAGTTATTTATATCTTTTGCAGTAGTGTGTCAGTAAGAAATATCAATTTAATTTCCAAACATTCATTTAGCCATTAATTGTAATAATCCAGTGAGATTTTTTGTATGCACAAGGAGTCTGACAACAGCCGGTATGCTCCGCACAAAGATGACAGATCTCACATCATCAAGTCCATCAGTGATTACATGAAGAAACAGGAAAAACTGAGTCAGAGTAAATCTAGAAGAACAGTTGCAATGTCTCCAAGATACTTGAAGGAACCTACCTGCAAAGCTATCCACTGTAAATGATTTCTGTTGTTTTCACAGTATTATTGCTGTATTTTCAGTGAAAGTTTACTGTAGAAACAGTTTACAGTAAGTTGCTGTCAATTTTATAGCTTTTACATTATTTTTGCTGTATTTCCAGCTTTGTCACCGTATAACTATTTACAGGAAAGTTGCTGTCAATTTATGCTTTTCTTTGGTGGGGGGAAGAAAATAATTACAGTAATTCTTATACTCCTGTTAAATTGATGACAGTATATTCCAACAGACAAGCCCGACAGAGGACATTTTTTGGTTTATTGAGGTTATTTCAGCTTAGGAATTTTATAATACATCGTTTCATAAGGTAACCCATATATTAAGGCATTTAGAATATAGTTAAAAAAAAGTTTAAGTTTGCTTGAGTGTTTTTTCTTCTTTTTTTTTCTTTATGGTTGCCAGATTTGGTCACAAATCCAACTAATCTCAAAGGTTATAGCCTAAAATGTTTGAATGGGAGATGTAGTCCCATCCAGTGATCAATAATATAGGCAATATAAAATAGATAGAAATCGATTTCCATGATTTATTATTATTATTATTATTATTTTGCTTTAGATTTACACACTTAATTACATAAAGAGCGAATCGCACGGGATATACACCTGGCAACCAATCATCTAACCGTCAGCCGTCAAACTCGAATTTTCCATTTCATCCTGACTGACTTCGAGGACGGAGCACGCAGAACCAGCAAGAACTAGCCAGGTAAGATGTAAAATTGTATTCAAAATCTTAAAAATTTGTATTTCTAAATGTTCCACCACTACAAATGTGAAGATATTCGTTTTACCATTAACTGTTAAGTATCCTAATCGTGGTGAGTTTGAAAGGTAAAGTTAAGGTAACGTTAGCTTTTTAACGCGAACATTCTAGCCAGTTAACGTTAGCCAAATACTAGTTATCACAAGGTTTGATGTTAATGTCAGTTATTATTTTCAAGTTTAGAACAAAGTAATCGAAATGTTCTTGTTTCTGAACACTTGTGTGTAACTTAACGTTAACGTTACACTGTGTGTGTGTGTGTTGCCTGTCGCGATCGAGGCCTCATACAACATGTTAACATATAACGTTATAACGTTATAACATAACCCTACCGGTAAGTTATGTTCTACACTAATTGAATGGACAACCACAGTGTTATTAGTCATATTATACATTTTATAACGTCAGTACGATGCACATTTAAAGTGAATACACAGGCAGAGAAAGTCCCGCCCAATGAATTCTCGCGTCTCGGCATTTCAGTTATTGAATAAGGCACTAAAATTCAAATAAGTAATCTCTCTGTGTACGTCTATGCAGTGTTGAATATGTTTTTCATTTCTTTCAGCATGTACAGTTGTTCGAGATTGCAGTGTGCTGAGGATGAGTTTTGCTCCTTCATTAAAAACAGA
Organism: Leuciscus leuciscus; assembly: GCF_965113295.1. Taxonomy (NCBI): domain Eukaryota; kingdom Metazoa; phylum Chordata; class Actinopteri; order Cypriniformes; family Leuciscidae; genus Leuciscus; species Leuciscus leuciscus. The sequence continues at coordinate 31,584,653 of NC_138738.1, read as the reverse complement.
GGTAAGTCATTTTCAGTTATTGAATAATGCACTAAAATTCATAAGTAATCTCTCTGTGTACGTCTATGCAGTGTTGAATGTGTTTTTCATTTCTTTCAGCATGTACAGTTGTTCGAGATTGCAGTGTGCTGAGGATGAGTTTTGCTCCATTAAAAACAGAGGTAAGTCATTTTCAGTTATTGAATAATGCACTAAAATTCATAAGTAATCTCTCTGTGTACGTCTGTGCAGTGTTGAATATGTTTTTCATTTCTTTCAGCGTGTACAGTTGTTCGAGATTGCAGCGTGCTGAGGATGAGTTTTGCTCTTTGCTTGGCCCTGCCAAGTCTGAAGTGTTTCTAGTTTAATGAATTAAATTTTAATAAAGAATTTTAAACTGACTTCTGTGTGTTGTCATAATTGACGTAACATCTAAAAATCAGTAATGTAACTGTGTGAAATATTTTTTGCATACACAACTTTAGCTTTCATTCTTTTTTTAAGTGTGTAACAGATTGTAGTTGGTTATATGTTGTGTATAAAAATACCATAATCAATTATACTGCATAGTAACTTTACAGTATTTTAAAATACAGTGCAAAAACAAGCACTGTAATTAATTTTACAGTATAAAAATGCTGTAAGTTATTATACGGTATGCTGTGAAGTACTGTTGTCAGATTTACAGTAATTTTACCGTGGAATAAAATACTGAAGCTTGCTGGATATTTGTTGCCAGTAAGTTACTGTTGATTTTACGTTAAATTTTTGTACAGTACTGTGAAAAGTTTTAGGCACTTGTGTAAAAATGCTGTAAAGTGAGGATGTTTTCAAATATAATGCCAGAAAACGGTAGATTTTATTTATTTATCAATAAACTGCCATAAACTAAATCAAATCAATATTTGGTGTGACCACCCTTTGCATTTAAAGCAGCCTTTGTCCTTTGTGCACTTGAACATATTTTAAGGTAATTTTGCAGGTTTATTACAATTAATGGCTAAAGGAACAGCAACTGCAACTGGCCTAAACAAATTGTTTTGGGTGTGAACATTTTCTAAGATTTTTGCACAGTTCTGTTTATATATATATATATATATATATATATATATATATATATATATATATATATAGGAAAATAAATATTTTAACACCCTGCTATTTTGCAAGTTCTCCCACTCAGAAATCATGGAGGGGTCTGAAATTGTCATCGGAGGTGCATGTCCACTGTGAGAGACATAATCTAAAAAAAAAAATCCAGAAATCACAATGTATGATTTTTTAACTATTTATTTGTATGATACAGCTGTAAATAAGTATTTGAACACCTGAGAAAATCAATGTTAATATTTGGTACAGTAGCCTTTGTTTGCTATTACAGAGGTCAAACGTTTCCTGTAGTTTTTCACCAGGTTTGCACACACTGCAGGAGGGATTTTGGCCCACTCCTCCACACAGATCTTCTCTAGATCAGTCAGGTTTCTGGAATGTCGCTGAGAAACACGGAGTTTGAGCTCCCTCCAAAGATTCTCCATTGGGTTTAGGTCTGGAGACTGGCTAGGCCACGCCAGAACCTTGATATGCTTCTTACAGAGCCACTCCTTGGTTATCCTGGCTGTGTGCTTCGGGTCATTGTCATGTTGGAAGACCCAGCCTCGACCCATCTTCAATACTCTAACTGAGGGAAGGAGGTTGTTCCCCAAAATCTCGCAATACATGGCCCCGGTCATCCTCTCCTTAATACAGTGCAGTCCATAGACATGTATGGAAAGGCTAGATGGCTCAAGGCGGAGTCAGCTGTGTCGTCACTTGGCAGCCATCTTAGGTCAGGAGACTGCGCTGCTGCTCCCTGCTGCTGTGGACGGAAGGTGAGTGACATACGCCAACTAAAATGCTCGTAACTTGCTGAATTCTTGACGGATTTACAAACGGTTTGGTTTATTACAAACCTTATTAACGTGGCTATGATTTGTGCTGATGCCGTTTGTGGCTATAATTTTTCACAAGTATGCAGTTAAATAGCCGTATCCCTGACGTTTATGACACACCAAGCCGTTTGAAAATCGGTTGAAAATTGAGCAAAATATAGTTATTTCAGCACTACATGCACAATAGACTTTAATGTTATAACTGGACGAGCGGTCCTGTCCTAAGATGGCCGCCGTGTGACGTCGTCGGGTCCCATTGGCTCTCAGCGCCGGTAAGCTATCTAGCCTTTCTATACATGTCTATGGTGCAGTCGCCCTGTCCCATGTGCAGAAAAACACCCCCAAAGCATGATGCTACCACCCCCATGCTTCACAGTAGGGATGGTGTTCTTGGGATGGTACTCCTCATTCTTCTTCCTCCAAACACGTTTAGTGGAATTATGACCAAAAAGTTCTATTTGAGGGAGATTGACAGTCATGTTTAGCTTCTTCCATTTTCTAATGATTGCTCCAACAGTGGACCTTTTTTCACCAAGCTGCTTGGCAATTTCCCCGTAGCCCTTTCCAGCCTTGTGGAGGTGTACAATTTTGTCTCTAGTGTCTTTGGACAGCTCTTTGGTCTTGGCCATGTTAGTGGTTGGATTCTTACTGATTGTATGGGGTGGACAGGTGTCTTTATGCAGCTAACGACCTCAAACAGGTGCATCTAATTTAGGATAATAAATGGAGTGGAGGTGGACATTTTAAAGGCAGACTAACAGGTCTTTGAGGGTCAGAATTCTAGCTGATAGACAGGTGTTCAAATACTTATTTGCAGCTGTATCATACAAATAAATAGTTAAAAAATCATATATTGTGATTTCTGGATTTTTTTTTTTTAGATTATGTCTCTCACAGTGGACATGCACCTACGATGACAATTTCAGACCCCTCCATGGTTTCCAAGTGGGAGAACTTGCAAAATAGCAGGGTGTTCAAATACTTATTTTCCTCACTGTATATATATATATATATATATATATATATATATATATATATATATATATATATATATATCTCAAACATAAATATTACAATTTACATCTGCACAGACAATGAAGAACGTACAGGGGAACATAAATATTTAGTATAAATTTGTTGTTTAAGTCAAAGTAAAATTTACTAAAATAATAAATGTGACAATGAAATATTGACTACATTTAAAGAACAAAAGATGAAGATTAAAGTTTTTTTTAATAAAAATAAAAAAAGATTAAAATTAAAGTCATGGTCATGGTCACTAGATTTTGGATTTGAATTTCATTGGACACTGCAACAAACCTGGATGTCATGTCATGCTTCTTTTTAGAATAAATAAAGACCAACACACACTGAACCGACAGAGGGTGACCAACGTGGACAATCACCAGATTATAGTACGTCACTTCTCAGACATTCCAGAACCACACAAATGAGCTGACCAATGCGACAGATGGCGAGGCGTAACACACTGATCAGACAAAACCTGACGAAGTGTCTGCAATTTGGTCAGCGTCTATTACTGCAGTGTGAATTGGCCTTAATATGTCACAAATAATAATAAAAAAATAATAAATTCTTTGTAAAAATATACCATCAACAATCAGTTTGTGTTCTTTGAATTCAGCCAAGAGGTCTGTGATGTTTACTTTAAATCCACTATTGGTCGTCATATAAATTTACAAGTCAAAGTTCACCAAACTTGAACTTTTCAACTTTCAACACTTATCTGCAAGCTTGTAGTTTATGTTAACACTATGGCAAGTACATACAAAACCACCAAACAATTAACAATTTAAAAGTTAAAAGTGGAAAACTTGGGGGCCATTTACACTACACCATTTTTAACTAAAAACTGAAAACTTTTTGCGCTTTTTGGCCGTTCATTTATACGACAACAGCGTTTTAGGGGCCTGAAAACACAAACTTTTGAAAACGGGTTTTAAAGTGCAAATTTTTTAAACAAAATTATACCGTTATTATCTCAGTTTAAACTACAAAAATTTGAATTTGTGAAAAGAGTGATGTCATGCACATGTGTATTACGTGCATATTACAGTCTATAGGTGCTTAGTGTTTCTCTACAAAGTGACATCGCCAACTACTGGCCTGCATTATACAGCCTTTTTTATTGTTTTCACAGATCCGTGTGAACGGGGATCGTTTTGACAACGTTGTTGTCTGTATGTGAAATCGCAAAGGAAAAATTTTACTGTTGTGTTAACGTTCCCTTAGTCCCCGTCAGTGACCATGGCAGAACTATGCCCTGAGGAGGTTGTGGATCAGAGGTAGGTCGCCAATTAGAGTGGTAATGTCACTTACACTTTGGGTGCTGAATGACAATCCTGTGCAAACTAGTGACTAAAAATATTTTACATCTGTTTAAAAGCATCCTGGCAGAGTTTGCTCAAACAGGATTTCTGTGATTCAGAATATAGCCACCCTTAGTCATATAGGTGGTATAAATTCCTACTTTTGCTGTGAAGTGTTTGGTTGATGTTGAGTCGATGAGTGAGATGACATAGAAATACACAAGATCAAAGCCTCAAAGAAACGTTGGAGGCTGAGGATGTCAAAAACGCTGAACCAAACACACTCAATATCAAAAAGCAAATTCCTAAGGGCCGATCCTTTTGCAATAGAACAAACACACCTCAGAGACACCACGCAATTGACGTACTGCAAACACACATCTCTCACCTTGTTGCCATGCAATACACATTGTCTTATTCTTTTAACCCTGTAAAGCTTGCCATATGAAATAACAGTCTGATTTATTTATTTTTTAATTGTCATATTTTAGTATCACATTTGATTGGCTCATATAGAAGAATTTGGAGTTCATACACAAAGAAACGGAGCAAAATTATGCAAATTGGTGCAGTTGCTGCAATTTATATGACCAAAAAGTAAGATCAATAGCTTGTAATGTAAATTACTGATATTTTTATAACTTTATATCTATCTTTACAAATATCACGTACAGGCTTAGATCTACAATGACGGTAGAGAGACGGATCAATTTAAACAGGTGAGTTTATTAGTGAAGCGGCAGGAACACAGTCCACTAACAGGTAAGATGATCAATAGAAAGATAAATGAGAGTTTGAGCTTGTTGAGCTTGTCTAACAGGTTTGCAGAGCACACACACACACACAAGAGGAGACGTGGGATGACTATAGATAACGACTTAGATGACTGGATCGAGGTAACAACGTTGGTAGAGTCTCACAGGAAATTCTAGCCGTTAAGTAGTGAGGCAAGTGAGTCTGTAGCATCAGACAAGGCCAGACAAAGACTGAGTGTGTGTGTGTGCTACTTATGGTGCTGGTGATAAGGGCAGATGAGTGTCAGGTCAATGGTCAATACTCCACGTAAGGGTATGTTTACACGACACTGTTTTCAATTGAAAACTGAAAACTTTTTATGCTACTTTTTTGGGGCCTGAAAATGCAAGCTTTTGAAAATGGATTTCAAAGTGCAAGGTTTTGAAAAGATGCTTTTACCGTCTCTGTGTAAACTACAAAAACGTGAATTTGTGAAAACAGTGACGTCATGCGCATGTGTTTTACATGTTCACGCATGCGTATTATGTGTTTGCGTGGTGTTTCTTGACAAAGTGACATCGCTAACTACTGGCGTGGCATGCATAATACAGACCTTTTAGTCATTTTCGCAGATCAGTGTAAACGGGAATCTTTTTGATAATGTTGTCGTCTGTTTTTAGCACATCATTGTCATGTAAACATACCCTAAAGTGAGGGAGAGCCTGGTGTGATTGCAAACTAAGCATATAAATATCAGTTGTTGTTACTCTATATCCCCATAATATGTCGTTCTCTTACGAGAGGTCTCTCGTACTGCGTAAGATATCTTACGCAAGGGGAAAATCCTTTTTCCGCGAGATATTGAAGCCAAAAATTATCCTTAATTTTGTAATAATGCAAAACGCGTTGCAGCAGCAATGCAGACATAGGCGAGACAGCTCGCGCGCCTATTGGCTGCTCTGCGGCAACTGCAGCAGCCTATCGAGCGAGGCCTGGCGTGACGTCAGACCCAATCAGGGCACTTCGCGCCCGCTGCGTCACGTCCCGCCGAAATGGGCGTGGTCTAGGCCTATAAATATCGCTCGCAGGCAGCTATTATCTGATTTTTCATCCTTCAAGCGAAGCACACGCATCGCTGGAGCTGGATTAGGAGCCGCGCCGTCGAGAGAGAGCCGACCTCCTGCTGCGCTTTCCGGCGCTTATATCCTTCTCTTTATTACACTGTATTTCTGTGTGTGTGTGTCGCCGCCGCGACACACATTTCTAAAAGAGCTAGCGTCTTTTTAAAGATGCCTTCCTGCGGCTCGTGCAGAGCCACACTCAGCGACGGGGACCGCCACGTGATCTGCGTTTCCTGCCTGGGTGAGGAACATGCAGCTCTCGCGCTCGCTGACGGCGGATGCCCTCACTGCGAGCTGATGGCAATGGCGACTCTGAGGACTCGCCTAGCCGTCTTCACCGAGACTGCTCCCCCGCCCGCCGCGGCGTCGCGCCGTAAAAAGCGCCGTGCCCAGCGGGCCCCGGAACCCTCCCTCAGCCGCCAAAGCTCGCCGGTTCGCCCGCTTGCTTCCCCGGCTTCTTCTGTTTCGCTTCCTGACGGACAGCGGCCGCCGTCTGCCGCCGCTTCCGTTGATATCGTGGATGAGGAAGCCCTGCTGGGAGAGGATGATTCCTGCTCTATCCTGGCGTCAGGCAGTGAGGATTGGGCGGGCTCTGAGGACCCCGCGCCCCCTGCCCGCACTTCGTCAGGCAAGAGAGCTTCCATCGAGACGGAACTCATGCGAGTACTCGCACAGGCCGCGGCGAGCCTCGGCCTCGAGTGGTCTTCGCCTGAGCAGCCCGCTCACAACCGGCTGGATGGATTTTTTCCTGCCTGGGGAGCGCGCTTCACCTGTGTCCAGACCGGCGCCTTTTCTTCCTGAGTTACACGAAGAAGTCGCCAAGTCCTGGAGCGCCCCCTATTCTGCTAGAGTGCGTCCTGCTGTTTCTTTGGCATTCTCCGCCGTTGACGATGCCAAGAACAAAGGATACCTCTCGCTGCCGCCGGTTGAAGAGGCGATAGCGGCCCACTTATGCCCGCCCTCCGCTGGACGGCGCGCTAAGCCGGCCCTACCCTCTAAAGCTTGCCGCACGACGTCGAGCTTGCTCCACCGCGCTTTCTCCGCCGCCGGGCAAGCTGCGTCAGCGTTGCATACCATGGCAACGCTCCAGATCTTCCAGGCCGATCTCCTCCGTAAGATGGATGAGGAAGGACCTGACGCGATCTGCGTGCCGGACTTAAGGAGTGCCACGGACCTCGCCCTTCGTGCTACTAAGTCCGCAGCGCAAGCCATTGGACGGACTATGGCTTCTCTCACCGTGTCTGAGAGACATCTATGGCTGACGCTCTCGGAAATGGCCGAGTCTGAGCGCACCGCGTTCCTCGACGCCCCGCTTTCCGCCGCAGGCCTCTTCGGATCCTCCGTCAAAGATTTCGCGGAGAGATTCGCAGAGGTACAGAAAGCGTCTCAGGCTATGAAGCACTTCCTCCCGAAGCGCTCCAGCTCTGCAGCAGGCCGTGCGAAACCGTCTGCTCAGAGCTCACAGCCACAGCCACCGTCCACCGCCTCCACTTCACAGCGCCGCCAGGCCAGAAGCGCGAGACCGCGCTCCCGCTCATCCGGTCGCCGCCCCGCAGGACGCGGCCCGCGACCTAAGGTTACGGTGAAGCCCGAGGCCCCGAAGTCGTCCTAGCACAGCTAGGAAAACGACGGTGTTCCAGTCCCGCTGCGGCCGGACTCACACCAAAGCTATTCGCTCGTCCAGTTCCAGAAAATGCTTCACGCAAGCGAACGATGTTTTCGGTGTGATAAATGTGCCCGCTGTCCCGCGCCCACATCCACACATAGACATGACAGTTCCCACGGGAACCGCCCAGCCCTCCCCCTCGCGGTTAACCACCGTAGAGGAGTCGAGCGCGGGCAATCTGCCCGCTGTCATCAGCGCGCCCCATGCCTCAAATGTCACGAGCGACACGCTTGTGTTACAGCACACAGAAGCTTCTCCATCGCTGAGCGAGCGGAGCGCGCTTCGTATTCGACCCCTAGCTATCCATGCAGACGCATGGGCAAAGCTGCCCTGGGTTTCGAAGTGGGTGCTAAACATTATAAAAAGAGGCTATTCGCTGCAGTTTCGCCGACGCCCTCGCCGCTATGTGGCGCGCGTCGAGACCACGGTAAAAACAGAAGTAGCACATCTACTTCGAGCCGAAGTGACGAAACTATTGAGAAAAGGGGCCATAGAACCCCTCTCTCAAGATCAGAGCGAAGGAGGGCTATACAGCAGATACTTCCTGGTACCGAAAAAAGACGGGGGTCTCAGACCCATACTAGATCTAAGGCAACTGAACAAAGTGCTTGTGAAGCGACAGTTCAGGATGCTCACGACCAGGCAAATCCTTGTGCAGATTCGCCAAGGAGATTGGTTTGTGTCAATAGATCTGAAAGACGCGTATTTTCAAATACAGATAGCGTCACGTCACAGGCGATTTTTGAGATTCGCCTTCGAGGGCCAGGCATATCAGTACACAGTCCTGCCGTTCGGTTTGTCCCTAGCACCCCGTACATTTACGAAGTGCATGGACGCGGCGCTCGCACCCCTCAGAATGAGAGGCATGCGAGTGCTGAATTATTTGGACGATTGGCTGATTCTAGCGCAATCTCGCGCAGTGCTCATAGAACACACGACCATTTTACTCGATCACCTCGAGGATTTGGGTCTGAGTGTCAATTGGGCGAAGAGCTCCCTGTCACCCAGTCAGAAAATATCTTTCCTGGGCACAGAACTGGACTCACTATCCATGATAGCGCGACTATCACAACAGCGCGCGGTAGACATTCGACGCACAGCGAACTCTTTTCGCTGCGGCGCGTCTGTCCCGCTCAAAAGATTTCAGAAGATGCTAGGTCTCATGGCCTCAGCATCGTCAGTACTCCAGCTGGGTCTGCTCCGCATGCGCCCGCTGCAGTTTTGGCTGAAAGCGCGAGTCCCACGCAAAGCGTGGGCACCCGGTTTGCTTCGCCTCAGGGTCAATCAGAAATGCGTTACAGCTCTGAAACCCTGGAAAGCGAACGACTGGTACCAATCAGGTGTAAGCCTGGGGACTTCCTCGAGGGTGAAAGTGGTGTCCACGGACGCGTCCACCTCGGGATGGGGAGCGCTGCTCGAGGGCAGACCGTTCTTCGGCCAGTGGTCAGAACGGGAGAAGCTCCTGCACATAAACTGCCTCGAAATGCTGGCAGTAGACAACGCGCTGACGCGTTTTTGTCCCCAAATAAAAGGTCACCACGTCTTGGTCCGCTCGGACAACATGTCTGTGGTGTCCTACATAAATCGCCAGGGCGGCATCAGATCCGAGAGACTGTACAGGCTGGCAGAACGCCTCCTGGTATGGGCTCAGTGCAACCTGCGCTCGCTCAGAGCAGCGCACGTGCCAGGGATCATGAATATAGGACCAGACAGACTGTCCAGGAACAATGTTCCGGCAGGCGAATGGTCCCTACACCCACAGACAGTCCAACTGCTGTGGAAGAAATTCGGCAGAGCGGAAGTGGACCTGTTTGCGTCTCAAGAAAACGCTCACTGTCAAGAATTTTTCTCCAAGAGCAGGAGCGCGCTGGCCCATGTGTGGCCCCGCCGCCCGCTCTATGCTTTTCCCCCCGTCTCTCTCCTGCCTCAGGTGATAGAACGGATCAGGGAAGAAGGATGCTCAGTACTGCTGGTAGCACCGTTCTGGAAAAACCAACCTTGGTTCCCAGCCGTGATGCAGTTAGCAAGTACTGCCCCGTGGCCAGTACCAGTGAGGAGAGATCTCCTCTCACAGGCCCGCGGCTCGATCTGGCATCCTCACCCGGATCTATGGTCCCTTCATGTCTGGGCCATCAACGGGTACATGTTGGACTCCCTAAAGGAGTATTAAACACGATCACGCAGGCTAGAGCTCCGTCTACAAGACGACTCTATTCTTCGAAATGGTCAGTGTTTTCGGGCTGGTGCACAGCCCGTGGTGTGTCACCCACAAATTGTGATGTGACGGAGGTGCTTTCCTTCCTACAAGAGCTGTTGGATGGGGGCAGGGCCCCCTCCACGCTCAAAGTTTATGTGGCGGCTATAGCAGCGTTCTCAGAAACAACGCTTGGTCAGTCAATAGGAAGGAACGATTTAGTCATCCGCTTCCTTAAAGGAGCTAAGAGACTGAATCCTCCCAGACCTCCCTCAGTCCCCGTATGGGACCTTTCTACGGTTCTGGAAGCCATGAAAGGTGCGCCATTTGAGCCTTTACAGTCAATCGATTTGAAACACCTGTCTTTCAAAACGGTGTTTTTGCTGGCTCTCGCTTCGGTGAAGCGCATAGGGGATCTGCACGCGCTCTCTGTGAGCGCGGCGTGCATGGAGTTTGGGCCCAATGACTCAAAAGTTATACTCAAACCTAAGCACGGTTATGTTCCAAAATCCCTCAACACACCGTTTAGGGCGCAGATTATCTCTCTGTCAGCCCTACCGGTCCCTGATGAGGAAAGAGACGCGAGCCTCCTTTGCCCAGTCAGGGCATTACGAGCTTATGTGTCTCGCTCGTCTGTTTTCAGACAGACGGAACAGCTCTTTGTTTCGTTTAGCGGACGTTCTAAGGGACTAGCTGCGTCGAAACAGAGCCTATCCAGATGGATAGTTGATGCTATAGCGCTGGCATACGCCTCCAAGGGCATGCAGTGCCCTTTGGGTGTCAGAGCGCATTCCACAAGAGGCATGGCCTCTTCGTGGGCTTGGTCGAGTGGGATTGCCTTGTAAGATATTTGTATGGCGGCAGGCTGGGCCTCCCCGTCTACATTTATAAGGTTTTATAACCTAGAGGTTCCCGCCCTGCAGGCCAGGCTGCTGTCGGTCTAGACTACCAGTATCATCTGACCTGATGCGTTCAGCTCAGAATGCTGCGTTTACTGAGCACAGCTCAATTTTCGACAGTTTAAAGCTGGGCAAACTGTGTAAGACCCACATTTTTTTTTCCCATCTGTTCAGGCCGTACCCCGCCCTGTCTGTATGATGAAATTTGCGTCCCTTCGACGCTACTTTATGTGGAAAAGTGAGGCTGCACCCCTCCTTCTTCCCGGACTCTCTGTGAGTTCACTGAGTGTTTGTGCACTATATGTACCCCGGGCTTTCGCCCTTGGGTCTTTGGTGTCAGATCTCAGCACGCACGGCGTTTTACACTGGGTCCCCTAGCGTAAGATATCTTACGCAGTACGAGAGACCTCTCGTAAGAGAACGTACTCGGTTACTAACGTAACCTCGGTTCTCTCTAGAAGAGGGAACGAGTACTGCGTATCTTGCCGTGCATGCACACGCTCTGGTTGCTTCGATGATGAAAAACCAGATAATAGCTGCCTGCGAGCGATATTTATAGGCCTAGACCACGCCCATTTCGGCGGGACGTGACGCAGCGGGCGCGAAGTGCCCTGATTGGGTCTGACGTCACGCCAGGCCTCGCTCGATAGGCTGCCGCAGTTGCCGCAGAGCAGCCAATAGGCGCGCGAGCTGTCTCGCCTATGTCTGCATTGCTGCTGCAACGCGTTTTGCATTATTACAAAATTAAGGATAATTTTTGGCTTCAATATCTCGCGGAAAAAGGATTTTCCCCTAGCGTAAGATATCTCTTCTAGAGAGAACCGAGGTTACGTTAGTAACCGAGTACGTTTTATGATCAAAGCGCTGTAGTTTTTATAGTGGGGGCAAAACATATAATGCAATGCCTATAATGATTGAGAGATGTACAAATAAATGTATCATGTACCAATGTATTGACATTTTAACATGATTTTTCTTTTGTATAGATAACCTGAAAACGGAACCTTTTCTTACGTTCAGTAAGTGTTCAAAGTTCTTCTTGAAATATTACAATCAATTTAAAAGTTATTCTTATGTTTACTTTATAAAAATCTGTAACAATTTTACAGCGAGTTTTTTTGGCAATTATGCTAAAAGACCTTTTACTTTCTAAAAAAGTATAAACTATCAATCAACAGAAGGCAAATTTAGAGAAGGCAAATCACTTAAAAAATAAAGTGAAATAAAGTGGTACAGTAATTACATGTTTTTTAATTAATTAAAATGAATTAACGAGAAAGAGAGAGAGGGAGAGAGAGAGATTGTGAGTGTGAATTACCTGTGACTACAGTGTCTCCGTGTAATAGTGAAGCTTGGAGTTTTATTACAAAACCACAAAGTTAGCACCTTGTTGCTGAGAAACATTATGATTTCACTAGCAAAACTGTTTTATTTATACAATATTTATACAAATTTCTATGCTCCTGAATGATTATGTGTGTCTCTTGCCAATATATAAAGTTTCCACCTCAATAAAAAAAGCTGTGAGTTTTAGTGCAAGCATATACAGGCATGTCTGCTTCATAATTCGACATAAAAAAAAACTCTTTGTGGGCAAACTTGTCGCCCTAGCCTTGCAGTGGTTTGGAATTGCAAGGGGAATCGGACATATGTTTTTAGATGTAGGTCAGATGTCCAGATATTGGATATGTATCTAATTTAAAAAAACATTTGGCTCAGAAAGGATGTGATCGTGTGGATTTTTGTGTTGACACGTGTGCAACAAATTCATAAAAAAAAAATGTTTTGTGCCAGTGTAAACGCAGCCAATGACAGGAGCAGGAGTCAAGTGGCTTCTATGAAGCCCTGAACAACAGTGAAACACATCTCTGCCTTTTATCTGAGTCAAAGCTTTGCTCTGTCTGAACTGCAGTGCAAAGGACCCTTAGCTCGAAATACTTCATATTGTGCTAGCACTTCAGCTGTCAATCAAGAATCGTCCTCAGAGAAGAAAATGGAAGAGTAAGAAAATATCGGAAATAGAATGTGCAGAAGACAGAACGCCAATTTGACAGCCTGCGTTCAGAAAAGTTGCTAAGCCTGAGTATTCTTGCTTGAAGAGCTGCTTAATCTTTCAGTTCTGACAATCTTCCATTCAGGGTGAATGTGAAAAAAAACGAATGAACTTAGAAAAAAAAAAAAGAGAGGGAAAAGCAACGTTAAAAATATGCATGAAATTATACATTAAAAATGCCACTCGTGCATTTCAGGAAGGATTAGTTTAATGAGACACAAGGATTTATTACTCTTGCCTGAGCATGACAGCCTATGTCTTAAAATGGCACATATAATCTCACAACATTGACACGAGGCAGAGAGGATGTGATGCACGGTGACCTTTCCAAGTTCAGAAGTTTAAAGGCAACACATGTTGTTAAAAGGAGAAACTCCAATAACAGTTGCTGCGCATTTCACATGGTCCTAATTATTTAGTTAGTTTATGTCTATGGAGAAAACCCTTCAGAACTAATTTTATAGGCTATTTTACATAGCCTACATTTTCTATGTAAAATTACAAATATATACATCTCATATACATTTCATAGGGCTCCGGCCCTATTTAAACACACCTGAATCAGCTAATCAAGGTCTTCAGACAGAGCCTTAAAGTCCCCGTGAACCAGAAGTTGCAAGCGACTTTTCTCCAGTGTTGTGACGCATTTCCAAGTGAAACGGAATATTGAACAGAGGGCAGGGTTTTACTTCATAGCGCTCCTCCTCTCCATCTCTGCTAGTAGCAGACTAACGGTTTGAGGGGAGTGGTTAAGCGTTTTCAACCCAAGCCGTCAAACTGACGTCATCAGAAAAGGAACGCCATTCCAGACCGGAAGTAACTTTTCAGATTTTGATTAAAGATTACCACGGCAAAAAAAAAATTCTGTGTATTAACTTGCACGGATGAATTGTTCACCACAAGACTAGTAATATGTGCTAACAAAGTCAATAGGGTCAATTTTGATTTCATGTCGACTTTAATAGATGTCAGTGGAGGAAAGGCTTCAGTTCCCTAAATAAACTGGGAACTTAATAAACTGCTTTTGTGAGGAAACAGTGTATAACTTAATTAATCAACAGCCTATTGGTTATCTATTTTTTGAGTTTACACCAAAAAATGCAACAGGTAGGACTTAGTTATAGCACTTCTCAGTCATTATGAATGATGTCAAGGCTAATGAGAAATAAAAAAGACACACAAGACTATTTTTGACATGCAGTGAGAGCATAATATAATTTGTTCTTGGAAAAAATTTGATGATACGATTCAATTCAATCTCAAACTCAAACTATTCAAATGAAATCTCTCACTTTTGATTTTATTAAATCTGTTGAGATCTGAAACTCTAGCAGATATGTGAGACAAAACATTTAAAAAACACTTCAAAAATATAAATCAACTGTGATATTTCTTTCTTATGGATTACATTTAATGGAATGTATACAAAAACAAACAAAATTACAGCTATTTTTCTTTAACAAAAACTTTTTCAAATAATTGCTTTTAATACATTGCTTGCTAATGTAATGACATGGTTACATTCATAAGAACTCAAATACTTTTTAGGGCTTCTGTAAGATTCACTTCACAGCTTGTGCACACAACATAACCAAGAAAATGTATGTAATTAGTAATGTCACATTACTAATATGCCTGTTTTTTCTTAAAGTTGAAGAATCTGTTGTTTCTGTACAAATTCTAGTAAAAATTAGTTTGATCCCAATGATCCTTACTCACCATTACAGATTGTTCAGCCCATTCACCACAGTATTTTAGCAAGTGTGACAGGCTAACAAAGGAGGTATTTTAAAGAATTCAGGAAAAAATAATTTTCTTCAGTTAAGCACATTAGCATTCTTGACAAGACCTTACCACAATTCAAGTCCATTAAAGTGTATTTTTGCTTCCGACGTTATATGAGTGTCTCAGCCAAGTGTTGCACTAGCTTTTTGACAAATTTGAAATGTGTTATCAGTAAAGGATAAGGTTTGAAGTTGATTTTATATATTTAAATACACGCAGAGATCTGACAAATGTAAAATAATGGGCTCAATTATATTCCTTTTGCAAAACCGGCTCCGTGGCCTGAAATTGAAAAACACTCTTGACAAAGTAATTTAAAGTTGAGGCGTGAAATGCTATAGAGGTGGGTAGCAGGGAGCATAGGAAGCAATCTCATTCCAATCATATTCCATTTCAGGATACACATCAAATCACATTTAGCTGCAGATTATAAATTGGTCTGGAAATAAGTGTAGTGATTCCCAAGGACCTAAGTGAAATGGTTTGCACACAGACACACACATGCCAATAACCGTGACAGGAATCAGATTTTGACCGGGAGAGCCTGAAGTCCTGAATCTTCATGAAGTTTTAATGGGGTGCACTTGTTCAATCTTTTCACACATTATATGCTCCTTATTGGTAATCTCTGCAGGGATGGCATGCTTGTAAATGGATGATAGCATATATATATATATTGTATATATGACATAAGCTAAATCACTATTACCTTGCAGCACCCCGGGCAGCCCTCAAACTCTACCTAGGGGCTTTAGCACCGGAGGAACCTTTTCATAGTTCCTAGAACTATTGGCGGAAGTACCCCTTTTTGGCGTGTTCGCACAGCAGGAACTAGGAATGATTTTAGTTCTAGGAACTTCGTTTGGAGGAACTAATTTAGCTACTACTTCAGAGTAGGGTCTAAACCAGCACTACAGGAACTACCAGTGATGTTAGTGTACGCTGATTGGGCGAACGCACGCGAAACATCAGCACCCAACATTTTTTAAAAAGCTGTGTAAACACACAGATTATAGCATATATATTTACTCCAGAAACTAACTCTACAAACATGGAAAACAGTGATAGATGGTTTTAAACTTTACGCTAAGGAGAAAATCCAACACAACCAAAGCATGATTATGTATTTCTGCTCAGCTAGCAACACTGGACATCAACCACACGGCATACGCTAATACCTTTTCATATACTGTCTACTTTCTATGTATAAAAGTTATATCTAATATCGTATTAGACAGGACTGTTAGACAGATCGTAAACTAATGAACACGGAGAATGCGAGCACTGTGTGCTCAGGCTCTGGCTGGCGTTCTCAGCACTGTCAGAATAAAGGTCCGCCGTGCCGTCAAAATAAAAATCACAACAACAACAACGTCACTTCAAAGTTCTTACTGGCGTTGCGAATGCAACAGGGAAATGTTCCTAACTTGGGAACCATTAGGGGAGCGCGCCAGCGCGGGGCACAACCTAACGCGGGGCTAGTTGTAACACGCTTGTTTTAAATACTTCCGCACATGCTTGGATGACGAAACTTTGTGTACTAGTTGCCATATCAACACTATATAGAAAAAAAAAATCCGCCAAAATGTTTTTTTTTTTGGAAGATATCCATAGACATTTATTAAACCATAGCAAAAGTAAATTTCTTACTTAAGTAAATTTTTCATCTCTATTTTTTGTGTTTATTTAAAATAAGACAAATCTGATATTATTTTAATCTCCAATCGCTAACTAGCAGAAGACACTAGCAGGGTTTAAATCCCATTTGTGCAGGCAGGGGCATGTTGTCACACTGCGTTACAATGTGCCCCTATTAGAAATATGCTATTATATTCTATATTTTTATTAATTTTATTGAGAAAACGTGAGAAAAAGGTGAATAAAGACTGAGAGTCAATGTTCAAAAATGACTAATTATTTATTTGTTTTGAACTATGTTGTATAGCTGTGTTTTCATGTGTTCGTAGTCAAAACTCAAAAATGAGTTTATATTTAATTATTAAAAATTGCCATTATTTTATATGAAATTTTTTTAAATTGTATTTTATTTAGAAAATATTTTAGTTTGTTTTGTATATTTTTTTTATTAGATCAGATAACATTTTAAGCTGTCATATGTTATGTTACAATGTGCCCCCACACATGTTTGTACCCCACCTATGGGGCATGTTGTCACATTTCACTTCCATTCTTTCGGGGTATATCAAGAAAAAAGTATATACTGTATTAATAAAACAAAAACACATAATTGTACTAGACATGTGGGAAATTAATGTGGGAAAAAATAAATACTCTGAACCATAAGTAGATTTACACAAACTGAGAAAGTCAAAAAGCGTTACTTTGTGCCCCGCTCTCCCCTAGTTCTCGAGGAACCACCCTGGTGGCTAGTTCATAGAACTAAGTTCCTTGAACTACCCGGTACCCTTATGTGTGATGAATAAAAGTACAGTTCTGTCTTAAAGGTATAAGCTTTGGTTTAGTTTTGCTGGCTCTTCTTTATCCCAGTGATAAATGAACATTTCCCCACTCGTATACATTGTTTAACTGATGGATTGTACACATGCTGCTCACTCTGACTTCCATTGATATGCTGAGTCTTTAGCACAGGGGTTCTTAACTCTGGCCCTCGAGGTCCACTTTCCTGCAGAGTTTTGCTCCCACCCTCATTAAACACAAGTGAACAAGCTAATCAAGGTCTTTGGGATTAATAGAAAGTTACAGGTAGTTGAGTTTGATCAAGGTTGGAGCTAAATGCTGCAGGAAAGTGGACCTCGAGGGCCAGAGTTGAGAACCCTCGATTTAGCATGTGTATTGTTATTGTTATTATATTTTTTGGTTTTCTTGTTTTGTTTAGATGTCCCTGAAAATTCTATATAAAGTGAATGTATCATCTTATTATAGCTTTATGTAGCCAGCCAGTATATGACATCTACTCTGACTCTGCCCGTAGGCTACTTTCAGGAGTACAGGTTGAGCAAAGTCAAAGATAAATTATTTTGACAAGAAAATGATCAGATATGAGTTTATGAATAACCTTCATATATAAAGCTAAAACACTATCATTTATCACTGCAGGTTTCTGCTTTAAGACAGAGGACAAGCTATTTCTCCTGCATTGCCTCAAAAATGCATGACCTGCAGCTCTATTAAGCAAAAAAGGACATTGCTATCAATCAGTCACGCATTTATTCTTACATACACTGTAGGCTTCTAGAGAACCAGTACTAAAATAGGACAAGTATGGGGTCGTCCAGAGTACCTAGATGAAGGTCAGGTCATCACTCAAGAAATGTTTTCACACAGCAGATAGATGTGCAAAAATCTATGCAGGCTCTCACATCCCTTTTAAATCCATATCCTGGAGTCTGCACCAGGCTTTTTAAAGGCCCACCAAAGAGCCTTGAAACACGCAACATTATTTAATGTGGTGACGTAAATTTCCACTGAAACAGGAAGACAGGGCGGGACATATCGAACAGCTCATCACCCTTTTTAAAATAGCAAATAGCAAAAATAGTGTTTATATCACAGCTCGGCCAGAGCCGTTGAGCTCGGTAAAGCCGCAGTTTCCTCCTAATCTCTAACCGTTTCTCCTCATCCTCCATTTCGCTTTAAAATCTAGCATTCTGTGCAGAAATGGGTCTGATTAGTTTTGTGGTCTGCGCCGACTCTTGCATAGGATCCGCTCTGTGCTGTCGTGTCTCTGGACCAGAGCAGACTGTGTGTGCGCTTTGGCAGTTCATGTGACACCAACGTGAAACCAGACTGCAGTGCAGTGAATCCATGATAAATCCCAAGCACTAACTCGCAGTTATAATTAAATGCACTGGGTGGTGCTGTGGAGCGTGTTAACAAGTTGTTTGTATTTGATCACATAATGTCGTCGTCTGCCTTGCGAAGTTTGGAATTACTTGAAAATGATCTTATTAAATGATCTTACAATATGGAATTACTTTTGATCAAATTAATTAATTAATCTAAGTTATAATATCATCACCACAAAGAGAAATTACATGAAATCCAAACAGGTAAGCGCAGCTGTAGCGCGAGTGATCAGAGATGATAACTTATCTGATAGCAAAATGATTTTGAGACGTACTTCATTTAAGTTTCGTTGAGGGAGACCGGTTGAAGAACAGAAAACGCAAAGTGCTGTTAGAAATTTAGAACACCGTTATCTTTGAGTCTCTGAAACGTCTGTCAGCGCAGCACATTTTCTCACTCGAGCATAAATTGTTGGCGGCGCTCCTGCATGTGGATATTATTGTTTTTCTCAACATAAACGTGAAACAATATAAACACGATAATCATATGCTGACTCGAGTGTATGTGTACGTTCTGTGCGATATCTGGCGCAGTCTGCTTTATTAGGTGTTTTTTTACGTTCGCGCTGCTTCATCTTAAATGCTTTTGTTCTTTATATTTTTTGTTAGGGTTAGTGTTAGTTAGGGTTAGGGAATTTTCAACTAAAACTTAAAACTTAAAAGCTTAAAACTTAAGCTTCAAAAATAACGTATTTTTCGTTAAACGTCATTTAAATAAACGAATATTCGAATATTACATTTTTATGAGCCGAATATTCGAAAGCAATATTTTTGAAAAATGCCCATCCCTAGTCTGAATCATTCCCTATCCCCTATATGTGTACTGAGGTCTGAGCACACTGCTTCTTACTTTCTAGATAGAAAGGCCAGACAATAAATATCTGCATGGGAGGCTTTTCTATCTACCCTGATACACCACTAGCATTTACACCTAATGACTCTTGAGTAAGAGGAGGCTAGTAGTACAAGGAAAATCTAGATATACAGGAATAAAATGGTTCCTGATGGTCTAAGAAACCTGCACTCAGATACTGAGAGGCTTGAGGCTTGAATTCTTAGCAGACCGCCACCAAAAATCCTAGATACTAAACCTAAGCCAGATATCGAGGCGGGCCCATGAGGGCCGACACACAAATATTACATGTCTGAAGTTCAGAGCAATAATCTCAAAAAGACTCTATAAAGTGAGAGGAGAACTACTACTCTAGTATAAGGTGGCTATCAAGGTGGCCTGACGAGGGCCAACGCTTGATTTTGTAGTGTTATCTGGAGCTTGACAGAGCGGTGGCCTCAGTAGAAAACTCTCGATAGGGAGGAAGCCATCTCACGCAGAAATGTCTGTTTGAAGCTCCGATGAACGGTGGCCTGACTAGAAATGTTTCCGTATAATATGGCCAACCTGTTCACTACCACAGATTGGCACTACCCACTATATAAGCCTGACGACTTTAAATCAGAGGAGGCCTATAGAAAGGGAATGCATAGCCTACCTATATATGGGAACTTCAGGGCCCTATTTCTACTCATATAAAAATCCTACCAAACACACCCCTTAATACTTTCTAACAGGGAACTAAGGTCTACTGTTCAAACTCTCGTAAAGGGAGGAGACCTACAAAGCTCAACCTGCTGCCCATAGAGTGATGGCCTTAAACGACATTCACATAATGGAGGCCTATCACTATAAAGAGCTTGAAAGAGCGCACTTACTACCAAACCCGACGCCAGACCTACAGAAGGGTTCCAAATTGAAGGAATCACTCATCACAGGTCCAGCCTCAGGGCTGATGCAAGAAGCACCTGGGGTGTAGGAAGTGTGCAGATTCGGACCGCAGTGTTATGCAAGATTTAATGCAGCTGAGCGTGCCTTCGCCTCTCTGAACTTTCTCATCACCGTCTCGACAGAGGTGCCGAAAAGTTCAGAATGCGACACTGATGCATCGAGAAGAAAAGCTTTCTTTCTCCCCAATGTCATCCAACTTCAACCACAGATGCCTATCCCTATCTCATTGTATAGATCGGACAGGAATGGAAGGCTCACAGGAGTTGGAGCGTTATGGCTGGAAAGAAACTGTTCGTAAAGTCTGCCACGAGCGGTCGCTTCCCTCATGCGCTCCTACGGCAGCAAAGCCTAACACTCACAACTCATCATACGAGGGCCAGGGTGGCTGTGAGGGTTCGGGTTGTAAATCCTCTTCACCCTCATCAGCCATCTCCTGCTTTCTTGGGCTGTCAGCAGAGTACTCGTTGTTAGTGACGAGTAGGATGTTAGTGACAACACATCCTCATCCTGCAGCTCACTCTTGTGAGCCTCCAAAGGGCGTAAGAGATAAACAACTCTCAAACTCCTCGGCGAGCTCCCTCTGAAACCACACGATTCTAGTCTCTGCTCTGCCTCAGCGCGAGTGGGACCTGAATCGCCTGGCACAGATGTCTGTCCCTCTTCCCTTGAGAAGAGGGCCAGACGAGAGAAAAGTTTTCTCAAGGAAAAAAAAAACCTCACAGTTGGCACAAGAAGTTCCCTCAAGAACTGATCTTGCTTGCTCTGAGCCCAAACAGTAAACGCACATGTTGTGTGTGTCATCAAGTGTCAATATCTTAGACACGGATCCACACACTTCCTGAAGCATTTTTCACAAGCCATGATTACCTTTTGAAGTTTTCAGGTTGAAGCTTACAAACAAAACAGTCCCTGAAGACGAAAAGAGGATGACATGTTTTCTAGGTGCCCCTTTTATACTTCCGGGTCGCACCAGTAGTGACGTCATAGGCTGTCACCGGTCAATATCGATTGCCGTGATTGGATAGCTTTTCAGACACCGGTTCACGTGGAGGGCGTTCCCCATAGCGTCATCGACGCAGTGCGAGTTCCCTTTCGAAAGGGAACTGTATATGCATATGCAACAGGTGCCTGGCAAAAAACGTTGGTAGAAAGCCAAAACAAACATAATTCCCAAGAGAAGACATTCATCAGTTCATCAAAATATTCATCAAGTTTCAAGACGTTATGGTAAGTATTGAGCACTGAAATGATTCTCCAAAGTTTTGCTTTAGGAACCGGTCCATACATTTTACATTGTATATTTTGTAGAATCGCAATGAATTCATGCTTTCACGTAGTGTTGTCAAAAATATTTTCGATAAATATCGATACTGAAATATCTGAACGGTACCAATACTAATTTCCTGAAGTATCGATACTAGCCGAGCTGTCACTTTCACTTCTCTCCAAAGGCGCGTTGACAAACACCACACGCACACTCGTCTCATTCGCTCTGGTTAAATAGCAAAAGTGAAGTGAATGGGGCCGATCACACTTGACGCGTTTTTTTGCAGTGAGAGACGCCTATTTTCAATTGGTTTCCAGCGAGCGTTCTGCGCGCTGTTAATGTGCCTGCTGCGCCTCGCGGGCCTTCCGTTTTAATGATGAAAGCTAGTTGCTTGAACGCCCGGAGAGTGCGATGATGGAGGATAAACTTGTGGTGCTCTCGCGGGTTACCAGGAGCTTAACGACTTCACGAACCGTAACTACCAAAATGTTAACAGAAAGTAAATAAAGTTAATAAAAGGCTGATTTGACGTTTACTTGACTGACAGGACAGCTGTTTCAGTGGTTGCCGAGCAACATAACAAACGCAGCGCACTGCTCGTTCTGTGTGATGAGTGCTGTGTGCCTCGCGTTTTCGAACCTGAAAAACGCGTTAGTGTGATCGGGGCCTAATATAGCTAAGCACCTGAAAGAACGACACCGGGATCTATATAAATAATTTCGAGAGGTTGGTAACTCTTCTCATTTTAACATTTCTGAAACATTAACCAAGATGGCCTAGTATTGTTGTTGATATGAGTGTGTGTTGTCTCGTTTTTTCACCGTAATTCTTAAAGTTAATATAATCTGACTGAGAAATCTTAGACAAGTAACGTTAAATATTTTAACTGTGGTCAAATGTAAATTAACTTGTGCTTATTTAACTTTATTCAAAAATTAGTATTTAATTCTGCAATTTGCCTTCATATCTTATCATCAATTTGATTACACAGATACCAGTGATGCGCGGGTCAATGTATAAACAACCCGGACCCGACCGACGTTTTCAACTAACCCGCCCGCAACTCGGACCGCAAAAAAAAAGAAAGAAAATATTGTACCCGACCCGCTTCCTGACCCGCATTTTTTAAAAGTAGGCTAGTAAATGCATAGCAAGAAATACACATGACAAAGCCAGCACTTTGGTCATTATCTTTCATTATTTCGGCAACTTTGCTCTTTCTGTTTGTGTATTTGCGGAGCTTCCACTCCCCAGTCTTCACCTTTTCTCTTGCCGCCTCCATCTCTACCTGCAGACTGAGCTCGTGCGTCATCTTCGCGCCAGTTATTCAGCCAATAAAGTGTAGGCCTATGTATTTCATAGAAAATTGCATGTGAGCGGAGTGGAGCGGGAGCAAGCGGGCGGATCTTGGACAGAACGCAGAGCGGCATTTTTAAAAGGATGGAGCGTCGCCCTATTTCCCGCTCCAATTTCGCTCCGCGCACACCACCACGATTCTGAAGCATGCTCAGTCAAGCCTGACTCAGTCTACTGTTGATGACTGCAAGATGGATTCTATTTTCAGTCAAAACTCGGCTCAATAATGGAGTTCAAAAAGTAGGCTACTTCAAAAAGGAAAATAAGAAGTCATACAGGTGTAAAACTAACTATTATGTGGTAGAAGAAAACGACATCGTTTCAGTCAGTAGGCCTAAAGATTAATTTTGGAATCTAAAAAGACACATCTCTCGAAAACATGCAGTGTGATATGTGAACACGCTGGGAAGAAAGCAAAAGGTTAGCAATTTGAATACGGTAACTTAAAGTGTAGCCTAAATTAAATACAGCGTAAAATGCAAACAATTGATACAAGCCCATTTAAATTTTAATCCTGCGCGCTGCGCACAAGTTCAGTTATAAGAATGTTGTCCTAATAGTTAATTTAGCCTAGGCCTACTTTTAAAACGTTTATGTATATTTATTTTATATTTTTGTTTATATAAATTTTATTTATATTATTAGGCCCATTTATTCGTTTTATTTTACAGCAGTTTGTGTGTACAATGGATATAAGCCCATTTAAATTTTAATCGTGCGCGTTGCACAAAAGTTAACTTATCAAAATTCTGGCCTAATAGTAAATTTACTTTTAAAATTTTTATGTAGGCTATATTTTTGTTTATATAATTGTTATTCATATTATTAGGCCCATTTATTCGTTTAATTTTACAGGACTTTGTGTAGGCTATATTCCTTCTTACATATAGGCCTAATTTGTCATTTGAAATAAAACATTTCTATTTGAAAAATGTTGTTGTTGCTCATTAGTTCTTTAGGAGGTAAGGCTGTGGTCTAAGCTACAGTGATATAGGCTACAGCGGGCGGGGGGCGATTTGAGTGGAGCGCGGATCAAACTGCGTTGAGCGCTGATCGAGCGATAATGAGCGGAGCGGCCTGATGTAGCTTTGAGCGGGGGAGCGGAGGGGTGGACAGTTCCGTGAGCGATGAGCGAAGATTCTCACCGCTCCACTCCGCTTATGCTCTCTATACTACTATATAAATTACAAAGGTTTAATTGCCATCTTTATTTCAAACGACCCGACCGACCGCGACCCGAATATCATTAAAAATATTTTTGGATGACTCGTAACCGCGGGTAACCGCGGGTGACCGCAGGCACCCGCTCATTTCGGATCAACCCGCGCATCACTGACAGATACTAATTAAACTAAACTGAGCTATTGAATGACATCTTTGAATTCAATAATGAAATGCCTTTAACTGAAAATGTTATGTTTTATCTTATTATTATACATTACTGACACTATATCCTCCAATTTGATACTGTTAAGTGCTTTGACACAATCTGTATTGTTAAAAGCACTAATAGTATTGTTTTCGCGTATAATGCACACACGTTTGTGTTTAAATCTGTTCATCAAATAACGTTAATGTATTAACCAGCATTAATGCTTTTGAACAAGTGCACTACTTCAGGACATTTTTGTTCATGTAAAATATCCCTCATTGTCATGTTCTAGACTTGTTATATTTAGCTTTAAATAATAATAATAAAAAAAAAAAACTTTTTCTCCGTGGTATCGAATATCGATATTTTTCAAGGTATCGTATCGAAGTTAGAAATTCTAGTATCGTGACAACACTACTTTCAAGTTAGTGTTTTTACATCCTATTTTAAAGCCCATATTTATCTGCTGGTAACCAATATTTTTATTTTCATCATTTCATATATGTGTAAAATGTTAGACCAGGATGGAAAGTGTCTAGACACTGCAAATAGTTTAATGTATGAATAAGTTTCAATACTTTTCTCCAAACCAGGTGTCCTAAATTACCCATTTCATAGAAAAAGACAAACACAATTCACTAGTTGTTTGCCTGGGAAAGTAAAAACAAGTAAATAACCATCTGTGTGATATGGATGGCTCCAACATTCAGTTTCTGCTACCAAACTATTAATCCAGAAAAGGAGTTTTACATTACAGATATGGAGACCAAAAGGGACGTGCTGCTCCGTGAAGCATATAATCTCATTATAAGGACTATTAAGAAAGCCAATTAGGGTGTAAATCAGTAGATGGGATAATTCAACATTGAATATGCAGCACGATGTCTTGCTGTATTGGCAGAAATACAGAAAACGTCCAAAATCAGTACAGACAAAGACTTTTCAGGATGCAATCTGTCCCTTTAGGTGTTGTTTGTGTTCCACTTCCATACAATAGACAAAAGGTTGAAATTTGCCTTTTGGACTTGGGATGCAGAATATCAAGGCTTTGGGCCCTATTTTAACGATCTGAAACGCAAGTGTCAAGCGCAAAGCGCAAGTAACTTTGTGGGCGGGTCTCGGCGCTGTTGCTATTTTCCCGGCGGGATAAATGCCTCTTGCGCCCAGCGCAAATCTAAAAGGGGTTGGTCTGAAGTAGCTTCATTATTCATAGGTGTGGTTTGGGCGTAACGTGAAATAAACCAATCAGAGCGTCATCTCACGTTCCCTTTAAGAGCAGACGCGCTTGTTCTAAAGCGGATTCCTATTATAACGGCAGATTTGTCAGGCGCGCGCCAGGAGAGGTTCACAGCCGAGGAGACCGACATTCTCGTCAGGGACATTGGGGATGGAGAAACCCACCCAAATTAACTTCGGTTAAACAGGCGTATGATAATTTGGGTAAATGTGTAAGTTAGATGTATGCTTTTATAATAAATTGTCTATCTATCTATCTATCTATCTATCTATCTATCTATCTATCTATCTATCTATCTATCTATCTATCTATCTATCTATCTATCTATCTATCTATCATAATAATGTATGATTTGCAAAAATGAAAACTGCTGCTTCTGTGTAGATGAGAGAATCAAAGTGCGCGTTGTGCACACGCTACATTGATTATGGCCAAGCATGCGCCCTTAAAATAGCATGAAAAACATGCGCAACGCGCCACTGACTTTAAACTATTTTTTCCTGGTTAGTGGCGCAATTGTTTTCTAAACCTGCAAAATAGCATGAAAGAACGTTTGCGCCGGAACACGCCTCCTCTTTGCGCTGAACCGCCCCCGGGAGCGCAAGTGTATTTCCTAACTTACCGACGTGCTTCTGTGGAGGGAAAAGTCCGCTTTGCGCGGGTGCAAAATAGGAATGATACATGCGTCGGTGTACAAAGTCAATTGCGCTGGGTGCAAGATAGGGCCCTTTGTGTTATATGAAGGAGAGGTGTACTTAGCTAACGTGGCTCATATTAACATTTTACTGTAGTCCTCCTAGTGTATCGTTCAGTAGGACAGTGGATCAACAGTGTATCAATGAGCTATACTGGTTGGCACGTTTCTTAGGTCCAAGTGTATAATCGAACACACACCAAGAGGTGCGCTAGCGTTGCTCAGGTCTCATGGGCAGTGCCTACACTTGACAAGACAAAGCACCCTGGAATAATGAAGTAGGTTCATAAATCTTAGCAGGTGACTTTGAGCATGCGTTAAATCCATTTTTATAATTTTCCTCTCATCATCATGGCTGTTTCTGCATGATAAGGACTTTCCCTGGTGAAATGCTGCAACTTCTCCAGTCACTTAAAATATGCCCATATTTTACTGTCAGGCATTGATTTCTGAGGGGCCGTTTTCTCTCCTCTATGAGCAGCAGTAAAGCGGCTCAAGGACAGATTAAAGCAATTTCATTCATTTGGCTTGTTTTTCGTCAAATAAATTTGAATGAGCAAGAGGCAACAGGAGAAGGCAAAAGCAAACTGAATGAATCTGATGTTCAGGTGGTCCTGTACAATTTGATTGAGCTAAACAATCCAGCCAAAGGAATAACTGCTGGTTTTTATTTAGCAACGGGACATCAAATAATGAGACTCATTGATGTTCTCTAAGGGAAACAAACATTTACTGCAAGTAAACGATGGGTGTATCAGACTTCATATTGACCAATAAGTAGTGTAGACATTCTTTGTATTACCATCCAACATTGTATTTTGTAAAGCACTATAACATTTTTGTTTAAAATGATTAAACAAGTGTTTTACAGAATGGTTGAGTTAACAAAGTGCACAATGAAGGAGATTTAACTGGAGTAATAGTTAATAGTAAACTTGGAGAACAACAAAGAATAAACAACCAAACACTATCTCAAAAGAGGACGAACCGAGAATATGTGAGAACAGGGTATGTATACACATGTGACAAACAAAGGGAACTAATGATATAATTAATGCACGACAGGTTAATTAAATTACTAATTAAACAGACTGGGGAAACCTAGGTCAAAGGGCAGAACTAACATGCTGAACACAATGGCAAAACAAGATACAGTGGGTACGGAAAGTATTCAGACCCCCTTACATTTTTCACTCTTTGTTATATTGCAGCCATTTGCTAAAATCATTTAAGTTTTTTTTTTTTTCTCATTATTGTACACACAGCACCCCATATTGACAGAAAAACACAGAATTGTTGACATTTTTGCACATTTATTAAAAAAGAAAAACTGAAATATCACATGGTCCTAAGTATTCAGACCCTTTGCTGTGACACTCATATATTGAACTCAGGTGCTGTCCATTTCTTCTGATCATCCTTGAGATGGTTCTACACCTTCATTTAAGTCCAGCTGTGTTTGATTATACTGATTGGACTTGATTAGGAAAGCCACACACCTGTCTATATAAGACTTTACAGCTCACAGTGCATGTCAGAGCAAATGAGAATCAGGAGGTCAAAGGAACTGCCTGAAGAGCTCAGAGACAGAATTGTGGCAAGGCACAGATCTGGCCAAAGTTACAAAAAAAAATTCTGCTGCACTTAAGGTTCCTAAGAGCACAGTGGCCTCCATAATCCTTAAATGGAAGAAGTTTGGGACGACCAGAACCCTTCCTAGAGCTGGCCGTCCGGCCAAACTGAGCTATCGGGGAGAAGAGCCTTGGTGAGAGAGGTAAAGAAGAACCCAAAGATCACTGTGGCTGAGCTCCAGAGATGCAGTCGGGAGATGGGAGAAAGTTGTAGTAAGTCAACCATCACTGCAGCCATCCACCAGTCGGGGCTTTATGGCAGAGTGGCCCGACGGAAGCCTCTCCTCAGTGCAAGACACATGAAAGCACACCTGAAGGACTCCAAGATGGTGATAAATAAGATTCTCTGGTCTGATGAGACCAAGATAGAACTTTTTGGCCTTAATTCCAAGCGGTATGTGTGGTGGCAGCATCATGCTGTGGGGGTGTTTTTCAGCTGCAGGGACAGGACGACTGGTTGCAATCGAGGGAAAGATGAATGCGGCCAAGTACAGGGATATCCTGGACGAAAACCTTCTCCAGAGTGCTCTGGACCTCAGACTGGGCCGAAGGTTCACCTTCCAACAAGACAATGACCCTAAGCACACAGCTAAAATAACGAAGGAGTGGCTTCACAACAACTCCGTGACTGTTCTTGAATGGCCCAGCCAGAGCCCTGACTTAAACCCAATTGAGCATCTCTGGAGAGACCTGAAAATGGCTGTCCACCAACGTTTACCATCCAACCTGACAGAACTGGAGAGGATCTGCAAGGAGGAATGGCAGAGGATACCCAAATCCAGGTGTGAAAAACTTGTTGCATCTTTCCCAAAAAGACTCATGGCTGAATTAGATCAAAAGGGTGCTTCTACTAAATACTGAGCAAAGGGTCTGAATACTTAGGACCATGTGATATTTCAGTTTTTCTTTTTTTAATAAATGTGCAAAAATGTCAACAATTCTGTGTTTTTCTGTCAATATGGGGTGCTGTGTGTACAATGATGAGGGACAAAAAAATGAACAAATGATTTTAGCAAATGGCTGCAATATAACAAAGAGTGAAAAATTGAAGGGGGTCTGAATACTTTCCGTACCCACTGTATATATGTAACAACAAGAATATTTACAACCATATTTAGCTACAGTGTGTGTGTTATTGCCTATGTGAAAACTCCCTCGACCCCAGTGAAGTTTTATAATGAAGGAGCCATGCAAATATTTTTTTACATTTCCCCTGAGAAACAGTTCCATTCTGAATAGTGCTTATTATACTGGTGTAATATTATCTCTTTACCAAGGGAGGTAATCAATAACAGAGCATGTCCAAGCTGCTTTCAACAGCAGTCTTATGAAAATCCATTTACATGCACATATAAGCTCATTTTCAGCATTGTTGATATTCTGAACCAACCTTCATTTCTCTCACCACAAGATAGTTTTTTTATTTTTTATAAAATCAACTAGATTTCGAGGTGCATATATGATTTTTTTGTTTTTCTAAAATAAAATAAAAACATGGTAGAGCCCACAGAGCTGCATTTTTGGAGCAGAACACTAAACAGAGCATATAATCCCTTAAGATACATTGTCCCTGCAAATGAGTGTGCGCTAAGGCTATAGTTGATATGAATTTTAATCTTAACCATTCTATTTCATCAGATACGATCTGTAAACAGGGCTTTAAGTGTAAAATACCGAACTTGTCCTTTAATGCTCTCATACTCGCGCAACAAGACAAGGACTAATGAAATGATTTTTAGGAAAATGAATAGGCAAGTTAAAAAAGCATTAAAATGATTGTGATATATAAAATGTTGCTTAATTTTTATTAGCGAAAAAAAAAAAGAAGTGAATATACTGTATCATAAATATCCATTTAATCCTGGTATGCCCTTAACTATGCATTTCTCATTCTGTAACAAGGCACAGAGAGTAGGTTTTCTGTTGGTTTGTATTTTTAGTCAGTTGTATGCAATGCACCATTTGATGAGTTGAAGGGCAGAAACAGGGAAACAAACTCATTGTAATGAGCATGTTTGTTCTCCCCAAAAACTGTTAAAACATGCTAGAATGTGACACAGGAAAAGAAACAAACAAAAACAGCAATAAATGTCTCTGTGCATGCTGCCATCCCCTTGGCAACAATACCATCATTGCGTCAAAAAAGCAAATTGCAACAATTTATAATTTAGCATCATAAATAAATGAAAGGCTCCTAAAATAATATCAGCCAGCATAAAATGTGGTCTGGAACAAAGGCCATCCAAATACCCGGCACATCATCTCATTTATGTAAATAACCAACACAATGTAAATGGTACAGTACATGCCTGTGTTCTGCTTTTATTTATGTGTTAATAATGAGTCAACCACCTAAACCTATGAGCTTAAATTCAGATATTATGGCATTTCTAGTCATGTAGCTTGTCAAGGAAAGAGTAATTGCAATGTTAAGTAGCTTAAAAACTCAAGCTACTCTTTTGTGTTTTATAAGAAAAAAACACAAATGATGTGTATGTTTGAAACCATTTTGCCAGTAAAACGTTCTCTTTTTTTTTTGCAGCGTATCAAAGAGTTTTTGAATGAGAATTTTTTTTTCCAATTATGACTCAAAAGGATGCTCACAAATTATTTTTGGCAAAAAGAAGTGAAAGCGATAATTTAGCCACATATTTGTGCAGATATGCAGTATAGCCACATATTTGTGCAGATATGCAGTAATTTCAAGGATACTTATGTCATTCTTATACTGGCTATTCTGTTTGACACTGTTCCCAAAGTTGTAAAGAATGAGAAGTGCTGTCATTCAAATCTAGTGAAAACAGATCAACAGAAATTAGTCTTACATCTTACTCAGCTTACATTCACATGTGCCTTATTAATCTTAAATTCTTACATTCACATGTGCCCTGTCCATTGAAACCTTTTAATATGCCAAAACAAGATATGTTTCATATTCAACAAAATATTTTTTTTGTATATTGTATTACTAAATTTTATTATTTTGTATTGTATCCCATTTAGTATATTAACAAAAAGACAAAATTCCAAGTATTTCCAATAAATTTTTTCAATCAATTTATTTAAATGAATCAACTGAATGAAGCAATTTACTAAAATGAATTTTCAGTGCGTTTTATTACATGCGAGTATACAACATGCAGCCATTTTCTGGGTTTAAAATGAGCAGTGCCAACTGTTGTTGTCATTTTCTGGAGGGGTTGGGGGGTTGGGGGGTTGGGGGGGGGGGGGGGGGGGGGGGAGTGGAAACTAATAGGTTTAAAATTATATCCATCCATCTTAGTTTGTGCACCTATTTATGTCAACCCAACAGCCAAGTGGATACCATCTTGATGATCTTAATGCATCATGTAGCTTTTTAATCATGTTTTCATGAACAATGCTGGTTTAATTTTGCACTTAATGAGGGACTGTATAATTAATATATTTCAGAGTGGACATCATTACTTAATAGTCTGCGAGATATTCTGTCGAAATAATGCATTTTTGTCCACATAAATGGCACATCTAAAGAACAAAGGCAGGCTGTGAAGTCAGTGCATTTGCTAGCCACATAAAGGGCTGTCTAATGCGCACACACACAAAAACAACTGTGGCATAGATAGAGCAGGGGAGAGGACATTATGACAATGAACCAGGCCAGCTCAACCACTTCACAGCTCACATCAAAAGCAACAGCTTTTATTTTCATATGCTCTGCAATAAAGCCTCTGCTTTAGTGCTGCCTAATACAGATATACCAAGGGCAAGCATTTGTTTGTGGGGTAAGTATGTCACTAGTAAATTAGAATGTCGTCCAAAATCCAAACCAGATCCTCTCTGGCTCCAATTCAGAGAAGACCCGGAGGGAAGACAAGAAAGCTGAGCAGTGAACAAAAACCAAATACAACAACCCAGGCTTCTGTGAGAACAAAGCGCCCATACCCAAAAAACGGAGGACACGTAGACTTTAGATTATCAATATGGACAATAAACTACAGACCATGATTAAACTAACTGTGGAGCCTTGATAGGCAATGGTGAATGAAGCAGAAAAACAGAGGGTGGGGATATATTTATGGCCCTTTCTCTCTAGAGCAGGTCTGGTACAGGAAAGATAAGACCCTTCTTCCCTACACAGGTAGTACAAAACACCTGTAAAGTCACCCTGTGGGCTGTTCATTGGATTTGGGTTGAATAAAAACTGAGGGTTACAATATTTCTAAGTCATTATTGACTAAAGACACCAGTGGTTACATAAACAAAGGCAGCAAGCTCTGGAATATAAAGAATAGTGAAGGGGTGGATTCTGGAATCTGCTTCAATTTAGTGATTATAAATCAAGGTATTAATCAATATTTTCCCTTCTAAATATCAAATGAGTTGAATAACTTCTCTGGCCTTAGGAGATTTTACTTTGTTATAGAAGTTACTAGTGTGATTATCGAAAATGTTCTTTTCATGTATTCTTTAAACGTCTGTATGAAATATCTGAGAGCTGACTGAAGGGCAGTAACAGTACTTGCTCATTTAGCCCGGCTCGTTTTGTTTGAGAAAAGTCTTCAACGTGTTTAAACATAAGGAACCAATAGTTTAAGTGACCATTTCTTTAGTTAAAGTGTTTACTTCACTGTGTTAGATTAAAATGCCCTCTCCTTGAGAGAAAGATCATGTTATCTGGATATTGTGAGAAGACTCTCCTGTTTATAGTTAGAACATGGCCAAATCCAACCTTGAAGAATCTGTGTGTCAGTGTGTGTTAGTATTCTTGGTTACAGGGTAAAGGAACAAGTGGCATTATTGGAGATTGACTGACTTGTTTTCTTCGACATGTTGGCGCCCAGCAACCCAGATCTGCAACCTGGAAGGTCACGACGTGCCTAAATTCAGTGTCCGAGTGTCAGCTGCATAATCGATGACTCAGATTCAGTCTATGTGGAAAATTACTGTTTATCCATTTCTTAGCCAATCACAATCATTCAACCTGAAGCAAGGACATAGTTTAGACCTTGGTGTAGGGTATAATTGCTTTGATCTTTGTAACTGTAAGCAGGGCGGCCTACAAACTCCTTGTGAGTCTTGAAGCTGACTTCTGCCTGATGAATATACCTGGATTAACTCAGCAGACTATTGCAGAAGTGAAAGCAAAAAATAGTTATAGAAGTTCGAAATTATTGTAAAGCAAATGTAGGCTACTGAACTAAAAAAAAAATGTATAATTTTTTTTAATATATTTTACAAAATAATTTGGACTAATTGCAAGAAAATCAAAGCCTTATGTCTAAGTTGTGTTCCAAATTTGAAGTAGATATCACAAAAATGATCCTGCAAAAAGGTTTCTATACCATTTCCATGGTAAGGATATGTCTAATTTCAACATGGTTTTCACAGGATGAATTGAGTGTTTAAGCTTTTGAATGCTATTGTAATATGTTATTCACCTAATTTATGATGATTACTGAAATATGTGATAAGGAAAAAGGAAATAAAAATGTTGTGCCAAGTGTCATATACAGGACACTGACAGTTAACAGGCTATATGGTGTGGTCAGATTTACTGTTGTTCAGCTAAATTTATCAGGTGAAATCCAGTCATTTCGATAGGAACCCAGACGATTGTAAATACAGAAAAGTTCCCCACACAGATTTCACTTGTATTCAAGTTGGTCACACAAATTCTCAGCACTGACAAACAAAAAGCTGTTTGGTTTGAAAGTGGCTTCATACATTGCTATTATTGACAATGGACCTTTTTTGCCCACAAAATTTTGTTGAAATTTGAAATTTCCCTAATGGTATGCACCCTTAGTTTGCAGAGTTCAGAGTGCTTCATTAAGGTGGTGGCGTGGCATAGTGGTTAAACATATGGACTGGTAACTCAAGGTTTAAGCAGGTGATCCCGGAACAAATGATCTCTTAAAGGTAATTTACCGGTAATTTACCAGTAAAGACTGTTTGTGAGAAAGGGGCTATTATATGGATGAAATGGTTCCTCAAAATATCTTCTTTTATGTTCTGCAGAGAAAAAAAAAAAAAAAAAAAAAAATATATATATTATATATACACACAGGTTTGGAGAATGGCTGGGGGATATGGATAAAAAAAAAAAAATCATATTTTGAAAATCATATTTTGGGCTGTGGACAATGTGAAAATTGTATTTTGATGAGTCCACCTTCACTGTCTGTCCCACATCTGTGGGAGTTATGGTGTGGACAAGCCCCAAAGAAGCTTTACACCCAGACTGTTGTGTGTCTAGACTCTAGAGAGAAGCACGAGGGTGGATCGGTGATGGTTTGGGCTGCAATATCATGACATTCCCTACTGTGCTTGATGAGAGCATCACTGCCAATGACTACCAAACCATTCTGAAGGACCATGTGCACCTATTGGTTCAAACATTGTACCCTGAAGGGGGTGCCGAGTAGAAGCACGATTATGCACCAATACACACAGCAAGAATTGTGACCGAATTGTTTGATGAACATGAAAGTTAAGTTGAACATCTCCCATGGCCTGCACAGTCACCAGATTCAAATATTTTTGAGCAACTTTGGGGTATTTTGGAGGTGCAGGTCAGAAATGTTTATCCTCCACAAGCATCGACCTGGCCATTGTTCTGCAAGACGAATGGCTCAAAATCCCTCTGGCCACTGTAAAGGACTTGTATCTGTCATTCCCAAGACGAATTGATGCTGAATAGGCCGCAAAAGGAGGCTCTACACTCGAAATTCATCAGCCTTAGGAGGGTCAAACAAATGAGCTTTGGAAATGGGGTGGAAAAAAACAGCGTCTCTTCAACATAGAGACAACACTGTCTTCTCTTATGTAGCCCAACCAGGCCTCGTCAAACAGCAACATTACACATAACTAAAGTTGAAAAAGTGAAAAAGCATAATAGCCATTTAAAGAATGCGTGGGCTGTTTCATATCATTTTAAAAATCCATTTAACAGCATTGAGGAAGGAAACCGGAAAAAACATTGTGCAAGTTGCATTTTTAAATGTCTTAAGGTTACTATTTGTCATAATAAACACCATAGTTGTATATTAGAAAACAGTTGCATCTAACCATGCTAAGGAATGAGGGGGCATGCATGGCAAACCTTTTCCTCCTGTGTGATATCTGTTCTTTTATAATGATATTTGATTGTATGGGAAATGCTTGTTTGCCTTCAAATATTTTTAAAAGAAATAAAAAAAAATCCAGACAAAATGTAACTCAGAGCTGAAAAGTGCACATTTTGTAGTGCATTTCACCTGCCATCTAAAGGTAACCATTAAATGTTCATAATAGTCTATTGTATGATGGATGCACTGCACAGCTGGCTCTTTATCTCCACATTTTTCCCATAATATCACATTGACTGTGCACTCTGTCTTTTCTATGCTTTTCCATTTCACATTTGCTCTTCACCTCACAGCATTCTGGCTCTCTCTACTTCTTTCTCTCAAAGCATAATACGATAATGCACTGTCTCTGTCTGAATATTGATTAATCATAAAATGGAAACAAACTACTCCAGAGAAATATTAATGGAACACAGGAAAATCCCAAAAGACCAGCAACTTCCTGTACTGGTTCAGAATTTACATCTCAATCTCATACACTGACTAAGTCCTGCACCTGAAAATTAGAAATGTATGAAAAATGCAATACATTTCATGATGACAAATCCTAAACAATGCATTATTAATCTTTTCAATACAGAAGTTGAACACACTGCAGCTCATAACTGAACACCTTGAACTTAAACAGATTGTCAACAGTCAAAACATAGCGTTAGGTTCACCTGGAATAAACCCTGGCTTGTACATCACTGGACTGTGCCTGCATTCAAACCTGTAGACTTCTATCAGACAGAAGAGCAAAAGGTCTGAGTTAACTTTAAAGAGACAGCCCACAGTCCATTAACTGACTTTCTTGATACATATTACACACACACACACACACGCGTACACACACACACGCGTACACACACACACACGCGCGTACACACACACACACGCGCGTACACACACGCGCGTACACGCACACACACACGCGCACACACACACGCGCACACACACACGCGCACGCACACACACGCACGCACACACACGCGCGCGCACGCACGCACACACACGCGCACGCACACACACACACACACACACACACACACACACACACACACACACACACACACACACACACACACACACACACACACACACACACACACACACACACACACACACACACACACACACACACACACACACAAAACAGGTTTGGTGATCACTGACTTTCATTGTATTGACAAAAAAAAATCACATTTCTTAAAATATCTATTTTATGTTCCACAAAAGAAAGAAAGAAAGTCATTGGGGTGAGTAAATGACAACAGAATTGTACATTTTAGCTGAACGGTTTACAAGGGACCATTCTGTTATGATCAATGATGTATAAGAGTATGCAGAGTATGCTGAGTAAAATCAATTTTATTTTTCCCCATGTAATTTCTGTAGCTCTTCCTGGACCGGGACTGGCATTATTTGAGTTTTTTTCCATGCCAGTCTATCATAGTAGTATTATTGTCACGTTTTATCCCAGGGATGAAGGTAGGGAAAAGTAGACTCAAATACAACTCTTTTTATTTATTTATTAACAAAGTAAACTTAGGCAGTGCACAAACAACGAACACAAGCGAAACAGTGTGCCATGCACAAACAATAACGGAAAATGAACGTGAAACAGAGGAATTTTAATACACAAGGTGACAAATTTAATTGCAAACAGTTGTGCTCATTAAATGAAGATCCATGACAAATGATAGTGGCGGGAAACTAGAACAAAGGAAACAGGTAACTAAAGAGAACAAACTGAGGGTACGTTTACATGCTTAAAATGGAGAAGTTTTTCCTTTGAGTTTTCTGCGTTCAGACGACACCATTGTCAAAACAATCCCCATTCACACGGATCCACGACTAAAAACGCTGTATTCTGCTGCCGCCAGGGACGTCACTAGGATTGGAAGACAGGGGGGGCTTAGCCCCCAGGGTATTTGTAACTTGCGTTTATAGAAAATCTTACAGTGAATTTGAGTAAAAAACAACTATGTATATGTTTAGCTGTATTTGTCTCTTCAACCCCGTTACCATCTTCAACCCCGTCACACCTACATTTTTATTAATTTTATTTTTTTAAGTTTATGAATAAGTAATTTAATGTTGTTGAACTTAGTCAGAAATGTTCAGAGCAATCATAAGAATACTGATTTTAGTTCAAATTCTGAAGTTAAGCCACATCTTTGATAAAAAATTATGGGATTGCTGTCACAAAAAGTGCCAATTTCAGGCTTTAGTATAGTATAAGTGTAAAATTATATGTAAATTTTATGGTGCATGGTACAATTTCTGGTAAGCTACGCTTTTTTATTAATTTCAATTCAATTAATATTCACTCATTTGGATAAATATTAGGTAGGCTACACAAGATGGGCGTTAATGTTTCTCAAGAAAAAAAGAAAAAAAATCTCACCTAATGCTGTAAACATACAGAGAGCCGTATCAGCCTAGTATTATTTGGGGTTAAAAATAACTCAAATTAAATATAATGCGTTTTTTTTTTAATAATAACAACTTTATTTAATGATACAAGTAAAAATATAATAAATATGTAGGACACATATTTAGCAAAATACTCTATAGCTCTTTTTTTTTTCTTGCCAACTACGTGCTACAGCCTATATTATGTTCATAAAATGGCTTTCCTGAGGTAAACGTGACATAATTGTTCTCCAGCTATGTTATTGACCTCTTCACGCTGATAAAAAAAACAACCAAAAAACTGATTGATCGATATTATGTATGAGGAATATACATTTCGGTAAGTTGTAGCCTACTACTGTATCTTTCAACAGTGTTCGTGTTTATTTACTATTAGCTAGTAGAGATGATCGGTTCACGTGCGCTAGGGATCTGTCACGTCACATTTACAAACGCCAAAACGGTATTTATTGTTTGAATTTCGTAATAAAATTGACTGAGAGTTGAGATTCTTTTATCATAAAGTAACCTGCTCTGTCTAGTCTGTCGGTCTCCGTGTCCTCTTTGCTTCGCCATTTTTCTGTGCGTGAGAAAAGGGATGTGTGACTGAGAGCGTGTGGAAAGTGTAAATCGCGTGTGTTTCACGATGAATGCGTGAGAGTTGGCAGCTCTTGTACTTCTGTCCAACTTCCGACTTTTCGGCTATTTTTTGTAGCTGGATATCATTTGTTGCGTCTAAATATGAATGAGGATACGGTTATTGATAAATCGAATTGTTATTGTTGTTCTTATTATCATTTAGGGGGGCTTAGGTATATTTTGGGGTAGCTTCAGCCCCCCTAAAATAGGCCTAACGACGTCCCTGGCTGCCGCAATCATCAAACATCCTATTCTTTTATACAGGTTTGGTTCATAAATCCTTCATTTCGAGGTAAATTTGGCCAAACAGTTAAAAAGCATTGTTGAAAACAGAGATGGCCTAGCAATTTTAGTTTATTGTTCACACAAAAATATCATTTTAGCCAAACAATACACACATTTATACAACAAAGCTGTCAATCAAATGTCACTCCTTCTCACCACAAGTGATAACCCTTGAGATGTCCAATTCTTTTTGTTTTACAAAAAACTGTATGTAATAATTCTTCCATAATTTATTATTTGTGCCATCTGGAGGCATAACGCAGATTAAGTTAAGTGGTTGGCATAGTTTCCCTTTATAGAACAAATACAATAAGTTCAAGTGTTAAATAGAGAGCAGCTGCACAGCACTTCCTCAACATAAAGCATTTGGAACTGAACCAAACAAGCAAACACCAATAACCCTGCTGAAGTCAAAAGAGAAACTGACCCAGTAAAGACATGTGACAGTTGCCTCAACAACAGTAATGAAAAATATCTGTCACGAGAGCCCAAATACTGTGAGGGTTTATAGTTTTGCTAATCTCAGCCTCATTCCACTTCTCTTTATCCCCAGAGTTATGCTTCCTGTTTCCTCCTAGAGAGGAAACAGTGTAATGAGTGCATTCTAAAGGAGGAGGCAATGGGCGTCTCCAGGAGAAAAATAGACTTTCCTGGCAAAGTCTACAATGTTATTTGGACCGCACCCAGAGAGACACTCCCAGGAAGTCTCAGGGTGGACACCTTATTCACCTTCCCTGAATCTCTTCCTGAGTACATTCTTAAGCGACAATACCATATGCCTTTCATCTCGCACAGCTTGTGTTCCTATAAGCACCTCTGATTTTTTAAAACTCATGTTTGTCATACTGTGGATCTTTATATTGTGGATCTAATATATTTCTTCTACACTGTCCTGGATTTAGATTGACACTAAATTCTCATACTTCCGCCTTTAGGGAAGGTCATTTTGGTGGACTATTTTTAGAACTCTAAGACACTGTTCAGACAATACCATTTTTTTTTTATAATTTGATGCAAATCCATTTAGTTTTTACAGTTTTTTTCGATTGCTAAACGACAGTGGGCACAACTGGAGCTACATGTGCAAAACTCTTACTACAGTCTGCACTACCAACAGTCACCTGAGCTAAACAGTTCACATCACCTGCAAAACTCATTCCAAGGAACACAACTCTTAACACATGGCTCAAAACTGGCTCAGTGCAGCCAAACACTACACACAACCCTCACTGAGTCAGATAACACACACTGCACAACCCTCACTGAGATAACACACACTGTCACTCAGAACACACTGAGGAAAAACACTAGCATCAAACACCAATACAGAAAATACTAATTTTTCATCTTTACAGTTTGAACAGTTTCAGTGACTTCATACAAAGTAATATTTTCTTCAAAGAAAAGAGTGACATTCTTTCACATGATTTATTTAAATTTTTAGAACATAATTCTTTAAGGTAAATGAAAATGAGCAGTTTGCTTCAATAGTCTGTAGTAATTTACAGAATTACAGTAATGAGAAAAATAAGGTAGAAACTAAAAGGACATACTGTAATTCGAACAAATAATTGAGGGGCTAATCCTGCCTCTCTCTAGCATCAGGCCACAATCAGCAGTGTTTGAAAGGCACAAGGCTGAAATCTATTCTGTTTTGAATGTGTGGTTCACAGTTTTGACAGCAGTGTGTTAGCATTTGAACAAAGTGCTGTAAATCCACAGTGTTGTGCAGGTTGTGGTTAAAGTCATGAGATAAGTGTGTAGAGTTTTGAAAACGTCTCAGGTTACGACTGTAACCTATGTTCCCTGAGAACAGGGAACGAGACACTACGTCAGAATGACGCTATGGGGAACGCCTCAGGCGTGACAGGTGTCTGAAATCAAATATCAACTCACGGCAATCATGTTGACCGGCGACAGCCCGTGAATCATCAGCTTGATTAACGCGCGACCAGGATGTAAAAAAGGGAGCCTTGAAAACATGACAACATCCTATCGTCTGAAGGGACTGTTGCAGGCAGGCCCCGAGGCATGGCAGGAAGACGTAGTGTCTCGTTCCCTGTTCTCAGGGAACATAGGTTACAGTCGTAACCTGAGACGTTCCCTTTCGAAAGGGAACTCTACACTACGTCAGAATGACGCTATGGGGAACGATATACCAACGCCACCATGCTAAGGGGAGTGCATGCCAAATGGCAGTGACAACTGTCAGAACCAGCAAATTCAAATGAAACGCTAGAACCACTCACCCTCAGGTCACACTGGGCTGTCAGTGACAGCACTCCCTACGGTCATAGCCCAAGCTATATGATACCACAGAAAACCTCCAAAAAACATAGGTTTTTCCACAACTTCACTCTTTAGAAGGGGTCCCTTCTAGGGAATGTGGCTAGGGAACCCGAGGGAACCCCAGCCAGTCACTATTCAGGGGAACGTGCCACCTGAAATGCCACCAGGCAGGCCTGACCTGGTGTCACTACATAGGACACTACAGTCTGGCCACTTCCTGTCTGTCCGAAGACAGAGCCTCTGGACACTCGCCTTTAGGAAGGCATCCAACCCGAGGAACTGCGGAGCAGGCAGTGAACCACTCGGCCCGGATCTCAGAGACGGGATATCCTGGAGAGTATGACTCAGCATAGTGCTTTACAACCCTTGCCAGCGAGGGGAGTTTCTCTACTCGATCCACGGATCTACCCAGTGTTTGTATTTCAAAACACTGAGGAGGTCTTTGAGGACCTAGGACTGAAATGCGGGATATCCCGGAGAGTATAACTCAGCATAGTGCTTTACAACCCTTGCCAGCGAGGGGAGTTTCTCTACTCGATCCACGGATCTACCCAGTGTTTGTGTTTCAAACCACTGCGGAGGCCTGTGAGGGCCTAAGGAAGTTCATGAGAGTTCACTTACAGAGAGGCCTGGAGAGGCCTACTACCTGTTACCAGAAGACCACCTTAAGTGGAAACTCAAAATATGTTGGAACTAAACTCCAGGGAGGCCTGGAGAGGCCTACAACCTGAAAACCATGCTGAGTGAAAACACATACAGTATGAGTTAGCTCACCTTCAGGAAGGCCTGGTGAGGCCTCTGACCTGATAACCACAACATGTGGGTTAGCTATATTCAGGAAGGCCTGGTGAGGCCTATAACCTGATAACCACTGTATGTGGGTGCTTATACTCAGGAGAGCCTATTGAGGCCTCTGACCCTTTCGGGGGGGACCAAAAACGACCCCCATGCCAGGGAGGCTATCACACTTAATGCTGAAGCCAACAACCTGTTTAGTACCTAAGGGAAGCGGCAGCCTCCACAGGACGACTAGAGAGCAGAGGAAGCCTGCACATTTACACCAACATGGTCTCCAGAACTTATTCTCAAAGTGAAAAGTTCATAATACAGAGCTCAGACAGAGAAAGGCTAAA
This sequence comes from Leuciscus leuciscus, assembly GCF_965113295.1. NCBI lineage: Eukaryota > Metazoa > Chordata > Actinopteri > Cypriniformes > Leuciscidae > Leuciscus > Leuciscus leuciscus. The sequence continues at coordinate 31,542,944 of NC_138738.1, read as the reverse complement.
AACAACTCTCCAATATTGAGAGGGCCCTTATTCTAAACTACTGCCTGCAATACCGTTTGCATGAAAGCCTCAGCAGGATGACTCTCGAAAGAGAGGAGGCCTGACATGCTAGAATATAACTACTGCACTCTTTTAGGGAGTGAAGCCGAACTGTATATATGGAGGCCTCAGCAGGATGACTCTCAAAGGAGAGGAAGCCTAACACATTTCTAGCAACCATAATCAAAGCTCAGGAAGCGAAGGGCTTGAAACACCTCCTCAGAGAGGGAGGGCCCACTTCTCAGACTTCAACTCAAATGCTGCTTGCATGGAGGCCTCAACAGGATGACTCTCAAAGAGAGGAAGCCTGACACATGCTAGAGTATAAACCAAAAACAGCCAACTGTATATATGGAGGCCTCAACAGGATGACTCTCGAAAGAGAGGAGGCCTGGCACATATATCTAACCATAAACAGCCTAACTATGTATATGGTGGCCTCAGCAGGAAGACTCTCAGTGGAGAGAAGGCCTGACACATATCTAACCATAGACAGCTTAACTATGTATATGGTAGCCTCAGCAGGAAGACTCTCAATGGAGAGGAGGCCTAACACAATCTAACCATAGACAGCTTAACTATGAATATGGTGACCTCAGCAGGAAGACTCTCAGTGGAGAGGAGGCCTGACACATATCTGACCATAGACAGCTTAGCTATGTATATGGTGGCCTCAGCAGGAAGACTCTCAATGGAGAGGAGGCCTAACACAATCTAACCATAGACAGCTTAACTATGAATATGGTGACCTCAGCAGGAAGACTCTCAGTGGAGAGGAGGCCTGACACATATCTAACCATAGACAGCTTAACTATGTATATGGTGGCCTCAGCAGGAAGACTCTCAGTGGAGAGGAGGCCTGACACATATCTAACCATAGACAGCTTAACTATGTATATGGTGGCCTCAGCAGGAAGACTCTCAGTGGAGAGGAGGCCTGACACATATCTAACCATAGACAGCTTAACTATGTATATGGTGGCCTCAGCAGGAAGACTCTCAATGGAGAGGAGGCCTGACACATATCTAACCATAGACAGCCTGACTATGTATATGGTGGCCTCAGCAGGAAGACTCTCAGTGGAGAGGAGGCCTGACACATATCTGACCATAGACAGCTTAGCTATGTATATGGTGGCCTCAGCAGGAAGACTCTCAATGGAGAGGAGGCCTAACACATATCTAACCATAGACAGCTTAACTATGAATATGGAGGCCTCAGCAGGAAGACTCTCAGTGGAGAGGAGGCCTGACACACATCCTTATGATGGCCACTGTATATATGGAGGCCTCAACAGAATGACTCTCGAAGGAGAGGAGGCCTAACACATATAGCTAGGCCACTTCTAAAACTCCATCTACAAAGCTGTTGGCATGGAGGCCTCAACAGGATGACTCTTGAATAAGAGGAGGCCTAACACATATGACTGTATATATATGGAGGTCTCAGCAGGATGACTCTCAATGGAGAGGAAACCAACACACATACCTATGATAACTAGCTTATTTACTACCAGAGCTCAGGGAGCGAAGGGCCTAAAGCACCTTCCCCAGAGAGGGAGGGGCCACCTCTCAGCTCCACCTGTAAAGCTGGTTGCATGGGGCCTTAATAGGATGACTCTCAAGGGAGAAGCGGCCTACCACATGCTACAGACTTAACTATGTATACGGAGGCTTCAACAGGATGACTCTCTAAGGAGAGGAGGCCTGGCACATATATCAGAGCTTCAAGGAGTGAAGGGCCTGAATCACCTCCCCAGAGGGGGAGGGGCCACTTCTAAGACTCTACCTGCAACATCTGTACACATGGAAGCCTCAGCAGGATGACTCTCGAAGGAGAGGAGGCCTGACAGATAGTAGGACCATCAGAGCTCATGGAGTGAAGGGCCTAAGGCACCCCCTCAGAGAGGGAGGGGCCACTCCTCAACTCCGACTGTAATGCTGTTTGCATGGAGGCCTCAGCAGGATAACTCTCGAAGGAGAGGAAGCCTGACACATGCTAGAGTACAGACCAAAACTGCCAAACTATATAGTTGGAACATGTATTTATGGAGGCCTCAGCAGAATGACTCTCCAAGGAGAGGAGGCCTGCCACAGGATGTGGGAGCTCATATTCAGGAAGGCCTGGTGAAGCCTCTGACCTGATAACCTGAACACCACATCAATTTTTTTTTTTTTTTTTTTGGAAAATACTCCTTGACCGTCACTCTATACAGGAGACGCGGTCTGTAAGAGAAACAAACAAAAGACAATGTTATTTGCGCACAAAAACATTTTACAAAAAGACCAGACAGTACACCTGCAGTGTATCATTCTAATTCCTCAGAATTAAATGCAGCCAAAAACACTGGATAAGTGAAACACGGTCTGGATGGTAGGCTGCAGCCATAATCACCAGACAATACTGTCTTAATTATTATTATTTATGGTCTCATAATCTACACACTGCCTAGGCAAACGCGAGATTCGAGCCGTAAAATATATTTGGCTTTCATCCCTCGAGAAGAAAGTCAACAGGTGCTAGGTTGAAACATCCGAAAGTGCACGGATGCACGCGCGCAGAGATATTTTCAATGAACACTGCCAGCACCCTCAGGAGCTGGCTGTGAATGCCTCGCACCCAACAGTATTATTTCACAGATCGCGTGCACCATAGGGCTCAAATGCTGACCCTCCTCCCTCGAAAAAAAGGGTCAGACGAGAGCGGAGCGTTTCTTCAAATGAAACACGCTCACAGTTTGCACAAGAGGCTCTCTCGAGAGCCGTGCGTGCTCTTAATGCCTCTTCAAAGCGATATTCTCTTAAACAGACAAACAGTCCCTGAAGACGAAAAGATGTTGTCATGTTTTCAAGGCTCCCTTTTTTACATCCTGGTCGCGCGTTAATCAAGCTGATGATTCACGGGCTGTCGCCGGTCAACATGATTGCCGTGAGTTGATATTTGATTTCAGACACCTGTCACGCCTGAGGCGTTCCCCATAGCGTCATTCTGACGTAGTGTAGAGTTCCCTTTCGAAAGGGAACTGTGTTCAAGCAATGAAAAACGAACTAGAGTTTGGTCCACATGAACTGCTGCTGTGCAGACTGTAGTTAGAGTTTTGCACATGTGACTCCAGTTGTGCCCACTGTCGTTTAGCAATCGAAAAAAACTGTAATAGTACAAAAATAAAACATTAATGCACAACAACAACAAAAATGCAAAGTGTGCAATATAGACCAAATACACTCATTTTTGCTCTCTCTTTCCTCATATAGCGAACAATGTTCACTATCTAGTGAGTAGTAAATGAGTGAATGAGTTAGCAGTTTTAAAGTACACATGAATGTGTGAAACAACCACTTATGTTCTTTCATGTGTCTCTTGAGTTCAACAATGCAGTGAGATGTCATGATAGACAAGGGCAGGGGAAAATTCCCAGTCTTCCTTCCTCTCTTTCTACACTGACAGCTCTGAGAAAATCTCTTACGTTACTAGCAACCGATGTACATACGCCAAATATTGCCTGAACAAACGGATCAGATTTCACTTGAAAAATAAATTATGTATAGTGAACTAGCTTTACAATAATCCTTTTGTTTCCATTTTCCATCATTTTTCTGGAAGCTAATCTACTATCTGTCTACAAACCCTTCACCATTACCATTTTAGTCCCAATGCCTATAGCTGCTATTGATATCTTCTTATTCTTAATCTATCTTAATGCTATAGAAATGGAATAACAAAGCTTCAAAGGAGGAGAGACATTTCTGCCAATTTACTGAATGGAAATTAGTTCATTAACACAGTTTTTTTTCAAGATCAGGGTGAAGAAACATTCTCAAAATGAAATATAAATAGCAGTGTAATATATAATGTTTATTTAGGTAACATTTATCCAACAAAAGGCTAATTCAACAATTTCATGAGGGTTCAGTGAGTGTCAAAATGCTTAATTATAGCACTGAAGAGAAAGCACTGTATAAATCACTTATATTTTGTTGTGACCATGAGCACCAGGCTTTAATAACTTCCTTTCATGTAGTCTGTGACAGAATTATGGTGCAATAATGACAGCCCTATGATAGAACTGGGGACATTTCTGGACCACAACCATGATCAAAATAACAGTAAATTCCCGGTAGGGCATATCACGTCCTCCTGAAGAATAAATGCATGAAATAATTCAACCCACACCAGCTGTTCACTCCAGTTGATCGGTTATGAGATCAGTCACAGAAAACAGAAAAAGACTAATGCAGGTCCTTGAGACCACTTGAGATACACAATGGGACTTAATGAAATCTGTCCCTTTTCTCTAATTCAGATGTGTGAATCACATCCAAATGACTGTTCATACAAGTAATTAAACAGATCCCTGTCTCTTTAGCTAAACGATCATCTAAGGCAATTAATCAGCATGTACAGTAAAAACCACATTAGTGTTCTCCCAAATAAAGAATTCCAAAATTCTCCTAAATCAGTCAATACAATTAATCATGCCATGGTCCGTCTGAATACTGATTGGCTGAAAGGTGTGCGTTAAAACCGTGTACACTGTAAAAAAAAAATATATATACAAATTTGACAGAAAATAACAGATTTTTTGACGATCATTTTCTTTCATTTTAAATTGTACTCAAAACACAGTAAAATTACTAATAATATCTGTAAAATAAAAGTTCAGCTGTTATTTGAGGTATTGTGACATTAATGACAAATTCCAGTAATTCACATTTTTTATACAGGAAATGTATTGTATTTTTCATACAGTATTTTTCTGTTTTCTTAAATTACATAATGTATGTAAAATTACAAATATAATCTGTAATTAAACAGCAACAAAACAGTTAAATGAAAAAATGGTCAAATGACTGTCAGCCCCCCAAAAAAACTGTAAAACATCCTAAATTAAATAAACTGAAAAACACTGTTATTTTACAGGTATTTCCTGCATTATTATGATCAAATACCTTCATTGTAAAAAAATCGTTAAAAAAAGGGTCAAATGACTGGCAGCTACGGCTGCCAAACAAAACCCATAAAATTAAAGTAAAATATGCTAATTTAAATAAAGTGTAAAAAACTTTAAAATAAATTTGATGTCACCATGATTGAGATCAGTGTCTGCTTTAGTTGGGCTCATGAGTTTTTAACTCTAGTTTTTCTCCAGCTGCTTTAACTGTGTATTTGATACACATTTGTTATAGCAATAAATGCAGTAGAAATTATCAGATGATCTTGGTCATTCATTGGTGATGTTATAGTCATCATATGATGATCTGATTCACTGATATGACAGTCAAATCTCTGAATATATTGGTTTAGATTATATAATATGTAGAAGGAATTTAGCTTTATTCAAAGTCTATAATGTCATAATTTTTCACATGACCCTTGAAATATTGTGGCATCAGTATTATAACAATCTGAAATAAAAAAAATAAAATAATATTATACAGAAAAAGTTGTGGGCTGGTTCATTTTTTTTTAGTAGTATAGAGACATCAAGAATCAACATATGAATCTCAACAATGGTGACAACCAACAAAGCCTTTTTGTGACTTTATAGTAGTTCAGAGTTGATCAGATTTTTTTTTCACTGTCACCATTGTTGCGATTCATACGCTGATTCTTGATGTCTGAGTGAGTCTACATGATCCTGTCAAAACATTTTCTGTATAATGACTTCATCAAATCTGAGTATCACAGCACTGCAGGATCTTCTATAGCAGTTTTGTCATGCAAAATGAACAACTAATATTTAACGACTTAATCAGATATTACACTTCAGGTCGTATTAATGAAGCAAGCAACTACTACATTACTATTATCACTAAAAAGTGAATAACATCACCTGATCTGAGTTTCTCTTGGATTCCTACCATAACAAATATGCATCAGAGACACACAGGTAGAGCAGCCAGAGAAAAGCTTATGTTAAAAAACTAAAAGGTCAAGAGCCCAACTAAAGCAAACACTGATCTCCATCATGGTGACATCAAACTTTATTCTTTTCAATAAAACTTCAACTTCTAAACCACTGTTAATTCTCAATAAGAATGTTAGTATGAAAGAAATAAAGTCTGGATTGTAATAAGTGAAGATGCTGAGATCCTGAGAGATCTGTTAGTGTTTAAATGTTCTGTTGGGATGTAAAGTGTTTCTGTGTGGTGTGTTTTGTGTGTCACCATTGTATTGAAGAGTAGAGCCTGAGCTTCACTCCAGGATGAGCAGAGAAACACCGATGATATGCTGCATGTTGCTTTATTTAACAGACAGTAACTGTGTTGCTGATGCAGTAACAAATAGTCACAGCAAATCATGCATGTAGTTAACTGCATGTTTTTCAGTAAAAAATTCAGAAAATAAATGTGAAATAACTGTGTTTCTGTTAAAAAAGATTAATGAAGATTTCTTTAAAGGTATTTTGCACTTATTTAAATTAGGATATTTTACATTAATTTTACGGTTTTTGCATGGCAGCCATTGCTGACAGTCATTTGACTTTTTTTACAGTGAAGGTGTTTGATCATAATAATTCAGGAAATAGCTGTAAAATAACAGTGTTTTTCTGTAAAACATTTAAGGAAAATTTCTGTAAAAGGTTTTTTGCACTGCATTTAAATTAGGATATTTTACTTAATTTTTTCGGTTTTTGTTTGGCAGCCGTAGCTGCTTTTATTTTTTTATAACAGCTTTTTATTTTTTTATAACAGTCATTGACCGTTTTGTAAAGATTTTATTTTTTACAGTGAATGCAGTCCAGTCAGTTGATTCACCATTCAATATTAATGCTCTGTCTTCACTGAAGCACATGCATCGCTCACACAAAGTGATCAGAGATTGCTATGTGCACACACAAAAACATTAAGGAGCAAAGAAACCATTTGCCATCAGAATACAGTAATGATGCGAAGGGCATAAGATGTTTATCATCATGCATGATTTTCATTATCTTTATCAGACACCTTGGGTCTGAGAAAACTTTTTTGAAGAAACATCTGAATGAATGAACTGACATCATGTCCGCTAATCTTAAATGGGTTTATCATTAAACATTAATTTTGGAGTTTTTGGCTATATTTGCAAAGAATTTTGCAACTGGTAGGATTCAGTTTATGGGACTACCCTTTCATTTGTATGGTATCTGTCGTAAAACATAACGGGGAAAAAAACATAATATTGGCAGAGAAATTTAGTAGAGAAATTGGCTTTTTGAGTGAAAAAGTTCATTTCAAACCCTAAAATTAATCTTCCCCTCTTCTGTAGCTCAAATTTATCTTTCACACTTCTGTGTATTTAAACTTGCCACATAGTGGTCAGACATGTGACATGCAATCGTTCCTCAGACAAAGTTATTGTATGGCTTGAGAAGGCTTGGAATGCAACGCACAAGTTGTGTGGACTACATTCATGACAAGTTCGTAGTGCTTTTTGTCATTTGAGAGCTTGACAGCCACAGTTCTCCATTCAAATACATTTTGAAGAGTAACTGGTACATTTTAGCCTGACAAGCCAGACCCACATCAAGATGTTGGGTCTGGGAACACACCATTGGCAGGGCTCAATCCGAGGGGCGGGATAAACGGTTGTCTTTCAAATTCCCTCTGCAACCAGAGCGTTTTCCCACCAGTGGAGCTAGTTGAGATAGATTAAACTTTTGCCGTATCCGGTCGGCAAAACTCAGAACACATCTTCCTTTTTTAAGAATGACTTCAGTGCCGTTCTTTGTTCTTTTCTCAAAGAAAAGCTTAACTCCAAGTCTTCAAGAGACGCAGCCAAAGTCGATTTGAAAGGCTGCTGTTCGCCAGCAGCAGCAGCCAAGTAGCAGGGAAATCACGTGGAACCGTCACAACTCTGCCGTCATTATGTTAAGCCCGCCCACCGACTCTATACATGATATGATTGGCCTGACTAGAGTTTGTTTTTTCCACCTCGCAAGCCTACGGAGAGTTGCTATACGACACTGGCTGCAAAATAAAATTTGTCAGATATAACATATGCATATTTGCCGTGCTGTCCGAGGAGAAGAGCTCCATGCTTGGATTTTGGCCCGGTTCGGGTTACAGGGTGCTGCTTTTTTTCCTTGTTATAAAATATTTCGTTTTGTCCAATCCCAGCTTAACTATAAGTAAGGCATTCGTAGGTCGATTACCCTAAAAAGTGACGGAGGTACTGTTTGTTTCAGAATGCTGAAGAGACAAAAGCCGGGTGCACACTGTGCGATTTTGGCCACGATTTGGCCGTCTGAGACAAATTTTGCAAATCCTAAAAGACTCCTATGATCCTGGGCTAAAATCTGAAGTCCTTGATCGTTAGTTTGACATGTTCACCGACAGCTGATTAATGACCATTGCGATAAAAGTTCACCTCTGACAAAATTCTGGCAGTGTCAGAAGATTTGACTCACAGTCCTGCAGTGTGACTTCTCCTACGATGACCGTCAAATTGTCTTCGTTTTTCAAGACTAGCCGTGACCAAAATTAAGGTTAGAGATTTCTCTGCAGTCATCATTCAATGACAGATAGGGAAGTGTTCTGGAAACTGTTTTTAAAACATTATTTTTGCAGTTCAATTCGGAGAATTTGGTAACACATTACAATAAGGTTTTATATGTTAACATTAGTTAGCATGAACTAAGAATTAACAATCCTTCTACAGCATTTATTAATGTATGTGTAAAAGGAACATGAACATTTTATTAACTAAAGTTGAAAAATGAGACCTTATTGTAAAGTGTTACAGAGTTTTTTCTACAGGTCATTTGCCTGCCACCTCACCTCACACGTATATAATTATACAGCATATTACCATAATCACACACATCTGTAAAAGCACAAGCTTACGGTTTCTTATTATGGCTGTGTTATAAGTCACACATACCCAGATGCATCAATACAAACATTCCTAATAACAAAATGACATTAAGCAGGCAAATAAAAATGAAGAATTGGCCATAACTTGTTTACTCATTTATTTTTAGATCGATAGGGCACCACTCTGGACAGGTTTGTAAAGAATCATAGGATTTGTGAGCTAAATCAGGAATGGACCTGTTCCTCATACAAAAGCTTTACGCTTGTTGCTTTACTTAAAATTCACATTTTCAGTTTAAACGGAAGCCTATTGGTTTCTACGCTTCAGTGGAATCAAATGGACAACTCATTAGACTCATGCAGCACCTGCTCCAGTCAATTACAATTTAAAGCTCAAAAAACTCAAATCTAATTTGGAAGAGACAGCACGCAGACACGAAGTCAGATGCTGATTCACTGACAGGAAATGAAGCATCAGATGCCATTGAGTGATTATCTCTGTCTGGATGTTCTGAATGGAAGCAGTGGACCCGCTCAGCATTCAGTCTTTGTATTGCACGTTCTTTTCTATTTTGTGCATGCCGAATGCTGTTTGAGAAAGCAAAAGTGATGTTGACAATTACAACTAAGGGGCAGAGTTAGTAATCAATGTCTGGAAAACAAGAGCAGAGCTTAGAATGCGTATATATGGTAATTTCTATGTTTCTGAAGATCAAAATGCCAGAAACATCTGTTAAGGATGAATTTGTGTCATCTTTTGAAATATTTTCATATATCAATTTGCATGCAAGTTGCAAAACATGTGGTGATAAAAGCTGTAGTTATCAAAGAGGAAATAACACTCAACTTTTGCTAAATTAGTATTCCATGGGAATGTTTCCATTGGGCAACTAAGGACATGTTGCTAATTTGCTCATGCTCAGGGTGAAACTTGCTGACAAACACAATAAATACTTCCCTGTGCACTAAGGAAAAACAAACCTAATCTAGGGTAAATTCAGAGGCTCAGATCTCGCTAGACAAAACATTGCAACCTATTTGTCATTCAAATTATGTGTCATTTGAGGTGTACTTTATCATGAGTGTTTGAGCCTGTGCAGGGTTAAAATATATGTCTCTGTGAGAATGTAACATTTATTATAATTTTTATACATTTAATATTTATTTTACTATTCATTTTTAATTCATTTATTTTTTATTTTACTTATATTACAAAACAAATGTGCACCTTAATGTAATTTATGTCAATCCGAATTAATCTGATTTCAGATTCTGAAAGTTTTGTTTATATGTTACCCTAACCTTTGCAATCTAATTCACATATATTCACATATTTTCTGAGCAAAACTTCAGTGCATGTGCAGTGCCAGGTCACCACATTCAGAAAGTCACAGCAATATTGTCACTGAAATTCCCTGTTAAATTGGTTATTTAAAGGAGTCATCGGATGCAAAATTCACTTTTATATGGTGTTTGCATATAAATGTTTCTTTGCAGTGTGTGGAGATAAACACCATACAATGAAAAAAATCCCAAAATGTTTTTGAGGAGGTAAAAAGGGTGTTTTACACAACCATTGATGAATTTTAACCAAAGTATGTTACAAACTTTACACGAAGACCCTAAAGAATCATACCAACTTTTGGAAAATGGCCATCCGTGACCCCTTTAAGATCTACACCATGCACCCCCTGACTTTTCATTCGTATCAAGCTCAATCGGATTGAATCGTTTACATGACTTTTCAGTCTGACTGAGCCATCAATCCAATTTTAAATGGATTATTTGGTTGCATGTATGGTAGCTGCTGATTTCATTGAACCAGATGTTTAATGCAGTAACTTCTCTGAAGGGTTCAATTCAGTTCATTTAGTGAATGGTTTATCAAACTGATTCATACAGATAACTCATGAGTATGTGAGGCTGATTCATTAAAAGAACTAGCTCTTAAGAGTCATTGGTTCATGAATTTGTGAGAAAGTCATGTTGTCTTGGCATTATTTTTCTCACATTCAATTCACATTTCTCACATTCAATCAGACACGCTTTTTACTGAGGTGATGAAATGGATTCAAAAAGTGGTGCAGCGAACACTGCAATGTTTAGATAGCATCACAGTGTTTTTAAGGGAAATAGACATACAATTTTTTATAATTGTTTCTGCATAGAATGTTGTAAAATCAAAAAATTACACACTTAATATTTAAAAGAGAAATCTTACTCAAATTCTTCCTGAACCTCATTCGTTTTGACTGCATACTCATAAAACCATTCTCACACTTTTACGGGTTGAAGAAGCACTTGATTATACAAGAATATGCTCTCTAAAAAGTGTGTGCTTTGCTTCCTTCAGGAAGTAATCAGTGTACAGTGTTCATATCAGTTCTCCTAAGACAAAGGCAATCAGGTTACCATGGGACAGCATTTGATGAAGGCCATCAGACCAAACTATAACCATTCTTGAGTCCAAATCCCATGCCAAAACCGAATCCCATAAGACCCAATAAAGAACAGAACCAAACACCGGTATTGGAAACAAACCACTCAAGTACAGGATAAGTAAATTCTTCAAATCAAGCAATAGCAATCCATTATTGACAGCAATGATTATGAGTAGATTATATGTCCTGCTGGACATGGCTCCAAAGAAGGATTTCACATATTCTTATATGAGAAATACCTGTTGAGGATCATGATGTCATTACATTACAGCATCGATTTTTGTAGATACTGTATGGAAACAGATATTGAAGCATGTGACGCTGACAGGGCTCATGCTTTCTCCTAAGATTAAACTGGAATTTCATAAATAATCTCACGTCCAAGAAATGCAAGACATTGGTGTCTTGTGAAGGGTATTTACATACAGTATGCATATGCAAGACAACTTAAACCATTTATGTGATTTTCTTAATTTTAATATCTATTTTAATTGAACGACACCTGCAGATCAGTGTTAATAATTTTTTTTATTTATTTTTATCCATGTCCTGATAATCATTCCAAATGAATTTAAAATGCATTCAAAGCCTTATGTAAATGTCTTGCCTATGTAAATGACACATGGCTCTTTAAGAATATGGCAAAAATATATGCATCCTCACGAAAGACCTTTGCAAATTAAAGGAGCAGTTCACCAGAACATGATATTTCTGCTATAATTTACTAAGCCTTATGCCATTTAAAACCCATTTGATTTTCTATTTTCAGTTAAACAAAAAACAAGATATTTTACGAAATGGAAATGATGCACCACAGTCACCAGTGGCTATTAAGCTCCAAAAAGTACCATAAAAGTATAGTTGTAATCTACTTCCATTTATAGATTTGTGTGGGAGAAAATACTAAAAGACTAAAAATCTTCCCTGGCATTGCACCAGCCCAATATGGTTGAACCTTTCTTGCATGTAAATACCCTGAATGTTATGGAGTTCCAGATGGAGTTCTGATGACATATTAAATAAGTTCAAATAATGTATAATCCATGATATAAAATAAACATATCATGTGCTTGAAATGGCCGCTTGAGTTGCTAGTGGCAGCATGTCTCTCTGGATCTATGCGAAAGCTGTCATACATCACAAATGTTTGACACTATTCTGCTGGGGACAGTTATTAACCATCACAAATATGCATCACATGTCAAGCATGTTAATGTCAAACGGCATTTATTGTATCTTGACTAATTGAGGGATCGATTTCTGGTAATTACAAACTATTTCAATCTGTTCTGCATACAGGTTACTGTATGGTATGGGTCCAGAAGACTTGTTGTTATTATTACACAAAGCTAAATGGATGCTTTTATTGTGCATTATTGGGAGTATGGACAGGAGCAGCTTACCTTGGAATAGGTTTGTAAATTACAGAATTTTTATTTCATGTGAACTGTTCATATCACATTAGTTCACCTGGTTTAATCGTGCATTTTCAATTTTAATTAAATCATATGTGGAGCATGAAGGTGCATTTATTTAGCACGTTCACATTTGACTGAAATTCTCAGAAGCAAATGGATTTACAGTCTGTGAAAAGAGTCTGGCAGCCACAGTTATTAAAGCACAACAACATTAGCTTGCCTGAGAATGTCAGAATGTCATTATGCTGTTCTCTCGTTTTCCTCTGTCAAGGGCAGCAAACGCGGGATACAGTGTCAGCAATATCATTATGAACATTATTCTGTCTGTGTCACTGCTGGGGTCGGTGGCTGAGCTCTGGGTCAATAGATTTGGCTAATGCACAACAGAAAAGTGCAGCAAACCACGGAACAGTTAAGCCCGGTGAACTGAACAACAGTAGCCTGTTAACTTTATAACACGGCGATCAAATATACACGCGCATGGCATGCACGAGTTTCACCAATACACCTGCCATTCTATAAAGTAAATGAACATGTTTTACCATAAAAATATTAGAAAATTAATGTTTCCTTTTGATTGTTATCTATTCTATAGCAGAAGTGAAATATAGCATGACAATTATAGAATAAATGTGACGCGTAAAACATCTGTTTTGTAAACAGCACGCAACAGATCTACTCAAGCGAACTACTTATGCTTCTGCTCTCTTTAAAACATTCATATAATAAAATCAATTAACCATATATTCACCGCAATAATAATCTATTTAAAGAAAGAGAAATTAACTTACAAGGAAGGTTGATTTTGTAGTTATTCCCCGCAAACCTGAACCCGTCCAGTCGCATCTGCAGCGAGTAGCGCGCGCGTGTGTGCCTTCCCCTCAGCGCGCACTCGAGCCGCTTAAAAAGTTTAATGACGTCAACCGGGCATTTAAAACGCCGCTTTTTTCACAGGAACGTACGACGTGCTGTCTTCATTAAAGGGACCGCGCACTATCACTGAAATAGTGTACATATAATCAACTGTTGAACATGACAAAATGTTGTCATCGTTTGCTCACCTCGTGTAGTTTCCATCTTCTGTGCAAACAGAAAAGGAGACCTCAGGGGCTGTTCAATCAAACTGGGCGTTCTATGGTGTCTTAGAACTTAGAAGCAGTGTTGGGGAAAGTTACTTTTAAAAGTAATGCATTACAATATTGTTTTACTTATTTACAATAATTCCCATAACGATTGAAACAGTGTGTTTCGTGAAGTGGATCATGTGTAAGGGGAATGGGGATTGACCAATTTCTGGTATGACTACTTATTTATGTGTGAGTATTGTGTGTATTGGATTCTAACCTTTATAGAGTTTATCACTGCCCTGCCCATGTGTACTTTATTACCGTATGCCTTTTAATATGTCCTGTTTGGAGTAAATATATCAGTATTTATGATGTGCAACAAGGATAAATAAAGTGTTACAGATTGATTTTCTTTACACCAATGTCCACCTTTGTCCTTTAATTAGGATATAGAGTAATTCTTGCATTGGCCTCCCAGCTCATCTAAATATTATTTTAGTTGTTTGATATTGATAGCCCAACTGTATACCTGTAAATGGTTAGGGGTGTAAGGCGCTCAGAGTGTCCAAAGCTGTGATATAATGCTGCACAATTTAGCTGCAGATGTACAGTTTAATAAATGATATGCTACTAACCAATATTTCAACAAAAAAGGATTAAATGAAGAAAAAAAATTATATTAAGAAGTATTAAAAGTTTTAGTTCAACAAAGATAGGCATGCAAAATATGTTGGTAGGTTTAAAAACAACCATATATGGACTGACTTTTAAAGTTCCCAACCATGTTTCTTCTACAATGCGATTATAGCCAGTAATCAGGTCGATAAAAAAGACAGACGAAGACTGGATACAAATATAAACAGGATTAAATAAAACAAAGCAGCAGACAGGCATAACAGTGTGCATATAGCATACACAACAGCAAACAACAACCAAAAATAAAGGCACTAAATACACAGAGATGATGAAATGAATACGAACAGGTGTGATGTAGATGAGTGTGTGCATGTGTGAGCCTGGAGGGATTCTGGGAAATGTAGTGTGAGGTGACTGAGGATTGTGACAATAAGAAATGCGGACTGTAATTTATACTGTCGGCCTCCAAAAAGGAAGCACTATAAAAATATCATAAAATATTCCATATTACTTGTGTATTCTACAGTAAGTATTAGTCACCATCAAGAGCAGCTTTGATATTCTGCCTAGTATCTCCTGTTGCATTTCATAAAACGTAAATAATATGGGGTTCAAAATGACGCCAGGAAGATAAGTTTACAATGATATATTTGGTTGATCTATTCTTTGAATATTACACCATTAAAACATTAAACTTTACCATGCAACATTAAACTAAGTGACTATAAAAGATGTGCAGTATAATAAAAACGTCAGGAGACTGTACAATTATTTGATTGTTTTTGTTTGTTGGAGGACTAATTTGCATGTACTATGAATGTCACAGAAATCACCAGCCCTGAACATTTTCTAAGAACAAATACCTGAGATTTAAAATCCAAAATACCACATCACCTTGGGTTAAATATAACTGCTCAAATTATTATTAGCCCAAACAAATGACTCTCATTCTCTAGGAGCTATTAGAACTGTCACTTATTAGAGTGCATCTACCTTTGTTCAGATTTTTAAACAGTTCATCTGGTGCAATAGCAGCAACACTACTGGCTTGCAGGTGCAGCTGCTAATCAGAAAGTGTGAAAGCAATCCGTGCGTGATCTCCCTTCACCTGCATCTATGTGACGTCTTGATCTCTCTGCACATCTGTGCCTCTTAATTTTTAGAATAAACAATCTCTGTCTCTTCTTGTGTGTCTAATCAATAATGTGTGCCATTCAGGAAGAATGTTCGAAAACCTGGTTTCCATTTGTCATTTGTCAACCACAACATATTTGCAATCAATTTAACTTTCCGCTCCGAGAGGAAAACATATGTTTACCAATGCACAGCACACTCAAATGTTCAACGGTTTATGTTCTGAAATACTGTGTTTTTTATTTTTTTTGTATTATACTGCATAATTATGTTAAGCAAATATTTGTTATATAAATAAACAGTTAAAGGTACAATTTAAGGAATGAAATAGTGATTGACGGCCTATGAGGGACTATGATATTTATGTAATAGCAAATGTGCATTTTTGTTGATTTGTCCATCCTGATTCACTCATCCATGTACAACCTTTAAACATAAAATGGTGTAATTCTAAATGCATATGTTATGTAATGTATAATATCTGAAGCCGTGGAAATGAAATTGTGTATTCAACAGCCCTCAGAGCTGTGATTTCCTCTTTTCTTCTATTCGTTTCCTGGTCTATTTTCATTACAGCAGGTATTGGCTTTGTGTTTGTATTTTTTCAACAGTCCTTAATGAATCACAATAACTAATCTACTCCCGCTCAGGGAAATCATTATTCATTCATTATTTTAAAGCATTGAAGTGCGGTTAGTCTCAAAATCTTTCTAAAAATTCTCCTAAGCTCACCATGCAATGACACATTTAAATACAGACACTTTGAATAGGCTTAACAGGTTGGGCCAAGAATGACTAAATCATAGCCTCCTCTCTTCTCCTTTCCCATCTTACTTTTATCAAGTAAGCTCCCACAATCTCTAACACTTCTTAGTTCTTGCCCTTTTTGAATCAAATAGTTTTAAGTAAACAGCTGTGAAAGAAAATGTCACAAAATCAATGTGGAGAAAGCTACACTGTAAAAATAAATGACAGTGTAATTTTTTTTTTAAGTACAATCAGCTTAGACGATTAAGTCAGTTCAACTTAAATAACATTAAACTGACTTGTGAAAAAAGTAGAAATTGCTTAACTTATTTTGATGAGTTAAAGCAATGTAAAACCTTGTCATACCTTATTGATCATATAATTTTTACATTGTACACTCAAACAATTATTTATTTTTTGTTATCAATATGATACAGTATATTTTGCTGATAATCTATAAACATACTGACAATATTATATTTATTTAATAATTTATTGCCTTCAATTAAGCCTGTTGGAGAAAACAATCCCATCCAAATTAATTAACTATTTTATCTGTTATTAAATCTGAAAAACAAGGTCTGCTGTAGTCATGCAGAAATTTTTCTGCAGATTTATTTTATTTTATTTTTTTGTTTTTATATAAAAACATACATATATACATATTTTTAAACTATACATATATACATTATACACATATATATTTTTAAACTATATACATACATACACACACATACATATACATATATATATATATATATATATATATATATATATATATATATATATATATCTTTATGCAACAATATATCAACAATATTTTTTTTATTGGAATTAATAGGTAACTGTGCTTCTTTCCCCCCTGTGTTAAACCATGGCCCCAAATATATTGTCAAGCAAGTGCATCAATTATTTGTGTCACATGGTTTAAGTAACCAATCAATGAAGAGAAGGCAGAAGTCTGACTTGCATATCCAATGTGTATAATATCAGATGCTTGGATTTAGAATTAAGCATTTTTTTCCAGGATTCACTGTTTTGATTTCATGCATGCCAAAGTTAGGCCACAGCCATACAGGTATCTATGAATATATGTACATCTAAAACACAATGTGTGATTATAATCACATCCTTCTGTCTGTAATGGACTCACATCGCATCTAAAAAGAGAACTAAATCAAGCATCCCTCATGCATATGAGCATGCTTGCGAATAAATTCACATGAGCAGACATGACACAGATGTAAATAATCAGCCATGCATGGGAGAGTTGGTGTTAGCCGATGGCCAGACAGCAGTAAATCAGACAGAATGTCTTATAATGAGTCTCTCTCCTGTCTGATCCCGCTAAAGATCCGCCTAGAGCAACCTCATTTAACAGCTTCTCTTCATTTGTATCAGACCTCATAAACAAGAAGTCCATTAAAACACTCTGCTAATAGGATTCTGTCTCATTCTTCTGCCTCAGCTTGTCATTTAAAAACACATCAGAGTGATAATCATTAGAACAGAGAGAGACAACAGATCTCATTATGAATGCATGACTCATAATGGACATTTTGCATTATAAATGTATTTTCCTCAGTCACATTTTAGTTTGTGATATTTTGCTTAGTGATTGACGGATATTTTTTAAACTAAACTCATAAGTATGTGTATATTTTAGTAGTATGGTTATCTTATTACTTTTATAGATTATTTTATATTTTATAGGGTGTACCGATAAAGGTCATGACACATTGTTTAACATGTAAAACTTGCTTATTTACACATTGTTTGCATAAATTACCCTTTTATTCATTCTCAGTTGTCAAACTCATACTGTAGCATTTGAAGCTCAAAAGTAATACAAAAATACAAATAAATTTGCAATTTACATAGCCAAACAACAAAAATGTAAATGCAATAATTACTACGTACATTGCTATTAATATCAATAATAATACAAATATAAATAATAACAAATTATCTTTCATGGATTTTTTTATTATTGCAATATTATTGCTACAGGCTAATAAAGAAGAAATACAATAGGTTCTGCATATCTGTTATCGACAGATAATCAGTTTTTTATAAATCAAAATGAATAACTAGTTGGTGTATCAATCAATTAATCAAATTAAGGAAATTAATCACATATTAGTAATTGTAACGGCCTTGAGAGCCACCAGAGGGCAATCCACATCAGACTATTGTCATTCCCTTACAAACTACATTTCCCATAACTCCCTGCCCGGACTCTTCATCCATTATCACATTCACCTGTGTCTCATTATCTTGTTTAGTGCACCCCTATAAGCCTGGTTTTATCATTCATCATCTGTGAAGTCATTTTCCCTGGTTTCCCCGAGAATTTTCCCTGGTTTCATGTCTCTTGGTTTTTGGATTTCTTGCCTGTTCCGTGGATTACTCTTTTGCCCGTGTTCCCTGCCTTGTTGTGTTTGTTTGTATGGACTGCCTGTGTGTTTGACCTTGCCTGTACTTTGGATTACCCTGTTCAATAAACACTGCATTTGGATCCTCAACCTTCGTGTCTCAGAGCAGTTTGTGACAGAAATATACAAAATGGAGATAATTCAAGGTCATTATTGTGGCAGAGAAAAGCAATGACTAGGCAAAAGGTGGCATTCGAAGTCAATCATCACTGAACGGTCAACTGTGTTGGAAAAAATGAATACAGAAAATTTAATAATTTAAATTGAAATACATAACCTTGTGAGCTAACACACTTTTTTTCAAGGAATGCAACAGTACTTCAAACTCTTTTGCAAAGTTGTAGTTATCTCTCTGTGGCAGCTGTGTGATGACTTTACCATTGCAGCTTGGTTGAATTCAGTCAGCACACATTACACCTCGACTCCAATCTATTTCTTGAGTTGTTATGGCTCTAACTCTCAGCTCAGTACAAAAAGCATCAGTCTGTCAGGTTAAAATCGATTTGTTCTTCACAGAGGAGTTGGGCAGCAGGGTGTCAGAAAGTTTCATCACATTGCATTGCTAATGATGCCATTTAAACTCTGTGGAAGATCATTAGCTTCAGTCCTCGCTTTTCCTCGCTCATCTTCCTGTTTCCTCCGTGTATCTGTCTCTGGCAGTGGGAACGGAGCTTCAGGGAAATTATATGAGACAGGGGGTGATAAAACACCAAAGCCTCTGGTCTTTATAGGGCCACACAGGAAGCCAGATCACAATCACGTCTTTCGTCAGATAGCGGTTATAGTGCAATCAGAGCAGTATTAGTGGAACTTAGAGATGGAAGAAAATATTTTTTGCCCTAAGCCTTTTCATCATAGTCTTCTATAAATAACTGAGCAAAACCTATTCTCGGCGGGGTTACCCTTTCAAAAGAAAGAATGAAACATGGAAAATAAGAAGATAAATTCACAGCGCTGGCTGTTTTGCATATGAATTAGTTTGTATTTGGGGTTTGATCTTTTGACGTTTGTGTGTATGCATATCTGTGCCTATTTATTCAATGATCATAAACAAAGTGTTTAGAAGTGTCGTCTCTTGGACGTCGCGTTCTAGTTGTGGAATAGCAACTTTATCTTTCTCAAGTACTTAGATTAATACCTCCTTCAAACATTGGCATTTCATTTCCCCTTATCTTAAATGTATGCTTAGAAAGCAGGAAGTGAAAAACGCATAAATAATTGCACCAACGTTTCTCTCCTGGTCCAATAGAGCATTTCATTATCATTAGCCAGTACTGTTCAATTTAGATGAGTTTTGAAAAAACACCTAACTCATTATAAATGCCTGATAACGCTGCTGAGTGAATCAAATGGATTATAGATCCGGGTTTGAAGAATGTTATCTCTTCCTAGTGCCTAGTACTGGCAATCAGGAGTGATTTTTGTTGTTTATCTGAAATTTGTAAGATTCACCTGCTCTACAAACACCTTTTGGGTGTTTGCCACACTCCTGTCACAATATACAGTTATGGAAGTGTGTGTGCCCCTCTTGGCATTGGTTTTACTTTACTGAATTATTGTTACCATGAGTGAGTATGTGTGGCTGCATGTGTGCATATGTGGAAATGTGTGTGTCATCAGAAAAGTTTCCACTAAGCAGCACTATAGGAGTCAGATTAAAATATATTAAAGATTTTTTGCAAATCAACAAAACACATTTTCATTCATTTTATATCAAATTTACGTTCTGTCTACTGTGTGAAATGTCTTTTTTCTCCACACACACACACACACACACACACACACACACACACACACACACACACACACACACACACACACACACACACACACACACACACACACACGCACACGCGCACGTGCACTCGCACTCGCACGTCTGGTTTACTATCTTTGTGGGGACTCTCCATAGACTTAATGGTTTTTATACTGTAAGACTGAAAATACTGGTTGAGGCCTGATTTATGAGACAAAAGGGCCCTGCTGGCTGATTAACATTTGACCTCCCCAATACAGCCTTTCTTCCTCTCAGAAACTAGGAACTCACACAAGAACATGGTTTAATGTGAATATTCAACATTGACCGTTATGTTTTTGGTGTCATTTGAAATGTCTCAAAGTGAGTGGTACAGATATCTCATATCCAGATAGATAAAATAAAGGGAAATAAGGTTTATAGAAGTTCATAGAAAACTGGTTTAGAGATAAGGCCAGATAAGGCAACCCCCCTTCTGTGGGATAGAAGCCATTTGAGGGTGGTCTTCCCCATCCCCCATGTCACCTGGTCAGAGGATAAAGGAAGGTGTTCTGACTCTCTCTGTCTCTTCTTCTTGGCTGGACATGGAATTGGATAGGTGGTTTCTCTCTCTCTCTCTTTCTCTCTCTCTCTCTCTCTCTCTCTCTATTTCCCTTTCTCTCTCTCTATCTCAGGTACAAGCTGGGTAAGATTCTTTGGTGTAACCAATGTATAACCATGTTCTAGATATTTGAATTGATTGTGGAATTGATCTCTGATATCTGAAATATTAAATTGCTACAATGTGATTATTCCAACTGAGTTTGACATTGTTTATTTAATGGTTAAAAGTAATAGTCAAACATTCGCTCACTTTTAGTGAGGCACAGATATTATTAAAACCTTTCATTTATGGAGTCAGATGAATTAACGAGTAAATACATATGATTAATGTATTACAAATTTAACCAACCAATACTTTGCATGAGTGAGGACAGAACACGTGATACCTTCCCCGTGTATTGGCAAACCGGAGATTGGACCAAATATAGCGGGCCTTACAAAATGGTGACCTCGGACGTGATCTCAAAACAGATCAAAACAGTTTCACAAGAAATGTCCTTTTCAGCAAGTATTTGGGATTTTAAAATCAACAAGAGGTTTGAACATCTTCTCTTTCTTCCGCCGCGATGGTAAGTAAACTTTTTCTGCCCTTTATAGAAGTGTTGAAGAAATGTTTGCATTGTTTACGGGTCGGAATTAAAGCCCTTTGTTTAGAACGTGATGCGGTAGCTAGATGAAGAATGAAAACTCTTGTGCATTAGATTTTAAAGATCTCCTTATTTTGCCTAAGCAACAGGAAACGAAACAAGTGAGAATAAAATCTTCCAAATAATTAATAATCGATGAAGAGCTAAAAAAGTAAAGCCTAAAAGTTTTAAAATCAGGCGCATGTTTTCCGGCCATTGTTGAAACCAGCAACACGTGAAGAGAATGAGCAAACTAACAGAAAACAGAGAAAGAAAGATTACAAAATTACAAATCTAAGTTTGTAAACGATCGGAAAACACGTGATTTTATAAATAAAAAGGCAGATTGATGCATTGTTTATGAAAAGAACATTTTGGGAAAACAGGATGATATGATTTACAGGCTAAAACTCAAATATCAAGGCTAATGCTAAGTGCTATTGTCAATGCTAAGCCATGCTGTGCCCAAGGCTAATGCTAAAGGCTAAAGCCATGCTGCGTCCAAACGCTTAAACCATGTTTTGTCTCACTGGCTGACTGGTAGGCCCAAAAGCCACATTGAAAACATTAATATCCTATACTAAACTAATCTTGACAAACTCTATATTCCATTAAAATCTTAAACTTTGACACCGATGGAATTAAATTAAGTAATTCAATTTAATTTGGCTTATTTAAGTTCCTCTGACAAGTAAACCCCTAAAGTATTTGATATGCTGGGATGGAGATAGATCTTTTTTAGAAAGAAGACTATCTAGTCAAAAATCTGGGAAAATTAACTGTAAGCCCATTATTGTGAAATCATGTGTACTGATCATGTCCTGTTTACATTATGGGCCGAAAAGGGTCAGCCTACACTGTACAAACTCAGTAGAAAAGGTCTTAACATGGATGCTATTGACAATGAAATTTTCACTTGGTGGAAAACAGTGGGTAGTAAACAGAAGAAATCAAAACATGGTGAAATAATTGAGGCTTTAAACTTCATAAGTTATAAACGGCTAAATGAGTTAACAAAATGTCTATCTTCGCTTATGGATGCTAAAAGTGAAGAAGTGCATTCTAGAAATGCAGAGGCACAAAAGTCTGAGGAAAAGATTGAAGATCTTCAAACACAGCTAGATAAATTACTAGCTGAGCTGTTAGCCCTGACTAAAAAGTGTAAAAATCACAAAGACACCATTGCAGATCTTAAGGCTAAGCTAAATGCTAAAAGCAAGTCTCCCAACAAGCTTAACAGCGATTGGGCTAAAAATGTACACTTCTTAGATGAGGCAGCCTGCTCTAATAATCTTGTATCTTTTCAGACAGATGAAGCATGTGATAAAGTTATGAAAAGAGTGCCTGTTTCTGCCCTTAAGGTGATACAGCACCCAAACGGCACAGAGTCAACCATTCGGCGTCTTTTAACAGTAACTGAATGTAGCTTGTTTAAAGCAGAGATCGGACCATTCCCTTTGAAAGGGCCATTCGAACCATGGTGGAGACACATTGTTAGTCTAAAACATGCATTTCAGCTCGAACCAAAAGATATTTGGCAAATTGTTATCAGCTCAATTCCAGATGTCCTGAACTATAAGATACCACAGGTTTTGATGACAGGCACCATTGTGCAGTCAATGCATCAAAATGAGCCTGAGAGCGAAATCTTGAATAGACTAAAACAATGCCTTCGCGAGCTGCGTGGTTGTAGTCCTGTTGGATGGGAATTGATTTTCAATCGGAAACAGAGTACTGAAGAATCGTTTGAGACATATGCAGAAAATATGTTTGAACTTTTTGAGGAGTATTCTGGAATTGAGGGTGTTAACCACAACAATGTAATTCTCCTTGAATTCCTGCTTACAAATGCAGGGCCGCGTGTACAGCAATCACTCATGTGTGGTGCTTCTCCAGCACAAAATACATTCGAAGGTATTGTTAGTTGGGCAACAAGAATTGAGTCACGAAAACAAATGCATGGTGAGGTGGCTGTGTTAGAATGTCATGAAGATCCTCCATCTGCAGGAGAATTCCGAAAGCCACACTGTGGCAAACTGAACAGATTCTGTAATTCCTGTCACAAAACAGGCCATACAGAGGAAAAGTGTTGGTCACTGGGCAGAGGCAGACCTCCACCCTATTTCATAAAACGCAGACAATCACAATCTAATGACAAAAACCAGCACTCTGCAAGTAACCAAAGCTCAAATGCATCTAAAACTCTTACTGACCTAACAACTTTGGACGCTCAAGGCCTTCAGCTATTAGCGTCATTTGCTAGTCGGGTAGCAGCCCAATAGCAAATAGCTTAAATGTTTAACATCTAAATTCATTGAACCTGTCTGCATTTTCAAATTTGAAATTGTGCTTAACACATCGTGCCCTACACATCGTGCACATAGAACACAATTTGGTTGTTTGTGCTACAACATGCACATAGGCTAATTTAAAGTTTATTGTTTAAACACAGGATTGCTTTACTGTAAGTGTAGTTGAAACACTTAGGCAAAGGTGATATAGATGTTGTATTCTATTGCTTTGCTGTGGGTGTATTTGGAACACTTAGGTAAAAAGGTTGTAGATGTTGTATTCTAGGCCATGTGTCCTGTGTAAACTGAATTAAACACGTGTGTCTATGCTAAATTTGGTGGCTATAATGTGATTCACAATGAATTTGAAAATCAGAAACAGCGAACACATCTCATTAATCCTGAAACAAAAACCTTTTCATATTTAAGGCTTCAGAGAACTAAATATTGTTATGTTTGAATGTATTCTGAATTACTCTAAGATTTGTTTTTTCCAAAATAGATTAGCGGATTCGTATATTTCCACAAGATTGCGTCAGAGATTGGCGACGGCTAATAACTGATATCAGGAAGTGTGTGGGCGACTTGGATGAGAGGATGGGTTAGTCCGACTAGGATCAGCTTTACGCTGGTTGATTAACCTAGCTTGGACGCTTCCGATGACTTCTGTTCTAATTTAATAGTTTTGGAAAACGGTTGAATTAAGTTCCTGAAGAGCATCCAAGGGGGCTATTGTATATATCTTTGGTTGTTGCGCGTGTACGGCAAAATCCCTAGATATTTAGCCAACTGCCTCAGCTTCTGATCTTCGGAGCTGACCACTTGTGTCGTGCATCCTTGGGAAGGACTGCAAAGCGATATAGTTTTCCTTATCTATAAACGGAAAAATATAAAGTAAGAGTAAATAGAAGAATCAAACGTTATAATGGCCATTTAAAAAGACTAAATGAGAAGAAAAGGTATTTGAAACCTAGCAAAGGAAAAAAGAAAAACAGCAAATGTACATCTTATCAGCCCTGAGCCAAAAGGCCTTTTAATATTCAAATGTATTGACATGAGAACAAGTTGAGATTTGACCATGCGTTAAGTTGTTCCAGAGACTCTTCAGAGACCGAAAACAATATAATTTGACTTGTATTGTTAAAGAATATAATTATATTATAACTTGAATTATAATAAACATTATATTACACTCGCCGAGCAGGACAATAATTGGAGAAGTGTGATTTTCGTCATTAAAATTGAATTTCTGAAACAGAATTTCATTTGTGTGCTACCCAGTGCCAAAAAGGGGCGGAGTATGCCTTTCTTTTTCACCGTTAGAAAACACGGCTAGGAGTGTGGCACAGGTAATAGCACGCTAAATAATCCTTGACTGTGGTGCACCAACTGAATTGAATCTGATAAGATAAGTAAATTTACGAGGAGGGTGTGAAATGCTAAACAGCAGACAGAAGTACCACAGTTTTTTGCAGGTCAAAAAATATCTGCACAAATTAAAATGTGTGAATGCATTGCACATGCAGCAGACTGAAGGCTGAACTGAAAAAGCAGCTTCAGGTGTCACAACACACTGAGACAACAGCAACAATTCAGACATGGTCAATGAAACTCGGTTTCATGTGACATCTGGAATTAAAATTGCTAACAAGTAAAAGAATTCTACACGTCTGAATTTAATGCTTTTGAAATATTGGAATTATCTGTGGTTTGCTCTCCTCTGTTTTCTGTCTCAGGCTTAGGCTACTTCTGCAAAATGGTGGAGCCCACCTGGAGCAAATCCAGGACAGCAGAATTGTTCGAACATAACCTGAGACTCGGGAGATGGGTGAAAAGACATTATAAAAGGCCTTTTCACACGTCACACTATCACATTACTGCATAAATATGGCCTCCCAGTTTAGAACTGGATCGAAATTTGCAACACAATTGTTATAGATTAGATTCCACCCATCTCCTAGACATGAACACTGAACACACCCCTCCATCACTATACCCTCACAGCATCATCACCTGGGGTAGATAGAGTCTATCCAGGGTGAACACTACACATCAGACGAAGATGTGTCATCTTCACACTAAGGCTATGTTCACACTTAGCGTCTTTTTTCAAACTGCCAGCGTCTGTTCTACATTATAACCCTATGGAGTAAACCGTTTTTTCAAAAAAGTCCTGAGCGCTTTTTTAGACGCCACCGCCGGCGTCTTTTTCTGCAGCTCAGAGCGTCTTTTTAAGTTGAAAAAAGTTCAACTTTTCTGAAAAGAACGCCCTACGTCAAGCGCCTTTTTGACAGCTGACCAATGACAAGCGAGTAGCGACACCTGTCGTTTCCATAACAACAGTCTGTCGTGCACCCACAAACGTCTTTGTGAACCGACATTCTCCTCCCCGGTAACTTCAAAAGCCAACGCAAGAGCCAACTTTCTCTTTCTCGACATCTTTTGCATCACACAGCACTAGGCTACTGTTGCAGCTCTTGTTATAGCAACAAAAGACGCGCTCGGCTGCTATTTGTAACCGAACGCTGCCAGCGTTTTTTTTTTTCTAAAAAAACGCCGTTGTCAACTTTTTCTTGTCAAAAAAGACGCTAAGTGTGAACATAGCCTAACAGATCCAGATAGCTTCACACACACGGGGTGGAGCTGATCTCATGATCATGGTCTAACAGAGACACAGAGAATAGCATACGCTATTCACAACAAACTGCTAACTAATGTAACACACATGAACAACTGAATGGCTACAATCACAAATCAAGACAAATTCTAAGGCAGACCTGCCATTAAATTTCAAACTCTATGATTGTTGGTGGGAGTTGGAAGATCAGAGGGCCCCTGATTTCTCAACTTACCACTAATAACAGAAACATAATTAAAATGGATAAATCTGAAGTGTGACCGCTTCAATCAATTACAAAATTTACAATTCAACCCTGTCATCGACAGTGACTTAGCCAGATCAATACACACCCACTCTCAAACACACTCCCTCACACACACACGCACGCACGCACGCACGCGCACACACACACACACACACACACACACACACACACACACACACACACACACACACACACACACACACACACACACACACACACACACACACACACACTCTCTCTCTCTCTCACACACAGGCAAAAACACACTCTGACATTCTAAAAAACACTCACACACACATACAAAACCATTGATCCTACCATTCATTTGATTATTTGGTTTACACCGACCTCTTGCTGCATTTCTGAAACTTATTTTGATTTCTGTATTTTTTCCTTTGAGTAATTCAGAAAAATATTTCTGAAACTTATTTTGATTTCTGCATTTAAACTTATTTTGATTTTAATTTCCCTGAAACTTATTTTGATTTCTGCATTTTTTCCTTTGAGTAATTCAGAAAAACATTTCTGAAACTTATTTTGATTTCTGCATTTAAACTTATTTTGATTTTAATTTCCCTGAAACTTATTTTGATTTCTGCATTTTTTCCTTTGAGTAATTCAGAAAAACATTTCTGAAACTTATTTTGATTTCTGCATTTAAACTTATTTTGATTTGAATCCCTGAAACTTATTTTGATTTCCTTTGAGTAATTCAGACAAACATTTCTGAAACTTATTTTGATTTAATTTCTGAAACTTATTTTGTTTTCTGCATATTTGTATATTGTCCATTTTACTTGCAACAATGTATTTGGACATCAATTCAATTGAATCCCTATGTTTGGTTACACCAAAATTTAGCTGACACTCTTCATGAAAGGTTGTTTTAACCCAGCACTGGTTGTTTTGTTAGAATGCCATTTATTTAAATGTTTCTAGAAAGAGGGTAAGAGCTTGTAAGATCTTCCTTTGTCCTTCCTTGACCCTCTATAGGAATACTATTGGCGTGGTAATTTAAAAATCAGGTAATTAATGAGACCAAACGTACCACTCACAATTGCTGACATGAACATGGTATTTTACATTGAACATGACATGATTTTTCCTTATTGCATTATGCGTTCCTATGCATTTCCTTACGACTGTAAGTTCATATGTGCTCAATCGTGAAGCGGACATTTAAGATGCTTTTCAGGTGTCTCACACAAAGCCGTGTGGACCAAAGGAGAACCCCTTCTTCCACTGAGGTCTGCCCAGACAACCGTACCGCTGGAGGTGACAGGGTTGGTCAAGAAGGGTCAGATCATCATCGTGGAGAAGGTGCCAGGGAAGCGGAAGTTTCAAGTCAAGTCAAGTCAAGTTTATTTGTATAGCGCTTTTCACAATACAGATTGTATCAAAGCAGCTTCACAGTATTAAATTAAAATAATACAACAAAGTTTGTTTCAAGAGGAATTTATTGATTGATAAAATTAAATTAAATATCCCCAAAATATCCCCAAAATATCCCCAACTGAGCAAGCCAAAGGCAACAGTGGCAAGGAACCGAAAAACTTCATCAAGTGACCTAATGGTGTCCTAAAACTCCATCAGGTGACCTAATGGAGAAAAAAAAAACCTTTTATGATTTATGAGCTAGAGGCCGGATTGTAGTTTGAACTGTAGGATTATATGAATGCCTGGCTGAAGAGATGCGACTTTAATCTAGTTTTAAACTGGGAGAGCGAGTCTGAGCAACGAACAGTATCAGGAAGACTATTCCAGAGTTTTGGAGCCAAATGTGAGAATGCTCTCCCTCCTTTGGTGGTTCTGGATATCCTAGGTATGACCAAAAGCCTTGAATTTAGTGATCTTAAAGAGCGCGATGGATTATAGGGTGATAAAAGATCCGTTAAATAGACTGGAGCTAAGCCGTTTAGGGCTTTATAAGTCAGTAGCAATACCTTATAATTAATACGGAACTTTATAGGTAACCAATGCAGTGATGATAAAATCGGTGTTATATGATCATATTTTCTTGATCTAGTAAGAACTCTAGCGGCGGCATTTTGGACTAACTGTAGCTTGTTTATTGAGGATGCAGGACAACCAGCTAGTAAAGCATTACAGTAATACAAGTTTCCCATGAAGGAATGACACGTCAACTGATCAAGTCACAAAAGGTCCAGATTGACTATGAACTTTGCTCACATCACAGGATTACAGGAAGAGAACCTGAATGCATTCATCCACCTGCTGGACTCAAGCTATACACCTGGTGAGAACAGGTGTTCTGCAGGTGAACACAGCCCACTGAGCTTCTACAGATGCCAACATTGCAAAGACAATTTTTGTGCTACATCTTCAAGGATTATAACAAACGTCTTACTGTGACCCCGTAAGTGTTCATCGGAATGTGACCCACGGGATCAAGGAGGGAAACTGTAAGACTGAAAATACTGGTTGAGGCCTGATTTATGGGACAAAAGGGCCCTGCTGGCTGATTAACATTTGACCTCCCCAATACAGCCTTTCTTCCTCTCAGAAACTAGGAACTCACACAAGAACATGGTTTAATGTGAATATTCAACATTGACTGTTATGTTTTTGGTGTCATTTGAAATGTCTCAAAGTGAGTGGTACAGATATCTCATATCCAGATAGATAAAATAAAAGGAAATAAGGTTTATAGAAGTTCATAGAAAACTGGTTTAGAGATAAGGCCAGATAAGGCAACCCCGCTTCTGTGGGATAGAAGCCATTTGAGGGTGGTCTTCCCCATCCCCCATGTCACCTGGTCAGAGGATAAAGGAAGGTGTTCTGACTCTCTATGTCTCTTCTTCTTGGCTGGACATGGAATTGGATAGGTGGTTTCTCTCTCTCTCTTTCTCTCTCTCTCTCTCTCTTTCCCTTTCTCTCTCTCTATCTCAGGTACAAGCTGGGTAAGATTCTTTGGTGTAACCAATGTATAACCATGTTCTAGATATTTAAATTGATTGTGGAATTGATCTCTGATATCTGAAATATTAAATTGCTACAATGTGATTATTCCAACTGAGTTTGACATTGTTTATTTAATGGTTAAAAGGAATAGTCAAACATTCGCTCACTTTTAGTGAGGCACAGATATTATTAAAACCTTTCATTTATGGAGTCAGATGAATTAACGAGTAAATACATATGATTCATGTATTACAAATTTAACCAACCAATACTTTGCATGAGTGAGGACAGAACACGTGATACCTTCCCCGTGTATTGGCAAACCGGAGATTGGACCAAATATAGCGGGCCTTACACTGTACAAACTGTATATTCTATCTCCTTACACTAACCCTACCCCTAAACCTACCCATCACAGAAAACTTTCTGCATTTTTACATGATTTATAAGCTTGTTTACCCATGGGGACCTCAATTTAGGTCCCCACTGTGACACGAGTCCCCATGAGTCTGTGTGCATTTAGGTTGAAGTCCCCACCAGGATAGAAGTCCCCACCACTGGTGGTGGTTGAGGAGAGATCCCCTGATATGGTTGTAAAGCGCTTTGGGTGTACAGTAGTACATATGAAAGCGCTTTATAAATGCCTCATTCATTCATTCATTGAAAAACACGAACGAACGAACGAACACACACGAACACGCACGCACACGCACACACACACACTTTAAAAATGGCATTTGCACGCTTATTTAGGCAAGTGAACATTTGTTAATAAATCCACAATATTTAAACATGCAGCAGTAACTGTTTGGCAAAGTTGGATGTTTTTACTTATATCTTGTTCTATTTATATCAGGACCTTTATTTTGGAGTTTGGCTGTATTGTTTTTGTCATATCAGTGTTTATGTTTCCTCCCTGATTGTTATCCCCCAGGTTCCTTGTTTAGTCGCTTTATATAAATACCCCTCATGTGTCTCTTGTCAAGTGTTAAATGTAACTTATGGGTTTTCCTCAGCTCAGCTCAAGTCAGAGTTCTAGTTTTCTTGGTTGAATTGTCATTTATTTTATTACTTTTGTCTGTTTTATTCTAATAATGCTACACTTTGGTTCTTCATGTCACACCTTGTGAGTTTCAGTCATTACAAATTGCAGGCAATGAGATGCAGTTTCTGCAGGCTCCAGAGATTTAACAAAATAGACAGAGAAGAAAAGAGCAAAGTACTGTTAATAGGGATGGTTGTAACACTTTTGAGCTATTTATCTTAAAGAGAAAAAGTTAAAACCACCCTTGCAACTTTGGGCCGGCGGGTCTCGCGATTTCAGGTCTTGCGACATTACGAATTGCTTTACGGCACTGCATTCAACATTTATATGCTAGCTTTCTGTGTATCATACAAACCTCAGTGGACATGGGGAGCTCTATAGAGAAACCTGTGAGCAAAAAGCGAGAAAACAGCGAAGAAATTGCCAAAACTGCATAGCGCCGCTTTAAACTTTGGTATCATTTTTTTTCAACTTTTTTTTCATCATTTTGATGTAATTTTTCAAAATGTATCTGCTACAAATAATCTGCAACTTATCACTAAACTGTGTAAATGAATGTCACTGTTAACAAGGCCCAGATACGGTAACTCCTGCAGGTAGATGCTACACAACCTTTGGTTTGATTAAATAAAATATTTTGTAAGTAACATACGTCACAAATACTTTATTATAGTAGATATTTTCCCAGCGGGCTTTTAAAAGCTCAGAATTGTCAGTATAAGGGCTTTGGGGTTTCATTAGCCGATCAGTGTTGCTACGATGTCGTTTTCCTGCTCCAGACTAATTAATCGCATGTTATTACCAATACAGGTGATTGAGCCTGAGTTCCCATAAACAAAGATGACAATTCAAATTGAGCCATCTGAGTGGCACTGCGATGGAAGGTAATGCAAACAAGCTTTCTTCAGGTTCCATAAACATTCTTGATAAACAGGAAAAATAGGCCATATGTAACATATTGGGCCCTATTTTAACGATCTGAAACGCAAGTGTTAAGCGCAAAGCGCAAGTAACTTTGTGGGCGGGTCTCGGCGCTGTTGCTATTTTCCCGGCGGGATAAATGACTCTTGCGCCAGGCGCAAATCTAAAATGGGTTGGTCTGAAGTAGCTTCATTATTCATAGGTGTGGTTTGGGCGTAACGTGAAATAAACCAATCAGAGCGTCATCTCGCATTCCCTTTAAGAGCAGAAGCGCTTTTTCCATAGCGGATTACTATTGTAACGGCGGATTTGCCAGGCACGCGCCAGGAGCGGTTCACAGCCAAGGAGAGCAACGCTCTCGTCACGGCCGTAAAAGAGAGAAGTTACATTGAAATGGAGAAACCCACCCAAATTAACTTCGGTTAAACAGGCGTATGATAATTTGGGTAAATGTGTAAGCTAGATGTATGCTTTTATAATAAATTGTCTATCTATCTATCTACCTATCTATCTATCTATCTATCTATCTATCTATCTATCGTAATAATGTATGATTTGAAAAAATGAAAACTGCTGCTTCTGTGTAGATGAGAGAATCAAAGTGTGCGTTGTGCACACGCTACATTGATTATGGCCAAGCATGCGCCCTTAAAATAGCATATGAATAACATGCGCAACGCGCCACTGACTTTAAACTATTTTTTCCTGGTTAGTGGCGCAATTGTTTTCTAAACCTGCAAAATAGCATGAAAGAACGTTTGCGCCGGAACACGCCTCCTCTTTGCACTGAACCGCCCACGAGAGCGCAAGTGTATTTCCTAACTTACCGACGTGCTTCTGTGGAGGGAAAAGTCCGCTTTGCGCGGGTGCAAAATAGGAATGATACATGCGTCGGTGTACAAAGTCACTTGCGCTGGGTGCAAGATAGGGCCCAATATGTATCATGCCAGGTACTAGTTCAACACAATGTAATGGCTGTAATAGCTATTGGAGTAGTTGTGAACGGTCACCTACAGATAGAAACTGTTCTGATGTCTGTTGATCATGGTCTGAAAGTTTGCCAGACACCAGGAGAACAATAGCTTACTTTTCATCTTTGTAAATGTCTTGTAAGCTTTAATGCACTTTTCCAAAAACAGTCATAATCGAACACTAAAACTTTTGCAAGAAAATAAATCAATGCAAAGATGCCACTTAGACACACTTAGCAATTATTATGGCAGAAAGAGTTATAATAGCTGGTTTGCACTGAATCATTTCAACCAGGCCATTCAGTTTCTCTATAGTGCCACATTCCAGAAATGTCTGTTTTGCCATCTTAATACCCTGTGGTGATAACAGATGGGAGTTCAGTGAAGCAGAAAGCTGAGTGATGTGAATTTATCCTTTTGCCCCATTCCTTTCTCAGACCCACAAGTGAAAAATAAACCATATGATTGCATTGCAGTGTCGCAGCCACCAGCCATTCAACAAAACCAAAAAACTACATCATTCAACATCCAGATCGAACAGCAGGAGGGATGAGTCACTGGTTCTCAATTCCACTTGTTTTTATGTTTCAAGTGGGATTGATTTCTTATAGTTGCAAAAAAAGGCTACTACTAATGAAAACCTCAAAACATGGTTCAAAATGATAACTCACCACGCATCAAATGCATATAAAAAGTCGCTTTGGTGGGTAAAAAAAAAGGGTTACTCGCCAGTTGGCCAGTAACCAAAATATTTGCAACATTTGTGGATTAAGGGAATGGACGCCCCTTAAAGACCCAACTGTATTTAGGGAAGGGAAGCAAACTAAATAGAGGGGAAATAATGCCCTACCATACTTAGTTCACTTTGCATATACCCCAAGGAGGGTGCCAGAGTAACGGCCCATTATATCTAGCGCTTTATTTAGCACTAGACCATCATGAGTGACAGATAACAAGGAGGGACGCCCCACAAGCAAATTTCCTGTAATTATCATCATTGTCAAAACTAGGGCCATTCCCAAGGCATGTTATCCCTATTTCAAGACCCAACCATAGTTGGGGAGGGAAGTAAATGAAGTAGAGGGAATACGGCCCTCCTAGTTGGTTCACCTAGCATCATCCAATGAGGCCATCCAAAGAGGAGATATGTCCCATGTCATTACTCAGACAGTGAGGCAAACCACAGATTGCCAAAAAATCTTGTCAATATACTCCAACCCAAGGAGGCAGCAGGAGAGCTATGCCCTACTTAAAAACCCCAGTACACTGAGGAAGAGTACACCCGACTTAAACCCGACCTGTACTGTTAAAGTTTCGTACCTCAGACGAAATTCTGACAGTGTCAGAAGTTTTGAGGTGCAGTCCTGCAGTGTATAGGTCTACACTGACTTTAAACTAAAGCCTGAACCCAGCCCGTACCCGAGATCGTTTGACCCGACCTGGCTCGAGCCCGACTGGTTCTGTTCAAGTTTAAGACCGAACCTAACCCAAACCCGAAATCCATCACTTTATGTACCTGTATTCTTGCTACCATAAGCCAAGACTTATTGGAAGTATTTCCCTGTCGCTCCACCAGGCTGGCATAGTCAGATTAAATTAATTCTGATTCACATTTTCCACCACATGGGAATGCCACAAGTAGAAGTGGTAGAGTGAATTATACAGGCTTGTATACAAGTCGATGTATCAGAATGGTAATGTGTGTTATGTATCGCTCTTGAATACTAAAATGTTTCTTACACTAATGTTATTTTCAGTATTCATAATCAGTTGTATTATGCATCTGTATTATTTTCTTTATTAGTATTCATAATCAGATGTATGAGATGCATGCTCATTCTAACCCAGTACATGAGTTAGAGTGAGCATGAAATGTGTGTGAGGATCCTGCAGAGACACAGAGAGATCATTTTGAACACAGGAATTTGTAGCTTATGTTTTTCACTTATGCACATGACACAAATCACAAGTCTATAAAGAAGGATTGTGTAGCATGATGTTGTTTTCCACTGATGAAAAGGTTTTCCAATGATGATATGTACATACGTTGACTGTCGTACAGTAGGCCTATTCTCTATAAGGAAAGATGATTGCGCCGCATGCAAGCACAAGGTATATATTAAACGTAAACATGCTTTTAAATTAAACTTGTTTTTGTAATTAATTTCTTTGGTCAAGCAGCCTATAAAACCTAACCTTTGTGTCCAGAGGAACAGAGAAAGCTGCCACAATCTCGTCGGTTTCTCCCCCATGTCTGACATAAAAAAAAAAGAAGAGATATCTTGGCAAAATGGCTGGTGTTGCTTCCATGATTCAACCACAATGGGGAGAAGCTTATTTTTCAAGTCCACAATTGGGCATCACGAACAGGATTGCATCTTCAGGCATTGTCTCAATCATTTCAGGTAATACCTTTTTCCCCCTAAAATAGTTCTAAGTCTACCTGATAATAAACAGTGATGAGACATGACTGAAACTGAAACTGAAACACCAGTTGTATTGCCAATAAATATGTGTCAGACATACAGTAGTTAAAATTAAGCTTTTTTTTTTTAATGTGGCTTATTTAAGTTGCTCTGATCATTGGATCTTCCCAAAAAAGTATTTGAACTATGCTGGGGCAAAAGTGGATCTTTTAGAGAAAAAAAAAAAAAAAAAAAAAAAAAAAAAAAGACCATTTAGTAAAATTTGGGAGAATAAGCTATAAGAAGATTTAGCTATAAATGAGTTTGGTCATGACTGAGGCAGTAAAATATTTACACGCCAAAGATGTCTCACACACACAGAAGGGAAAAGACAGGTGGTAAGTGTTAAACAGTCTCTATTGAAGTGGTGAAGCAGTAGCGGGAACCAGGCAATGGAGAGTGAATGGTGACTAAACGATGCAGATGGTGACTTAGCTGGATGGTGACTGAAGTGGTGATTAAGACGAGCAAAGACAGGGGAACTGGATCTTGACGATGGGTTGAAGACAGACGGGAGACAGGATACAGCTGACAATGTCAGATGAGTGTTATGGTAAGGAGTCTGTTTGTCGTAGTAACATCAACGAGAGCAGACCCAGAGTGAACGGAGAACAGGGAATATAAAGGATGTGCTGATGAAGGAGTGCAGGCGCAGCGAGTCAGTACTCAGGTGACTGGTGATAAATCTGCAGCAGGTGTGGTGATGAATGACTGAATGCAGGTGGGGACCAGGAGGGATGCTGGGAAGTGTAGTGCTGACAGGTTACTGAGTTGGTGACTGGTGACTGAGCTGGTGACTGTGACAAAAGATTCATGCTTTTAGAGAAAGGCTATAAAGCTGTGACACAAATGGTATTTAAGATTAAAGTGGTTTAAAATGGCGGGGCTGCACTGTATAAGGTAGTGCTGTATATTAGAACCCTAAAACGTTTAAACACTCTGAAGTATAAAGGTGCCATTTATGAATTATAGTAGCTAGAATCGCGTGCATTCTGATTTTGACATTGAAGTTGTTCAATATTTGAGGAGACTGATCTGAGTTAAACTGAAAAAAAGAAGACATAAAAAAGGACAACTGAAAATATAAGAGTTAACTTTAACTTTTTCTTTTTACTTTCCTCAAGTTCCTCAAGTGATCAGAGAAGGGAGAGTGAAGCAGCCCCTCCCTTCGGTATACCCTTCTCTACACAAACACAGTTATAAATAGATAGCCTGCTGTTTCTCTATTTCCCATAGAGAGTATTAAGACATATTCAAATTATTTGCAAATGGCTGTAAACAGAGAAGATACAAATTTCTACTAGATGTGATAAAGTGACAGACATTTCTGTTGTTAATGTGGGTTTTAAAGCATGCTACAGTTTAACGAGGCAAAATTTAAGTATTTGTCTGAAAAAGAACAAGAGATAAAAATCAGGTCATAAGATAAGCTTTAAGTAATTCTTTTGGAGGAAACATCTATAATAATACTTTTATAATAAATGGACAAGTACAAGTTGATGTAAAATTTGAGATTCCTGTTAAGATCTTACGAGATACAGGAGATATGGATTATTTTATTTTAGATTCCATTTTGCCATTTTCCTCACAGTCTGAAACCGGTGAGAGTGTTTTAGTTCGAGGAATGGGTTTGAATACAACAGTGCCTATTCATAAAGTCAAGCTTCACTCTGATTTGGTGAGTGGTAGTGGTAGTGGTAGTGGAAGTGAAGTGGAGTGAAGTGAAGTGGTAGTGGGATTGCATCCTGCCTTTCCGAGTGAGGGTGTGCATCTTATTTTAGGAAATAAACTAGCAGGAGACCAGGTGTGGGCAAATGTACCTAAATCTCCAATGTGGACAGCTGGTTCAACAGACAATGGTTGTAGACCCCGTGGGTGTTGTAACTCATGCTATGACTAAAAACGCTGAGCATAAACTGGAGGCTCAAGAAAAAAACGAGTTAAATACACCATGTGCTACTCTGCTCTGATTTGTCAGCTCTGTCGTAGTGATTCCCACAATTTCGTGCTACCATGTTGGAAGTCCCACACGAAAAGGCTGGTCATCCTGGTGTGCGAAAGACCTGTGATTGGGTTTTTAAGGATTTTTTTTTGGCCACGCTTTAAACGGGACATTTCAGCATACATAAAACATGTCACACTTGTAACTAGTAATCACATTTTTAATCCGGCTCCGTTACATCTGATTTTGTCAAATTGTGATAGCTTAGAACATATTATTGTGGATTGTGTGGGTCCTCTACCATGTTCAAAGTCATGAAGCAAATGCTTGCTTACTGTCGTGTCTGGTAACACAATTTCCTTCTGCCTATCCGTTGCGCCTACTACCAAAAAAGCTTATGCATTTTTTTTTTTTTTTTGTAGGTTATTACCGGTCCTTTTGTTGTAACTTTTCATCAATTGTCGCACCACTTACTGATCTTTTGAAAACAAAGGCAAAGTTCTTATGGTCTTCAAACTGTGTGCTGTCTTTTGAAAATGTTAAATCTCTATTATGCTCATCTGCGGTCCTTGCTACTCCTTGCTTTGAAAGATCGTTTTCTTTGCATGTGGACGTTAGTCAGGTTGGAGCTGGAGTTGTCCTCCAACAAGCTGATGAGCAGGGGGTGGTCCATCCTGTCAGTTTCTTTTCACGCAAGTTTAATTCATTTACATTTACATTCATTCATTTAGCAGACGCTTTATCCAAAGCGACTTACAAATGAGAACAATAGAAGCAGTTAAACTAACAGTAGGACAACAATATGCAAGTGCTATGATGACCATTCTCAGTTTAATCTAACGCAGTACATGTAATTATTACGAATAGAATAGAAGAGAAAGTGTTAGTATTACTGGATCAAGTGCTGTCGAAAAAGAAGCATCTTCAGACGTTTCTTGAAAGTGGCTATGGACTCTGCAGCTCTGGTTGAGTTAGGCAGATCATTCCACCAGCAGGGAACAGTTATGGTAAAGGTCCGAGAAAGAGATTTTGTGCGTCTTTGAGATGGCACCACAAGACGTTGTTCGCTTGCAGAGCGCAAGTTTCTGGATGGCACATAAGTCTGAAGTAATGAGTTTAAGTAAAAGGGAGCAGAGCCAGTGGTTTTTCTGTAGGCAAACGCCAGTGACTTGAATTTGATGCGAGCAACAACTGGCAACCAGTGCAATTTTGTGAGGAGAGGAGTGACATGTCTCTTTGGCTCGTTAAATTAATTCTTACCAACTAAATTATTCTGTGGTGGAAAAAAAGGCTCTGATTTGGGCCTTGCAACATTTTGACATCTATGTTTGTTCAAGTCAACCTCTGGTCATTTATACAGACCATAACCCACTGACGTTTTTGAATTTTCTTCTTTAAGGCTGATACGTTGGACCTTTTTCTGCAGGCTTATTGTCTTGACATTCAACACATCAGAGTGTCTGAAAATGTTGTGACAGATGCCCCTATGAATAATGGTTCATATGTGGTTGTTTAACTTTATTTAATTATTATTTTGCTTGCCCCGGCAGCTGTCCTTGGTCCTTAACTCATTGGGAATTATGGGGCCTATTCTGTGGCTTAATTGTCTTGATTGTTTATTTGCAGGGATTCTTGACAGACCCCTGTTTAAGGGGAGTTTAGTGGGGTTTTCCACAGTGCTGGCTGGATTACTCCACCCTCCAAATGATTACATCGTTGACACCTGTTGCTTACTTCCCTATTGGCCTATAAATGAAGCAAGACGGAAGGCAGACACGGGCGGCCGACTTGATTTGTTTACCTTTGTTTTTTGATTGGTTGAGTTACTTTTTGCACACATCCCAATGCCACAGCACATTACATTCCCATGCATTCATTTAGTATTACACTACTGATGCCTAACTACTATATCATACTGTACATCTTTTGTAACGTTTTCCTTTTTTGAATACATTTTTGTTTTAAAAAGTTTGACTTTCTCGTGTGTCTCAATTTTGTTGCATCCCTTTTGAGCCATGAGGGCATAACAGTGCATTATTAGGCAAGGCTTGGCAAACTTTGTCAATATCATCTTCTTTTCCTATGCTTCAGTTTTGAAATACATTAAATTAAAAAATAAAAACATACTTTATGAATCTGTCCTGAGATCAGTTAAAACCATTAGACACTCGTTCATATAGGTTCACCAGATAAATGCCATCTAGTGGTGACCTGTTTCAAAAACAATGTTAACAATTTTTGCAAATGTTTCATGAAGTGATATTTTGAAACTGCCCCCCACTACTTGTGATGCTTGTGATGAAATGGACCAAGTTTTGTCTCAATATGCTTAAGCATTTTGGAGTGAACTGGTGAATGAACTTGACTTCCATAACTTTTTGCCAGTATAGTCTAATTACGATCTGAGCCAGGATAAGATGGACTGTCTAGGAACCATGGTATCTCAGGAATCAATGGAAAAAAGAATTTGTTTCTAGGCCTTATCAGAGGTTATTTGCATAACCATTAGTGCAAATTTGAGCTATTGGTGGCACTACAAAATGTATTCATTCTCCCCATCAAGTGTGCAAATTTCATACCTTTCCTGCAAATAGTTCAATGGGCGGCTATGAATTCAAGAGCAGAAGAAGAAGAACACTAACGAATACAGAAAGTGGCTATTGACATATAGGCCGCTCTGCCTATTTCGAACAGGGCTCAAACCACCAACAACCAGCATGGAAATTGGGTGTGTTACAAGGATGCAAGTGAGTGAGGTTTTTCTACACATCTATCTCATACCTGGCCTCTGTTAACCAATTGGCCCCTGAAATAATGCAAAAAGACATTTCATTTCCAGTATGAAAGATTTATGCTTGTGAAATTGACCTGCCATCATGGCAAAAAAATATTTTGGCTAAACTAAATGTTTTTATAGGCAATGCAGAAACAAGATTAGGTAAAACATTGTGTCTACATTTTCTCTATCTCTTATTTTAATATGACAGAAAGATAATAAGTTAATAAGTCTCTTTTGCACTTATTGCACACCTTTGCTGAAATTAACTTTGCAATTTCCTGCTGTCAGCTTTACATGTGCTACTGTGGTGGACGTCCATGCATTAGTGTACTAGAACTGGTCTCTGAGGGATCCTCCAGACAGATTTACTGATGATCCCGCTATAATTTCTCCCATGCTGTGTCCAGGAGCATTTCGTAACTCAAAATGTGGCAGGTCATTGCTTACACACCTCCATGCAGACAGCGTGATGTGACCATGAGAGAGTAAAATTGCTTCTGTGTATGCAGGTGGGTGCTTTTCTTTGATTGTGGTGTTTTTAGACGAAGCAGGGAGTGCAAGCAGGCACAGTTGGCTTTAAATTCATCTTTCTAGCATATGCTTGATAAGTCCTACTTTTTTCCACAAAATGTGCCTCTGATTCTGGCCATGATGTGATGTCTCAGTGAATAACAGATTTCTGCCAATTGCTATTTAGTTTGCTGGTTCATAGTCCTGACACGACAGCAAGCCCTCTTAATTTAAAAATGTGCTTCTGAAGTGCTTCTACATCCACTTCAGCAGAAAGGATGACTGTTTTCATAGAGGTTTCCCAAACACTAGCCATCTGTCATTGGTTGGTTAAACAAACCCGTCCGAAACTCACACCATTGTTTGAGCTGTTCATACTTTTATGGGGAATCAAGCGACAAATGGCTTACTTAGTTGGGTCAATCACAAACAATGTGTCCATGATAAAGTACTGTAAAGTAATTTTTGTTAAATATAATTAAAACACATGTGCAATGTGCTTAGAAATGTACTCTTTGTAAAATGTTGGTTTTATATATATTTTTTTTATCTTTTTACCATTTTAATGAAAAGTAATGACTATAAAAAATAGTGTATTCATCAAGAATGTTGAGGTTACCTTTTGACATTCATTACCTTATCCTAGAAACCACAAGTATACATTATGAATAGCTGACTTAATTGCAGTCTTTACACTGCTGTGCTGCCATCACTGTGACAAAAAAACAACAACAAAAGACGGGGATGCTATGTAGCTGTGGCGAGCAGGACGAGGCAGAGGGCCGTGAGAGAGCGGCGCGAGGCCGGTGGCGTGATTGATAATGAGCGACACCTGCGCAACGCACCGGTCTAGGATCTCTCACGGAGGAGCGGAAGCATAAAGGAGAAGCGACGACAGTGAAGATCGAGAGAGGACATGCCTGGACTTGTGTTCTGTTCGTTTTATTATATGTGACAGCAGTTGTCTGTGAGGGGCTGCTGTCTTTTACTTTCATTTTGTTGTTTGTTTATTTCGTTTATTAAAGTTGTTGAATGTTCGCCGGTTCCCGCCTCCTTCTTTCCACAACATCTAACCTTGTTACAGTAGCTAATTGCCATTGCTGAGCTTTATTATAAGTCAGTTCATCAAGATTCCTCTTGAACTGTGAATGCAGAGAATCAGGCAGAGAGTCTTTGCACATGGACTTGCTCTCAAACAGCTTGAGGAATGAATGACATTTCTGACCTTTAGGTCATGTGCAGTGAATATGGCATTGGTTTTCGGACTGGCAACCAGCTCAAGCCAGCCCCGGACATAACCCAACAGATAACATCCAGAACCAAAATATTCTGTCTAAAAAAACACTGCACTTTGAAGAATATTCAGTAATAAGGAAAGAAGGATAGACTCAGACTCGTATTCCCAATAGGCCTATACATAATTGGCGGAATACATAAACTGAAAACATGTACTTCAAAAAGTGTATATTTATGGAACAAAGCATTGCAGGAATATCAAAGAAAGTGAGTACCTGAGGATATGTCTCTTACATTGATTTTGATCTCCTTGATGGAAATCAATAACAGGCTAGTATGTGTCATTAAAGGACTGTGGGAAAACTCTTGACCCCTGAGTCTTTAGACCATGGTTCTCTGACATGTCCACCCCAGCTGACTGCCACTGTACATCCATAGCACAATTTTACATTAAATATGCTGCCAATAATTTGCTATGTAAATAACAAGGCGAACAAAAGTGTGAAGAAAGACTTCTTGTTTAACAGCTGTGGTCTTATTTCTTCAAGCACCCAAGGCAGTTTCTGATTTTCTGGTGTTAAACCTACAACACTAAAATCCATAATTTCTCCCAAAAAAAAAAAAAAAAAAAAATCCTTGTGGAAAAGCAAAAGACCTAATTGTATGACTACGTTTCTTAACAAACCTATGTATTTTTTTTTTTTTAAGTGCACTTTATAATAATGTCAAATTAATAGTTTAAGAGGCTTTTAAGTTTAGGGACTTCTAAAGGTGGCGACTCGAGCGGTAGAAAAACTGGTAAACAAATAAAAAGAAGTAAGATAGCGCTTTCTCACTAGCAGGCAGGGTCAGCAGCCCTGCAAACATCTGCCATTCTTTCCAGACCTCCACACTGAGGCATCTAGGTCCTGGAACAGCTTATAATCGGCTCGTATCCATACTTCCTCAATGTCGAATTATTCAACTATCATGGGGTTTGGAGTGTGTGGGTATGTTGTCATCAATAGGTTTCATGGCGGCTAAAAGACAATTGGCAATTTTCAAGCAATTCCTCCATAGGCCTGGGTCTATAAGCCAGACCCGGCCAGGCCCTAGCTCTTCCCGGGGGAGAAGGGAAGAGCAATGGGTCAGTGTCCATGAAAAGGAAACTCATCAGGACATGTTCCCCTCGCCAGGACACCGCCACACACAGCCATCCAAGTGACCTGACTTGAGAAACGACATTTCTGCGAGAATGCCCAAAAAGAAAAAGCCCTGATGGTTGTGGCCGCGGGGCATCATGGACTGCCCCCTCGAGGAGGAGATGGTGACACAGATCCATCCCATCCTCTGGTGTATAGGGGTGCGGTGAACCCCGGCGGGATTTCCACCCAATCTCCACTCAATATTGTGACGGCCCCTGTGTGATTGTTAATCATCTTTGTTCTGTTGAGGTGATTGCTGATTGGGTGCACCTGGAACCTGTGAGTGGTGCACCTGGAACCTGTGAGCCAGTGGAGATAAAGCTCCACTTGGTCAAACTACTCCGGCGTTCCCTTCTCTGCAATCCAGACGTCAACCATGGCCTGATCACATTTCGACTGCCATATCTTGTTTTGGGTTTACTTATGTTATAGAGACCTACCATCTGCATTTAAATAGTTATGTTTGGTGACTCTTTTGTTAAATAAATCACTTTTGATTATTTATGCTGCCTCGTTCCCTCTTTTGTCATGACCCTTGAGCCAGGCTGTGACAATATGAATATCACTGGAGAATGGCACATGCTTTTTCCTTTGGGGTTGGCCTGCCGGCATGCTGTTTCAAGCAATTAACCCCTCATATATCAAATCAAATTCAAGAAATTATTTCCCGCCCCATCCCAGTATTTGCCAGCATGGAGGCTTCTGCCAAATGTCTCTCAATGGGTTCTTCAAACAATGGAGGAATGATACAGAATTAAATTCTACTTTCAAATTCAAATGCGCGTCTCAAATTCAATCCAAGAATTGGTTTGTCATGATAGATCTAAAGGATGAATTTTTCCACACAGAAATCTTGCAGAAAATTCCTCAGGTTGCTTTTGGGGGCTTACCAAAATCAGGTTCTGCCTTTTGGCCTAGCACTGTCACCGTTTACGATGTGCATGGATGCGGCCCTGGCTCCTCTGCAACTCCAGGGCATTTGTGTGCAAAATGAAAATTCTGTCATAATTTTCTTAAGCTAATGTTGTTTCAAACCTGTTTGCATAAGCTATTTTGAATAATGTTGGGGTGCAAATAACATTGACTGAAAAAACAAAACAAAAAAACTGAAACAGATTATCCACTGCAGGTTGTGGTGGACATGGTCTGCTGTGGTTTTATTCCCAATCATCCATGGCTACCAGGCATCAAGAATCTAATTCTAGATACAGTTTTAGCCCTACAATTTAATTGCCATTACAAACGAGCCATAATCAAACCATAAACTTCAATACAGCTGGTCAGATATCCTGTCATATCCGGCTATAT
This sequence comes from Leuciscus leuciscus, assembly GCF_965113295.1. Taxonomy (NCBI): domain Eukaryota; kingdom Metazoa; phylum Chordata; class Actinopteri; order Cypriniformes; family Leuciscidae; genus Leuciscus; species Leuciscus leuciscus. Next base: position 31,498,787 of record NC_138738.1, on the reverse strand, counting down.
ATATCAGATATCCGGCTATATATATAGCCTATTTCCAGTTATCACAGACATCCTTGGTTTCAGAGCACAGCAATTAAAAATTTAGATATCTAATGTGCATATTTTCAAGGTAGACCCTCCAGTAAGACTGTCAATAATTTTTTTACAATTTCAAAATTACATGATCCCATTTCTCCTGATTCAACACAAAACCCTAGTAGAGCTCTGTGAACTAAATTTGGTGGTCCAAATCCATATATAATTTGTGCAGCAATGTCCTAATTTTCTTTTGTCATGTCATGTTTATTCTCTTTATGCATTTCTTTTCTGATGGAACTCAGTTTCAAAAATGGATCTTCAAACACATAAAGAAAAAACTGAATTTTCTGTTCTATAACTAGATGAGAGTGCTGTGTTTGGGGGTTTGGAGGCCTTCCCTTTTGACTGTGTAGCAAAGGCCTGTTTTTTTCAATAGTCTACCTGTGTCTGTATGTTTGTCTGTTAAACAGATCTGTTCTATGGCACATGCATTCAGATGCCCAAATCCCACTCTAATTAACTCTAAAATATGAATATTCAGAGCTTTACTAATATAGTCAGTGGTTGCTGTCAGTGCTATAGAACAATGCAGCCGCTGGCCTGAAAAATCCAGACAACCCAGTTGAATTTGAAGCATTATTTTAGCCACCTTGATTTTTATTCTGTTCATGGCAGACAACATAAAGCAAACAAACAAACAAATAAAACTAACAAACATGAGCAGTCAGTTAATTGTGCGAAGTGATTATCTTAATTACTAAATCCTTTCCACTAATGCTCATTACACACCAGCATGATTTTTAAAGCATGTTACTGATGCACCCTGATAACAGATGCTGTTTAGACAAATATGATAGAGAACTCAGTAATTAAATATGAGACATGTCTATGCATCTACATGAATAATTCATTGTGGTAATAAAGCACACATAAGGAGTGCAACAGACCAACAACCAATCACCTGATTATGGATGCCCTGTGTTTTCTAATTATAATAATCAACAGAGCTCCTTGTGGAGAGTGCTTAACTTGTTGCTGTGGATGGTAATGACCTAGGAAGTGGCCTTCCTTCAGGAGCATGATATAAGAGTACACTTTACTGCTTTCCATTATTCATGGAACCAGGAGAAATGGATAAAAATGCCCAGCATCCTCGGACTTTTGACAGTTTATAATCTGTCAGAGGTTTTATTATGATGGTCCCTCATGGCTCCTGTTGCACTGATTTTCATGCAGAGATATTACCAACAGACATCAGCACCTGACATATGAAGCTAAGGCAGGGCAATTAATTTGGGCTTTCAAAGGGAAATGAAATGTTACATTTTTTGAGGCAAACCTTCCTGCTGAACTTTCAGGCTTTTTATGCTGTTTAGCTCTGTTTTAGTGCTGATCTAGCTGGTAGAAATGTATAGCAATGCTGTTCAAAACATAGCATTCCTCATAATATACATTGCAGCATTCACCTCTTTTCTCACAGTGTCTAAAACGGTTCAATCAAAGATCCAGTCTCTCTAAACCCATCCTTTTCGAGAGCCTACTCTGCTCTGATTGGTCAGAGATCCTAGTCTGTTGTGATTGGTCTACCGTTTACAGCTTATGTCGAAAATTAACGTGGTGGTTAATGTTCCAGATGGACTTTACATCTGTACATTTTGTTTGCAGGTTACATCATTACGACAGTAGGTTGCGACAAGTGACAAGTGCGACAAGTGTCTTTATGAGCGAGTCAGTAGCTGCATTTACATTGACACTAATAATCTGATTGTAATCGAACTAGTAGCACAGTCGGAATAAAAAAGTCACATGTAACCACGTCAATTGGAATGGCCAAATCCGGTTAAAATTTCCTTTGGATTGTAAGAGATGGTTTAAACTATTTCTAATCCGATCGAGAGAACATGCAAACCCTTGATCGGATTGAAAACAGAAACTGGAAGTACTGCGCATGTGCCATGGCGTAGAAAAACAGCTGTTGTTGTTGCTGAATGAAGTGTCATAAATGACTGTTGTGTCATACAAAATTTTCCATCCACTCGTTGTCAGTGAAGTGGAGCAGGACAACGTCGTCCCATCAGTCCTTGTTTCGGACTCTCATCCACAGACGCCTTGTTTTGGGCATGGGAAGGGGCGTTTTAACAGCTTGATAAATAAAAGCAGCACGGCACAACAGCTCATGTGCATGTTGTCTCCTAATTAGAACCCGAACTAGATAAATTCCCAGACAGCAACACAATGTCGGCCCAGATCCGGGCCACAACTGGTACATGTGGATTCAACGCGTACCAGATGTGGGCCAGATCTGGGCGACACTATGTTGCTGTCTGGTAGCCTGGTTAAAACCAGACCCTTCTCAGTTGAAACTGAGTGTAGGGTCTGGCGAAGCTATGTAGACAAATAATTTCCAAAGGGGCGTCACCAACCGACGTAGCTCAAATTCCTCTGGGCGCAACTGGATAGTCATAAAACCAATCAGATCGATGAAAGAGATGATGTATGCTTCGAGTGTTGTTCTTTGCTCCGGTTTTAACGAAAACGGTAAGTTTAAATCGCTCAAAACAGACGTGATAACTGATTCGTTTATATACTGTCTATGATTCGAACGAGTGATGTTCCACGGCGGCATCCATCTTTGTAATGAAATCTCCTTCAGCGTCGCTGCGCTGTCGTCATCATGTAAATCCCTCCCCAAACGTTTCTGATTGGTGCCGCGATTTCGGCGGCACAGAAATGAGTTTGAATGGGCTCTTCTCCAGACTATCCTGGAGAGAGAATTAAAATTCGCCGGAAGTAGTCTGGGTTTTCCCAGGCTAGCTGTCTGGGTTAGTATGCGCAAAAATAAATTGCGATTTGAAGCTTGTGGCATATAAACATGGACATTAACCCGATCACTTTATTTAGCGTTCATACATTACAATTGAATTCATCAATCGGAATTAATTAATTCTGACTGAAACAAAAGGTATCCATGTAAACGTAGGTACTGATACATTCATTTAACCGCTCTTTTCGAAATTAATTTAGAATGGAACAAGTGAGTGAGTTATGGAACAAGACGGTAGGAGTCTGAACAATTGATTCTGTTTGACTTTGTTTGGAACTGTACTGAGCACAAATAGACAGAGTAAAGGGCCGCTCATTCCAAAGACTATAACTGTAACGATAACTTTAAAAAGTTTCAATAATCGTTCTTAATCAATGAGAATAGGCATCTTTTTTTAGCTGATGAACAATAAGATTGAATATTTAAAGCGGCAGATGATATTTTTTGGAAAGACATTTCATTAGCCTAACTAAATGTATGTTGTTAAAGAACAGTACAATTTATTGAAGGCACTGTACTTCTATCCCTCACAGCCTTGCGTTCATTCCTGTCAAAATTTTTATATGGCACTACCATTGTCCATTGGTGTGGATACTCGCTCTTGGTGTGAACCAAGCTTAACTGGCTAAAATGTAAGTTACTCACTATTACCTTCTTGTTTATTGAACAGTAATATAGCCTAAATACCACTTCCAATTTCAGCTGGTTTGAATATTAGCATGGCCTTGCTTGTGTAAAATTGCTTAAATGTCTATGAGCAGCTGTGATTTTATTCAGCTACTTGCCGATTTAGGATGCAGCATCAAATTCTCAAGACGCCATTCCTATTGGAATCATGTTGTGCTTGTGAATCATGTTTCATTCCGTGCGTGACGAAATCCATGGCACATTTAATAAATCAGTTCTCTGTAATATAGGCCTCTCCTATACTACTATCCATTTAATCCATCCGAATCACAGCTCTTTCTCGTCACATTCTGGAAGTCATTAAAATGAGTCATTGCTGTTTGATAGATCGGCAATGTGGATTCTATGTTTGGGGAGGCTTGACATGCTTTATTGATTCCGTCCGTGAGAGACTAACAACAGCTGCTGTGTGTCTCGCGGATAGGACAGCAATGGAGAATCAACAAGCGACGGGGACAATGGCATATGGTGAGAGGTGGACTATGTTACTTCAGGCGCAAACATGTACACACACACTTGCACAACACAATACAAAAACACACACACAAGGCCTGAGGAAGCAACAGACGTGTTCTCGAATCAAACAGTTCCTTATGTTGACACAATTTACTTCTCATTTGTGTTATTACCTTGACATTTTTGCTATATATTGGTGTGTCAGTAAGGAGATTTTACTACACTCTTAAAAAGAAAGGTTCTTCTATGGCATTGCTTCAAAAATTCCTTTTTGGAACCCTAATTTTTAAGTGTATTTATTCAAAATGTGATCTGCATGGACTTTGTGCTTTCAAATGAACTGCTAACCATGATAAAGCAAGGTCATGTGCTTTGTTATTGACTGTAAAGAGGATAGACTTGGAGGACACAATTTTAATTATAGTTTATTTTGGTTATTTTAGCAAAATGCATTGATTTTCAAACAGTGATGAAGCTCTCTTCTGATTGACCTTGGGAATAAGCATGCTACAAGGAAACTTGGGTTTTGTACCTATTTTTATTGTCATATCTTAGTGGAATAGAAATATTTTGAGGCATGTTTCTTGCCTGTGATTCTGTTTCATCCTGTTCTAACACAGGAAAGAGTTTTGTCTCTTTTAAAGAAAGATGATTCACTGCATGATTGACACTGCTAGCTTCAGTCTCACTCCCTGAACACAAATAAGGAAACAAAAGCCTAAAAAAAAAAAAATCAATAGAAAGGATCTATTTCTCCTTCCTCTTTATGTGTTTTTTGGTTCAAGGTTTCTCATTTTGAAATTCAAATTGTAGATAATTTTATTTTTCCCCAGAGTGCTATTAATAGTTTCTCATTACGGCTTCAAAGAGAGTCACATGTGCTACTGCTTGTTAAAATCCAATACAAATTGTTCCAATTTCTTTAATGTCTTACATTCTATTGGAAGAATAGGTTTTCAAATAGACCCGGTACAAAAGCCTTTCAAAACAAAAGCTTGAAGTGGATTGACTGAAAAAGTGTTAATATGAGACTACAAATTAGAGGCACGGAAAGAATAGAATAGAATAGAGAGGCAAAGGCATATCACATTAAAATAACAATTTTTTCTAATTCATATGAAGTCTCTCAGTAATTCAAACATTAAAGCTTGGATTCATGCAAAACATTACTACATGTTTATCAAACAATATTAATTAGTAAACATTAAACTGTTTTTTTTAATGTTTTTTTGGACACCGGACATCAACTGGTGACTCAACACAGTGCCAAGAATGTTAATTGCATTAAAGTAAACAATAATATCCTTAAAATCAAACATTAAAATATATTAATATTGCCCAACAGTACGCAAAATTCTTAACATGGCACATAGGCTGAATTGGACATAATTTTGATGATGCATAAACAACAGAGGTGTGATATCTTCCTAACACATGGAGCAATAAACATCGGGCCAAATATTGCATTAGGCTGCTGAATATGAAAAAAATTTACAGCCAGATGTTGGCATCTACCCAAAGATGTACCCACATAGGGATTCAGGGGACTAAATGTAATAATTTAGGAATCGGCAGTGAAAACTGCCAGTGAGATATGGTGGTCGCATCTGCCTAATTTAGCTTGTGTCAACCAAATGACATGAATTTGTACCAAATTTCCCTTCATCAACAACAAGCATGTTTTCCTTCCTTTTAAAAGCTGATAAATCTATTTATTTTGCTATCCTAAACATGCTTATACGCACGGTTATATGGTCAACGGTCTGAAGTAACTACAGATTGTACTTTAGAGCGCAAGATGATGTGTGCATGCAGGTATGTGTTTGCCAGTGTGCCTTTGTTTGATTATGTTGTCTCTGCATGAATGGATATGATGATTTTGTTTATCATGTAGCGTGTCTAATTAAAGATCAGCAGAGTCAGACTGAAACATGTGGAACACTTGTTATCCTCTCCGTCAGAGCTGCACGCTTTATTCGTCCTCATAATTAGGTACAAGGCTGAGGATATACTGTAGTGAATGAGCGGGGCTAGTTGTCACACTTTTTACCCCAGTGAATATAACTCAGAATAGGTTTTACTTTTTAAAAGTCAGTTTCTCTATTGACACAAAACTTTAAAGTCTTGGCTACAAAAATCTACTGAAAATGTCTATTATTATTGGCCAGAAGAAAAGATTTATTGAACACACATTAACCTTTTTGGGACAAAATACACGTGAGCACGTTGTCTCACTATATATGCTAAGCTAGGGTGACCATATTCCAGGACATGTCCGGCCGGGATTTCGAGATCGCCCAAAATATCCGGGATACGGCTTTTGCTTTCTCGTCGCCATTCTTTTTGTTTACATGCACACCTTTGATTCAGTAGGACTGAATTAATTCCGATTGGTGAATCTAAATGTAGTGTTTACATGAACGCTAAACAAGTGATCGGTTGATGTGCATTCTAGCATTGCTAAGAAAATTCCTGTGTTTTCGTCTCGATCGGGATCCGTCGGAAGCAGAATGCATGACCTGCAAAGATGGCACGTACGTGTCAGTGTCAAATAATGTAATAATGTAAACATAATGAATGGTGAGTGTAGAAAGCAAAAGCCGAATCCCGGGCATTTTGGGCGATCTCGAAATCCTGGCCAGATATGTCCTGGTTAAACAGGACGTATGGTCACCCTATGCTAAGCTATCACAATGAAACTTGCCATTAAAAAGTCTATTATAGACTTTTATTGAATTTTAGGTAACTTTACAATAAGGTCTCATTAGTTAAAGGCACAGTATGTAAGTTTTGCCACTAGAGGTCATTATTCAAAACAATAACAAAACGTAGCTTGATGACGCCATGAATGAGCGCGACATCGGCTGCGGCTGGACGTAACCGATCGGCGAGAGTTGCCGCATGCAGGCGGGGAGTAGCTGAAACGGAGACGTGAAGTTGGACACTTTCTGCTTCCCGTGTTTGCATACTTTACAACAGCTGAAGTGAAATAAATGCAATATTTATCAAATACACAGACTGTCACGGGGCGAGTGAGCGAGAGACTAGGATTCAAGTGCAGAGGAGATTTAATTAACAAACACAGACAAAAATACAGAAAACTCAGAACTCAGATAATCAACAGACAGGAACATCAAAGACAGGTAACTCGGACAACGAACCAGCACAAGACTACAAACACAAGGAGGCTAAATAGGGGAACAACAAAGGAGGGTAACGAGACAGACAGGTGGGACAAATTAACCAATAATCAGATAACAAGATGGGAGGGGCTAGACAATAGACAGGAGAGCACATGGCACAAAACAACAAACACCCATGTGCAGCACAAGACAGAACAGACACGTGACATTACCCCCTCCTTAAGGAGCGGCTACCAGACGCTCCACTAGGGACGGGAGGGACAGACCAGGGCGGGACGGGAGGGACGGGGGGCCAGGTCCAAGAAGGGAAACAGAAACAGGGGGTAACAGACTCAAAGGGGCCAGGGTGACACAGACAGTACATCGGGGGAACAGGGCGAAGCAAACAGTACATCGGGTGGCCGGGGCGAAGCGAACAGACCGTCGGGCGGCCGGGGCGGAGACTTTCCCTCGGGCGGCCAGGGCGGAGACTTTTCCCACACTTTTTACCCCAGTGAATATAACTCAGAATAGGTTTTACTTTTTAAAAGTCAGTTTCTCTATTGACACAAAACTTTAAAGTCTTGGCTACAAAAATCTACTGAAAATGTCTATTATTATTGGCCAGAAGAAAAGATTTATTGAACACACATTAACCTTTTTGGGACAAAATACACGTGAGCACGTTGTCTCACTATATATGCTAAGCTAGGGTGACCATATTCCAGGACATGTCCGGCCGGGATTTCGAGATCGCCCAAAATATCCGGGATACGGCTTTTGCTTTCTCGTCGCCATTCTTTTTGTTTACATGCACACCTTTGATTCAGTAGGACTGAATTAATTCCGATTGGTGAATCTAAATGTAGTGTTTACATGAACGCTAAACAAGTGATCGGTTGATGTGCATTCTAGCATTGCTAAGAAAATTCCTGTGTTTTCGTCTCGATCGGGATCCGTCGGAAGCAGAATGCATGACCTGCAAAGATGGCACGTACGTGTCAGTGTCAAATAATGTAATAATGTAAACATAATGAATGGTGAGTGTAGAAAGCAAAAGCCGAATCCCGGGCATTTTGGGCGATCTCGAAATCCTGGCCAGATATGTCCTGGTTAAACAGGACGTATGGTCACCCTATGCTAAGCTATCACAATGAAACTTGCCATTAAAAAGTCTATTATAGACTTTTATTGAATTTTAGGTAACTTTACAATAAGGTCTCATTAGTTAAAGGCACAGTATGTAAGTTTTGCCACTAGAGGTCATTATTCAAAACAATAACAAAACGTAGCTTGATGACGCCATGAATGAGCGCGACATCGGCTGCGGCTGGACGTAACCGATCGGCGAGAGTTGCCGCATGCAGGCGGGGAGTAGCTGAAACGGAGACGTGAAGTTGGACACTTTCTGCTTCCCGTGTTTGCATACTTTACAACAGCTGAAGTGAAATAAATGCAATATTTATCAAATACACAGACTGTCACGGGGCGAGTGAGCGAGAGACTAGGATTCAAGTGCAGAGGAGATTTAATTAACAAACACAGACAAAAATACAGAAAACTCAGAACTCAGATAATCAACAGACAGGAACATCAAAGACAGGTAACTCGGACAACGAACCAGCACAAGACTACAAACACAAGGAGGCTAAATAGGGGAACAACAAAGGAGGGTAACGAGACAGACAGGTGGGACAAATTAACCAATAATCAGATAACAAGATGGGAGGGGCTAGACAATAGACAGGAGAGCACATGGCACAAAACAACAAACACCCATGTGCAGCACAAGACAGAACAGACACGTGACATTACCCCCTCCTTAAGGAGCGGCTACCAGACGCTCCACTAGGGACGGGAGGGACAGACCAGGGCGGGACGGGAGGGACGGGGGGCCAGGTCCAAGAAGGGAAACAGAAACAGGGGGTAACAGACTCAAAGGGGCCAGGGTGACACAGACAGTACATCGGGGGAACAGGGCGAAGCAAACAGTACATCGGGTGGCCGGGGCGAAGCGAACAGACCGTCGGGCGGCCGGGGCAAAGCGAACAGTCCATCCGGCGGCCAGGGCGGAGACTTTCCCTCGGGCGGCCAGGGCGGAGACTTTCCCTCGGGCGGCCAGGGCGGAGACTTTCCCTCGGGCGGCCAGGGCGGAGACTTTCCCTCGGGCGGCCAGGGCGGAGACTTTCCCTCGGGCGGCCAGGGCGGAGACTTTCCCTCGGGCGGCCAGGGCGGAGACTTTCCCTCGGGCGGCCAGGGCGGAGACTTTCCCTCGGGCGGCCAGGGCGGAGACTTTCCCTCGGGCGGCCAGGGCGGAGACTTTCCCTCGGGCGGCCAGGGCGGAGACTTTCCCTCGGGCGGCCAGGGCGGAGACTCTCCCACGGGCGGCCAGGGCGGAGACTCTCCCTCGGGCGGCCAGGGCGGAGACTCTCCCTCGGGCGGCCAGGGCGGAGACTTTCCCTCGGGCGGCCACGGAGCAGGAACTGGAACAGACGCCAACGGCTCAGGAACTGGAACTGGCACCACCGGCTCAGGCACTGGAACTGGCACCACCGGCTCAGGCACTGGAACTGGCACCACCGGCTCAGGCACTGGAACCGGCACCACCGGCTCAGGCACTGGAACCGGCACCACCGGCTCAGGCACTGGAACCGGCACCACCGGCTCAGGCACTGGAACTGGAACTGGCACCACCGGCTCAGGCACTGGAACTGGCACCACCGGCTCAGGCACTGGAACTGGCACCACCGGCTCAGGCACTGGAACTGGCACCACCGGCTCAGGCACTGGAACTGGCACCACCGGCTCAGGCACTGGAACTGGCACCACCGGCTCAGGCACTGGAACTGGCACCACCGGCTCAGGCACTGGAACTGGCACCACAGGCTCAGGCACTGGAACTGGCACCACAGGCTCAGGCACTGGAACTGGCACCACAGGCTCAGGCACTGGAACTGGCACCACCGGCTCAGGCACTGGAACTGGCACCACAAGCTCCGGTTCAGGAACAGACAAAGACACAGACACAGACACAGACAAAGACACAGACAAAGACACAGACAAAGACACAGACAAAGACACAGACAAAGACACAGACAAAGACACAGGAACAGACACAGACAAAGACACAGGAACAGACACTGGCTCCGGCTCAGGAACAGACACTGGCTCAGGCTCAGGAACAGGAACAGACACCACCGGCTCAGGAACAGGAACAGACACCACCGGCTCAGGAACAGTAACAGACACCACCGGCTCAGGAACAGGAACAGACACCACCGGCTCAGGAACAGGAACAGACACCACCGGCTCAGGAACAGGAACAGACACCATCGGCTCAGGCTCAGGAACAGACACCACCGGCTCAGGCTCAGGAACAGACACCACCGGCTCAGGCTCAGGAACAGACACAGGCTCGACGGCGGCCATCTTGACAGAGGACACAGGCTCGACAGGTGTGACGTGGGCGGTTACTGATTTGATTTGAGTTTCAGTTCAGGTGTGTCTCATTAATTAGTCTCGTTAGTTCCTCTGTTTGCTGCTCGTGTTTCTCTCAGTTCTTTGTCAGTTCTACGTTGCATTTAGTTCATTGTTCCTGAGATTCTGTTTTGAGTTTGCTTTTGAATAAAGCTTCTGCACTTAGATCCTGTTTCATCTCTGCTGCATCTACCTTGTAACAGTCAGCCTCCTTCTTCCCTGATTTGAACTTTGTAACAATTACGTTTGATCACTTAAATCTACATTTTTTTATTTAAAATTTAAAAATAAAATAATTAAACAGCCGTAAGTGCTGAATTACAGTTCATGCAGGTCACTTTCTTTGACTATTTAATTAAAATTGTGGGGTAATGCAGCACTGTTTTACTTGGTCAAAACAATCATACTGAAATGCATTTGAGTATGTTGAAAGTTATGCTATAGCGTTTACGCACATTTACTCGGTGGCTGGTATGATACACTTAAGTAAGATCCAGTAAGCTGGATCGATATTAGAATATCGTATAATTAAAAGCTGGATGATTTGTGTTGCTAAATGGCATAGAGAATGCTGTATTACTGTTACTACAAATAAAGCTTTTTCCGATTATGCTATGGTAGCCACTTGACAAAATTGTCTCTGAGGCATGGTACAAACATGTTAATCACGGTAAACAAGAAAACAATGTTCAAACAATGTGACTGACCGTGTTGAGCTATACAATCATTAATTTATGTCAATAGGTATCCAAACAGTTGCTCACTTGTCTAGTAAAACACAAAGCATCTTTGGTGTTTCCATGGTTTCTACGGAAGTAAAACCAGAAATCGAGGGTAAAGCAAATAGGACGTCATTGACAAGCGACGCAATGACATGGGCCGTTACACTGATTAAAATAGCTGGTTTCTCTGGATTTAAACATTGTTGGAAACATTTGGGATAAGTACATAAGACAACAAAATCTATAGTTCTAGTTTTTTTTTTTTGTGACATTTTAATCCAAAAATTTTGCCTTTAACATTAGTTAATGCATTAACTAACATTAAGTAACGAACAAAACATTTGTTACGGTTTTAGTTAACCTTTGTTAACTTTAGTTAATAAAAATACTGTTCATGGTTAGCTCATATTTGCTGAGGTCAATTAAAAATATAAACAGACACAATTTTTTTATTTGAATTATGTATAAAATGTTTAAATAACATTAACTAAGATTATTAAATGCTTTAGAAGAATTTGTCGTTAGTATTTACTACGGGTACATAATATAGTTAACTATGCTAATAAATGAAACCTTACTGTAAAGTCTTACTGAATTTTAAATGGCAAAACATAAACGAAACAGAATATAAAATGTGTGTTAAGCAATTATTTTGGCCTTCAAATATTGTAATTAATACATTATGAATTATAAATATTTAAAACATACAGTATGTGACAACTTGCCCCGACTTGTAAACTATATTGTCGCCCAGCTCTAATCTGCTAAATGAAACTATAAATCATGAAGATATTAAGATATTATAAACATTAACATAATGATTTTTGTGAAGCTGCTTTAAAACAATGTGTATTGGATGGACACACATTTTTTACAGTTAAATATGATAAAACTGAAATAATCAGAAATAATCAAATAATTAGGCCCATCAGCTCTTACTTCTGGCATTGCTAATCAGCTTGGTCCCCTCTCTTCTAATATGCACTACTGTGTTAAAACCTTTGGCGTAATTTTTGATTCCACATTGTCATTTGATAATCAGATTAGTGCTGTGGTGAAAAGTAGTTTCTTCCAGTTAAGATCAATTGCCAGAATCAAGAGGATGCTTTCTAAGAAGGACTTTGAAATGGTAATTCATGCTTTTATCACATCAAAGTTAGATTACTGTAATTCACTTTATCTGTGTTTCCTAAATTATTTTTGGAACGTCTGAAATTGGTGCAAAATGCAGCAGCCAGATATTTGGCTGGCACTAGAAAACGTGCACATATTACTCCTGTACTTGCCTCCCTAAAGCTCTAAATGGATGTGCTCCCCAGTATATTTGTAATCTCCTTACTCCACATACTACCTCTAGATCTCTTCGGTCATCAAATCCATTTCTCCTCTCAGTCCCTCGTTCACATCTTAAAACTAAAGGTGACTAGGCATTTTCTGCAGCTGCTCCTAGGCTCTGGAATAGTCTTCCCTTTCACATAAGATCTTCCCCTTCTTTTCTATGTTTAAATCCTCTTTGAAGACTTATTTTTATTCTTTATGTTTTAATTCTGTTTGAGGGTGTATAATTTTCATTTGTCCAATTGGTTTTTCAGATGTTTTAAATATGTTCTTTATTTGTTGTACAGCACTTTGGATTCAACATCTGTTGTTTTAAATGTGCTTAATTAATTAATAAACTAGACTAAACTAAACTGTTGTGAAAAGTGCTATACAAATCTATTTGATTTGACATTTATGAAAAATACTCTCATTCAGTATTCACAATTTCTTTCTCTCTAAATCTAATTTAAGAATGTTTTGAAGGCATTTTCCATTTACATAAAAAACAAACAATAACAAAACCATTGTTAAAGTAAACATGCATTTGTGCAACCATGCTGGAGTCTTTGCAACATCTAGCGTTTATGGCTGACTGTTTAGCTCCCTCTAGTGATTTGTTTTCATTTTTATGTCAAACATTTGTAACTTTTTTTTTTAAACATTTGTAACTAAAAATGCTCAATAAATAAATAAATAATATTAATGTGGATTTAATATTTCACATCTGTAAAATTGTCCATTCACCTTCTTTGGAAGATGTCAGTCCAATATAACTCAATACTATAACATACAAACAGCTGCTTTAGACACCATATTATAAAGAAATGGCTTACTCATTAAAAGTTTGACATATGGGAATACAGCCGTGCCAGCAGAAGGTTGATTTGCATATCCTGTCCTATTGGGAAAACAAAGCCGGTATGGATGTGCCCATCTGTCACTCAGGATGATTGACATTATCTCAATAAGCATTTTATGATGCACGAATTGAATAATTTTACATCTCCCCAGAGAACAATTGGAAAGATCAAGGGTAGACGCTCAACTGCTTCTCCAAGCCCCCTGTGAACCAACCTACCTGCTCAAATAAAGCACCGTCTGACAAAATAGACATTATAATATACATGACTAAATGTTTCCATCCAGTATATTTAGTGTTAAGATATACTACCTTCCATTTTATTTGCATGCTAGTTATCTTTTTTCCATCCACCAAAGACACAATAGCCTAGTTTCTCAGTAATTCAAAGCTTCTCATTTTGTGTGACAATTCCTTTAATGGGGAACATACCTATTCATGTTAAAAGAAAGAACAAAGAATTTAAATGTATAGCCACATACCTCATTTCCTACCCAGGATTTAATACTTCATGAATATTTCATTGTAATAAATTAGAAGTACTTTACATTTTCATACTTGTCATTTCCACAAATTAATTATAATCCCTCAATTTTCTAAAAGCCCTCATTAAAACGCTGACATTCATTTTCTCATCAAGACAGACATAAAGGGCAGATCACAGGGCCAGCAAATGAGCAAAAGTAGTACAAGGACAATGAAGGCCTGGACCAGCGACATCACAGACTGTGAACAGATTAAATACAAGACTCCAAGTTAGTTATTGAGGTCATTTTTCTATAGATGTCAATATTAATTTCATGTTTGGCCTATCTACCTAATCGCCAATATAACCATTGGCTATACCTAATAAAGCAAAATCCTGCATTTGGACCAAGCCTGGTTCCGAAACCACATCACTGAGGGTGCTACGGAAATTAGTGAGTACTTTTGTCTCGTCCATTGCTATATATGGTTATTATCACTATGTCAATCATCGCAATTTCGAGAGTGAATCCCGGATGTATGAATATGCGGATGGGCCTATGTATTGAAGCTTGTATGTGGCTGCTGGCCAAGCATGAAAAACCAAAAGTTTTATTCAAATTCTGAATATATTACAGGGCCTATAAATTATTAGGCTATATATCACTTAGAAAGCACACAAAGAGCACTCGGTTTAAAATCACTAAAAAGCAGTCACTCATCTCAGTTCTATACAATTTCACAAAGTTCCGTTATAAACAATGAAGCTGACTGCACAGTGAATCTCTTATTCACATAATGTCTACACATTGTTATAGTGAGAGGATTTGAGAGCGTGCAGAACTTTTTTACAGAACAGTGTTTTAAAGCGGTGAGTGGATTCTAACTTAAAAACCATTGCGTCAAGAAATCAAAAGACATGTTTGTGGTTGACTACATTACTCAACGCTGCAAAACACGATGCAAATAGAAACCTTTGATGCTCAGAGCTCAAACACAAATACGCACTGGATCATTTGCCAACTCTGTTTCGCTAATATGCTACTGTATTATTACGCAGAAAACAGAACCTAGACCAGCAGTTATGGGCAGCTTTTCCGTCTAAAAGCTATCATAAGCAGCAGCAGACAGTGATTTAAAGTGAAGCAATTCCACACTGTTTTCAAGTCTGTTCCCCTCGTTCGGAGGGGGGTACATGGATGTCTATGGGGGTGCTAGGCCTGAGCCCCATCTCCAGCACTACACACACCATCAGTCTTTGTCTGACGGCCTCGTCTGATGCTAGACTCACTTACTGTAGGCAACTTCGCTAACTGCTAGAAATTCCAGAGATATACCAGCCTTGTTACCTCGATCCAGTCAACCAAGTCACCATCCAGTCATCCCTCGTCTTCTCGTCTAAGCTTGTAGACACCTGCAGTATATACATTTTTGTACATTTATAACGCTGAATTGCATCAGTTATGGTCAATAATTAAAACATATTAGATTATTATAGGCCTAATGAAAACACAAGTGTGAACAAGTATCAATTCCTAAGGATTAGGTTGTGTATCTGTAAATGTTCTTCTCAGTTAATGCAGCAGGAGACTTTAGCAGAATTTTTTATTAAATTTGATCACATTTTAATAAGGTGTTTTGTGACCAAAATAATATTTTAATGGAATAGCCTACATCATTTCAGTCACTCAGAGACACTTGTTACACCCTGTGCAGATCAGAAAGCACCAATGGAAGCACTGAAGGAAATACAATTAAAGTTTTACAGCTATACCCTACTACTCAGAGTAGCGCCATGACAGGTATGAAAGCGATCTGTGAGGGATAGACTTACCGTGTGTTCAATGGTATCCTCTGTGAAAAAAACTGTATAAAGCTCCTTGATCACTTATAATTTTCCTCAGCTCATTGTCTCAGTTTTTATCAACTGAAATTTCACGGAAAAATATCAGCAGAACAATCCGTAAACATCACATTAAATAGGCCTAACAGTAGCCTGCCACCCACGAAGAGACGTTGGCCTGTGTCTCTCACAGCCTCGCTTTCATTCCTGTTAAAAAATGGGTGCTGCTTCGAATAAGGCTATAGCTAGACAAATTCGATATTTTTGTTACACTTTTATGATATCACTATTATGGTGTCGATGCTGTGCGCTATTTTTGTGCCGTTTGGTACTAGTCTAAAACACCAGGAGGCGCTATAATAGTAGTTTATTTCCACAAATCGCATGCTTCAGCTCAATGCATTCAAATCGTGCTACAAACATTAGCACAGGTGCTGCAGCGTTGTAAAATATAGCCGGTGTCATTTTCCCCCTATTTACACTAGCTTTTGTGTTTTCTTATTATTATAGATTCTATGCTATAAAAGATTCTGTGGCATTAGCTTGGACTTTCGTTTAAATTAAATCACAGACACAAGGTAACCATAATCCATTTCGCGATCTTGTATTCTTACTTATCATTCATTCATTTAATATTTTATTTTTATTTTGACTTCTTTTATAGTTTTTTTCTGTGAGTGAATATATTTGATATTTTCAGCGAGCACACTCTACATCCCATCTACATTGTATCAGCGAAGCTGGCGACGCGACAAAACTAGAACGCTCCCTCACTCGTTTGCAGTGTAACGGGACACTCTCAGATGAGCTGTGTGATGTCACAGGAAACCCGTTACACACACTCCTTTGCTGCTTCAGGGGCCTCAACTCATCACCGAGAACATCTCCCAGTACACACTGCACACTGCCACAGCGGACAACGGAGGACCGATCAAACAAGGTAAGAGCGAGAATTTATTAATTTATTAATTAACACATGTCAACATGTAGATTTCGGCTACTCTTACGACGCTTTTTCCCCTTTCATGTTTTCTAAATAAACTCATTGCGCACTTGCGCAAACTTTAGTACATCCTGATGTGCCATTGCTCAGAACTGAAATAGAAAACTTATTTAAATATTTTTTTTGAACTAATTAAACTCTGTTTCATTACATTAATTACGCTAACAGCAAGATGTTAGCGTAATGAATCACTCTAAATTGCATGGTTTATTAATTTGCTTGTTATTGAGGAACCTTTTAAAGCTTGAAAGGTTCAGGTATAGCTTAGACGAAATCACCTTTTTCTAGTCAAGACTGACAGTTTGGTAAATTAGCTTAATTTCAATAAAATGTTTAAATTGTACATTCATCAGTGTTCAGAGTGATAACATTTGCAATAACATTTAAACAGTATACAACAATAAAACTGCCATTTTCAAAATACTAACAGACTTATTTATCGGTTAGTCTGTCAAAATAATCAATAGCCTATTTGGCCATTTTAAGGTTATCATCGGCAGTGCTTATTAATTGTGCCAGACTGGACAATTAACTACCGACAGCTTTGTCTCTGTGTGTGTTTATTTAAATTGGCCAATTATTTGCTGCTATTAAACTATAATTGTCAGAATTGCAGTCCCGGTGACACCCTAAATGCCACCATCTGCCACCAAAAAATAAAAAAATAAAACCCTATCAGCTGGCCACTAATTAACTTTGATGTCTTTTAATTGAAAATTAAAGTTTGTAGCTGTGTTCTGAATAATGAATATCTCGAACACTTGATTAAAACATAATAAGTATAAATAAATACTGTGAGCACAAGTTTTAAAGAAGACCAGTTTTAAGAAAAATCATAATAGTGTATTAACATATTTCACTGGACTTGTGTTTGGAGAGTTCATATTATTTTGACTTATATTAAGATTTGACATACAGTATAACTGTTATATAGATATAAATGTTTACTGCTTACACAATTTACATTACATTTTAAGGATTTTATTGTTTGTTATTATGATGTTAACGTGGAATGCGCAAATTAAGTTTATGGCAAAACTTTTTAAAAAGGCTTGAGATTCCAGCTATATTGAAATTTCTTTAGAAATGACTGAATGATTTTAGTCAAATTATAACTATTTGAATTTAGCCAAAGTTAATATACACATCATTTCTGCTTAATACCACTTTGAGCTGTGTCACTTTAAGATGAATCCAATCCATATAAGGGAAGAGTGGAAAAATTGTGTGTTATATTCATGGGTGTATCCTAAACGGACATGAGTTAAACTAACTGTCATTGTGCTTCCTGATTGAAGGTCTGGAGGGTGGCTTTTTGTGACCAGGCCCAGTAGAGAAATAGTGAGGGAGGGAGTCAAGGGTTTGGGTATGAGAGAGAGGGGTCTTTGGCAATGTCACATCTATAAACCACTCCTTTAGCTTTACAGGAAGGGCAAAAAGTTATCATGTTTCGGCCCTCTGTTTTTTCACCAAGTTCTGGGGTCATCCAATCACCCAAAATGTCTAGGAAAACACTTTATTTTCACATTCCTTTTGGAATGACATGTGATTTATGCCTATACTGCCAACACCTGAATGATACAAGATTTATTGCTGTTTTTCTTCTCTTAAAGTTTTATTAAGTAGTTTTATGGTCTGTTTTTGTATTTCTTTCATCATGTCACTTTATTTTTAAAGTAGATGAACAGCGGTTTATTGTGAAAGAAAACATAAAGAGAATGTTCAGCCGATTAAGAAATGTTATTTATCAAGGCACACTTAATAGATGCTGCTACTATTTCATAGTTACACAGACAGTCATCAGCCTTTTTACGTTTGTTGATCGAAGTTAATGAAGAAACCTCACTATAACTTCTACATTTCCTTCTGAGCTTTGGTTCTCAAAGTATTCAGTGTAGAAAGACAATGTTACCGCTCTGATATCTTTGTATATGGGCGGCTGACGAATAATATGTTTATCAAGATTGTAGGTGCAAATAAACTGTCCAGTGAAATGACAAATTAATTTTGCGCAAAAAAGGTTCCAAAAGGGTTTTTTCACAGCAATGCAATTGAAGAACCATTTCAGGTTCCCCAAAGAACCATGTTTTCTTAGTATAACGAACATTTTAATAATCTAAAGAACCTTTTTCCTCTACAAAGAACCATTTTGTGCAATGGAAAGGTTCAATGGATGTTAAAGGTTCTTTATGGAACCATTTATGCCAGTGAAGAACCTTAATTTTTAAGAGTGTGCAAATATGTAGTTCTCACTAAATGGCTGCCTGTTAATCTGGAATGAAGGACTGAGAGTGGATCTGTCAGGGTCAACGCTGATGACCCCAAAACACTTAAATTCTATATTCTTTAAATGTTAAATTGTTTAGACAAATATTTTCTGCAAATAGAACTGCCACCAAATTGGCTGAACTAGAAACAATTGGACACACACTGAAGAATAGTGACCATGATGTTAGGATTACAAATGACGCAATTGACTACTGTTTTCAAACAGGTTTCCCGAACACTGGGTGACTGGAGAAAGGCCCGGCCCCAAACTCATGCCATTGTTTGTGCCAACATTATGTTGAGCTGGCTGGGATTTTCAAATCAAGCAATATTGAAAGTATCACAGTGTTTACACTCTTAATTGAGACATTCATTAAGCTTTGAACTACAACAGTCTTGACTTGTGCGGTTTTCTGAATGAAATAATCTACAGACTCTGACCTACTAATTCAGACGGAAAGACTTAGTCATTTTACAGTGAAATTTCTGGAGGAGTAATTTGTTATAGCTCTCATTCTGGACAGAAAACAAGGCGTACAGTGTTTCCCACCAAAAACATTTGGTGACTTCAGCCACAGTTAAAAATGTATGACAGGCAGTCACTCTATTTAGATTAGATTACATCTAACCAAGTACATTTTAAACAAAACAAAAAAGATGTTTGCTTTAAATGAAAAAATAATAGATATGTGGTTCAAAATAAAAAAATTTAGGTTGTCAAACTTAATAGAACTTGTTCACAGTTTATGTGGTAACACTGCTTAGACATCATTTAACAGGACTTCTTCCTCCATTAATGCAGTTTCATGTAATTAAAAAAAGCAAGGTGAACTCTATATATAGTGTAATACATTTAGTATTATTTATGAATTCATATATTGGTATTATTACAGTAGTGCGACAAAAAGTCTTGCACAGAAATTTCTTCAAAAGTCACGATAATTGCCATTTTGCATCAAGAAATATTTTCTATCCAAATGGAAGTTATAAAAAAAAAACACACGTACTTTAATTCACTTTGTCTGGACTTCTGGGAAGCATGTTCATTTTCAAGACTAAAGACAAATCCAAATGGATAATTTTCCACATATGAGTCTAGTCATGTGGTTTCGGGTCCTCATCCAAGCAGGAAATGTTTGGAGGCCGAACAAAAGAATCACATGACGTTTCAGCCCCTTGGCCATGGCCATACCGACAGGTATTAATTTAAAAAGGAAATAACAGCAGAATCAAGGCAGATGTTAAAGATGTTTTGGAATGCTCTGATAGTTCCACATGGAACACCATAAAAAGAATAAACCGGGGTTGTGTATAATCAGACTGTAGTCCAGGATGTCATAAAATATTAGCATGTAAAAATAGAAAATTCTGTTTGCAAGCAACTTTATTGTGGCTATAACAGATCTTCCTAAGCTTTGAAGCTGATTTATGATGTTATCTGTATCGAGCAAGCCTCCTGATGGACTGAACTTTTATGTAAAGCAGACTTTGATTCCGCCCCCCTTCTCCAACTTAACAACAGTGCTATCAATGCACTCCTGGGAGCGGAATAGGTCGACAGTTCACCTGGCTCTAATGGCTTGTTTTCATGGAAATGAAAATTTACCAACAGAAATTCTTTTGGGAAATCTCTAATTTTGTTTTTATTTTGGCTTACCTTCTATACTCTTTGTTTGGTTTAGAAATAACCTAAATCTACTAGCAAAGTGTCTGTCCATAACTCTATTTTTTGGATGTATAATAATCTCTGTTTGCTTTCAGCTGAAGCATTCAGATCATTTGGATACACAAAAGCCAAACAGTGGAACCATGTTTGGATGCTGGATTACCTCATTTCTCTTACTGTTGGCAACCTCTGAGGTATGTTTGTCATAAACAATGTTTTATAAACATTATGTACAGGTTTATATCTTTTTATAAGGGAACCCTCAAGTTGTTCTAAACTTGTATTAATTTCTTTCTTGTGCTGAACACAAAAGAAGATATTTTGAAGAATGTGGGTAACCAAGCAGTTTCTGGTCCCCATTGACTTCCATAGTAATTTTTTTAATATAATATGGATGTCCCTGGGGACCAGCAACTGTTTGGTTCCCAACATTCTTCAAATTTTCTTTCCTTATGTTCAAAAGAAGAAAGAACTTCATGCAGAACAACTTGAGGGTGAGTAAATGATGACAACTTTTCATTTTAATCCCTTTAAAGGAGCCGTATGTAAGATTGTGGCCAAAACTGGTACTGCAATCACTTTCAAATTACTATAGAGCGGTGTATCCCCTCCCCCTCCGCCTGACTCGAGGTTGCCAGATTGGCTGCAGGATCCAGCAGGAACGTAGGCTGCTACGTAGCTGTGGTAACTAGAGCAGAGCTGGCAACCCCGATGCCAAAACACTACTGACTTCGTGATTGGCAGATAGGTGGAGGGTGGAGCATCAGGCCAAAACACAAGATGACAACATCAACATCAGTTGAGGGCTGCAACTTCACTTTTTAAAGTCCAACTGAAATCAAAATGGACCGTATTTACATTGTTAGCGCATATTACTAGTCTTGTGGTGAACAATTAATCCGTGCAAGTTAAAACACACAAAAAAATTTTTTGGCTTCGTAATCTTTAATCAAAATCTGAAAATGCCCCTCCCCTCTGCATTGGAGGACCTTCCCTGATGACGTAGGTTTGAGGACTTGGGTTGGGAAACGCTTAACCACTCCCCTCAAATCGTTAGTCTGTAATGAGCGAGAGATGGAGAGGAGGAGCGCTAGAGTAAAACCCTGCCCTCTGTTCAATATTCCTTTTCACTGGGAAATACGTCACAGCACTGGAGAAAAGTCGTTTGCAACTTCCGGTTCACGCGGACTTTAAATGACAATATCCTGGCCGGACTACTGTTGTCAGTGATATAAGTATTTGAAATGGACATGATTTCTTAATGTCTAGTGACATATCAGGGCCATTTTATGATTAATTGAAATACATTTCTTACATACAGCTCCTTTAAGTATAACAAAACAAATGTATTAGAATCAGGAGTATGCGAGAATTAAGGTTTATGTATCTGCCATTCTCTATTGTTCATCAGCTAATGTCATTGTGATCAGCTAATGTCATTGTCATCTCTTTTCTTCATATTTTTCAACAGTTTTTTGTGGTGGTCCTCTCAGAGAACAACACTGGAGGTACGGCACAAAAGAATCCCCATGATTTAGACTTCTCTCGCCACAATATTTTGAACGCCCAGTTTGAATGTTTCCAGAAGATTATGAAAGACACGAATCACAACAGAACAGGTGAGAAGTTCTTATTTTACAAAGATTCTTGACTGAGCAATGGCTATAAACTATGCTCAGACATATCGTTTGTTGGATCTAGAACAATATTCAGAATCTCAGATCAGCATCTTTAAGTTAAGCCCATTTAACCTTTCAAACAAGACGTTTGAAAGCTTTCATGCAGGTTTTGTCTACCTAACAGTTTGGTTTTTATAATGATTTTTTTACCAAGACTTTTGCCATTGTACTTCGGGTTTGTTGTTTAGTAAAGGCCTGCTAGTCATGGCAGTTGTGGAATTCCACTGAAAAAGGGAGGTTTATTTTCTGCCCTCGGTCAATCTCTGACTTGGATGCTCGTAAGAACATTAGGGGACCGAAACCGCATGATGTTTTGTCACATCATCCTGAAAATTACGGGAAAGCTCTTATGTGAAAGGATGATTGAATGGAAATATTCTGTGGTTCATTGCTGTGTATGAGACACAAGTTACAGTTGAAGGACGACAGATGAAGCTTGACACAAGGGGAGGAGGACGTTCCATGACAGCTGCTAAAAGCTTTTTGGCAAGGACCACGAAAACTGACGATCTAGTTGGAACGGAAAGACCTTCCTAAAATATAATGGCACAGATTTTGTGTTTTTTCGCAAAATTCAATCACAGTCATTTATATCATCATTGTACTAAGCCAAAACAAATGATTAAACTATTATCTGTAAAATAGTTTTACTTAGTGATAAGTTTACAGTGTATCTTTTCTCTACACATTTTTTTTAACCTAATATTATAATAGAACTATTTTTTCACAAATTTTTATTGTGCATTTAGCTTAGTTCCATGTGAAAAAACTCACTAGAAAGATGGGGTTATTATTATTATTGGCTTTTTTTATTGTCTGTAGTCTTTTTTTCTTTTTTTTATTCTACTGCAGTCTTGTTTGAGAAGACAAGAACCAGGCACCAAATACTAAGACCCTGCCAACATATTTTATGTGGTCTTAAAGTCGGCATGAAACGGAAGTTGTGATTAATGTTTTCTTCCCTATTGTGACATATATCCGAATGAAACAGCTTCTCAAACAATGTAGGGCGGGACTTGATTTTGTCCACTAGGAAATTATTGGATGGTTGTGGTTTGCTATTGCTGTGATGTCATGGGAGTGACAGGTTGTCCCACCTTCACACCAGAGAAGATGCAATAATGTCGCTGCAAGAGGGAGGGGAAGCTATTTTGATTAAGGAATACAAGGGCAAAATATTTTTTTTAATAAAATTAAAAAACTGCAATAAAAATAAGATTAGTCAATTTTGATTTCATGGTGACTTTAAGAAGTCTTAAAACCAATACCACATGATTAAGATTCCAACTATGAATTTATTAATAACTGCAAATGACTCTATTGCAGATGGTTCTATGTGTAAACGGACTTGGGATGGATGGCTGTGCTGGGAGGATTTGGACGCAGGATTCACTTCAGCCCAGCACTGTCCAGGCTACTATACTGACTTTGATACCTCAGGTGAGTCCTACGTAAGACTTTTATCTTGTCGTTGTTGAATAAAGGTTACTTCTTATACATAAAGGTGTTATTCAAAGCCTGACTGATTAACAAATTGTTCTTTAACAGAAATGGCGACGAAGATTTGTACTGATTCAGGCCATTGGTTCATTCACCCAGAGAGTAACAAAACATGGACAAATTACACAGACTGTAAGCACAAGTCTAATGATCACAAAAGGGTGAGCTTTACACTGTGTCCTGGAGATCCCAGTTGTCCGTTCTATCTTCATAATTCACACACTTCTGCTTTACACACACTACCGGTCAAAAGTTTGGAATAATTCCGATTTTTTTTTTTGTCTCTTATCCTCAACAAAGTTATTTATTCGATTAAAGAACAGCAAAAACAGCAATATTGTGAAATATTATTAAAATATTAATGTGTGTGCAGGGAAAAGTGGTTGACGATAAGTCTGCTCTACCTCTTGATTATAATTTTGTTCTTTCTTTTATTTGTAATGCTTAAAAAGAGTAAATCCCTCATGTATGAGAGTGTGTTGCCTGTGTATCTGTCACTAAAAGTGTGGAATACAGACTTGTCGTTGTCAAACTCTCAGATTCCATGGATTTCCGTGTAAAGTGTTACAAGTCTTCAGATTTTTAAAGTCTCTTATGCTCACCAAGGCTGCATTTATTTGATGAAAAAAACAAAAACAGTAATACTGTGAAATATTATTACAATTTAAAATAACGGTCATATTTAAAAATGTCAAAGCTGAATTTTCACTTTTGACTGGTAGTGTAATTTTTTCTCTTGCTCATATTGAATGGTACATTTTGTATATATAACTTTTCTTTTTTTTCTTTTTTTTTTAGATAGCGTTTAATCTCTACTATTTGGTTTTGATTGGTCATGGATTGTCGCTGATATCTTTGTTTACTTCCCTGGGGATATTTTTCTATTTTAAGTAAGTCACATGAAAAAAATCTTATTGCCATATCATAAAAACATACCTCCCTTTTCACGCAGTCTAATATAGTTTGCTGTTTTGTTCCCACTCAGGAGCTTAAGTTGCCAAAGGATAACTCTACACAAGAATCTCTTCTTCTCCTTTGTGCTGAACTCGGTTATAACCATCATCTTTTTCACTTGTGTTGTAAACAACCAAGAATTAACCCAAGCCAATCCAGTAAGTGTACAAATTGAATAGTGGGCTTTCATGTCATGCACAATATGACCAGGAATGTGTATCAAGAAAGTGAACAGGGTCATATTAACATATATTGATGTGTTTTCTCCCAGGCGAGCTGTAAACTGTCCGTGTTTATTCATCATTATCTCCTGGGCTGTAACTACTTCTGGATGTTGTGTGAAGGGATCTACCTGCACACCCTCATTGTGGTGGCAGTGTTTGCTGAGAAACAGCAACTCATGTGGTATTACCTTCTAGGATGGGGTATGTTTCTTTAATCAACTTCCCAAAATGCACCAAAACTAACTGGATTTCTGTTTGATCAATGTTGCTGTTTCATTAACATTTTTAATAATTGTATCCTTTTCAAATGTTTTCCAGGCTTCCCGTTAATACCTGCACTTATACATGCAGTATCCCGAAGTTATTACTACAATGACAGGTGAGTTAAATCCAAAAGACATGACAAGAAATTTTACAATTCTGATCTTGCTTAATGATTCTGGTTCCATAGTGATTATATTAAAGGGCTAGTTCACCCAAAAATGAACATTCTGTCATAATTTGCTCATTTTTGGGTGAACTATCCCTTTAACATTTCTTTTGAGGAAGCATCCCTCCCCCTTTATAAGTGGTTGTAGTTTTATACTGAGCAACAGTACCATCATTTTTTTTTACCATATAGAATGCATGTTATTTAAAGTTAAATATACAGTATATAAGTGTGTGTGTGTGTGTGTATGTATATATGTGTATATATATATATATATATATATATATATATATATATATATATATATATATATTATATTACATACTACCGCTCAAAAGTTTGCAATAATTTAGATTTTTGGGTGTTTTTGAAATAAGTCTCTTGTGCTCACCAATGCTGCTTTAATTTGAGGGGGGAAAAATAGTAAAGCTGTGAAATAATATTACAATATAAAATAACTAAAAATGTAATTTATTCCTGTCATGGCAAATCTGAATTTTCTAGACTTCCCATCATCCCATCCCATCTTCTGTCAGGAATACACTGACCAGGCAGAGGCTCTGTAGAACATCTTGTGAAATCATAGCAATGATGTCACTGAACATTTAATGAAGTATTCATGCATTCATTGGTTCTGCTTTCTGAACTTTTCTCACACTTTTGTCCACAGCTGTTGGATAAGCTCGAACACTTCTCTGCTCTACATTATTCATGGGCCCATCTGTGCAGCCCTGTTGGTAAGTCTGATTTCTTTTTATTCTTGCATTCTTTCTCTATTTTGTTTTATCACACTTTATCTCTCTTGTTTATCTTCCACTCACCCTTGCCAATGTGTGTGTATCTGCATGATCTTGTTTCAAAAAATCAACTTAAGCTCTGGCATTCTGCCATTTTTAATCAAAGTGCCGTGTTCTCTTTGTTGTTTTTGTTGGGCTCATATGGGATATATTATTATACAGCCCATTAAATGCTTGGACTGACTTCTGCAATGCTGGAATTGCCAGTTTAAAGCTGATTTTGTGTCATTATAAACTGTTATTGCTGTTTACAGGGCTATTTAGACATTCAGAATGGTGCTTGATGATGAATATAGACTGGGTCAATGACCAATTTTCAA
Source organism: Leuciscus leuciscus (assembly GCF_965113295.1). Taxonomy (NCBI): domain Eukaryota; kingdom Metazoa; phylum Chordata; class Actinopteri; order Cypriniformes; family Leuciscidae; genus Leuciscus; species Leuciscus leuciscus. The sequence continues at coordinate 31,472,153 of NC_138738.1, read as the reverse complement.
ACTATTTGGTCCACCACCAATCTTAAATATATATGGTTATAGACCTTATAAACCGCTCGTTTTTAAATATTCCAGGTCTACTTGACAATTGTTATGACATCCGCTTCAACCATTACACCGCTCATGACAACTTTCGTTAACTCTACAATAAGTAAATCCACTTCACCAGCTAATTACTCTTCAACAGCAATACTATAGAAATATACAGAGCTACCACCAAATGGAAGTTCAAACACAACATTCTATAAAAACTCTTTATATGACAATTTACTGGTATTATGACAGACTATAACATAATCCAAACTTTAGAATTCTGCTTTGAATCCATGATAGAATGTACAGTGTGGCCAAAATACTTTTTGAGGTACTGCAATTTTGTTTCTCTCTCTTTATAGTTGCTCTTTTCTCTGCTTGTTGTCCTTAGGTTAACCTCTTCTTCCTTTTAAACATTGTGAGAGTGTTGATCACAAAGCTGAAGGTGACCCACCAGGCTGAATCCAGTCTGTACATGAGGACCGTCAGGGCCACTTTAATCCTTGTACCTCTGCTGGGCATTCAGTATTTACTGCTGCCCTACAAACCCAACGGACGGCTCGCCTCCGAGATATATATGCACACAATGAACATACTTTTGCATTACCAGGTAGGTGTTGTCGACAACAGGCATGGGATCAAAAATCAATTTAATAATTAAAAAATAAAAATTTAAATAAATGAATACATTCTCCAATTGACATTAAAATATTATATTAAAAATAGACATTTAAAACTTTTTTTTTTTTTTAAGGTACAGAAAATGTATTAATCACTTTTCAAACTGACAAACAAATAAGACATTTAAAACTTTGTGTTTAAAATGTTAGTACATGAATATACATTAACACATTATGGTTACACATTATTTTAAGGTAAAAAGTGATACCTTTACCTTTTTATTTAATAATTAATACATTCATAATTATTCTGTTCATTTTATATTTAAGTGGAACACATACACATTGGTTTACACTAGAAATATTCTGTAACTGAGGACTATAAAATATATTTTTTCCCCCCACAGGGCCTTTTGGTTGCCACTATATTTTGCTTTTTCAATAGCGAGGTAAGCCGTTTTCCCCCCCTACAATTTCAATGCAATGTTTTCCTCAAAGCATAAAGATATTTGCCATTATACTTAATATATTGCTCTCTTTTGTTTGTTTAGGTGCAAGGTGTTTTGCGAAGGCACTGGAGCCAGTACCGCTACCGCATGCAGTTTGGCAGCACATTTCCGATCACAGACCACCTGCGTTCCGCATCCTACACGGCCTCCTCCATGACAGAAGTCCATAGATGTTACAGCATCGACAGCCACATGGAGACTCTAAACGGCAAGAGTTTTCACAATCTGGAGACCACCATTCTTCGATCAGACAACCTGTACATGTGAGAAACTCTTTGACTTCTGGGAGAACAGCCTCATGGAGAGCACCACTGACTGATATGTGTGCCTACTGGACAAATATCGGGACACTTTGGACTGTAAACCCCAAGAAGCCTTTCCTTTTTCCCTACAGGCTTCATTGATCTCCAGTTTATGGATGGGGACTGGAGAAAATACTGTATTTTATTTGGAATATTAAAGTCACGTGAACATTTTCCACGGTGATCCAGTGAAACACTATGGAGAACCTCACACATGGTCAGTCTTTCTGATTTCTTTGATTGAAATGGAGGTCAAGTTGGATATTATATGGGTGAAACTATGACCTGAAGAACATTTCTTAATGAAGCTTTATTCTGTATGGCACTGTGTTGATTAATTGAAGGTTGAGCCACCCTGATTCATTGGATGATGGTTGTCACATATATGGATCTATGGATTATTCTGGCTCAAAGAATCTAGTACAAGAATGGAATAAACAGTGGAAGACACAAAATCAATAGGATGTGATTCCAGAAGATACTGATTACCTCGTCCTGCTCTTTTTGTTCATCCTGAATTTCATTTTGTTATCAGTTATGAGATTAATTTTATGTGAAATTTTAATCCACATACAGGGCAATATTGACAATATATTCTATATATGCAAAATATTTTGTTGTCTCTTAGGAGTGCTGAGTTTGAATATGTATATATATATATAATATTTGATTAAAGAAACCAAAACAAAATAGAGTTACTGTCATTAAAATCTAGAGTCATTGTAAACATACATTTCCCTGCTAAAAGACTATCAGATCTTGGATAGATTAGGATAAACCAGTCTGGACTAGCATGTCAGTTTTTGCTGGCCTGACACGTCCTTTCAGCAGGGTTATCTTGTTCACTTTTGATTCATCTAAACATCTTTCTTCAACTAATTTATCTGTAGTTCATATGAATCTTGGTGTAGGTGAGTCTTGTTCTTCAAGGCCAAGTTACATTAGCACTTGTGGGTTTACAGTTTTTGGAGATCTGCAGATCTACAAACAGATGAGGTCTCTAAGTGTCTCTATGTCTGGAACATACAGATGCGTTTAGCGCTTTTTCAACTGTTGTTTCTTAAAATATGTTATGTGCACATGCTGGATAAATAAACATTCCTATTTTGAGGTGTAAATGCATTTCTACAACTGTGTCTTATGCATGTTTGCATGGTTGTACTTCGTGTCTAGAAATATTGGAAAAACATTACAATAAGGTCCCATTCATTAACATTAGTTATTGCATTAGTTAACATGAACTAAGAATGAGTGAAATATTTTTTTTTTTACATCATTTATACAATTCATTGTTTGTTCATGTAAGTTCACAGTGCATAACTAATGTTAACAAATGAAATCTTATTGTAATGTGTTACCAAAATATTTAAAGCTTCAGTAGGGCTTTCCTTTCTTTTAAGACATTAAAAAGGTTCAGTTCAAGACTGTTTGTTTGAATCTGATGTTTTACAGAGGAACTGTCAAAAAAACTGATATGATATTGTTGGTTAGTCATAATGACACTTGGAACATTTCCGACATATAAATCTGTAAAAACATACTTCTTTGATCACTGTTTTGAAAAGAATGTTGAAAACATTGTGTCACTGTAGATGTACTCTGGTGAAAGTATAAGCGGTTAAAGTCAGGTATCCTGCTGAATAGATCAGCATGAATGTCCACTTGTTGCTGTAGTCAGTTACTATAACTGGATAAATTTAGATTATGTCAGTCAGCTCTGTTCCTGTTTATTCTCCAACTTCCTATATAAATAATCATATTCATTACATAAGAGAATTATGAAAAGCTGCTTTTCAGTCATAATAAACACATATGTCTCTACAAATGTGACAGATATTATTGATGTAAATCTTTTATATTATAGCAGTTAGCGCATTTCCCACTGGAGTACTGTTTTTAAATGTGTTCTGTTAAAGGCAGCAGATTACTAAAGATACTGTTGGAGGTCACTTCACAAAGGGATATGTGACTGCTCCAACAGGATGTGTAACTTCCTCACTGATATACACATACAAGCATGCACACACACTGTGGAAAAAAAAGTTGCTGAAGTAAACAGTGTGCAGCTGACATGTGTCTCTGCCTCGGGGAACAGCACAGGAAGAAGCCTCGGATTTGGTGCTGCCACACACTATGGGGTCTCTCTTCTCGCTCACTTTCTCTCTAAATGTGTGTGTGTTTTTCTGTAAAATCTGCAGTTATCAAAGTTTGCAGATCATGTTCTGTGATTGTTTGCATTGGTTCCATATGCGGTGTAGGGGCTCAGGGGGAAGGGCCCTCCCTTGTCATCAGCTCTACTCTCAGCAGAGGAATTGCATGCATAAGGACCTGAAGCAAGTGCAGGCAATGGGCCTCAAACCATTTCCAACCCAAGAGAATAGTTAAAAATATGTTTTCACTTGTGAAAGAATCATTTTAAATGAATCATTGAGGGCAAAGTTAAAATATCATCTTCAAAATTACAATGAAAACCCTGCTTAATGTGGAGCACTAATGTGCACCTTTACGCACATGACCCTAGCAGACAAATAATTGATTCTTCTGTCTAAAAGTAGCAGTGGATTCTATGTAGAACTTTAAAGCACGTACAGGGCAGAAAGATTAACTCTCCCATCGATATTAGAGTGGGAAGAGGGCAGTTGAAAGGCAGCCAGATTAATGGACTCACAAATTGTGGTAATAAGACCTTGGGAAGAAAGGCCGAATTAGTTCAAAGAACGACCCCTGAATACTCCGGTAACCAGCGCAAGCATGACTCACTAACTGACAGGGCATGAAGCTCACCGACATGTTTAGCGGAAGCAACAGCCAGAAGAAACGCCACTTTCAAGGACAATCACAGGGACACCCAATGGTTCAAATGGTCGTGCACAAAGGAATTAGAGTACAAGTCCCACACAGGAGTAAAACGAACAGGCTTTCAATTCCTTGCTCCCTTCAAAAAACTACCAACAAGGTTATGAGATCGCAAAGAAAAACCATCAACTAGAGCATGATAAACAGATATAGCAGCAACATACACTTTTAAGGTACCGGTAGAAGGCACTTTGTAGGAAACTCAGTATATTCGGTACAGTACAGTGAACTGGATAAATTCCTCGATCCTCACACCAAGAAGAAAAAATACTCCAGCGAGCAGCATAAAGCTGGTGTGTTAAAGCAGCCCTGGCATTACCAATGGTGTTGACTACTGCTGGTTCCCAATCCACGCGCACCCAATGGACCCAAAGCTATAGACGATGCCAAATTTGGCATTCGTTCAGCTGAGAGAGGAGATCCCTTCTGATGGGAGGCTGCCATGGTTGGCCCTGCAAAAGATTCAGAAGAAGAGGAAACCATGGCCTGGCTGGCCATCGAGGTGCTACTAAATGTACCCTGTATTTGAAAAGGAACATTTGGTGTAATGTCTCCCATAGCAGTGGAAAAGGAGGAATGCAGACAACAGGCAACATGGCCACTCGTGGGTTAATGCATTCTATTCCAGTGGGCTGGACCGAGACGGTCCTCGCAAACTACCAGCAGCAATAATTGGTCAGTTCTGACACAAACAGATCCACCTCTTTCTTGTTGTATCGCACTACTGCTGCACTGCTGCACTGCACTACATCTGGGTGAAGCCTCCATTCCCCCAGATGTAGCAGATCCCTGGACAGAGCATCCGCCACTTGATTGTACGCTCCTGGGAGATGAACCGCTCTTATTAAACCCAGTCTGAGGATCTTGCGAGTTAGCTGTAAAGATGCGAGAGACTTGGTGCCGCCCTGATGATTCAAATGAAATCTTCACAGCTTTTTAGTTGCACCGAGATAGTTATGGGGAGGGGCAAGGTGCGTGCCTAGAGAGAGGGAGAGAAGGGAGAGGGGAGTTAAGACGCCTCCTGATAACTGTGTTTCAGGTTGTAAACATTCAGTGAATAAACAATTACCCTTTGGGGTGTTTGTGAACTGAATCTTTGTCTCCTGTACTTCTCCTATGGAAGTGCAGGATGCCACAATACCATGGTCAGTCTGAATATACAATTCTGATTGACTGGAAGATGTGCAATAAAACCATTTAATGCTCAGCTATTTCGAAGTCAGTTTAATCACCATTCTATATTAATGCACTGAATACACAAAGATGCATACTTCTGTCACGAATAAATCAAGAAATATAAACGAGGACTCAAATGCAGAAAAACAAAAGGTAAGATTTTAATTAACTAACCAAGCAAAAAATACAAAGAATAAACAAAATTCCCACGTGGGGGAAAACACTAGAACAAATACTAAACAGGCTTAAACGCTAGGAACAAAACACAAGAACATTAGACAACGTAACAGCACAAGACTACAGACACAAGGAGACTAAATAGGGGAGCAAACAAAGGAGGGTAACGAACACAACAGGTGGGACAAATTAACCAATAACTAGATAGCAAGATGGGAGGGGCTAGACAATGGACACGAGCACATGGCTCAAAACAACAAAACACCCAAGTGCAAAACAAGACAGGACAAGCTTGTGACATAACCCCCTCCTAAAGGAGCGGCTACCAGACGCTCCACTAGGACAGGAGGGACGGACCAAGGCGGGACGGGAGGGACGGCCCAGGGCGGGACGGGAGGGACGGCCCAGGGCGGGACGGGAGGGACGGCCCAGGGCGGGACGGGAGGGACGGCCCAGGGCGGGACGGGAGGGACGGCCCAGGGCGGGACGGGAGGGACTGCCCAGGGCGGGACGGGAGGGACAGCCCAGGGCGGGACGGGAGGGACGGCCCAGGGCGGGACGGGAGGGACAGCCCAGGGCGGGACGGGAGGGACAGCCCAGGGCGGGACGGGAGGGACAGACCAGGGCGGAGCGGGAGGGACAGACCAGGGCGGAACGGGAGGGACAGACCAGGGCAGGACAGACCAGGGCGGGACGGGAGAAACAGACTGTCCATCGGGCGGCCAGGGAGGAGCAGATTGTCCATCGGGCGGCCAGGACGGAGCAAACTGTCCATCGGGTGGCCAGGGCGGAGACTTTCCCTCGGGCGGCCAGGGCGGAGACTTTCCCTCGGGCGGCCAGGGCGGAGATTCTCCCTCGGACGGTCAGGGCGGAAACGACCCCTCGGGCGACCAGGGTTCAAGAACTGGAACTGGCACCCCCGGCTCGGGCACTGGAACTGGCACCCCCGGCTCGGGCACTGGAACTGGCACCCCCGGCTCGGGCACTGGAACTGGCACCCCCGGCTCGGGCACTGGAACTGGCACCCCCGGCTCGGGCACTGGAACTGGCACCACCGGCTCGGGCACTGGAACTGGCACCAACGGCTCGGGCACTGGAACAGACACTGGCTCCGGCTTAGGAACAGACACCACCGGCTCAGGGACTGGAACAGACATCACCGGCTTAGGAACAGACACCACCGGCTCAGGAACAGACACCACCGGCTCAAGTGTGTGCGTAGCCCACACACACCACATGGCTGTGGCCATAATGGCCAGTGTCGCGGTCACTGAGGGATCAGGAACAAACGCCACTGGCTCAGGCTCAAGAACAGACAACACCGGCTCAGCAGGCATGACGTGAACAGTTTCAGGCTGGGCAGACACGACGAGAACAGTCTCCGGCTGGGCAGACGTGACGTGAACAGTCCCCGACTGGGCAGACGTGACGTGAACAGTCTCTGACTGGGCAGACGTGACGTGAACCGTCTCTGACTGGGCAGACGTGACGTAAACCGTCTCTGACTGGGCAGACGTGACGTGAACCGTCTCTGACTGGGCAGACGTGACGTGAACCGTCTCTGACTGGGCAGACGTGACGTGAACCGTCTCTGACTGGGCAGACGTGACGTGAACCGTCTCTGACTGGGCAGACGTGACGTGAACAGTCTCTGACTGGGCAAACGCGACATGAACAGTTCTGGCTGGGCAGGCGTGACGTGAACAGTCTCTGGCTGGACAGACGTGACGTGAACAGTCTCTGACTGGGCAGACGTGACATGAACAATCTCTGGCTGGGCAGGCGTGATATGAACCTTCCCGGGAACCTCCAGGATCTTAAACAGCGTCGAAAAATAATCCAACAATGTTTCAGCAGGCGTCCTGTCAGGGGACACAGACTCAGTGGCAGCCATCTTACCCGGTGACACAGACTCGGCAGACGTGACGTGAACAGTCTCTGACTGGGCAAACGCGATGTGAATAGTCTCTGGCTGGACGTGAACAGTTGTAGAGGAAGCCTTTCTTCTCCTCCTGCGTTTTGGAGTCCCCGAACTCTGGACCACCGGCACTGAGATCACTGGGACCATCGGCGCTGGAACCACCGGTGTTGGAACCATCGGCACTGGAACCATGGGAACAGGCGATGAAAGACGCTCGGGGCTGAACCTCGCCGGTCCATGGTCAGAGAATGACCAAACTGGAGAATGCTGTCGGTGCTCACCTCTAGTATCTCCTCCCCTACGTCCTCCACGAGTTCCCCTAAATTTGACCAGACGGGTTCCTCTAAAAATCTCTCTGTCCCATGTGGTAGGAGAGAGCCCGCGAGAATCCATACTGCTGAGTCCTCAAATGGCTGTTACGTTCTGTCACGAATAAATCAAGAAATATAAACGAGGACTCAAATGCAGAAAAACAAAGGTAAGATTTTAATTAACTAACCAAGCAAAAAATACAAAGAATAAACAAAATTCCCACGTGGGGGAAAACACTAGAACAAATACTAAACAGGCTTAAACACTAGGAACAAAACACAAGAACATTAGACAACGTAACAGCACAAGACTACAGACACAAGGAGACTAAATAGGGGAGCAAACAAAGGAGGGTAACGAACACAACAGGTGGGACAAATTAACCAATAACTAGATAGCAAGATGGGAGGACTAGACAATGGACACGAGCACATGGCTCAAAACAACAAAACACCCAAGTGCAAAACAAGACAGGACAAGCTTGTGACAACTTCATTCTCGCTGTTTTCATTTAAGCACACACACATAGGCCCTACGTCACTCTAAAATCACGCTGCACACACACAGAAACATTCAGGAGCACACAAATAATAAAGTAATAATAAAATAGCTTTGCGACTTAATCACTACATAATATTTCTCAGCAACGAGGGGGTAACATCGCTTGTTTTGAAGTAATTAAACTCACAGATTCGTTTTTTTAATAGAGAGAGAACAGACAGGTAATTCACACCTGCATCTCTCATCTCTCTCTCTTGATAATTAATTAAAATATATCCTATAATTCAATCATTAAAATAAATGTAATCTTACGCACTACTTTATCTCTGTGTCTGATTCAAAGCGGGTAGAATGCTTTATCTAACAAGCCGTAACTGAAATCCGTCCTTTTTAGCCTTCTGGTCAAATATTATGCTGCAAACATCAATAACAGCTTTAAGTTGTCTGCAGCACCATAGTATAAGCAGTTTAAGTAATTTTTTATTCACGTCGGGCGGTTCTTTGCCTCCACATCAAGTCTTTTTCAACTCAAATTCGCTGTGTTGACCAACAGAAAGCTGTTTTGCTTGAAAGTTACTTCTGTGTGAGCTGTGCTTCATAAATCACTAAGCTATTGAAAGTAGACAATGGACATTTTATGGCCATAAAATTTCACCAACATTTTGCTAATGTGACCACAATCTAGAGCAGCTTTTGTTTCAAACATGTCTTAGATGACTAAAAATTTTACCTTTAATAGTTAGATAGCTCTAGATTATAGTGTAAAAGAATTAGAATTAGCTGTTTGTAATCTATTCACTAAGAGTTAATTAAAGAATGGAAAAGAACAGCTTCTCAGGACAGAGAAGCTGTTCTTTTCCATTCTTTAATCAACTCCTTTGGCAGAAGACTGCATCACTTCCCTTTTCTATAATTGTTTCTGCTTGAACTTCTGCACCCATCCCGCATTCACAGACGTTTCTGACTCTTCGAGAACACTCTTGTTTCACCGGGCCAACAGTCATAGACATTTAACCCAAATGAAGACAAATAATTTTGATAATCTAAAAGAATTTGTGAATTGGCTGTAATAATTAAGAAAAGTGTAGAGAGGTAAAAAAGCAATGAACAGCACATTATCAAGTTTGTCTGGTGGCTTTGTCTTTGTTTATCACGTGTTTAGTTTATGCTGGTGATGTCATATCATATTTGTTTATTGAGAGCTTGTGAAAATGATTTATTGCTTAATTGCAATGTTCTCATTGTGAGAGCCTTCCGAATATTGTGATCCAAATACTAGAAAATTCTTTGTTAAAACCACAATCATTCATTATCGTCATAACAATCCAGCACAGTCCGTCAGTAGCCTACGTTACCTAATTCCATGAAATGTAATATGTTAGATGGTTTGTTTTTATTTTTTGTATTTTTATTTTTAGTTTCACTGTAATTTTTTTATTATTCATAAATTTTTTTCATGACCAATACTTGAGTCAATTCTTGCTGGTCTGGGTAACAGGATCATACTGCTTAAGCTCATTCTGAAATACCCTTTGTGTTCATACTACTCACTGTTTATGAATGATTGAGTAATTGTAAGGATGAAGGTGATATCTGAAGCTCATCAAATATAAGCAACAAAGTTGGATAAGTGATCTTCCTCTGATTGTGTGTGCTTACTGGCAGTCTGCTCTGTTTTCAAAGAACACTGATTACTAAGCACCCAACTCATTGTTCGGTTAAGAGGATTTAAAAATGTTCAAGTTTCCTGCTAGATTCTCAGTATTAATTAATTAGTTTATGGTCCGTGCACTGAAGCACTGAGCATTTCCCATGAACCTTGAACATGATTCACTCAATGATAACCTTGCTAAGGTAAAGTAACACATTTTGTTGATAAAAAAAGGACAAATTGACGCCTGAAAGATGATATTACATTCAATATTCCAACATAAAGCCATACATAGGAGTATTGTAGGCAGGGCCGGCGCTAGCCATTTGGGTGCCCTAAGCACAAATGCTTGGTGGTGCCCCCCCCCCACCCACCAAGGGAATAACAACCATTCAGAATTTCTTAGTTAGGTTCTCTTTACTTCCAAAGTAACTGCTGCAAATAAATAATTTTACATTAACAATGGCACCAAACATGAAAAGAAATAAATAATATAAAGGTTAAAATTATAAATACCAAATACCACCACAATTACTAAAAACACAGATTTGGAACTGAACAATGTAAACACAGAAAGTTAAAAGTGCAAAGGTCAGGCACAATATAATAATTCTGTACATAATTTGACAACTCTGTGAATATGAAAATATACAAACACTGAGATTGTGGGGTTTTTTTTTCTTCTAATTGCAGTTTCAAAGTAAAAAGTAAAAAAAGAAAAAAAAAAAGAAAGATTTTAGCCATGCAGGGCTAAAGCCCCGGATCTTTTGCACTACTATAGCGACGCCCCTGGACATGCATACGCATAGGCGTAATTTGCGGGTAGGACATGTCCCCACCACTTTTGAAACATCTCGCGGCACGAATGTACCAATACAAACAAACAAAACATCTCCAGTTAACCAGCAGAGCATTCATTTCATTCGTTTTTTAAATAAGAGTCGATCTAGCGCTGGAATGTGTTGTTTTTTTAAATCAACTGATCAAAGTGCTCGTTGCCGAGCGATCAGTGGCGCGGATACTATGTTTGTTTCTGGCTCGCGCACAGCCTTCACTCAGACGCGCGTTTCAATCCGTTGTGGAGAGACTCTCTATTCGCTCCGGTACAATTAGAAAACAAAAAGCACAAAAAGTGTCCCTGCCTGATATACAACCACTAAAAAACATAATCGGTTTTGATAAAAAAAAAAAAAAAAAAAAACGTACTCGGTTACTAACGTAACCTCGGTTCTCTCTAGAAGAGGGAACGAGTACTGCGTAAGATATCTTACGCTAGGGGAAAATCCTTTTCCGCGAGATATTGAAGCCAAAAATTATCCTTAATTTTGTAATAATGCAAAACGCGTTGCAGCAGCAATGCAGACATAGGCGAGACAGCTCGCGCGCCTATTGGCTGCTCTGCGGCAACTGCAGCAGCCTATCGAGCGAGGCCTGGCGTGACGTCAGACCCAATCAGGGCACTTCGCGCCCGCTGCGTCACGTCCCGCCGAAATGGGCGTGGTCTAGGCCTATAAATATCGCTCGCAGGCAGCTATTATCTGGTTTTTCATCATCGAAGCAACCAGAGCGTGTGCATGCACGGCAAGATACGCAGTACTCGTTCCCTCTTCTAGAGAGAACCGAGGTTACGTTAGTAACCGAGTACGTTCTCTTACGAGAGGTCTCTCGTACTGCGTAAGATATCTTACGCTAGGGGACCCAGTGTAAAACGCCGTGCATGCTGAGATCTGACACCAAAGACCCAAGGGCGAAAGCCCGGGGTACATATAGTGCACAATCACTCAGTGAACTCACAGAGAGTCCGGGAAGAAGGAGGGGTGCAGCCTCACTTTTCCACATAAAGTAGCGTCGAAGGGACGCAAATTTCATCATACAGACAGGGCGGGGTACGGCCTGAACTGATGGGAAAAAATGTGGGTCTTACACAGTTTGCCCAGCTTTAAACTGTCGAAAATTGAGCTGTGCTCAGTAAACGCAGCATTCTGAGCTGAACGCATCAGGTCAGATAATACTGGTAGTTTAGACCGACAGCAGCCTGGCCTGCAGGGCGGGAACCTCTAGGTTATAAAACCTTATAAATGTAGACGGGGAGGCCCAGCCTGCCGCCATACAAATATCTTGCAAGGCAATCCCACTTGACCAGGCCCACGAAGAGGCCATGCCTCTCGTGGAATGCGCTCTGACACCCAAAGGGCACTGCATGCCCTTGGAGGCGTATGCCAGCGCTATAGCATCAACTATCCATCTGGATAGGCTCTGTTTCGACGCGGCTAGTCCCTTAGAACGTCCGCTAAACGAAACAAAGAGCTGTTCCGTCTGTCTGAAAACAGACGAGCGAGACACATAAGCTCGTAATGCCCTGACTGGGCAAAGGAGGCTCGCGTCTCTTTCCTCATCAGGGACCGGTAGGGCTGACAGAGAGATAATCTGCGCCCTAAACGGTGTGTTGAGGGATTTTGGAACATAACCGTGCTTAGGTTTGAGTATAACTTTTGAGTCATTGGGCCCAAACTCCATGCACGCCGCGCTCACAGAGAGCGCGTGCAGATCCCCTATGCACTTCACTGAAGCGAGAGCCAGCAAAAACACCGTTTTGAAAGACAGGTGTTTCAAATCGATTGACTGTAAAGGCTCAAATGGCGCACCTTTCATGGCTTCCAGAACCGTAGAAAGGTCCCATACGGGGACTGAGGGAGGTCTGGGAGGATTCAGTCTCTTAGCTCCTCTAAGGAAGCGGATGACTAAATCGTTCCTTCCTATTGACTGACCAAGCGTTGTTTCTGAGAACGCTGCTATAGCCGCCACATAAACTTTGAGCGTGGAGGGGGCCCTGCCCCCATCCAACAGCTCTTGTAGGAAGGAAAACACCTCCGTCACATCACAGTTTGTGGGTGACACACCACGGGCTGTGCACCAGCCCGAAAACACTGACCATTTCGAAGAATAGAGTCGTCTTGTAGACGGAGCTCTAGCCTGCGTGATCGTGTTTAATACTCCTTTAGGGAGTCCAACATGTACCCGTTGATGGCCCAGACATGAAGGGACCATAGTTCCGGGTGAGGATGCCAGATCGAGCCGCGGGCCTGTGAGAGGAGATCTCTCCTCACTGGTACTGGCCACGGGGCAGTACTTGCTAACTGCATCACGGCTGGGAACCAAGGTTGGTTTTTCCAGAACGGTGCTACCAGCAGTACTGAGCATCCTTCTTCCCTGATCCGTTCTATCACCTGAGGCAGGAGAGAGACGGGGGAAAAGCATAGAGCGGGCGGCGGGGCCACACATGGGCCAGCGCGCTCCTGCTCTTGGAGAAAAATTCTTGACAGTGAGCGTTTTCTTGAGACGCAAACAGGTCCACTTCCGCTCTGCCGAATTTCTTCCACAGCAGTTGGACTGTCTGTGGGTGTAGAGACCATTCGCCTGCCGGAACATTGTTCCTGGACAGTCTGTCTGGTCCTATATTCATGATCCCTGGCACGTGCGCTGCTCTGAGCGAGCGCAGGTTGCACTGAGCCCATACCAGGAGGCGTTCTGCCAGCCTGTACAGTTTCTCGGATCTGATGCCGCCCTGGCGATTTATGTAGGACACCACAGACATGTTGTCCGAACGGACCAAGACGTGGTGACCTTTTATTTGGGGACAAAAACGCGTCAGTGCGTTGTCTACTGCCAGCATTTCGAGGCAGTTTATGTGCAGGAGCTTCTCCCGTTCTGACCACTGGCCGAAGAACGGTCTGCCCTCGAGCAGCGCTCCCCATCCCGAGGTGGACGCGTCCGTGGACACCACTTTCACCCTCGAGGAAGTCCCCAGGCTTACACCTGATTGGTACCAGTCGTTCGCTTTCCAGGGTTTCAGAGCTGTAACGCATTTCTGATTGACCCTGAGGCGAAGCAAACCGGGTGCCCACGCTTCGCGTGGGACTCGCGCTTTCAGCCAAAACTGCAGCGGGCGCATGCGGAGCAGACCCAGCTGGAGCACTGACGATGCTGAGGCCATGAGACCTAGCATCTTCTGAAATCTCTTGAGCGGGACAGACGCGCCGCAGCGAAAAGAGTTCGCTGTGCGTCGAATGTCTACCGCGCGCTGTTGTGATAGTCGCGCTATCATGGATAGTGAGTCCAGTTCTGTGCCCAGGAAAGATATTTTCTGACTGGGAGACAGGGAGCTCTTCGCCCAATTGACACTCAGACCCAAATCCTCGAGGTGATCGAGTAAAATGGTCGTGTGTTCTATGAGCACTGCGCGAGATTGCGCTAGAATCAGCCAATCGTCCAAATAGTTCAGCACTCGCATGCCTCTCATTCTGAGGGGTGCGAGCGCCGCATCCATGCACTTCGTAAATGTACGGGGTGCTAGGGACAAACCGAACGGCAGGACTGTGTACTGATATGCCTGGCCCTCGAAGGCGAATCTCAAATATCGCCTGTGACGTGACGCTATCTGTATTTGAAAACACGCGTCTTTCAGATCTATTGACACAAACCAATCTCCTTGGCGAATCTGCACAAGGATTTGCCTGGTCGTGAGCATCCTGAACTGTCGCTTCACAAGCACTTTGTTCAGTTGCCTTAGATCTAGTATGGGTCTGAGACCCCCGTCTTTTTTCGGTACCAGGAAGTATCTGCTGTATAGCCCTCCCTCGCTCTGATCTTGAGAGAGAGGTTCTATGGCCCCTTTGCTCAATAGTTTCGTCACCTCGGCTCGAAGTAGATGTGCTACTTCTGCTTTTACCGTGGTCTCGACGCGCGCCACATAGCGGCGAGGGCGTCGGCGAAACTGCAGCGAATAGCCTCTTTCTATAATGTTCAGCACCCACTTCGAAACCCCGGGTAGCTTTGCCCATGCGTCTGCATGGATAGCTAGGGGTCGAATACGAAGCGCGCTCCGCTCGCTCAGCGATGGAGAAGCTTCGGTGTGCTGTAACACAAGCGTGTCGCTCGTGACATTTGAGGCATGGGGCGCGCTGATGACAGCGGGCAGATTGCCCGCGCTCGACTCCTCTGCGGTGGTTAACCGCGAGGGGGAGGGCTGGGCGGTTCCCGTGGGAACTGTCATGTCTATGTGTGGATGTGGGCGCGGGACAGCGGGCACATTTATCACACCGAAAGCATCGTTCGCTTGCGTGAAGCGAGTGCACGTTGGTTTCGTTTTTACAGAAACCGTGAGACATGCATAACGTGGTGTTAGTGGGCACATTCACCATGTTTGAAGCGCAATCGGTCTGAGCCGATTCATGTGCGCGAGCCCTGTGTGACGGGCTGTGCTTGTGTGTAGAGATGGGCACTGGGCAGTGGGCATTCTTCTTACACATAAAGCACCATCGGCCGTGGCCGGGACACCAGAAAAAATTCACACTTATGGGATTTATCTGGGTAGCCGTAAAAACGGCGTTTGTGTGCAGGCAAGCGGGTGACAGAACCGACTTGTTTACTGCAGGATACACTGGAACAGTCACATTTACTGGAACTGAACGAGCGAGAAGTTGCCATAGAAACAGAGAGCGTCAACATGCTGGCGTTTATTGCAGGCCTGCGTGCATTACAACAGGCTTGTTCACTGCAATATTGACATTTCCAGTCGCCTGAATTCCAGAGGGGAATGGGAAATGTATAGGAAAAAGGAGGTTGGTCCGTCCGCAGCGGGACCAGAAAAACTCCCTTTTTTCCTTACGCCAGTGACGCACGGAACACCATAGAAACGGTGTTTGGGTGCAGGCGAGCGGGTTGTACAACGCGCTGGTTGGCTGCAAAATACACATCTGCAGTCGCCTTTTCAGGGAACTGACAGAGCGAGCATTGACGGCATAATTTTATCTGCCGGTAGACCCGGGGATCGAACGCGGGTCTCTCGCGTGCAAAAACCTGAGAGTCTGCCACTGGGCCACAGGGGGAGACACATTGTAACTCAGTTAGCGCGAGTATTATAAGAGAGCGTCAACGTGCTGGCGTTTGTTTGCAGGCATGCGTGTATTACAACAGGCTTGCTCACTGCAATACAGACATTTCCAGTCGCCCGAACTTCAGAGGGGAATGAGAAATGTACGAGAAAGACGAGGTCGGTCCATCCGCGGGGGGACCAGAAAACGCTCTTTTCTCCTTTCGCCAGTGACGCACGGAAACCATAGAAACGGTGTTTGGGTGCAGGCGAGCGGGTTGTGCAACGCGCTCGTTGGCTGCAAAATGCACGTCTGCAGTCGCTTTTCAGGGAACTGACAGAGCGAAGCATTGGCGGCATAATTTTAACTGCCGCTAGACCGGGATTCGAACTCCGGTCTCTCGTGGGAAAAACCAATGATTCCGCCACTGAGCCACAGGGGGGGAACGCAATGGTTTTCGGATGCACGAGCATATAAGAGCGTCACATGCTTTCTTCGGCGTATGCTTGCAGGCGCGCTTGTATTAAAACAGGCTCGCCTGCTGCAATATTGATATTTCCAGTCGCATGATCAGGGAACTGGGAATATGTATGAGAAATTGAAGGTCAGTCCATCCTCGGAGGGACTAAAAAACACATCTTTCTCCTTTCGCCGGTGAGTGACGCATGAATGGGGCGCAGAAGGCAGGGTAGCTTTCTTATAACGTAAAGAAAAACTAACCCCGACCGTCCGCTTCCAGCCTCCCTTGTGAGCGGCGCAGTTTGCGCGGCTTGAACAGAGGGAGAGAGAAAGCTAGCCCCGTGACCGCCCGCTCCTGACATTCTCTGTGAGCGGCGCGGTGTGCGCGGCTCGAACAGAGGGAGAACAGGTATCGTCCCCCAAGCAGGCAAGGCAAGCGGGCGAACCGGCAAGCTTTGCGGGTTGGGGGGGGGGGGGCGGAGGAGCAGTCTCGGAGAAGGATGCCAGGTGAGTCCTCAGAGTCACCATAGGCAGTACCTAACTCGCAGTGAGGGCAGTCGCCGTCAGCGAGTGCGAGAGCTGCGTGATCAGGAAAAGGGGCGTCTTGAAAAAGACGCCCAGCTCTTTTAGTGCAATGGGAGTGTGTGTCGCGGCGGCGAGCACACACACATACATAAACACAGTAGCAGAGAAAGGATATAATGCCGGAAAGCGCAGCAGGAAGGCAAGGAAGGCGGCGCGGCCAGCGACTTCAGTGACTCGTCCCGCTGAAGGTGCTCTCTCTCGACGGCGCGGCTTCTAATCCAGCTCCAGCGATGCGTGTGCTTCGCTTGAAGGATGAAAAATCAGATAATAGCTGCCTGCGAGCGATATTTATAGGCCTAGACCACGCCCATTTCGGCGGGACGTGACGCAGCGGGCGCGAAGTGCCCTGATTGGGTCTGACGTCACGCCAGGCCTCGCTCGATAGGCTGCTGCAGTTGCCGCAGAGCAGCCAATAGGCGCGCGAGCTGTCTCGCCTATGTCTGCATTGCTGCTGCAACGCGTTTTGCATTATTACAAAATTAAGGATAATTTTTGGCTTCAATATCTCGCGGAAAAGGATTTTCCCCTAGCGTAAGATATCTTACGCAGTACGAGAGACCTCTCGTAAGAGAACGATATGAGTGCGGACTAGAACTCAGAACCTCTGACACGCTTGGCAAAAATTCTACCACTGGACCACTTAAATACACACATAATTTTCGTCGGATCAACATATAATAGGCCTCATTGAACGACCACTTAAACCCAATATTAACATGCTTTAGACATATTTTATTTGTTATTTATACTAGTACCCTATTGTGATGATTTTTCACGACCCAGAATTTTTGGTGCCCCCCCAAGCACTTGGTGCCCTACGCGCAGTGCGTGATGTGCGTGTGCGGAGCGCCGGCCCTGATTGTAGGTTGAAAAGTTCATTTAAATTGCATCTTCATTGCCAGAGTGCAGTAAATATCTAATTACTTTAACTGTATAACATATGGGAGACCAGGGAAATGTATTGGGCTTTATCTCAATAAGTCCAATAACACAAATGAATGTATAGTTGAAAACCATCTTAAACTGGGACAAACTGTCACTTGTTTTTCAAAGTTTTAATTGTATAGAATGTATTTATTAAATGTTTTTTTGTTTTTTTGGCCAAAACAATTGTTTATACAATTGATGAAAGGATATATTTATAAAAAGTCCTCACATCCCTGTTAAAACAGTTGGTTTTTGTGATGTAAAAAATGTAACAAATATGAATCAGGTCAGAAATGTTGCACCTTTAATCTAAAAATTACAACCCATGCAATGCCACTGAAAACGTCTAGGTTACATATGGTAACCCTCGTTCCCTGAAGGAGGGAACAGAGACGCCACGTCAAGACCAACGAATAGGAATCTCGCTAGAGAGGCCAATCTACTTCGTGTGAAACTAAACAAGCCAATGCACATTGGCGTGCAGTTATTTGCATCAGCTGTTCAGCCACGCAGCACGGGTATATAATGAGCAGAAGGTGCGATTGCACTTCAGTTTTTTGCACTGTGGCTAACAAGGCAGTGCTAGAGGGGATAGCTGCTCTACAATCAAATTTCCAACAATTTAAGTCAGAGATAGTTGAGGCTATCGACAAGAGAATAGATCAGCTCTCGATCACCATTAGAGCTGAACTAACTGCTCTCAAAAAAGATACTGATGTCACTATCTCAGCCATGAAAAGCATGGTGGATGTCCAAGCTAGAACAATGGCGGAGCTCGAACGTAACGCAACTTTTACTTCCGACACGGTCTACCAGCTACAAAAGGACGTTGAAAAGCTAACAAGCAGCGTCTTGCATCTCACAGAGAAATGTACGGATCTGGAAAGTCGCAGTAGAAGGCAAAACCTGCGCATTCTTAATATTAAAGAGGGCAAAGAGACTGGGTAAGCCCTCCGACTTTATTGCGCACCTGCTGAAGAACGCACTCTCGTTGGAAACTCTACCTTTGATTGACCGCGCTCACAGATCCTTGAGAAAACCCTCCGACAATAGCTCATTTCCCCGGGCCTTCATTGCTAGGATGCATTACTTTCATGACTGGCAGGACATCATCCGAAAAGCTGCTCGGCTCAAGTCCATCACCTACAACAGAGAGAAACTTCTGATATTCCGTGACCTCCCAGCGGCCATACTGAAACAACGCGCCTGTTTTAACAGGGCTAAAGACCTGCTTCGAGATCGTCCAGGGGTCCGCTTTGGATTTCTATACCCAGCGAAGTTACGGCTCACACACAACGGAGAAGAAATGTACTTCACAGACCCGGTAAAGGCGTTCGCATTCCCAGAGCAACACTTCGGTGAGGGTAACGTGTCGACATCATAATCTCTCCTTCGATTGAAACTCTATAACCAGGCTAATAGAGTGGGTTGGAGCGCTGTTTGGACAATTACAATCATGCGGGCCCTTTCTTTTTTTTTTTTTTGGGATGTGATTTGTTTAATATGCATTGTGTATAAACTTCACGGTTCGAATCTGTAAAAGACTGAGCTGCCTATGTGTGCAGACGACCATCTATAATACCCATTTAACTGTTCATTGAGCTCCTGATAGTCAGCTAACTTTGGTCAAGTTTATTGTATCTTGGTAAAATTCTGATCTGATGTTCAAGCAAGTTCTCAGGTACGTTGTTCTTTTGTTTTCTCTTTTCAGTTTTGTTTTGATAAAGGATCGAGGGAGGGGATGTTTAATGGGGTTCCGTCTGTGGGTGCGTACCGCGGTGAGGGGAGGTAGCAAACGCAAAATGACTGGGATGGCTGCCACTCAGAGTATGACACCTGACAGAGGGGTGGGAGCGTTGACTTTTTCTTCCTGAAACGTTAAAGGCCTAAACCATCCTGTTAAACAGAGTAAAGTTTTGTGTCATCTAAAATCTATGAACACTGATATTATATTTTTTGCAAGAGACACACTTTAAAAATTATTCTCACTCTAAGTTGAGAGCCAGATGGATAGGTCAGTATTTTCACTCTTCTTTTTCATCCAAGGCTAGGGGTACTGCTGTTTTAATAAGAAAGGGGGTTCCGTTTAAACATAGGGCTATGATTACAGATAAGGAGGGGCGATTTTTCATAGTTGCGGGAGAAATATTTTCAACACCCATAACCTTAGTTATGGGCCAACATTTACGGACCAAATTTTGATGATCCACGCTTTTTTCAAAATGTGTTTTCAAGGATTCCCGATATATCGAGTACTAATTTAATTATAGGAGGAGATTTTAATTGCGTTCTGGACCCATATTTATACAGATCATCTGCTCAACGTGCTTCCCCCTCTAAGTCCAGGGACTTTCTTAACATGTACATTAAAAATTATAATGTTGGTGATGTATGGAGGCTAGCCAATCCAACTGGGAGGGACTACTCCTTTCATTCACAAGTCCACAATGTTTATACCCGTATAGATTACTTTCTAGTTGATTTTAAGTTAATTCCTTTTACGTTCAATGACACTTGTCATAACATTCTAATCT
The DNA here is from genome assembly GCF_965113295.1 of Leuciscus leuciscus. Taxonomy (NCBI): domain Eukaryota; kingdom Metazoa; phylum Chordata; class Actinopteri; order Cypriniformes; family Leuciscidae; genus Leuciscus; species Leuciscus leuciscus. Next base: position 31,451,717 of record NC_138738.1, on the reverse strand, counting down.
CGGACCATAGTCCAATTACATTTGCTCTAAAACTATCAGAAATTGTAACAACTCAACCATTGTGGCGGGCAGACCCCTATTTATTAAAGGACACAAAATTCTGTGAGTATTTGCGTACACAGCTAGAGTTATTTTTTGAAACTAATGATCAATCGAATACTTCCCCTTCTCTCTTATGGGACACCTTTAAAGCTTATTTACGGGGCTGTTTTATCTCCTTTAAGGGTGTAAAAAATAAACAAAATGCAGCTGCTTTACGATCTTTAGAAAGACAGCTTTGTCAATTAGATAATGAGAATGCTACAACACCCTCTTCAGAACTGCACAAGAAAATATTAAATCTTAGATATCAATAAAATAAGATTATATCTGAAAAGTTTTCAAGATCTCTAATGTTTATGAAACAAAAATATTTCGAGTTTGGTGATAAGCCACACAAACTGTTACCTAGACAGTTGCGAAAGCTGGAAAATGACCGTATAATTCATCAGATCAAATCAGAATCCGGGAATTACTTATTTTCTCCTTCAGAAATTAACAATCGTTTTAAACAATTTTATGAATCATTGTATGCTAGTAATACAAGTGATGATCCCTGTCACAGTGTCTGGTTTGTGTTTCCCCAGGTGTCCACTAGAGGTCTCTTCCCCATACTGTCACCATTCACCCTGCAACTGCATTTCCCACGATCCTTTGTCTGTTCTCATCACTCATCATTGCACACAGCTGTTTCTAATTACATTGTTTAGTTTCTGTGTATAAATACCCTGTCTGTTTTAGTCCTTGTCATGGAGTCATTGTATATGGTCACCTCACTTCAAAGTTCTGTGTTCCTTGCCTGTTTCTTGCTATGTTTATTTGTATTTGGATTGCTAACATGGACTTTGAACCTTGCCTGGATGACTTCGAGATGGATTACACTTTAATAAACACCTACTGCCATACTGTATTTGGATCTACCTATTTTCCTGTGTGTCCCCGTGACAGAATGACTCCGTCACCATATAGATCCAGCGGTATGAGTTTTCGTGATTTTTTTCCTCAATCACGAAAAGGGAGAGGAGACAGCGGAATGGGAATCAAGCTGAAGAGGAGGAGCCACGCATGACGTTAGATGAGTGTTATGCTTTGTGTGCTCGTATCAGGGAGGAGAGTGCTGCGCTCCTGGTTAATTCCGGGGAGAGAACAGCACCCAGTCGCTCGCGGACAAGGAGGAAGAAGAAGACTTCCCGTCTCCCTAATGTCCCGGAGGCCGTCCCCGTGCAGCCCGCTGTCGTCCCGGAGGTCGTCCCCGTGCAAGCCGCTGTGGTACCGGAGATCGTCCCCGTGCAGCCCGTGGTCGTCCCGGAGGTCGTCCCCGTGCAAGCCGCTGTGGTACCGGAGGTCGTCCTCGTGCAGCCCGCTGTCGTCCCGGAGGTTGTCCCCGTGCAGCCCGCTGTCATCCCAGAGATCGTCCCGGAGCTACCCACCATCAGTCCTGCCACGGCAAAGAGGGCTGTCTTCCTCTTTTATGCAGTAGCAGTACTGCATGCTTGGAGGAGACACAGCAGGTCTGCCGATCCAGAGACTGTTCACGTCACGTCTGCCGATCCAGAGACTGTTCACGTCACGTCTGCCGATCCAGAGACTGTTCACGTCACGTCTGCCGATCCAGAGACTGTTCACGTCACGTCTGCCGATCCAGAGACTGTTCACGTCACGTCACGTCTGCCGATCCAGAGACTGTTCACGTCACGTCACGTCTGCCGATCCAGAGACTGTTCACGTCACGTCTGCCGATCCAGAGACTGTTCACGTCACGTCTGCCGATCCAGAGACTGTTCACGTCACGTCTGCCGATCCAGAGACTGTTCACGTCACGTCTGCCGATCCAGAGACTGTTCAGACCGTTCACGTTACGTCTGCCGATCCAGAGACTGTTCAGACCGTTCACGTCACGTCTGCCGATCCAGAGACTGTTCAGACCGTTCACGTCACGTCTGCCGATCCAGAGACTGTTCAGACCGTTCACGTCACGTCTGCCGATCCAGAGACTGTTCAGACCGTTCACGTCACGTCTGCCGATCCAGAGACTGTTCAGACCGTTCACGTCACGTCTGCCGATCCAGAGACTGTTCAGACCGTTCACGTCACGTCTGCCGATCCAGAGACTGTTCAGACCGTTCACGTCTGCCGATCCAGAGACTGTTCAGACCGTTCAGGTCACGTCTGCCGATCCAGAGACTGTTCAGACCGTTCAGGTCACGTCTGCCGATCCAGGGACCGTTCAGGTCACGTCTGCTAAGCCAGTGTCTCCTGACAAGATGGCCGCCGCCGAGACTGTTTATCCGGACAAAATAGCCACCGCCGAGCCTGTGTCTCCTGACAAGATGGCCGCCGCTGAGCCGGTGTCTGTCCCTGTCCCTGAGCCGGTGTCTGTCCCTGTCCCTGAGCCGGTGTCTGTCCCTGTCCCTGAGCCGGTGTCTGTCCCTGTCCCTGAGCCGGTGTCTGTCCCTGTTCCGTGGCCGCCCGAGGGGTCGTCTCCGCCGTGGCCGCCCGAGGGGTCGTCTCCGCCGTGGCCGCCCGAGGGGTCGTCTGCTCCGCCCTGGCCGCCCGAGGGGTCGTCTGCTCCGCCCTGGCCGCCCGATGGACTGTCCGCTCCGCCCTGGCCGCCCGATGGACTGTCTGCTCCGCCCTGGCCGCCCAATAGACTCTCTGCTCCGCCCTGGCCACCTGAGGGGAGGTCTGCGCCGTGGCCGCCCGATGGACTGTCTGCTCCGCCCTGGCCGCCCGATGAACTGTCTGCTCCGCCCTGGCCGCCTGAGGGAAAGTCTCCGGCCCCGCCAACCCGATGGGTCGTCTGCTTCGCCCTGGCCGCCGGCTAAGCCGTCACCTCCTGTTCCTGTTCCCTTTCATGGACCTGGCCCTCCATCCCTCCCCCTGATCCTCCACCGTTCCACCTCCCTCCTGGACTCTTGTTTTGGTTGTTTTTTGTGGGTCTTGGAGCGTCTGGTAGCCGCTCCGTAGAGGGGGGGTTATGTCACAGTGTCTGGTTTGTGTTTCCCCAGGTGTCCACTAGAGGTCTCTTCCCCATACTGTCACCTTTCATTCTGCAACTGCATTTCCCATGATCCTTTGTCTGTTCTCATCACTCATCATTGCACACAGCTGTTTCTAATTACATTGTTTAGTTTCTGTGTATAAATACCCTGTCTGTTTTAGTCCTTGTCACGGAGTCATTGTATATGGTCACCTCACTTCAGAGTTCTGTGTTCCTTGCCTGTTTCTTGTTTTGTTTATTTGTATTTGTATTGCTAACATGGACTTTGAATCTTGCCTGGATGACTACGAGATGGATTACACTTTAATAAACACCTACTGCCATACTGCATTTGGATCTACCTATTTTCCTGTGTGTCCCCGTGACAATCCCTCCATCATGGAGACTTTTTTAAACAGCTGTAATGTACCAACGCTAGACCAGGAGGATGGATCATTTCTTGGAGCTGATCTAACATTAGATGAGTTAAAGAGCACTATAAAGTCACTTAAGGCAGAAGTTCCCAAACTTTTTGCCTCGGGGGCCCCCCCTATACATATGGGTCACATCATAATCCCAGATATTCCCCTGCAACTGACAGCCAGAATTCATCCAACGGAGTTGAGACAAAGGCTGCTCGCAGGGTCCTGTCACTGGATAGGTCCAGCAGTGAGTCCTGTAGTCCTGATGACAGGTTGCTGCCAGTGGTGGTGGCAATAAACGGCTGCCGGATCCCTTCGTTGTTTTCGTTTTTCTCTTCCTGAAAGTACCGCTTTAAATATCCAATAAGTCTGCGTAAATGATTAGTTATCAATGTTTTTGTCCCGTCATCCAGAAGCAGCTCATTCTCCTCAATAAATTCATGTAGTCCATCAAACATCTCCACACTTCCTTTTTCTATTTGCGCTGTGCATCGCTCCATCTTCTTTACAAATCCGATTACTTTGTCGGCAAATGACATAATGTTGGTATTGTGGCCTTGCAGTGACATGTTAAGTCCATTCAGTCTATCAAAAATATCTGCCAGGTTTGTCAGGAATGTAGGATCTGTCAGACTTTCTGCATAGGGAGACTGTATATCCAATAAGAATAGTCGCACTTGAACTTCATCTCTCATTTCAAAAAGACGCCGCAATACTTTACCTTGCGACAACAACCTGACCTCAGTGTGCAACAGTAAAGATTCATGTTCAGATCTCATTTCTTTGCACATAACAGCAAACAGTCTCATATTGATGGGACATGCTTTTATTACGTTAACAATTTTAATTACTGTTAGAAGCTCATTATCAAGGGCCTTGGAAGCAAGAGCTTCCCTGTGTATAAAACAATGGGTGAATCTTACGTGTGGTGCAACTGCTTGTATCTTCGCCTTTAGACCCTTATGCTTATGACCCATCATAGCACCAGCTCCATCCGTACACACGCCCACACAGTTATCGAAACTCAGTCCCGCTTCCTGCATCTTACTATCAAGTTTGTTGAATATATCCTGTCCTGTGCATGTCCCATCCAGCGTAGTGCAAAATAACATATCTTCGTGTAGTTTCCCCTCATAGCAGTATCTGACAAATATGAGCAGCTGTGCTGCATTTGATATATCTGTCAATTCATCAAGTTGTAGGGAAAATTTTCCGGATTTTTTTATACGATCAATAAGCTGAATCTTTATGTCGTTTTCTATGTCATCTATTCGTCGGGCAACGGTGTTATCTGACAGTGGGACCTGTTTAAGCTGACTCGCTATTTTTTCATTATCCATAGCTTGACACATGGCTATTGCTGCAGGGAGAATGAGCGTCTCGCCAATTGTGTGTGGCTTCTTAGATTTTGCAATGAGGTATGAAACTTCATAAGATGCAGCCTGGAGTTTGGTAGTTGTTGTAGTCTGTGTAGTCAATACTTGCTTTTGACCACGCAAATCTTGCTCTTTGCGACGGAAAAAAACGATTGTTTTATTAATGTGTGTTGGGTGTTTGGTGTGTAAATGTCTCTTCATTTTCCCCGGCTTCAAACTGTCATTTGCTAGTACCTCCGTACACATTACACATTGTGGACGTGCATCCCCATCAACCAGGAGACGCGTAAATCCATACCGAATGTAATCGTCTTGATATCTCCTTCGCTTTGCTGAATTTAAGTGGGTCTGCGAATGCTTGCGTTTCCCTCGCATTTTCACTGGCACCACTGTATCCCCCGCCAGGCTATGCACAGTTCCCACGGGTCTTTCGATCTGCCTTGGATATGTAAGCTTAGCGTTAAGTTCTGCCAGGAAGACTCAATCAGCGCGTCATGAATTAACTCACTTCTAACCAATCATGTGTTAACACTCTCAGTATAAAAGAATGGTACTTACATCCGTCTGAGTTCGCAGATACTGACGGCGCCAATTACCTCCATCCTCCCCAACCACCTCCAAGATGGTCCTTTCCCTCCATCCTCCCCACCACCACCAGGATGGTCCCTTCCTTTGCCTCCAGGGGGTCGGCTGCGCCCCTGCCTTCATCTTCAGGCGGGATTTGCAGATTCCGTTACCCTCGCATTGCTTGCTAAGGACGGGGCCTACGCCAAAGACTATGCTTGCTGAGCTATTAATAAATGTACTCGTTATATCATTTTATCTCCCGAGTCTTTCTGGTAGAACTGCCTCCACAGGTTTTGCCTCCTCTAGCCTCGGTGTGTCATTGTTAGATTTCGGTTCATCTGTGTTTGCTCCAGTTATTTTAGGCATAGAATCAACGATTATATTTTTACGAATCAACCAACGATCCATCTTATTTTCTACACTCTGAAAAGTTTTGCTAGCTGCTAGCGAGTATTATTACCAGTTGAAACAAGAAAGGCTATCTCAGCTTTTAAAACTGTGATCGCCCCCTAGTGACAATTAAGGCAAAATACAAAAATTGGCATTAACCAGAATAACCAAACATAATTTTCCCTCTCAGCTTTTCACTCGCGCCCCCCAGTGGTAACGTCACGCCCCCCTTAAGGGGCGGGCCCCACACTTTGGGAACCACTGACTTAAGGGAGGTAAATCCCCCGGCCCCGACGGAATCCCTTGCGAGGTATATAAATCATTTAACTATCTATTGGGGCCCTATATCCTTAAAATGTTCTCCCAGGCTCTGGAGGTGGGACGACTGCCTCAGTCGTTTAATGAAGCGGTTATCACAGTCCTACCCAAGAAGGGCAAAGACCCTGAGGAGGTTTGGGGGGTATAGGACAATTTCTCTCATTAATGTGGGCCAAAAAATTTTTGCAAAGACATTAGCCATTAGACTTACGCTTTTAGGAAAATTTGTGAAACCTGATCAGACAGGCTTTGTTTCAGGTCATAGCTCTTTTAGTAATCTTCGTCGCTTGTTTAATATTTTATACTCTTCCCAGACCAATCGGTCTGATCTGGTGATTTTGTCCTTAGACGCTGAAAAGGCATTTGACCAGGTAGAGTGGCCTTACCTCTTCACTCTACTACAGAAATTCCATATAGGTAATAAATTCATCACTTGGCTTAAAATTCTATATAACAATTCTAGAGCGCGTATACTTACAAATAGAATTTTGTCACCATCTTTTACTTTATTTAGGGGTACTCAACAAGGTTGCCCGCTTTCTCCCCCTCTGTTCGCATTGGCCATTGAGCCTCTAGCGGAAGCCATTCGCTCTGATGAGAGAATTCATGGGCTCCATACTAAAACCACTATAAATAAAATGTCTTTATATGCGGACGATGTCTTACTGCATGTGACTAAACCTGCGTCTAGTATCCCTGTAATGTTAGAAGTGATAGAACAATTTGGTTCATTCTCAGGCTACAGAATTAATCTAAATAAAAGTGAACTCATGCCAGTTGGGCTTAATGATCTTTCACAAATTTACCCAGTTCGGTTTAAAATAGCTAAAGATAGATTTACTTATTTAGGAATTGTTGTAACTAGGAAGTTTAGCTCTTTACGAGAAGCCAACTATGCCCCCCTTTTAGAAAAATTGAAAAGAAATATTCAGTTCTCTTTAAATATACCTATCTCGTTAATAGGTAGAATCAGAGCCATAGAGAGAGAGAGTTGCGACACTCTTTGATGTCGCCGCTATGGCTGTCACGTGGTTCATGTAAGCCCCAATAGTTCCAAAACGTACGCTGGCTGTCATGTTCTTCTATGGGACAGACAGCAGCGATTGCATTATTGAACGGTAAATATAAAATAAAACACACACCCAAGTACTTTTTCAGCTGTTATTGCATTATTGCATTTTGTTAATGTCAGTTTTGCATTTGGAGATAAGTTTTAAGCTATATTTTTGGAGGGAAAAGCTTAGTGTTCATGTTCGCATGGGTAGTAGCACTGGCTTTAGCGGCTCTAACTTAACTTTTCCATATCATTCATCTGATGATGGACGTCTCATGATATTTATTTTAGCACAACTGGGCTGTATTAGGCTATTGATTCCCGTGATTTTGCTTATAAATTTTGATTCAGCCATTAGCCTACCTTCGTGATCACGCAGAGGTCTGCCGTGGCGGTCCGTTCAGAATTCGCTTAGAAGCTATAGCTCACTTCTTCTGATGAAAGTGGCCACCCCCAGGACCACAACGTGAAACATGATCATGTTAAGACTAAGAATATTATTTTAAGATTAAGGCCATACACATTATCAAAACTATAACAGATTAAAAACGAATTTTAGCATGGCTGATACAAATGAAGGTTTTCAAATAAAATATTTTTTATTAAACAATGACAGACAACAAAAATGTGTGCTTGTGTGTGTGAACAAGAAAAACAAAAACCAGGGGCAGGTGATCCATGAAACAGACAGGACTGGTGATGGCCATAACAATGCTAAAGGTCCAGCATTGTTCTCACAAGCCGCTTCACTCAAGACAATAATAACATAATGAAAAGTTAGTATATCCCAAAAAATTAAATTAAATAAAAGTTGCTATAAAGGTGGTAGCGATTCATTACCGAACTCTTAGCTGACGAAGTCGCGCTAGCTAACTAACGTTAGCTAGCAGGCAGTGCTTGAAAATTGGTTGAAACAACCAACATAAAATATAAATAATTACGCTGTGCATGTACAAATGAAGACCAGTATAAGCATCGCAAAGGGCCTCTGATACAATATAGACAGTTGACAATTCAAAAGAGGTCGATATTTCGGCAACTTAACTCTGGAACAACTCGACGCGCAGCAATGTAAGTGAATGGTGTCCAACGCCCAAATGACAGTGTTTGGAACTATTCCGATCTTCATATCCCGGAAGTAGGCGGTTAAAAGCGCCGCCATTATTTACAACGGAGGTCTATGGGAGTGTCGCAACTCTCTCTCTCTATGGCTCTGGGTAGAATAAATGCCATCAAGATGGTCTTTCTCCCGCAACCATTATATCTGTTGCAAAACACCCCTTTATTTCTCTCCAAATCCTTTTTTAAGCAACTTGATTCTACTATCTTACCCTTTATTTGGAATTATAAAAACCATAGAATTAAACAACTACATCTTTCCAAACCCAGAAAGGTGGGGGGTCTTGCTTTTCCGGACTTCCGCTGCTATTACTTGGCGGCTAACCTCAGAATTATTTCAATAATATTAAATGATAAAAGTGTACAACTGGACTGGCTCAGATTAGAACAGGATGAATGTACCCCCTATGATCTTGGTGCTGTGATTCTTTCACCAACAAGCTGTAAAAAAGAAATCTACAGATGCAGCCCCGTCATTAGCAGTGTGATTCGTATTTGGAAACAAATCAGAACTCATTTTGGGGTGGAGACGTTACCTTTATCAATTCCCATAGCTGACAATCCTTCTTCTATACCCTAAAAGGTTTTCAGCAATGGAGAGATTCAGGAATTCACGCAGTAAGGGATCTGTATCAAGATGGTACATTCGTCTCCTTTGAAAATTGTCGGGAGAAATACAAACTTCATAGAAGTAATCTTTTTAGGTTCTTGCAAGTCAGGAACTATGTACAATCTTACTTAAACAGGTTCTCTACAATTAGCCCTTCTTGTCTCATCACCTGCCTTAATTACTATTTCGGTAAAGGGAAAATGATTTCCTGCATTTATAATACCCTCCAGGCCTCCCAATTGCCTGCTACATCTTCAATCAAGAGTTTATGGGAGGAAGAATTAGGGTCAGAGATTTCTGATGAGTTATGGGCGGATTAATAGATGCTCTATAAACTCCAGACATTGTCTCATCCAGTTCAAAATCTTGCATAGACTACACTAAAACAAAATTATCCTGAATTTCCAGGGGTCTCTCCAAAGTGTGACAGATGCAGGACAGCAGATGCGACCCTGCTTCACAGTTATGCGTTATTTCCCAGTCTTCAAAACTTTTGGTGCAAGATTTTCAATGTCATCTCTGAAATCACGAATCAATATATTGAACCAGATGAGTTTTTAATTGTGTTTGGGGTTTCAGGACATGAGCTCTGTTTGTCCAAGTCTCAACAACGATTTTTTTCCTATGGACTTTTAACAGCCAAAAAGCTTATTTTAACTTTCTGGAAAAGCAAATTGCCGCCTTCTTTCCAGCTTTGGCTTGACGAACTCACAAATACTCTTCATCTGGAACGTATACGGCTCCATCTAAGGAATAAAAGACAACAGTTTGCTAAAATTTGGGAACCCTTCATAAGGTATTTAGGTGGAGGAGACTTGGAGGAAAGAGATGTTGACTCAATTTGAGTTGTATGCATAAGGAAAAGATGGAGGATCTTCAGATTTAAATTATATTAAGCCTTTCAGTACTCTTTATATTTCTCCAATAAACAAAAAAAAAAAAAAAAAAAAAAACAATGTTCGAGAGAAGCACGTTCAGATAATTAATCTAATCATTATGGGAGGAGCTCATCCAGTCAACTCAATTAACATCAAGAGGTATACATACAGCAGTTTTTACTGCTGTTCTATGACAGTTTTCCAGTATCCCTCCACCACCCCATCTCCTCACTTACTAGTCCTATCCCAAACCTGGGATGGGGGAGTACTCTGGGTTCAGGCCAAATTCCGAGCTCGGAGCCCTCCCTCGGATAGCACGCCAAATACACATAGACTTTACACTATCTAATTATATTTAAGTGTGAACTCGTGAATAATGTATCTTTTGTAATTGGGGAGCATTGCACATAGCAATTGGGCATTTGAAAACACAGTGTGAGTGCTTGGTGACACTGAACAACAATTTCCTGGTGTTTCTGAACTTGAGGAGAACTTACAGTGAGAGCCCTTACCAAACTTAGAACCACAGGGCTGGAACCCTTTCTTCTTTCTGCAGGCGGAGAGAGAAATGCAGTGGAGCATCCGCGTGTCAGATCACACACTTCTTCTTCCGTTCCTCGGGGTGGGGCGGACGATTTCTAGCCACCGTGGCCACAAGTGAATGCTTCTCCCATGATCCGGACCACCCAACCTCGGATGTTGCTCGCTGAGAGCAGGTCTCATATTCTTAGTGTGTGTCTAGCTGTCACCCCATCTCCTCCAAAATCTCTGCCTGGTATGCTGACAGTAAAGTCACTGCATCATCCATGTCTAAGTCGAGGTGGTCAGAGTTGGCATCGCCCTCTGCGTCTTTGTCACCAGGTCCTTCCTCCTCCTGTGCGAGATGGCCTATCCGGGCAGAGGAGGCACATCCAGGGATTCGGCTTCCATCATGTCCGCTCAGCTCGTAGTAGCTTGCGTATGATGGTCAGTAGCAATAGATTTTGCGGCAGCTCCGGACAGACACAGATCTTGTTGGTGAGCCACCACCACTCTCAGCCTTCTCTCCAAAATATCACCGGCATTGACGCACAGTAATCACATGTTTTGGATCTGCTAGCGACATTTGAGCGTATTTTGGACCCATACACACGACGCACGTTTGGTGAGGATCCCTGACCAAGATGGTTGCTCCACATGACGATGGACACGGGCGAGATGCAACCTCCCTGCTCATTCCCTTTGGCGGGGGTAATGACCATCGACACAATGGCTGAAGAGTGAAAGAGTAATCCTAAGACTCGTCACAACACGTTAGTCTGGTTCACGTAGGATAGTTAGCTCTTCTAACGGCTCGCCTTAACGTGTGAAGCCTGACTTGACGCCACTAAAGATCCTACCGTCTTAATTTAATATGCGATAGTCCGAACAGAATAGCTCGGACACTATTCAGAATTTTTGCGATGTCACTCAACACAATCCAATCCAACTGCTGTTGCGTTCTGTGGCGTAATCCAATGACGGTCCACCTGTTGAGCAGTTTAGCGAAATCACCAGCTGCAAATTCGGATGTGCTGAGAGAGCTTGTAGTCCCACACAGGCGGAAAGCGTGAACAATCTTGATAGGGATCGACCTGAGTGATATAGATGGGTCAAAGACAGACGTGGTGTTACAGGAGCTTCCGTAGTTGGTCACGGCCAAAGCAATTCCCGATTATAGTGAAACACAGAGTGAAGTTAGAAAAAGAACCCGTGTTCGCCTCTCAGCCTGGAGTAGCCAATGAAGACTGTTAAAAAAGAAATCATCATTGCCAGACTTGATTGGTAACTGCAGGCTGAGACGCGAACACGGGTTCTTTTTCTAACTTCACTCTGTTTCACTATGAAAGCTCAAATCATCTCAAACTGGTTTAATGAACTGACAATGAGTTCACTATACTCAAATAGCCTCCACAGTCACCAGATCTCAATCCAATAGAACACCTATGGGATGTAGTGGAAGAGGAGATTCGTATCATGGATGTGCTGTGCAGCCGACAAATCTGCAGCAACTGCGTGATGCTATCATGTCAATATGTTTCCAGCACCTTGTTGAAGCTCTGTCAATGACTTAAGGCAGTTCTGACGGCAAAAGAGGATCTAACCCGGTACTAGCAAGGTGTAAGTAATAAAGTGGCCAATGATTGTGTATGTAATGTATTATATTTTAGATATTATAAAAGTCTCTCTCTCTCTCTCTCTCTCTCTCTCTCTCTCTCTCTCTCTCATATTGAAAAGCAATCAAAACAACATAATGTGATGCCACAGGACTGTACCAACCAACGACACATCTGGAAAACCCAGTGCAGGAAAGGAATAGGATTCCAACACTAGAGAACAATGCAACAAATTCCACGACCAGGGACAGGCCACATCTGGCTCAAGGATGAGGACAGCTCAAAGACCCCTGCTGGACTGGTCAGTTCCTGGTGGACATTTCTAATTTCTCTCTTTCCAGGAATACATTAGGAGAACCCCTAAACAGATTATACAGTTGGCTTCACATGCTGCCTGCAGAAATATTATTTGGAACAGAGAATAGTCTTACACAATGCCCAAAGAGGCTTCACAGTAATGTAAAAAAAAAAAAAAAAAAAAACATAAAAAAAAAAAACACACATGTATTTTTCAAAACCATGAAAAGTGATGACCTAATTAACTAAGTAGGCCTAATGGACTAAATAAAACTCACATTTGAGAGAAATGTACATTTGTGAGAACATTTCTCAACAAATTACTTAATTTCAGTGCTTTTAACCAAAAGGGACTGTATTCATGTTCTGCTGTTCGGCAGCACAGGAAATGGAATCTTCGGAGCAGGAAGTACTCATCCTAGTGAGCGAACAGGCCAGTTTAAGCACATGCTGTCAGAGACCCATGATGCACCTCCCTTCAGCACTGATGAGAAATTCTTTTTCCTCTCTTTTAGAGATCATTTTCTCCACTCACCGCTTTTTCTGTGCTCTCTCTCTCTCTCTCTCTCTCTCTCTCTCTCTCTCTCTCTCTCTTTGCTCTTCGTCCTTTGCTCTCTCATAGGTACGCCTGTAGTGTCTTCTAAAGAGAGCACGTTTTCATCATTTGCAGTTTCCTGCGATTGTTCTCTACTGGGCCAGCAGAGCCCCATCAGGGCCGTGGCGTTATCTGGGAAAAAGGTGGAATGTTAAATCACAGCCTTTCCTGTCTGTCAGCGGGAACCCCAGCCAAACACCACAGCCATAGACAGGGCCGCCCATGAACTCTGACCTTCATAATGAAGCCCAGGGGAAGAGGCTGGTGCGTTAGTATCGCAGACCGCAATAATCCGCAGCTCTTAATAATTCTTCAACCAGGACAGAAGACGGACAAAAGAGCCAACTGAATCACTGACTTTTTTTTTGAGGGATTAACAGATGCACCACACATCCTTTTTCGGTCAGACTAGTTGTGTTCTTATCACTTGCTGCAAACACTACGGTCATAAATAAAATTAATTGTGTAACTTTTTTTTTTTTTTTAATCGGACATACAAACGCCATCTGGTGAGAGAGAGATTCTCTAGCGTTGTGTGCAGGCAGTTTACAAACAGCTGCTGAGATGGAAAGCGGCTGTAACACATTTACATCTTGAATTCTCTCTCCTTTCACACACACACACACACATTTAGGGTTAGCTAATATCAAAGCTTTTATAATCGAAGCTTTACTCACTGTCTGAGAATTTCCCATACTGCCTTTGGAGAAGAGTAACACGCATTCCATAACAGTTTTTTTCTTCAGTTTTTTTTTTCTTCATATGTTTCATCTGCCGTCTGCTCTTTGTCTTTAGCACCTTTGTTCTTTCAAGACATTGGGTGGTAAAAAGTCTCTAAATTATGTAAGATTCGACAACTCTGACACATTATTTGTTTTTATCGTTTAAGTGAAGACAGATGTTTAGAACTGGCTTGTGCTCAGAACTCTTACAACACAACATGTTTAATGTTTTTAGCTCTGCAGCACAGCTCAGAAAACTCAGTGTCATAACACACAGTGCAAGGTGAACTCCTTGAAAGGGTGGGAAAAATCCTTCCCAGAGTCCTTCAGGTCATTTAGAGCCAGGAAGGATAAGGAGGGTAGCTGGGAAAGGTTGAGAAGCTACAGACACACACACTTGCATGCATACACATGCACACTGGGGCATGATGAAGGAGCCTCCTGCCAGCGTGTTGCCGTCACTGTGGGCGAGGCCCGAGGAAGGTCATGGGCCTGGTGGGGTTGCTCAGCTCGCGGTGGACGCGCTGTAAAGTCTGCCCTGGGAATCGGGCGGAGATTGAACAGATTTAGCCCTAGCTATATTCACTTCCCCGGGAAACAAGAAATATTTACCTCCCTGTAGGGCAGTTGGGGGATGGGGTGGAGAAGGGGTGGAGAGGGGGTGGGGTTTTACTGGAGACAGACTCACTGACCCAGAACCTTGCGTGTCTGCTGAAGTCGTCGCTACCTCAACCAGTTCGTCATCCTCCCAGATCCTTCAGGAATAATTATCTCCATCTCTCACCATGCTTACCATATGTTGCTTCATGCTAAGCTTTTATGGCATCCCAGCAGCCATTGTTATTCGCAGCACATTTCAACGGACTACTTTGATTTATTTAATGAGAAACACCGGTTGAGCTGTATTGGACAAAAAAGTGGAAAGTTCAGACTCCCACATCGCTGGGATCTTTTATTTCTGCACTTCACAATGATCACAATACACTTTACATATTAGTGATTCGCACCACTAATTTGTCGTTTAGCTTGGACTTTAATCCAAAGCGATGTACAGGGCAGAAAATGAAGCACCCAACTAACCAACCCAAAAATAAATAAATTTTGACATCATATCTACCCACTGTTTTTTCTGAAATCATTCTCTTCCTTTTTAGAGTCACACTTAATAATTAAAGGGTTATTTCACAAAAGAATTTAAACTTTCATCATTTATGATCATCATGTCATTCCAAACCCATAAGACTTTTGTTCATCTTGATTGCAACCCAAGATTTTAATGAAACACGAGAGATTTCGGCCCCTTAATTAAGTCATTTCCCCCAAAACATTGACGCTTCAAAGAGATTGCAAATCGCTCAGTTTGTATGGATTTCTTTTGCCAAGTCTTTGTGAACTTTTTGAAGCATCAAATTGAATGACAGAAATCTTTCAGGTTTCATTAAAAATATCTTCATTTGTATTTTGTAGATGACAGTCTAATTGGTTTGGAAGGACATGAGGGTGAGTAACTGATGAAAGAGTTTTCATTTTAGGGTGAACTATCCCTTTAGGAATGGAAGAGGGGTGAAAGAATGAAGCCACTTATGGGTACGGAAAGTATTCAGACCCCCTTTAATTTTTCACTCTTTGTTATATTGCAGCCATTTGCTAAAATCATTTAAGTTCATTTTTTTCCTCATTATTGTACACACAGCACCCCATATTGACAGAAAAACACAGAATTGTTTACATTTTTGCACATTTATTAAAAAAGAAAAACTGAAATATCACATGGTCCTAAGTATTCAGACCCTTTGCTGTGACACTCATATATTTAACTCAGGTGCTGTCCATTTCTTCTGATCATCCTTGAGATCATTCTACACCTTCATTTGAGTCCAGCTGTGTTTGATTATACTGATTGGACTTGATTTAGGAAAGCCACACACCATAGGGATCTCCCAGTCACGTGACCCCTAGCCGCGTGTCAGCTATTTTGACGGAATACATCCGTCAGCTACTCAGTGGCAATGGATCTATTATTAGGGGTGGGTAATATATTAGAGAGTATATTATTATACTAATAATATAATTATTAGTATAATTATTTTATAATTAGCCTAAATATTGCAATACTTTGTGCTACAGTATTGATATAATTGCGTGCGCAAAATATCTCGATACTGAACAGAATCGATTTTTCCCCCCCACCACTAACTTAAGTTATCTATTATTAGCACAGTGGCCGTCAGCTAACTCTTCACCACATGTCATCGCACTTATTAGCATCACAAAAAGATATATATACAAGTATATACAAGAGGAAGATAAAGGAATTAGGAATCATAGATCCATATGAAGCACCACAAGTTCTTTTTACAGGCATTAACGTTAAATGTGTAGAAAAACTTCCTGACATTGAGTTCGGTGACATTTCCTTCGGATGAGACGTAAAACCGAGGTCCTGACTCTCTGTGGTCATTAAAAATCCCATGGCATTTCTCGTAAAGAGTAGGGGTGTAACCCCGGTGTCCTGGCCACATTCTACCCATTGGCCCTTACCAATCATGGCCTCCTAATAATCCCCTTACATTGAATTGGCTCTATCACTCTCTCTCCTCTCTCCACCTATAGCTGGTGTGTGGTGAGCGCACTGGCGCCGTTGTACTGTGGCTGCCGTCGCATCATCCCAGTGGATGCTGCACACTGGTGGTGGTTGAGGAGAGATCCCCAGATATGATTGTAAAGCGCTTTGGGTGTACAGTAGTACATATGAAAGCGCTATATAAATGCCTCATTCTATTCTATTCTATTCTACCTTATTCACTTCCCATCACGCTACACCGGAGCTTCATTAAAAGCATACAAAAGCTTAGCAGGCTATCGGTTTACATTTACATTACATTTATTCATTTAGCAGACGCTTTTATCCAAAGCGACTTACAAATGAGAACAATAGAAGCAGTTAAACTAACAGTAGGACAACAATATGCAAGTGCTATGACCCTTCTCAGTTTAATCTAACGCAGATTTTTTTTTTGTTTTTTTTTTTGTTATAGAACAGAATAGAATAGAGTTCTAAAATTGTCATGGACAATAACATGGACAAAATTGTCATGGACATAACCGGTTGTCATGGACATGTTACAAAAACTGAATAGACGTAAAAAGTCAAGTAACCTTGTATAATTTCATCTAAACTTTATTGTATATTTTACATGCACTTTTATAATTTGTTTACATTGTACTTCTTGTACCTTATATCACAAACAGTTGGAAGCCAAACACCGCCATCAGCGTTTTGCCTGTTTATTGCCGTCAACCACTTGTTTCTCCGTTTTGTTTCTTTTGGGATACGGTATAAAGATATTCCTTTTGTATGATCACGTATCTGATCGCATCAAACTGCACAGTGTCGCTCGGGCATGATAGGAATATTTCGCGACGAGCTGTAGTATCACGAGTATCACCGGCGGTTTAGCATTTTCTATTCCGTCATGATGGCTGCTCCAAATGGCGTGACGTCAAGCGGGACGTCCCTATATAAGACCTTACAGCTCACAGTGCATGTCAGAGCAAATGAGAATCATGTGGTCAAAGGAACTGCCTGAAGAGCTCAGAGACAGAATTGTGGCAAGGCACAGATCTGGCCAAGGTTACAAAAAACATGTCTGCTGCACTTAAGATTCCTAAGAGCACAGTGGCCTCCATAATCCTTAAATGGAAGACGTTTGGGACGACCAGAACCCTTCCTAGAGTTGGCCGTCCGGCTAAACTGAGCTATCGGGGGAGAAGAGCCTTGGTGAGAGAGGTAAAGAAGAACCCAAAGATCACTGTGGCTGAGCTCCAGAGATGCAGTCGGGAGATGGGAGAAAGTTGTAGTAAGTCAACCATCACTGCAGCCATCCACCAGTCGGGGCTTTATGGCAGAGTGGCCCGACGGAAGCCTCTCCTCAGTGCAAGACACATGAAAGCCCTCATGGAGTTTGCTAAAAAACACCTGAAGGATCTCTGGTCTGATGAGACCAAGATAGAACTTTTTGGCCTTAATTCTAAGCGGTATGTGTGGATAAAACCAGGCACTGCTCATCACCTGTCCAATACAGTCTCAACAGTGAAGCATGGTGGTGGCAGCATCATGCTGTGGGGGTGTTTTTCAGCTGCAGGGACAGGACGACTGGTTGCAATCGAGGGAAAGATGAATGCGGCCAAGTACAGGGATATCCTGGACGAAAACCTTCTCCAGAGTGCTCTGGACCTCAGACTGGGCCGAAGTTTCACCTTCCAACAAGACAATGACCCTAAGCACACAGCTAAAATAACGAAGGAGTGGCTTCACAACAACTCCGTGACTGTTCTTGAATGGCCCAGCCAGAGCCCTGACTTAAACCCAATTGAGCATCTCTGGAGAGACCTGAAAATGGCTGTCCACCAACGTTTACCATCCAACCTGACAGAACTGGAGAGGATCTGCAAGGAGGAATGGCAGAGGATACCCAAATCCAGGTGTGAAAAACTTGTTGCATCTTTCCCAAAAAGACTCATGGCTGTATTAGATCAAAAGGGTGCTTCTACTAAATACTGAGCAAAGGGTCTGAATACTTAGGACCATGTGATATTTCAGTTTTTCTTTTTTAATAAATGTGCAAAAATGTCAACAATTCTGTGTTTTTCTGTCAATATGGGGTGCTGTGTGTACAATAATAAGGGGAAAAAAATTAACTTAAATGATTTTAGCAAATGGCTGCAATATAACAAAGAGTGAAAAATTGAAGGGGGTCTGAATACTTTCCGTACCCACTGTACGTCGATCTCCAGTCTTGTCACATATTGAAATGCCTTAGAAATGAATGTGAAGCTTGCTGAAATTAGAAGAAAGGAGCACCGTATGAATATAAACAGTCCAATAGACTGCATTTAGAGAATGTAATGGATGGAGTGATTAGACAATTGAAATTAAGATGCATTTTATGCAGTAAATGTATTCAATGAATGTCTGTGATGTGTATTTGTCTCTTCAGGGCAATTACTACAACAAACTCCAGTGGTTTAGCTGTGGCAAGGTTCCAGACTTATGTACACAATAAGTGCATTGTATCAAACTATTACTTTTTAATGTTAGTACATAGTAGTGAAAGACACGTAATATAAAGTGGGTCTGATATATATATATCTTTTCTTTTTTTTTCACAAAATATAATGCATGTTTGGTTTTTATTTATAAATGAATTGACTACATTGACTATATTGTCACTGACCATTCTTTAGAAAGCTAAATGAAACATTACTTAATTTTTCGCGTTAAACTAATTTTAATTAACATTTAGTCAAAATTTTGTCAGACCTAAAAATACGTCAAATTTTTTCTTAATTTTTTCTTAAGCTTTCCACAGACCCCCAAGCACTCTCTTGTGGCCCCCTGCCTCCAGTCTGAAACACCTGCTGTAGGCTACATCACTTCAGTGTCATGTGACAGAAGCCACACGCAGCCAACGCATCAGGCTGAAGGCTGGCTCACGAGCCGTCTGTGTCACTGGGTGGTTGAGTGGGCGAGCGACTGCTAGGTTTATGTGACCTGAGCAGCGCCTGTGCTCTGCTCCGGGATCTGAGAGGATGGAAGGCGGCCAGATGACTTGGAGTCTCTGAGCCAGATGTCCAGATGTTCCCGCTTGTCTCTGGTCCTTCTCTCTCACCTCTTCAGATAAGAACACCCATCTGAAGTCAAGGCTTTGTGAGAACGTTTGCTCTGTAAATGGAGATTTGAATGAAATCGTAGATTGAAGGATTACCCTTACAAAAAATAAGTATACTTCAAGTTCATTTTATTAAGTATACTTAAGTAAAGTTCCAGTATTTTTTAAGTATACTTTATTTAGTAAGTAAACTAATTTCAAAATAGTATACTTGTGAGCGTGCAATTCCACTTTTTAGCATTTAAAAGTATACTTTTAGGGATACTTTAAGTGTATCAGTGGTAAACTTTGAGTAGACAAACTACATTTTTTGTTTCTGCAACTATACTACAAGTGAACTTATAGGTATTCTAATAAATTACTAGTTAAATACTTTAGTTTATGAAAGTAGCTACACTTTGAAGTATATTCTCAGTCAACTATAGTTTAGTAGTTTTATGCTGCACTCCAAAAATAAAAAGATTTTTTGTTGACACAACTAACTGGACAGTGGATCTGTAGTTCCCAGCATGCTTTGCATGCATTAGGAGAGTACATTTTGAAGTTAACTGTTATTTTATGTGTTATGTTGGCGATTTAGAAGAGTTTCTGTTATGTTTTTGAGTTTTGTTACCATTGTGCAGAAGAGTGGTGCTTGAGCTCAGCCGGTGGGCAATTGCATGACGTCCATGATATGTGTTGATGAGCAAAAACTGTGCTAATGCCTGACATTAAAATCATATTACTTTCTCATCCTATAAGTTGAATATAATAATAAGCAAAATTGTCTTAATTAGTATGACACAAGAACTTGAATGTATTAAGTTGGTTCAACAAAACATTATTTGTTTAAATTGACTAATTGTGTGGAAAAGTTTTCCTTAATTTAATTGTTCATTGAACAAACAGTTTTTATTTAAGTGAACTCATCATACTTATATTTTTGTCCTTTAATCATATACTGCTATGAAAAAAAGTATAGGCCAAATATACTTTAATTTTGGCCTACACTTTATTTTACAGTACGTGTACTTACAGTGCCACCCAAGAAAATACAGGTAATATAAGGTAACTACATGGGTTAAGGTTTAGGGGTAGGTTCAGGGTTAGTGCATAACCCAGTTATTGTAATTGCTATAAAAATAGAATGTACATGGGAAACAGGACTGTAAAATAAAGTGCTATCAACTTTTCTGTCTGTATAAGTAAGCATATTTCTGAGAAGTACATAAAAAGTAGACATAAGTTTAAACATTTTTTTTAAAGAAGTATAATGATAGCGCACTTGAATAAACATGTTTTTTTTAAGGTATAGTTGTCAAGTCATTTTTTTTAAATCACTTATTCAATTCATTGTATGAAAGACGGACACAAAAATATGTATTGTGAAGCATAAACTAGGGAAGTCCATGCTTGCGGAAATGTTGTGTCCAGGAAACATTAGCAGCAGAAAAATAGAGAATAAAAAGATGAGCTGATAATCCACTTGCTGGCCTGTTCAAGGTTCAAGACGAGTTCAGCTACAGTGTGAGTGGTGGAAATGTCCACCTTGATTTATTCTGAATGGATACATTTCTGTCAAACCTTCAAGTGTGGCAGGTATATTGATGCAGCTGTTCTCTGTGATTCTATGGGCATATCTACAGTAGATCTTTGCTTCATTTGAAAGAGGCCAAAGATAACCAAAACAGGCTATGAAAACTCTGAGTAGCGCTGTAGGGCCGAGCTGTTTCCTTTGATTCAATGATACTATCCTCTTGTGTTTGCTCTGGGCGAAATGGCACCTTGCAGCGGGCGTTTGTTCAAAAGGTTGTTCACACACTCCCCGGCTCTTGAGGGAGCACTCAGGAAGTAGGCATTCCAGATGGAAACCCACGAGCACTTGACGATCCATCAACGTGCGTCAAACATTAACACGAGTAGCCATTTCTTTAGATCCCAGATAAAAATCTTGTGCCTTTGGAATTTTGCCCATTTCTTTGTTACCATGAACGTGCAAGGAACATGCACAATAAAACAGTCCTTTTTTCATAATCACTTTTTCACATTTACCTCGGTTTTTTTTTTTGTGCCTTTTCAATGTTATTTAACTGTTTTATTTTTTTATATATATATTATTTTTTTCTGCAAATGGCTTAAATGTTTGTTTTAATCAAAGTAACCAATATTTCAACCAAATAAATTAAAATGTTTAATACAACAATGAAGTAAACATTTATTTAACACAAACTTTTATTAAATGAAGACAAAGAAAGCAATATTTAAACCAAAAAAATTAATAATTCTAAACATTTTAATAGATGAAAAGTGTGGGGACAGTGAATATTTTTGAGTCATGAGTGAATCACTGAATCAGAGTTGAACAGATTCACGGAAATGAATCATACTTACCAACTCCGACACCAACAAAATCATTTATATCAAGTGTTTTCAAATGTTTTGATGCCAAGGTCTTGAAATATATAATATAATATAATATAATATAATATAATATAATATAATATAATATAATATAATATAATATAATATAATATAATATAATATAATATAATATAATACACATATTTTAATTACTCTTTTAAGAAAATAGTCTTAGTATGATAGAGAACAAGTGATTTTATAAAAAAAATATATAAAAATGTTATAACTTGTAATTATATTGTCATTGTACAGTACTACAACCAAAATGAATTATTAAAATTATTTCTCAAAATTATTTTAAATCATTCTAATTTATTTGTTTAGTGCTTAATAATTCCCCAAAAATTACACTTTTTCTTCTCTGAAATTTTCCATTTCCATGCATAGTACCTCTTTTTGGACCCTAGTTTGAAACCCCCTGTAATATATCATCAATATAAAAAATAAAAAAACAACACTAACAACAAAACCAAGCTCAGCAATGCTGTTTAGAATCATAATGTACAATTATTGGAGAGATTCCAAGCATAGATATATATATGCATAAATGCCACATTCGACCACTCCAGATATGTTTTATTTGTATTAACATATATATATATGTGAAGAGTTCAGATGCAAAAGCCTCTAGTGCCATCTAGAATGCCATCTGAAATCTAGAATGATCATTTTTATCAAGCTTGTATATTTAAGTTCAGTAATTTCACTTAAATGGCAATTAAAATGACCTATTAATTGTCATTTAAGAGAAATAACTGAACTTAAATATACGAACTTGATAAAAATGATCATTCTAGAAGAAAATTTCAGATGGCACTTAGAGGCTTTTGCATCTGAACTCTTCATATATATATATATATATATGTATATATATATATATATATTTATATGGTTCCAAGGACTGCTGCAATGATCTGTTCTCTTGTCTCTAAATGACAATAGTGCACTGCTATTGCTCTCTGTGCACTTTTTGCCAACATTTTAAATAGACCAGGATTCTAAAAATGTGTGTGTGTGTGTGTGTGTGTGTGTGTGTGTGTGTGTGTGTGTGTGTGTGTGTGTGTGTGTGTGTGTGTGTGTGTGTGTGTGTGTGTGTGTGTGTGTGTGTGTGTGTGTGTTGCGAAAGAACAGGAGAAAGCAAGCAGAAACTGACGTTTTTGTTGGTGCTGAATGGGGTGGTGACCCTGCAACATGTGCTGAATGAACCCTTAACCCTTTATCTTCCTGTGCTGGTCCTTCCTTTAAAATAAATAGAGATCACACCATATAAGAAACGAAAGGTGAGGAGAAGAAAAAGAAATAAACATAAAGCCCTCGAAAGGTCACTCTTCTGGGTGTAACCCGGCGAGTCTAAACGGCGCTGTTTTATAGGATGAGCTGTATCCCCTTCTGTGGTTTTGCCAGACTGAATTTAGGCTATATATCAATATTCCATTTGGGTATTTGAAATAGAGAAGGATTTATTTGCGACAGTTACTGGCGGTTGGGAGCTTCTTTCTCTGTCACACACATTTTCCATTTCAATCTCTATTTTAAACACTTCTGTATAAAAATCGCTGCAAGCTCAGTGTGTGTGTGAGATGGGAGGGGGCGAAATGGCTGTGTTGGGAGGAAAGCTCCATTATGATCCGCATGATTTAGAGGCATTGATTTAGTGTTCACTTACAGCATGGCTGACACAAACAGGAATCAGGGATCACAGCTCTCTTCCTGACCCTCCTCCCTTAACTCTTTCAGTACTTTCTCTCACTCTCTCTCTCTTGCTCTGCCACTCTCCTTTTCTCTTTCCTGCTCATACCCTTCCACCATTTTAGTAGTGTTGTAATGAAGCTGCAGTCTTCAAATATGAAAATCCATCATCAAAATATCAGCTTTGTTATGTTTAAATATATATAATATTAACCATAAGTGAAATAATTTAACCATTTCAATATTTATTGCATACAAATTATAGCAAATTTTTCTTAAACAAATTGTCATTCCGTTGTATCATCAATTCTATCATAACCAAGAGTTGCCTCTAATGAAATGATCTCAAAATACTTTTTTTAAAAGTGTGAAGCTCATACTTCAAATGGAATATGAGCCATGTGATGTGTGAAGAAAACTAACAAAATCAAACTGTAATTTTGTTTAATTATGCAAAAAATATAGGATAAATATAAATTTAGGATACTTAAAATCCTAGTTATGAAATAGCCTTCAGTGGGGTAATCCATTTCAAAATCAAAAATTTAATTTCCACCACAGAATGCTATTAAACACAATACATAATTTGAGATGTGGTTTTAATGAATGACACTGGAAATGTGTCTTTCAGAAAAAAACGTCTAATCCACTGTTCCATAAGATCCATAACACACAGCATGTGCCAAAACATGTGCCCTGAGGTTCGGTCTGCTTATAGTGAGAGTGATGACTTCCACATTTTATTTCACCTTCTATATAGTGCTTTAAAAATGTAGAAGGCATCTCTCTCACTATGAGCAGACCAAACCTCAGGACACATGTTGTGTGTTATGGATCTTAGGGTACGTTTTCACCACAACGATGTAGGCTACAAAAAAATGGAAAAGTTTTTCCTTGAGTTTTTTGCCTACAAATGACAACGTTGTCAAAACGATTCCCGTTTGCACGGATCCATGAGAACGACAAAAAATGCTGTATTCTGCTGCCAGGCCAGAAGATTACTTTGTAAAGAAAAACTACGCACCTAGATTGAACAACTTGCACTTTGACACCCGTTTTCAAAAGTTTGTGTTTTCAGGCCCTCAAAATGCAGTTGCCGTGTAAATGAACAGCCAAAACGCATAAAATGTTTTCAGTTTTTAGTTGAAAATGTTGTTGTGTAGACGCACCCTTTGAGGGCAGTTAGATGACAGTAGATATGAGTAAGATTTTAACAAGCCTATTGTATCATTTCATACGCAATTTCTAAGTCCTCTAAATTATCAACATGATCAAAACTTTGCTGAAAAACCTGTTGCCTTATACTGCATGCCTTCTATTGTCTGATTGATAGTGTATACTTTTTTGGCAAGTAACAGGCCTTTTATTATAATTCTTAAAAATGTCCACCTCCAGGTTGTGATACATGATGTGTCATTTTGAAGAATGTCTGTTGGAGGACCATCACAATAAAGAGTTAGCAGATATGAAGCAGACAGTCTAATACTCTAATGAGAGTTAGTTGACATGTAAAAACTAAAGGAGCCTCAAATATCCTGTCGGATACTCAAGGAACTTCAAAATGTAATTTAGGTGCCTCAAAGCTCTTTCTCCTATAGTAGGGTTACTGGAGGAGCATTGACAATCTTTGAGGTTCTTGCTGGAACTTATGGGATCCTTTAAGCACTTTTGTATTTAGTTCAGAGGTTCTAGAGTCACCTTTTTATTACCATGAGACCATCAGCTCAGCTGATCGACGTCATCGGGAGTGAAAGTAACGGCTCCTCTCATCAGTTTGTTCGGCTCTCCGTTACAAGGTTTGTAAACTCGCCAAATAAATATAAATACAGTCTACTCACTATATATTCAAACACACAAATATATAAACTAAATGTATTATACATTACTACGTTTTTACAGTGTTTACCACTCGTTTATTGCACAGTATCTGGTATGAAGGTTTTAGCCGCGATGCTAACTACGTTGATCTAATGAACAAATGGAAATGATTGACTTATTGTCTTAGATTGATTTAGTCATTCAATTCAACATATTCTGTACAACTGTGTCTTCAAATTGCTGATATAGCCGCTGCCTAACTAATTTAGCTGATTCCTGCTGTCGTCATTGGCGTTTGTTATGAATAACAAAAGCAGGTTAATATAGTTTGGTCTGTTTTTGTTTAGCCTAACTTTACTTACTACAGGTGCCCTCATTCTCTCAAATACCACTTTAAAGCCATTTACTGGTCAATAAATATTATGTTGTGAATAATCAGCTTTGTTCTTTTGTTTTCCCAGAACAACCAGTACATTTCTAAAATAATCTGAACATTTCAGTGGCAACATTGAATTACAGTAAGTTACCTACTACACATGCAAGTACTTTATTACTATGAACTTTCTCTGTGTGAAATTGTATTGTATGACTGTGTACTTGTGTTTTTTAATCAGTTATTCTCTGAAAATCTTCCCTCATGCTCTCAAATCTCATTCATGTTACTCAGAAAAATAATATCACAGGTTTGGTTCACAAATAATGCTATGCATTTTTTCTTATATCTTTATCATTTGCATTTGAATTTAATACATTTTAACTCTGAATTATAACTTCAAGTTTAGTCTTTTTCGACAAAAAAAAAAAAAAGGAAAAAGCTATTATATGGCTTCAGAAGACTTACAACACAACCCATAACACATGAGTTGTGAACTCATTGATTATTTTTAGGATCTTTTCTGGGACATTTTTGGAGCTTAACCATTTTTACATAAATTGTTGCATTGAATTGAACTAGACAAGTGTACATAAGAATGGTTTCATGAATGATTTACACCATTTTTTTTTGCTTGTGTTTCATGCAGTGAAATTGAATGGTGACTGGGGTTGCATTATGTTCCACAGACAGAAAGAAAACAAAACAGGTTTGGAACGTCACAAGGCTGAGGAAATTATTTAAATTTCACAACTATCACTTTAATAACCTTACTAACGGTACATTTTTTACTTTGCAGGGATCTCGGTAAGCTGAAATACAAGTTTGAACAAGAATAAAAATCCTCCTGTAGACCTAAAAATCATTGAAGTGCCTGGACCATCCACCAGAAAAGAGGAAAAACAAATGGAAAACTAATCTGCTGTACCTTTTCACTTTTCTAACTCTTTAAACCTCACACCAACTTGGTCCCATAGTGACATTTTTTACCACAAACCAAATTGCTGATCGTGTGGATTCTTATTGAAATGACTGGAATTCACCAGTGAACATTCAAAGAACAACAGATAATTTAACTGCACCTTAATAGTGTTTCCGGGTCGAAGCCTCTACTTCTACTTCCTCTATATATCTTGTTTCATGAGAATACTCAACAACCATTTATGAACACTGTTGATTCAAGTCACACATTTAAGCTTTTCAAAAGCCATAGTGTACATTACAGTCTCCAGTCTAACGGCATCCCAAACTTCAACATTTTATGATTTAAAATACACTCACCTAAAGGATTATTAGGAACACCTGTTCGATTTCTCGTTAATGCAATTATCTAATCAACCAATCACATGGCAGTTGCTTCAATGCATTTAGGGGTGTGGTCCTGGTCAAGACAATCTCCTGAACTCCAAAATGAATGTCAGAATGGGAAAGAAAGGTGATTTAAGCAATTTTGGCATGGTTGTTGGTGCCAGATGGGCCGGTCTGAGTATTTCACAATCTGCTCAGTTACTGGGATTTTCACGCACAACCATTTCTAGGGTTTACAAAGAATGGTGTGAAAAGGGAAAAACATCCAGTATGCGGCAGTCCTCCTGTGGGCGAAAATGCCTTGTTGATGCTAGAGGTCAGAGGAGAATGGGCCGACTGATTCAAGCTGATAGAAGAGCAACTTTGACTGAAATAACCACTCGTTACAATCGAGGTATGCAGCAAAGCATTTGTGAAGCCACAACACGCACAACCTAGAGGCGGATGGGCTACAACAGCAGAAGACCCCACCGGGTACCACTCATCTCCACTACAAATAGGAAAAAGGGACTATAATTTGCACGAGCTCACCAAAATTGGACAGTTGAAGACTGGAAAAATGTTGCCTGGTCTGATGAGTCTCGATTTCTGTTGAGACATTCAGATGGTAGAGGCAGAATTTGGCGTAAACAGAATGAGAACATGGATCCATCATGCCTTGTTACCACTGTGCAGGCTGGTGGTGGTGGTGTAATGGTGTGGGGGATGTTTTCTTGGCACACTTTAGGCCCCTTAGTGCCAATTGGGCATCGTTTAAATGCCACGGCCTACCTGAGCATTGTTTCTGACCATGTCCATCCCTTTATGACCACCATGTACCCATCCTCTGATGGCTACTTCCAGCAGGATACTGCACCATGTCACAAAGCTCGAATCATTTCAAATTGGTTTCTTGAACATGACAATGAGTTCACTGTACTAAAATGGCCCCCACAGTCACCAGATCTCAACCCAATAGAGCATCTTTGGGATGTGGTGGAACGGGAGCTTCGTGCCCTGGATGTGCATCCCACAAATCTCCATCAACTGCAAGATGCTATCCTATCAATATGGGCCAACATTTCTAAAGAATGCTTTCAGCACCTTGTTGAATCAATGCCATGTGGAATTAAGGCAGTTCTGAAGGCGAAAGGGGGTCAAACACAGTATTAGTATGGTGTTCCTAATAATCCTTTAGGTGAGTGTATATACATGGTTGATTGTTCATGTTGCTTATGTATTATACAATTTTTTTGTGTGTATTCATTGATATTAATCTATAGTTAGCTTTTTTCCCCCATGTGCATGGAAGTGTATGTATAAAAATGAATATCCACCCCTTTTTAAAGGGTGCCTAGAGGATCTACAGACGGTTCCGCCGGTGTGGCAAAGTGAAGAACCCCAAAAGGTTCCTCCAGGCACCTTTTATTTTTACAGTGTAGTTGCAAAGTTATAGTCAACAGAATGTTAAAAAATAAAGTGTTACGTAAAGTCTTTCTTTTTTTCTTTTTTTTTTTGGTTATGAGAACATTAGAGGAACATTTCATTTGATCTTTTTGCAAACATTATGGGAACGTTACTTTTGAAAACATTCTAAAATACATCAAGCGACCATCCAACTAAAAGGTTTCAGAAAAAAGTTTCATGAACAACGATGAATAATTTTTTTGTGCTTACATTTTAAGAACATTATTAAAGACCAGATAACTGACCAAAAGTTCTGAGAGATTGTTTGCTCATAACAGAACATTCCCTGTTGGGCTTGTTATACACTGTTGAAGACTATTAGTAGACAAATAGCGGGTGCAATTCTGAAAAGTAGGAGAGTTTATTTTCTAAAACTTATCAGGGTCAAAAGCGTCCATAGTTTCAATGTTGGGTTAACTTTAATACCCACTTTTTACTCTGGGTTAGCAACACCAAGACACCAATCAAGGCAGCCATTATTGTCACACTATGGTCTGCAAGTAGATCCAGAAAGCTTTCAGATATATTCCATTTTAATATATTTCAAATTTCCCAAGTGTGTCAGCAAAGTAGACATTCCAGCCAATATTTAAACAAGTCATCCAACCACAAAGTGTCAATGAGCTTGTGGAAACCAATGTTGGGAAAGTTTACTGAAATCATCCCATGTCTGGCTCCTCAGAGGGAATAGTGTGATGTCAACGCTTTTTATGAAGGCAAGCTACGTCAGAGGTGATGAAAAGACTGTACTACAGTTTGGGAACAGGCAACTGACTCACGGATTAGCTTGTTAGCATAGCCAGACTGCTGACATGCTGCATCCTTCTCCATTGAGAGGCATTCAATTGTAGGTTTTCATTATATTACAGCAGATGTTTTGCAAGTGATGGACTTTATTGGAGGCAAAAATGACCTGTTTCCCCCTTTCTACAGCTCTTCATGTCAAAGCTAAATATAGGGTTTAGGACTGTGAGCTTTCTTGAAGTGCCATCAGACAATCAGCATTGTTATGATGTCAGAGTAATCACATGGTATTTATAGTTTCGGTTGAACAACTGTGTCCAAAATGTTCATGTTTATTAGCAAAGATGGCAGATTTCAAATTGTGTATTCCAGGGGGTCTTGTGAATGTGAGGTATCTAAAGGAGTGCCCATTTTCCCTAAAGAATATGTTTATATACTGTAATAAGATCGATTGACATGACCAACTCATTTGATCTGATAGTTCTAAGCTTAGTGGGGTCTGTGTTTTTCGTGGCTTGCAGTGCAGAAAGACCAAAGCAGATCCATTAGCACGTGCCATAACACACTGTCCTGTAGCCATTGGGTATTTCAGCACAAATACCAACTGTTGGCGTCTTTGGTTTCTCTCTCACACACAGATTCAAGCTTCCCACGTCAAATTTAATTTACTATATAATAAATCCCTTGTCATTTAAATGCAAACATATGAAATCAGTGGACAGATGAAAGGACAAAAGGGTACATTGATTGAAATGGATGGGAATCTCACGGGCAATAAAAACAGGCGTTGTCACACTGAAATGCCTGAAGTGATATGTGAATTATGAAGCATGCATGGGTCAACAGATGTTTTGATGATGTAATCCATTACAAACTACATCACGTAGGGGTGGAATCAGCAGAGTGATTGGACAAAAGTTTGTCATTCTCCAACACAATGATGCATCAGCACTGCGCAGTTTGTTTTGCAGGATTTATTTTATGACTGTATACAGACACTGCAAAATATATCAGCTTGTGTATAGTTTGAGTCCTGGAGGCACAATGTGTTCAAACATATTGGCAATCCTTACAAAATCATACACAATATCTGTTCTTGTATATGACTACTGGTCAATGGGATTGGAGGATAATGTATATCTCATCAGTGTGGCTTGCTACTGTCGATACTGCATTTCCCAGCTAACAAAAATATATTCTAATAGTGTTTTGCTAATGTTCCCATTCGATTATGAAAATATTATTTCTGAATGTTCCCTGAATGTTCGAAACGTCAATTTTTAAATGTTTTAAAAATGTTTTTTGTTTGTTTTGATGTTGTTGTTGGTTATATGAACATTAAGTTAGCATTCCATTTTATCATTTAGCAAACACTATGGGAATGTTACTTTTGAATGTTCTCTAAACGTTCTGAAACAAGCAGTAACATTTAAAAAAAACGTTAGACTAACGTCCACCTAAAACTTTACAGAAACCAAACGACATATAAATAACGTTTTGTGCTAATTTGTGCTAACTTTGAGAGAACCTTGCCAGAACGTTATCCAAAGTTCTGAGAACATTCCCTGTTAGCATGGGTTTAGTCATTTACCACATGGGTTGTCTTTATAATGGTTTATGATTGTGCAACAGAGCAACTACTTTTATGTAATATCAGAACTTTTGCACCATATCAACACATATTGCATACGCAGAAGCGAACATGACAGACTGAATGTTCTGCACACAAACCATGACCTCCCACTGCAAGAGTCTAATATAAACCAGTAGTGATGTAGAATGCTGGGCCAAAAAAGCAATAGTGCTTAAAAAATGTGGAAGGCATCACTCTAACTAGCAAGCCGAACCCCAAGGCACGTGTTGTGTGTTATGAATCTCAGAGGGTTGTTAGCTGACAGTGGATATGAGTGAGGTTTTAAAGACCAGCATAAGCTTCATGTTCAGTCACGTTTTGATGATTAATATCTGTGTCGCATTGAAACTGTAATAATCTGTTTGCCGTTTAAGAAGGTAGTTCACTGTGTGATACAAATGATAGTAGTCGTGTATTGAGGCCAGTTCCCACAGATCAAACCTGGACCAAAATCCAGTGAGCGATAATTACCATTATTAAGTCAAGTCACCTTTATTTATATAGCGCTTTATACAATACAGAAGCTTTACAGTGATAACAGGAAAATTAAGCATTTCGGCTATTGTTCAGCTGAAGCCAGTTCAGTGTTGATTCAGTTCCGTTGTAAAGATCATCAATTATTAAATTAGTTCATTTCATCTATAAAGCAGTTCCGCAAGCTCAGTTCAGTTCTCATTCAGCAGCGTCAGTACAGTCAGATCAATAATATTGTTGAATAATAATTATAATAACACAGATGTCTGGAATACTTGATTCTGACTGGTCAATCACAACAGTCAATTGGTCATTATCACAAAATAATCCCCATGGCTACAGGTACTTAACAAATAGCTCAATAGTGGCTTTTTTACAGCTTCCCTTTTACTACAATTAATTTGTTTGACAGAAACTTAATTCTTTATCTGAGTGGGCTAAATCACTCACAAATCTTTTGATAATTCGATAATATCTATTCAGTTTTAACAAAATATTAATTGTTTTCATGCCTTTTGCAAGACACTACACCATTTCATGCTTTTTATCTTCGGAAAGACAGCTATTAGCGCTGTATTATTCATGCCAGACAAATAGTTTGTAAAGAAAGACTATGCGCGCCTGCGCACATACGCATTCATTTACTACATGTACTCGAGCCGAACGCACATGGCTATAGACAGGGGTGCACATCACTTTTTTGGTCTAGTTCTCAAGGGAGCATCTGGGGATGCTCTTGGTCACACTTTGCGTGGCACACTTATCCTTAAAGCTGTCATCATCACTTTCCTCCTGACTGCTCTCCTCACTATTTTCTTTTCTCTCGAACATGGTAGATGATGAGGATGATTTTATTTTATTTTATTAACATTAATGACACAGACGACAGCAGGAATATTAGGGTTAGGGTTAGGGTGGGGTTAGGCTGCTGTCACTTTAAGACCAAACGCACGGACCGAATTTACTGATATGTATTCTGCAGCCAGGCCATTAGATGGCGCTGAAATACTATAGACTGAACATGTAATCAGGGGGGCAGGGTTTTATATTATTTAGAAGTTTCCCCGGGCGCCGCCATTGGCTAGCGGACCATCACCTGCTGTTAGCATCCCATTGACTTCTCATTTATTTTGGCGTCACTTTGACAGCGAATAACTTTACATCTAAGGCGTTTAAAGACTCCATTTGTCCATTATTTATTTCTAAAGAAACACGATATGTAAATGTATAAAAGGCTCCATTACCTTGTATCTTACGTTATGGCCCCGTAGATGCAGTTTTTGTAAAAATAGGCTAACGATTGCGTCATAACCACGCGACTCTCTGTCGCACAGTAGAGAGATTACCGTATGGACAGGAGGAGAAGCTCGCGGGCAATCGGGGGGACGTGGAGGCAAAATGACAAAGTAATTAATAAGAATACTTAGCAAAAGTTACTCCTGCTCCTAGCTCATGGACACCTCCTACTCACACTCTCCGCCTCTGCAAGTTTCGGAAGGGAATGATTCAGATTTCTCTTGACACAGCTACTAGAAGACAGACGGGTTTCTCACGTCACATCTACGTCGTCAAGCTCAGTTTGAGTCTGCGCAGTACGCTCGACCATCAGGAAGTTAGTTGTTCTAATTGACTTCATTTTTTTCCGTTGAATCCAATGGGGTAGCTGTGTCCAGTTTATATACTGTCTATGCATGTAATACGCATGTACATGACGTCATCGTCTTCAGAGATTCGCGGTTTTGTTGTTTACACAGAGACCGTTTTCAAAAACTTGCACTTTGAAACCCGTTTTCAAGAGTTTGCGTTTTCAGGCACCCAAAACGTTGTTGTCGTGTTAACGAACGGCCAAAATGCAGATATAAAAGTTAAACAAATCATTATTGTTTTGGGTTTTGGAAATCATTATTGACTCGCCCTTTCTATTAACACTTGCATGAACAGGAGCAAGTAAAGCTGCAAAGGTTAGTAGAGCTTCAAATTTACAGAAGGATCATATAATGTGACATACAGCTTGTTATCATTTAGCAGATCACTCAACCAAACTTAGTCATAGTGATAAAAGCACAAAAGTACATTTCTGGCTACAGGCTATAGCCTACACTTTGTTCCAAGTTATTATGCAAGTGACATATCAGAATTTCAGTACAAGAAACATTCAGATTTTAAAGAACTTGCAGAGTAAAGTCAAAGTCTGTTTCTTCGCAAATGAAGGCTCTAAGTGAAAATCATATAACTGTCTAATTGTGCTATAGTCTTTAATATATTTTAAATATATAATAATTATAAAATAGAAATAAAAGCTTAGACAACCAGCTTCTGGGCTTTTATGTGTTTACTCATCTATTCTCTCACAATCTTGCAAAATGATACCCTTTCTTGTATAACCTGCCTCACCACCAACAAAGACGTGTATCCACCAAAATAAACAACCTTGACCATCTGTTTCAAAGAAATCAAATCCTCCAGCCCCTTTGATAAGCGTGACGAGCTCATTACAGCCCTTCTTTCAGGGCGGTGGAGGGCAGTAATGGAACTAGAAGATAATTTATGCTCTTTATCTAACAAGAATGAGTATGTGGACCCGACTCCCGGCCAGTGGTGGGGAACAGTGGAGGCTCCACAAGAAGCACCAGTTCTTGCCAAGTCCCAACAGGAAGTGCCAGTCCCTTCCAGGACCTTATGAGGAGCAACCGTTCCTGCAAGATCCCAATAGGAAGAGCCTGTGCCCCTGAGGGAGAAACTGCCCGCCAGGCCTCGACTGAAAGGAAATCTGAAAATATCAGATGGCATCTGATAAGGGATGTGTTGCATTCCACACGAGTTTAAGCGGACGCAACAATATTAAAGTATTCAAAGAGTGCTAGCCTGAGCCCTGCCACAACATCACAAACCACCAGATCACGTTCAAAGTCTTTATTTACCTATATAAAACCGAAACAAGGTATTCTAAAATAACAACTTAAATAGGAAGCATTAGCTTCAGGAGGGGGCAAGGCCATAATAACAAACAAAAGAATTCTGCCTTGGGAGTGAAAACCTTTAACGAGACTGCTCAAATAAAAATAAATTAACAACAGAAATATACACTAACTCCCTGCCTGGCCACAAAACAGGAGATAAACAGAATATAACCAAAATGGCATCCACCCGCCTACAGTTTCCAAAACAAGAAAAACAAGAAAAAAAACATAACCATGATAACAGGCTTAAGTGGTAAGCACTTGTAAATGAGCACATAGGCTTGCATTTAAGGTAGGACACAATTAGAATCACTGTGGAGTCACTATCACAGTAAAGTAGTTACCTTAGCTTATGAAGCAATGTAAACACTACCATCAACCATAAGAATATAAATCAGTTCCACACAATAAGCTGCCAGAGAGAGTGAGTGGGAGGAGCCAGAGAGGAAGAAACAGAAGAAAAGAAAAAACACAGCAGAAAACCAAAACACAGTTCTTTAACAACAATGATACATACTTGAGATAAAGTCAATAACCCACCTATAAAAATAATAAGAGAATACGTCTTTGGACGTAACAGATGTCTTAACACCTTTGGCCTTAAGGCCCCCACAGGGACCACCAACACCTGCCAGGACTCCAAAAGGAACATCAGTGCCCTCAGCATCCCCAGAGGAATAACCTGATCCACTAGGTACCTGGAGGGAGAACCTGTCCCTCCCTGCTAAGTCCCCTGAAGGTGAATTCAGACCTGCCATATCCCCAGAGGAAGCATCTGTGGCTGGCCATCGCATCCCCTGAATGAGAACCCGGACCCACCACATCCTCCCAGGAAGTACCTGTGCTTTCCAGGTCCCCTGAGGGTCTATCTATCTATCTATCTATCTATCTATCTATCTATCTATCTATCTATCTATCTATCTATCTATCTATCTATCTATCTATCTATCTATCTATCTATCTATCTATCTATCTATCTATCTATCTATCTATCTATCTATCTATCTGTCTGTCTATCTATCTATCTATCTATCTATCTATCTATCTATCTATCTATCTATCTATCTGTCTGTCTGTCTGTCTGTCTGTCTGTCTATATCTATATCTATCTATCATTCGTATATATATATCTTCTCTAGCTTCTGTCGTTTACTGATGTCACACATCACAAACTCACAAATGAGGAATTGCTTAATTTGTTAAGATGTTTGAATGAAAGAAAGAAAAAACCAGCTTATAAAAATGTTGTCCCAGGCCCTGTATGGATTTGATTTAGGACTGGGCAGATTTTCTTTATTTTTTTACAGTTTTTCTCAGTCGCTTTGGTGCATTTCAGTGTCAGTGTCATCAAGATGAAAAGTTCTGACACCATTGTTTATGAACAAGATAGTCAAATGGCTTTGTCATGTTTTCGTTATGACAGTTTACTCTGTAAATGTTTTCCAATGCAAAAAAGTCAGATCTTGGTGACACTAGCTGAAAATGCTCAAAACAGCACTACTGTATATACTATTTGCACAGCCATTTGAAAAATACAGTAAAGTTACACATTACTGTATTTCATGAGGTAACTGAGAACAAGACACTGAATATGTATGTTTCACATTTTTACTGCATATGCTCTTTGCAATTCTAATTTGTTCACAGCATTGTGTGAAAGAAAAAATACACCCTTATTTACAACAAACATAAACTCCCTTTGGGTAGAGCTGCGCAACACTGTAAACAATATTGCAGTACATATTGGAACTGAACGTACAACATACATAGTACTGTAATCATTCATGCACATCCAGACGTTCCTCTCTGTCTGGCCACTTAATTTCATCTACATCACAGCGACTATCATCTCTTGCAATGCAGAGAGGAAAGTTTCTCCTCGAGTGGCGATTAAAAAAGATTTTAAAAAATGTGTAAAATTTGCTTGACAGATTTTGACAACTAGTTCAACATTTTTGTATGTAATGACTCAAGCAATGAAATGAGGACTATTAGTTTTATATGGAATGACTATTCAGCATTGACAAGTATAGTTAATTTTGACTGACATGACATAAGCAAATGATAATGTTATAAAACAGCAGAGAGTTGTATGAAAGCAATTGATGCACATGTCCAAAAGCATTTGCAATTTGTAGGAAGGAATGAGAAACTGCTACTATGATGTGCACAAATGACTAAATGTTGTGGAGGTTGAACTAACTGTTGTGCAAATGTAAATAGTGATGTGAGAAATGCACCAAAGCGACTGAGAAAAACTGTAAATGTCAGAGGGAGTAAATGTCTGTGTCATTAAAACACACTGGTAGAGCACAGGCTAGAATATTTTACATTTCACATTCTATAGAACTTGTCCACTAGTCGTTGTGTTACCATGATCATGATATAATACTGTTCCAAGTGATTAGTAATTATTTTAGAAGGACGTATAACACTTGTCGTCATTATCCAAAACCTTACAAAAACCCATTACTAGGGAGTTTACTGTATGTGTTTCGTGTCATGTGCTTCACTTCAATACTGATCCAAGTGCCGAAGGATTTGTCAATACTTGAGTCATTATGATCTGTTATCATGATTAATTATACATTATGCATTATTCACAATAATTATAAGCCTGTATATATAGTTTTAGTAGTCCTCCGGGAGGTATGAAAAAAAAAGTTATTTTATTAGCTTGTGAACTAACACATTCAACTTAGTGCAATTAGCCTACAAACTAATTTGTTAATCCGAGTGTCTTGTTAGTTAATAGTAACTAGAACGTTAATATTGCATTACTCATTTGTTCCTGTAGTTATTCATTAATGATGATGGAACATTATTCTAAAGTGTTATCGCAAAAGACACATGGTAGTGTTTTACATTTGTCATATCCAGGTTTAGGTATATGGCTAGAGTTACAATAGTTTAGAATAAAGTGTTTTCTTTTGCAATAGATGTGTGATGTTTTGCATATTGTGTGCATGTTTCTTTAGAAACATTGAGCAGCTGA
The DNA here is from genome assembly GCF_965113295.1 of Leuciscus leuciscus. Taxonomy (NCBI): domain Eukaryota; kingdom Metazoa; phylum Chordata; class Actinopteri; order Cypriniformes; family Leuciscidae; genus Leuciscus; species Leuciscus leuciscus. Next base: position 31,414,703 of record NC_138738.1, on the reverse strand, counting down.
AAAGAAGAAAGCAAAGACACACTGTAGGTTACGCTAAGATTTATGTAGTGATCGTCAATCATTACTGCCATTTGACTTTTCTGCTATAACAAAAGTAAATGAACGAATAATTTTGGTTTATTTAAAGCGTGCAAGTATATGCTTTGTTATGTTTGCTAACTTGCAAATCAATACATATTTATTGTCTGCATCCACTAATATCATTGTTGGCTAGTTAAATTATATAATAATTCATAATAGGGCTGCAACTAACGATAATCCATTAATCTGTTGATTATTCCTTCACATAATCTGATAAAAAGGCTGATTTTATTTTATATATTTTATAGAAAAAAATTGTATTCCACATCTAGCTCTAAGCACTGAAAGCTTTTAAAGCAAATAGAATATGTATGCATGTATGTAAGTACAGTGTTTGTATATGTGGTGCTGCATGAAGAAAATTGTCGTCATCATCATCATCTGCCACTCAATCATGATGTTAAGTTAAATTATTTATTTGTGCAAATTCTTTATAAAGTTTTCTATTTTTACTATGTTTATTACCTCATGAAGACTAATCTGGATTTTGATGTTTGCCCATTGTCTTTCACTAACAGATATTTTGGGTCTTTTGATTTTTCACACTGCTAATCATAATTAAATTACCTGCTTGTCTTTTTAATCCACTAGCTGTTGTGTAACTCAAGGTCTGTGCTGTGATCTTTCACACCAATATACTTTTATTCTACTATAGTGTCAATTGGCAAACTGAACTACATATAAAATATGAGAATACACCTGAACAAATCTCTCATCTTGTTAAAAAGACAAACAGTAGAGGGCGCTGCTCACTCAATGCCAGTGGCTCTCTTAGCTTCTACAACTCCTTCCTTCTATGACTGATTTCACCAAGTGCAACATGTTCCTGGATCAACATCTTTGTTGATCCTGGAACAACATTCCCATCAACCAATCAGGTTTGAGGGACAAGTTTATTTTATGTGAAGTGTAAGCTTACAACCAGGGTTAGGTGCTTCTACATGTTATTCACCTATCAATTCCCTCTGATTTTAGGGATAATTTGGGCTAGGACAAAATTTTCAGACAGAAATGAAGAAAAATCCAGTTTGAGCAGGCGCAAATCAAAAGTGCTGATATAAGTCATATGACATCTGAAATGATGAGAGCAATTCAGCAGATTGTTCACCTATTAGAGAAAACGCCTCGGTTACGACTGTAACCTCGGTTCCCTGAAGAGGGAACGAGCGTTGCGTCGAATTGACGCTATGGGGAACGCTTTGCGTGATGACGTCTTGAAGCACATGTAAAATCAGTCCAATGGTGTGGCGGAACGTCAGAGGCGGGTGACGTCACGTACCAGGAAGCTATAAAAGCCGGCCCGAAACAGAAAACGAAAGCTTCGTAGAGTCTGAAGTCGTGCTGACAGGCATGAAGGAGATATGGCAAGGTGACGCAACGCTCGTTCCCTCTTCAGGGAACCGAGGTTACAGTCGTAACCGAGGCGTTCCCTTTCAAGGGAACTCGCGTTGCGTCGAATTGACGCTATGGGTAACGTCTATACCAACGCCACCATAGCTACAAATGTCTGTCCTGTGTGAAATCAATTGCGCAGCACTAGGAAGACAATAACGAGTAGAACCTGACGAAGGTGTGCGGTGAGGACCAGCCTGCCGCATCACAAACGTCCTGTAAAGATACTCCTGATATAAGGGCCTTAGAGGCCGCCATACTCCTAGTAGAGTGCGACCGGACAGCCAAAGGAGAAGGCTGTCCAGCCGCCTCATAAGCAAGTGAGATAGCCTCAACCACCCACTTGCTCATCCTTTGCTTAGACACTGGACCTCCTTTGTTAGGGGGCCCAAAGCGAACAAACAATTGATCACTCTTACGCCACAGGGCAGCTCTGTGGACATATGCGTCTAACGCCCGAACAGGGCAAAGCAAATTATTCGCCTCCTGGTCCGATTTCGAAAGGGAGGCGGACCTCCAAGTGCCACGAGGGAAACGAGATACCAAAGGGTCTTTCCCCACAGACATTCCACCCAAAGGAATGTGGTAAGCACCTATGGCCGCCACATAAACCTTTAAAGTGGACGGGGTTAGACCTGCAGTGAACCGGTCCTGCAGGAACTCCAGAACTGTACCAATTGGGCAGTTGACTGGGTCCAACCGACGGTCACTACACAAAGAAGTGAATACTCTCCACTTCAGGGCATAAAGTTTCCTCGTGGAGGGAGCTCTGGACTGTAGAATGGTCTCAGCAACCTCAGTTGAGAGACCTGACTCTATGAGCTGGGCCCCCTCAGAAGCCAAGCCCACAGGTTCCACAGTTCTGGCGGGGGTGAAATATTGAGCCCCCTGCTTGGGACAGAAGGCCCCTCCTGACAGGAAGCTCCAGAGGATGCCCGTCGAGGAGGGACACAAGATCGGGAAACCATACTCTGCCCGGCAGCGCGGGGCTATAAGAAGCAGGCAAACCCGGTCCCTGCGAACTCTCTCCAGAATTCCCGGGAGCAGAGCCACTGGGGGAAAAGCGTACAGACGTAGCCTCGGCCACGTCTGTACCATAGCATCCAGTCCAGAGGAGCTGGATGCGTGAGGGAGACCAAAGTCCCTCCATATCAGCTCCACCACCTCGGGGTGGAGCTTCCATTCCCCGGGCCTCGGCCCCTGTCTCGACAGAGTGTCTGCTCCTATATTCTGAACCCCGGGGAGGTAGGCTGCCCTGAGTGACAGCAACTTCCCCTGGGACCACAAGAGGATATGGCGTGCCAGATTGGATAATGGGCGCGAGCGCAAACCCCCTTGGTGGTTGATATAGGCGACTACCGACGTGTTGTCCGTATGTACTAACACATGGTGTCCCCTGAGACCTGTGATAAAGCTCCTCAGAGCCCGGAAGACAGCTTGTTATATCTCTAGGCTATAGAATGCCAGGAACGATGATGGTCTTCCCACAGACCTTGAGATGAGCGACCCTCAGGATCGCTCCCCAACCCGTGAGGGAAGCATCCGTCGTTAGCAGTTTGCGACGACAAGGAGCTCCCAGTACTGGGCCCTGGGACAGGAACCAAGGTTTCTTCCACATAACCAAGGCACGTAGGCATCGCCGCGTGACCTTGATTGTGCAAAATGGGTTGCCCCTCGGGGAAACCCCTCTGGTCCTGAGCCACCACTGCAGGGGCCTCATGTGCAGTAGTCCAAAAGGTATCCCGTTGGAAGCTGCTGCCATGAGACCCAACAGTCTCTGGAACTGTTTGACAGTGAGTAGCTGGCCTAGCTTTACACTTTTCACAGCTGCAAGGATGGAATCTACACGTGGCGGTGACAGGCGCGCCTGCATCGACACTGAATCCCAAACCACGCCTAAAAAAGTGGTCCTCTGAAGTGGAGAAAGCACACTCTTCTTGGCGTTCAGCCGTAACCCCAGCTCTTTCATGTGGGCGAGAACAACATCTCGATGTTGAACCGCCAACTGATGCGACTGAGCTAAATCAACCAATCGTCGATGTAGTTCATGATGCGAATACCCTGGAGGCGCCGAGGCGCCAGAGCTGCATCCACGCATTTGGTGAAAGTGCGGGGTGATAAAGCCAGGCCGAATGGAAGAACTCGATATTGGTATGCTTTGCCCCCGAAAGCAAACCTCAGGAACTTCCAATGACAAGGACGGATGGAAATATGGAAATATGCGTCCTTGAGGTCTATCGTGACAAACCAGTCCTCGGACCTGATCTGTGACACGATTTGTCTCAATGTTAACATTTTGAACTTGAACTGAATGAATGACTTGTTCAGAACTCGAAGATCTAAAATGGGACGCAATCCCCCGTCCTTCTTTGGAACTATGAAGTACCGGCTGTAAAACCCGGTTTCCCTGTCGGAGGGAGGTACATATTCTATGGCCCCTATCTCTAACAGAGTGTTTACTTCCTGTTCCATAACCAGAACCTGCTCGGGGCCCACCACTGTGGGCAGGACCCCCATAAACCGAGTTGGGCGTTTCTAGAATTGTATCTGATACCCTCTTGCCACGGTCTGCAGGACCCAACGAGAAACATTTGACAGTAGCTTCCACGCTGTCAAAGATTCTACTAGAGGTACCAGCCTCTCGAGACTGGTTTCTGGATTGTGTTGCTGTTGAGTAGTCGGTTCGTCGCCCTGTAACGGCGCACCGGCAGGGAACGACCGAACAGACTGCTCTAGCACCCTCCTCAGAGGGGGCGGGCATCCCGAGGCCACTACGTTTCCGGGTGGACCTTGAGATATGTGCTCGCCGGAGACCGCTGCGCCCTGTAACACCGGAGGCGGCAGGGTTGGCAGAACGGTCCCCTGAGGGCACCGAAGAGAGACGGGCACCGTGAAAAGAGGTGTTAACCGCTCTGCTTCGGGGGGACTACCCTCATTTGTCCTGAGCCCTCAGACATCAGGACTTTTTCCCAGCAGATCCGTTTTACCCCTCGAAGACTGCTGGGTTTGAGAGCGCCCTCCGTGTCCCCGAGCTTTTTGTGGGGGAGCACGGGAGGAAACGCTCTGTTTCTGAGTGGCACGGTGCTCAGCGCTCTTTTTAGATGAGTGAGGCTGCTCCCGCTCAGCAGCCTCAATGAAAGAACGGCGGGGGAGAAGTTTCTGAAGTGCAGCTGCCTGTTTTGAAGCTTCTTGTGATTTAGCTACAGCACTGTTAACTGCATCTCCAAATAACCCTTGAGTGGATACTGGTGCATCTAAAAGAACATGTTTTTCTTTGTCCTTTATGTCACTTAAGTTGAGCCACAGATGCCTCTCAGTGGCCACCAGGGCTGCCATAGAGCGGCCGATGGATTTAGCCGTCTCCTTGGTGGCCCTGAGAGACAAATCTGTGGCTCTACGCAGTTCAGACACCGTATCAGCACTAATACCCCCGCCATCCTCAGAATCACCCAATAACTCAGCCTGGTAAGCCTGCATTATGGACATTGTATGTAAACACGCTGCAGCTTGACCGGCGGCGGCATAAGCTTTATGAACCAGGGAAGATGTAACTTTTACTGGCTTGGATGGAAGTGCAGGAGCCTTCAGAGAAGATGCCGTTGCTGGAGAGAGATAGCTCGCGAGCGTCTCTTCCACCCTCGGCATCTCCCCATAACCATGCTCTTTATAATTGTGAATGGATGAATAGTGTGATGTTTGTGCAGTATACACTCGATATGACACTGGTTTCCCCCACGATCTCGACACCTCGGTGTGGACACCACCCCACTCCCCCACGACACCACCCCACTCCTCAGAGCTGGACAATTGCAGTATTGGTGCCTCCATCGGGGGGGAAGAAACCGCAATGCGTGCTTCCACACCCTGATGAGAGGCACTGGATCTATCAGAAGGAGGCTGAGATAAGGCAGAGCCCGTCTCAACATCCACTGATAGATCCATTTGCGAACCCCAGGTCTGTGATTGCCGCCGTGCCTCGGCAGCGGCGGGACCCGAGCCCTGGGGAACGCGATCGGGATTGAACCGAGTCAAGCGGGATCGGAGCGAACGCAATGGAAGCGCGTCGCAATGCACACAGTCACCACCCTCGAGTGCTGACTGGGCATGCTCCTCACCCAAACAAACAACACAAAGAGCGTGAGTATCACCTCCCGTTAAATAACGCGGGCAGGGATGGACACACACTCTAAACTGCTGCTTGCTCACCATACTGAATATATATATATATGATATAGACAGACAACACCAAATATACAGACAGATTTCACACAGAGCGCAACTGAAGACTCAGAAAGCTTTCGTTTTCTGTTTCGGGCCGGCTTTTATAGCTTCCTGGTACGTGACGTCACCCGCCTCTGACGTTCCGCCACACCATTGGACTGATTTTACATGTGCTTCAAGACGTCATCACGCAAAGCGCTCCCCATAGCGTCAATTCGACGCAACGCGAGTTCCCTTGAAAGGGAACTGCACATAACTGAAATACTAGCTGTAAGCGCTGGTGTGGTGAGGGTTACTGCATGAGCCCAAAATAAGGAATCACAGCACATCTTTGAGTGTGTCCTCCTCAGCCAAGCCAAGCAGCTTTAACAGGGTGAAATAGGAGAAAAGTCAGGGACGGGAAATATCCTGCGTCTGCTCCAGCCCTTCTGCCTCCACAAAAAGACTCCTGTGAAACTTTAACTGCTGCTCCAGTGCTGCCCTCTGCCTGTCGTAGAGAGAAATACACTTTACTTCACACAAAGCTCCTGCAGTTTGAAAAATAGTAATATTATACTGCAATATTATATTAAAAAATGTAAGGAGATTTTTAACCAATGCAATGAATGCTGACTATTTTAAAGGCACACTCTGCAGTTTCCCGTTTTTCTCAAACAGCGACCCCTAGAGTCGTGCAGAGCCGTCTCTGCACTCTTCCGACCGCGCTTTCTTCGTCGACTCTGCCATGATTCACGTCTGAAATGCATGCAAGTGTCTTCTTCCATAGAGGCTGCTTCATATGTTGTTGATGTATGTGACCTCGTGCCGTAAAGAAAGTCATGATTCTCGCGAGATTTTTTGGGGTGCCACTTCTCAAGCTTGCATTGCTGGTTTTTCCAGCGGCGTAACTAAATGTGGCTAGCAGTGTGCATCTTTCTAGGGTTCAGTTTGACACCCATCAAAACTATTTTTTCTCATTGTACTAAATTCACAAAAATATTACCCCAATAGTAAAACGTCTCAATTCATGCATAATTGTAGTGTATCTCTGGCTTGGGCTCTTGAAATAGACTGCTGTGTATGGCTGATAGAATAAATGGAGGAGGAAGAAAGAGATGTGACAGATGTTCTTCAATCTGAAGAGAGAGGATCTACAGTCTGCAGACACACGAGCTGGACTGGTAAGGAGAAATGTAGACTAGTAGAAATACTGTACAGTACTGAATAATCCTTGTATAACCCAGTCTTCACTAAAATACTATGTTTAATGGCCACACACAAACAAACAAGTATCAGCTCCGCTTATGAAGCCGCAGTCTAATCCTGTTAACATGAAATAAGCCTGCTCCCGAGCAGGTTTAAGCTTGCACACCTGGGGCCCGTTCTTCGTACGTCGCTAACTCAGTTAGCTGGATTTGATTATTGGCGATTTGGCATGATCTTGGATTGTTTGGTTCTTCGACGCTCATCCTGGACTTGCTGTCATAGCAACAGATGCACAAGCTTAAACCTGCTCGTGAGCAGGCTTATTTCATGTAAACAGGATTAGATCCCGGCTTCATAAGCGGAGCTGATACGGGAAGTCCAGCGCAGCACGATAGTACACTTTCTGAGATATATATTTTTTCTCGTGACTCGTGAGATTGTCGTTTACATTATTAATTTGTTGGAAACGCACATTTATTTTCGACTTGTCAGAGTCGGGCTTTAACTACAGGATTATTTGCGAGCACTTGGCTCTTTCCTTTACACTATTGGAGATGCGGAGAACTTGGTGGAAAGTGCTTTCGGTGTCATTCAAGTGTCATTCGGAGTTTACCTGGCGCTTTTAGGTTTTAAAAACAGTTTTAGTTTTTTTTGTGGCATTTCCAAGCCACTTAAGACCCAATGTTGTAAAGCAGTTTTTTTTAAAGCAGTTTTTTTTTTTTAGGCTATCATAATTTATGAAGATCATGCAATCATGACCATGCCGATTACAGTAGGCTATATGTCACTCAGGCTTCACTAATGTGATTGGTACCATAGACTATAGGCTAGACCATAGACTGCCATCAAGGCCTCAATGAAGGGGATTATGTGAACAGAAAGGGGGTTCACAATGTAAATGTGCAGCCCAGTTACTATTGTGATTCTTAATATTCCAGATTAGTAATATTATATCAAATAAAAAAAAGGCAGTTGACTAAAATCTTCCATATCACAAATGTGAAAGCAAAATGGCCAAGATCTGTGTATGATTTAAGAATTTTCAGAGATTCACATTTATGCACATTATTTGAAAGTGGTAAGGAAAGTTCCACAATTAAATATCAAGCTCACTGTATTACATACACTTATGCTGATCCTAACAGAACTGCATTTTTTCATAGGTGATTATGACATGTTCCTGCCTGCAGACAGGTGTTTTATGACCCCATTGCCTGACCCAAACCAGTTACAATGCAGCTCTAGCCAGGACAAGGGCACACAATGAAATTAACTTTGGCTAACTAAAGGGAAGGTTTCAGTGTCTGAAAAGTCTGAGGGTTGCACACCTGACAGGGCCTGTGACATTATTGTTGCATGTGCCAACCTCCACAATATTGCCACCATCAGAAAGGAGAGGACCCCTGTGGTGGAGGTGCAGCCTGATGATGACCTCCAGCCAGTGCACTTGGACCAACCTAGTGGCAGAGCTACACGGGACAGAATTGTGGAACACATTTTTTTTTTTGTACACAAATAAACCTTCATTAAATTAATAATAGAAGACAAGACAACATGCTTAGTTCATTGAGTTTTATTTCAATTATTGTTTCTCAAGAAAAGCCAGTGATGGTCATCTTTTGCCTGCAATAAGATATAGGGCCCTATCTTGCACCCAGCGCAAGAGTCTTTGTACACAGACGCATGTATCATTCCTATTTTGCACCCGCGCAAAGCGGACTTTTCCCTCCACAGAAGCACGTCGGTAAGTTAGGAAATACACTTGCACTCCCGGGGGCAGTTCAGCGCAAACGTTCCTTCATGCTATTTTGCAGGTTTAGAAAACAATTGCGCCACTGACCAGGAAAAAAATGTTTAAAGTCAGTGGCGCGTTGCGCATGTTATTCATATGCTATTTTAAGGGCGCATGCTTGGCCATAATCAATGTAGCGTGTGCACAACGCGCATACACTTTGATTCTCTCATCTACACAGAAGCAGCCGTTTTCATTTTTGCAAATCATACATTATTACGATAGATAGATAGATAGATAGATAGATAGATAGATAGATAGATAGATAGACAATTTATTATAAAAGCATACATCTAGCTTACACATTTACCCAAAATATCATACGCCTGTTTAACCGAAGTTAATTTGGGTGGGTTTCTCCATTTCAATGTAACTTCGCGCCTGGCAAATCCGCCGTTACAATAGCAATCCGCTATGGAAAAAGCGCGTCTGCTCTTAAAGGGAATGTGAGATGACGCTCTGATTGGTTTATTTCACGTTACGCCCAAACCACACCTATGAATAATGAAGCTACTTCAGACCAACCCATTTTAGATTTGCGCCTGGCGCAAGAGTCATTTATCCCGCCGAGAAAATAGCAACAGCGCCGAGACCCGCCCACAAAGTTACTTGCGCTTTGCGCTTGACACTTGCGTTTCAGATCGTTAAAATAGGGCCCATATTGTTATCCAAGGTCAGCAATAGTACTCTGTGAAAAATAGTGTTTTAGCACTTACTCTGAAGTTCCTTTTGAAGTAACTCAATCTCTAGTGCCAGTTTTCTCTTCTTTAAGGTGTCAAGTTCTATTTCTCCCCTTAATTTTAGTTTAAGATCAAAATACTCAATTTTCTGTTGAAGATTACGTTTATATAGGGTACGGATATCACCCTGTGCCACTTAAAAAACAAAACAAACAAAAAAACACAAGCCTCATGCAACAGAAATAAAAAGGAAAAGTAGACTGCCCACCTCTGTATCACTTTGTGCAGTAGGCCTTGCTGTAGGCGTTTCTGTAGGCCTTTCTGTAGGCCTTTCTTCCTGCAACTCATATTGCAGTCAGAAATAATATGTACACACCTATAAATTAAATAAAGTTATTTATGCACTTACAAGTACTTCCTCCAAAGGACAGTCATCTGAGAGGGTTTCTTCACTGTCCTGTGCAAAAGAAAAATGGGTATTACAAAGTGTTGCACTTTCTTTCCTTTTGATGTAAAGTTATAAAAAGTCCACTTACTGCACATATTTCAGCCACCACTTTCTTGGGAACAGGTAAAAGTGTTGATGTATTATGTAAAACTACACAAAAGAGGAGAACTCAATGGCATTACAATAAACTACACTAGGAAAAAATATGATCAATAACATATTGCAAAATATTTTTACATTAAAGGGGACACATCATGCTTTTAAATCGTTCATTTTTACATGTAAATCATAAATTTGTGGTCTATATAAAGCGGAACTGCAATGCTTGGGTCTGAATTCCTCATTATTATAGCTCCACAGGCCCCTTTTCTACCCCTTTTCTGATGTGCGTCTGAGAGCAACTCGTTTTGGTGCGGTCTCTTTAAATGCAAATGAGACACTTCATACCCCGCCCCCTCTCCAGGTTGCAGAGGTGACACTCGGTTCAACTCCACCCCGTTCGGCCATTTTTGTAGTTTGATAGCAGAGATACGATTATCTAGCGGCACAGAAACTTTTTATTCACACGTTATTAACAAAATGTCACCAACGGAAGACTTGTCCATCCAGCCTTACAATATGTGCGAGGGAGAGAGACTAGGACAGCGCCTAGTTTGGAGACAGTGAAGTCTTGTTTACACTTTCGCCTGGCTCCGAAGAGAGAGAGTGCGCGCGGGCGTTAACGTCGAGGGCATACAATATCGATTGTTCATAAAACTTAGAACCGGTTCTCGAGTGGAACCGGTTTTCAATTCCCATCCCTAGTCATGACACTCAACAACAGTAATACTGCTACAGACGTGTACTTAAAATAAAAAGGAAAAAAAAGACAAAGGTACTGCTAAACCATGACCACCGTGTGACAGACAGAAGCGCGCAGCCAATGCCAGGTAAGGCACGATCTCTGCACTGACACGGTTGGATTATGCTGCTCACTTTCATGTCTTCTGGAGGACATATCACCTGATCAGCCTCCGCCAGACGTGACAGTTGTCTTTTCAGCCTTTTCTGTTGTGTTCTGCATTCGGAGCCGCCCGCGCTCTCGCCATTTTCACCTGCTCCTCCTTCCACGGCTGCCCGCCACGGATTTTTCAGAGTTCTTCTCCGGAATGTCGCTGTCTAAACCTGCCGCTTCTCCGGGGAACAGCCTATCACGGGCCTGCCCGGCTGCGTGTGGTGCGCTCATCGCCGCTAAGGACCTTCACCCGTTCTGCGTGGTCTGCTTGGGCCTTAAAGGGATAGTTCACTTTGAAATTCATTTTTGGTATGTTTTAGCTTACCTCAAGGGCATCCAAGATGTAGGTGTCTTTTTTTCCGCGGTAGTTTCAATTTTGATATTTTTAGGTCAAACCGTTCTTGTCTGTCAGTCATATAATGCAGGTCTGTGGTCACGGTCTCAAAACACAAGCACAGAGTCCAAATTAAAACAATTCCCCGTCGTCCAAATTAAACAATTCCCCATCGTAAGTACACATTGATGGCCTGAGACACGAAACGAGCGGTTTGTGTGAGAAAACGAACAGTATTTATATAGTTTTTAGCTCTTATACGCAGCCACGTCCAAGTGATCTGAGGGCGCTCGCGCATCCTGGTGTGTGACGTGTACGCAGACTGGTGCATAGATATATATACACTAGATGTCGCTTTGTCTACGGCAGTTCATTGGAACGAATGTCTTTAAGGTGACATCTAGTGTATATATCTATGCACCAGTCTGCGTACACGTCAGATCAGATCACTCGGACATGTCTGCGTATAAAAGGTAAAAACGATATAAATACTGTTCGTTTTCTCACACAAACCGCTCGTTTCATGTCTCAGGCCATCAATGTGTACTTACGATGGGGAATTGTTTAATTTGGACGACGGGGAATTGTTTTAATTTGGACTCTGTGCTTGTGTTTTGAGACCGTGACCATAGACCTGCATTATATGACTGACAGACAAGAACGGTTTGACCTAAAAATATCAAAATTGAAACTACCGCGGAAAAAAAGACACCTACATCTTGGATGCCCTTGAGGTAAGCTAAAACATACCAAAAATGAATTTCAAAGTGAACTATCCCTTTAAACACGCTCAAGAAGCCTTGGAGAACCCGGAAAATTGCAGTCATTGCCTTATGCTGCCCAAGAAGCTTTTACGTCGCCGTCTTAAAGTTGCAGCGACCCAGTGCTCCGAGCTCGGCCTTTCTGACTCGGATGGGGGACACGGTGACGACGACGCGCTATTGGGGGAGTCCCGGGGCGCCTCCTCACTTATTTGGGCTGACCAGCCAAATCCCGCATTCCCCAAAGAGGACATCTTCGCGGGCAACCTCACGCTCGTTGACGAACCAGCCGGTTCCGGCGATGAGGATGATGCGGCCCTTCTTGGAGTCTCAGAGGACGAGGAGGCCATCCCACCCTCTGGCAATCCCCAGGCTAGCGCCCACGCGGCCTTGCCTCAGTCCATCCTCCTGGAAGTTTGTGAGCGAGCGGCCGCTCCAGGAGAGGGATATTTACGACGGGAAAGTGTTGGGACCTCCTCCCGGTCCGAGGAAACAACTCTTCCCCGTCCTTGCAGCGTGCGCGAAGCACATGAGGCACAATTGGAGCGACCCGCTCGACTTCAAACACGGTTTCACGGGCCTTGAAGTAAAGGATATGGCAGCTCATGGTATGGGTGACCAGCCTTCCATCGCCAGGCACCTAAGCCGGTCTTGCCCAGCAAGATGGACCGTTTTTCTGCCTCAGTTCACCAGGCCGCATACAAGTCCTCGGCCTTGGCTGTCAGGGCCTTAAACGTTTCTTCTCTCCTCTCCGCTTACCAGGCGGAGATTTTGGATCAATTAGGGCAACAGCTGGAAAAGGGAACTCCTTCTCTACCCTTGTGGAAGAAGATCCTCACGGTGAACGACCTCGTCCTCCGTAATGCTCGGCAGGCCGTCCAAGCCTGTGGGCGCTCTATGGCGCTTTCTGTGGTGGGAGAGCGCGCGCTCTGGCTTAACCTGTCGGGTCTTCCTGACAGTGAGAAGCGGCTCTCTTCGGCCCCGCCGTCGCATTGATGCAACAACGGTGTGACGACAAAAAGAAGGAGGATGAGGCCTTCAAGTTATGTCTTCCTAGGAAGGCGGCCCCACGCCAGGCACCCCCTGCGCGTTTGCCTAACCCACCTGCCATGGGACGGCATTTCCACAAGGGCAAGGAAAGGCCCCGCAACAAACCCCCTCCACAGCAGAACAACCCACCGCCTGCTAAGCACTGGGGAAAATCGACTCCCGCCGCGGCCACGGCTGGAAGACCATCTAACCCTACCCCCACCGACTCGAAACGCAAGCAGCCTGCCTGATGTTCGGCCGATGGGGGCATTGAGTCCGCGTTCACGGGTCACGAGCCCTCCGGACTCTCTTCCTGTCCCAGAACCCCTGTCCAAAAGACGCAGGGTCTCCTGCGGATGGGTCGGTTCCCCTCCTCTCGAGGCTGCCCAGCCCATGTGTTTAATGAACGTTGTGTGTCCCCCCCCCCCCCCCCCCCACGTTCAGGGGGTCTGTTGTGAGGGAAAGTGCAAAAGCAATGTCACCACACACTCTGTTCCCCTCTCCCAATTAATAAAGGCTTCGGCCCCAGTGTTTCCCCAACACAAAACACACAAAAAAACATTAAAACAAACGAATCAAATGAATTCGTTACGGAGAGAGGATCTCTCTCCGCAGAGAGAGTTCATCTCCCTGCAGAGAGAGTTCATCTCCCTGCAGAGAGAGAAAATCTTTCTGAATCCCTGCATATCGCCCCTAGTTCGTCCACTAGATGGCACCATTGCATCACAAATAAATCAGCTGGGCTTACACAGCTCCGCTGCGGCTCGGGTTGGAACACTCGCGAGTCACGAATGGGCTTGGCAAACTGTTTCGGCTCTCGAGTGGCTAATGCGTACTATAATGCAGGGATACAGACTGCAGTTTGCAATGAAACCCCCACATTTCAACGGCGTTCTCTCTTCACACACGGAACAGAACGCCTCACACATTCTGAAAGAGGAAATATCCTCCCTCCTAAACAAGGGAGCGATTCAGGTGGTGCCCCCCAGTCTGATGAATCAGGGATTTTATTCTCGTTATTTCCTGGTCCCAAAGAAGGACAGCTCTCTCCGCCCTATCTTGGACCTTCGTGTGCTGAACAAACATTTGAGGAAATACAATTTCAGAATGCTAACTCATGGCTCGCTCGCCCGCGCCATAAAACAGAACGACTGGTTCACATCGGTCGACCTGAAAGATGCTTTCTTCCATATAAGCATATGAAGGAAGTTTCTTCGTTTCGCCTACCAGGGCACATGTTACGAATGCACAGTTCTGCCGTTTGGGCTCAGTCTAAGCCCCCGGTGTTTCTGTCTGTGTGTGGAGGCGGGCTTAGCACCCATGAGAAAGTCAGGTCTGAGGATTCTGACATACATAGACGATTGGCTCATTATAGCCGAATCGAAGGAGAAAGTGTTGCAGGACACCTGCCGTGTGCTCACGCACATCACATCTCTCGGGTTCAGAGTGAATGTGAGCAAGAGCAATTTTACACCCAGTCAGAATGTAATTTTCCTGGGTTTGGAGTTGAACTCAGTCTCCATGCGAGCGCGTCTCTCTCAAGAGCGCGTTCTCTCTCTAATGAACTGTCTGTCGCAGTTCAGAGAGGGGGCGAAAGTACAATATCGCACATGCCTCAGGCTGCAGGGTCTTATGGCTTCATCCATCCAGGTTGTGCCGCTGGGACTCCTGAGAATGAGAGCGTTCATGAAATGGGTTTTGTCACTACATTTCAGCCCGACGCGGATGTAATAGTGACGCGCACCTGCTCGGCAGCCTTGCGCCACTGGAAGAGCGCAGACTTCCGTTTTCCTGTCGTTACTCGCGACTCATATTCTGGGCATTCTAAACAGAGGCGCGGATCTTCTATCGAGGGATCTTCTAACGCCTTCACCCGCAGATAGTGGATATGTTATGGATAAGATTCGGACAGGCAACCATAGATCTATTCGCCTCGAGCGAAAACTACCATTGTCCTATGTTCTTCTCGCTAAAGGACGTGGACGCGCCCCTCGGGGTAGATGCACTGGCCCACCCGTGGCCCAGAGTGCTGCTGTATGCTTTTCCTCCCCTGTGCCTGATAATTCACACACTGGCCAGGGTGAGAGAGCAGGGCCTGTCTCTCATTCTGATAGCACCCAGGTGGCCCAAAGCACCATGGCTGGCGGAGATAATCCCTCTGTTATATGCCGAGCCGTGGCGCCTCCCTCCCCGCACGGACTTATTGTCCCAAGCGAACGGGGAGATTTATCACCCGCACCCGGACAGGGTGGCTCTTTGGGCCTGGCTCTTGAGAGGACGAACCTAAGCGCACTGGGGCTTTCGCCGCGTGTGATTTACTATACAGAATGCCAGGGCCGTTTCTACGCGGTCCTTGTATGGCTGTGAGTGGCAAGTGTTCGAAAGGTGGTTCGATGGGCGTGGTCTCACATCTTATCAGTGCTCAGTTCCTGATATTTTGTGTTTCCTTCAAGACCTCATGGAAAAAGGGAGGTCTTTTTCCACAATTAAGGTCTACTTGGCTGCGATTTCGGCCTGTCATGTGGGTTTTGAGGGCTCAACAGTCGGGCAGCATCCTCTAATCCGCAGATTTATGAAGGGTGCCCGTCGCTCCTTGCCAGTCGTCAGGAGAACTGTTCCTGAGTGGGACCTCTCCATGGTGCTGGAGGCTCTGTCTCTCAATATCCTTTTGAGCCTCTGGGAAGTATTTCCCTAAAGCTGCTGTCTTTCAAGACAGCTTTGCTCTTGGCCTTGGCATCTTCTAAACGTGTCAGTGAGCTACATGCACTCTCGGTTCATCCCTCGTGCACTAAATTCTCTCTTAGTGGAGAATGGAGATAAGGTTTCCCTTAAAGGGTCATGAAACCCTAAACCAAATTTTCTGAGATTTTAACTGAGGTATGTGTGTTGAACACCATTGAAGACAATGTTAGCATCTGTTAGATTTAATAGTAGGGGGGAAATGGTTACATTTTAGTTTTTTTCCGCTATTTTCGTCTTCCGGGTTTAAAATCTGCATCGTGTCGACTCATCGGTGTCTCATAATTATTCATGACTGAGTTTTCTTATCCAATGAGAAGACACTGCCTCTTAATTATTCATGACACCACGTGGAACTTTCCAATGACAGACATGTCAAACTGTGATTTCGCGTAATAGATGAGAGAGGCAATAATGGGACGCACGTTTGTTTTCGTGGTGCAAAAGTTCCAGTGCATCTTTCCCCGCAATGCTGCCCGGATAGCGCTACCATCAAAAGCTTGCCGCACGACTTCAGCCATGCACAGTCGCGCTTACACCGCCGCTGGACAGGCTGCATCTGCGTTGCACTCAATGGCCATCCTGCAGATCTTCCAGGCCGACCTTCTCCGTAAGCTGGATGAGGAAGGACCGGAAGCTATCAGCGTGCCGGACTTAAGGAGCGCCACGGACCTAGCTCTTCGCGCCACTAAGTCCGCTGCACAGGCCATAGGGCGGAACATGGCCTCTCTCACCGTAGCGGAGAGACACTTATGGCTGACGCTCTCTGAGATGTTGGACTCAGAGCGCACCACCTTCCTCGACGCCCCCATCTCTTCTGCCGGCCTCTTTGGATCATCCGTCAAAGATTTCGCGGATAGATTCGCTGAGGTGCAGAAAACGTCACAGGCCATGAAACACTTTCTGCCTAAGCGCTCCAGCTCCGCAGCAGGCCGCTCAAAACAGCCGTCTGCTCGAAGCTCCCAGCCACAGCCTCCGCCCGCCGCCGCATCGCAGCGTCGACAGGCCCGGGACCCGAGACCATGCTCTCGTTCTGCTGGCGGCCGCCCCCCTCCGCGTGGGCCCCGGCCTAAGATTGAGATAAAGCCCGAGGCCTCAAAGTCTTCCTAGCCCGCCTAGGAAAACGATGGTGTTCAAGTCCCGCTGCGGCCAGACTTCCACCAAAACTTCTCGCTCGTTCAGTTCCAGAAAGTGCGACTATTCCAGTGTATTTAGCAGAAAACAAGCCGGTACCACAGACTGTTTGCCTGCACACAAACGCCGTTTTTACGGCGACCCAGAAAAATCCCATAGTGTATTTTCTGGTATTCCGGACACGGCCGATGGTGTTATGAGTGTAGTAACAATGCCCACAGCCACAGTGCTCATTCCTACACACAAGCACAGCCCGCCACATTCCAGGGCCCGCACACATAAAATCGACTCATGTCGATTGTGCATTAAATGAGTGAATGTGCCCACGACCCAGTGCCCACAAACACTACGGTAAAAATGAAACCAACGCACACACAGTCAGCTCAAGCCGACAGTGTTTTCAGTGTAGTAAATGTGCCCGCTGTCCCGCACCCACATTAACTCACAGACTTGACAAGCCCCATGGGGCTCACCCCACTCGCTGTGATCAGCGCACCCCCGCCTCGAACGCTGCAAGCGCGGCGTCTATGTTACAGCATACCGAAGCTCTCCGGTCGCCACCATGTCGCGGCCAGAGCCCAGATCTCATTCAACCCCTAGCTATTCATGCAAGTGCATGGGCAAAGCTTCCCGGGGTATCAGAATGGGTGCTGAACATATGCTGAGGCTATTCACTACAGTTCGCTCGATGTCCCCGCCGTTATGCGGCACGAATCGAAACTACGGTAGAAAAGGAAGTAGCACATCTACTTCGAGCCGAAAATAGCGAAACTGTTGAGCAAAGGGGCCATAGAGCCTTTATCTCAAGCTCAGAGTGAAGGGGGTCTATACAGCAGATACTTTCTGGTACCGAAAAAAGACGGGGGTCTCAGACCGCTGAACAAAGTGCTTTCGAAACGCTGGTTCAGAATGCTCACAACCAGGAAAATCCTCACGCAAATTCGCCAAGGGGACTGGTTTATGTCAATAGATCTGAAGGACGCGTATTTCCAAATACAAATAGCGTCACGTCACAGGCGATTTTTGAGATTCGCCTTCGAGGGCCAGGCATATCAATACACAGTCCTGCCGTTCGGCCTGTCCCTAGCACCCCGTACATTTACAATGTGCATGGATGCGGCGCTTGCACCCCTGAAACTTTGGGGAATGCGAGTTTTGAACTACTTGGACGATTGGCTGATTCTAGCTCGATCACACTCAGAGCTCATAGAACACAGGACCATATTACTTGAACATCTGGAGAATCTAGGTCTCAAAGTCAATTGGGCGAAGAGTTCACTGTCTCCCAGTCAGAGAATATCTTTTCTGGGCACAGAACTGGACTCACTGTCTATGACAGCACAACTTTCGCCACAGCGCAGACTGAATATTCAGCGCATGACGAAATCCTTCCGCTGCGGCACTATAGTCCCGCTCAGAAAGTTTCAGAAAATGCTGGGTCTCATGGCTTCAGCATCATCAGTACTCCAGTTGGGTCTGCTTCACATGCGCCCACTGCAGTTCTGGCTAAAAGTGCGAGTACCGCGTCGAGCGTGGGCCTCCGGTCTTTTTCGCCTCAAGGTCGATCAGAAATGCGTCTCAGCTCTGAAATCTTGGAGAGCGACCGACTGGTACCGATCAGGTATAAGCCTGGGGACTTCCTCGAGTGTGAAGGTGGTGTCTACGGACGCCTCCACCTCGGGATGGGGAGCACTGCCCGAGGGCAGAGCGTTCTTCGGCCAGTGGTCAGAACGGGAAAAGCTTCTACACATAAACTGCCTGGAGATGATGGCAGTCGACAACGCGCTGAGGCGCTTTTGTCCCCAGATAAAAGGACACCACATCTTGGTCCGTTCGGACAACATGTCGGTGGTGGCCTATATAAATCGCCAAGGAGGTATCAGGTCCCGAAACCTTTACAGGCTGACGGAGCGCCTCCTGGTCTGGGCTCAGCACAACCTGCGCTCGTTGAGAGCAGCGCACGTGCCAGGCAACCTGAATATGGGACCAGACAGACTGTCCAGAAACAATGTTCTGGCTGGAGAATGGTCTCTACACCCGCAGACAGTCCAACTGCTGTGGAAGACATTCGGCAGAGCGAAGGTAGACCTGTTTGCATCTCAAGAAAACGCTCACTGTCCGGAGTTTTTCTCCAAGAGCAGGGATGCGCTGGCTCACGTCTGGCCCCGCTGCCCGCTCTATGCTTTTCCCCCCGTCACGCTCCTGCCTCAGGTATTAGAGCGAATCAGGGAAAACGGATGCTCAGTGGTACTTGTGGCTCCGTTCTGGAAGAACCAGGCTTGGTTCCCAGTTCTGGTGCAGCTGACAAGCACTGCCCCATGGCCGAAACCAGTGAGGAGGGACCTCCTCTCTCAGGCCAAGGGATCGATCTGGCATCCTCGCCCACAGCTGCGGTCCCTACATGCGTGGGCCATCAACGGGTACCCGCTAACCTCCCGGTGGGAGTATTAAACACGATCACGCAGGCTAGGGCCCCGTCTACTAGACGGCTCTATTCCTCTAAATGGTCTGTGTTTTCTAGCTGGTGCACAGCTCGTGGCATATCACCCCCAGACTGTGGGGTGACGGAGGTTCTCTCCTTCCTGCAAGAGCTACTGGATAAGGGCAGAACCCCATCCACGCTCAAGGTTTACGTGGCGGCCATAGCAGCGTTTACTAAACCGACGCTTGGCCAGTCACTTGGGAGGAACGATCTGGTCATCCGCTTCCTTAGAGGAGCTAAGAGGCTGAATCCTCCCAGACCTCCCTCAGTCCCCATGTGGGACCTTTCTACGGTTTTGGAAGCCATGAAAGGTGCCCCATTCGAGCCAATCCAATCAATAGATATCAAACACTTGTCTTTCAAGACAGTGTTTCTTCTGGCTCTCGCTTCGGTAAAGCGTATAGGGGACTTGCAAGCGCTCTCAGTGAGCGCGACGTGTATGGAATTTGGGCCAAATGACTCGAGAGTCAAACTCAAACCAAGGCACGGGTACGTTCCTAAATCCCTCATCACACCGTTTAGGGCTCAGGTGATTTCCCTGTCGGCCCTGCCGGTCTATAATGAGGAAAAGGATGCGAGCTTCCTTTGCCCGGTCAGGGCATTAAGGGACTAGCTGCGTCGTCTATCCAGGTGGATAGTTGATGCTATAGCGCTGGCTTACACTTCTAAGGGCCTACAGTGCCCGTTAGGTGTCAGAGCGCACTCCACAAGAGGCATGGCCTCGTCGTGGGCTTGGTCTAGTGGGATTGCCTTGCAGGATATCTGTATGGCGGCAGGCTGGGCCTCCCCGTCTACATTTATAAGGTTTTATAACCTAGAGGTTCCCGCCTTGCAGGCTAAGCTGCTTTCGGTCTGATAAATCAGTATTGTGTGCCCCGATGCTATCGGCTCAGAATACTGAAACTGCTTGAGCGCTGCTCGCTGATCGATTAAATGACTCTATGGGCAGTGTGTGAGACCCATAATATTCATCAGTCCAGGCCGAGTTTTTTTGCCCTGACTATGTAGAACACTATTGATATAATTTGCTCCTTATAGGGCGCTACTTATTACGGGAATGATGCTCTTCTAGCCCCTCTTTCCCGGACTCTCTGCGAGTCCCTGGTGATCATGCACTATATGAGCCCTGGGCACCTGCCCTTGGGACTTTGGTGTTGGATCTCGGTTACTAACGTAACCTCGGTTCTCTCTAGAAGAGGGAACGAGTACTGCGTATCTTTGCCGTGCCTGCAACACGCTCTGGTTCGCTTCGGCGATGAAAAATCAGCCTGTCGAGCTGTATTTGTAGGCCCAAGCCACGCCTGTTTCGGCGGGATGTGACGCAGTAGGCGCAAAGCGCCCCCATTGGATCTGACGTCACGTGGGGCCTCTCTCGATAGGCTGCTGCAGTTGCCGCAGGGCAGTCAATAGGCGCGCGAGCCGTCTTGCCTATGTCTGCATGCTGCCGCAACACGTTTTACATTATTTCAAAATTAAGGATAATTTTTGGCTTCAATATCTCGCGGAAAAGAGATTTCCCCCTAGCTTAAGATATTATGCAGTACTCATTCCCTCTTCTAGAGAGAACCGAGGTTACGTTAGTAACCGAGTACGTTTTATTATGTATAACGTTAGCTAACAGGGGAGCTCCAGTAAGGACACGTAAGTTACTTCTCTAACGTGGATTTACATAAACCATATAAATCTTAAAGACGCTTATTTTAAATGTCTATTTACACCTGACAGGAAAATCTTCAGTAAGTATTGCAGAAGAGCACATCACAACATGAAATAGACATCTGAGTGATGAATGTGTGCTATTATGTAGAACAAATCTATAAAGTAACTAAACATAAGTTATCTATTTTATTTGTCCATTACTGTTGATAAATTGAGGGACATTTATGTTGGATAAAAAGTTAAAACAACCTCAACATGTAAATGTAGTGTTGAGCTCATAAATCACAGAGGTAATGTGAATCTTGTCTGGATGTTACAGGGTCAGATGAACCGATGTGTTTATCCAGTGGAGAGTGGCTCATGAAGCTGAATGCTGCCATCAAAGGCTTTGAGTAAGTATACTACAGAAATGAATAACAACAACTATTTAAATATTAAGTTGTAGTTTATTTTAATTATTGTAATTTCAAACAGAGCTATTACAGCACTTTTCTGATTCTTGATTTCTGTGCATTTGCTGCAGATCTTTTGTGGTGGAGCAGGACCTGCAAGGAAAGATGATGGCGGCATTTGTGAAAAAAGTATTTTGTCTTCTAAATAATACTGAAATCAAATGACATTGTGCGGGTGAAATGACTGTTTTTGTGTTATGCCCTTCTGAGACCCTCCATCACTCCACCTGCCCTTCTGAGATCCTCCATCACTCCACCTGCCCTTCTGAGACCCTCCATCACTCCAGCTGCCCTTACGATACCCTCCAACACTCCACCTGCCCTTACGATACCCTTCAGAATCAGAATCAGAATCAGAATCAGAAAGAGTTTTATTGCCAAGTGTGCTTGCACCCACAAGGAATTTTTCTTGGTACTGAAGCTTCCAGTGCACATATACAAATACAAATACAACAAGAAACATAGTAATACAAATTCTAAGAATAAAATATATAAAATATATAAAAAAAAATAAAAAAATAGTATAAAAGTAAAAAAGTGGGGTCACAGTTGGGTTTAGTCAGAATAAACATTTACAGATTATGAACATATTTACAGTATTTTGAGTAGTATGAATAATATAAATATAAATATCACCTGAGTTAGAGAATATTACACAAGACAGTGGGAGTCTAGTGCATGTTACAGATTATGAACATATTTACAGTATTTTGAGTAGTAGAATAATATAAATATAAATATAAATATCACCTGAGTTAGAGAATATTGCACTAGACAGTGGGAGTATTCCACTTACAGGCATATGCCTTGGGTGGCATGTTAAGTGTTCAGAAGGGAAATGGCCTTTCAACACTCCCAACACTCCACACTCCAACACTCCAACACTCCACCTGCCCTTCTGAGACCCTCCATCACTCCACCTGCCCTTATTGCCTCAGATTGTGAAGCACAACGCATCACGCAACAACCTCAGGCACGAAGAAACGGCTCACCTCTGGCGGTCAGCTGATTCATCAGAATAAAGCCGCAGAATGGGAACCGCTGTGTTGAGATGGCAGAAGGATGTGGGGTTCAACGCCTGTAGCCTGTAGTTCAAATCTTTTAAAGGTGCTCTAAGTAACTTTTTTACCTTAACCGAACAGCTTCGGAGTCATTGGAATGGTTATATTACTTATTTGGGGTTGAATGGTGGTCGTTTCGCACCCCCCTGGTGCCCGTGAGCGGAGAATCCGCACTTGCAACTTTGAGCCGGCGGGCCGCCGGCCGCCGCGTCAGGAAGTATCGCGTGATATCAGGTGGTCTCGCGATGTAAACAATTGCTTTACGGCCAAAAGAAATCTGCTAAAATGCTGTCATTATTGCGCTCCCTCACGCTGTTCGAACCCGAATGAAGAAGACGTTTTAAAGAATGTCCCATCTGCTTTGATGTTGTTGATCTACTAGCCTCTGGTGTCTGAGAATCGCCAACGAGTTTTTACAACAGAGTTGTCAAATATCTATTCCGAAGCTGTGGGGGAGCTCTAGAGAGAAACCTGCGAGCAAAAAGCGAGAATACAGCGAAGATATCCCGAAACTACTGAGCCCTGCTTTAAGTTGTTGCGCGTGTGATAACGCGTCGTAGGTCACATGACAACGTCAACATGGCAGATGTCCGGTTCACATTCATACTCAACGAGATCTGGCTATAAAGTAGCCTACCTACTCTTTTAGCGCTCGTTAAGTAAGTACTTATTGAAATTAAGTACCTACTCATTGAGTATGCGGTTTCGAACGCAGCAAGTGAGTATGAGTAGCCTATATCAAACAAGTAGCCCTCTAGACTATTTTATCCCTTCAGGGAGCCCTCACTCACAAAAAGGTTGGAGACCCCTGCTGTACACTTATACGTTCAAAAGTTTGGGGTCAGTTGGATTTTTAAATGTTTTTTGAAATAAGTCTCTTATGCTCACCCAGCCTGCATTTATTTGATCAACAGTATAAACAACCAACAACAGTATTGTGATATATTATTATTATTAGTATTGTGAAATCGCGCTGAAGAAATGTCTCATTCCGAACACATCGCGATATTTGGCATCAGTTCGCGTGTGCCAGATGTTGGTAAAATACAAAATAGTATTTTTTATTTCAAATACGTATTTTAAATACATGTATCATACTGCCCATCCCTGCTTGCATGTAGGGGGAGAGATACGATTTTCGATCAATCATCGAATATTATTTTGCTTGATATGCCAATCCTTAATATTTGGTGTTTTAAATGCCTGTTTGAGGTCTCTGTGAAAGTTTTAAAGCAGTCTTTTAGTGCTGCTTTCAGAGCGGTCTCGTTCGTACATTGTTTCTTCATAAATGCGAACACGAAAAATAAAATAAAATGAATAGGGTAGACTGTGTACAGTTGAGACACCTTAAATAACTTGCGTTCGCAGCAAGCACAAGTTGTGATTTTTGCTGTGCACATGCGTATTAGTGTCCTCTTTAATCGTGGGAAATTTGAACAACGGACGCATCTCCGATCCGAAGATATCGGAAACGTTTTTGTTTTTTTTCTAAGGTAGGCTATGACGTTCACTTCACCATGCACAACAAATAGTATTTTTTAATCCTTATGTGACTGTTAAACGTAACTGGTATCACCACAAACGTTATTCTGTGCCCTAAAAACGGATATATTTCATGGTATTGTGTCATGCAAGGTAATTGCAAAATCTAGAGAAATGTGCGAGGTGGCCAGCGGGGAGACACAGGTGTAACATCAACTGTACCCCCGATAGAATTCTATTAGGTCACACAGTTTAGTTGTTCAGTGTTATGATAACAGGTTAAACGTCGTAATTAGCCAGCATAGGACGCAAATGAAAATAAAATTTGATATTTGTGATATTTAAACTGTGAATTATTAATAAATATTGTTTCATATCTTGTTCATGCTTTATACATTTTAACCAGTGCTAATTTAAATAAAATGAATGAATATAACTATATAATAATTCATTATAATATATGGTAACTTTTGTCCAAAGTAAAAACAGTATAGGCCTACTATGTTTCATCTGCTTATTTATTAGTCAAAATAATCCAGCAATTTAGTTTTTTCGAATGTTATTCGAATTCAAGATGTAGAAGCTCAGATCAATAATGAGGCATATTGCTCTGCTGCGGAGAAAAACTGTGCGCGCTCTTTGGCCATGGTGAGCAGCCAATAGCAGCGTTGCTGATCAATGTTTCTACTATCGATACATATCCCCTTTTAAACCAGCGCATGAACGTGCAATTATCTCAGATAACTCAATCCAGCTATACTAATCATAACTGGCAGGTGTGTTCGAAGAAACTAATTAGTCAGATCATGATTAGGCCGATGATATCATCTTGGATGTCTCATAATTTGATCTTGGATGTTTCAAGCAACATACGAAGAACGGGCTGCAGTTGCTATGACAGCAAGTCCAGGATGAGCGTCGAAGAACTCAGTTAGCTGGATTTGATTGTTGGCGATTTGGCATGATCTTGGATTGTTTGGGTCTTCGACGCTCATTCTGGACTTGCTGTCATAGCAACTGGGGCCCATTCTTCGTACGTTGCTTAAAACATCTGAGATCAAACGAGACATCCAAGATGATATCATCGTGCTAATCATGATCTGACTAATTTGGTTCTTCGAACACACCTGCCGGATATGATTAGTATAGCTGGATTGAGTTAGTGAGATAATTGCGCGTTCACGCGCTGGTTTAAAAGGGGATATGTATCGATAGTAGAAACATTGATCAGCAACGCTGCTATTGGCTGCTCACCATGGCCAAAGAGCGCGCTCAGTTTTTCAATGCAGAAGAGCAATAATTTTTACTGGAAGGGTATGCAGATTTGAAAAAATAATTAAAACGCCAGGGAACACTGGGAATCAAAGTGTGCAAAAGCCAGGAGAGAGGGCTGGCAAAAAGTAACAGACAAATTAAATGCGTAAGTGTTCCATGTTATGGTTATATCACTTATTACAGTATATATTCTTGTATTTTAATAATTTCATAATTGCTTAATGTCAGAGCCAGCTCAGTGAAGTACAAGAATATTCTTCAAACTGGTAATCTTTTCTACTTCTACTGTTTAGTCTCTTTTAGCAAAGACATTTTAAATTATGTGTTTGTCTGTTTATGGTTATCTGCAACCAAGAAAAAGGCGGAGCAGAAAAAAACAGGTGGTGGTCCTGCACCCCCACATTATACCCCGGCAGAAGAGCTGGCCCTTGGGCTAAATGAGAACAGACCCATTGTGGAGGGCATCCCTGGGGGCAGCTCTTCCTTAAGGCCTATTTATACTTCTGCGTCGGACCTACGCCGGAGCCTCTACGCTGTAGGCAACGCGTTGGTTTTAATTTATACTTCTGCGTCGTTGTCCGCGTTGACGCGCAATTACTCATGCAGAGGGACCATGTGAAACCCGAGGGAGGGGTTCTAGCAGACCAATCACAGCGCTTGCGTCCGCGTAGAATTGACGCGTTGTTACATTTTTGGAGAGGTGCGCATCAGGGTATGCGCGCTAAGCACAGCCTATGACGTAGCTACGGCGTAAGTTCGACGCAGAAGTATAAATAGGCCTTTAGACCTAAAGCCAGGGACTAGTAACAGCAACACCTTAATTACAGGTAAATGAGTTTTAAATCATCTTGCTACACTGTAAATAATTTGTTGCTGCATTAAATTAAGTATGTCTATAATCCAAATGGCTGGTACAGTATCAGCTCCGCTTATGAAGCCGGGATCTAATCCTGTTAACATGAAATAAGCTTGCGCACCTGTTGCTATGACAGCAAGTCCAGGATGATCGTCGAAGAACCAAACAATCCCAGATCATGCCAAATCGCCAATAATCAAATCCAGCTAACTGAGTTAGCGATGTACGAAGAACGGGCCCCAGGTGCGCAAGCTTAAACCTGCTCGGGAGCAGGCTTATTTCATGTTAACAGGATTAGACTGCGGCTTCATAAGCGGAGCTGATACGGGAAGTCCAGCGCAGCGCGATAGTGCACTTTCTGAGATATATATTTTTTCTCGTGACTGGTGAGATTGTCGTTTACATTATTAATTTGTTGGAAACGCACACTTATTTTCGACTTATCGGAGTCGGGCTTTAACTACAGCACAAACTGTTTGCATTGCCTTAAGATTATTTGCGAGTGGCTCTTTCCTTTACACTATTGGAGATGCGGAGAACTTGATGGAAAGTGCTGTCTGTCGTGTCATTCGGAGTTTACCTGGCGCTTTTAGGTTTAAAAAAACAGTTTTAGGTTTTTTTGTGGCATTTCCAAGCCACTTAAAGGAGCTGTATGTAGTTTTCAGCGGCCTCTAGCGGTGATGTTTCAGATTGCAACCAATAAGTTGACAAGCGCGTGCTCTTGCGCGTGCTCGAATTTATGAGCGAGCACTGTGGATACCGGCCAGACTGAGACGCGTCACGCAACACACCAGAGAGAGCATCCCACAACATGCTAGAAACTCAGGTAAACTCCCACTGCAACGTTACAATAATAGGCTACTTTTATCAGCTTGACGTTGAACTAATGCTCCATGCTCGTACCATGATAAGAATGTAACCCTATCAACCGTGCCGAATTTTGCCACTGCAAGCACTACTTCACATTTTCTTCAGGAAATGTACATTCTAGGTTTGTAGATAAGGTCTCTCCATGATTCAAACGCCCTGCCGATGTTGATCCGTGTTTTTTCACCCGAAGTTCATCCGATTCACGTCTGGCCTTTAATACGAGCTTCAGCAGAAAGAAAAAAACGTTTTATTGTTTTTTTAATCAATATGTGGAGTTTGTGTTGGAGTCTGTGTTGTGCTGGGAGCAGGTCGTTTCTTAGTGTTATCAGACATGTCATAAGTTGCATAAGTCATAAGTCCATGTCATAAGTTGCAGTGTCGTCCCTGTTGAGTGCAAAATCAGTAGGCTAGACGAGGCGAGAGGCTCGGGAGCGCTCCGCGCATGCAGGTGACGTCACTGGATTTCGCGGTAAATCCGACCCTGCACCTTCACATAAACATAAGAATACTTGCTTTCAGAGGTAATAGCAAAACCCGAAAAGTGGATCATTTTAATGTGATATTACAACCCCTTCACACACAGGCAATAAAAAAAGGATTCGTTTTAGTAGAAAAGCTACATACAGCACCTTTAAGACCCAATGTTGTAAAGCAGTTTTTTTTTTAACCAGTTTTTTTTTAGGCTATCATCATTTTTTATGAAGATCATGCATTCATGACCATGCCGATTACAGTATATGTTACTCAGGCTTCACTAACGTGATTGGTACCATAGACTATAGGCTAGACCAGGGGTCGGCAACCTAAGGCACGCGTGCCAAATGCGAGCAGGGCCGTGCACAGACATTTTGAGGGGCAGTGGCCTAAACCAAAAATAAGTGGCACTAAGGGGGTGGTTGCTTGTTAACACAAATTATCCAGTTATTCCAGTTATCCACAATTTTTTATATTTTTATATTTACCTGTTCCATTTACAGCAACACTTTTTTTTTTTTTGGTACCATGTCCTGAAAGATCTTGATAACCTAATTTTTTATGATTAACAATTACACATTGGTGATAATAACATGAACTATTTACCGTTTTACATTTTGGTATTTACCTTTTCCTTTAACAGCAAAACCTTTTTATTTGGTACCATGTCCTGAAAGATCTTAAAGGTCCCATTGCATGGATTATTTTATTATTTTAGAATGTTTCCTGGGGTGCCCTTATAATGTTAGTATGTTTTTTAGATCAAAAGTTGTCATCATTTAGAAATAAAAGGCATATTTCCTAGCCTGATTTTAGCCTCTGATTTGAACGCTCTGTTTGAAGGGGCATGTCTGCTGTGAGACTTCAGTGTAAACGCCCACTGCTGTGATTGGCTGACATACTTGCATATGAAATGGCTAGCATTACATGTGGAACTCTCTCAAAAACGTTTACTATTACAGCTATTATACGTTTGTACTATTACAGCTATCGAGATTAACGAATCGTGAGAAGTTTTTTAAGTATTTAGATCTATTCCCATCACTTAAAAGGTTGCAGTGATGAGCATTGAGCAGATGACAGCCTGTTGATCGCGTGAATGAAGATCTTATCATTGCAACACAGTTTCTGTACTCTCACTAATGATTTCACCAATGCAAACATGAGGTAAGTACAGCAAGAGCTTCGTTGTGCAGTGTAACACTGTCATTGATTTCATAACAAGTTTTGGCAAGTGTCCAGATAAACTCGCGCTGTGTGATTGACAGCTTGGGCGATTGGAAAGGGATTGTTTTTTGATCGCTTTCTGTAAATATATTAATCACAGTTTAAATAAGATTATTTTCATCCTACTAAGTAAGGGTGTCACGAAATCGATCGAAATTAATGCTCAATCTCGATTATCGAATAAAAAAATGGAATCGTCGATGCTGCCACGCCCCATATGTCACGTCAGCTCGGCTTGCCTGTAATAGGTAAAACTCCTTTTCTCGAGAATATTGAAGCCTTTATTTTAAAACGCATTGCAGCTGCACAGCGAGAGCATCATAGCTCGTCTGAGCGAGCTGATTGGCTGTGCTGCGTCAACTGCACGAACCTATGGCGAGTAGGAGCGCTTGGCGCCCTGCCAACCTCGAGCGCGCCAATTTGGACGCGGCTGAAGTGTATAAATTCAGAGAAAACTCGCCAAAGGACTTTAGGTTTAAATCGACTGAAGCGAAGTACCTGATATGAGCGAAATAGCACACAGGCAACGCAGTACTCGTTCCCTTATCTCTAAGGGAACCGAGGTTGCGCAAGTAACCAAGTACGTTCCCTTACGAGAACGTTCTCTCGTACTGCGTTGCAAACGCTGTGGGAACCCAATTTAAGGGTGTACTCACACTAGGCACGGTTGCCATGAACCGGGCCCGAGTACGATCGCCCCCCCTCCCCACTCCCCCTCTGGCCCGCACTCACATAGGGTTTCAGCATTCGTGCCGGAGCACGCTTACTTCATTATGGTGCGACGGTTTCGGGATAAACAGGAAGAGCGGCGCTCTCACTGAACACAACGGAGTCCAGCACGGTTAGCGCTCACACTGCATGCGAACCGCGCCCGAGTCCAACTGAACCGTGCTCTGGCCCACCTCTTCCAAGCGGGCCAGGGCCGGCTAATCGAGCCGCGCCCGGGCACGGTTCGGAGCACTCACACTAGTCAAACGAACCGCGCTTTGGTGGTCAAACGCACTCGGGCACGGTTCAAACTGGCTAGTGTGAGTACACCCTAAAACACCGTGCTATTCGCCTGTGACTGCTCTGAGGATTCCAGGGAGCCCCGGGACTATAATAGGTAATAGGTTATATTGTTTAAGTTTCCAATTGACTGAAGATATAAGTTATTGTTACATGTTGTTAATAAACGTTTTAAATTTGACAATGTAGTGTGTGGTACATTGCGAACAAAGGTCAGATATTATTATATTGCATAAAAGTCTAAAAATGGCATAGCTTGTGCTTTCAAAAAAATTATTTTTTTAAATCGAGAATCGAATCGAACCATGACTTTAGAATCGAAAATGTAATCGAATCGAGGATTTGGAGAATCGTGACACCCTTACTACTAAGAGAAACGACGTGAAGTTGATTGTTTAGTCACTGGCTTGATTTACTGATGCATAAACAGTATTGAACGACTTTGAGAGAAAGATTATCTGTCTGAACTTGAACAACTGAAGAGTTCAGATGCAAAAGCCTCTAAGTGCCATCTGAAATGTTCTTCTAGAATGATGTGAAATTGCTGACCTTAAATAACAAGCTTGATAAAAATGATCATTCTAGAAGAAAATTTCAGATGGCACTTGGAGGCTTTTGCATCTGAACTCTTCAATTACACCTCAGAAATTCACATAACCCACTGGTTCTTCAGACTAAAAAAATACTTTTTGTGTTCATTTGTACATCCAAACACTGAGCAACTGCCATCGAGCAACTGCCTCGAGAGACACCATGGCTTGCAAACGAGCGGAGCGCTCGTTTGCAAGCCATGGTGTCTCTCGAGGAAAAACCAATATCGCGCTCGCGAAACTCATTTTCTCATGGGCGGGCCAAGGCAAAGAAGAGAAAGGGGAGGAAACCTTTCCCCTTATGATGACATAAGGGGAAGATTTCTAGATTCGCCCGTCTGAGCTTTCATTTTTTCAAAAATACCCAGGGCTTGGTTTACAGCCATCAAAACGTCTAGCCACTGGGGGACCATAGGTTTGTCTACAAAGTGTGCCAACAACAGAAAATTTAGTTATTTGTATTAGATCTGATCGAGAGTACTATAATTTGATTAGACCATAGACAGTAAAAGAAATGGACACAGCGACCCCATAGATTTCAATGGAGAAAAGTGAAGCAAATTAGAAGCACTCACTTCCTGATGGCTAAGCGCACTGCGCAGACTCAAACTGAGCTTGACGACGTAGACGTGACGTGAGCAACCTGTCTGACAGTTGTAAGTCTTCTAGTAGCTGTGCCAAGAGAAATCTGAACCAATCCCTTCCGAATCTTGCAGAGACGGAGAGCGTGAGTAGGAGGTGTCCATGAGCTAGGAGCATGAGCAACTTTATGACTCTCTATGGGCTTCTCCCTTGACTTTATCAGGCTTTATGCCTCCACGTCCCCCCGATTAACTGCAAGCTTCTATTCCTGTCTATACGGTAATTTCCAGAGAGTCGCGTGGTTATGACGCAATCGTTAGCCTATTTTTACAAAAACTGCTTCGACGGGGCCATAACGTAAGATACAAGGTAATGGAGCCTTTTATACATTGTCATGTTTCTTTAGAAATAAACAATGGACAAATGGAGTCTTTAAACGCCTCAGATGTAAAGTTATTCGCTGTCAAAGTGATGCCAAAATGAATGGGAGTCAATGGAATGCAAACAGCAGGTGATGGCTTGTAAGCCAATGGCGCCCCCGGGGATGGTACTCTTTCTGGATACTGGATTACCCCCCTGGATTAGACAAGCAGCTAATTCTAAGAACATGGATATGTTGTACAAATTGTTAGTAGAAAACCAAGAGCAAAACATTACCGACATAAATACAAAAAAAAAAACAAAAAAAACAAATGACTAATTTCGCAGATTCAAACACTGTCTTGCATAGCCTACCTTTTAATGCGACAGCTTTCGTGAACTGTCGTGTTCACTCTCAGTTTCAAGAGAGCGCCGCAGACACATACTGTGAGTGATGCTGCGGAGCGAGCGGGAAAACCCGGAGCGGATTAGCGGAATCAGCGGAATGCTTTGTGGGGAAGAGGGGCACCTCAGTCAATGAGGGCAGAGGGGCAGTGGCTCTAGCCACCGGGCCACCCCCCTGTGCATGGCCCTGCATGCTTGATACTTTCCAGACAAGTTACATACTCTCCTGTCACTTGTTTCAAGAGCTTCACTTGGTCAAAAACCAAGTGATAACCTGTACAATGTAAAATTGTCAACATCAAATTATGTACTACATATTACAGCATTGTTTCAATACAAGACATACCAATGGACTCGCGCAGCTTTCTGTCTTCTTTGGGCACCAGATGTTCCTTCCTCACCCGAAACAAAGGACTTATTCGATTAGCTTGCGTTGATACAAGGACTGGTCTTCCTTCTCTGCTGTAAAACAAGAAAGTCTCGACTTACTCTATGTGCAATTACTATTGTTCTTGAAACATAAATTAAGACAGTTATAAATAAGTTAATTTACCATACGATTCAGGAGAGAGCATTTGATGAGTAAATACCGATTTCAATATTCTAGAAACTTTACCTGGGAAGGGCTGATCCCGGCAAGATTCGCTGCGACTCACTAGTAGCTCTTGTGAGGGTTGGCTCTTAAAAGAGCTGTTGAGTTTGATATTGTAGAGCTTTAAAAAAAAAAAAAGGACCAAGTAATCCTGCAAGACGGAAAGGAAGGTAATTTTAATACATTACTTGCAAATAGTCAGTTTGTGTATAACTGTAGGATATTTTTTTCTGTAAAGAGTGTTGAATAATTAAATTTTAAAAGCATTTTTATGTTATAAGTTCACTGATATGTTGGGGCATTTCTATGAATAAAAGTACGTCTTTAATAGCAAGCAATAATCATGTGAAAATGATTTACATGCAAACGGGACAGTTATCAGCAGTGTAACTGATCTGATTATGACAAAATAATCGAGTATCTGATGTCATGTGACAAGTAAGATAAGCTTTTCCACCCCTGCAAACAGAGGTAGGTTATGAGGTGTGGAGAGACATCATGTATCACTGGAACATAAACAGACGGGGACCAATTTGTAATAATTGTAATTAGTGGTGCACGAAATATCGGCCGATATGGTCATTTTTTTACACATCGGTATCGTTCCGATGTCAAAATATGGCCGATGTGAACAGGCCGATATTTGACGTGTGAAGTTGAAGATGAAGTTGACGATGCTGACTCGATCTTAGCAGTAGTGAATGTGCCTGAGATAAATACACATTTCATACAGATGACATAAGCAGAGAACAGTCTGTTTTCTTTCGTTTTGAATTGTTCTGTTTAAAAATAGACATTTCAAGCTTTCTATATATGTCTCCGGTCTGTGAGGCAGGTAGATTTCGGTTCATTTATGAGACGCGCTCCAGGTTCACGCGCCCTCGCCTCCGTGTCCTGATTAAATATTTTCTACTTTACTTCTTATTTAATTCAATCCAGGCAATTGGTTGATGAAACATTTATCAAAATTAAGATACAATTAATACAAAACGAAATTAAATTTAAAGACGGGCTTTTTGTGCTTTCTGTTTGAGGTCTCTGTGAAAGTTTTAAAGCAGTCTTAGTGGCGCTTTCAGAGCGCTCACGTCAACTGTCCCGTCCGTAACATTGTTAACGCAGTCCAGTGCGACTTATGTTTTTTTCCTCTTCATGACACATTTTTGACTGATCGTTTTTTGACTCGTAGATATTTGAATATATTGCTTGATATTTCATACCCGTTCGAATTAGATTTTTCTCAAAAGTGACAGCACGTGTGATTTGTGGATTACTGATAAGCGCGAGTGGAGAAACAGGCGTTTATTGATTCATTCTCAGTGTTGAGAAACGTAGCCTTGTAATTGTATTAATAATAACTAAAGTAGCCTACCTAATTATGTTACATATTTATTTTGTATGAAAACTAGCGCGTTCGTTACTTATGGATTTAAAAAGCACCTGCCCTTTTGCCCCTTGGTGCCCAAAGTGCCCTTTTTTTTCAAGGCAAAATTTCCTCTCCTTTTTTGTAATTAAAGGCCCTTTTGTGGATGCCTGCCCAATCTAACTATTAGTAAAATTAATGAATAATAATTTAGCCGTAAATAAAATGACCCACATGATGACCTTTCACCTGACGAACTCAACCGGGACGATTCCTCATTTTTAAAATTCGCGCGGCTACGCGCACTACCAGAGGATATCTTCAACTCTGCGGCTGCTGGTAAGTGGTGTTTCATTCTCAGCGAAGTGCTTATGATGTTTGTTTACTTATTATTATTATTTTACAAGAACGACGTGAAGAGAGCATGCAGAAATGTTGTTTACATTGCTGTCTGTGTGTAGGCTGTAGAAGTTACGTTAGCTTGCTGTTTAGGGAGAAAAGTTTCACGGGTGTCGAGGGGTCTGGTCTTTTTATGTTATTTATACTTTAAACTATTATTATTATTACAATATTTATTTAAAAAACGTAGAGTGCCTTAAAAATGATCACAACACTGGTAAGACTTACCAGTATCTTATGTTTTGTGTGCAGCAGCCTCTGTGAACATCTCCTCTAGCAGCCTGGGCAGAATCTGCAGCTTTACAGCAGGTCCGTGAGCTATAGAGCCAGTTCCAAACACTGTCAGCTATCTTTACATCTTGTCATGGTCACATAAAAATTGTTTAATCAGCTAATATATCTCCTATATGTTTGTTTTAATGTCTACAGTCTCAGATCAACTCCAGCAGTATCATCATCATCATCATCATCATCATCATCAGCAGCAGCAGTAACAACAGCAAAGGCAGCAAAGTCACTAAACTTTAGTAAGAATTTACCAGAAACAGGTATCACATTAATGTTAAAAATATTGTAAAGTATTAATTGCTGTATTTTTTTCTGTTTGCTTTGTTTTTATTTTCATTGTATAAATGTAACTCTTGTATTTTTGTAAATCTGTTTATGCCATGAAAATAGCCACAGATGCTGACATGGCATTAAATAAAACTATACTGTACTGTACGAAACGTGGGCCACGTTGATTTTGTCCTACACAGTTTACTATAACAGCTGTTCTTTATTATTCTGTAGGCTATAACAGAGAAGGAAAAGCCATCAGGTTGGGGCAACTTAAGATACTTCAGTTTCTAATCCCAGAGTTATTAATATGTACACATAATTATTTAAATTTTTTAACTTTTAAACTTAAAATTTGTATTTCCTGTTCTGTTTCTTTTTCAAAACTGCATCAATGCATTTGCTGCCGTATCGATACAGAATCATCCATATTTATATATTGCTGTATTGATATTTTGAGCACAGCCCCATATAGCCTTGTTCCATGTGCCCCCTTTTATACTTTGAGCACCTGCCCCTCCAGAGGTCTCTGCACGGCCCTGGATATCGACATCGGTAAATATCGGTATCGGCCATAACAGCAATATTAATATCGGTTATCGGTATCGGCCACAATTTTCACATCGGTGCATCACTAATTGTAATAAATACAATTCAAATTAATATCAACTTTCTGACAGTGTGTGGGACATCCGACTACTTTCCAAGAAGGGGCGCAACTGATTTACAAATATCGCGATAAATATGTACAGGAATTGAGGCCAATGACAGCACTAAGAGTAAAAGCTGCAGGATTGTGTACGAGTATACAAATATGTACGAGTATCGTACGAATTTGACAACTTGTTAAATCTTGTGAATTATTAAGACTTTCAGACTATGTTCGTACTGATTGGGCTATGGGTTTTGTGAGAAAAGGTTTAAGAAACAACAAATGCTTGATAAAATGTTTGATTTAGGGTTCGAACCAACACATGTATATACCATTGCGAATATTTGCCTTTGCAGCTGTCCGTCTCCTCCGTTTACTTGTCCTCAAACAATAATAGTCCGAAAGGTCCTTTTGGTCTTTTCAGCTGAAAAAAGAGAAAATAAAATATCATTATGTTGTTTTACATCATTCCTGTGGTAAAAGCATGGTAAGCGTTGTGGTTAATGTGCATTTACAATAAGTATCACATTAAAACTACCAATAGTGTGGTAAAAGCATGGTAAGTTTTGTGATTACTGTCTTTTTACTACACTTACCACAGTAAAACTAATGTTAATGTGGTAAAAGCATGGTAAGTGTTGTTTGTACTGTGCTTCTACTACAAATACAACTTTGGAACTAATTGTACTACTTTTAATCTGATATGAATATGATTAACTGATTTAAGGTCTTTGGGCCTATATAGCACGTCATGTGACAGGCAGTGTTTAATCACCCTGTTTTGAATTAGAAAGCAATAAAACGCAAAGCCTCCGTGGAGATGACAGATATAATGCCGTGACTGAACGTGAGCTAATCTGATTTATATCGACAAACAGAAAATACATTATATATCACACATTATTCGGACAGCGTATTTACTACTTACCAACATCTGACATGCCAAATATCGCGATGTGTTCGGAACGAGACTTCTTCAGGCTTCTAAGGGTTTGAAACTTGCTGGCCCAGAAAAGTTCATTAAACACATCGTTAATATAGTCCAAGTGACTACAGTGGCTCAAGCATAAGTTTATCAAACGACGAAAATACTTTTTGTGCGCAAAAAACAAAAACAAAAAACGACTTTATTCCACTATTCATTTCCTTCTCTCTAGGCCTGATCCAGCTCTCAGATTTAATCAAAAAATATCTTAATTTGTGTTCCGAAGATGAACGAAGCTCTTACGGGGTTGGAACAACATGAGGGTGAGTAATTACTGACAGAATTTTCATTTTCATTCTTAATAATCGTGACCGCCAATAGCAGCGCTTAGTAATCGTGACGTGGGCCAATAGCAAAGCAGAATCATTGTGGGAAATACCGACTGTATTAACGAATAAAGGTAGAATTTGTGTTCTTATCGTGTTTAACACATCTGTATTTGCTCGCGCGAGTATATCCAACTTGAAAAATCGCAGCTTGAATTTACAGTTACCGTCGAAGAGAAACACAGGTCTTATCTGCCCTATATAAATAACTGCCGCACACTTTTTAGGAGTGGAGGGTAGGGCACTGAGGCTGCGAGCTACACCTATGAACCATTGAATCTCTTTGCTGGCTGGTGCACCGGCTAATCGTGGTTGCCTTGATGCACTTGCTGATCTGGCCGGGTTGACACTCATTGGATGCCTTCCACAAATGGTTTTTTGGGATTTTTTTGCTTGTTTCTTCATGATAATGACATCAAATGAGAAAATAACTAATGGTAACATTTCATATAACATTAAAACACAATAAAATCATTCAATCATTTTAAATATTTACAATCTGCACATCCAGACGAGCTCCAGGTCAGTGTACTTTTTGGTTCATTCATTATTCTCTTTCGGAATGAAAGATGAAATTTAAAAAAGGGTGCAGCTTGGTTTTTTGTTTAAAAAAAACAAAACAAAAAACAGAAATGGCTGTATTTTGTTTTCCAAATGTATTGTTGTCATCAAATAATAGTATTAGAAAATTGGACGACCGATTTTAATTTGTAATATTTATTTGTAGCCTACGTTTATTGTATTTCATTTGACTGATCGCCTCTTTACCCAGAAGTGCGAAGTCATAGATCTATACACTAGACATGGCCTTGGCTACGGCAGTTGATTGGAACGAATGCCTTACATATATAAATAAATAAATTAGCAAAACTTGGCCACTAAATATTTAATATTCAATTATTTTAATGATCACAATTAAAGTTTTAATTTTATTAACTGAACAAGCGCAACATTCAGCATTCAATCAAATATTCTAAAATATGTATTATTATTAATAATGTTATTTCAACATAATATCTCGTTATTTCGACATAATATGTGTGGGTGCAACAAGCAAGATGGGCATTTGTAAATCCGGTGACGCGTGCATTGATTTTTATTAATAAACTAGTGTTTTCTGACAGTGTCGACTCGCTGCAAAGATGAAGTTGACGATCGCCGTATAGTGAACGCGCCTATAGAGAGAAATGCACATAATGGATTACATAATCAGAGAGTAGCCTTTTTCTTTTCGTTTTGAATTATTTCGTTTAAAGACATTTCAAGCTTTGTGTATTTGATGTATTTCTCATGCAATTGGTTGATGAAAAATTTATTAAAATTAAGATACAATTTATACAAAACGAAATTCACTTTAAAGAAAGCCTTTCTACAAAACAAAACTTAATGAAGTGGTCAAAATCATGTCTGATCCGCTCCATGTCTCTCGATATATTGTGCATCCTATCTTACTCGTGCTGCTCACTTTTCATAAATCAACATACATGGGGGAAAAAAATAACATTATAACAAATATGAAAATAAATGTGCTTATTTAATGGCTACAACAGTATAGGCCTACAGACTCTCTATTTGTACAAATTGCTGCACATTCATTTAATTCTGAATTTTGCACACACAAGTTGATAGGCATTTGTTCAAATCAAGTTCATGATAATTGTGCATGCATTTATTAATCATTATGATACTAAAATCATAACAAAGTAGGCTATGCTATGTACAAAAAAAATCAGATGAGCCCAGAATATTCCAAACTGCCGTAGCCAAGGCGACATCTAGTGTATATAAACTTTTGATAATTTCATTTCCTGTTTGGAATGGAATAAGGAGAAATGAAAACCAGCTCGTTTATTCGTTTTTTAGTTTAGCTTAAAAAAAAACGAAAAATGAGATTTTGGCTAGATGTTTCATTTTTCGTTTATGGTTTACAAGTCGGTTTATGGGTTCGGCGCTGAAACGCCCCTTTCATCTGATTGGTCAAACCGCTCCGCCTTCAGTAAGCTGTGAGCTTTTCTTTCTGTCAGGCAGAATAAGAGTCAGTAGGCTACGAGTGCGGCACTGACAAATGCCCTTTAATGAAATAATGTCTGAAACCACCACTCACTGTTAACTACACACAATATTTGATTTAGAAATATGTTGCTGGTGTATTTGATGTATTCTACTCTCTTTCCCTGTTTGCATCAGTTTAAATGACAAATAAATGCATGAATTTCATTATGATAACAGGTTAAACGTCGTAATTAGCCAGCATAGGACGCAAATGAAAATACAATTTGATATTTGTGATATTTAAACTGTGTATTATTAATAAATATTGTTTCATATCTTGTTCATGCTTTATACATTTTAACCAGTGCTAATTTAAATAAAATGAATGAATAGAACTATATAATAATTCATTATAATATGGTAACTTTGGTCCAAAGTAATCTGTGATAAACAGTGTATAGGCCTACTATGTTTCATCTGCTTATTTATTACAGTCAAAATAATCCAGCAATTATGTTTTATCGAATGTTATTCGAATTCAAGATGTAGAAGCTCAGATCAATAATGAGGCATACAGGCCATAAATAACAAACAGACATTACAACATTTTTATTATTCATAAGAATTTAAGTTAATAACATCTAAAACAAAGAATACATGTATTACAGGGCAAGTATAAGTATTAGTATTTTTAATGTTTTTGAAAGAAGTTTCCTCTGCTCATCAAGCCTGCATTTATTTGATCAAAAATACAGAAAAAAAAGTAATATTGTGATATATTTTTACAATTTAAAATAATTGGTTTAAATGATCATTTATTTCTGTGATGCAAAGCTGAATTTTCAGGATCATTACTCCAGTCTATCACATGATCCTTTAGAAATAATTCTAATATGATGATTCATTATCAAAGTTGGAAACAGTTCTGCTGCTTAATATTTTTTCATAACCTGTGATACTTTTTTTTAGGATACTTTGATGAATAAAAAGTAAAAAAATAAAATAAAAAAAAGCTATTTTTTTAAAAATAGAAATCTTTTGTAACAACAATATACACTACTGGTCAGTAATTTGAGGTCAGTATTTATTTTTTATTTTTTTAAAAATAAATCAATACTTTTATTCAGCAAGGATGTGTTAAATTGATAAATAAAAGTGATAGTAAAGAAGATTTATATTATTAGAAATTATATATTTTTTTTAATAAATGCAGTTCTTTTTAACCTTTTATTCATCAAATATATTAGGCAGCAGAACTGTTTCCAACACTCATAATAAATCAGAATATTAAAATGATTTCTGGGGCTGTTTACACCTGGCCACTTCATGCGTTTTCTCAGATCGGATAGCTATCCGATCGTGAAAAGACCAGGGGCCTGTTTCAGAAAGGAGGTTAAGTGAAAACTCAGAGTATGTTAACCCTGAAATGAGGGAAACTCTGGGTTTTCTGTTTCAGAATGGGAGGTATGTTAAACCTGAGAAAGCAGAGTAAGTCAAGCCCGTTTCTGAAAGAGAGGTAACTTATACTCAGAGTCAGTTACCATGGTAACTTACTCTGTGAACCTAACCTGGTCGGGAGCAGGTTTTCTTCAGTAAACCCAGAGTTTCTTTCGGTCTCCTCCCCTTTTTTAAAGAGGAAGTGGTGTTTAAACACCTCATTCATTCTTTCAGTACATTTTTATTAATAAAATTAATCTTTAATTAATGAATACAATATTGCTATTTTTACTGGGTTTTTTTTCCAATTTTTTAAATAAGATGAAGTCTATTAACTCCTTAACTGGCAACTGAATATACAGTAGTAGATTAGAGTTACATAATGTAGTTCTAAACAAATTCTACAGAATTAAACTGTGGCATTTACTGAAAATCACTGAACTCTGTTCATCTGTGCAACAGAAGTTGATGGACCGTCCTCCTGCTGTAATGAGGAGTCATCGGATTGAGGATCCATCTGCAGCTTTATTAACACAGAGTCGAAAACAGGTACAAACAAGGTCGAGGCAGGCAGCAAACATTCACAGAACTAAGGACAGGCAAGAGGTCTGGGCAGGTAGCTGACAATCGTAATCCAAAAGACAGGCAAAGGTCGTGGCAGGCGGCAAGGAATCAAACAACGAGAAACAGTCCAAGATCAAACACAGAAAATAATCCACAGTAGAAAACGCTCAGAAATGATCACCACAGCAAATCAAGACTTCGCAATAGTGGTGTGTGTGTGGAGTGTTTAAATAGTGTTTGTGAGATGAGTTGCAGGTGTGTGTGTAATCAGTCCCAGGTATGAGGGCCTATGGGATTTGTAGTCCGAATAGCAACAGTCAATATTCTGGTGATAGCTCCCTCTGGTGACCTAGAGGAGGCGGAGAGGAAGTCTCTCCTGTAACAGAGCCCCCCCCCTGC
This sequence comes from Leuciscus leuciscus, assembly GCF_965113295.1. Taxonomy (NCBI): domain Eukaryota; kingdom Metazoa; phylum Chordata; class Actinopteri; order Cypriniformes; family Leuciscidae; genus Leuciscus; species Leuciscus leuciscus. The sequence continues at coordinate 31,373,866 of NC_138738.1, read as the reverse complement.
GAGCGGCTCCTGACGCGAGGAGGCAGACGACGCCGGGGTCTTCCACGCGGTCGAGGGGCCGGTTTCTCCGGGTGCATCCTATGGAACTCCTCTGTGAGGGTAGGGTCGAGGATATCATCCATGTTGACCCAGGATCGCTCTTCCGGACCGTACCCCTCCCAATCCACCAGGTATTGTAGAATAGCGCCCCGGCGTCTGGAGTCGAGTAACTCACGAACTTGGTACGCCTCCTCGCCTTCAACCAGGATAGGCGGGGGGGCCTGACCTTCGGCTCCACTCTCCGACTCTCCTCCCGGAACACCAGCGGGTTTAAGCAGCGAAACATGAAATGTGGGAGAGATACGATAGTTAGCAGGTAACTCTAAACGAAATGAAACTGGAGTAATTTGTCTAAGAATTTTGAAAGGACCCACATACCTAGGGCTGAGTTTTCTGCATGGGTGTCTAAGGCGGAGGTCCCTTGTGGAAAGCCAAACCCACTGCCCTGGAGTGTACTCTGGACCTGGACGGCGGTGACGATTGGCCTGTTGTTCTTGTCTGTGTACTGCATGAAGTAGATGAGTGTGTGCTCGGTTCCAGACCTCCTCGCTATGCTGAAGCCAGTCAGTGACAGATGGTAGATCGGACGGTTCACCGGACCAAGGAAACAAGGGTGGTTGGTAGCCCAAGATGCACTTGAAGGGGGTCATCCCAGTGGCGGGTTTCTGCAGTGAATTTTGTGCATATTCTGCCCACATTAAGTATCTACTCCAATCAGATTGGTTGTGTTGGCAATATGACCTGAGAAAACGGGTGAGTTCTTGATTTAATCGTTCAGTTTGCCCGTTGGACTGCGGATGATAACCAGAGGTGAGACTGATGTTCACGTTGAGCTGTTTAAAGAAAGCCGACCATACTCTGGAGGTAAACTGTGGACCTCTGTCTGACACAATGTCCTCAGGTAATCCATAGAAGCGGAAGACGTAGTTGCATAGGACCTCGGCTGTTTCAAAAGCAGTGGGAAGTTTAGGCAAAGGAATGAGACGACATGCTTTGGAGAAACGGTCAATAACTGTCAGGATGGTGGTGTTTCCCTGGGAGTTGGGGAGGTCGGTCACAAAATCAATGGCGATGTGGGACCAGGGACGCTGAGGAATCGGCAGGGGTTGAAGTAGACCAGCGGGTGATTGTCGAGGGCTTTTGGATGTGTTACATATGGTACAGTTCTTTACAAAGGTTGTGGTGTCTGTAGACATTGTGGGCCACCAAAATCGGTTAGTGAGGAGATGGTGAGTTGCTGTGATTCCAGGATGCCCTGAGCTGGGAGTCGAGTGGACCTGCTGAAGGAGTCTCTGCCTCAGTTGTTCGGGCACAAAGGTGAGATTGTGTGGGCAGTTTGATGGTGGAGGATTTTGGGTGTTGTATTGGTTAATCTCCGTCATGATGTCCCACTGAACTGGAGCAACGAGCAGTGTTTCGGGGATAATGTTCTCGTCAGGGTTATAATGAACTGGGTCTTCAAGTTGTCGTGACAGTGCATCAGCTTTGGTATTCTTGGAACCAGGTCTGTAGGTGACAATGAAATTGAAGCGAGTGAAAAACATGGCCCACCTTGCTTGACGAGGATTTAGTCGTTTAGCTGAACGTAGATATTCCAGGTTCTTGTGATCAGTGATTACTGTAAATGGATGCTGTGCCCCCTCCAACCAGTGACGCCATTCTTCTAGGGCGGCTTTCATGGCCAAGAGTTCACGATTGCCGACATCATAATTTCTCTCTGCAGCGGATAATTTCCTGGAGAAGAAGGCGAATGGAAACATCTTTGCTGGGGATCCATGGCGTTGAGAGAGTATGGCCCCTATGCCTGTGTTGGAGGCATCCACCTCCACGATAAATGGAAGATCTGGATCAGGATGATGGAGAATGGGCGCAGAGGTGAAGCATGTCTTGAGATCCTTGAATGCTTGCTGAGCATCAGGTGACCAGGAAAGGCGTGACGTGGAGCGTTTGGTCATGGCGGTTAGTGGAGCAGCGATCGTGCTGAAATCTCTTATGAATCTTCTATAGAAGTTCGCAAATCCAAGAAATCTCTGTAGCTCCTTCACTGTGCGTGGTTGAGGCCAGTCGAGCACTGATTTTACCTTTTTCTCATCCATTGCTACTCCCTCTCGACTGATGATGTATCCCAGGAAAGTTGTTGCCGTTTGGTGGTATTCGCATTTCTCTGCCTTGGCGTACAGTTGATGCTGGATTAGGCGATGGAGTACTGACCTTACATGCTGGATGTGTTCTTCGAGAGAATTGGAGTAAATCAGGATATCATCAATGTACACTATTACCCATCTATCGAGCATGTCACGGAAGACATCATTGATGAATGACTGAAACACAGAAGGACTATTTGCCAGGCCGAATGGCATAACCAAATATTCGTAGTGCCCCGAGGATGTTGAAAAAGCTGTTTTCCACTCGTCACCTTCTCTGATACGGATCAGATTATATGCACTGCGCAGGTCGAGTTTAGTGAAGTATCTAGCTTGACGGAGTTGTTCGAGTGCAGTAGGAACCAACGGCAAGGGGTATCGAAATTTAATGGTGATGTCGTTAAGGCCACGATAATCTATGCAAGGTCTCAAACCACCATCTTTTTTCTTGACGAAGAAGAACCCAGCTGATGCTGGGGATGTAGAGGGTCTGATGAAGCCTTTAGCCAGTTCTTCCTTGATGTAAGATTTCATGGATTCTGATTCAGGTTGTGACAGTGGAAATATTCTTCCCCTAGGGGGAGTTGTGCCGGGTAACAGATCAATGGCACAGTCACTGGAACGATGAGGTGGCAATTGTGATGCTTTAATTTTACTGAATGCTTCACTTAAATCTGAGTATTCGGTGGGCAAGCCCTGAATTACAGGAGTTTGTTCGTAAACGTCCATTTCGTGCATTGGCAAGGGATTAATGCGGGTGAGGCAATGTTCATGGCAGACAGGATCCCACTGGATGATTTGTTCCTCCTTCCAGGAAATATGAGGATTGTGTTGACGCAACCATGGCAGACCAAGTATAATGGAATTGTGAGGGGAATGAATTATATAAAATCGAATAGCCTCCCTGTGTAAAACTCCAACCTGCATACGGACCTCCTCAGTGATGTGTGTGATCCTCCCCTCTCCAATGGGACGACCATCTAGTGCCTCCACTGCCAGACCGGAGTTACATCGTGTTAGAGTGAGTTTATGTTGTTGAGCAAATTCACGTGACATAAAGTTGCCAGCAGCACCTGAGTCTAACAAAGCAGACGTGGAAATAGTTCTATCCTGAACCGTTATTTTCACTGGGGTTTTAACACATGAAGAGGAATAATTTAACTGTGCGCTTTCACTCACTGCTTTGGAGCTAGAAGAATTGGGCCGAATGGGGCATGATGTCTTCAGATGTCCGGCTTGGCCGCAGTACAAGCACAGATGGTGTTGAATTCGCCGCTCCCGTTCCTCAGGGGTTAAATGAGTGTAACCAAGCGGCATCGGTTCTGGATGGGGTGCTTGTCTCTCAGTGAACAGGTTGCGAGCAGGACGACGTGAGCGAATTAAATTGTCAATTTGAATTGTTAGTTCAATGAACTCATTAAGTGATCTTCCCTCATCGCGGCACGCTAATTCAGCTTGGAGTTCCAGATTTAACCCCTTTCTGAACAGCAGTTTTAACGGATCTTCTCCCCAGTTGGTTTGTGCCGCGAGAGTGCGAAATGACAATGCATATTCTGCCGCCGTTCCTCTCCCTTGACTTAGAGCGAGCAACTGATCACCAGCACTTTTACCTCCAACCGGATGTTCAAATACTTCTCTGAAGCGTTGAAGAAATACATTGAAGGAAGGGAAAGCAGTTCCGTCATCTCTCCATACTGCGGTAGCCCAGTCTAAAGCCCTTCCGGTTAGCAATGAGCAAACGAAAGATATCTTGCCCGAATCTGCTGGGTACAAGGTAGGTTGCTGGTCTACAAACAGAGAGCATTGTAACAGGAATCCTTTGCATTTCGCTGGGTCTCCGCCAAATTTTTCGGGGAATGCAAGACGTGGGTTCACACTGGTGGAAGGAGTGGGAATGCTTTCAGCGGAAGGAGGAGACGGAGCCGCCGCGCCCTCCGCGGGTGTCACACGTAGCCCTTGTAGTACTTTAACGAGTTCTTCAGTCAAAGAGGTTAGATGAGCGAGTTGGTGGGCTTGAGCTGATAGTTCAGATGACAATTGCGTGATGGCTGCTGGATCGCTTGTTGGCGAAGTCTTCTGTAATGAGGAGTCATCGGATTGAGGATCCATCTGCAGCTTTATTAACACAGAGTCGAAAACAGGTACAAACAAGGTCGAGGCAGGCAGCAAACATTCACAGAACTAAGGACAGGCAAGAGGTCTGGGCAGGTAGCTGACAATCGTAATCCAAAAGACAGGCAAAGGTCGTGGCAGGCGGCAAGGAATCAAACAACGAGAAACAGTCCAAGATCAAACACAGAAAATAATCCACAGTAGAAAACGCTCAGAAATGATCACCACAGCAAATCAAGACTTCGCAATAGTGGTGTGTGTGTGGAGTGTTTAAATAGTGTTTGTGAGATGAGTTGCAGGTGTGTGTGTAATCAGTCCCAGGTATGAGGGCCTATGGGATTTGTAGTCCGAATAGCAACAGTCAATATTCTGGTGATAGCTCCCTCTGGTGACCTAGAGGAGGCGGAGAGGAAGTCTCTCCTGTAACACCTGCTGTTCTTCCACTTTGGGGGCGGGGGGAGAGATAAGACTACCCATTTATACTTAGCTTTAAACTTAGATTCTACTCCACATAAAAATGTGAAAAAATCTGAATGTGTAGATTGTTTGATGTGACACATAACATTATCCCCATCGTCCTGTGAAGATGAGTACACTTTATAACACTATTTGTCATAATTTCTGGTGTATTGAGTAGGCTACTTACAACTGCCTGCAGGTTTTGTTGGGACAGGAGGCTCCAAAAGACAGATATTACCATCGGAATCTGTTGGGACCAACAAAAAACCCAACCCAAAGTAAAATAAATGGAAATATCAAAAATAGCCTATATAAGAAATAACACATAATATGTTAAGGTAGCTTTATTCAAAGCATTCTGTACACCACTTTATACTGCCCTCCTGTGGCGGTCTTACAGCAAAAAGAACATGCAGAGACTGAATGTAGCGTATAATGATGGTATGAGACTGCTTCTAAAACAACCAAGATGGTGTAGTGCTAGCCAAATGTTTGTTAATGTTGGTGTGCCTACCTGTTCTGCCTTAATAAGAAATCGTATATATTTTTCGATACATGTGTAGAATGTCTGCCTCAGAAAATAGAATTATGCAAGCTTTAGCCCACAATGATTATAGCTCTGTCAGGTATACATCTAGACTGTGGAGACATTGGCGCTCCTGTTTGTATATTACAAGTGAAAGTTATTGATCTTTTCTTCATTTATTTCTATGCACTGTATATTTTATTGCTATGTTGTAATTATTGTTTTTTTTTGTTTTCTTTGTCTTGTACTATGGCCCTTCCATTTTGAGTCCTGAATAAAGTCATTATCATTATTAAGCATTTGTTGGACTATCTAAATGTATAATAGATGAAATAAGAAAATTCAAGCTTCGATCTTTCACGAGGGATATACTCGCGACATCAAGTGTAGATTGTGTCAACCACGATAAGAACACTACAAATTCTACGTTTGTTGGTTAAAACAGTCGGTATTTCCGGAAAAAATGCTTCTGATTTGCAGCTGCCATTGGCGTACGTCACGATTTACCGAGCGCTGCTATTGGCCAACGTAAGGTCAGTTGTATTTTTGAAATAAGTCCCTTATCCTCCCGCCAGCCTGCGTTTATTTGATTAAAATATAGTAGCCTTGGCTATGAACAACAGTATTGTGATGTATGATTACAATTTGAAATAAGAGTTTCTATTTGGACACATATTACAAGTATTTTTTCCCCCTGATTTCTAATTTGGTTGTTCTGTACAATGAGATTTCTAGGTTGTTCTGTATCAGAACCTTTTACTGTTAGTAACGGAGTTCGTCAGGGTGGTATTTTGTCACCTTTCCTTTTTTAACGTGTATATGGATGACTTGTCACAACAATTAAATAAATGTAATACAGGATGCATGATAGGCAATACTCTCACTAATCACCTTATGTATGCAGATGATTTGGTAATCATTTGCCAATATAGTGCTGGGTTACAACAACTGTTGAAGGTTTGCTCTCAGTACGGTGCAGATTTTGATATCAAATATAATGCAAGTAAGAGCAATATCGTGATTGTTAGAAGTAAAGAAGACAGGCAATTTGTATTCCCTGATTTCTTTTTATCTGGTACTGCCCTTAAAGTGTGTGATGAGATGAAATATCCTGGCCATCATATTGCAAATGATTTATCGGATGATAAGGACATCAATAGACAGTGTCGAGCAAGTTATATGCTCAGGCTAATGTGCTTGCACGTAAATTTGGCATGTGTTCTGCTTAATGTAAACCTCTTACATTTTATGAAGGCCCTTGGATCTTCGGGAGTGACTGGCTCTGAAGTCCCTCCAGGAATTCCCCCAGCCAAAAATGCTGCTGCACTGCTAGACACTGGGATGCTATTTAGTTATTTAATATGTCAAATATTTGTAAATTCAGGTAGCCTACACCCATGATATGCTCAAACCTTACCTGATTGAATTATGTTCTTATATTTAATTTTCAGCTGCTGCCATGTTCTTTTAATACCTGCAGGATTGCACCCATGAAAATTAAAATTAGGTTGAATAACATACTGTTCTTCCAGTTTCACCTCTGATATTATAACAGTTGGGTAAGTTACTCTAAAATAGTTATTAATTACTAACTACAAATGACATCTTCAACCGTGTAATTAGATTCATGTAATAATGACTATCTTTAGAAAGTATTGGTCTACTTATTAATAAATCCCATATCAACCTCAACCACTTGAACAATACAAGGAGAGACAAGAAACTGCACTTTTAATGCTTTCAAATAAACAATATACAATTGCATGGATTATTCTTGAATTGACCAAAGTGTGTAGAGGGAGAAGGTTACATAAAAAATATACCTTTTAAAAATGTATGTTAAATATACAGAATTGTTCTATAGTCTAATGCAATTACATCATATTTTACTTCAAATTACAGAAGAATTAAGAGTAATCCCTTTAATTAAATGACAGTATTTAGATTACTTGGTAATTAATTACACCCAACACTGTATAACTAATTAAAATGTAAACATACGCATTGACTCGAGCAACTATTTTCTCCCTAGCTAACTCTCTGTCCTTCGCTGCTGCAGCCGATATTTAAAAAAATAATAATATGTCTTCGTACGCTTGCAGAAGCTGGTGAGAAATATGCAGACCTCTTTTTGTCTGGCGCTGTTACCATGGTGACTCATAATATCTGCACTCCATTGATAATGGCTTTTTATAGTGGTGGTGCACGCGCTTAACTCAGAGTCAGTCAACTCAGAGTTGATTGAACTAACTAATTTCAGCTGTTCTGTAACCGAAAACTCAGTTTCCCATCTCAGGGTAAGTCAACTCAGTTGAACCTCCTTTCTGAAACAGGCCCCAGGGGCCCGTTCTTCGTACGTCGCTAACTCAGTTAGCTGGATTTGATTGTTGGAGATTTGGCATGATCTTGGATTGTTTGGTTCTTCGACGCTCATCCTGGACTTGCTGTCATAGCAGCAGGTGCGCAAGCATAACCTGCTCGGGAGCAGGCTTATTTCATGTTAACAGGATTAGATCCCGGCTTTATAAGCGGAGGTGATACGGGAAGTCTTTCGCAGCCATGTCTTGTCCGTTTTTACGACAAGAACCTGTTGCTGAAGGTGGTCTCACGCTGCACAATCCACTGCCGCTTTCTGAGCATGCAGCCTGACATCAAACAATTCACCATTTACCTTGGAGAAGCGAGTCCAGAATATATCAAATACAAAAAGTAATGTAATCAAAAAGTATGCAGTTGACTGATTAAAAATATCTTAGATGGTGTGTGACTCCATGTCCTACATCACAAATGTGGAAGCAAAATGGCCTGGTTCTGTGCATGACTCCAGGATTTTCAGAGAGTCACATTTATGCACATTATTTGAACGTGGTAAGGAAATATTTAATATCAAGCTCACTGTATTACATACATTTATTCTGAGCCTAACAAAACTGCATTTTTCCAGGTGCTAACGACGGGATCCTGCTTGGTGACAGGGGCTATACCTGCAGGCAGTATTTCATGACGCCATTCCCTGACCCAAACCCCGGACCACAAACCCGTTTCAATGCAGCTCTAGCCAGGACAAGGGCACGCATTGAAATGACCTTTGGGCAACTAAAGGAAAGATTTCAGTGTCTGCGGGTTGCACCTGACAGGGCCTGTGACATTATTGTTGCATGTGCCATACTCCACAATAGTGCCACCATCAGAAAGGAGAGGACCCCTGTGGTGGAGGTGCAGCCTGATGATGACCTCCAGCCAGTGCACTTGGACCAACCTAGTGGCAGAGCTGCACGGGACAGAATTGTGGAACACCTTTCTTTTTTTTCTTTTTTTTTTAAACAAAAACCTTCATTAAATGAATAGAAGACAAGACAACATGCTTAGTTCCTTGAGTTTTATTTCAATTATTCTTTGTCAAGAAAAGCCAATTATGGTCATCTTTTGCCTGCAATAAGATATATTGTTATCCAAGGTCAGCAATAGTACTCTGTGTGAAATAGTGTATTTAGCACTTACTCTGAAGTTCCTTTTGAAGCAACTCAATCTCTAGTGCCAGTTTTTTCTTCTTTAAGGTGTCAAGTTCTATTTCTCCCCTTCATTTTTCGTTTTTTTCAGGTCAAAATACAAAATTTTCTGTTGTAGATTCCGTTTATATACGGATATCACCCTGTGCCATGTTTGGATAAAAAGAATAAAAAAATAAAATAAAAAAGAACTGTCAACACAAGCCTCATGCAACAAAAATAAAAAGTACAAGTAGGTTACTACACTGCCCACCTCTGTATCACTTTGTGCAGTAGGCCTTTCCTCCTGCAACTCATATTGCAGTCAGAAATAATATGTACACAAGTTACTATAAATTAAGTAAAGTTATTTATGCACTTACAAGTACTTCCTCCAAAAGACAGTCATCTGAGAGGGTTTCTTCACTGTCCTGTGCAATGGAAACAAATGGGCATTACAAAGTGTTGCACTTTCTTCCCTTTTGATGTAAAGTTAGAAAAAGTCCACTTACTGCACATATTTCAGCCACTACTTTCTTGGGAACAGGTACAAGTGTTGGTGTATTATGTAAAACTGCACAAAAGAGGAAACACAATGGCATTACAATGAACTACACTATATGAACAAATGTGATCAGTAACTCATGGCAAAATATTCTTACATTAAGTTCAGCAGTTTTCACCTTCACAAGTCAAAGCAATTGATCACTACTCAATATTTAACAGTTGAAATTACTGTACCCGCCATTTGGATTATATAGGCCTACTTAATTTAATGCGGCAAAAAAAAAAAAATATATTTTACAGTGTAGCAAGATAATTTAAAGCTCATTTACCAGTAATGAAGGTGTTGCTGCTACTGGTTCCTAGCTGTTGGTCTGAGGAAGAGCTGCCCCCAGGGATGCCCTCCACAATGGGTCGGTTCACATTTAACCCCAGGGCCAGCTCTACTGCTGGGGTATAATGTGGTATAATGTGAGGGAGCAGTACCACCACCTGTTTTTTTTTTTTCAGCTCAGCCTTTTTCTTGGTTGCTGTTATAAACAGACAAACACATTTAACGGTGCTTTTCTTTTGTAAAAGAGACAAAGAACAGTAGAAGTAGAAAAGATTACCATTTTGAAGAATATTCTTGTACTTCACTTTTACTTGTTCCCATGTTCTAGTGCAGTGTTCTTCAACCCTGCTCCTGGAGGACCCCCAACACTGCACGTTTTCTTTGTCTCCCTAATCAAACACACCGGATTCAATTCATCAACTCATTATCACATGGGTTAATGAGCTGATGAGTTGAATCAGGTGTGTTTGATTAGGGAGACAAAGAAAACGTGCAGTGTTGGGGGTCCTTCAGGAGCAGGGTTGACGAACACTGTTCTAGTGGGTCCTGAGGTGGCTCTGACATTAAGCAATTATGAAATTATTAAAATACAAGAATATACACTGTAATAAGTGATATAACCATAACATGGAACACTTACGCATTTCATTTGTCTGCTACTTTTTGCCAGCCCTCTCTCCTGGCTTTTGCACACTTTGAGGTGTTCCCTGGCGTTTTAATTAAGGTTTCATATTCTGCATAACCTTCAATAACTCTTGCTCTGCTGCGGAGAAAAACTGTGCGCGCTCTTTGGCCATGGTGAGCAGCCAATAGCAGCGTTGCTGATCAATGTTTCTACTATCGATACATATCCCCTTTTAAACCAGCGCATGAACGCGCAGTTATCTCAGATAACTCAATCCAGCTATACTAATCATAACTGGCAGGTGTGTTCGAAGAAACGAATTAGTCAGATCATGATTAGGCCGATGATATCACCTTGGATGTCTCATAATTTGATCTTGGATGTTTCAAGCAACGTACGAAGAACGGGCCCCAGTTGCTATGACAGCAAGTCCAGGATGAGCGTCGAAGAACTCAGTTAGCTGGATTTGATTGTTGACGATTTGGCATGATCTTGGATTGTTTGGGTCGCTCATCCTGGACTTGCTGTCATAGCAACTGGGGCCCGTTCTTCGTACGTTGCTTAAAACATCTGAGATCAAACGAGACATCCAAGATGATATCATCGTGCTAATCATGATCTGACTAATTTGGTTCTTCGAACACACCTGCCGGATATGATTAGTATAGCTGGATTGAGTTAGTGAGATAATTGCGCGTTCACGCGCTGGTTTAAAAGGGGATATGTATCGATAGTAGAAACATTGATCAGCAACGCTGCTATTGGCTGCTCACCATGGCCAAAGAGCGCGCTCAGTTTTTCAACGCAGCAGAGCAGCAATTTTTACTGGAAGGGTATGCAGAGTTTGAAAAAATAATTAAAACGCCAGGGAACACTGGGAATCAAAGTGTGCAAAAGCCAGGAGAGAGGGCTGGCAAAAAGTAACAGACAAATTAAATGCGCAAGTGTTCCATGTTATGGTTATATCACTTATTACAGTATATATTCTTGTATTTTAATAATTTCATAATTGCTTAATGTCAGAGCCAGCTCAGGACCCACTAGAACATGGGAACAAGTAAATGTGTTTGTCTGTTTATGGTTATCTGCAACCAAGAAAAAGGCGGAGCAGAAAAAAAACAGGTGGTGGTCCTGCACCCCCACATTATACCCCGGCAGAAGAGCTCTTCCTTAAGGCCTATTTATACTTCTGCGTCGGACCTACGCCGGAGCCTCTATGCTGTAGGCAACGCGTTGGTTTTAATTTATACTTCTGCGTCGTTGTCCGCGTTGACGCGCAATTACTCATGCAGAGGGACCATGTGAAACCCGAGGGAGGGGTTCTAGCAGACCAATCACAGCGCTTGCGTCCGCGTAGAATTGACGCTGTTACATTTTTGGAGAGGTGCGCATCAGGGTACGCGCGCTAAGCACAGCCTATGACGTAGCTATGGCGTAAGTTCGACGCAGAAGTATAAATAGGCCTTTAGACCTAAAGCCAGGGACCAGTAACAGCAACACCTTAATTACAGGTAAATTAGTTTTAAATCATCTTGCTACACTGTAAATAATTTGTTGCTGCATTAAATTAAGTACGTCTATAATCCAAATGGCTGGTACAGTATCAGCTCCGCTTATGAAGCCGGGATCTAATCCTGTTAACATGAAATAAGCTTGCGCACCTGTTGCTATGACAGCAAGTCCAGGATGAGCGTCGAAGAACCAAACAATCCCAGATCATGCCAAATCGCCAATAATCAAATCCAGCTAACTGAGTTAGCGACGTACGAAGAACGGGCCCCAGGTGCGCAAGCTTAAACCTGCTCGGGAGCAGGCTTATTTCATGTTAACAGGATTAGACTGCGGCTTCATAAGCGGAGCTGATACGGGAAGTCCAGCGCAGCGCGATAGTGCACTTTCAGAGATATATTTTTTTTCTCGTGACTCGTGAGATTGTCGTTTACATTATTCATTTGTTGGAAACGCACATTTATTTTCGATTTGTCGGAGTCGGGTTTTAACTACAGCACAAACTGTTTGCATTGCCCTAAGATTATTTGTGGCTCTTTCCTTTATTGGAGATGCGGAGAACTTGATGGAAAGTTCTGTCTGTCGTGTCATTCGGAGTTTACCTGGCGCTTTTAGGTTTAAAAAACAGTTTTAGTTTTTTTGTGTGGCATTTCCAAGCCACTTAAGACCCAATGTTGAAAAGCAGTTTTTTTTAAAGCAGTTTTTTTAGGCTATCATAATTTTTTATGAAGATCATGCAATCATGACCATGCCGATTACAGTATGTGTCACTCAGGCTTCACTAACGTGATTGGTACCATAGACTATAGCTATACCATAGACTGCCATCAAGGCCTCAATGAAGGGGATTATGTGAACAGAAAGGGGGTTCACAATGTAAATGTGCAGCCCAGTTACTATTGTGATTCTTAATATTCCAGATTAGTAATATTGTATCAAATTAAAAAAAGGCAGTTGACTAAAATCTTCCATTTCACGAGTTCACACTTACATATAATTTGAAGGGTAAAGTTTAATGCGTATTTGGCGTGCTGTCCGGAGGGAGGGCTCCGAGCTCGGAGTTCGGCCCGAACCCAGAGTACCCCCCCCCCCCCCCCGTATGTAAGTGTTTAGGACTAGAAGGGTGGAGAAGGGGTGGTGGAGGGATGCTGCAAAACTGTCAATGGAATGAGGTGAGACTGCTGAGTATATATGCACCTCTTACCATTGATTGCTGAGTGCTCTCCACCTGTGTTAATTATCTGAACGTGCTCCTCCCGAACCTTGTTAATAAAACATAATTTCACGAGTTCACACTTACATATAATTTGAAGGGTAAAGTTGAATGCGTATTTGGCGTGCTGTCCGGAGGGAGGGCTCCGAGCTCGGAGTTCGGCCCGAACCCAGAGTACTCCCCCCAAAGGCTAAAGAGCAGAGGACAGCCGCCGGACTAAAGACCCCCCAAATGAGTGCCGAGTTTGGCGGGCTGGCATCTCAAGAAGGGGCCTGGATGCTTGACCGGGGAGGCCCGTAATGGCACTGCCTGGACTGACGGCCCCTGTTAGTCTGCGAACGGGGAGCGGTTGTAGTTTACGGTGACCGATCGGGAGGATTTGCGCTTTTCCGCTAAGCCCAAATGCTCGCTGGACAGAGAGGAAACAGAAAGGAGGAAAAATGAGTGCTTGCCCGGGAGATTTTATCACACTGCATCCGCTGTGAGACCAAATGCTCGCTGGATGAAAGAGAAAACGTAAGTGCTCTACCGGGAAAGTTCTCACTCCGTCCGCTGTGAGGCCAATGCTCGCTGGACAGAAAGAGGAAACAGGAAAATGAGAGCTTGCCCAGGAGATTTTCTCACACTGCATCGCTGGATGAAAGAGAAAACGTAACTGCTCGACTGGAAAGAGCTCACTCCGTCCGCTGTGAGACCAATGCTCGCTGGACGGAAAGGAAACAGGAAAATGAGTGCTTGCCCAGGAGATTTTCTCACACTGCATCGCTGGATGAAAGAGAAAACGTAAGTGCTCGACTGGAAAGAGCTCACTCCGTCCGCTGTGAGACCAATGCTCGCTGGACGGAAAGGAAACAGGAAAATGAGTGCTTGCCCAGGAGATTTTCTCACACTGCATCGCTGGATGAAAGAGAAAACGTAAGTGCTCGACTGGGAAAGAGCTCACTCCGTCCGCTGTGAGACCAATGCTCGCTGGACGGAAAGAGGAGACAGGAAAGAGGAGAAAGTTTTTTTTTTTTTTTTTTTTTTTTTTTTTTTTTTTTTTTTTTTTTTTTTTTTTTAGACTCGATGAGGGTTTGGTGAGCTTTTTTAATGTGGAACCGGTTCGTCCTGATATAGCTTTGGAAAGCATCGGAGGACCATCTCCCAAGGGCTTGAATCTGCTGTTGGGAGAGGCCTTTTTGGGCTGCTGAAGTTGCTGCCCCGATGCGAAATGAGTGACTTGAAAAATTCTTCGCTGGAATGCCTGACTGTTGAAGAAAAGATTTGAGGTGTTTCTGGAACCAAAACCGTGTCACGGGTTTTTTGGATTTGTCTAAAAACAGGGGTTCCAGGGCAGATTTAGCCTGGGAACTTCTCCATTGCAGATAAGCTAGAATTGACTGGTATGGTTGGATTTGCGAAGCGAGGTTAAAAATGTAGATGAAATGACCTTTTTTGGTTTGGTCAGTTTTTTTAAACTTTGTTTAATCAAATATGAAATGGTTTCGCCGTCTAGTACTGATAAGTCTGAGATGGTGGGGTGGATTTTTGGGTCGAATTTAGAAGTAATGGCGAGTTCCGAGCATCTAAGAAAACCAAAAAAGGCTAGGATAAACATAGCATCGAGTGTGCGAGCGGAACCGAGGGGCTGGTAGCCTGTGCGGAGGGTCTGAATACATTTGGTAAGAATGTCTAGCGTTATAGGTTGTCTGGCGTCGGGGCGGGTAGGCTGGGATCTTTGAATCCCTTTAATCAGGAGGGAGGTTTGTGAATTGTTTATCTCCGTGGAAGGAGCGCCGTACATCAATTTATGGAAAAACTGGATACCGCTCAAATAACCTTTAATGGACCCGACTTGTAGACCCTTAATGATGTTAAGGTAGGAGATAAAAGAGGTGATTGAAAGAAGAGAAAAATCAGGGAAAGGCAAGTTATAAGAGACATGGAATGTTTTAAAACACCTCCAAGCAGTAACGTAGGATTGAAGGGTCCTGGGAGATACTGCTTGGAGGATAGTGTCGAGTGATGCGTCAAGCAGGGGTTTTAACGGGTGGGTTACGGGAATATTAGTTCTGAATAACGAGGAACTGGAGTTGGGAATTGATCCGCCTCTGGAGCCAGCATCCTGAATTTCTGAAACAGAAAACGAGACAGAGAGTCAGCGATTTGGTTTTTTGACCCAGGGATGTGTTTAGCAATGATAATGCACTGTTGCGTCATTGTCGCAATGCACTAAAACGCTACTAGCGGCCCATTCTTTCCCCCACAGGAAAGCTGCTACTACGAGAGGGTAAAGCTCGAATAGAGCTGAGGATTGAGATATGATCTGGAGCTGAGGTGGCCACGGAGCCGCGAACCAACGACCTTGGTAAAATCCCCCGAACCCAATTGAGGGGGCGGCGTCTGTAAACAACTGGATGTCAGTGGGGGATGAAACAAGGTTGTTGTAGAAAAAAGATAGGCCGTTCCACTGTTTTAAAAAATGTTAACCATAGCCCAAGTTCGTCGCGACATGCTTGAGTTATAGAAATGCGGTCTTCTAGTGAGTGGACGGAGGACGCGAGTGAGAGGAGATGCGAGATGAAGGGGCGGCCCTGTGGGATGATGCGCATTGCGAAATTTAGATGCCCGAGCAGGGACAAGAGTTCGCGTTTTGAAAAATTTGATTTTTCAAGGAAAGTAGAAGAGACGAGGATTATTCGGTCGATGTTTTCTTTGGGGAGGGATGCTTGGAATTTGTCTGAATCCAAATTGATTCCTAGGAACTCGATAGATGTTGCAGGGCCCATGGTTTTTTCCTGTGCGATAGGAATTCCTAGCTCAGAAAAAAACATTTTGTACCGTGAGGATGTGCGCGGCTGGGATAGCATCGGGAGGCGAAATTATTAGAAAATCATCTAGCAGGTGAATGAGGTAAGGAATGGCGTAGTTGTTCGACAAAATCCAGCAAACGGCTTCTGATAGCATGTCAAATATTTTCGGGCTGCTTTTGCATCCGAATGTTAAACGTACTGCAAAATAATATTTCCAGAGCCAGCGCACTCCGAATAGGTGCCATGAACCTGGATGGATAGGCATTACTTTGAAAGCAGATGTAACGTCGAGTTTTGCAAGCCAAGCACCCCGACCTGCGATTTTGATAATGTCGATAGCCTGATCTATATCGTGGTATTTGAGCGAAAATTCATCTAGAGGGATCAAGCTATTAATGCTTGGGAACGGGGAATTATGCGGGGGTGACAGGTCGATTATTAGACGTTTTTTACCCGAGAATTTCCTTGTAGCCACTCCAATGGGGCTGATACGAAACAGATTAAATGGAGGATTGTCGAACGGACCGATCATGAAGCCTGACTCAACTTCTTTTTTGATCAGTTCGTCTACGACTTCAGGTTCTATGAGGGCGGATTGGAGATTATTACATATGATGTTTTGGGAAAGCGGGCATTCTAAGCCAGGTTTAAAGCCGTTTTTTAAGCCTGAAAGCAGATAATCAGTAAATTCGGCATCCGGGTGATGAGCTAAGTGCATGCGCGAAATATTCACAGGAGTCTCCCAATAATTTTTAGATTTTTTATTCACAGATTTGAAGACTGGACATACAATGCGAGCATGGGCGCCGCCACAAAAGCTGCAGATGTGCATGAACCTGCAGCGCGATCTTTGACATTTGCCCGCGTTGAAATGATTGCAAGGCTGCCTGCTTTCGTCAAAAGCAGAGTCCTGCATTGCACTGGTGGTTGCAGCACGCGGCACATAGCTGGTGGATTTAGCATTGCTTGTTCCCGGGTAGGGAAGAGAGGAAGGGTAAACCTGCGGGCACGACGCGGTCGTGTGCGCTACTGACCTGCAGACCGCGCAGGTGATGTTTTTGCAACCTAGAAACACCCTGCTGTGGAGATCCTGGTCGAGTGCACCCCAGTATGTGCACTGGTTCCACTGTGCGACTCGCACGGCACTTTTGGCTGAAAAAAGTTTGTGGTAAGTGTAGAAATGCCCACCCCCATAGGACAGCGCGAGTTCGGCTATGATTGCTTGGTAGTCATTCAGTTCGCGCCGCCTGTGGGGGAAAGCTGAACAGATTATTTCAGTGTAACGGGAAAAAGCAATTGAAAATTCGGAAAATGAAAGAATGCGAGATGAGTGAGTGTTTGTGTTCTTCAGTGTAACCGAGAAATCCCCGCAATCTATTTGGCGGTCAGGTTCGGCTGAGGGGAGTAGAGAGAGAAGAGAAGAAAGGTCTACATCCGCACCTGAGAGGATCTGTGCGCGGATGTTTTGGGATACTGGTGGTGGTTCCAAGGCAACTGCGTTGGACGGCACGGGCATCGGTGTTGCTGTGAACAGAGAATAAGGTGATTTTTGTTGTAACATGGAGCTGGGAAGGGTATAAGCCGGGTCTGCGAATGTCGGCGGCGGCCTCACGCTTGGATGACCTGTTGTGGCTTGAAAAGAAAAGTTAGTTGCAGGATATAAAGGAATTGAAGGATTATGTGTGGCTTGAGCTGCAAGCGGAGGCGGGCCCGCGCTTGTTTGAGCTACTGGAGCTGCAGGCCACTGAAAGTGGTCGGGGTTGTAACCTGTTGGATGAGACTGTTGAAATGGTTGGGCCTGTGCTGCTATCGGTGGTAGCCTCGTGCTAGTGTCTGCGACAGGAGCTGGAGGCCACTGAAAAGAAAAAGGGTTATGAACAGCAGGAGTAAAAAACTGAGAGGTTGTAGGGAGGCCGCTGGGCCCGGCTATATGCTGTGCTGTGGCAGCAGAAGCCATGGTGGAGGGCTGGGCCTCATCGAGAGGCGGGAGTGTCATGGCGGAATCCGGTGCGCGGCCCAGGCTCGCTGAAGGCCTGTTGCTGCGTCTTGATGGACGAAGCGATCCGGATCCTGTGCGGGAAGACGACAGTGGTGACTGGGCAGGCGACTTTTGGGCCCTGCGGGCTTTGCTCTGCCTGTGGGTCGTCTTGGGCGATGACTGTAAGGAAACATACAGATTATACAATTCCGCCTCTGTCATTTTCCGCGAAACCTGTATATCTGAATTCCCCAGTGCTTGTTTTAATCCCGCTACGGTCCATTTCCCGATAGGTGGGATTGTCGGAACGGCCGAGCGGTAGGAGGAAGCCGGGGAAGAAGAAGGGTGTCTTGCCGGGGGCGGCGAAGACTGGTCTTGGCGTCTTGTTGAGCGCCGGGTAGATCTGGCCGGTGTACGGCCGCGAGGAGAAGCCGGGGGCTCCAGTGCGGCGACCGGCGTAGGAGGGATGACCGTGGGACCGGTGAAGTGCGGAGGTGCATCCCTGGTGACGTCTTCGTCGGAAGAGGAGTTTGTTTGAGACATGCTGCAAAACTGTCAATGGAATGAGGTGAGACTGCTGAGTATATATGCACCTCTTACCATTGATTGCTGAGTGCTCTCCACCTGTGTTAATTATCTGAACGTGCTCCTCCCGAACCTTGTTAATAAAACATCATATCACAAATGTGAAAGCAAAATGGCCAGGATCTGTGCATGACTTGAGAATTTTTAGAGATTCACATTTATGCACATTATTTGAAAGTGGTAAGGAAAGTTCCACAATTAAATATCAAGCTCACTGTATTGCATACACTTATGATGATCCTAACAGAACTGCATTTTTTCATAGGTGATTATGACATGTTCCTGCCTGCAGACAGGTGTTTTATGACCCCATTGCCTGACCCAAACCAGTTACAATGCAGCTCTAGCCAGGACAAGGGCACACAATGAAATTAACTTTGGCTAACTAAAGGGAAGATTTCAGTGTCTAAAAAAAGTCTGAGGGTTGCACACCTGACAGGGTCTGTGACATTGTTGCATGTGCCATATTACACAACATTGCCACAAAAAAAAAAAAAACTTTTCATTAAATGTTTAATAAAAGACAAATATGCTTAGTTCCTTGAGTTTTATTTCAATTGTTCTCAGTAAAGAAAAGCCATGTGGTCAAGTGCCTGCAACAAGAGATATTAGACACATGCCTCATGCAACAAATAAAAAGGAAAAGTTGGCTATACACTGCCCACCTGGAGGCCTATGTCTCCCCTGTCTGTGCAGACTCTTCTGTAGGCCTTTCTGTAGATGTGGAATCCTGCAACTTATATTGCAGCCATAAAGCATACACGTATAAATTAAGTAAAGTTATGTATGCACTTGCAGGTAGGCTAGTTCCTCCATATGACAGTTATCTGAGAGGGTTTATTCACTGTCCAGTGCAATGGAAACGGACATTACAAAGTCTTATACTTTCTGTCCTTTGGAAAGTTAGAAAATGTCCACTTACTGCACATATTTCAGCCACCACTTTCTTGGGAACAGATACAAGTGTTGGTGTATTATGTAAAAGTGCACAAAAGAGGAAAACACAATGTCATTACAATGAACTACACTCTGGAAAAATGTGATCAATAACTCATGGCAAAATATTTTTACATTAACATAGTTTATCAGTTTTCACTTTCACAAGTCAAAGCAATTCATCATTACTCAAGATTTAACAGTTGAAATGACTATACAGCCTTAATTTAATGCAGCAAAAATTATTTTACAGTGTAGGCTACTAAGATCTTTTCTTTCTTTTTTCTCAGCCTTTTTCTTGGTTGCTTTTTTAAACAGACAACCATTTATTTAACAGTGCCTTTTATAAAAGAGACTATAATATAGGCTAAACTAAAAATTACCATTATGAAGAATATTTTTGTACTTCACTTTTATTTGTTTCCATGTTCTAGTGTGGTGACTCTGACATTACAATAAACAAAGTAATTATGCAATTATTAAAATACAAATATATAGGCTATTAAGTGATAAAAGACATCTAACATGGCCACTTCTAACGGATTTAAATTGTCTGCTACTTTTTACCAGCCCTCTCTCCTGGCTTTTGCAGACTTTGAGGTGTTCCCTGGCGTTTTAATTAAACGTTAAAATTACGAATAAACTTCGACTATTAGTTCTTGCTCTGCTGAGGAGAAAAACTGAGCGCGCTCTTTGGCCACGCTGAGCAGCCAATAGCAGCGTTGCTGATCAATGTTTCTACTATCGATACATATCCCCTTTTAAACCAGCGCATGAACGCGCAATTATCTCACTAACTCAATCCAGCTATACTAATCATATCCGGCAGGTGTGTTCGAAGAACCTAATTAGTCAGATCATGTTTACCACGATGATATCAGGTGGGTCAATATCACTATAAAGTGCCTTTGGTTTGGTGTCCTCATCAGAATCGCTCAGTCATCATGAACATAATGCAAAATAATAAAATTCTGAGGTTTTATTATAAATGTCCAAATACTTAAACACATAGGCTACAAGTACAATGATATGTCTCTTGAAATGTGTTTTTCTGATTTTATACAATTTTCTTTGATTGGATGTATGTGATTTTGGCATGTCCCGCACCCTGCTCAGCTAACTTCAGTGAGTGTAAAAAGTGGTTAAATTACATCAAATTAAAATACTTTTTTAATGTAGCCTACTTATTGTCCTCAGCAAGTTATTTAATAAAACAAGTCATTTTGATTATTTATATTTTATTTTCATAATAATATTAAGCAGTTTGCATGTGTCCCTGAAATTGCTGTCCACCCTGTCATTATGGGGTAAACGCCCCTTTAAGAAACCAACTGATGTACTCAGTGAGTACAGACTTCACCTCACTCCTAGCCTCTTTCGATCTCAAACGACTCATCACCACAGGTACTCACAAATCAGGCAACCAACTGGACCTGGTTTACACACGCAACTGCACCACAGAAAACATCCTGGTGACACCTCTCCACGTTTCAGATCATTTCCTCATTACTTTCAGTCTACAACTCTCTACCCCGGCACCACCACCCCCACCACCAGTCACTTTCAGACGAAACCTGCGCTCACTTTCCCCCTCCCATCTTTCCTCTGCCGTGTCATCCTCTCTTCCCCCACCCTCACAATTCTCATCTCTGGATGTGAATACCGCAACGGACACCTTATGCTCCACTCTAATCTCTTCTCTAGACATTATCTGCCCCCTCTCCTCCAGGCCAGCACGCGCTACTCCCTCTAACCCCTGGTTATCTGAGGTTCTTCGGGAACACCGGACCGAACTCAGGGCAGCGGAGAGGAAATGGCACAAATCAAAAGACGCATCTGACCTGAGTATGTATCAATTTCTCCTCTCCTCCTTTTCTGTCGATGTTCATGCTGCAAAATCTTCATACTTCCACAACAAGATCAACAGCTCCTCCAACACACGACTACTCTTCAAGACATTCAACTCTCTCCTCTGTCCACCTACACCACCACCTGCCTCCTCCTTAACTGCTGACGATTTTGCGCACTTCTTCACCAAGAAAACAACAGCTATCAGCAGTCAATTCTCAGCTCCACACACACAGGAACCCAGACCGACCCCTTCCACAGCCAATATCCCTCTGTCCTCCTTTTCTTCGCTAACCGAGGAAGAAGTATCTACACTTCTCCTCTCCAGTCACCCTACCACCTGCCCGCTTGACCCCATCCCCTCACACCTTCTACAAGCCATCTCTCCCACACTTCTACCATCACTCACACACATCATCAACTCATCCCTCCATACTGGCACCTTCCCTACAGCATTCAAGCAGGCTCGGGTTACTCCACTGCTCAAAAAACCAACGCTAAACACATCATTTGTAGACAATTACAGACCTATCTCTCTCCTACCATTCATTGCGAAGACACTTGAAAGAGCTGTCTTCAACCAACTAACATCCTTCTTGTCTCTAAACAACCAGCTGGATGTCAACCAATCTGGCTTCAAGAAAGGACACTCAACTGAGACTGCATTACTGTCAGTCACAGAAGCCCTACGGATCGCAAAAGCTGCTTCCAAATCTTCAGTCCTCATTCTCCTGGATCTGTCTGCTGCCTTCGACACGGTGAATCATCAGATCCTTATGTCCACCCTCTCATCACTGGGCATCACAGGAACTTCACTCCACTGGTTTGAGTCCTATCTCACAGGTAGGTCCTTCAAGGTCGCATGGAGAGGTGAGGTATCCAGAGCACATCAGCTGACCACAGGGGTTCCCCAGGGTTCAGTTCTTGGTCCCCTCCTCTTCTCCATCTACACCACATCACTGGGACACATCATACAGGCACACGGTTTTTCCTACCACTGCTATGCTGATGACACGCAGCTCTTCCTCTCCTTTCAACCAGATGATCCCACAGTAGCTGCACGGGTCTCAAGCTGTCTGGCGGACATCTCCACATGGATGAAGGAACATCACCTGCAGCTCAACCTGGCAAAGACTGAGCTTCTCGTCCTCCCTGCCAATCCGTCTCTACAGCACGACTTCACCATCCAGCTAGAGTCATCATTAATCACCCCATCAAGATCGGTCAGAAATCTTGGAGTAACGTTTGATGACCAGCTGACCTTCACAGATCACATTTCAAAGACAGCTCGATCATGCAGGTTTGCACTGCACAACATCAGGAAAATCAGGCCTTTCCTAACTGAGCATGCAACACAACTCATCGTCCAGGCCCTGGTCATCTCTAGGCTTGACTACTGCAATGCTCTTCTGGCTGGACTTCCAGCATGTGCAACCAAAACCCTACAGATGATTCAGAATGCTGCAGCTCGTCTTATCTTCAACGAGCCCAAGAGGGCCCACGTCACTCCTCTGTTCATCTCTCTGCACTGGCTACCTCTCGCTGCTCGCATCAAGTTCAAGGCACTGACGCTTGCTTACAGAACTATCACAGGCTCAGCTCCCTCCTACTTTCACTCACTCCTACGAGTCTACATCCCTACCAGACACCTACGATCGGTCAACGAGCGACGTCTCGTGGTTCCATCACAGAAAGCCACAAAATCACTTTCCAGAACATTCTCATTCACAGTTCCATGCTGGTGGAACGCTCTCCCCACCCTCATCCGGAATGCAGAATCCCTGACAACATTCAAAAGACAGCTGAAAACCAATCTCTTCCGTGAGCACTTAACCTTATAGAAAAAAAAAAAAAAAAAAAAAAAAAAAAAGTTTTCCTTTCCCTTTGTAACATCACTTATCAGGCTTATGCTACTCTGAATAATACCTGAACTTCGTACTTTGAGCACTTCTTGCGTTGTTGTTGCTTTTGCCTCTTTATGATGACTCGCTGAATTTTGTCCTAATCTGTAAGTCGCTTTGGAGAAAGGCGTCTGCTAAATGACTAAATGTAAATGTAAAATGTAAATGTACTCAGTGCCATCCCCTCCCCCATTTGGTCTTTCTTCAGTGGAGGTTAAAACATCTGCAACACACACAGAAAGTATCTACACTTATATTTCCTAATTTTCATCATATTGTGTTTGTAGTTGTGTGTTGTCAAGCTTAACATGTCCACCCTGTCATTGTGAAATATTAATTAATATAAAAACTTTTCAGAAATTCTAAATATACATTTTAAACAGTGCACAGTCAGCTTCAACAGTGAATCACTTTGCTAACTGCTGTACACCATGTGCTCATTAAATACTAACTTTAGCCAAAAAATGGCCACCCTGTCACATGACAGGGTGGACATGGTTCATGACAGGGTGGACATTTTCATCTCCTGAAAATCAGCCTGAGCCAGGCCCCTCCTTCTTCTATATTGGTTAAGGGTTTCTTGAAGGTCCTGTTGTTTTTCTAATGTTCCCCCGTTCTAGTTCACCCATTAAAGCATTTGTCCACCCTGTCATGCCAAGTTCCACCCTGTCATTTTGTTGTCCACCCTGTCATGTTCAACTTTTATGATGAAAATAAACTAATTATTTGTTAACAAGTTAACAAAACCTTGTGTGTGATTTCTTAATAAACAAATGAGGGCCAGTTAGTATTGTTTTAAAGTTTGAATAAATATCTTTGTTGTTAGATTTCTTTAGAATAGAATGTGCAACTATCACATATTTTATTGGGCAATACATATTTAAGCAGTAACTTCATTATTATCAAAATACTTTTACCATTAACTAAAATGTTTTGTTGGGAAAGGGACACATTATCTTTCCTCAGATCTACATTTTATAATCACTATGCAATGAAAATGTATTTATTCTACTCTGAGTTTGTCCATGACAGGGTGGACATATTTTATGGTTTGCTCGTATATTGTCAGCTTGCAGTTAATTTATAAAAAGTGCTGGAGCTTGACCAATATTCATTTCTAACAGCCTAATGTCTCCTTAATACAACACATATGAAGTTAAATGGAAAATCTCAGATTTTTTTGTGGAAATTGTGAAGTCTCAAAGGCACTTTATGGCGATATTGACCCAGGTGTGTTCGACATCGGCTGCGGCTGGATGTAACCGATCGGCGAGAGTAGCCGCGTGCAGGCGGGGAGGAGCTGCAAACGGAGACGTGAAGTCGGACACTTTCTGGTTCCCGTAGTGACCTCTCACGTGGTGTTCGCGTACTTTACCACAGCTGAAGTTAAATAAATGCAATATTTGCCAAATAATACACAGATGTTTCAGAGACATTTTCATTCAATAGGCCTACTTTATGTACTGCTTCATGCAGCGTCTGTTTGAACAAGAATAAAGTTCAACATAAGCTACTATCAATGAAGTGGAGTCTATACGTTTTTTAATCAGTTTTAATTTGATAAACATGACACAATATAACATCGCAACGACATGAAAAGAGTGTTTACTGTTATAAAAAAACTGATTTGTGAGCTTTAGATGAACTAAAGGTGTTCGAATAAACACGAAACACACGTGATCGTTGTCATGCGGTGAATCCGGCCAATCGTGGAACAGCTGTGTCGTCATCAGCCCTCCTGCAGCCCAGTGCAGCCGCTCTTGAGAAGCTGCGCTGGCTGAGTTCTCTGGCTACTCTCGAATCGCTCTCGTGGTACTTTGATGGCATACGTCACAGTCACGTGGCGTCGGCGCTGTAGTCGGACAAAATTTCTAACCGGCATGTACTGCTTCAAGTCAG
This sequence comes from Leuciscus leuciscus, assembly GCF_965113295.1. Lineage (NCBI taxonomy): Eukaryota > Metazoa > Chordata > Actinopteri > Cypriniformes > Leuciscidae > Leuciscus > Leuciscus leuciscus. The sequence continues at coordinate 31,348,974 of NC_138738.1, read as the reverse complement.
CCGCCGATCGGTCTGCACAGAGCTGCATGAAGTCGAACAAGCCCATCATCTTGGATGTCTCATTTGATCTCGGATGTTTTAAGCAACGTACGAAGAACGTAGGTCTACGTCACTAACTCAGTTAGCTGGATTTGATTGTTGGCGATTTGGCATGATCTTGGATTGTTTGGTTCTTCGACGCTCCAAACTATATATCCTGGGGCCCGTTCTTCGTATGTTGCTTAAAACATCCGAGATCAAATTACCAGTGGTGGACGAAGTACACATACCATGTACTTGAGTTAAAGTAAAGATACTCAAGGTAAAATATTACTCTAGTAAAAGTAGAAGTGCTGCCTTTAAACATTCACTTGAGTAAAAGTACAAAAGTATTTGCCTTCAAATGTACTTAAGTATCCAAGTACTATGATTTTTTTATTGCTATAATGTCCTCTTATAATTTTTGTCACAAGACTCTTGCTTAACTCAGTCTACGTGAAGACTCTGTCACTCTTGGCACATCAATCTATTAATAAAATGACAGTAATTAGTCTATATATATATATATATATTTGAATTGAATACATTTTTGTGTGTTTAATTTTGGACGGAAGGGGACTGATCCCATAAGGTATAATACATTTACAGTATTTACTGTACATATTTTTCACAAGCGTCTATGGTCATAATTATAAACATCCTAATGTTATGATACATTCACATAAACCTGCACAATGCCATTGAATATATATATACACACTACATTATGGGAGCAGCCAATTTCCCTACAAAATTAAACACCAAAACGTATTAATGCAGTGTTTCTGCTACTCCTCAGAAAAAAAAATGCTATTATATGCAAGTAATTTTAGCGTCAAGGTAATAAGCAATGTTCATTATGCGTCAGTATTTACCGATAATTGCTGCAATAATAGCTGCTGCTCTCTGCCCCGCTTAAAATTATTGGCAACACAAATTGTTTGGAACTATTGAGAGCTACACGAATCACGTGACCGCGCGGCGGCGAGATCACAGTTGGCTTGTTCGACTTGAAACGGCACACTGCACAGACCAATCGGTGAATGACATTAAAATACCGCAAGAGCGATTAGAGAGTAGACGGCTCTGTATGCTTTTCAATCGCTCTCGCGATTTCGCTCTATACTTTGATGTCATTTAAACTGATCGGTCTGTGCAGCGCCGGTTCAAGTCGAACAAGCCGTGTGTGTCGCAACCTATATATACTGTCTATGGTCGCTCTCATATTTAACGGCTCTGGTTCGCGCTTAGTAGATACCCAGCTAACACCGTTACGTTGTGAAGACGTAACCGGACCGGACCATATTCGTCGTAGCGACGTGCCACATAACGTTCCAGTGACGTAACTTTGTGATTCCCATAATCGTCGTGGCGACGTTATAGTGGTACGTCGCAAGAACGTGATGAGTACGTCTTTATGACCAAACTGGCACGTTGCGAGGACGTAACACCAAAGGACCATATTAGTCGTTAGGACGTGCCACATAACGTTCCAGCAACGTAACTTTGTGATTCCTGTATTCGTCGTGGCGACGTTATAGTGGTAGGTCGCTGGAACGTGGCAGGTACTTCCTAACGACCAAAATACCACGTCCGCATTTATTTTTAATATACTTCTCACCTTTAGTCCTGGGAATTAAGATGTGCTTGATCCATAACATTGAAATCCACATAGAACTGATAAACTCAAACATTTCATTCTCTGCTGTAAAACCTTATACATTCTAATAGGGAATTGTGTATTGTTTTCTATTAATACGTTTAGGGATCAATACAGATATGTAATGGAAACCAATACAAACTTGTATTAAATTCTAAATAGAAAATGGCCCAAAACCACACTGCATTAATTTATTAATCAGCATTTATTCAGTGTTTCTTTGTACAAACTAAGCCAATAAATTTTGAACATTAAAATGAGTACAGAAATGTAACATCAATTAATTAATCAAAAAACATAATCAATGAATAATGTAACCAACTATTAAAATGTTTTATTCTTTTTACTGAAAAAAAAAAGTGTTTGATATTCTTATTGATATACTCTCTATAATTTGGCGGATAAACAATAAAGACCTTAAAAAAAAGAAATGAAAAGATTCAGCATTTTCTTTATTATTAATTTTATTTGCAGAAATAGGTTCAGTTGTTTCCTGTAGTGTCCTATGAGGCTCCTGCTACAAATGTCTGGTGGTTATGTGCTTCATTGCTTCACTACCAGTAGCTAAACCTGAACAATGCGACAATTACCAAAGATCTATAGTCCTTGAGCTTCTCTGAAGCTAACAAATAAAATACAAATATTGCTCATAAAGAGTAAAGATATGTAAAAGGAACAATATAGATTTCTAGCATTTCTCCTGTATTATTTCGGCCACCAAAATATACATAAAGAGTTTTTTGTTCAAGAAAATGAGCATGATGACTGTGTCCCAGCTGTGGAAACCACTCTTTCAGACAGTGTTGAGGAGGCAGAAGGAGATGATGGAGAGCTGTGGGAGAAGAGGAAGAGTCTCTTTCTTACCCCACCAGTGGAGGGAAGGGTCTTCTGAGGCAAGGAGAGGAGGATGGTCTCTCTCTATATATTGCTGGAAAATACAAATAAAATGTACCATACTATTGTAGTCAGGTTTATAGTTTTTTGTTAGAAAGGAATAAGAAAATTGTCTAACTTACGTATTCCTCCTCCTCCTCCTCTTCCTTATCCCGAGCTGCACTGTCACCTCATCGTCCTTCTTCAGGTAGCTAAAACAGAGGAGTACTTTATTAATGTTGCTAATATAATGCAGTTTTTCGAAAATACAGTAAAAACAGTAATATTGTGACTATCATTAAAATGTAAAATAGCTGTTTTCTATTTTAATGTATTTTAAAATATAATTTATTCCTGTGATCAAAGCTGAATTTTCAGCATCATTACTCCAGTCTTCAGTGTCACATGATCCTTCAGAAATCATTCTAATATGATGATTTGATGCTCAAGAAACATTTATGATTAAGCTGCTTAAGATTTTTGTGTAAACCATGATGCCCTTTTCAGGATTCTTTGATCAATATAAAGTTCAAAGAAAAGTTTTAAAGTTAAATCTTATAACATTATAAAAGTCTTTACTGTCACTTTTTATCAATTTAATCCATTCTTGCTATTATTGTTTTCCAAAATCTTACTGACCCCTAACATTTGAATTGTGTACACAAAAACAAGAAGCAGCATAACTGTTTTCAACATATTAGATAATAATCAGAAAAATTCATTGAGCATCAAATCATCATATTAGAATGATTTCTGAAGGATCATGTGACACTGAAGACTGGAGTAATGATGCTGAAAATTCAGCTTTGATCACAGGAATAAATTGCATTTTACAATATATTCACATATGTTATTTTAAATGTTAATATTATTTCACAATATTATTGTTTTACTGTATTTTTAATCAAATAAATGAGTCGGTAATATAGGTAAAAATATGGTGGGGGAAAATGGACATGAAGTTATTTAATAACTTAAGCTTCCTCAGTTCTCCCTGTGTTTCCCACTTCTGTCAGCAACTTCCTTAAGAAATGTTGAAATCGTAGAGCTTCCCCTCTGTTGTAGAGGGGTTATTTTGTCGCTGCTGAAATAACATAACCTGTATCAATATTTCTTTACCGTGAAAGATCAAAACGCATCTAAACTAGTTTCAGACAATTTTAGCTCAGTGTAAGTGACGTCATCGATTAACAGCACACAGCTGCTACATTTATGTTATATCAGCTTGTTAAATAAATTAGTCAACTTACAATCACACATTCAACTGCACATCATAACCTCTTATCTACACAAAGATGTGATTATAAGCCCAAACTTTTGTAAATAAGAGCTTAGGTTAGCCTCTCTTCTGAAAACGGTTGAGATGCTAACGGACTTTTTCGAAGACATTAAACCATTTCTACAAAGGAGCCTAAATATCCAACAGATGTAACAACACGTAAGAAAAGTGCCAGGAACCGTTGTGTATATTATGTGTGTGATTTTAGAGACTAAACTCACCTGAAAGCAGTGAAAACAACAGCAAGAGAGGGAGCTTTGCTGATATCCGTTTTGTTGCGGCGCCGTTTCCATGGCAACTCTGCGCCGCTCCAGGGTTTGAAAGCTACTCAAATGTTCAGCCCGCACGCTCATAAAACACGTCAGTCACGCAGCATTTACATAAATAAACATGTAGAATTAACACATTACTTAAATACAAATCTCATGAATTTAAAACTCATTTTTAAGTTCTTCAAGTTTGAAGTTCAGTTTGAAGATTTTTTTAATTGTTGTTTTTACGAACACACAACCTCCTTAATAATAATACAAATGATAATAATAATAATAATAAATATACATACGTTTATATTTATGACAAGGTTGTGAGGACGTCGTGGTAAAGTTTCATTTTTTTTTTTTATCTTGGCTAACGTTCCAGAAACGTTGTGGGCACGTCCTCAAAAGACGTCGCTAGTTTATCCCATGTTGAACGTTGTAAAGACGTGGTCCACTGGTCACCAGATAACTTTCCAGATAATTTCAATTATATAAATAAATGCATTATAAATATTATCCTAGTGATAATATGCCATTTGGATATTATATGGAACATTTACTTAATTCATCAAAGATTTTATTAAGTTATCTGGTGACCAGTGGACCACGTCTCTACAACGTTCTCGATGGGATAAACTAGCGACGTCTTTTGAGGACGTGCCCACAACGTTTCTGGAACGTTAGCCAAGATTCTAAAAAAATGGAACTTTACCACGACGTCCTCACAACGTTCTCCATGGGATAAACTAGTTACGTCTTTTGAGGACGTGCCCACAACGTTTCTGGAACGTTAGCCAAGATTCTAAAAAAATGGAACTTTACCACGACGTCCTCACAACGTTGTCATAAAGTAATGTCACGCTGACAAAATGACGACTAACTGACGACGTCGTCACAACGTACTGTGTTAGCTGGGTACCACCAAGGCAAGTTCAAAACAAAGCGCGCACGTTGTAGGCTACTGTGATAGGTGGTGGCTCGTTTGACCAGTTAAGTTTTTATCCACTCATAAATAAAAAGGAACGACTGATTTTGAAAATGTAGTAGAGTAAAAAGTAAGATATTTGACTTTGAAATGTAGTGGAGTTAAAGTAAAAGTCTTCCCAAATTTAAATACTTCAGTAAAGTACAGATACGCAAAAAAGCTACTTAAGTACAGTAACGAATTACATTTACTTCGTTACTGTCCACCACTGCAAATTACACATCCAAGATGATATCATCGTGCTAATTTTTGCCAGTCCAAAAAATATTCTACATAATGGTAATTTTTAGTTATATTATAGTCTCTTTTATAAAAGACACTGTTAAATAAATAGTCTGTTTATAAATGCAACCAAGAAAAAGGCTGAGAAAAAAAAGAAAAGTAGCCTACACTGTAAAATAATTTTTGCTGCATTAAATTAAGGCCGTATACGCTGATTTCACGCAGCCGCCATTTTGAAATCGAAAGTGAGGCTTCGGTGGGAAGAACCCCGGAAGTAAAGATAAACAACAATGCCTTGGATTACCAACCTAAAGCTGCTGCCGCGATTTACACTATTGGATGTTACTATTCAATATAGGATATGTATATAGTTCATTCCTGCTTCTTTTTTTACATTCTGAATTGTATATAAAAAATTTATTTTATTTATAAATGAATTTCACTGTATATAGTCTAAAGTATGAAAGAAATGTATGTACAGTTTTAGAATTGACATTTGACACACCATCATTAACCACATCAATACGCCATCGCATTCACGACTCTCCTTCACGAAAGTGGTGGCTGAAATATGTGCAGTAAGTGGACATTTTCTAACTTTCCAAAGGAAAGAAAGTATAAGACTTTGTAACTTTCCAAAGGAAAGAAAGTATAAGACTGTAATGTCCATTTGTTTCCATTGCACTGGACAGTGAATAAACCCTCTCAGATAACTGTCATATGGAGGAACTAGCCTACCTGCAAGTGCATAAATAACGTACTCGGTTACCTAACGTAACCTCGGTTCTCTCTAGAAGAGGGAACGAGTATTGCGTAAGGTGCTTACGCTAGGGGTAAAGTCATCTTTTCTCGAGATCTGAAGCCAAAAATTATCCTTAATTTAGTATTTATTGTCAACGCAGTGCGGCAGCCAGCAGACCATAGCAGGCTGTATAAGCGTGCTCATTGGCTGACCTGCGGCAACTGCAGCAGCCTATCGGTGAGCCCTGCGTGACGTCGCGCCCTTCACGCGTCACAGCCCGCCAGAATGGGTGTGGCTAGCGTATATAGAGGAAGGGCTCACAGGCTGGAAATCTGGTTAGAACCGAGGTTACGTTAGGTAACTGAGTACGTTCTCTTACGAGAGGTTCTCTCGTATTGCGTAAGTTGCTTACGCTACGGGAACCCCTTGTCAACGCCGTGCGCGCCGAGCATCCATTGCATGAGTCCCAGGGGAGCCCGGGGAACACAACATGCGGGAACAGGGGACCTGCAACGCTGGCCAGCACATGTAATAAGCACTTCATAGGAGTACAGAGCGGCTCTGCCGGTCTATGTATAACGTGTGGGGAAAGGCGGCCAGCAGCGCGGGCCAGCACAGTACATAAGCACATCATAGGGAGAATAAAGAGCGGCTCCGCCGGTCTATGTATAGAGAGTATCAACCCTTAGCGCAGCTGTGTGGAGAATAGGTGGCCAGCAACGCGGGCCAGCACAAGTGCACAGGCGCATAGCGGGGAAAATACAGAGCGGCTCCGCCGGTCTGTGTATAGAGAATCTCACCCCTTAGTGCAGCTCACCAGAAGAGCTAGCAGTACATGAGAGTAGTCTGCACATGAACACATGGGCAGAACGTACGTATCACTCATACTGATAACAGTTTAGCCTGCAAGGCGGGAACTTCCAGGTTATAAAAACTCACGAATGTAGAGGGGGAGGCCCAGCCTGCCACCATACAAATGTCGTGAATAGAAACCCGCTGGACCAAGCCCACGATGAGGCCATGCCTCTAGTGGAGTGGGCTCTAATGCCCATAGGGCACTGCAGGTGTTTGGACGCATAAGCTGCTGCGATAGCGTCCACAATCCATCTGGACAGGCTATGTTTCGAGGCAGCGAGACCTTTAGTGCGCCCACCAAACGAAACAAAGAGCTGCTTAGAACGCCTGAAGGCGGTGTGATGTAAGCTCTCAGCGCCCTGACGGGGCATAGGAGGTTATCACTGTCCTCGCTATCGGATGCTGGCAGAGCCGATAGGGAGATGACCTGCGCCCTAAAGGGAGTGCCAATCGCCTTGGGGACGTAACCGTGTCTCGGTTTGGGGATGACTTTAGAGTCATTTGGTCCAAACTCGAGACGTGGGGCTAACGGATAGCGCGTGTAGATCCCCCACACGTTTTACTGATGACAGAGCTATCAGAAAAACGGTATTGAGCGAGAGGTATTTCAGATCCACGGATTCTAACGGCTCAAAAGGGAAAAGCTTTCAGGGCCTCTAGGACCAAAGAAAGATCCCACATAGTAACCGAAGGTGGCCGCGGGGGGTTCACCCTCCTGGTTCCTCTAATAAAGCGGATGATGAGCTCGTTCCTTCCTATCGCACGGCTGCGCGTCGTCTCCGCGAACGCTGCAATAGCCGCGACATACACTTTGAGCGTGGAAGGGGACCTGACCTTGTCCAACAGCTCTTGCAGGTAGGAGAGCACCCACGAAAACCCCACACGTGCGTGGATCCAGGCTCTTAGTAGCGCACCATTTGGAGAACACTGACCATTTAGACGCGTAGAGTCTTCCCGTAGAAGGAGCTCTAGACTGCGTGGTCATGTTCACGACCCCTTCTGGCAGATCAGCGGGTATCCGTTGATTATCCACGCATGCAGAGACCAGCGCTCTGGATGGGGATGCCAAATTGATCCACCGGCTTGAGAGAGAAGATCTCTCCTCACCGGGATTGGCCATGGGGCTACGTGCGACAGCCTCACCAGTTCTGGGGACCAGGTTTGGTTCTCCCATCGCGGGGCTATGAGGAGCACTGAGTGGCGCGTTTCCCTGTTCTTCTTGATTACCTGTGGTAGCAGTGAGATCGGAGGGAAAGCATACAGCGGGCGGCTGGGCCAGGTTTGGGCCAGCGCATCCTCGCTCTTCGAGAGGAATCTCGGGCAATGAGCGTTGTCTTTTGACACAAAAAGGTCGACTTCCGCTCTGCCGAAAAGGCGCCACAGTGACTGAACTGTCTGAGGGTGCAGAGACCATTCTCCCAGGGGAATGTTGTCTGTAACGATATTAGCTCAAAGGGGAAATATTAATAATAATCCATAATGACTAATTATGATTAATTATTCATATTTGGGTCAGTTAATTAGATTAACTTTGAGGTAAGCCAATTAACATTACAATCAATTAATCAGTTCCAACGAACTCTTTGATTATTCATTTATTCTAAGAAAAGTGTATCTTTCATGGTCACTGAAAAATAATTATTCCTTAGCATTAGGGATGGGCATTCGATTAAATTTTCTTAGTCGATCGTCGGGAGAATTAACGATCGACTATCGATTAATCATTAATATTTTTATATTGAAATTCATTATTTCTTTAACTTTTTATAAATTAAAAATGCAATGAAAATACAAAAATACAGTTTGTTTGTCCTCGATGAGATCTTTATTACATGAAGATCAACTTGTGGCAGTGAAACTGGACGTTCGGTAGACTTGAAGATTCCTGCGGTGCTCTAAACCAGCGGAACCTGCAGCTGCGAGCCGGCGTTCTTAAACAGAGACCCATGGCCACTTCATCCGTTTTCTGTGATCGGATAGCTATCCGCTCGTGAAAAGACCAAATCTAAATGCCCTCCGAAACGCATTCGAGACGGATTTAAATCCGATCGTTCAAACCACTTCAGGAGGAGATCTGAGACGCATTCCAGACGAATCTGGACAAGAGTAAATGCATCTGGTTGTTGAAACCACATATGTAAATTTGACTTTTCCCAAAAATGATAAGAAATAAACGTGTGAGAGCGTGTTATAGGCTATATGTCATGTTATAGCCAGATATGACGACGCTACTTCAACACGCATCACCACAGATGAGCATCTATTCATCAAGCCAACGTGCAAACTATCGCAAATCAAAGTTAAAGTCATTCATCAACACACAATCATCTTCATTAAAAGTAAAGAACCGAAATGATCTTACCAGGGCTGTTGCCACAATATCTTGTTGCGGTCTTTGATTTAGAAATTTTCGCTGATGATCAATAAAATGCAGCTCATATCAGTTGCTTTCGATTCGATGACGTGCAACAATTTAAATATGCATATAGCGCGGGAATTCAAGATCGGATTTATATCCGTTTTGCAAAAACACATTTATGTGACCAGGTGTAAATGGAATCGTTTTGATAAATCAGATAGCTATCCGATCTGAGAAAACGCATGAAGTTCCCATAGAACTTCTGCACCAGTCTACTGATTTCTGTTGAGAAAGATAAGCATGTTGACATGATCTGGGATCAGACGCGACCGCAACCTGGTGACAGCCAGTCCAGCCGCCGAAAACACCCGCTCTGAGGGGACTGACGTTGCCGGGATGCACAGGTACCTCCGCGCTAAAATTAATTCCATTGCTTCAAGACTCACACTACGCAACGCAACCTGCATTAGTTTAATCGATAACAAATAAACGTGATCGACGAAATTCTTAACGATCAATTATCGATCGTCGATTAATCATGCCCATCCCTACTTAGCATGTATAGCAATTAGAGCATACTGTAACAAGATCAAGATCGTAAAAGGGACTTTGTATGCAAACAGAGGATCAGAAATCAAATTCATAATTGTGCACAAGTTTTATTAACTAAATCACAAACATAACTGAACTAAACAAACAAACATACATATATTCATCCATACATGCATAGGTAAAGGGGTGAGTGATGTGGAACTGGAAGCAGGAAATAGAAATATGGAAAAGATCTATTTAACATTGAAAAGAACCATAAGCTTATCTTCAGAGCACCTCATTAAAGTATACTTGCATGGCAGTTGCAGTCGTGGACAATTCTTGAAGTGGTTGAAGATTGAATTCGTTGATGGGTCTGTGGCATTGAAGAAGAGCATGGTGGCTTCGAGCACATGGCTGTTGTGAGTCGAAGCCTGCTGCCCTGGCCTGCTGAGGGCACGCTGGACGGCGCGGCGTCCGCAAGTGCCGAGAAGACCAGGAGTGGATCGTTGCGTCAGTGATGGTAAAGTTGCAGTTGTTTTCTGGATTGAAGAAAAGTCTGACTCCCTTTTGGGAGTATGAAAGCATGGCAGGCATTGCTCAGGCCTGTTGGGCCCAGGGAGCAGTAACAGCAGAAACTGCGTTGTTGTCGGATGAGAAGTGCTGAGAAGAGAGGGCGGTCACTGTGGTCCGGCTCTAATAAAACCTGAGAATGGCCACCCCTCTCTGGGTTTGCTGTACCAAGGAGAAGGGTGGACTGTCTGGCGGGAGTTTCCTCTGTGGTGAAGATTTATGACGCTATCTCAAATCTGCCTTACCTCTTTTCTGTTAATTAATACTCAGATAGATATAACAAATCCACCCTGCATTCTAAGAGAAGGTGATGTACATCAAAGCGTGAGTCATCAAATGAGGATTAATTAGATAGGAGACATGAAACAGGTAAGGTTACATTGACCGTTGGTTGTATAATAAAATACATACCATGGTGTATACATAATAGGACACAAAACATCACACTCATTCACACAGTTTCTGGGATGCACGTTCATTTCTAGCTCAGTTCGTCTCTGATTAATGCAGCGAAGTCTGCATGGAAGATTGTTTCTTCCCATTGTCTCTCTCTTGCACATGCGGCCACATTCCTTTCGATCGTAAAAACTCTCTGTGTTCCCTGTAACAAGACACCGTCCTGCCAGTGTGTTAGCTTCATTTGGGATGTTAGTTTTTGGTGAAAGTTTCACAGTGAGTTTGATGGATCATTCATTAAATAAATGAATAATTTGTGTGTGTCCGATTGGTCCAGACGCTACATATCTCTGGACAGTCTGTCTGGGCCGACATTCAGGTGGCCCGGTACGTACGCGGCTCTCAGCGAGCACAACGAGTGGTGAGCCCATACGAGAAGGCGTTCTGTCAGTTGCAGAGATTCCTGGATCTGACACCGCCCTGGTGGTTCACGTAGGACACCACGGACATGTTGTCCGAATGGACTAGAACCCGGACCCGTATGTGTGGGAGGAAACATTTGAGCACGTTCTCGACCGCTATCATCTCCAAACCGTTTATATGGAGGCATTTCTCCTGGTCTGACCACAGGCCAAAGACCGGTCTGCCCTCGAAAAGAGCGCCCCAACCTAAGTTGGAGGCATCCGTCGAGATGACTTTTCGGTGCGAGATGGCTCTCATTGTCACTCCCCGCTGGTACCAGTCGGCCGCTAACCAGGGTCTCAGTGCTGAAACGCAGCTCTGAGCCACTCTGATTCGTATGCCGCCGGACGCTCAGGCTCGGTGAGGCACTCGAGCGTTCAACCAGCGTTGCAGCGGGCGCATATGCAATATTCCCAGCTGAAGTACTGCTGCACCTGATGCCATACAGCCCAGCATCCTCTGAAATGTTTTAGAGGTACGGCGCTGCTCATTCTGGAAAGACGCGGCCAGGCGTTGACCACGGCGCGCGCGCTGTGTCGACAGCCGGGCCGTCATTGCCACAGAGTCCAGTTCTAAACCCAGAAAAGAGGCTGACTGACTGGGCAGTAATGAGCTCTTGGTCCAGTAGACCGTGAGACCAAGGCTTTCCAGATGGCTGAGAAGCACTGTCCTGTGAGATATAAGTTCCATCTCTGACTGCGCTAAAATCAGCCAGTCGTCCAAATAGTTCAAAATCCGCATACCCTGACTTCTCAGGGGAGCGAGAGCCGCGTCCATGCACTTTGTCAATGTACGGGGTGCTAAAGACAGGCCGAACGGGAGGACGGTGTACTGATATACCTGACAGTCGAAGGCAAATCTCAAGAATGGCCTGTGACGGGGTATAATCTGGATCTGAAAGTATGTGTCCAAATTCACTCTCGTCCCGGTCCGGGACGGCGAGCGAACTGTAGTAGTAGCCCTGCTTACAGTATTCAGCACCCATTCTGACACGCCCGGAATCGCTTCCCATGCTTTTGCATGTATAGCTAGGGGTAGAATGGCCTCTGGGTTCCGATCACCGCACTGCGTGGGGTCGAGAACCTGTATCAGAGGTATCGGTGCGGCGCACGCGCTCTAGATGCCTGAATACAGCGGCTCGCTGACAGCGATAGCTGGCCGGTTTACACTCAATGACTCGATCACTTTGGACAGAGAACATTCTGTGGCGAGAAAAGCGGGATGCGTGAGCGGCGTCGGGGATACAGTGTTTAACAGTAAGTGTGAGCGCTCGTGTGCGGGCACAGGGCTTACGTTCACAACACGGGCACGTGGCATTAAGGTTCCGTCCCCTGAGATAAAAGTGTAGCAGAGCGGGCAGTGAGTAGGTGTGGGCACTGTACTGTGGGCACATTTCCTACATTTAACACTCGAGCGGCATTTGCCAGCTCTAGAGTGGGCTCTGCATGAGTAAATGACATAGGGGGAACCGTGCTTGTGTGTAGGGGTGAACGCTGGGAAGCGGGCACATTTTCTACACTCAAGACACCATCGGCGCGAGCCGGATTACCAGAATTGTACTCTTATGAGATTTCTCTGGGGTGCCGTAAAGACGGTGTTTGGGTGCAGGTAAGCGGGTTGTACAACGCGCTCGTTGGCTGCAAAATACACATCTGCAGTCGCCTTTTTAAGGGGACTGACAGAGCGAAATGCTTTGATGGCTCATATATTTAGACGCTCATAAATACTCAAGCGCCATCCTGAGCGGGAGGGTGCGAGAGGCAGGTTCGCTTTCTGTATGTAAGAAAGCTGGCCGTGAGCTCGGAGAAGCGAACACGGGTCTCTAGCGCGAAAGCCCGAAGTTCCGCCACTGAGCCACAGGGGGAGAACACGTAAGCTTTCGGTTAGCGCGAGCATATAAGAGAGCGTCATGTTTTGTGTCGACGTTCGTTTGCAGGCGTGCGTGTATTATAACAGGCTCTTTTACTGCAATATTAGTATTTCCAGCCGCCTGAACTTAGAGGGGACTGAGAAATGTGTGAGAATTTGAGGACGGTCCGGCCTCGGCGGGACAAAAACACTCTCACTTCCTCCTTTCACCGGTGAGTGAGGCACGCGGGGTGCTGAACATTGCTCGTGACCGTCCGCTCTGATATCCCTTGAGAACGGGAAGCGGGAAGATGGGTTGTAATAGGCGAATAGCCAGAGAGCGTCATCATGTCTTGTGACGATGTTTGTTTGCAGGCGTGCATGTATTATAACAGGCTCGTCTACTGCAATATTGATGTTTCCAGTCACCTGAACTTAGGAGGGGACTGAGAAATGTGTGAGAAATGGGGGTTGGACCTGCCTCGGCGGGACTAAACACTCTTTTCTCCTTTCGCCGGTGAGTGACGCGCGTGAACGGGGCGCGAGGGGCGGGGTAGCTTTCTTGTAACGTAAAGGAGATAGCCCGTGACCGTCCACTTCCGACATCCCTTGTGAGCGGCGCCGTTTGCGCGGCTCGAACAGAGGGGGAGAGCGCGGGAAGAGGGGCGAGCGTCATCATGTTTTGCGTCAGCGTTAGTTTGCATGCGTGCATGTATTATAACAGGCTCGTTTACTGCAATATTGGTATTTACAGTCGCCTGAGCTTAAGAGGGGACTGAGAAATATGTGAGAACTGGAGGTTGGTCCGGCTGGACCAAAAACCTCTTTTCTCCTTTCGCCAGTGAGTGAAGCGCGCGAACGGGACCAAGGGCGGGGTAGCTTTCTTGTAAAGTAAAGGAAGCCAGCCCGTGACCGTCCGCTTTCTGACATCCCTTGTGAGCGGTGCCGTTTGCGTGGCTCTAACAGAGGGGGAGCACGAGGAAGCTAGCTCAGACCGTCCACTTCTGCCATCCCTTGTGAACGGCGCAGTTTGCGCGGCTCGAACAGAGGGAGAGAACGCGAGGAAGCTAGCCCCGTGACCGTCCGCTTCTAACATCCCTTGTGAGCGGCGCAGTTTGCGCGGCTCGAACAAAGGGAGAGAGAGAGCGGGGAGAGAGGTGCGAGGCATTTGAAACAACGCCTCGTAGGAAATTCTCTTTTAGACAGAATGTGTGTCGCAGCGGCGAACACACACAGCATGAAAAGGATAAGACGCCAGATAGCGTAGCAGGCACGGCAGGCTGAAGGCGGCGAAGACGACCGGCTTCTCCAGGCGCTGTCCTAAGCTTGCTGGTTGCTGAATTCAATGGCGGCGGCTTCTCTCGTACCCCTTTTCCACCAAGGCAGAGCTGGTGCTGGTTCGGAGCCAGAGCCTAGTTTCAAATCGGTTCTTTGTTTTTCCACCGCCAAAGCACCAGCTCCGAACCAGTAAAACTGGTTCTTAAGTAGCATCAAATCATTGCAGGGTCTAGAACGGAGCCAAGAAAGAACCGCTTGCGTCAGAGGCTGGGGGCGGGGTTACCGTGGCCAACAAGACTGAAGAGAAACTTGTGACCGCCATTTTTAAATAGCAGCTAGTCGAGCTAATAGCAGCTCGATTATAATATCCGTCTATGTAAGTTACGGCGAGCAGCACGAACGCGTTGGATTCGCGTTGGAAGATTTATTTTCACAAACCCATGAGCATCCATAGTAACGCAACGTCTATTATTGTTGATGCCTTGTTCGAGATGCATCGGAGCAGCGTGGACCGATCAGAGCTGCGGGAGTGTTTGGAGATCATACGACTCCTTGTGCTTTTTGATCGCTTTCGCAGTGCTTTGATTTCATGTGCTGATCGTTCTGCGAGAAGCCGATGCATCTCAAACAAGTCTGGTGTGTTTGTGTTTGGCGCTGCCGAACCTAGCGTTGCTGGGCAACATGATACGTATGCAGTGACGTAAGAAATAGCTCTGTTGTGGCTCTCTGGCCGGTGGAAACGCAAACCGGTTCGTCAGTCGAACCAACTCCGAACTGGCAATAGCTCTAGCTCTGAACCAGCACCCGGTTCTTGTTGGTGGAAAAGGGGTATCAGAGTCCAGCGATGCGTAGAGCTTCGCTGAAGTGATGAAAATCTGATTTCCAGCCTGTGAACCCTTCCTCTATACACGCTAGCCACACCCATTCTGGCGGGCTGTGACGCGTGAAGGGCGTCACGCAGGGCTCACCGATAGGCTGCTGCAGTTGCCGCAGGTCAGCCAATGAGCACGCTTATACAGCCTGCTATGGTCTGCTGGCTGCCGCACTGCGTTGACAATAAATACAAAATTAAGGATAATTTTTGGCTGATGACAAAAATAGATGACTTTACCCGTAGCGTAAGCAACTTACGCAATACGAGAGAACCTCTCGTAAGAGAACTTTACTTAATTTATACTTGTATGCTTTATGGCTGCAATATAAGTTGCAGGATTCCACATCTACAGAAAGGCCTACAGAAGAGTCTGCACAGACAGAGGAGACATAGGCCTACAGGTGGGCAGTGTATAGCCAACTTTTCCTTTTTATTTGTTGCATGAGGCATGTGTCTAATATCTCTTGTTGCAGGCACTTGACCACATGGCTTTTCTTTACTGAGAACAATTGAAATAAAACTCAAGGAACTAAGCATTTTTGTCTTTTATTAAACATTTAATGAAAAGTGTTTTTTTTTTGGCAATGTTGTGTAATATGGCACATGAAACAACGTCACAGGCCCTGTCAGGTGTGCAACCCTCAGACTTTTCCAACACAGTCTCACTCCCTACTCGTCAAATGTCTGACACATGGTCAAGGACCCCTGGCGTCAAGTTTCAACGAAAGAGGTGTACCCTTGATGTCGTTTTTCAGCAAACACCTTCACCGGTCCTGTTCGCGGGAGACCAGCAAGCAGGCCCCTCGTCACAAACTCGCGCCATTTTTTCCTGAGGTACACGACGAGCTGACCAAGGCGTGGCGCGCACCTTATTCAGCGCGTGTGGGAACTTCAGTTTCCGCAACGCTCTCCTCTGTGGACAGCGCGGCGGAAAAGGGCTATGAGTCGTTGCCGCCCCTCGAAGAGGCCGTGGCCGCTCATCTGTGCCCGAACACAGCTGCTAGCTGGCGAGCTAGAGCTGTTCACCCAAACAAACCCTGCCGATCCACGTCAGCCCTCGCTGGACGCGCGTATTCCGCCTCCGGTCAGGCTGCTTCGGCCCTGCACACGATGGCCGTGCTGCAAGTTTACCAGGCCAAGCTCCTCCAATCCATGGATGAGGCTGGCCCGGACCCCGAGGCCTTCCGCGATCTCCGAAGCGCCACGGACCTAGCTTTTCGTGCTACCAAGGCTACAGCACAGGCCATCGGGAGGAACATGGCGAGCTTGGTCGTGCTCAAGCGCCACCTCTGGCTTAATCTCACTGAGATTAAGGACACTAACAAAACGAGGTTCCTCGACACCCCTGTATCCAGCTCCGGCGGTGAAGGGGTTCTCTGAGAGGTACACGGAGGCACAGAAGGCGTCCCAGGCCATGCGACACTTCTTGCACTCAAGCTCAGCATCCAGCAGACCCAAGCCAGCACCGACTTCGCCTCATCCAGCCAAACCGGCGAAGCAGGTCTCTCAGCCCTGCCCTGCGGATGATACCCTCCGCCAGCCGTCATCTGCGAAACGCTTCCCGATGCCCCGGCGCCAGGGCCCGCGTCCCAGCGTTGCGTTGGATGCTGTGCCGCCGAAGTCGTCCTAGCACCAAAGGTAAAAAGAGAGGGCTCGTGTCTTGCGCTAGCCGGACCACCCTCGAAAAATCCTGCAAAACTTCCCACAGCTTGTACAGTCAGTCCAACACTCAGTATGTGCACAAATCACAATATAAGGGTATTAGGTCACCATATGTTAGGCGACCCACCCCAATCAGTGTGTCAAACCCTAGCCACACGGGTGCTGGCCTGGCAAGCCATCCCCGATGTGTCGAGTTGGGTCATAAACACTATAAAGCGAGGCTACTCGCTCCAATTCGCTCGCAGACCCCCGAAGTTTCAGAATCAGAATCAGAATCAGAAAGAGCTTTATTGCCAAGTGTGCTTGCACCCACAAGGAATTTTTCTTGGTACTGAAGCTTCCAGTGCACATATACAAATACAACAAGAAACATAGTAATACAAATTCTAAGAATAAAATATATAAAAAAAAATAAAAATAGTATAAAAGTAAAAAAGTAGGGTCACAGTTGGGTTTAGTCCGAATAAACATAAACAGATTATGAACATATTTACAGTATTTTGAGTAGTATGAATAATATAAATATAAATATCACCTGAGTTAGAGAATATTACACTAGACAGTGGGAGTCTAGTGCATGTTACAGATTATGAACATATTTACAGTATTTTGAGTAGTATGAATAATATATATATAAATATCACCTGAGTTAGAGAATATTGCACTAGACAGTGGGAGTATTGCACTTACAGGCATTTGCCTTGGGGGGCATGTTAAGTGTTCAGAAGGGAAATGGCCTGTGGAAAGAAACTGTTCCTGTGCCTGGATGTTCTTGTGGCCAGTGATCTGTGTCGCCGTCCTGACGGTAACAGTTCAAACAGGGGGTGTCCAGGGTGAGTGGAGTCTGTGATGATTTTACCTGCTCTCTTCCTCACTCTGGAAGAGTACAGGTCCTGGAGGGTTGGCAAGGGGGCACCAATAATCCTCTCTGCAGTCCGGACTGTCCGTTGTAGTCTCCTGATGTCCGATTTGGTAGCTGAACCAAACCAGACAGTGATGGAAGTGCTTAAAACAGACTCAATGACGGCTGAGTAGAACTGGATCAGCAGCTCCTGTGGCAGATTGAACTTCTTCAGCTGGCGAAGGAAGTACAGTCTCTGCTGGGCCTTTTTCACAATGGAGTCAATGTGATTTGCCCACTTCAGGTCCTGAGAGATGGTAGAGCCCAGGAACCTGAATGACTCCACTGCTTCCACAGTGCTGTTCATGATGGTGAGAGGGGGGAGTGCTGGGGATTTTCTCCTGAAGTCCACAATCATCTCCACTGTTTTGAGCGTGTTCAGCTCAAGGTTGTTATAGCTGCACCAGACAGCCAGCTGTTCAAACCCCAGTCTGTAAGCAGACTCGTCACCATTTTGGATGAGACAGATGACGGTGGTGTCGTCTGCAAATTTCAGGAGCTTGACAGAGGGGTCTTTAGAAGTGCAGTCATTAGTGTACAGGGAGAAGAGCAGTGGGGAGAGAACGCACCCTTGGGGGGCGCCAGTGCTGATGGTGAGGGTCCTGGATGTGAGCTTCCCCAGACTCACTCGCTGCTGTCGGTCCGTCAGGAAGCTGGAGATCCACTGACAGATTGAGGATGGCATGGAGAGCTGAGTCAGTTTGGCTGTGAGAAGATCAGGGATGATGGTATTGAAGGCCGAACTGAAGTCCACAAATAAGATCCGTGCATAAGTCCCAGGTCTGTCAAGATGTTGCAGGATATAATGCAGTCCCATGTTGACTGCATCATCCACAGACCTGTTTGCTCTGTAAGCAAACTGAAAGGGATCCAGCAGGGGTCCAGTGATTTCCTTCAGATAGGCCAACACCAGTCTTTCAAACGACTTCATGACCACAGACGTGAGAGCGACAGGTCTGTAGTCATTAAGTCCAGTGATTTTAGGTTTTTTGGGAACCGGAATGATAGTGGAGCGTTTGAAGCAGCAGGGAACTTCACACTGCTCCAATGATCTGTTGAAGATCTGCGTGAAGACTGGGGCCAGTTGGTCAGCGCAGGCTTTTAGACAAGCAGATGAGATGCCGTCTGGGCCTGAAGCTTTCCTAGTCTTCTGTTTTTTGAAGACTCGGCTCACGTCCTCCACACAGACCTTAAGCTCAGGTTGGATGGCAGAAGGGGGGAGGAGAGGGGTTGCAGGAGGTGATGGTGGATGTGTGAAGTGCACATCAGAGCGGGTGTGAGGTGTGAGTCTGGGCTTCTCAAACCTGCAATAGAATGCATTGAGAGTGTCAGCCAGTTGTTGATTCTCCACAGATGGGGGGGGATGGTGATTTGTAGTTGGTGATGTTCCTCAGGCCTCTCCAGACTGATGCCGGGTTGTTGGCTGAAAACTGGTTTTTCAGCTTTTCAGAGTAGCTTCTTTTAGCAACTCTGATCTCCTTTGTCAGTCTGTTTCTGGCCTGGTTATACAATATTTTATCCCCACTTCTGTAAGCATCCTCTTTGGCATGACGAAGCTGTTTGAGTTTCCCAGTAAACCATGGTTTATCATTAGTGAATGATAAGAATGTCCTGGTAGGAATGCATGTATCCTCACAGAAACTGATATATGATGTTACAGTATCTGTGAGCTCATCCAGATCGGTGGCTGCAGCTCCAAAAACAGTCCAATCAGTGCAATCGAAGCAGGCCTGTAGATCCTGCTCTGCTTCCTTGGTCCATTCAGGCGGTTATCGAGACTTCAGTGAGAAGCAACATGGGTCACGTGCTTCGCGCCAAAGTGCAGAATTTATTAGCAAAAGGGGCGATAGAGCTAATCCCCCCTGCGTTAAAACACTCGGGTTTCTACAGCCGCCATTTTCTAATTCCGAAGAAAGACGGCGGTCTCAGACCCATACTAGATTTGAGACATTTGAACAAGGCTCTCATGAGACGGCCATTCAAAATGTTGACTATCAAACACATCCTCGCGCAAGTTCGCCCGGGGGATTGGTTTGTCACAATGGATCTGAAAGACGCATACTTTCATATTCAGATAAACCCTCGTCACAGGCCATTCTTGAGATTCGTCTTCGAGGGTCAGGCTTATCAATACACCGTTCTGCCATTCGGTCTATCGCTAGCACCCCGTACATTCACGAAGTGTATGGATGCAGCGCTTTCTCCCCTGAGACATCAGGGAGTGCGCGTACTGAATTATCTCGGCGACTGGCTGGTGCTGGCACAGTCGAGAACCGAGCTACTGGCTCACAGAGATTTGATTCTCGGCCATTTGCAATGCCTGGGTCTCACAATCAATGTTACCAAGAGCAAACTGCCCCCCAGCCATAGTGTGGTCTTTCTGGGCACAGTTTTAGACTCTGTGACAATGACAGCGCGGCTTAGACAAGAGCGCGCGCTCGCGGTGCAGAAGCTACCAGCCTCGTTCGCGCGCCCCAAAGAAAATTCAGAAACTTCTCAGCCTCATGGCAGCAGCATCGTCAGTACTCCGTATGGGATTACTGCGCATGCGTCCGCTGCAGCACTGGCTGAAACGCCGTGTGCCAACCCATGCATGGCAGTCAGGCAGCCTGCGCATCATGGTGAATCACGGTTGGTTGAGAGCCCTGATTTCCTGGCGGGTGCAGAGCTGGTACCTCGAGGGTGTGACCATGGGAGTAGTTTCCAGGAGGAAAGTGGTGTTTACAGACGTTCCAACCTGGGTTGGGGAGCGTTGCACGAGAGCAAGCCTGCCTCCGGCCTCTGGTCGAGCACGGAGCAGAGCTTAGATATCAACTGTCTGGAAATGAAAGCAGTTGGTTTGGCCCTGAAAGCATTTCTGTCAAACATAAAGGGTCACCACGTCTTAGTCCGCACGGACAGCATGTCGGTGGTGGCCTACATAAATCGCCAAGGTGGCATCAGGTCAGGCAACCTGTATGCTATGGCGAGAGACCTCCTCTTATGGGCACAGACCAATCTGAGCACTCTGAGAGCAACGTTCAGAATCTGGGCACGGATATGCTCTCACGGGGCAACACTCCCCTAGGCGAGTGGTCCCTGAACTCACAGACGGTCAGTCTGATTTGGAGTGTGTTCGGAGAGGCCGAAATCGACCTTTTTGCCTCGAGAACCAACACCCAATGCACAGTGTGCTTCTCGAAGAGCAGGGACACGCTGGCCCGTCCCTGGCCCAACCACCCCCTTTATGCTTTTCCCCCTGTCTCGATGATTCCACAAGTCATCAAACGGGTCAGGGAGAGCAGATGCCCAGTCCTTCTGGTGGCCCCTCTCTGGAAACCCAGGCATGCTCTGGTGGCTGGCCAATCAGTAGGAAGAAATGACCTGGTGGTACGGTTTCTAAAAGGTGCTAGGAGGATAAACCCCTCCAGATGGTATGATTAAGGCCCGACGGTGTCCGGTCTTGTCTAAAATGTTACTGTGCACAATCACATACACATATATAAAACCCGCTTTTGCTGGTTATTCTTTCCCATACTAATAGTCCCGATGGTTCTGGTGTTATTAGTATATTATGTTGGTTTCATTACTGACGTATATTATTCTAGACCCAACGGTGTCCGGTCTGTTATATATATATATATATATATATATATATATATATATATATACTGGGTTTTCTGGCTTGTTCTGTGAGCTCAGGGGTCTGAGTTCAGTGGCAACCAGTTACTTATTCCCTCTTATACTCGTTCCCTCTCTCAGGGAACTGAGGTTACGATAGTAACCGAGTAGTTTTCTCGTTTTCATATGTGAAAGCAAAAATAAATGAACATTAAAAAATTTAAAGTGTTAACTATACTAGACACGTAAAATATAGCTATAGAGTGTAGCTTGTTTTGCTTTATTTTGCAAGATGACATAAATTAGTAGTAATAATAAGTGTAAAGGAAAAGACCAGCCTTTAACAATAAGCTTTACAATAAGCTCCTGTGTGCTTTTAACAGCGTCTCTGTCAACTAATGATGATTAAACTGCATATTATTCTTTAAAAACCATTTGTTTACTAGAGGAACAGATATGACAGAGAATATTAGGTTAAGCGCCATTGGAGTTGAACAGTGACCAGTCAGACAGAGACTTGTATCGCCATCAAGCGGTGATACGCATAGATATCATATATAAAGGCTAGGGCTAGGGCTGCGTCTGAAATCGCGTACTATGTGAGTAGGTACTACATTTAAATTAGAACGTACTTCGCGACCGTTAAAAAAGTACGTTCTATATGAATACCGTTAGTATGAATGGAGTCCGGACATACTACATGCGCCATGTTCTTATTGTCACGTAACATGCGCGGTAGGGGTGGGCGGATCGATCCTGAAGTATGGATACTTCAATACTGACGTGGTATCGAAAAGGATCGATCCTCACATAAAAATATCGATCCAAATATGTGTTTTTTTACCAGTAATTTTTTTATTAATTTAGCGTAAAAAGCGAATGTTAGCGGATAATTGTGTAGGATAGAACTTTTTCTCCTAGTCATCTGGATACAAGACGAAACCAATCAATCACAGAGAGCGTTCGATGCTGGTGCTTCGCTGAGCTCACCTATGGAGCTCACAGGACCAGTGCGTTTGGGAAACGAAGCCTTGCTTAGATGACAGAGAAACAATCGGGAGTTATTTCGCAATAAACAAACCAAAAGTGTACATAATGGTTCAAAATGTTGACGTCAGTAAGATTTTTAAAATTAAATTAATATTTTTATTCAACAAGGATCGATGCATTAAATTGATCAAAAGTGACAGTCAAGGGTTTTACACTGTTAAAAAAATTAAATAAAATCTACTTCATAAATGCTGTTCTTTCAACTTTGTTCATCAAATAATTCTGCATAAAATGTATCATAGTTTCCACAAAAATATGAAACTGTTTTCAACATTGATAATAATAAGAAATGTTTCCTGAGCAGCAAATCAGCATATTAAAATGAATTATCATCATGACTGGAGTAATGATGCCGAAAAATTCAGCTTTGATCACATGAATAAATTACAGTTTACTATGACATAGAAAACCTATGTTAAACTGTAATATTACAGTTTTTACTGTATTTTTGATCAAATAAATGCAGAAGAGAAATAAAAATCTTACAGACCCCACACTTTTGCAGTAGACTAGTACTAGTAGGCTAGTAATATAATTAGGGTAGTTTTGTAAAAGTCACTGACTAATTACAGGCGAGTTGAGAGCACAAATCACAAAATATTTAGTAGTCATTAAAACGTATTCAGATTTAGCATATTAATGATGCATTCACCTCATAAATCATGACACACTGCTCTAGCACAGGAAAGTGCATACAAGTTCAAGTGCATGCTTTTAAAATGAAAAAGTATTGGTATCGGAATCGATCGGTGATACTGGCCCTGTATTTACTTGGTATCGGATCGATACCGAAATTTGCAGTATCGCCCACCACTAATGCGCGGTCACATCAGCGCGAAAATTTAAAGAGCCCGTTCCACTGACTGCAATGTTTTTAGTTCTTCTTTCCGCTTTCGTCTGCGTTTTTACGTCGTTCGTGCTCACAATTCAGAGTCGTCGGTCAGTTGCTCGCACACACACACACACACACACACACACCTGTGAACAATGGCAGATGTTGATTTTTGGTAAGGAAAAAGTAATTTATTTGCTTGTGATATTACCATCAATGAATGAATCAATAGTATATGTGTGTTTATCTCTGTTGATTCATTCATGGATGGCAATATCACAGTGTGTGTGTGTGTGTGTGTGTGTATATAAATAATATACAAAAATAAAGCAAATACATTTTAAAGGTGTCTGGAGTGTGTAGGTATTTCTCTTCAGTGCAGCACTCATATTTTTAAGATATACCTGCAATTTGCTTGTTTCAAAAAACATCTGGAATCTGCCACAAAATAAGTGCACACACAACACCCTTTAAAAAGATGAATTACTCAATGCCACATATTAAACACTTCACAACTGACAATCTAACTAGGCTACTGTAAATCCCTGGGAATTAAGTGTTTTTGTAATAAAACTTGCTAAAACAGCATTACAAAATGAACTTACTAACAAATAAATGGAAAGAGAGTGTGAAACATTTGTTTTCTTTAGCAATTTTTTTTAGCAATTTTTTCTAAAAGCTGAAGGAATCTTTCCTCTCTCTCGTCGCTCTTTCTTTTCTTTCCTCCCTTTCATTAGCCACTCCCCACTCTATAAGAACACAGGTGTGTTCATCAGCCCCCTGCAAAATCAACACAGAATTTAACATTAGTGATGACCATGGTCAATCTATTATTATATTAATATTACATGGACAAGTTGAGGTACGTTACTTGAAACAGTAGCTTGCTACGTAGCCAACACATAGGCCTATTACATATCAACACTGGTAAAGGAGAAATAAAAACGTTGTAAAATAAAAAATAAAAATAAAAGTTTTGTAACTCTCTCATTTAACTGAGAAACAACGTCGTTGTTAACTGTGTTAACTAGCTGACAGGCATTATAGCTCGTTCTGTTCGGTAATAATAATAATGATAAAATTGTCATTTTGCAGCCAATTCACAAACTTGTAAGGATGGCTGAAGCGAAACAGTCGTTCCGAAGCTTTGCGAGATCCCGAAGCGCAGATGTGTCGAAACACTGATCCGAAGCGTGATTCGAAACACCCATGTCACGTGACTATGACCAAACGAAGCCTCGAAGTGTTTCACTAAGTGTTTCATCAGGTGTGGTCCGCCGAATCAGCGTTTGATTGACACGGTCGGGAACAGACCACACAATCGCGCATCTGTATAAAAGTGAAATAAACGCATTTTGACCTCGTGGGTTTTTGTGAGAGGAGTTTGATTTTGAGATAGCGGATTTTTGGTGATATAGTGACATAGTGCGATTTGATTAGTTATAGGCAATTTAGACTTACATTTAAATTTACACAACACATTGACTGATAGGCTAGAGACAGACAGAGTATACATATAGTGACACATTAATAGATACATAGATATATATAGACAGCTAGATTAATAGATAGATACATATATAGAAGATTACAGATACATATATAAATACATATATTATAGATCGATACATATATAGATACATAGATTATAGATACATATCTAGATACATATATCGATTCATATATAGATAGATTTGGATAGATAGATAAAATGGAGGCTCCCCAGAAGAGATGCCGTACATCAGTGGTGTGGGAGCATTTCCATTTAGAAACCCCAAATAAAGTGAGATGTGTGTATTGTGATCGGCAGCTAGCCTACTGCAACAATACATCATCCATGATGCGCCATTTGACAAGCAACAAGTGTCCCTTGTGAGAGGATTTTTTCAAAGGCTGGAGAAATTATCTGTAAAAAAAGAAGTAGGCTAAGTCCTTCCACAGCAGAGAAATTAATATTTTTGAATAAAAATCTCTAAAAAAGTGAGACATTGTGGCTTGATTTCTTTTATTAATATTCATTTTTCATGACCAAAATAACATTATGCACAGTGAGGAGCCTATAGGTTACAAGCTTCACATATTAGAACATTATAATAATAAAAAAAAAACACATTTTTTTAATGGCTCGTCAAGGTTGTTTCAGATCAACACCTGCAAGTGACCACTAGGTGTCACCGTTGAGACAGGTGTCGGATTGATTCGAAGCCTCGAAACAATATGGCACATTTGGTTCAACTGTTTCATTGGTTCACGAGGCCTCGATTTTGCCATCACTACAAACTTGTACCCTCGATTTACATTATTTAAACTTTTAACAAGTCAATCGTTTACTTATATGATGTTAAACGAATACAATTTAACCTCAAATAATAAAAAAAAGTGTTTTGTAAAGTACTTACACTTGAAAACAGCCGCGTTTCCGTTTTCCGCCATTTTCAAATAGGCTATAACGACCATAGACATAATATAGATAGACGCCCTATCGACCGCTACTGCCTACTGGCGCGGGCGAGCCGTGGGACCGCCATCTTAGACCGGTCACCCGCTCCACTCAGTGTAATCTGAATGGCAGGTGCAATGAGCTGTCAGCGCATTTAATTAATCATACCTCACTGAATACCGAACTGATTTTCATGCGGGTTTTTTTTGCTGCAAAGGTCATTCATGTAGCTATTATACAGGACACATGGTTCGGCATATTTTAATATTCATAGTAGGCTTAACATTAATATAATATTCTGATTTAAGATATAAAGTGACCAGACGTCCAAAATCAAAATATGTGATGTAGAATATAAGGTATTTTATAAATCACACACTATAAATATGATAAAGAAGCAGAAACAGATAGTTGCAGTAAAGTAAGATATTTTAATAAGTTGAAGAAACGTGTGTGTTTTACATTTACATTGCATCCTGATATCACTTGCGCAAACACAAATAACCTATATATAAAACAGTTATGTCCGGTCGAAAAATGTATGAATTAACTTCAGATTGGATTGCGCTAAAAGTAAGTTTCGTGCCTCTTACAAGTGCTTTCGAACTTCTTTCTGATCTGAATGGTATGTGGAAAACACTTGCGTTGAGGGAGCCAGAAAACACTTGTGGAAGACTTCTCCTAGTGTCCAGAACGCAACTGAATGCCTTTTCGTCTCAATACTGGAAAAACCACAGAAAACTACTTTTAAACACGAAATTACTTGATTTACAGAGGGTCTATTCGCACGTCTCGTCTATTAATATAAACGTTACCTGAGGTAATTTTCCTGGACCTTTTTACAGAAGGTAAAAGTCGCCGTAATCTTTACTGACATTGTCCGAAATGATTACTGAGATGCACATTCGGACGGGACTAAAATAACCGAGAAGCTCTTGTAATTATTACTTTACCCCACCTCTCCATGTCAGGTGAACACCGGCTGGTGCAGTAAACATTGCCTAGCTAACGTTAGCTGGCTACGATTTCAGTATAGTAATATCAAAGATCCTTGCTCCTTCTCAATTATCTGGTAATATTCTATTCACAAAATACAACCAATAGTACGGTAATGTTAAAAGTAATCCCCCGGGCCATATTTGCGTTGGTCCGCCGATTAGAACAGGAAAATACTCCACAGTGCTCTAGCATCTTCACTGCTGCCACGCAACGAAACTAGGAACACGACCGGTTTAAGATGGCGTCCGCATTTCTCAGTGCCCAGCGGCCAATAGGGCATCTAGTCTCTATATAATATCTATGATAACGACGACAATTCCTCTCCCGTGGCATATGGGATAGTAAAGTGTCCATCATATGCGCACTTCAGAATCTCGCCGGATGTAGTAGGTCATCCGGGTACTTATCGCCTACTGTTTTTCGAATTTGATTTCGGACATACTACTCTGCTCGCGTACTGTTTTTCGCATACTATATAGTAGGGAAGTATTCGATTTCGGACGCAGCCTAGATGTCTCGTGCGTGCTGCTGGCCAATGGAGGTCGACGTCCGCACGTGGCGGCCATCTTATCACAGGGCGCTCGCTCACTCGTTTAATGGTGCATGTACTTTTAAATAACTATAACTTGCTCAATTTTCTACCGATTTTCAAACGGTTTGGTTTGTTATAAACGTCAGAGATGTAGTTATGACACTGCATACATACACTGCATACATATGAATAATTATAACATGCATGTTCAAGCATTCGGAATTATAGCCACGTTAATAACGTTTGTAAGAAACCAAACCGTTTGTAAATCCGTCAAGATTTCAGCGAGATAAGAGGATTTGTGTGCATGCTGATCACTCCACCCTTCACAGCTTCACTGTGACAACATGGCCGAACGGTGATGCCGGAAGTGACGGCGCCATAAGACATCTAGCGTTTATATGTGATATCTATGGTGATACCAGAGCCCGTCTACGGAGAGCCTGCCCACTCCCTATTAAGTCCTATTGTACCGAATTTTGGTTGTAGTTCCACCAGAGTTCCACTGGGGGCGCTCGCCATGAGTGCAAAATGAATGGGAGTCTATGGGGCTAGACGGCTAAATTTGTCTCTTTCACCCGATTGCCGTTGAGAAATCTCAGATTTGATTGTAGGTTTTGCAAGTTCAACATGGGTTATAGGTCGAAAGTTGAATGAACAAGTACTTATGTCCTTTCGATTTCTTACAGGTTGAGTTGTTGTTGCCCATAACACGCTAGCATTCTGCTAATGAACGCTGATTGGTCAGTGAAGGGCTGATTACGACCAGAGATACAGCTTGATGGCATCGTGGCATCCGAAGCGGGACCAGAAACAAACAAAACAAAAACTCTTCTAGCACTTGTATTTACCTGTGACAGCTGTGTTGTCGATGCCTCGCGAGAAAAGAAAGTGCAGAGCGCGAAGCACCAAAGTGACTGAAGGATTGCCGTAAAGCAG
Source organism: Leuciscus leuciscus (assembly GCF_965113295.1). NCBI lineage: Eukaryota > Metazoa > Chordata > Actinopteri > Cypriniformes > Leuciscidae > Leuciscus > Leuciscus leuciscus. The sequence continues at coordinate 31,320,807 of NC_138738.1, read as the reverse complement.
TATCTCTGGTCGTACGATGTGTATGACGTCATTGACACTTTAAAAGACTTTTTAAAGCAAATAAGTGACTAAAAAAAATCTAACACCCAGCAATGTGTAATTTCTTTGCATCCCCTTTCGAAAACAACATTCAAATTACTCGACAAAAAATTATATCCTGAGAAAAGTGGATTTTGAGAGCAATATCTCCATAGACCTCCATTCATTCTGCACTCGTCCTGTGAGCGCCCTCATATGGAATCAGAGTGGAACTGCAACCAGTTCAGAAGCCGGAAGTGTACTGAGAGTGAAACTTCTCGCCATATTAGACATTCTCTGGTGATACGTATCATCTACTGTTTATAAGCTTGTTGCTATAGAAACATCAGATTCAACGTAGCAACACCGGATTCAAGATCGCGCTTCTAATATAAAAGTTTCAGAGTGCCAGCCAACGTGTTCATATTACGAATTTATGATACGTCTAGAGTCTTAATTATTCATGGAAAAAGTTCGCTAATAATATAAGCGCATTTTTTAACGAAATTGATTTAATAATGTTCCAGAAAACAATGTGGAGGAAAGCAGTGAGTGATGCGGTCATCTCACACCAACATCGAGCACTGAACACTACTATTTTCATCCTCAAAGAATTTGGGCCGATTGGATTTCTACTGAAAGAGGAGGGGGGTAGCAAAAATTATAAAGTAGGTTTGTACTGATTTTTGTTTCATACATTTTTAGTATATTTTGTGCAATTTAATAATGTTATTTCATATCTAAGGTGTGCTTGGGAGATCCACACACGTGTACCTGCCCTACCTTCCAGAAAGAGAAAGATCTTTGCACACACATCTGCTGGTAAATAAATGCTTGGGGTTGAAAAGTGTTTCTTCAACAATGGGCACTTTTACCCTGTGGACATTGAGAAAGTAAACTATTTGTTAAAACACACTTTTAACATTCTGTCACATGCTAGTTTAATTTGTTTACTAAGAAATTCCAACATTTATCTCATAAGAATTTTTATCATTCACGAAACATTTCCACTACAGTGACAGTCATTTCCACCACAACTGAAATGATGGTTTGCAACTTTGCATTGTACTAGAAATTACATTTTAAACAACTTCGTTTTGCTAAAGCGAACAGTTAGCTTTTATGTAACTTAAGTACACACAATTACTAATATTTTCACACTATGCATAACTTGACAGCTTGATTAGAAAAAATATTCTGGACACAATGAAAAATATTCATATTTCATCACACATCACGTCTCATATTTTATATCCACCATGCTTTTCACTGTCGACTCCTTAGTAACTTTTAATTTAAAATAATTATAAAAAAATATTCTCACAATACATATTGAAATGGTATATTATTGTTTCTTTAGTTTAGATCGATAGATTGTTTAAAATTATGAAATTTGAAATGAAAGTCAAGGAGACAACAACAAATACATGAAACATCTATACATGAAAGGCCTTCATAATATGAAATTAAATTGGTTAGTTTTAATAAGAATCAACCCCTTGGACAGAAAAGTGCTCATTGTTGAAGAATCACATACACCGTTTGCATGTTGAGACATAATCTTACCTTACATCAACATTTTATTTTAGGATTTTAATGCGTAAATTCCGACTACCAGGAGATCACGAATGTAAGTAGACCATTTTTTCCCCCAAAGTGTTATCACTCAATGCAACCCTTTCCAGTAAGATCCTCCAAACAGTTGTACATAAAGGCACATAGGACTTGAACATTAATGTTTGAGCTATAACTGTCTGTCTGGTCACTTGTTCTGTTTCAGACTGTTTTCAGTACGGTCTTAAGGAGAGACAAATCCTAGAGTTGTTGCAAGGGCTTGATGTGACCAAAACTACATCCCCTAATGAAAGGGAGAACTCAGCAGACCTTTCATGTCCTGAGCCAAGTGAGGAAGATGGAGGAATCAGACAGAAAGATGATATATGTCCAATCTGTCAAGAAGAACTTTTGCTGAAAAAATTGCCTGTGACCTATTGCAAGTAAGAGGTTATTTAATCCAGAAATCAAGATTATTCAGGAAATTAAGTGGATACTTTCTAAATATATTTATGAATTTCATGGTAAATACTGTATATTAACTATGAAGTGAATATGTTTTATTGATGAAACTTTTGAAATCAATGAATTTAACATAAAAATGTATCATTAATATTGTTTCCATCTTTAAAGCCAAATGCATCACATTTTTCCATTTAAACCCAAAAAGCTAGTAGTGATCCTTACTGACACGCAATTTCTATGTTGCGGTTTGTGACTGGTTGCGTTGTAATTATGCGTCATTGTAAAGGTTCAGCTGTGGAAACAACATCCACATTTCCTGTATGAAGGTATGGGCTGATCACCAAACAAAGAGAGACCCATGTGCTTTACCCATTAAGTGTCCACTCTGTAGAGAAGACTTCGGCACTTTTAAGCAGCTAATTGAACAGGTACATCATTATAAGACCCAGTCACTTAAATAACTCATTACTATCTATTGTTTAAAGCTGCAGACCGTAGTTTTTCCCCATTGTCGCCATCTCTGTTCGAAATCTGCAATTGCAGTTATTTGCGGAATTGCACGGCACAGCGCAAATTAATCCACTGTTTTGAGGAGAATGTGCGGCTGTCAGTCACCGCGCCGGTGTGGACACTGTAATTCGGAATCACAGATTCTACTTTTTGGAAGTATGACCAACATAAGAATTTTCACCAGAAAATGTCATCTGAACAAGTCAGTAACATCCACTTTTGTTCTGACCGAAAAAGCATTGCTACGGAGCCCGGGAAGTCACCTGTGGGGAAAAAAACAAACAATCCGTGGCGAAGGTTTTGCAGTCCGTCCGCTCAGTTTATAAACCGTACTCACGAATTCTCAAACTGTTCCCTCGGTTTAACAAATCGTGCCCACGGATTAATAAACCGTACCCACGAGTTTCAAAACCGCGCTCTCAGATTTGTAAACCGTGCCTTCAGTTTTTGCAATCTGTACCCACAAATTCATAAACCGTGCCCACGCTTTCACAATCCGTTCCCACGGGTTTGTAAACTGTACTCACGGATTTGTGGCTCACTCTCATTTTAGAAGGAATCTTACTGTATATTGTTTTATTGTGGAATAAGTGGAATACATCAAATTGTCTTAACTGCGTCTGCATGCTTAAAGTGATTCTCAATTGTAGCGGGTATGGGTGGAATATACGATTTAATATGAATGACGTGCATCAAAATCTTTTGTTTGTTTGTGATAATCTTAGCAATTTATTATTATTTTCTAACCTGTATTATAACTGATATTTGACGAATTGCTTTGTTAATTTTTTTTGTGAGTTTTGGACAAAAGCGTCTTCTAAATATGTAGCTTAAAATGTAATAATAATAATAATTAATAATAATAATTATTATTATTAGAGTTATAAATTAACTATAAACGAGTTCACTTAGTAATACAGTAATATGTTTGTCATCAAATAATTTATCAATGCTTTATTATTATAGGCTATAACCTAACCTTTTACAGTTTTGGATAAAATAGGCCTACATTTTTTGCATAATTTTTGCTTAAAAATAAAGCATTCATAAATTATTTTATGATAAACATATTACTGTCTTAAGTGAACACATTTATAGTTATTAACTCAAATAATAATAAATTATTATAATAATTATTACATTTTAGGCTACATATTTAGAAGACGCTTTTGTCCAAAACTCACAAAAAAAATTAACAAAGCAATTCGTCAAATATCAGTCATAAAACAGGTTAGAAAATAATAATAAAGTGCTAAGATTACCACAAATAAACAAGATTTTGATGCACGTCATTCATATTAAATCGTATATTCCACCCATACCCGCTACAATTGAGAATCACTTTAAGCATGCTGATGCAGTAAAAGACAATTTGATGTTTTCCATTTAATATTCAATAAAACAATATACCATAAGATTCGTTAACAACATGTTCTTCTAAAATGAGAGTGTACGGAGCCACAAATCCGTGAGTAGGCCTACAGTTTACAAACCCGTGGGAACGGATTGTGAAAGCGTGGGCACGGTTTATGAATTTGTGGGTACAGATTGCAAAAACTGAAGACACGGTTTACAAATCTGAGAGCGTGGATTAGAAACTCGTGGGTACGGTTTATTAATCTGTGGGCACGATTTGTTAAACCGAGGGAACAGTTTGAGAATTCGTGAGTACGGTTTATAAACTGAGTGTCACGTTACGCTAAATAGAACCCAAGCGCAGACAGTAACTTTCACAAAACACGGTTTATTTACAACCGGAAACAAAGACCCACGATGGGGCAAACAAACAATAACTAGACTTGACAATAAAACGGAACTGGAACATTCACAGATAGACCACAATACTCACAGAACCGAATGTTAACAAGACGAACCAGCACCGAGGAACAACCACCGAGAGCTTACATAGAACACATAATTACAAAGGTACAGGTGACACTGATGAACATCAATACTAACGAGGAAACAAGGGATGTGGTAAGGACACATGATCACAATGAATCACAGGTGACGCTAATACAACATTAACAACATGGAAACGAGGCAAAACACAAGACAATGCAAACACATAGTCAAAACAACCGGCCATGTGTTTGCACACAAAACAAGAGACAAATACATGACACTGAGCGGACGGATTGCAAAACCGTCGCCACAGATTGTTTTTTTCCCCCCCACAGCGGGTGACTTCCCGGGCTCCTACATTGCAGTAAATCGCGCTGATTAAATCTAATCAAACCACGTCAAACCATGCAAATTATACTTTGTTCTCAAATTGTTAATGTTAACAACATCATACTACAAATGACTACATTTAATGCCCTTCCGATATTTATCCTCGTTTTCGCATGGGCCCGGTTGCTGTCTCTTTTTTTCTGTAGCCACTCCGAAGTCTTTTGCGTTTTACAACGTGGGAATCTCCAGTTGTTGTTTGAACCTTTCTGGATCCGCCATCAAATTGATAAGTTTAATTATATCAAGTGCTGTGAGAAAAGGCTATAAATCTCCACCTATAACATCCTCACACGCGATATAGCCTACTAGCCGAGACTCCTTCTTTAAGTGTACAGATGTGACGTAATGTCGCAAAGACATTTACTTGTAATGTAATTTAATCCTTCTTTATGTGTACAGATGTGACGTAATGACGCAAAGACATTTACTTGTAATGTAATTTAATTTTAAATTTTACTTAAAATTTCCCGCGGAAATCCACCAGTACCATTAGAATTAAAAACATTATTACAAGCTTACCGTTTAGAATCGAGCTAAGGCAAGCAGATAGTTTTGAACACTGGCTGGTTATGTACTTGTCAAACATTTATTTTGGATAATGTTTAATCCAAAAAAGTTACGGACTGCAGCTTTAAGCTTAAATCATCTTGGGTTTAACTATTATTTTTGACAGGTGAAAAATGCAGGGGAACTGTTAACCTACTATGAGAGGGACTGTCTGGACAAACATCTGGGTGTTATGTGTAACATCTGCAGGGCCTGTCCAATCATCGGCAAATGTTTCAAGTAAGCAACCATTACATAGCATTGAAAAATCAGTGCAGACTTAAAACACTAAAGTCTGAGGTTGGTAGGATTTTTTAAACGTTTTTAAAAGAAGTCTGTTATGCTAGAAGGATGCATTTATTTGATCAAAAATACAATTAAAAACTGTATTGATGTTAAATATTATTACCATTTAAAATAACTGTCCTTTTTTAATATATTTAAATTTTTTATTAATTTCTGCGATGAGAAATCTGAATTTTTTATCAGCCATTACTCCATTCTTCAGTGTCACACGGTCCTTCAGAAATCATTGTATGTTGCTCAAGTAACATTTTAATTTATTATTATTATTTTATTATAATCATTCTTGTGTTATATTATTACATTCTTGGGTTACACTTTATTTTAAGGTGATATAGTCAAATAAGTACTGAGTAATATTATTTAACTACATGTACTTACTATTAAGTGACTTTAGGGTTTGGTTTTGGGTTAGTTACCTGTAATTATGAATAATTTACTGTTATTATAATAGCAAGTACATGTAGTAACGTGTAACTACGTCACCTTAAAATAAAGTGTTTCCTATTTTTGTATTATAGTATTCTTGTGCAAACCGTGATACATTTTTACAGGATACTTTGATAAATAGAAAGTTCTTCAAAAGAATAGATTTATTTGAAATAGAATTTTGTATTTCTATCAAATTTGCATCAATGTAAAAGTCATTACTGTCACTTTTGATCAATTTAATGCATCCTTGGGGAATAAACGTATTATTATACTTTAATAGTTACGTTTCAATGTATATATATATTTTTAAACTTTTGTACAGTAATGTATTTATCCTGATTCTGTCTAATGCTAGATTCTGTGTCATATGCAGCGTCTTACGTCTGATGTTCATTCACAGGTGCACAGAGTGCAGTTATTTCCACCTGTGTGAGGACTGCTTTAAGAGAAGAGTCCATCCAAAACATTACTTCATAGTTCGAATGGTGAGTTTTTGTACAAGGTTTGTGTTTCACATGACATGTGAAATATGATGATGCCATTCATAACTGCAGAAAGTAGTTATTTGTAGCATCAATTAGAAAATAGCTTACATATTGCACTTGCAGACAGGTGCGTCTCAATCAGCACTCTAGCTCCCTAGGTCGTGAATCAGTATATCAGGTTAACAAAATAGTCTTCCTTTTTTCCTTATAATTGTGCAGAAAAGATGTCAGCCATGGCAGACAGCAGGACCTCACGACTCTGAAGAAACACAGAAAATGGAAAACCATTTAATGGGTAGCAGGTTCGTCTGCCCATTCATGGCTTCTGTCCAGTTCTTTTATTTTGAATTGCTAACCGAATTTCTATGCATATACAGTATATATATATATATATATATATATATATAATTTCTATATATCTGAATTTAACCTGACACATTGCTCTATTTTACTTTACAGCCCCAGCAGCATGTCTGGTGTGACATGTGATATAGTCCCAAACTATGTAATAAAAAGTTTGCCGATGATAAGGGTTCGGAAAGAGTCCAGATTTCTGTATCCAGGTGCTCAATGTAGAATCTGCCTCTCAAGATTTCAACTGGGTCAGCATGTCAGAACCCTTCCCTGCAAACACAAGGTAACACATTTTCAAGTTCAGCTCATTTAAGGTGGGTTGAATGCTGATAAAGCTGGCCATTAGGAACTAATTTTAATGACATTTTTTCTACAAAATTACACACACTCATGTCTTTCCAAACTCGTATGACTTTCTTATAAATAAGACAAACTATTAGCTAAATAATTTTACAAAGTGCAAGATAATTATTATCTATTTTTCTCTCTTTCCTGAACCTGCTGAACCAGTTCCATACTGGCTGTATTGATCCAGTGCTCAGAAAGTCTAACTGCTGCCCACTGGACTGGCATGTCATCTACAATCCTCTTACATGGAGTCCTCGAAGTGGCAGAACAGAAAGATCTCTGGCTCCATCTAGTGATGTTCAGAGGAAGCGTACCGATGAACAGCTCTCTGAGTTCTTTCTACCTGGTATTGGTTTGCAGGTAAAGAAAGGTAGTGCTCCATCTCTGATGAGAACAGTGACATCTGAACCATCTGTGTACAGTCCTTCCTCAGTGGATTCACTCACTCAGGGGTTTCGGGGCCTCTGCATCAATAGTTCCCACATAGAACCATATAGGCCTACCAGAATGTCCACCATGAAACACAATCATACAAAAGAAAAGAGTTCTCTTCATAGGAGCTTTTCAGGAGCCAAAGCTGCACCGGCTGAGAGGAGAGGATCCTTTCCAAATAGTCCCTCAACAGTTAGCCTAACTTTAAAAGTCCAGTCAGCATTGCCCAGAACACAGAATGACCAGCAAAGACTCATTGTGGGCATTAATGGGCCATTTATCATGACACCAGCTTACGGCAGGATCAGACCACTGAGGAAAGATCCCTTAAGACAGAGACCTAGGGCAGACAGGCTGGATATGAAGGATCTTCATCTCTAGATGACAATCAGTCATGTCAAAACTATACTTATGAGAAAACAAGAGCAAAGTGAATTGGTATGCAATTAAAAAATAATGGTAGTATGTTGCTCCATGGGTGTTAAGAATAGCACTACTGGGTAGCAAGAAATCCAAAGCGCTCACATGTGTAATATTAAAAAGCTTTTATTAAACTACGGCTAAAAACAGAGAAGCACCCAGAGGGAGGCTCAGGTGTCCGTTTTTAATTTTATAGCTATAGTTTTAGTATGGGCTTTTTAATATATTATAGTCCACATGAGTGCCTTAAACTTCATGTTTAATAAAATCAAGAATGTTCTGATTAAGTATGTTTGGATTTCTTGTGTTTAGTTGAACAGTCATTGAATTACAGAATCCTTCAATCCTCGACCTCTGCTGAAAACAGGCAAAGATTTCAGATAAATCCTAACTTGAAAAATTAGCCATTTTTACATTTATAATTGTATAAGAGACAATAATTTTATTATTGCCTCATATTTATTATTTGAATGTTTATTAATATTGTTTAAAAAAACTAAAATAAAATGCTTTATTTGGTAACACTTTATTTGACAGTGTCCTTGTTACATAGGTTACATGTACTTACCATAACAATAAATTATGCATAATTACATGCAACTAACCCTCTACCAAATCCTATTCCTACCCTAACCCTATAGTAAGAACATGTAATTGCTTAATATTACTCAGTACTTAAATATATAATTACACTGTAACAATGACACCTTAAAATAATGTGTAACCCATTATTCTTATCAGTTCTCGGTACATAAAACTCACGAATATTTTTGGTCAAGTACCTTTATTAAATGTGCACAAAAAGGCAGGTTACAAGTTGTACTGAAAAGCATCCAGGAATGGCTCTTGAGCCATTTAAACCAGTGTGTTGAGAAATTGTTAAAACATATTACAATTATTAAAATAATAAATGCTACAATACAACATAAATTACTTTAAAAACATCCAGTTGACACAATGCAATTTTCTCTCCTCGGTCATACATTTAAAATGTAAGTTTCCCTTCTCGGTTCAAATTTGCTGCCTGACAACAACAAGCTAGTGTCTTATTGTAACTGTTGATGAGAATCAAACAGTTACAATTAATTGTCTAAAATAATAAAGCTACAAAAGCTCCAACACATTCAATACATGAGTTGATAATCATGTTGTCAATTTGTGAAGAAATATTTCATACACAAAACACATTAGCACAAGAAACATCTTAATATGCTAGGTTCATGACCTGGACAGCTGTGCTTCAGCATTGGACTTGGTAAGGTAAGCCATAACCCAAGACATATTTTCGATGTTTTTGGGTACTACATTCTTACACATTAAAACATTGAATGGTAAAAGCATCACAATGGACAGCATGCAAATGTAACTAGCAAGAATACAATAAGTACAGTGCGTCAAAACGGGTAAATTACTTTAAAGGCCCGTGCTCCCTCAAAAAAACTCTTAGCAACACACTGGTGCAAGTTCTGAATTGTAGAATATATAGTGCTTAGCTTAATAGCTTATGATAACAGTGCTCAGTTTTTCCACAATTTATTTCATAATTGTTTATGACACTGTGTGGCAGTTCCTTGCATTACATTGAACTTAATTGAAGAACAAAAATGTATTCCAAGCAAGCCAAGAGAGCAAAACTGATTGCATTTAAATCAGTTTTGCAGACTCACTATAAGAGCATTGTGGGTACAAGCATTTAAACATTAATGTTTAAAAATACTTAGATATATATAGATATATATACATACTTTTACAGTGTACTTTTGAAGGTAAACAAATATGTTCTTTCAAAGAAGTTTGTAAAAACATTGTAGTGTGGTTGCGAAATTGTGTACAAATGAACTGCTGACAAAATGCTGGATACAGCATAGCCACAGGAATCGACTTTGAGCTACGGCAGGTAAGACAGGCATTTTTGTTTTGTTCATTCTTCCTGATGTTTATATTATAAGGCAGTTTGATCAAAACCATTTTCAGACACCAAAAAGCTACAGGTACACAGGTTATTCAGTTAGCGTTTCGTGTGCGGTCTCTCCTCCCTCACATGTCGAGATGTTTTCTTGTCAGGCTTCTTGTCTCGAACCTTCCGCAGTCTCCGTGGTGGAGGGGTAGATTTGGACTCACTGGAAGTGTCCCCTGCATCCCTGTCCTCCGGGATGTTGGGAATGGCTGCACTACTGCCTTCCAGGGTGTTCCTCAGGGACATGTCCTCAGGACTCCCAATTTCACTGCTGCTCAAGTCCTGCTCTTGATTTCCACTTATTTTAGCCAAGCTAGCGCTCGAGGGTTCCTCGCTTTTCCGCAGAGGCTGCTGCAGCAGCTCGTTCATGTCCACTCCAGAGTCCAAGCTTGTGTCATTGCTGCTGCCTGGACGATGTCTTCCCTGAAGCTCGATCACAGAGTGACGAACCTGGGCTGCTGGTTTACCATCAAGAGACACAAACCAAGCCCGGGGCGGGTGAATGGACGGCTTTCCCTTGGTGAGCTCAAGCAAGGTTTGCTCTGATATACCCTGGAGTTCCCCCCGAAAAGGCCCCATTCTAGCCGCTTCGTTCAAAGTTCCTGGGACAGATACGGATTCCAGGAGATGACTGTAGCGGCCCCATAGTCCGGGGTTAGCGGCAACGCCCTGCACTCCTTCCAGAGCCTGCTGCTCATCGCCGTCTTGCTGGGGAACTTTAGGCAACGTCTGAGTGAAACTGTCTTTTAAGTTCCGCTCTGTCTGAGCTCCATGTTCCATACCATTCCGCGGGAAAGTGGCAGATCTGCTTCCAGAAGGGTCAGCTTGTCCCTGGGAATTAAACAGCTCTGGGGCCTGTACGATAGCCAGAGGCTGGTTGTAGATGTGGAACAGCTTGTCTTTGAAAACTAAATTCTCTGCACCACCCTGGTGTGAGCCATTCTGTTCCAATTTTTCCCGAAGCTTAGCCACTTCATCACTATTAATGTAGAGATTAGACATTGGGGCTCTGAGGCTTTCTAATCCCACAGCTCCAATGTTCTCATACAGATTGCCCACTGGCCTTCCAACATTTTCCACATAAATGTTGTAGTTGGCTTGGTGTCGCGGAGAGTCTGATGCATCATGACCGATGCCTCTTGCAGCCAGTGAATAAGACCGGTCCCCATTATGAAAGAAAAGTTCTTGAACCTCATCAGAGCTGGTGGAAGTGGTCTGGTCTTTCTTCAATACAGTGAGCCTGGTGGAATTCCATCGCTTTCTTCCGACCTCATGGTTTAAATCTCTGTAAAATGAGATACATATTTTGATAGTTGCCCTTTAATAATAATGAGTTGAAAAATGCCTTTAGTTCACTGAAATTAACAGGTTAAGATGAAATAAGTCCTGCACTGTTGTATTTATAAGAAAGTGATACAATGATATTTGCATGACTTAATAAACTCTTACCTGCAGTGAAATACAATCACAGATAAAAATCCGATGACTATCACAAGAGTTCCTCCCAAGATACCCAAAAGAAGGTATGTGTGGTAGGAAATGAAATCCATTGAGCTTGCAAGCCCCATAAAACCTAGATTTACACAACATAATCTGTTTAGAGGGCTGCATATTAAGAGAAGTCTGGAAGATTTTGATTTTAGTGTTAAAGGTATGAAACTGAAATGCATCTTCATTCATAAATAGCAACAATATGGGCTGATGAGTGAGACTTGACAATAATTATTTTAATTCTTAAATATGACTGATACTTACCTGATGATGGTGGTGGTGCAGCAATCCAGTTACCAAGTTGAGGTGCTACATAAATCCAGACTAGGCTGTTTTTCTCCATCTGAACAGTGCCTATACCTTTATTTACCCAGGTACCTGTGATAACATAAATCATTAAGTGCTTTTGGACACAATCCTCCCCCTCAACCCTTAGTTGTGACCATTACATGTTTTGCTTAAGGACAAAATGCTGATAGGTAATAGTCCCCACTTAAAGAAAACAATGAAAGATATGAAACATGTTTTAAATTGGCATGATTGCAGTTTTTCAATCACCTATTGTCATGTCAAAGGTCCACGCAGGAAGTGAGTCGGAGGGTCGTAGGTGGGTGTGGTAGGGAAGTGGTACTGTTAGCTGAATGGGTCCTTTGACATCAACCTCCTTTCCATTAGACACTAACTGGGCACTGATCATAGCCAAGGGGCTTAACTTGACATTCCTATAACCTGTAATTGGTAATACAAAGATAACTGATTAATTTTAGAATCTGCAGAAAATAAATTGTTTTAAGGGTGTGTGGTCTAGAGCAATGTTTCTCAACTCCATTCCTCAGGTCCAAGGGTTTTTCATGTTTTTCCCAAAGCTTTGCCACTTCATAGACATTCTAATCTCATAGATCCAATGTTCTTGTACAGATTGTACATCAGCCATCCAACATTTTCCACTTAAATGATGTAGTTATCTTGAGAGTCTGATGCATCATGGCCGATGCCTCTTGCAGCCAGTGAATAAGAAACAATTATTAGCCATTATGAAAGAAAAGTTATTGAGCCTCTTCAGAGCCGGGGACCCACCTACCAGAATGTTTTAGATGTCTCACTACTTAAAAGGTAGGGTCGAATTTTGGAGCGGCTAGCAATAGTAAGCTAGCTTTGAAAGCATTAGATCCCACCCTCCCTTCAGAGCCCTCTCCAAAGCCTCCACCAAAACACATTAATGTGTACAGCCACAGCCAGATTCAGCAAAGCATTATAAGAGACATTAAATTACCTCGTGTCTCAAAGCACATAAAATGACCATAACAATGAATGTAAACAACAGCTCTTACTTGTACCACCTGACTGCTGCAGATTCATTTCGCAGTTGATAGTGTTGACACAGAAACGCATAAATCGCGAAGCTCTGGGTAGAACGTCACAGGTTGCCATCTCCAAATTATTATTATAACATGGGGTGAACACAGCATAAGCTTGTTGTTTTGGTTCAGGAGGAACTGTAAAAGGCAGCTGCTGTTCGTTTGCGGTGCTTGATGAATGATTGTCCACAATCTTGCACAGCCGTACGGAATGCGCTGATGAAGTGTTGACGTCATCACGTCAGGTATGGAAATACAGTACATACACTGACAGGTAGGATGTTGTTTCACTACATTCGGACTGAATGCAATGATTGGATGAACATTTTTTGTTCCTGAGACTTCCACAGAAGATATATGTATTTTTTTTTATATTTAGACCACTTCTATTATTGATTTATATCAGGATGTGAAGAGAGTTTCAACCAGAATAACAAAAAGTGTTTATGAAAAAAATTGCCTACCCTACCTTTAAAATACCTGATTCAACTCACCATCTTCTAAATGTTTAATAGGGAGAAACATTCTGCTAGTTACGTTCTGAGGACTGGACTTGAGAAACACTGGACTACTAGAAAATCAATAATATGTGTAAAATGTGCCATCATATTTGATCTGGGTAACCAAGCGGCCTGATATTGCCTAATCAATAATATGTTGTGATCAATAACATTAACTAATCAATACAGTATTGCGTCTAAACAATAATGGAGCTTGTAGAATTCATTGACTAAAACTGCCCTACAATATACTCCACTCACTTATTGATCTTTAACATCTCAATGAAACATACAGGGTCAGCATTCACTCAAGAGATGTGACAAGGAAACTGGTTAAAGGCACACTATGCAGTTTCCGTTTTTCTCAAACAGCGACCCCTAAAGTCGCTGTGGAGTACTATTTAACGTTACTGTCATAAATACCACTCACACAGAGCCGTCTCTGAAATGCGTGCTAGTGTCTTCCATAGAGGCTACTTCATATGTTGTTGATGTAAGTGACGTCGTGCCGTAAAGCAAGTCGTGATTCTCGCGAGATTTGGCGGGGCGCCACCTCTCAAACCTGCATTGCTGGTTTTGCCAGCGGCGTCCCCCCCTACTTTGCTATAGGGATGATTCGCCCTATTACGAGTTTGTTTACCATCGAAATTATTTCGAAGCTGTTATATTAAGGTACAAATCTCGCATAGTGTGCCTTTAAATTATTATGCCAGATGCAATAGGTCTTTTATCCTTTTTTTTCAAAGTTCATCTTACCTCCTTTTCCGTTGATGTTTAGAGTAAAGAAATTCGAGTCTTTTTCTGTATGCAGGGCTGGAGCTGTCAGATAGGCTGACAACATGGAGGTGGTAGTGTTCTCAGACAGTTTGAGGAGGCTTTTGGGAAACTGGACACTCGGTTGAAATGACAGATCTGCAATACGTCAAGATAAATAAATAATATAACAGTGGAAATTTAGTGTGTCACAGTATCACTGCATTGATAGTAGTTGGTCTATGCAGTAAATATATGGAGGTACTAAATTAAATGATGGATTATACATTTTTTTACAAGTCTCAATCAAAAAATAGAATAAGAAATGGTTTAAATGTCATACCAGATGTTTTTCGAGTTATCAACACAGTATCCTCAAAGAGCCAGATGTTCCCTTGTGTTTGAGGGCGCAGAGACATCGTAATAACAGAAAAAACTAGGAAAAAACAAAAAAACGAACACTCAGACCTCATTTTAGTAGCCAGGTTTTTCACATTTAAATGACATTAGTTGAATTTCTCCATATGTTTGAATGTCATTTCTTTAGGGCTTCGGATGTTATACAACAAGCCAGGATGAGGTCACATTGATTCAATGCTTTCTTGCTGTCTGAGGTTTTTATTGAGCATATCTTGCAAAAATATTCATGGATTAAGATGAATCATATATAATTCAAACATGTATCTCTTAATTAATACTGTTTATACCTAAAAAAAATAAAATAATCTGATGACATCAAATCATATAAAATACACAATAAACTATTAATTTAGTAAATAACACTGCATCTAAGAGGCTATGAACTTACTGGGCATCTTGGTGGTTTTCCAAGGCAGCTGGGTGAGCACATAACCCTCCATGCTGGCCACCAGAGTGAGGGTCAGGCCAAGGCTGTATGGGACAGTGACCGTGACCTCTCCATTCTCCAAAGTCTGGCTGGAGTGAATCTGGGATCCATTCAAGAACACAGCCACCACAGCTCCTTTCAGGAACCTCTGGCTAGATGCATCTTTAACCCAAATCTTTAGTGTCAGGAGCGACTCTAGAGACAGAGATAAGGTCACGTTCAGTGGGAAACTGGGAATGAATAAAAAATGTATATGGCATCGCTTGAATGGTAAATTTAGAGTCAATCCCCTGTAATATGAGTCAAAGATGAGATTTAAATGAGTTTAAGGTTAACCATATATGCCAATGTTCATAAGTTCATTCGGGTAACTGCTCAACGCATTAAAAACCAGTTCAGCCAAAAACTATAAAATTGGTTGGTGACAGCCTCTTAGCATTGAAATAGTAATGACCACTGGACCCACGGCTCAGTCAGAGAGACTTAAAAATAGATCAAAGTGCCAAATGCCAGATGAGCACATCAAAAGCTGAGACTTTAAAACCTTGAAGAAGCTCTTGAAATGTCTCTATAAAAAAAAAAAAGTGAAGCTCACATTCTTAGAGCCTGTTTTAGATGGCCAAAACACAAAAATATGCCCAGGATGAAATAATGGCAGAACCAAACTGTTCAACCCATACCAACTATAACAGCTGGTATATAAATGTTAGTCAATGTAGCATAAATAATTAGTTTAATAACACAGAATTTTATAGGAAAAACCTTTGGACCACATAAGTCTTAACTTCGGTCCCTGATATTTAATAATGATAAATACATTTTTGATTTATGATGGATTTTACGCTGTTACAAATCAGCATAAACTTACAACCATGATCTGGTACTACTGAACCAAAAATCGAACAGGAAATGAAGTACTGTAGCACAAGGTAACAATAACGGGATACAATATGGTGTATTCTCTGTTAGTAGACCCATATGCGAATAGGTAAGACACATGGCAGGGGCTTTCAAACTG
Source organism: Leuciscus leuciscus (assembly GCF_965113295.1). NCBI lineage: Eukaryota > Metazoa > Chordata > Actinopteri > Cypriniformes > Leuciscidae > Leuciscus > Leuciscus leuciscus. Next base: position 31,304,781 of record NC_138738.1, on the reverse strand, counting down.
GAGTCTGCAGACATTTTTAAGGAAAGTGTCTCAGCTGAAGGAAATAATCCATTATTTATCGTCTTTTATATAACGATACAACCAAAAATTAACATATATTTTCCAATACCGATATGGTGGTTGATATCTTGCATCCCTAAATGAGTTCGTATTAATAATAATATTATAACATTAACAATTTATATCACATATTAAATTAACCTTAAAATATATAGCTGACTTTATAGGCTCATTCACAACTTGAGGGTCTTGCCATCAAAAAGTTTGAAAACCCCTGACAGTAAACACCTAATGTATTTTACTATATGCCTACTATCTCAAACAGAAAGGTATTGGGTGATTCTGGCACTGAAATAATCTCGCCTTAAATCTTGAACCCAACAGTATATTCAAGATAAGCAGTGCAATGTAGCTCAACCATATCAGATATTCAGCTCTTCAAAATGTGGACATGGCTGTCCTATATGTAAAAAGCCTGAAATAGGTGGTTTTACTTCGAGTGGCCCTGACGAAGAGGCTTACAAATACTAGGTAATCCATGTGATAGGCCAATGTTATGAGACAACAAGCACATCGGTCAACAGCGCACCCATGTCCTTTGTTGTTATATACCCCATCATGAAAACATCCCTATTCTTAGCAAGCACACCGCATGCGGAGCTGATGGCGCAGCTGATGCTGTGGATGTAGATGATGCTGTGGATGTAGATGATGCTGAAGATGAAACCAGCTGATACCGTTACCTGATGGCGGCACCGTCGCGTTCCCCTGTCCCTCGAGCGGGGACGTGTGTGTGTCGCTGGCATTGTCCTCCTCCGACAGCGAGGCGAGGCCGTGGGAGAGCACTCCACCCTCCGCTCTCCTAAAGTACCCATCCTCGCAGAAAATCAGCAGCGCGGCGAGGAGCAGACACCCCGAAAGATCTGGCATGGCGTCTCAGACATAACTGCACTCAATGACACGGAGAAGGAGAATGTTGTTGTTTTTCTGTCCTCGGGTGGATGTGTGTGTCACGGTCACATCATGCTCCTCGGGTGGACCGATGAATATCTGAGGGTGCGCAAGTGAGGTGCGCGTGTTGCGTCATAGCTCACGCGATGCCATCTGCTGGCTCAGTGTTTTTTCTGGTCTTTGTTAAAGCTTACGCAATGTTTTTTCATGCGTAGGTAAAGAGGTTTCAAAGATATTTTAATTTGATTTGTATAACGTAATTAAAAATATTTTAATTCATAGTAAAATACGTTAACCTGTTTTTGTATAGTATTTGTTAGTTATGTATAAATATTTAGGATATATATGCTATTTGTTTATAATGTATACTATATTTGTGTATGTTTGTGTTTATACTACTTTCCACGTTTTTTCAACAACATTAAAGTCATCAAAACTATAAAACACCACACATGGAAGTTCATTAATTACTTCGATCCTCAAAATAAAAGACAATCCCACTAAAAGACAAACCTGTGCTGTATGGTACCATGCAGTCATGAAATCAATCTCATAATATCATACAATTAACAGAATCATTGTTCATTAGCAACAAGACGTCTGAAAGAGGACAGATTTTTTTTTTACTTTTTTTTTGAGGTATAAAACCTCCATTTTATTGTAACAATTCAAGCAAATTACATAATTTGAATGTACAACATACAAACAGACTGTGGAAAAGGTCCTTTGTAAAGAGAAACTCTTGAAAGAAAAGTGACCACATTTTGTCACTCACCCATTCTCCAAAAAGAAAAGAAAAACGTGTATTAATAACAAAAACAAACAAAGGAAATGAAGGGTCTTATTTTTTAAAATCATCAAGATATTGAAACCAAACATCATATCCTTTTCAAGCAGCCCTACTGTATAAATGAGCGGATGAACGTTCCTCAACACCACCAGTTTAAGAGCATGAATCTGCCAAGATCCTCTCTTTCCCCAAACCAGCTTCTAAGCATAGTTTTTTAAAGCACTCATGGTGGTCAACAGTTCACCGGACATTTTTTTTTTTAACTGAAAGCTTTAGTGCGCTCACCAATCTGATGCGAAACTGAAAAAAAAAAAAAAAAAAAATGAAAAAAATGAAAAAAATGAAAAAATAACAGGATCCAAACAGCTCCCATAAACTTGAATTAACTGCATATTATGAAAGCCTTGTGATAGGCTAGGGACAGTGGTTACGCTGCCAATCAGATGTTGGCTAAAATCAGGAGGACACAAACAGCAAGTGGGAGGAGACTGAGGTGCAAACTGCTAAGCCACGCCTCCTTCCTCCCTGCCAACTGATTAAACCTCCTCCTCCTCCTCATCATCATCCTCCAAGTCACAGAAGTCGATGGACGGTCTACTGTCCTCCACCTCATCTTCATCAGATTCTGCATATGAACCTGAGTCCAAATATAAGAAATAAGCAGAAACATTAAAAACCTGAATTGGATAGAGGGAAAAATCAGGGACAGATGCCATCTTTTTAGGCAGAATTAAACACAAGCAAGCATTTTAAACAGAGGCATTGGTGATTCCCTCTGTGCATTCAATAGACAAATATGACTATGTTAGTGGAATAAATAAACAAATGCCATGCAAACAAATCTTAACTTCATCCATGTGAAATAATTTTGCACATTTTAAAAACAGAACCAACACTGGGTTTTATAATCTATACTTACCTATGCATTTAAAAGAAGGTGATATCAAGTTTTATATAAATTAACTAATAAGATTTAGGGGGTTTATGATGCAGGACCAAAATAAATAGAAAAATCACAACGTACTTTCAAGATTGTCCATGTGTTCATGTAGAGTTCTCGCCAAGTTGAAAAACTGAGCGAGAGGGGGGAGAACGTTTTGGTTTTCAAATCACATTAGCTTGCAATGAACACTATCATATTGTGTGACGCATCACAGGAGCCAAAGAACTGTACTTTCACTAACAGATACAATGAACAAAATACAGGAAAGATGTGGAAGGCTTACCCCAGCATCATTGACTGCACCCAGGACATCAGAAAACCTCTGCTCACACAGGTGCAGCAGCACCACCAGGTACAGCCCACAGCTGATGAACTCATACTCTGACTGAAGAATCCAACACACAAACTAAATTAAAAATATGAATCATATAACAGATAGATGTGAACATTACTTGCTTGAAGGCTCTTAACTGAAGGCTCTGTAATAAGGAACATGTTCAAAGTCTGATCAATAGTGATGAGATTTTAGGATAGGATTCTAAGGGGCAGTTCACACAGAAGTTTTTTTTAACCATGAAAACGCGCTAGATGGACGTTTGACCACTGCGCGCGCATCTCACACAACACTGTGTTCTAAAAATGCAGTTCTCAACTTAACATTTTTATTATTTTTTTTAAACCTTTCTAGACCCTTTGGTTTTTTTTATTCCACCACTCTACATCTTGCTTAAAAAAAAGAAGAAAACAAAACAAAACAAAACAAAAAACCCACAAAAAAGCAGTGTGTGAGAATGGTCTCTAAATGTCCGTTCAAACCAAGACGAGCGTTTGGTGAAATAAACATTTATTGTGTTAATATGCCTGTTGTACTGATGGCATGCACCTCTTTAGAGCTTTTCACACTGCGCTTAACCTTGGGTCATCGTCGTTCTAAAACCCGCCTTTAACCCCAGGTAATGTGTTCTACCGGGTGATACTACCGGGTTAGTATATTTACCCAGGGTTATGAAAACCTGCTCCAGAGCAGGGTAAGGACCACTTTTGTGATGTTAACCCCACATTACGGTGCCAAACATGTGCAGTGTGAAACAATGCTGTATTTATTTAGAGTGTTATGATTATGTCTTATTTAGAGTGTCACGGTATAAATTGTTGTTTTAGCATTTCAAATAGAAAAAGGTCAAATATCAACTGAAAACACATCAATTGGAGTAAAGAAGAGACCATTTCATTCATACCTTTATAGTAAAAAAAAAAAAAAAACCTTGATAGTACAGTCGGTAAAGTGTCATTTGAGAATGCGCACTGCAAGAACGTCAACAGCGTTCGTCCAATCAACAACACTGACACTGCAAATAAGGATGTTAACCAAAGGTTTAGAAATATACAGTGTGAAACAACAGTGTATGAATATCAAGGATACATTGTTAAAAGTATAAGTATTATGAAACCTGAAGCAATATTACCAGGATTCCATTTACCCAGGGTTTAGAATGACCCAGGGTTTACCATTTTCCAGTGTGAAAAGCCCTTTTGTGTTAGTCCGAAAAAATTTGGTACAAAGGGTTTCAATCACATTGCAAAAAGTGTTGACCACCAAATAAAATACATGCTTTTGGTCACATGCCCAGAGTCTGCTGTTAAATAAATTGGTGGTGGTCACAGACAGAGTATTCTGCCAAGTGACAGTGAATTGCAGAGGAAGGAACCAGGACTCACTCTTTTGTCTCTGTACTCTTGTATTTGCCGTTGTTTGATAAACACCATAATGAACAAAAAAAAATCTGAATGTCTGTTTGAAAACAGGTGACTACGGTTTGACTTTGTGGTTTTACGGTTTCTTCGGTGATAAGAGTGTCAGAAATGTAAAGTTGTGCAGTGCTGTTTTGTGTACCACTGTATTTCTGCTTTTCCATAAGTCCCACCTTCTGTCAGAGAGAAAGTACATATTGCTTTTGCTGTTTTTTTCCCTGCATTGGTCTGAACAGACAAATTGCATGTGAAAATTGGGATTGAATTCTTAATTCCAGGCCTTAATTGCATGTAATAATTCTTGTTCCTTAGTTCACCATAACTAACTGGTAAAGCACTTGAGCATGCACAATTTCACACGAGTAGGTTTCTTATAAGAAGTCATCTAAACAATGTGCTTGTATCTTGTTTTGATGCACTTACCCTTTCATGAGATCGATAGAGCTCATTGATGTCAAAGTTCTCAATATTTAGGTGCAGTTTTTCCTTACAAAGTTCACAGGTAGTGATGGCCTCCAAGTTAGAACCTGTGTATCAAAGCAGATATATGGGATGAATAAAAATATAAAAAAAAAATAAGCAGCCTAATTCACATTTTAACCAATTAAGGCCATAATGAGTTTTTGAACTACAGTTTATTTGTACATGGCAGAACCACAGAAATCTCTGAATGTAAACACTATACCATATTCATGATATACTAAACATTCAGGACTGTACTATGGTACCATCACAGTATTCATCTGTAAGGGCTAGCAACCACCTCAGTCTCAAAGGTTCTTCAGAAGTTTATAAATAAATGACATTCTTCCTGTCTTGTGATTTTCATACTGTGTATTTGCCAAGTCTGCTTTCACACTGTGTTATGCATTGGTAGTCTTTGACCCGCACAGGAAATGAACCCAAAATACCCTTTGTCAGACTAAATTTGAAAACAGTTCCTTTCTCAGTGCACATCAAACAACTGAATATACACTATATAAACACCTAGTTTATTTCTGCCCTCAGGAAAAGACAGCCATACCAGAGCTGATTTTGGAGTGGAGCCATTTCTTAATGCAGTCCTGGTGCACATACTGCAGACTGCCGGTGCACTTGCAGGGCTCGATCAGAGGGTTGGAACTCGACTGCTCCCCCATCTGACAGATTCGGCACAGATCACCCTCCTCCTCATCAGAATCCTCCAACAGAAGGCTAAAAGTAGGAAGAGGGTGTGGTTATAATCGGCAAACTAAATTGTGAATGTGCTCCTGCTACACCAAGTTTAGATCCAAGCCTACTTAAACACAACTGAACCAGCTAATCAAGATCTTCAGGATTACTAGAAACTTCCAGGAAGGTGTGTAGGAGCAGGTGGAAGCTAAACTTTGCAGTGTACTTCAGCGCCACAAAACTACAACTTTTGTTTGTTTTTTCCTCTTTGATGTGATGTGCCGGTTGTGGGCAGTATTAGCCAGAAAACAAGCATAGTTGCATGCATGTTTCCAGGGTTTATGTACTATAAATGTAAACGCAATATAATTTTGTAAATTCTACTTATGTTCTCAATTTAAGGTTATCTAGCTGCCATTTGCATGGAGGATTTGTGATAGTGTTAAAAGCATTTTTTTTTTTTTTAGGTTAAATTTTTTACATGCCATCAGCCTATTGATGAATTTATGTAGTGGTATAATTTATCACTTATTTGCAATATAATTTATAGTATTTTTTTACCTATACATTTAAAACTAAATGTACATATGTAAAGGTACATTGTTTAATGGAATATACACATATACAAGCACTAGATTTCACTTCATACCACTGTTTTTCAACTAACTAAATTTTTTGTTGTGAAAGATAATTGTTTGGAAAATGCAAAACATTTTTGGAAAATGTTTAAAACTACGTACACATGTACAGAAATCTAAGACAACAGCCATGTCAACCTTTTTGAACTGTGGAGTGAAAGATTGGGGTAGGGTGAAAGATTTCCCTACACAGATTTGCCGTGTTGACCAACAGAAAGCTGCTTGGTTGGAAAGACTTCTGTGGGAGTTGTCCTGCACTCTTGACAGTGGTCATTTTTTCTTGCAAAATTTCACTAATGTTTTTTAAAACAAACACACACAAACAGAACATTCTACACAATAACTAGACATAGTTCAAATTGCCCTCTGACCTCTCCTGAATCTTTCGCAGTCTCTCTGGGTCTCTGGAAGGGGCGGGCTTGTCTTTTGCCTGCTCATCAGTTTGACTCCTCCCCTCTGCTCCTACTCCCACACCAATGATTACATTCTCTGGCATACGGAAGAGTGGGCTGGTCATCACCCTGCCAATGCCATGGCTCCGTCCAGCCAGACGGGCTCCGTCCTGCAGTAGAGATGCAGAAAGACCGGAGGCTCCAGAAGAGGGTGCTGCTGTTGCACCCTCTGAGGATTCATCTTCATCATCGTCATCATCATCATCATCTTCACAATGTGTGCCTTGATCAGGCGTTTTACTGCCATCTCGGTCAGGGAATTGGGGTGAACGATGAGGGCCCATGCGGGCGCTTTCGTCACGCCCTTCCCTCCTGCGACGAGAGAACAGTGGGGTACAGCGGTTCCAGTTCAGCCAGGACAGTCCCGCTTGAGGCCTGAGCGATTCCTGTTCGGGCCCTACATCAGCGCTCTCCCTGACGGGAGCGAGAGATGGTCCGCGTCTGCGCAAGAACGAAAATGCCTGAACGGGGTCAGAATTCCTCAGCTCTGCTTCCAAATTTTCTCTACTGACTGGAGGAGGGGCTTCAGAGGGCAGGGCTTCATCTGGGCTAGAGTCAAATGACCTTGAATCAGAGGCAGAGCTGGCGGTGGAGTTTGACTCCTGACTGGAGCGTCGGGAGAAAAGTCGAGATAGCAGGCGTCTGGTTGTTCGCCTGCCGTCTGAGTCGCCGCCATTCTGAGCAGGAAGTGGAGTGGGGGTGGGGCTAGATGAAGGTGGGCTGGAGCTACAGCCAGTAAGGGGTGTGTAAGGGGTGGAGCTCCAGGATGAGAGGTGGGATGGGTCCGACACAGAGGTGGAGGTTCTGGTGGAGCTAGTGCTGGTGCGTGGTGTATCGCGAGAGAACGGAGTGGACTGGTAATCTGTGGTCAGCCTGTGGGAGCTGCGCTCCAGAGGAGAGGGGAGGTACTCGGTTGGGATACGGCGACTAGATGAACTGTTATCTCTGTAGGATGAGTACTGGCTCTCTTTGGGTCGAGCACCTTGTGCATAGGTGGATGTAACACGCTCTGAACGGTCTAAAGCACAAAAAGAAACGTATAATTACCTTGATGGGCTACAACCTTACACATTATACTAATTAGGGCATAAAACGTAAGAAGAAATTACAAGATATTCGAGATATCAAAAATATAAAATCCTCAAATTAATTGCAAATAAAGCTGCGTTTCAATCCCATATGTTCAAAAGAACACAACTTGTGGTGCAAAACAGAAAGTTAAGATGACCGGAGCAACATTTGAGAAACTATATTGGTACCATGATATTTTTCACTTTTTTTTTTTTGTCTTTTCACAATACTGGACATAACTTAATAGTACACATTACAATGTAAAATAAAAATGATATACATGTATGAAAACTGCATTCCATGTTTTCATCCAGAATTTTTGGCCAATATCCCAGAATGCTTATTAAAATACATGGATGAAAAGTTTAAAGTCATCCAATTATGCATAGAACCACTTAGAGAAAAAAAAAAAAAAAAAAACTAGAGAAAAAGGAGTGGACTAGAGTGGTAGTGAATGAATGTGTCTGTATAATCTGTAACAGAGTATGTGTGTGCACATACACAGTGAAGATGTCAGTCCACTAGGCCGATAACTAGACTCCCCCAGTGAGGTAAGTCCTAAATCCCCCCTCTTCTCCCAATCCCTGCGGGCCCAAGGACCCTCTGATGGAGTGGACGAAGATGATGATGAGGAGGAGGCTCTAGACAAAGGACTAATGGTGGTTTTCCACGAAGAATCTAAAGACAAGAGCAATGTGTTAATACACCATATATCCATACACTGAAGATATGCTTAATATTAACTATAGTTATAGTATTTGGACACTTAAGCCACATTTAAAATGTTTACAAATACTTTTTACTGTGACATACGTCCTAAAGTAGAGTAGGAGTTGGCTAGGTTGGTAGGTTTAGATGTGGATGGGGATCTGGAATTTCCTGCTCTATTTGTGTAAGAAAGTTTTGCTCTTTTAGACTCTGTGTCTTGGGATTTGCCAAGAAGTCCACAGTAGGTTCCCAGTCTTCTCTCAGAGTCTGTCTGAAATGCAAATGCACAAACACAGACAGTCAGATGTCATACATTCAGGTCGCAAAGAGCCAAATTCTGCATTAATCATATTTTTTGGTAAAGTTGTTTACATACAAATGTGGCCCATATCAGACACCGGTCAATGCTTCATGACTTTTTCATTATAACAGCATTAAATTTCATATTTAATGCACATATTTTGCCACTTTATGAAACTAAAAGAACTTCAGACAACCAGTCTAGCTATGCACAAGCTTTAGACACTTTCTCATGGTTCAAAACACAACAACCATTAAAATAAGGGAGGGAGACAAAACGAAGAAGAAGAAAAAAAGAACAAAAAAAAGTCAGACTAGAAGCAAAAAATTTCAGAATTGAAAACACCCAGTTAAAATCTGATTTCATAGTAATCTAAAAAAAACTTTTCATTTAACAAAAAATTCTAATGCAACTAAAAGTAATAATAATCATAATAAACAGACAGTTTTTTTTTATAAAATTATAGTTTTAAGTTAATAATAATTTAGTTATTAAAAAGCACATAATTTTAGATGCACATATATCTATATTTTAGATCAAATATAATTATGTGTGTGCGTGCATGCATACGTTACATTTTGACAAAAACATAAGCAAAATATTTACAAGTCTGCCTCTGTCCCCACTGGTGGATTCGGTCCATGATCGATCACGGACAGATGAAGAAGAGGAAGAGGAGGAAACGGAGATGGGAGTAGAGAGCTTCCAGTTGGAGTGACGGCTTTCAGTTGAACTGTAACTTCTTGGCGAGCTCAGCAGACGGGAGCTCTGGAACACACAGGAAACATGAGAAATGAACACACAACACATGGACGTCAGAACATAAACGTGACAGGAAGAGACAAAACGATTATTGACTCATTCAACTGTTTATTCTACATCATAAAAGAGAAGTATGGGCCAAGATTCAGATTAAAACAGCCAACCACAAAGACTCTGCAAATAGTTTCCTTCCTCAAGCATATGGGTGGTTTGCTGCTTTGTTATGACGAGAAATCCCCAGAGGCAAACTATACACGGACGAGCTGATGGTGGCCAATGTTGTTTAATGTCCATTTCAACGCTGGCTAATGTAGTGATGTAGTCAAGTTCTAAGATGTGATCTTCCAAAAAAATAAAAAACACTCTGGAGAGTCAAAAACAACTCTGGGAGCTTCAGTAACTTTATCTAGCACGACAGACCTTGACAGGTTCATGAGATACACCGGGGCCAGGAATCTAGTGTGCACTAAAAAAAGCCCAGTGAACCAAGACAGTGTAACACGAAGATCTTTCCACAGCTCCAGCAGCATGAGGAAAATTAGATGCTAATAGAGTTAGCACACCGATCGCCATAGTGCCTCTTCTAGAACATTAGGTTAATATTTAGCTATATATTGTATAAAGCAATGAATTACCTAATAACACTACATAAAACAGTAGCTGACGCACTGAAAAGTATAACAGTTTGTGTACAATTTTAAAAAAAAATTTGGAACAAATGTATCCATTTGCAAAGTATTAGATGTCTAACTTTTGACAAAAAAAAAACGTATTTGTATACGTCTAGTTATGTTAAAAGGCTTACATGCCCTGAAACTTTTGACGTAATTTGATTTTAAAAAATTAAGCATAGCAAAAATGCAGTGCTGGGCATTAAAGGGTTAGTTCACCCCCCCCAAAAAAACTGTCATTAATTACATCATTAAAGCCACAATATGAAAAAAATAATAATAATTGCCGCTAGGGGTCGCTAACCTCTTACAATAACAAAGGCATAGGTTGATGACGCAGTGATAAGCGGAATGATGGGACTTTCTGTCATGCTGATGGATCTAATAATGTTTATGGATGAGTTAATAAATGGATGTTTTTTAACATGACTGTGGTATGAAGCAGGGCACGATTGCTAATTATAGACAGATATCAGCGCCACACGCGAGTCCCGCGGATTTAAAGGAATAAGGACATTTAATTCTACCGAACTACATGCAAGTGCTGAATTACTACTCACACAGGTCAGTTTATTTGACGAATTAAACTTGAGGTAATGCAGCATCGTGGTGCTCCCCCTACTGGATTGAAAGTCAATAATTTCATAAAGTGGAAAACGTGTTTTTTTGTGCAAACAAAGCACTCGTGTCACTTCATAAAATTGAGGTTAAACCACTGGAGTCACATGGATTATTTTAATGATGTCTTTCCTATCGTTCTGGACCTTGAATGTGTAAATTGCGTTGCTCCCAATGGAGGGACTGAAAGCTCACAAATTTCATAAAAATATCTTAATTTGTGTTCCGAAGATGAACGAAGGTCTAACAGGTTTGGAACGACATGAGGGTGATTAATTAATGACAGAATTTTCATTTGGGTGAACTTACCCTTTAATGGATCCTAATCAATAATTGGTACACAATTCAATTTGCTGAGTTTTCTTCATTGTCGAATTGATTTTTTTTTTATTAAACAGTTTTGTTTCATGAATATTACAGTATTTAAAAGCTGTGTACAGTGAAATTTCTTAACTTTTCATGACTGTATCCTTACATATATTTGAAAAATATATATTTCAACCAGTGTGACGAACCAAGAATGAATATAAAACTTTCACATACTATATCAAACAAATGGGGTAAAATCTTATCAACCCTAATTGCCTAGTGTGACATTTTGTAACTATTTGTTTACATTTTTTTTAAAGTGAAAAAAAACACACAAAAAAACACATGAATATCATTGCTTTGGGTCACTGAGGGATAATCAACTTATGAAACATATTTCCCCCATAGACTTTCATTTAATCTAAAGGAAAAGTCAAAGTTATTTTCTGTGGCAACCAATATCATATCACAGATGCTAACACAGGAATAACATATAGATTTCAGGGTAAGCTGGTTCAGCAAGAGGAGGTGACGTTAGTGATCTAGTGAAAGAGACTTAGGCTACACTACCTGTGGGTGTGAACAGACATTATGGAAATTAATGTGTGACTGTAATACCTGATAGTCTGAGTCTAACTTGACAGAAGCTTCCCTGCTGAAGCGATCTCTTCCCAAGACGCTCCCTCTGCCATAGAGCCGACTCGCACTGAGCGCTGAAGATGAGGAGGACAAGGACAAGGAGGAGGGTGATGACAGCGAGGAAGAGCTGGAGACAGCAAACGGAAAACGACGAGACTTCGAATCCATCTCTGAACTGTACTCTGAGAGACAGACACACACATAACGTTAAAGCCACATACCCATGACAGCAGTTACCACTAAATTCCATTTAAAAACAGGATTGGTAATGATATGTTTTAGGCATGTACTTCCATTACCTGTCAAGCATTACAAGTTGCTTCTAGCAGTATGATGATTTTAAAGGAATAGTTATGTCATGTACTCAATCACATTGCTCCAAACTTATGACTTACTTTCTTGACTGCTTCAAACTCATTGTAATTACATAGTAAAGAACAACCAGCACATTGTTAATATGTGATGTTCTGAAACCCATTAGACTTAGTCCATCTTTGGAACACAAAGATATTTTTAATAGGGATGCACCGATAGATCTTTTTTGGTCAATACGATAGCGATTTTAGCAATAAAATATTGTCAGATTCCAACGATTCCTAAGATTAGTAAAATAGATTAGTGTTTAAATCATGTTTTCAAGTTCAAAAACACATGCATTAAGGTATACTAGCAGGTTTATTGATGCATCAAAATTCTAATGAACATAGATTGGATCTATTTAACATTGAAGAGGCCAACATAAATACACAGAACAAAGATGAAACAAACAGTGCTTTTCAGCGAGGTCTCACAGTAGTTTTCAGGTACAGAAATAAAAGTAATCAAAATGTAAAATAACAGTTCATATTCTTCAGTGTAGAAATTATATACGCTATATATTAATCCTTACTAAATTACAAAAGTTATTGTATCAAGTCTAATTTTTGTCTTTTATTGAGTTGATTGACATTAAAAACACAGACAGCAACGCAGCAGGAATATTAGGCTGCTGTCACTTTATGAGTGGCATGGATCCAATTATATTGGTGCAAAAGCGATTTACTTCTAATTAATTAAGACCAGTGTTGCCAAGTCTGCAGTTTTCCAACAGAATTGGTCTACTTTTAAACTGCTGCCATGGGTTGTTTTTTTTAGTCCGCCGTTGTTAATTGCATATACAGATTGATCAACGCACATGCACAGAGCACATCAAAAACGGCAAACGGAAGCTCAAACACACGTTTGCCACGCGAGAACCAATGAGGTTTGTTTTCAAGAGTCAAGTACTGTTGAGCTTCTGTTTGCCACATATGATGTCCTCTACATAGGTGCAATGATCAAAGAGCCTAAATTTTATCTGTACATCATATGAAACAATCGTGTCCATTGAGAAGACTTAGATAAAACCACTTTATTTATAAACGGAACGGTATATTTTGATGATGTTTTTTGAAGCATGCAAATACTGTTGTTTTTTTAATACATTTTCACTCGTGTTCCGAAGATAAAAGTTTTCTAGGTTTGGAACATGAGGCTGACTCAATGACAATTTACATTTTTGTGTGATGTTAACAAGTTATCCTTTCATGTGTCATGAAACAAAGTCAGTCACATGGGTTTGGAACAACATGAGGTTGAGTAAACATAGTGCTTGAAGGATTAGTTTATCCAAAAGTCTTGAAGTATGAGTGAAAATGTGAACCTGAATAATGTTTTTACTGCTATCAAAACCACACTGGTAATCGTTTACTGGCCACAGTTTCGTCACACATACCTGACTTTACCAATAATCAGTAACCCTGTTGACTTCCTTAAATGCACAGGGAGTATGCAGCACCTGTACTGGTCATCATAACACACTTTATAAACCCCTCCATACCCCTTTCTACTGCACCCTTCATCAAGCCATCTATAAATACCCTCCTCTCTACAGTTGAGTATCAAAATAGCACCTTCCTGCAATGAAAGCTCTCTGCTGTATGTCAAGCTTTTTCCAAATCACATTTGCCAAGTGAGAACGCTGCTAAACTTAACCTGAAGGCATGAAAGCATTGCTTCACTCAGGTGTCAGGCAGAAAAAGAGCAAGTTAGACAGGGAATATTTCAGGCCAAAACCTGTACTTGAAATGTATAGGCTACTCATTTAGATACAGAATGTTGTAGCAGAAACACTTGCTGCACCAAGCCATTTAGTTTGATTCGATGCATTTAGGCTATTGCATCATTTAAGACTTTCTTCTGAATGTCTGTTCTGCTCTCTTCCACATAACAAAACAAACACCATAATCTGCACTATATTGTATTCTGAAGCAATACAGAATACAATCTTTGTTCGCGAAAAAGGCTGAAAATTGCTGTGGTCTTTATTTACTTTCATTGTGTGAAAATGAGAAGACAGTCTGGTAAACTTCTCCTTTTGTGTTTGACAGAAGAAAGAAAACCATACAAGGAACTAAAAATGCTTATTTTAAATTTGGGGGGAAATACTCTTAAGTATTTATTTATGTTTGAGGGACATTTTCATAGATCGCCATCCCTACTTCACATTTGCAAAAGCCATTTTAGTGCTAAAAGTAACTGAAAAGAACAACGAAAAAAACATTAACATCAGGGCGTGTATGTAACAGAAGGCACAACAAGAAGTTAAACGCCCGTGTGTTAAACCCTCTGGCTTTGTTCACCGATTATGCAACCTGTGCATGAACATTTTGTTAAACTTAAACCCAGGCTACCCTCAACAAAAATCACACTAAACAGTACACCTATAAAATTAAGAGACATTTAAGTTACTGCTGACATGCATTTCTCTATTTTGAGGTTCCTAAATGTACTTTCGTATCACATATGTGCTCTTTCCTGATTTCAGGGCTGTGCATCAGCAATATTTTAAGTGTCAACAAGTGCAAATTTGACTCATGCATGATATTTAAGATCAAAAAAGTGGTTTATAAACATTGACCTCTCAAAATGCCTTTCTGGTCTCCAGCCCACAACGTCCAATTCCAGTTTGGTTCTCTTGTTTGAACTTGACAGGACAAACAGCAGGATTATGATTGTAAACCACAGCTGATGCATATGAAACTGACGAGATGTCAGTGATTTGCATTAGCTCAGCACAGCTCTCGGATTACAAGTACATTAAAAGACAAATGACTCACAGAGGAGGTAAACACGGAGTATGTATCCTGAACAAAAGCTTTTGCTCCAATAAATCACTGATTTAATCCGCGTTCAAAACAGGAGATGTTCGTGACATGCACAACTGACCCGTTATACTACGCATGTGATCCCAGAAGTCAGTCGCATTAATAAACCAGCAGTCTGCCAGATGTCTAGGCCTTGTTTTTGTTAACCGGGACACTTCGTAAATACAACAAGAATAAATCTCGTTGGGTAAACGAATGCAATTAATCCGTATGCGTTTACATTGCCACTTACCAAACGCAACCCGTTAAAGTGTACCAAATCTCATCGTGTTAAAATGCTCCAAGTGGCATCACTTCCGTGTGAACTCACCTCTGATTTTCCGTCTCTCTGTCTTTATTATTAATGGCGTCCGTGTGTTGATATAGGGAGGGTCACGTGGTTTAAAGTGTAAGCGGACACCCGCAGGGAACGCGTATCGTCGCTCGCGGAGGCTGATTGACAGCCGCACTAGCCAGTGAACGGCGGTGTAGCGAAATACGCCCCACCCTCTTTCCCTTGTTCATTGACAAGATGTCTGTAAAGATGCCTGTAAACTATAACAACAAAATGATGTGTTAGGTTGTAAAATCCAAAATAATATTTGACATTTCCATTGATTCCATGCAGCAAGGCAGTATTACGGCCACTGGAAAAATGTATAGGCTAAATAAAAAAATAAATAAAAAAAGAATTTGTAGTCTAAACATTTCCCAGAAACTGTTTTACATTTATTTTTCAAAACTGTGTTCACTCTGTTACAATTTGGTGCAAACGATAGAAATGTAGGCCTATTAATAAGCACATTTAGTATTCAAGACATTTGTTGGTGAAAAATGTAAGCTACATAAATTATTTTAAAAAGATCAAGATCATACACACAGTGTGTCTATCTATCTATCTATCTATCTATCTATCTATCTATCTATCTATCTATCTATCTATCTATCTATCTATCTATCTATCTATCTATCTATCTATCTATCTAGCCTAAGTATGCATGCATGTATGTATGTATGTATGTATATATATATATATATATATATATATATATATATATATATACGTGTGTGTGTGTTATTGACTTTTATCAACATCAACTTTTATATCATACATATACAGTTGTAATCAAAATAATTCAAGCCCTGTTGCAGATCAGGTTTATTGGCAACATTTGCAGACTTTCAGCTGTTTACAATGAACAAATCAAACAAAAGTAGCTAATTGAAAAAGCTCAACACAACAAATGTGGTTTCCCCAAATTCAACTGAAAATTTGACTTTTAATGACTTCTGCAGTTTCAAAATTATTCAACCCCTTCATGGCAAGCATCTTTAGTACTTAGTAGAACACCCCTTTGCTGTTATGACCTGCTGTAAATGAGATGTATAACCAGACACCAGCGTCTGGCAGCGTTTCTGAGGAATATTAGCCCATTCCTCATGAGCAATGGCCTCCAGTTCAGTAATATTCTTGGGTTTGGGTGTTGCCACCACCTTCTTCAAATCCCACCAAAGATTTTCTATAGGGTTCAAGTTAGGTGACTGTGATGGCCACGGTAGAATCTTCTTCTGCGGACTTCTTCTGCAACCAAGCCTTGGTGGAATTTGAGGTATGCTTGGGATCATTTTCCAGTTGGAAGGTCCAATGACGCCCAAACTTCAGCTTCCTCACTATCGGCATGACGTTTTCTCCAAGGATTTTCTGGTACTTCCATGAATCCATCTTGCCTTCCAGCAGCAGGTTTCCAGCAGGTTTCCAGTGCCAGAGGATGCAAAGCAGCCCCAGAGCATCACCGAGCCCCACCATGCTTAACTGTAGGCAGAGTGTTCTCTTCAGCATATGCTTCATTTTTCTTCCTGCAGACATTCCACTGATCAGGACCGAAAAGTTCCAGTTTTGTTTCATTGCTCCACAAAACAGAATCCCAAAACTTCTGTGGCTTATTTATATGATTTTGAGTAAATTGGAGCCACCTTTTCATTTGCTTTTGGGTCAGCAGTGGAGTTCTGGCATGGAATGCCTTGTCCAAATACCCACACTTGCGGTCTTTGCACTTGACCACTTGTCTACTTACATGACGTATTTCCTCTATTTGGCCCAAGTGTTCAAGTAGGAGTAAAGACTGCAAGTGTGTGTAGAACTTTTGATTACTCGATGGGACATGCTTATAGTCCTGCAAAAAATGCAAGTGTTTACAAAGCTTTTATTTATTATATTTTCAATACTTTGCATACATTTTTTTTTTTTTTACTTCTACATGTCTATTCAGTAGTCACTATGTAACTAACAGAAGACACAAATTTAAAATTGTGGTGCTTCTAACTAAGGGATAAAAACAGTTGCAAATGTTGTGCAAAATAGGCCCACGCATACCATACTCATCTTTGCACCAATAAAATGTGCAACACTATTTCTTTACTACCAAATTATATGTATCTAATTCATTTAAATTACAGTGGAATGTTTTCCTCGACATCTCGTGATTTTGGGGCGCATGAGTTCCCAAACATAATGGATGATGGTATACGCTTTAGAGTTTAGTGTGCATTGCACTGCACTTTGTCATTTTTAAGACATGGGACAGTCTTGCACACTGACTTCCTGTCGCGTACACGCACTCTCAAGTGGCCAAGACCGCAAGTGTGGGTATTTGAACAAGGCAGAAACCACATGTGTTTAGTACGTGCCTTACTGTGCATGCTGAAACCTCAGCGCCTGTTGCCACCAAGTCTTGCTGCAGATCTTTTGTAGTCACTTGTTTTTCTGAACCTGCCTTCTCAGAGATCTGGTTGCAGCCATTGATAGCTTCCTTTTTCTTCCCCGTCCAGTGTAACGTGTTCTTTTAACTTTTAACTTGCAAACTATGCCTCCAACAGTGTCTCTAGAAACATTTAGTTCCTTCACTATTCCTACTCCTTCACACTTTTTGTGTTCTTGTTTGTGAAGGGCGATGATATCTTCTCTTAACTTTTTGGACCATTCTTTTGACTTAGCCATATGTCTAACATGCAGTCAAATGTGACACTCAACAAACCTAGCCAGTTCAGGTATTTAATGTGTTCTAGCTCAAGCACACCTGGTGCAACTAATGAAGCCCTTGATTAGTTGCATCAGGTGGGCTTGAGACAACACCTGTTTTGCAGATTTGTGCTGTTGTGAGGGATTCTATTCAGGGGGTTGAATAATTTTCAAAGTCATTAAAAGTTGCATTTTCAGTTGAATTTGGGGAAACCACTTGAAACAATTACTTTTGTTTGATTTTATTCATTGCAAACAGCTGAAAGTCTGTAAATTTTACCAATAAACCCGATCTGCAATGGGGATTGAAGAACTGTATTTATATATGTATATATATACTGTATATACCGGTATATATATTTCATCTTGATATTTTTAAAATCATTTATGTTTGCAAAAAAAATTTTTTTAGTATTAATTTAAGCATTACATCTATTTAAAACTAATCACATAATCTTTGTTACACTGCATGTATAAAACTAAAAGTATATTTACTGCACTATATAAAAGTAAATCTCTAATAGAAAACACAACTTAAGATCTTACTGAGTGAATCCAGGCTGTGAATTGACTCCTTGAATAAAAAAATATTTGTGATTATTTTAATTATTATTTATATATTCTATTCAGAATTTTGTCTACACATGTATTTCCTCTTGGGATTTTGTCTCTTTTTTCCTATTTTTTGTTAGTTGTTAGTCACAGTGTTGTATAATGTAGTTCATTGAATAATGAAAATAGTTATGTTGTAAAACTCAAAACTGCAGGTGGAATACAAAGCCAGTAATGTGAAATCAATTCTAATAAATACTGGTATTTTGTAACGTTTCATTCAGAGTAAATACAAGTAAAAAATAAATCCAATAAATAAAACACGAAAATGAACAAAGTGGCATTTGTAAAAGATTTATTGTGGTTTTTATAGCTTCAACTTTGGCTATTTGTTTGCCTGTCCAGTAGAGGGCGGTATCATGCATCTGATACAGTAATGACGGCACTGTTTCACTTGTGTTTACTCACAGCCACATGGCATTTATCCTGTCACTGTGGTGATTAAAAATATAGCAAAGTGTGATAATAAGACAAAAATGAACAATGCAAACAAATATGTTGCTTTACAAGTTACAATGTCTTAAAATACACTGGCTATCTTCATATATTTTACTAACTGAGGCAAACAATTTGTCATGCACGCAAGATAAAAAATAAAAAAAAATCAATTTCTTAGCCTAGGAAGACTGATAGCTGATACGAAATGCGTTTTCAATTGCATTCATTTTTTGATTGAACAGTTAAATGAATTAAACAGCAGGCCTTAGACTTTATTTCTTGAGAATATTAAATTAATTCTCCGTAATTGGGTCATTGATCATAGCCAGAGATAAGTTACTTAAGAACTACTTTATTTAATAACTGGTTTACTTTACAAAACTCCGCCACTGTCTGGCTTAAATCTGTTTTTAAAAGAGTAGGATGAGAGGAAACATCTTTGAAATCCTTAAAGCAAATGTTATAAAAGATCACTGCCACATTGCATTGATGTGCACATATGGAAGAGGATTTTATTAGGAGACAGATTTTAACCCTGACTAGCAGAAGAAGAGCTCTCTTTCACTCTTAATCCTTACATGGTGACAAAGGCCCTTTAATGAAGAGGTCAGCATCAGAACAAAGACGGAACACAAGCACCACCCCCACCAGTGTTTGCCTTGTCCGTCTGCTGTCATGTTCTGCCTCCCACCAGTGGATGACTGGATTAAAGAAGGGTTCTAAGGTTTATGTTTGCATAAGAGGAAGGAAGTGCTGAACATGAGTGCTCAACTCCGAAATACCATATCTCATTGCAAGAACAAGGACACAAGCTTGAGTTTTGAGACTTTAAATCAGAGTACAAAGTTGAAAGGGGCTGATTCAGCGAGCTTCATGCTTCTGTATTAGGAAACACAGTCTCCAGTCACCAAATAAAACGTTTACAGCTGAGTTTCATTTCTTTCTTTTTTTACAGATAAGAAACAACAACAGCGCAGCGATCGAGGGTAGAAGTCAGCAGCTTCAGACACTGGCTGAAAGAATGTCTGGCCTCCTTCTCCACAGATGTGTAATCACAAAGGAATGCCTGCAGATCGCTCGGCTTTTCCACCGTTCGCTCGTTCTCTAGTCGCTTTCCCACGCCTTCCCCTGGTCTCCAGCCTCCTGCTTTTTTCCTGGCCGAGGTTCACAGCAAATGAACGCACCTCAGAGGGTCATGCTTTCACAAACGACACAATGCCACTTCAGTCAGCAAAGCAGCACACAGACCCCAAAATAGAATTGGTGGTGAGAATAAGTCTGTGTGCCCTCCCATTCATGTGACTGTCGTTACTCACATCTCACACGCACTTCCCCAACATCTGACAAGAGAATTGCTCTCTTCTGAGCATCTGTCTGGTGAATTTTTCATCTGAAATGTCAGTCTGTGAAATTACCACAAGCTTTCAGCCACTTTTGTTTGCTCTACGTGATTGCGATTGTGGTAATCAAGAAGTGTTGCAATCTGAAACGAGCAAAAACACATGGTGTAGTTTACTTTCGTTTTGAAGAACACAGACGCTAATCCCGTACAGGAGCATAATGTGGTGTATTTGAGATCATTTTGTCTTGATTAATGTAATATTGCTGTGTAAACATTGCTCCTTTTCCTCCCTCTCTCTCTCTCTCTCTCTCTCTGCCTGGGAAAGTATAGAGAGCTGATGGGAAAAACTATCTGTTAGTTGTTTATTATTTTCCAGTCCTCCAGGTGTACAGTGACTGCTGTGATTACTCCGAGCTCCACCCAAAACCACCCTGCTGAGTGGAGATGGACGGCTCATGGGGGATAAAAACACACTCGAACACACACTCTCGCATGCTGCTGTGGTGTTGAGACATGGCTATTATCACGGTGTTGCTGATGGCCTAGTTTTGATCATTCAAAAAGGAGGTTCCTCCGAATGTCTGACCCCGCTCAGCGCCTAGAGCACAGGCAGCACTGAGCAGAAATGACTAATTAAAGCAGACGTTGTTTTTGCATAAATCAAGGTTTGATGCGGACTGACAGTTGGCGTGAAAATTTAAATAGATTTCCTGAGAAGGGAAAGGGAGAACAAATGCGAGCGTTCAGTTGGCATTATGCAATTTAACGTTAGCCAGACAGGAAAGGGGAGGTCCGCAGGAAGGTGTTTTGAAAGGAGATCATTAAAAAGAAGTTGATCATGAGTAAGACTGAGGAAAGTAAGGAAAGCTTATAGCTTTGGCTCTTTCTTCCTTCGTTTTGGATCGTCAGATGTCTGTCTTTGAAAGCGCACAACAAAAGCCAAGCTATCGTTTTTCAGGTGGAGAACATCCTGGTACGGTTAACCTCGCAGAGGCTGGGCTTTACCTGATCTATCGTTGCACTTCTCTTTTGCACATTCAGAATTGATTCACTAACATCCCTGTTTTCAATGCCCTTGGCACCGATGCTAGTGGCCATAAATAGCTTCCATATGACATTCGTAACAGCGCATATATATGCGCGATAAAGCGGCACGCTAGCATCGTTTCATTGTTCCAGTTGAGCAGAATGTAATTGAGAACAGCACGTCAAGGCCAGGGAGAATCATTTATGCACACTCCTTTAATTTCAGAATAATTCTTACAACTGTTGTTTAAGGCCTCATTTTTTAAAGGGAATTTATGTTAAATATTTCCATTAGCGCCTTGCACTGTAGGCAGTATGATAATTTAAATAGTCACCCAAAAGGGTTATTAAATAATATTATCTTTACAAATGGAAGCAGGCACAGCCGCTGAAAGCTAATCTCGGGAAATTGATCAGCCGCATAGGCTGGCCTCTGTTTTTCCTTCCTTCCATCCATGAAAATGTACCTCTGTCTTTTTTTTCCTCTCCAAAGGATGGATGTTGCAGGGTTGCTTGACAGATCCTATTTTACTGATCTTGGTGAACGCTCAATCTATTTCCCTCCCCCCTTTATTAATCCTCCTAATGTTTTCTCTCCTCCTCCGGCGGCTGATGCACTCTTTGATATATCATTGCTGAAGGGAGCGAGGGAAAATGTCAATTACGACTGTTAAATGTGAACATTTAACTACTGTACGGATGTTAGAACCACTGCTGTAGTTTTATATAGAGGGCTGGTGTGTAGAGAACGAAAAGCGGATCATTTTTATCAGTTTATTGGCCAGGTTAAGATGAACTCTGCTACCACTTAAGGGAGTTACTCTCAAATAAAATGTAAAACTATTATGTATTTTGTCTCTTAAATGGAGGAATTAAAACCTTCGTTGCGCTGTTCTCCTGTGAGATCTGTAGCCTGACTCAGACCCGTTAGGAATGACTGCATCGTTATGAGAAGATACTCCATTTTAAAGCGATGACTAGATTCAGGGTTTTTTTTCCTCCTCACATTAATGACCCCTTCCTGGAAATCAGTGTGTGTGCGGGAGAGAGAGATGGAGAGAGTAAGCGAGCGAGCAAGAGAACAAGGGCTGATGTCAGTGGTCTGTCACACCTCATGTGGTTATCCCCCGAGGATCTGCCACTCCATCACTTCCTATCTGTTTACCTCATCGCCGCCATATTAACAAGACTTTCCCCACATAGAGATGATGCACCTACAGTAAACAGAAGAAATAAATAGGTAAGCATCTGTTCTCATAACTTTGCAGAAACATTACATCCATAGGTCAAAGGTCAGCTTATGTGCAGCCATTATGATAATGATCGCTATACACACTGAAGCGTCATGACCAGGGCGCAATATGTAATTTATTGCCATATGAGAAAGTATTTTTGGATGACCTTGAAACTGTATTTTGCATAATTTGTATCTTTTTTTAAATGATTTTGCTTGTTTTTTTGTTCTGTAACGCAGGCTATTGTGTTGCAGCTGTCAACTGCACCTGTCACAAAAGTGATTTTATTATCACATTTTTTGTTTTGGTGGATTAATGCAGGGACAATCTACGTGTCGGCACATGTAAACCCCGCATAAATTTTCCACCAAAGTAAAGACACTCTGATTAAGAGAGTTTTCTTTACTAGACGGTTTGTATTTGTTTGATTTGAATCACTTAAGTCAGCAAGATCAGACTATTATTCAAAACTATGTAATGTTACAGTTCCTGATACATTTACCAGCTAACTGACGAGTAATTCTGTTTTATTTGGGTTTAATTTTATATTCTGGTAATAAATTATGTAATAATCCGTAACCTGCTGAGCTGCATTGTAATATGAATAATGTTAATTTAAAGCCAAAATGACCGCTTTTATATATTTTAAATATAACTAAACATTTTCCCAGTGATATAACAGCTATATGTACGCTTAATCATTGATTACGTAGAGAAGATAGCCTCTGCCCCAGTCAAATATAAAAATGTTTTCCTTGCTGACTCGGGTGTGTGTATATATCACACCAGACAACCTGTATTTTAACTCTACTATGAACCATAATCAAGCGACTCACTCTCTCATTTGCAGTCAGATATATTAAGAATTTATAGCTGTATAAATTATGTAAACATTTAAAGGTCATCTTTTATTTATGGATACAAACAGCAGCACTGACAGAGGAACAAACAGCTTGAATACATTTCTGGTTGCATTGGTGTTCAACTCTAATTGTCAATCCGACGCGGTTTCCGACGCAACATCAGTTGCTCCAAAGTCAGTCGGGAGAAAAATGCTCTTTACTCTTTTAAAACAGGCTAATAAGGCAAACCGAGGAAACTATTGTCTCTTTTGCACTGATTAGCTCTTTGCCTAGTGATTTTATGCAAGACTAAGTGAGAGGATCGCAATTCAATTATTCCAGCAAGCAAAACCTTAAGGCCAGAAAATTGCGTAAAAACACTATTTGAGTCTCTTGGAGAGAAATTTGTGTCATTGGAAATTAAATGCTTTTGTGGCGCTGGAAGGTTAGTGTTGTTAATGGTATTAGGGAATGTGGTGTTCTGAGATGATTAAAATCTGTGTTGGAGAGAGAAAGAGAGAGGGGTGAGAAAGAAAAGAGGGAGAAAAAAATCAATAGCTGCAAGCACAGCTCCCACTCTAGATGGACATCTCCTCTGTCTTTATGCGGCCTAATAGAAAAATAACAATTAAATCCAAATCGCCACATTAATTTGGTTTCCATCAGTCTCAAGGGAGATCATCTTTACCAGTTATTAGTCGCTAGGATATTATATCTTCTAATCAAGCTTCTTAAGAAAAAAACCCCCAGCCCAATGGAAGAGACAGGCTGTGTTCCCTCCACTTACCCCCTCCCCCAGCAGGCTTGCATTGCACTCATTGTACTTGTGCTTATTATGTTTCAAATGACCGAGGTACGGCTGACATTCTGGCTGCATGCAGAGGCCCAGCCTCCGTTAATGACGCAGCTCATAGTCCTAAGAGCCTCAGCTCCTCACCCACCCACCCACGTCCCAACCCCCAACACACACACGTACACACACACACACACACACACACACAGGCTCTAATGAAGAACCACCAACACAATTACAAACCCCGGTGTGTCTGGAAGAGGGGAGGAGGTTATACACATAGTCACTCAAGAGGGAGGAATATTGCCATCATGTGTGCACACACACATATACACACAATTATGGCTTTCTTATTGTGGTCGCGGTGGTCTGATGATCGCAGATAAACACACGTTCAGATGCACGTTTTGCACACGATCGCCTCATCTTGTCCTCCCACTCTTCAGAGCACTGATCCCTGGAGGTCTGCCTGCCTCTCTGTGTCCCTCCATAAGCATCTTTTCACCCACCTTCATCTCTACAGGTGAGGAGGGGGGTCAGAGAGGATCAATGAACGCATGCATAAATTGGTAAGCGAATGTGTCCCCTCTATACTCGCTAAAGCTTTCAAAAACACCACTGACTGGCTCTCCTTTGAACAATTTCAAATATAGTTTCATTACATGCACATTAAAACGACAGCAGCAGCGGTACTTAGCGATAAACTCACAAACGGTCTCCTATTATATTCAGAATTAGCACACCAGTTGTAGTTACATGACTATAACACTAGTAATTTCTAAATACAGTGCAAGCTTAAATTATTAAAATGTGCCTGACTGTTTGCAACACTCACCAGAGTGTGGAGATGTTATGTGTAAACATGTTTGTTATCTACAGTTTTTTTTTTACATGTTTATCACCAATTAAAAGAGAACAAATGAACAATAAAATAACATAAAATATTAAATGGAATTTTTAATTAATATACATTAAACTTAATATGATTACACATATGTTTTGATATAAATCTTCTCATTAAGAAAAGCAGCTTTACAGCTAAAAAGAGATTTCTGTTAACGTCTCCGTCTAAGTAAAACCTCAACGCACAACGCAAGCAAGTCAGGCATAATCTGAAGCGTGAAGCTAAACTCCCGAAAGAGTTGCCCCTCTCTCCCCTCCTCCTCTAGTCCCTCTCCCACTAAGGAGTGGCAGCGTGTCCCTCCTTGCCCCCCCGTTGTTGTTTTCTTGCTCAATGAAATAATCTCCCACCCCCTTCATCCCTCACCCCATGCCACCCCCCTGTCCCAGTCTAGGTCAGAGGGCCCCCCTCAGCCTGTTGCTGATTGTGAGTGCAGCGGCAGGGAGAAAAAGCACACAATTAGGCACAGATGGCTGTCTGCCTCGTGGTGCCCAGCTCGGCTCCCGCTGCAAAGGGCCATTCTGATGCCTCTCGCTTTGCCCGCAAGTGCAATTCAAATGAGAGATCAATGAGCGTCATCCTAAAAGTAACAGTTCCAATTATTCTGCCTTTTATTTTCTGTTCCTCCTGAGCGTCACGGGGGCAGATCCTCTTTTTTTCCCCCTCCTTTCAATGCGAGACGACATCAGCTCATACGATGCCAGTATCTTTTGGATTACGGAAATTCTGTTGTCAAATCGGAACGTTATCACCTTGTCTCACTCCCCTGATGATTTGAGGGGAAATAGGGTCAGATTAGCTGGGTTAATCCATAATCCCTGAATTTAGCTATTGAGGTAACTGGAGACAAATGCAATCAAGTTTGATCATGCGTCGCTGTCTTGTGGTTTATCTGACAGCTTTTGAATGACAAGTAACCAATCTTAGAATTAAATTTCCATTTCACTGGACACCATATTATCAGATTTCCACTGCTATTGTACTTATGTCTTCAAATTCATTTGAAAGCACAATCTCATTAACATGTGCTGCTTTGAACTTTTACACACTATGTGCCAATTTTGATAAATGATGAATTAACTTGATTACAAATGACATCCCCCCCCACCACCACCACGCAAATTCAAAACAATGCTCAGCCATTATGTAAATATTGTCAATTCATAATACCAATAATTACTATGAACAGATAACACTTCTGAAATCGTCTTCAAAAAAGAAAAGGAAAAAAAAAAGCATGACAACCTTTAGCATTAAAAAAAACAGCCTTGCAGCGTTTTCGGATCTATGTCATTGACATATGTTTTAGAATTACTAACGATGCTGAAAATACAGCGCAACGTGCATATTTCGGACACTTACATACTTTTGTCTATTCGCTGCGAATAAAAGTTTTATCGTTTAATTATTGTCCGCTGACGTCACTTTGATTCCTTGAAGTGAGGCAGAATAAACCTTGAAAGGACTCTCCTTCAATCTGCTGTTCGTAACTAACACACACACACACAAACACACTCACACACGCAGTCACTCACTCACTCACACACACCGAGACTCAATTACTGCCCAATTCCCTTCTTCATCATCTCCTGCTACACTGGCCTCTTCCAAAAGCAAATCGAAAAAGGAAAACAAAGAGCAACGTTACCTGAAGTGATACTTCGAACCCGATCGAGACGGAATTACACGAAGTGTCAAAAGTAAGGGTAAGTTTTGAATTTATTGAGAGCTGGATCAGTTATTTCATTGGAGAATCAATGTTGTGTCGCTGGCTGGCTTGATTTCTTAGCGAGGGTTGCTAACTCGATAGTTTCTTTAGGTTGGCTACGCGCGTCCCTTCAGCGTAAAAAGCGCAAAACTTGTCGAAACCGTTTCAACGGCGTTGTCGAGAAGAGCCGATCGAGAGAAATATTCCGATACGACTGCAAATATAGCAAAACTTTACGAGTGGACACAATGTTGCGCGCGGGGGTTGTGACTTCATAATAGGAATCTGCCTTTGTGCCCCCTCGCGTGCGCTTTAACTGTTACGTTTTTTAAATGTAAACTATTTGTAAGCACTCCTGAATGTATCCAAACATGTTTCTAAGGAGCAAACGCTTCCCCATCGTTCATTTTGGTACGTAAAAATGCAATATTTGATTTTAGAGGGCTTATTTGAAAAGGGCGATGCGGGAGAGTCACTTGGAGGAGCTGAAGCTACCTTTGGTCTGTTTAATGTCCGTCTCTCAGATGATGGCAAAAGCTAACAGCTCTTCATTTAAACAACACTATAAAGCATTTACTTTACAATTCCTTTTGATATAAATCGTTAAAAGCACATAGTTATGTGTTTTCGACGAGAAAATCGCCTGCTTAGTCGGAGTGGGTCGCTGGTGTTGAGTTGGAGCTTCGCGTTGCTCTTATCTTTGTTGCTTCCTTAAAGAGCAGCAGCTGCCGCCTGGCCGAGTTGTTGAAATTTATCCCTTTGTGTATATTACAATATCCTCCATTTTTTCTGCCCTCTAAACAACAAGCCTCACGCCATCTTGGTTAATTTTAACTGGCGGATCTGTGTAATCTTAGGACTCGACCTGCACATGTCGTTACAGGCAGAAAGTTTAGAAATGTCTTATGTGGTAGCGGTGACGTCATGTGAAGTTTAAGTAAAATGTGATGTTTTGCACAGAAGGCGTCGAATTTGTTATCTCGCTTGACATTAATGTAAAACTCTGTTTTGAGGGTAGGTTTGGTGTTGGAATGACTCTGGGTGAATAAAAACAAACATTTGATGTGGTCTTGAGAATTATACGCGATGTTTAATGATTCGGTGTTTACAGGTGGAATGAATGACATCAGCATGTAATGATGTCATTTAGTGAGGTGAACTGTTTATTGTATTTTCTTTGTTTCAAATTGAGATATTTTACAATGAACCTCACAGTTTAGAAATTTCAGAATTTCCATGAGGGGATTTAGGTACTTACTGTTGTAAAGGATGAATCAGTAAACGAGGTTTCACATTCATTTCAGAGATTTTTCCTCGAATGACCTGAATCGTATTTTGATCCTTTCTGAATTAGGAAATCAGACCTATTTGAGTTCGTCACATGAATTTATAGCTCACGAGGTTAATAATTATGGTCTCACTGTACAATCATTTCCTCATTTAGAAGACTTAGCCTATGTTCTTGTGGCTATCTTACTTATGCATGTAATTACTTTTGTATACAGCCTATATGCTATGTTTTATTTGTGCACGTATAGCCTCCACAGTCCACACATACAGTGTTTTACTTTACAGTTGACCTCCTAATGTGTAAGAAGTAATGATAGTTTTACCTCAATAAATTAGTTGTGGTTTGTGAATGAATAGTCCACTTCAGCTTCAAAAAGAAAGTGTTAGCCTACATATTTAAAAGTTTCTGTTATGCTTGTCATGAACTTTTTACAATTAGCGATCAGCAATGCAAAACCCTCAGGCTTGCCATAAGCTGGTTAAATGGCTGAACTGTCTGTTTTGTATCAGTAGGGCTCTGTCTCATCTAGCCCAGTGCCCTAGTCATTATGCATGGAGCAGGCTGTTGTTTTTACAGAATGCCTCAAATGGAGAAGTCAGTGTTTCCACCTCCCATCTCTTTGTCTGAGTATGTGCTGCTGCTAAAGCCATGAGAGCAGGGGAGCAGATGTTTAGCCAAACATCCTGACGTGATGCTTTTCTCTTGTGGGAATGCCGCCTCTTCCTCCCTGTTCCTGATGCATCGCCTTGACAGCTGCTTGATTTCATGGAACCGCTAAGAAGCCATTAGCGGTATCAGTGAATTGAAACGGAACAGTCTCACCCACTCTCTTCTTCCATTAGAAATGACTATTGTTGGATGCTTTTTTTTTCTTTCGTTGCGACTGTGTTTGTGCTTATTCAGAGCACATAGAATATCTCTTTTATACTTGTGCTGTTTTTCTTACCACGAATTAGGGAGAGCAAATCTGTCAGGGCCTGTTTGTGCTGTTGAGGTTTGAAGGGATCTCACACTGTGCTCTCTCAAGCACACCCAGACCCCTAGATGTCTGTGGCTGCGAAGAGGAAAAAACTGAACTTTGCTCAGGGTTAGAGTGTCAGCCACACGTTTCTGCCCAGGATGTTTGTTGTTTTCCCGACAGGATATGGGTTAGGCCTGTGAGAAGATGTTCATATCTAGGAATTAGTTTAATTTGCGATCTTTAGACGGATCTTGTTTAAGCTCTGTTTGCATGTCTTTGTTGTTCTCACAACAACAAATGTTTGTAGTGTAATGAGCTGATTATGAGAAATGTGGGCTGTAGGAAATGGGTCTCGGGTGCAGAATCTGTCGAATCCAGTACAAGTTTAGTGCAGACAATCCCAAATGCATAGGGTTTGAGTTTATAATCACACTTCCTCCGAAACCGGGCACTGATCAGTGCGGTTCATTTAAAGATGATTTGAATTTATTGGAAATTCACTCATGCTGATACATATGAATGACTGGAGAGCAGTTAACGCGCACAGCCCTGGCGCGTCTCATAGTCGAAATGGCTCTACGGGGTTTCATTCTACATCTTATTGGATTAGATGATATTATAGTCAACTGCAGTGTATAACATTGTGCTTTTCACTTTAACAACTTACTTTATAACCTTTCAGAGAATTATTCAAGCCTGGGTTCTGTTTGGTAAATTAATGTTTTTTGAAACTTTTTTTTCTTTCTGTAATTACACACAATGTAGAACACAATTAATTATTTAAATAACTAACTATGCTATGATAAACAACATTTGTAATTATTTAAATAACTAATATATATATATATATATATATATATATATATATATATATAAAATAAAAATTATATATATATATATATATATATAATATATATTTATATATATTTGTTTATATATATATATATAATATATATATATATATATATATATATATATATATATAAAATTTAAATATATATATATATATATATAGGCTATATATTATTTTAAATAAAGTTTAGTCTGTGGTGGACTAAAAATAGGTTCTCGCATTGGCACAAAAATCAGGGCAAGGTGGACCAGTGTTCAATCAAAATAAGAAGTAAGACGAACAAAAGCAGAAGTAAAAACATCCCCCAGCGTCAATCTGGATGCAGACAAATTATTTGCTGCATCTTCAGTGGAACCCATTGATTTTGTTTTTTAATCCCGCATCAATCATTGCTGTGTTAATGGTGAAATTGATTTGAATGAACTTTGGAAAGCTCGGTCTCGATTGTTAGTTGATTTAACCGTCCCATAAAAGTCCAAGGCAGCGAGAAGTTCTCACCTGATCATAACACCTGTCATTTAAAGAGCTCAAACTCAAGCACAGGCTTGATTATACAAGCTGTGGTGTGCCGTGTGTGTGGCCAGTAACTGCCAAATGAATCAGCCCTGAATACACTCGATGCCGGAAGGTCAGCGTTGAATTTGTTTTCAGAGCAGGTTGCGTCCTTGCACTCATAACGACTTGGCAAATCACCTTGTAAATACTGACAGATATTCTTCCCCGCGCTGCTTGGTGAGACAACAGTTGGCATGACGCTAAACAGTATCATGGATATGTGCATCTCTATCTTGCCTTACTTGGCTAATGATTTATTTTGTCGTTAGCAAACAGCTTTGATTGTAGAATTTCCTCTCAACAGTTGGCTCTTAGATAATAGCAGGTTATGTGGGTTGCAGTTTAGCGTGAACATTAGCGTTCGGGAGACAACTGTGTGTGTCAGCAGAAGCGCAAGTCGGTCGCAGCAGTCTCGATAATTGTGTCGCAAACATGATCTTCTTTACCTTTAGCC
The DNA here is from genome assembly GCF_965113295.1 of Leuciscus leuciscus. Lineage (NCBI taxonomy): Eukaryota > Metazoa > Chordata > Actinopteri > Cypriniformes > Leuciscidae > Leuciscus > Leuciscus leuciscus. The sequence continues at coordinate 31,273,830 of NC_138738.1, read as the reverse complement.
TGCCAGTCCGTGGTAACGAGCCGGAGATTCGCATTTCTGCGGACAGTTAAATGAATGAGCTTTTCTACCAGCAGCTGAAGCGGGTCACACCAAACTGACTCTGTTTTCAGATAAACACAGAGAGGACACAGGGGCCGAATTTCAGAGGCAGGCAATTAGCTGCTTTTTGGTTCAGTGTCCCTCGGGCCTCTGTTTATCATTCAATGTGAGAATATCCCTGATGAAACTCAAGGTTATTTTTGTTAGGCTGTCTGAGCGCTTGTTTTTCACAGACAAGGTGAAAGGGTTGATTTTTCCCTCAAGAAAGGCATCGCATTGAGACTTGAGAAAGAAAAATCTCCTTTGCTGTTACTTCATAGTAAGGAATTAAGCTTCGGGAAGTGCACACTCAGAATATGTGTGTATCTTTCCACCAGCGTCTCCATGTTCTGCTGTTAATCATCGAAGCCGATCTCATGCTTGACACCTGAAGGTCGTCATTCTGAAACCTTTCTGTACGCCTGTTGTTCTGCTTTCCATCTACCCCCCTCTCTTTTTCTTTCTATCTCTCTCAGCTCCTCAATGAGGGTTTGAGTGCATTAGTGATTCCGGGCAGAGGAGTATTCTGGAGAGATGAGGGCTGTTTTTTCCACCCCGCGCTGCTTGTGTCTCCGGTGTTGTTTGCCCTCCAGGAGACTGTCATGTCGCCTGTGCCGTGGGTTGCCACTGCGGCGCTCCAGTCCCCCTGCTGAGATAATGGAGCCCGTGTTTGAAATGCCAGTAGTTTGGCCTATTTGTTCTAGTGCTTATCGCTATATTTGCATCCAGAGTAGAAATAGCCAAGATTTCAGGAATGGCAGCAATGATGCTCCTCTTGTGGGAGAGGGCAAAAGGGAGGCTTGGTGGGATTTGGAGAGAGCTGTGGGATGGGAGAGAATCTACTGCACTGTGACAGCTGACTGCAGGACATGCAGTATTTGACCCTCACGCACATACACACTCAAAGACATTCAGAGATTGTGCTCAAGCAGCCCCCTCTTATTTATTGATCTCGCTGCATTTAAAATCTGGTCACTGCCACCACAAAGCCTTTTCATTTTAGCTGCGCTGGCAAAGAGCACCTCGGCACAGCAAGAATTTCTAAATTTTTAATTTGCGCAGAAAGGCCCACGAAATGACAGGGATGAGATGGAGACAGAGACAGAAAAAGGTTTGAAAATAGAATCGTTTCAGCTGACAGCGTAATGTACTTTGGAAACCGAAGCCCTTTTTGTTTTGTGTTAAGTTGCTTGCTCTCACATTTTATGTAAGACTTTTTTGATCTCTTACAACATTTCTTTGCAGAATTATGGTTAATAGAGCAGTTTAGTGGGTGATACCAGCTATTTAACCCTGACATGACACACCAAGTAATGGTCTTTTTTTTTTGTAAAATAATGTAGCCTGGGTTAAACTAGGTCTTGAACAGTAAACAAACCTCTGTTGGATTAGCTGTGAGGTTTTATAAAAAGATCTCCAGATTGAGAGAGCTGGATTAAGGGTTCTAATCTGCGTTCGCTTGAAGGTGCATCGTGGTGTGTTCCTGGAGTCTACAGACGTGGGATTAGGCGCTTCAGCAGGCCTCATGCTCATCGACCCGCAACAAATGTGTGTGCGTGTGTGTTTTGAGGGGGGGCGTCTGTCTCAGTCATTAGAAATTAGGCTGAGGCTGCTTTGTTTAAGGTTGGAACGGACGGCGATTCTTTGTTTAAATAATGTAATCATGTAAAGAGATAAGGTTAAGGACTGCAGGGTGTTTAGGTAGCGAAAGAGTGTTTGTGTCATCAGATTTTTCAGTGAAACAGACTGCGGTGTGGTTATTTCACATGACATGCAAAATGAGAGGAAAGTCACTGCATTGGCTCTCTCTTTCTCTCAGTTTCTATCACTCTTATCTCTGTTAGATGGGTAGAAAGCTGTGAAACCCGTCTGTAATATGAGCAGTCTGTAAACTTGGCAATAGCAATAGAAGAAGCCAGATCTGGAGGCCATGAAGAGCCTCTTGTTGAGTCCTTCAAGTGTTAGTGTGTATTATTGCGTGGAAGTATATCTGTGTGTGTTCTGATGGCAGAGGATCATATGGACACATTCTAGGGCGAAGGATTAAATGAATGGTAGAGTGAGCAGTGCATCCTTATTTGACCACGCTCTGTGTGTGAGCACCTTCGTAACCAAAAGCCTTGTTTTGTGCTCTTAGGGTTTCATCTGAGTGTGTCTTAGTGTGTGTGTGTGTGTGTGTGTGTGTGTGTGTGTGTGTGTGTAGGCTACACACATACGGGTGACTGTGTGTGTGTGTAGAGATGGAAATATCCTTTGCTCCTGCAGGCTAGAATAAATCCTGTGTGAGAGCTCCCTGGTGTAATCCAAACACTGCCAGCTAATTTAAGCGTGCAGCAGGAGCAACAGCATCTTTCATGAAAACAATGCATTCAGTCTAGAGCTCATCTCCACTTCCTTCAGTCATCTTATTCAGCCATCACCTTGACTTCAAAGTTAAAGCCTAACACACAACCCAATACAACTGCTCAAAATACCACTAAACCCCAACAGACCAGCTCAACACGCCACTGAACATTCGAATAACATATCTCAACAAACCACCACACAACTTACTACAGCTCAACACACTATCTTAACCCAACATTACAGGTCCAACACATCACTTCAAAATGCCACTTGACTGAACATCAGTGCACCACCATAACCCAACACTACACACTCACAAACCAAAACTTTAACTCAACACAACACTACAGCTTACCAGAGGATGCAAAATAGACAACTCAATACACAAAACACCACACAAACTTAATACTACAGCTCAACACACAACCATTGCCCAACATTACAGCCCAACCTGCCACCAGATGATCCAACACAACACCTCAATATGGCACTTGACTGAACATAGCATTAGCAACACAAAGTTCAACACACCACCGTAACCTAACTCTGCACACCCAATAGACCAAAGCATGACCCAGCACTTTAGCCCAACCCACCAACAGGTGACTCAATACAAGACCAACATGACACTTGACTGAACATCCAAACACTTCAACAATACAGCTCAAACCCCCACCATCATGTAACACAACAGCTCAACACCATACCCGATGACCCACCGCAACAGCTCAACACACTGCTTGAGTGAACATCCTAAAACCATGCTCAAAAAACCACCACAAGCCAACAGTACACAATTAGCAAAGCACCATGACCCAGCAAAACAACTTAAGCCACTACAACAACCCTGTAGTGTTGGCTTAACATGCCACCACACAACCCAACACAATAGCTGAACACGCTACTTAACTGAACATCCCAACACCACCATAACCAACACTACACACCCAATAGACCTCCACATGCTCAACTTGCCATTTGTCTAAACATCCAAACACCATACCTCAATACTATAGGGCTGCACAATATTGGAAAAAACTGACATTGTGATATTTTGTTTTTCTGTGATATATCACGACTTGAATGGCTCTATTTGGAACAAATTAATCATTCTCTAGAATGATTGGGGTGATTTTGTAGGCGAGTGCATCTGCAGAGAAAATAATAAACAAATTACAAGCATAGTTACATTTCAATAGAACAAAGATACAAATGAAGCAAACAGTGCTTTATGTTTTTCAGGTAACAATGATAGGGTAAAAATGAAATATAATGAATCTTTGTTAATGCTACAAAAGTGATTTTCTCTTTCTCTTTTGTTGTTTGATTAACATTATTGACATAGAAGACAGCAGTTATATTAGGCTGCTGTCACTTTAAGACCTAATGCACGGATCCAATAGAATAATACGCTGTTTACATTCACTTAAGACATAGGCTAAGCAATTTTTTACTTTTTTAAGGATACTCACCAAGACAGGCATTTTGACATGTATTTGTCCATTCAAGCACAAAAAGAGGGAAAAGTGATCTGAATCCAGTGTTTGCGTGCTGTCTGCACAAGTTCCGAATTAGTTCTTTTTTGCATCATCTAGTGCTTGAATGCTTTAAACTCGCTTAAATGATTAAACTGACAAGACTTAAAAACGTGTAAATGATAAACATTCACTCTATGATAGTTAAACTTTGCATTCTAATCCATGACAAAAACCATAAGAGTATATTTTATGTTCCACAGAAGAAAGAACGTCACTGAGCTTTGAGTTATCATGAGGATGGTGGAAGATTTACCAGAGCAGTGTAGTGGGGTTCTATACTGTATTGCCTTGAGCCAACCTGCTATCAACAACACTGATCACCTTTCTCGGCATACTGCTTCAGACCAAGTTGCATCTTGCTACTGTTCCTAATATGTTGTAATATTTGTTAGAAACATATTTTATATTCGTTAAAAAAGGCAGGCATATTTTGTCACTGCTACTTCTTCACCGGATTGATGTCAGGTTGCTGGCGAGAGCTTTCATGTTGGGTGTGTTGAGCTTAGCGATGATAGATGACTATCTGGTTGGTTTGTGTGTGTCAGTGTGTTTCTTCATATGTGTGCGTGTGTTTGAGGGGAAGGCGTGACAGCTGCATAGGCAGCGGGATTGACCTTCACGCAGAGAAATCTCAAGGCCTGTTTGATTACATGGTATTCTGCTGCTTTGCGTTATTTGGCGCTTAACTTAATTCTCGGACAGCGTTTAATCTGTGATCGGCTACTTTTGACTGCCAGTGTTATTGTTCTGGACCCTCAATTAGGGTACATGTTGTTCAAATAATATGGTTACATGTACGGCTGTTATCTTTTGTTTTTTTAATTGGTGGTATTATGCCAGTATTAGTATATACTATGCTTGATACAAAGTGGCCTTAAAGAGTTTATTACAATGATATTTAGACACTGTTAAGATTACAGAATCTCACTGTCCCTTTGTCGTTTATCAAAATGTAACAGGTTAGATTTAGTATTATGCTGTTTAGTGTTCTATACTGTACTTATTATTTTCAAGATATTTATCTCTAAAAAAAATAAGAGAGATAATAAAAATGCATTTCCCAGATAGATTCCACTAGATAAAATAATAACTGAATTTACACAAATGTTTGCCTTAGTTCATAGTGCCATATGTTGCCTCCACAAGCATCAATGACTGAATGTAATAAGGGTGTAATGGTTCATATTACTCACGGTTCGGTTTTTATTACGGTTTAAGGATCACGGTTTAAAGGTTTCAGTAGGGTTCTGTATCTGCTATGTTTAGGGGAAAAAAGTCTACTGTCAAATAAAAAGAAAATAAGAACAAATAATCAAACTACAAGCAACAGCACAAATAAATATAATAGAGCAAAGATACACAAAAAACAATTGTAAAACAATATTGCAAAAATCTTCACTGTATAAATAAAGATTAATCATTATTAAATTTACGAAAGCTATTCAGTCAAGAGCAGTGAGAGATTTCCTTGTCTTCTGTTGTTTGATTAAAAAACACAGACAGCAGGAATATTAGAACTTTAATGCACGGATCCAGTTAGTACACTGATACTGTACACATGCGCTGTCTTTCTCGACTGTTTACAATCACTTAAGACATAACTTACTATGTTTGCTAGGATACTTGCCAAGACGGGCATGTTGACATAATTTTCGTGTGAATTTGCCTGTTCAAGTGCAAGACTTGAAAGAGAACTCAATATTTGCACGCTGTCTGAGATGTGGCTTTCCGTGTGCGTGCTTCGGTTGAGCGCGCGCACAAATTCTCTCACAGCACGTGCGCGAGTTCTAATTCGCATCTTCTTGCTCTTGAATGTTTAAATTGACAAGGCTTAAATGAGTTTAGTTTACACAGATAGCAATTTGTGATGTTCAAATCTCACCTATCAACGTGATGACGGCGTAAATGACTGCATATTACATGTGCACTTGCATTGAACAAGGATTAGGGGAAGCCAGAATGCCTATCGATCGACAGAAACATATGTTAGTCTTTTTTTTTTTTTACTGAGAACCATTACTCCCCTAGTATACATGTAACCTTTTAATAGTTGTATATAAAGCCGGACTCAGACTACAGGAGTTTCAGGCTGATTAATGCCCGATTTACCCCTCCAGACATTCTGAGAAAAAAATCGCATCCAGGGTTACAGTCAGTTAAGATTTAAAAACTCCTGTAGTCTGAGCCCGGCTTTAGTCTTCTAGCTTCTATAAGTTAAGTTCTATACATTCTTTTGTTTCTCTTCATGCTTTGCATATTCAAGTTCTCTCCCAAATTGGCTTTGCTGTGATCCTGCTTTGCCACTCAGGTGGACAATTGAGGGCTTGACTATATTTGGGATACAACTATCACAAAAGATGACCAGATGAAAACAGTAATAATTTCTGTGGTAAATTCAGTATTAAAATATTGTTATGATTGTATCTATCTATCTATCTATCTCCTGTTTTTATAGGCTATATATTTTTTATTTTAAACACTTTAGTATTTAAGTAAACTTAAGAGAAAATGTATGAAAACTTATGTAAACTTAAGAGACAAATTGTGTTATGTAACTATAGTTACTTTAACATACTGCAGTTATGACTTTGTCATATCGTCATAAAGACCATTAAATGTGTGTGCATGAGGCATCTCAACCAACGAGAAACATTTCGAAACACGACATGCACCATCATGAGATTCCTTTGACTGACTAGTGAATAAACCTTTTAAGTGAATGCTCTCAAAAGCTCTTGTAAGGCTTTGCATTTTTCACGCATTTTACAGCATTTCACTTATAGGCTAACCTAAAGTAAAGCCTCTGATCATTTCCCCATTAGTTTGTTTGTTTTCGTATCTTGGAGTGCCTAAAACATGTTTTCTGTTCCTGCCGTGTCTGGCGATGCAGAGCTTCAGAAACTTTCCCACATGTTGTACCTTTGTTTGAAAAACGCTCCATTCCATGTGGGGACACATGAGTGTTTTTTCTCTCTTTTGCACACTCTTGTTCTTCCTTTTGCTTCCATCTGGTCTTCATTTCCACCAGACTTCAAAGGTGAAGGAAAGCAAGGATAGGAAATGGGTTGAATATTAATTTGGCCTTATTGTCACGAGTTGCTGTGTTCTGTACAGATGAACTTTTACCACAAATGTAAAGCGAAATTACTGTAGTGTTTAGCAATCCGTTCAAAGACGATTGCGGTGTCCTTGTGTGTGTGAGAGAGAGAGCGACTCTGTGTGTGTGTGTAGCACGGTTCTTCCATTAGCGTGTGAGTGATGACCTCCAGTGTGGGCAGTTTAAGTTATAGCCCACCCCCTCCTCTCTCTCAGATGGAGCTAATTGTCTGGTGGCCATTTTTGAGGAAGTGTTTCCAGGTATGAGGATTTTTTTTCGCCCTCTGGATGGCCATGTCTTTTTTAGTCTGTATTCATGTTTTTTTTTCTCTCTTCCATTCTTTACTCGATACTGTCTCCTGGAGAATCCACATTCCTGATGATGAAAGAATAAGATTATCAACAAGAGAGAAAGAGATCTGGTCCATGGCTGTTTTTTTCCCAGTCACAGAACTCACACACAGATTCCATTTTGTCAGCTTTCAGCTGGGCATAATACAGCAATAAAAGACTCTGCCCTGCAGCCACACTGAATCATACAGAGCAAAGAGAGGGAGAGAGCAAGAAAGAGATGAGAAAGCGAGAGAAAAGGAAAGAGAAGTCTCTTTGTGCTGTGTGTGCTCATATTGTATGAAAAAAGATGAATCACTTCTATTTAGGGATCAGTTTCCTGAAACTGGACGGGTGAGACGATTCCACGGGAGATAGATTGTCGGGACTTGCCTGTGTTTCTCTGAAGGGTTGGAGCTAAACGTCTGCAGTCGTGGCAAGGTGCTCCCTAAAGGACCGGCTCCTCCGTCAGGAAGTATCAACCTGAAAAAAAAAAAAAAAAAAAAAACCTCCCTCCTCGCACACCATCCTCACAGCTGCGCACAGTTTCTAGTCTATCCGTAGGGGGTGCGTTATCATTTCATCTAAATTCCTCCCCCTAGGCAAGTCAATAAAAAAAAATGTAGCGTCAAGACGTTTTTGATTAGCTGGTCCTCAGAATGGATGAAGATGTTTGGGGAGAGCTCAGCACTCGTAGAGCGCACCACTACAAACACATTCCGGCCTTTGTTTGCTGTAGCGCCGTGTTTTAGGTATAATGATCAGGCTGTACGCATCATCTAGAAAATGATCAACCCCACCAGTGTGCTCGCCATTATCTCAGTCTTCGTCTCTCTGAGCTGTCATTACGACTGAACCCCCCCCCCCCCCCCCCCCCTGACATCAGCTCTAACGGCGCACGTGTCCTTGGTCACTGCGGTGATGGAGCGCCTCCTCCGTGGACGGATGAGTCGGATTTTGATTGACTCGTGGATGCTGTCAGTCACAGCCTGGTTCAGTGTGTAGCAAACAGTGGTAAACTCTTCCAGACTTCTAACTCTGGCCGGGCAGTTAGTTCCTCTTTTTAGTTCTTTAAAACATTTCCATCTGGGCACAGATTACTCTGCTGAGTGTGTCTGCTGTTCGTTTGTGGTAGTAATTTGTTTTAGTTTTTTTTTTTTCTCTCCTTGTGCACGTGGCGTTTGTTTCTGAGCAGCGTGTGTATTTGCAACTTGTTATCTGTGCAGATTGAGGAGATTGGAAACCGAATCTGATTTGTGTGTCTGTTTCACCTTTGTGTCTCGGTGCTGTGATGTTCCTGATAATTCTTAACCGCGCACACACAAACAGAGAGAAATGCACACAAATGCTGTGAGAAAACTGGAGCAGGCTGGTTTTCTGCACAGTGTGTGTGCATGGAAAATTGTCCCACACACCCTGGGTTTTAAAGCCTTGCTGTAATTCCAACAGGTTTAGCAGGAAAAAGACGGAACCAGGAGCGTGTATGAGCATTCACACATTCATGTGTTTTTGCTTTGCGTGTGTGGGCTTGTGAAAAGTGGTTGTCAGTGTCTTTGTGTACGTTTGCATGCGTTTTTCTTAGTTAAAACCATTGGCAGCCACAGGTTGGGTGTAAACACTCTGTATTTTTCTAGCCACAAAACTGAAACCTGTTGCCGTAGACTTTTCCCCTTGGGGCCAAGCTGCTTATTAAGTCTTATTTAGGGCAGTTTATCTCAGTTTTGTTTCTGTTTAGTGACCAAATGTGCCATTAAAACACTTCTCTCTCTCTCTTTTTTTTCTCTCTGGTCTGCTACAGGTGGACAAGCAGTGATGTCACACAGCTGAGGACACTCCCACTCAGTGAGTATTCATACTATAATGCTTAATAGCCAGTTGTCATCACTTTTTCTTTTTTTTTAAACCTTCATTCTGTGACTTTGCATTTGTTGCAAGACCAGTTTTCCAGTTTTGAAGTCATTTGTCACGGTTATGCACCTTTGTGTTTGTTTTGGGTAATTGGACGCTGTTACCGAAAAGGTTGAACACAGATTCAGCTGATTTAAACCTAATTTAATTTCGTTCTTAGGATGTGAGCTTCTCTTTTCACCCTTCTCCCTCCCAATTAGCTGAAACAAAGCTCTCCAAAGGCAATTGTTAGGTTGACATTTCTTAAGCGTGCTTTGTGTTTTGTTTTTTTGTATTTGTAAAGATCTTTAATTTGGCAGTTCATTTTCACAGCCGAGTCTCTTGAACGAACCGCTGCGGTGAAGACAGTTTGTGCTTTGGAACAAACAAATCAGCCGGTTTCTCTCTCTCCCTGTGTGGGCTCAGGCTAATTGGTAGCACGGATGCTGGTCGCGGTGTTAGCGGTGATGCTAGGCGGGCGGCAGCCTCTCAGGGCTCTCTGCTCGGCTGCATCGTTTCATTCCCCAGCTCCCTGGTGGTTTCAGAGAGTGACAGAAATACAAGGACATTTCTTTCCACTTTCTCACTGTCTCCTCCTCCCTCTCATTCTCTCTGTCTCTACCACTAACAAGTGACAATGTAGAGTTTGAGTTCTGGAGTGCTTAAAGACTGAGAAACGGACTGCAGCTGCCTCAGGTGAACATGCAGCTGTGTGTAGACCAAGTGCTTCCTCAGATGTGTGTGTGTGTGTGTGTGTGTGTGTGTGTGTGTGTGTGTGTGTGTGTGTGTGTGTGTGTGTGTGTGTGTGTGTGTGTGTGTGTGTGTGTGTGTGTGGTGGCTTACAGATTACTTTTATTAGAGAAGTGTTCCATTCACACTCCAGAGGAAAGAAATATATGGATGGCAAGAAGGAGAGAATGGGATAGGGAAAAACAGAGAGAGATAGACAGAAAATTGGCAGACAAAGACAGCGAGACAAGGACAGGCTCTCAGCTACACATCATTGCGGCCTCTCGCATTGGCAGCAGTCACTGCCACCGTCTCAGCCATCAATAATGGTAATGGAAGCTCCATCCGAGCATTGATTTCTGGGAATTGTAGGAAGGCATGAAGGGTCATCCGTGCTCAGCGGCTCTGCTCGTTTAGTGAAGGCGACACAGGCCAGGATTTCAGCATGAATCACGCTTACATTCCTTTATGAAGGCAACACCATGCATGTCCTTTTAATGCTTAGGCATTGCCCTAGAAAAGTTAGAAAAAATAGAAAAAGGCTTGTTATTTTTAGGGCTGTCAACACCTTCATTTACTACAATTAATTACAAAAAAAATAAGGTGGTTAAGGAATTGACACATTTAATTATGGCCTTTGACTTACAGGCAATGTGCCTCATCAAACCACATTTACTGAGTGCTGGCAGCAATGGATACCGCACCAGTCTCCCTTACATTCAAAATCAGCTGGATGGAAAATATGGAGCAGAGATGCATCTTAAACAGTGTTGTTATTGTTAACTAAGACTATTAAAAATCATTTTGGGTAATTGAAATGAAGTACAAATATTAGATGAAGATCAAAAATTGAGAAATATTGCCTTGGCAATTAACTGAAATAAGACAAGTTTAAGTACTTCAATTATGAAAATGAATTAAAATCAACAAAGCACATAACAAAATTGCTAAAACTGTAATTAGAATGAAAACTGCAAATAACTAAATTAAAAGCCATTTCAAAATATTAATAAGCACAATAATAATATAAATATAGTAAATAAATAAAACTAAACACTGGACGCAAAAAAAACAACAAAAAACCAGCATCTTAAAAACACAGCATTAATTCAGCATTTATAAATGAAAAAATAAAATAAACTTGGACAGATTGGTGACTCAATCACAGAATGGATTGCTGTGGACTGTAGGTCAGTGATAGGCTCATAAATCCACTTTCTGTAACGTTTATTATTCAGTGGTTTACTCTTCTACCACAATAATGTAACAAGTTTGATTTATTTTAATTTTTCTCAGCAAATATTGATATAGGCAGTTAATTGTGACTTAATTTGATTTGTAATGTGTAATTTACACAACGTAATCAATTCAGTTATAATTTTTTATAGATTTTTATTTTATTTTTTATGTTAGAACAAGCATTGTGAAGTAAGGATAAAGTGTTCCTGTAGCTCAGAGAGCACGACAACACCAATGTCATAAAATTCATGAATTTATAAAATGTAAAGTTGCTCAGGATAGAAGTGTCTGCCAAATGCATTAAAACAAATATACCTTATGTTAACTGATATTAGAAACTAAACAAAAGCATACTGAAGCCTTGCAAGAGTATCAGTTATAAGGAAAAACTTCACTGTCTCATGAAAAAAAGAGAGGACGGAACAAAACAAAACACTGCTTGAGCACCCAGAGGGAATTACAAAAGTTTATGGATGGAGAGAATATCAACCAGTCTCTTTGGATAGTTGAAACTGAAGAGTAAAATCAGGTCTGTCAGGACATATCGAGGAAAAACACTCCTCTATCCTTTTCGTTCTGAAATGAAGGTTATAAGTTGTAGTCACTGAACATGCTGGAGACTACATAGAAGAGAGAGAGAACTGAGCTCTTCCAATCTTGCCCAGGGGCAAACCAGCTATTTATTAGCGCACATGTTAAACCCTCTCTCTTCAAAGCAAACTTTCCTCCCAGCCTCCCACAGAGGGGGAAAGAGAATAATAAAGCAGAGGAAATGGCATTTCTCTGCACAAAGTGGATATGAGTATGTTCAGTGTAACCTACTACTCTTTATTTCGAGTAGAGAAAGAATGAAAAATGAAAGCAAAGGAAGACAAAAGAGGGTGGTGAAAGGGAAAAAAAAGAGGCAAGAGAGTGTGTTTGAGCATAGATCTTGGCCAGGCAGTGTCATGCTCCTGGCCTCTCTCTTTCTCTTTCCCGCGTCCCTGGGGACGGCTCATAGCTCATACTTCCTGCTGGATCTTGAGCAGGAATCATGGTAGAGGGGTCTGTTTTCATTGCTGGTGCTGTGCAGTAGGATTGTGTCTGTACTTTTGCGTCAGAGGCAAAACATACTGGTTGTTTGATACAAATAATGCAGGCTTGCTGGATTTTGTGCATGTGTGTGTGAAAGGTGTAATGGACCCCTGCCTGAACTCTGCTGGGCCCTCAAGATCCCTGGTGAGAGTTATTACCTCAGTACAAAATGCTGGACACACACACATATGTGCACACACAGCGAAGGAGAAATGGGGTGCCTCAAGTGTCTGTCATTGGTCCCTTTTGTTTTTTTTCTCCCTCTGTTTGCCGCTTGCAATTTTACTGTTTCTTCTTGCCTTACATATTTATGCCCTGACCAGGGCATGTGGCCATGCTGATTCTGACTGTACTGGAGGGTACAGCAATAAATACTGAATCTTCCTTAGAGAGAAAGAACGAGTTAGTTAGATGAGGCAGTTAATGTTCAGAGAACATATCATAAACATAATCTCCTGTTATCTTGTCTTAGCCAAGCCCCCCACAGTGTTTCTTCATCTATGGCTCCATACACCTACACACGTAATACACATCTTTTCATGCAGGTTAAAAAGTGGATAGATGCTATTAATTTGCTGATGTCGTTGTGCTTTAAAATGGCAGCATAATGACAACATAAGCCAAAAATAACAGTATCAGAACATGTATGCACTCTAGTATCCATTACAACTAGAAACATAGATAGATGAATACATTAAATAGAGGAGTTAGAAGACAGGTCTGAGAGAGCGGGAGGGAGAGAGAGAGAAAAGGAGAAGGGAAAAACATCCAGAAGGTCAGGATCAGCGGGTGGCCATCTAAGTGAGCGACATTCAGAGACTCCGATTGAGTTTCACCCGCCCTGTTACCGTGGAGATCCATCCAATAATACCACCCTATCCACATCAGAATCGCTACAATACACTACACCTACAACAAACTGACAAATAGTGCACTGGCTAAACTGACACAGCCACAGCAGGCAGTGCTCATTTCGCCAATGCTCCGCAAGAATCTGCATATTTTGCTTCAACAACACAAATGTTTTAAGTTGGCGATCCCAACCCTAAGACAGGTGTCCTTTTGAAATAATGGAATCAAAATATTTGTTGATTGTGGTTCAGCTAAACACTGTGGCACCATGTAGGCGTGTCAACGTGGTTACCATGTTTTGGGATTACAGATAGCTTAAGACCAACCTATCCAAACTTTTGGGTATCCTGATGTTCCATAACACCTACTGTTGAAAAACCGACACACGAAGCGAATCTGAGAATTAAAACGGACCCAAATCCTTGGGGCTTTTCAGAGCAGCTCAGTATAAAAGGACAAGGGTTTTATCGGCACTGCTCTTAAAAACTTACTGAACGGTTCGGAAGTAACCAGCAGTCACCTTCAGGCTTTCTCCATGCAGCCACTTCTACCATTAAGCAAGCAACAGTTAAGTGAAAAGTATTTGATTCTCAGTGGGTAAATGAACATTCGCTGAAACCACAGTCTCACTGTTTTTCTTGAAACAGCTTATTCCTTGACCTTGACATTCCATAATGTCATTTTTAAACGCTTTCAAGCAATTTACTTGAAAAATTTGAAATGCTTTCTTTAGATGCCAACTTTATGTTTATTTACAAACAATACACAATGGAAATCATCAGACAATATCTAACGTTAAATGCCTTCCAGAGTTTGCCTCCAGTTCAGTTGTAGACCCACTAAAACCCAGGTCAAGAATAGAAACCTTGAGGCCTAGATTCTGACAAAGACCATCCAGTCAACCGATCAACTAGAATAGAAAAAATGAAACTGAACTTTTTACAGCTTGGGTAATATCTGGGACTTTCCATGAATATATTTTTTCCTTTTCAGTAAATGGTGGTGGAGGTTGGCGGTTAGAAAAGAAATTGTCAAATTTAGGAGGTCAAACTAAATATTTAGTTTGAGTTAATATTGTGTTCTTATTGTGTTTACTTGTTTATTTTCCATTCATTTTATGAGGTTTGCAATTTTTGCAACCATGATATCAAAAATTCAGACGTCTAAATGTAAAACCTTCATTATCGTGATTTATTTTTTTAGGAGTAACATTAAATAATCGTCAAAATATAGCCTATAAAAATAATGAAAAATTTTAAATGCTAGTAAGAGGTTTTAATTTAAATTAGGTTGTCACTCTACTAATTTATATGACAAAACTAATAGTTTTCACAATCTAAAAATATTGTGCACCTGTAATGCTTTTTAAAAAGCCATTGGACATCAAAGTGTACAGCATTTGTCGAAATTGCCATAGAATTCTTATACATTTTAATTAATAGTAAAGACTTTAAGTACATTGGAGACAGACTACTGTCTTGTCTGACCATAAGCTGAGACCCAGACCAAGGCCACTCAAAACCAATAGTAAAAAATTAAGACCCCAACTCTAATATCTTCTCACTAAAGTGATTCTACAAATCAGCATCCGTCAAAATGTCTAGACTTGATCACATTATGTCATGTAATTAGTCTGGGTGAACTTATTTCCGTAAACAGCGTGTAGGATTTATTGTCTCGCGAATGTGAAGTATTTTCTTTGCGTTTGAAGCGACAAGAGTTTGAGATGGTTTAGTAGATGGGCAAAACACAGAACATAGCTAATCTCTTTCTAGTGCTGGTGTATGTGTTTGTGTGTGTGTGTTTTCCCGTGCTGATGCTAAAAGCGGCGTGAGGACGGATCTGAAGGAGTGAGTGCTGGAATACTAATGAACAAACAGAAAAAGAGGCTGTGTGCTCCCATCTACCTCTCTGCAGTGGGCTCGCTCGTTCCTCTCTCTTGCTCTCTCCCTTCATCTGCACCTCTCGCTCACACAGAGGATAAACTGTGTACATGATGACATTTACACCGCAGTTGCACGCAGAGGGAGTGTGTGTGTGTGAGCCCTCTCATTCCTCTCCCCACCTCTGTTTTTTTCCCTGCTCTTCCTTCATTTTGCTCTGTGCTCATCTTCTCTCCATCTCTCCTTCTCTCGCTGTGTGTGTTCAGCACAGGATGCGCACCTCAAGGGAGCACACACACACAGGCCATTATTTATGTCTTTTTTTGAAGGGCAAATATAAAAAGGAGTGGCTTTGCTTTACTGCCACAGATTTGACGTGCTGGCTGTGGATCCAAACACACACTTATGACTCTTACTGAACAGTAGCCATAAACTGAGTGTGTTGTGTGAAGAAAAATCAGCATCACAGCTTACATGCTTTACTCTGTAGGGTTTATGTTCCATTTAGAGTGTAAAAATGTGTGTGTATGAGGTGCGATGAGGGGGTGTGTGTTTTTGAGGTCGGCCGGCGGGCGTCCCTCCAAACTCCCTGAGGAATCGGGCGGTTAAGGGCAGTTAGAGGGGCTCTTGGGGAGGTTGGGGGCCCTCAAAGAAGGTTAAAGAGATTCTATTGAATCAAACTGCCCCACTCTCTCACACACCGAGATTTGACCCCTCATAAACACACCTTTCACACCAACCACACACTTTCTCACACCTATCTCATTCACACTCCTAGACATAAACACACGCACACACACAACCCTGGAATAGCAAGCTACCCAGGGGTCCCCTTCCCTTGGCCTGGGGTATTTAGAGAGAACCCATGGCAGGCCCCAAGCTCAGAGCTGTAGAGAGCCGGGCCGATCTGGATCCAGGGTGGTCCAGGGAGATTCTCACTGCATATCAGGGGCTTTTTGTATTCTGGGTGTCCAGGGAGAGCTCATTACTCTGGGTGTGCGTTCGTAGAACCTCCCTCACCTCTTGGAAATAGAGAGAGAGCTGAGATACTGGACCTCAGGGAGGTCATTACAGAAAGAGAGGCTGAGACGGAGAAAAAAACAGGAAGAGAGGTGGGTATGGAGTCTTAGAAATAGAAGCGATAAAGTTTGCTGATTCTTGTGCGGTGGTAGGGGTCTCTACGTGCGATTTTGGGCATTTTGACGCTTTTATTATAGGGATAGTGGGAAATGGATGGTCAAAAGAAGGAAACAGGATTGGGAAATTATGCCAGGCAGACTCAAATCAGCATCACCCACATGAGCACCAGTGTGCAATAACTACATTTATACAAGGATTTTATTTATAAAAGGATTTGTGAATCAGATTGCCAAATTTAGGGTTCATATAAACCGAACTTTCAGATTCTTAAATCAGATTGGATTAATTCGGATTGACGACAATTAGAGCATGTAAACAGACCTAATGTAGAGATAATGCTACACCGCAGTATTAGAGCATCTTCTGAATATTAGGATAATTAAGCTGTCATTATACCAAAATATTTGACTACTGAATGACAAATCAGAATCAAGTATTTCAGACAGTAATGATAGATTTTTTTTTAAAACTAAATTGTAACATCACAAAACTAATTAGATTTCAGAAGTGACACAAGGGGGAACTACAACAGAAAAAACATGATTATCGGCCAGTGTGATGATAATTTCAAAATTGCGAAGTATCGATTTATTGGTCTGTCACTAATCAGGGTGGTGGTTTAGAGCCACAGATACAACAAGAACGTTTTTCCATCATATCTGGCTATTGTTTACAGCTCACAAGGGTCTTGAGTGTCAGGGGGGAGGGACGGATGGTTTGGCGTGCAGATGGTCCAGGGAAGAGGGGGGCATTGTGTCTGTGTGTGGGTGATGTGCAGGGAGATATTTAGTATTTTATTGGTCTGTTCCAGAGGACCCAGCTGCTAGGTCATTCCCTGCTGGCACACACGGAGAGCGAGAGAGATGGCGAAGGAAAATACAGAGAAAGAGGGGGGCATTAGTGTAGATGTCGATGCGAACAGAGAGGATTTAAAGCGCAGAGGAGAGAAGAAAAGTGAAAAATCAGAGCCAGGATGAGAGAGAGCGAGACGGAGAGGAAAAAAGGGAGGGAAGGAGTGGGAGAGAAAGGAAAAGAGAGCGGAGAGAAAAAAGGAGGGAGGGAAAGAGAGATAAGCAGCGAGCGAGTGAAATGTGTCCGCCGTGATCCATCAGCCCTGCAGCCACACTAATCACAGGTGGAATTCAGCGAGCTCTTTAAAACGCTGCCTCTCATTTCAAACCCTGCCCTCAGGCTCTCTGTGTGTGTGTTTAGAAGTGTGTCAAAAATCTCTCTGCTTGCCCTATTTTGTGTCTGTTTGTGTGTGTATTCCACAGTGTGTGTGTGTATGTATGTGCGTTTTAAGAGAAAGACAGGGATCTCACGAGACGGCGCGTTTAGGTTGGTGTGTATGTGTGCATATCTGCATGTGTGTGCACCTGTTTGTGTGTGTAAATCCCCCAGAGACGATATCTGGCTCAAACAGCTCCAGTGATCACAGATTGTGCCATTACTCTGTGCGTGTGTGAGCGATCAGAAAAGAGATGGAGCACAGAGAAGAGAGGTGTGAGTGTGTGTGTGTGTGTGTGTGTGTGGGAGAGAGGGCAGAGCGTCTTTGTGTCTCTACCTATCCCATCATCCCGTTCAGCTCAGCAGAGGTGACACCAAGGTGAGCGTGAGCGCTCTCTCTCCTTCTCCATCACACCAGCACTGCCTCTTGCCCTCCCTCCCCTCTCTCTCTCTCTCTCTCTCTCTCTCTCTCTCTCTCTCGCTGTGCCTCTCTGCACGGCTCAGTGGCAGATGGAGGCTGTGTCAGCAGGGAGAAATGGCCATTCACACACTCCTTACACACACTCTCCTTCTCTCTCTTGCTGTATCGGGATGAAAAATTTTGGCCGATACGCATAGCTGATAATGAACTGATACTGAAAAAGATAGACTGTCTGTCTGTCTGTCTATCTATCTATCTATCTATCTATCTATCTATCTATCTATCTATCTATCTATCTATCTATCTATCTATCTATCTATCTATCTATCTATCTATCTATCTATCTATCTATCTATCTATCTATCTATCTATCTATCTGTGTGTGTGTCTGTCTATCTATCTATCTATACGTCTATCTGTCTGTCTGTCTGTCATCAGAATGTTCACTGTTACATTGTACAACCCTTCTGTCTATCTATTTATCGGTCTATTTATTTTTTGGCTGCTTGTAATCATTTGGATCTTGTAGTAGTGCTTCATCAAACATTAGAAGATATTTTCGCATCTTTCTCAGTTATGTCACTAAAGTCACAGCGCATTTGGGTCTCACCTCTTTGCACAGGTGTGTGTGTGAGCGTGTCACACAGGTCAAAGAAGTGGAAATGTGCGATCATCATTTTGTGTTAATACAGCTATTAAAACTCAAGGTGAGCGCGAGATAGAAAGGTCGGAAAGAGTGAGGGAGAGGGAGACTGAAGAGACGGCAGGAGGAACAAACGATGCACAAAGCGGGTGACAGCGCAAGCTGCTTTAATATGTATGTATTGTAGGTTGATGGTTGATTTCATTAGCAAATCTCATTGTTATGCATGGATTGTTCTCCTGCAGCAAAATGAATATTGCATTCACGCCGCCCGTAGGTTTGGACAAAAACGTTTGGATTTTTAACTGCAGCCTTAAGGAAAAACAAAACATGTTTTATGAGGTTTTCCCTCCATTTCTCTCTAGATCCAATTGATGGCAATTAAAAGCATTTAGCACGTTGTCATTCACTATAGATGAGGCCTTGCGTAGAGAAAGAGAGTTTAATGTGTTTGCCCCTGGTTTTGTGTCTCTGACATGTTTAATTGTAACCAAATGCCCGTCTTTGTCTTTCAGTGTGTGTGTGTGTGTGTGTGTGTGATTTGCTCTTTCAGCCGGGTGTTTCTATAGAGGTAGTGTGTGTTGGATGCCTGTTTGAGAGCGTGTGAAATAAGGGGTTGATGTTAGTGCATGTGGAAGTGTGTGATATTAGAGTGTGTTTTGTGTTAATGACAAGCCTGTATAGCCAATCTTAGGTTGTATAACAGGACTTTTGAACTGTGTTGGGTCTCTGGTGTATATAGAGGTGTGTGTGTGTGTGTGTGTGTGTGTGTGTGTGTGTGTGTGTGTGTGTGTGTGTGTGTGTGTGTGTGTGTGTGTGTGTGTGTGTGTGTGTGTGTGTGTGTGTGTGTGTGTGTGTGTGTGTGTGTGTGTGTGTGTGTGTGTGTGTGTGTGTGTGTGTGTGTGTGTGTGTGTGTGTGTGTGTGTCTCAGAGGTATTAATAGCCTGACCAGGCACAGGAAAAAAAGACTCTTGTTTTTCCATCTGTTTTCACAGGAAACAGTCAGGACGGATTATCTCTCTCTCTCTCTTTCTCTCTCTCTCTCTCTCTCTCTCTCTCTCTCTCTCTCTCTCTCTCTCTCTCTCTCTTACTCTCACACACACACACTTTCCCTTATTCTTTGGGCTAATGATCTGATGGCTATTGCAGCACATCTCTGGTTTTTTGTGTGGATTATGGAATCATTTGAAATATGGACGTTACACTTTCCATTCGGATATCCCAGTTTCTCTGTCATATTCATCAGAGTGATTCAGGGAGATATAAAATCATTTCTGGACTCAAATTTGCTGTGGCAGCCGATCAAACTGACGGAGGTGTGGAGTTTGTGGATCAAAAGCACATAGCGGCCTCACACACTCAAAACCACTGTGTTATTTGCTTTCAGGCAAAACACACATTTTTGTTTGAGAATTAAGAGAGAGCTCAGACTCTCTGCCGCTCTGAATAAAGGTTAGTCACACACTCAAACAAATTCACAAGTGGAAATAGAGAAAGGTGTGTTGAGATGACTGTACGCTGTGTGATTACAGTAAGCACACCCAAACAGACACAAGCACAATATGTGCAAAGGAACACACACACACACACACACACACACACACACACATTGGGTTTCCATGTTTTATAACTTTTCATAGACAATGATTTTAATACTGTACAAACTGTATATTATATCGCCTACCCCTAAACACAACCCTCACAGAAAGCTTTATGCATTTTTACTTTTTCAAAAAAACATAATTTCATGTGATTTATAAGCTGTTTTCCTCATCAAAGCTGTTTTCCTCATACCAGAAATTACTGGTATTACTGTCCTTGTGGGGACTTGCTTCAGCAGAATCAAGAACATATGTACAGAGTTCACAGATTTGCTTAGTGCCCTTATTAAAGGTTCCTAATAGATTTACATGCATCAAAGGTTTAATTTCCTCTAATATACACTGCACATCACCTCATTTCTCAAAAAGTCTGAAAACGGTTTGTTCAAAGATTTGGTCTCTCTAAACACCTCTGTTCCGTGAGCCTACTGTGCTCTCATTGGTCAGATGGCCCAGTCTGTTGTGATTAGTCTACCGCTTACAGCATGTGTCGGAAACAAAACGCCTAGTACCAAATAAAAATGTTAGCTCCGGAGACTTCCTCAGCGCTTATATATAGTAATACGAACATTAACCATGGCGTAGTTTTTTTCCGTATCAATTCAAACGTCCTCCCCTTTTGTAAATGCATGCTAAGTGAATTGGCAGCGTTTAAAACAGGGAATGAGACTGGAATTGCTGACAAATCGATTCTTTCGTTTAGGAGAATTGTCATGCACTTTGATCTTTAAAACTTTGCAGACCTTTTACATTCACAAACGGCTATATTACACACTGCATGGAAGGGTAATATTCACATAATAGAAGCATAAATGGGGGCACTTTAATTTTGATGAATGATCTAGAAATGGTAGATAATTTGATGCATGTCTTAATTTTATGTTATAAAAAAAGTCCTGGAACTTTATTTCCAGGTTTTAAGTACCGTATTTGGGTCTCAGACTTTTGGACTCCACTGTACATATGCAGACTCTCTCATTGGTCTGTTGATATGTTTTGCAGAAGAGGAACAGATTGTGTCCAGCCATCTGCTATTGAAATGTCTACAGTGTCTGTCAGTGCATGTGTTTTAGAGCTGAGGGGAGAGATAGAGAGAGAGACCTGTCAGATGCAGCCACATTCAACAAACCCAAACACTTTTCCTTTATATTATTAGAACAGTTTAGCAGGCTAGTGTGGTGTTTAAAAGTGATCACCAGTTGCTTCATAGGACTGAAGCACTAAGTGTGTGTGCGCGCGGATAACAGCCTGTGCCATTAGTGTGTTTGTGTGTGAACAAATACACCCACATTCTCAGCTTTTCTCACTGATTTGCAGCATTGTAGCTGCACAGGAAGTGCAGAATCAACTTGCGGTCAAAAGTGAAAGCGACACATGTGTGTTTAGGGGGGGTGGGGGGTTGCTTTACTATACTTTGGAGAAAAAACTGCCACCACTGATTTGCAAAAAAAATGACCTTACTGTGGATTAAAAGTGATTTTAATAAATCATAATTTTTAATCGCCAATTGATCAATTTTGCAATTTTTTATGCTTTTTTTGTGTACATGTGTATGCGTGTTATTTTATATATGGGGACAAATTTTTACCCAGAAGTGAGCTAAACCTGATGAAACTTCCTTTTGGGGATGTCCTCATTTGAAAAAAACAGTATAAGAATAAAGTAAATCGTTTTTTTTTTTTTTTTTTGCATGTTTTATGTTAAGGTGTGGGTTAGGCTTAGGTTACATTTATTATAGCTAGCTCTATATAAAAAAACATTAGAAGTCTGCAGTGTCCCCATTTACATGGATAAGTAAATGTATGTATTTATGTATGTATGTGTGTGTAGCATTTCAAAGCAAATCATTTTGTGTCAAATGTACAGAGACTAAACACTCTGTCACAATCAAAGCAGGAGACATGAATACTGTTGTAAGCTGGGTGTGTGTGTTTTTGTGAGATAGTCGTGTGTCATGTTCTCTGATAACGTCTTGAAAGGATCAGCACGAACGGAATGTTTAAACAGCGAGAGAATATTTACAGCTACATCTGTAAGGCACACAGCTGCAACCGTTGTGTGTGTGATGGAGATGTGACTGTTTGCCTGTCAGGTGATTTAGGAGACCATTAAGGGCTTAAACCATCAGCTAATTTTACCACCACAGTCTATTACATTCATTAAACTGCATTAGGACGATTCAGTCAAATGCATCAAACATGTCCATCTGTGGAGACGAGTGTGTTTGTTTTGTCTTCCCTCCTGCTGCTGTGGTTTTTCGTGAGGGTATCAGGTAATAGTAGACTCTAAACTAACAGCGACCTGCGCTCTTCCCCTGATCTGATCGTCTGTAATGGCAGACACACACTCACAGCTCTCAAAGATGGCCGCCTCCACAAGGATGACAGTGCGTTTGTTGTTCTCGCTCCGAGGAGATTGGAATGTCAGGATACGTGAGCCGAGCGAGAGAGAGAGAGAGAAACGGCTGTGTTTTCTCTCGCTCTGTATCTCTGCAGGCTGTCTTCCTGGTTGTGAGTGAGGCGTGAAGGATGTGTGCTGCCCCTCCCCTCCTTCCTCTCCTCTTTCTCCCTCCCCTCGCTCGTCTGATTGGCTGAAGGGACAGAAATGGAAACATTATTCGATTCTGTCTCCTCAGAGGTCAGCGACCTCTCTGAACGCTCTAAAGACCGAGCTCAGCATTTGGCTGTGGGACGGCTCAATGTTAATGAATGTTTAAAGAATAGCTAAAAAGCTCAAAGAGAGAGAGCTAGAGGGAGACAACAGAGAGTCCATGTTAAGTAAAGTGCGAAGAACCCTGGCTGTGTACAGAATGGAACACAAGCCTTCTGCTTACTAGATACTGCACAGTATATCTGTGTACTGTCTACTAACATTTTAAAAGAAAATATGAAACATGAAATATATCAAAATATAAATAGGGCTGCATTTGGAAAATTTCATTTTAATTTTAATTATTATTACTGTAAAAAAAATCAAGTAGGCCTATTTAAGAAAAATGATATAATAATAAACAGTAAAATTACAATACTAATATTTATGGCTGTCTTCATTTCTTCATTTTAAGAGATGGAGCAGCATTTACTGCAAACCGAGCTGCTCAGAGATGCTGAACACTCTGGATCATGAACTTCTCGCGTGTAAAAGCACAGTTCTGCGCTTCACTACGAAACACGCCGCATATATTTAATTAAATGACTTCAGCTCTAAGCTGTATCGAGATTGCTGTTTTATTCCAATTAATCATGCAGCCCTTGAAATATGTTTTCTTTTGCATTTTAAACCTAAGTGTGTAAAATTGTCTCAGTTATTTAAGTTCTCCTATGCCAGGTTAATACTCAGAGCCAGTAAGCCATTTGTAAGATGACTGATTACATTTGTAAGACCCCTGAAAAGTGTAAACACAAGTGTGACTGTGTTGTCTGAGAATTTCACCCTGCCTGACATAGCAACATTGGCTTAACCAGTGACATAAGTTTGGGGCGTAGCTTTTTGTTTATCTCACCAATAGAAGACAAGGGGAGAGTTTGTTTAAAACCTGTTTGAAAACTATCATTATTTGTACAGTTTTGTTTGATGCTAGTAGTTCAGAAATGACACAGTTCAGTTTTAACATTATTCGCAGTCGGTTTCAGTATTCAGTCAGGTACGAAGAATAAAAAAAAAAAGTTACGCTTATTTTCATTACACAGGAAATGTATGGCCAGCTTGACTGCATTGCATTGTAGGAAAACCAGTACAGTGTGAAATATTTCGCCAAAATAAATCCAAGTATTTTCTGTATACAGTATATTTGCATACTATGCATGGCATGTGTACTATATCCTATTGGAATAGTAGTACTTGTATGGTGGTATGCTGTTCTGAACATGCCCATGTATCCTTAGAGCTTTGCAGTAGTCATGTTAAGTGATAGCTAATTTTCGAAAAGTACATTTCCTGGTTTAACCCCAGACGAGATGTTACATGTTACATTTTCTAAAAGAAGAATAGAAACAAGTTTAATCCCTCGTATATAACACAGGAGCAGAAAGCCACAGTCCTGCTCTGTGGCCGTTTTACCCTTCAGCAAGGATGTTAACCTCAGGTTGCTCCAGTGGGACTCTGCCTGTAATTAGCATACTGTAAGTCACTTTAAATAAAATGTGTCTGCTAAATACTACTAATAATTTGGTATTTTTACGCTTGCCCTTCAAGTTTGCTTGTGTACTTAATTAGGGTAGTATGGAGTAGTGGTTAAATATCTGGGTTAGTAACCGAAAGGACATATGTTTGAACTCTACAGGGGGGAGTGTGCTATTACCATTGGCACTTAACCTCAGGTTTCTCTAGGGAGACTGTCCCTGTAAAATGACTCATGTCAACATTACCAACTGTATGGGGTGGTGCCAATGCAAAACCAAAGAGAAATGATAATACATTGAGTTATACGACTCAGTCTCAAAGGCATATTCAGGGCGGTGGTGGAGATTTTGACTCGCAGTGACATGAATCTTTTAAATACATTTACCAAAAGGATTCGGGTAACATTTTATTTCTATGATCCACTTTAGACGTTCTACTAACTATAAGTTACTTTGAACTACGTGTCAACTTATTCTACTAACCCGAGCCCTAACTCTAACCTAATAGTCTACTACAGATTCAGACTACTAATACTCTAAGGGGTAGTTGGCAGTTGAAAAGTTACTTATAGTTAGTAGAATGTCTAAAGTAGGCCGTCTAAATATAGTTAAAAATAGGTTTATTAAGATTAGTTGACTGATTAATATGGTGAATATTTTAGCATTGTTATTCCAGTAGGTGGCATAAGGTATTGTGTTATTATTCATCATTCAGTCCAATTAGGCTAGTTGAAATCGAATATTTGAGTCATTATGCCTTATTAAAATTGATGTCTATACAAATCTACTAATAGCCTATACTCCAAAAAGATGGTTTATCTGCTGGGTGCGACTTTTTCAAGATATAGTAAAAAAAAAAAAAAAAAAAAACGGAATAGCCCAAATAAATTAAGAGCAGTTATGTTTCTACCTCATAATCCTTTGTTGTGAATGAGATTGACTCACATGGTGAACTTATCAAGCATCAATCAGTGTTCATTCACTCTCATTCAGTGCTGCTCTAAGACAGAATCAAAACCGTGAGCTGGGCATATTCATTCAATAGGTCTAACCAATAAAATGTGCTTTCACTTTCACTTTACTTTGCTTGCTAGTGCTATAGAGTGAGTCTACAAAGGCAGGAAAGTAGAAAGTGTACTAGAAATATTCGTTCATTTAAAGTATTTGTTCAGAAAAAGTTTTTTTTCACAGTCTTCACTGAATTATCATTATATGCACATTAAATGTTCTATGTGAATTAATAAATGGTAAAATCACCCTTCCATGACCAATACTTGTCATGTGGGGGGCAAAGTGGAGCATGATCTGAGGTGCATTGATGCCCTTGACGCTTGTCACGTGAACGTGCCTTTAGTTGAATTAAAGCGTATGCTACATGGCTGCTTGCCTGCATTGTGTCATGTTGAGCACATAAGAAAGCCATGCTGAATATGGCTGTTTTTTTTTTTTGTTGACATGGCCAGGACTTATAGTCCACTTTATAGTAGAACTATAACTCCTTATAGTCACCTCACATCGCCAAGGGTCGATTGTGAGCAGGATTTGTTTGGGGCAGGATTCAGTTTAGATTGGATTCATTCATTTGGAAACTGATAAAACAGGCCAATTGTATGTGTTTGCGGTGCAGTCCAAGGCAGAGAATGTCTGTTATTCCTCAAACTGAATTCTAAGTGTCTTGCTATCTCACAGAGAGGAGCTTATCAAAACTGTGTAGATGGACACAATGTATGAACACTGTATGTGTGTGAGGAGCGACAATGTGTGTTTTAAAGAGTGTGTGAGCATTTTATTTGTTGTTTCCATTGTCACACGCAGCTGCTTCAAGGTTTATTCTCTCGTTTTCTCTCTCTCTCTCAAGCTTGAATTGGGTTCAACGTCCACATCTGTGTGTGGCAGCTGTGTGGGACCTTGATTGGATGAAATGATCAGATGAGAGGGGGAGGACAAAGGGAAAGAGTATATAGAAGGAGAGATGAGGAGTAATCAGAGGGAACTCTGTCTGATTCTTTTGATTTGTCTGTCTCTCACTGTTTCTCCCTTCAGATAAAGCTCAGTGTAAAATCAATTTTAGATTATATTGACCTCGGCCTGATTTTTCCTGCCGGTTTGTATTTTGCTGTAAAGGCGATTTGAGTGATTCTTTGAAAGAGAGAAACATTTTCAGAGCCATGGCCTAGTTGTTAGTGCACATAGGCATTTATCAGCATGCATTTCCTGAACCTGTTGCACATTCAACTCAAAAATGTGAAACTCACGCAGTAGAATGAAAAAAGGGGAAAAAAGGCACTGAGAAAGATGAGTGCAATGGTCAAATATGCCCATCTAGCTCATGCTCACATAGAAAAACAATGGAAAAGTAGCATAGTAAAATGCATGTTTGGCGTGAACGGCCCCTTGTTCACCTTAGGGATGTCAAAATCACCAGTACTTCTGTAGTTTGTCCCAAGTCATGTGATGAGGGTCTTAAAAGCACACGGAAGAGGAGGCTGACACTCAAAAATTTCCCCATGAGTGTTAGCAATGACTAATAAACATGACAACATTATTAAGAAAGTACAAGAAAATGGCTGAATCTGATTTGACGGACATGCATGTAGGTTAAAGGTTACCAGTTGAAGTGTCACTCTCTCAGTTGGTTGTTTTGTAACGAAATAAACTCAATAAACTTCACAACCGAGTCACACAGTCTGCTGTTTGAGCAAGAGTTCCCAGAGGACAGTCACTCTCCCGAGAGAGATAGACGGTCGGATTTCCGCTCGAGTTTGTTCAGATGCAGACCTTCACTTGTTAACTCTCATATTTGAGCAGAAACAGCTTTCATGTCATCCCTCACTGTGATTTTTAGCTCTCGCAGGAGGATGAGGTGCATGCGGGCAGTGTGTTGCGCGGCCTAGATTTAGCGTGTTTGTGTGTTTACCTCGCTTGTGTGTCTTGTCTTACCTCTCTGTGTTATTGTTGGGGGCTGTGAGTCACTGGATGTTAATCATTTCCCACACGGGCAAAGTACACACACACACTATCACAAACACACACACACTCACACAAGCAAACTGGCAGGATCAGCCGTGATTACTCACTGCTACACAGGGCTAGTTTTATTAAGAGCGTGTTTACAGCCTGACTTTTAGTCATTAGTCTCTGCCTGTAAACACTTCAAAATCTCATAAACAAACAAAGAGTGATTGAACGGCCGTAAATTGTGTTAAAGTAGAAAATCTTTTTTGGAGAATGATTTGTAATCAGTCCAGGATTATTTTTAGCTACCATTAAACCAATGAAACGGCGTAATGCTAATGCTACCGTGTGTACGTTTGGTAAACAAACGTGTACAGGCAACGAGCAGGTGCCAGTGAACCGGTGAGGGGCGCCCGAAGATCTCTCTCCTCCACGGCCCTCCGAGGGTTTCACACCGGAGGAGCTCCTGGTAATTAAAAGACAATTTTGTGAAATTGATTAGATTATGCTAATCAGGGGAGATAATATCTAGAGAAGCCTGAGAGTGTGTTAGTGTGTGTATGAGTGGGTGGATAAGCGTGTGTGTGTGTGGGTTTGAGTGATTATGAAGAGATGGCAGTCCGGTCGCCATTTCAAACCCCTGAATCCACCGCACTTGTGTGTGTGTGTATATGTGTGTGTGTGTCTGGAGATCACTCTCACGCCGCCATTTCACACAGCTCCGCTCGGCTGTCTCTGCCGCTCCTGAAATGTCAGAGCGATGTTCCCTGGACTAGGCGTGAGGATATGACAGCTGGCTGCTCACCTGCTGTGTGTGTGTCCGCACGCTGGGTGCTTTTAACTGATCCCGTCCCGTGCCTTTAATGCATTCTGTCAATGATAGATAATATCTGTCTTGAATGAAAAATAACTGGAATCGGTGTCCAAATCAGTTGAGATGAGGCAAGTCATTGTTACAGACTGATGATGTAACGGCCAATCAGATTCAAGCTCTCTCTCGCGCTAAGACAAACTGCCTGTCAGTGACCTTTGACCTGCTGGATAAAGAAACACAACTGGCATCGTTCGCAGCAGCAGTCTTTATCAAACAGTACAGCTCTCTAAAAGTTGCGTATAAGTAAACAAACAAACAAATAAATAAATAAGCAACATTCATCTCATTAGATGCACCATGGGTGTCTTTGTAACTTGAGACACTCGTGCAACCACAAAGACACACACACACACACACACTATGACTCATGCATGTTATCATCAGAGATGAACGGTCTTGCCTATATTTGGCTTGCAAAGCCACATAAACTTCACATAATTGGCTTTCTGTTGGGAAGGAACGAGCCGCGCGGAAGGCGCTCTGAGAGACTGAGAGAATGCATAAAGCTAAAAGACTATCTCTTTAAACGAATGCCTAATTATGCCATTACATTAACTAAAGAAAGAAGCTCTGTTCTAAAAAGAACAAGGAAAAACAAAGACAGCATTTTAGGTGGAGAGAGAGGTGGATGGAAAAGTCCGAGACTGAGAGAGAGAGAGATTGGTGCCTTCAGGCTTTATTTAGCTGGGACAACAGAACATGAGCTCATTACACACAAATACATTGCGGCAGCTACACCTCCAGTGCACAACTACACATTTAATATGATCTCTCTGTGTAAGCTCTTAGACACTCTTTTAGCGTGATCTCTCCATCCAGATCAGCAGATCTTCGATGGCGCTTTGCAGTAACTGATCAGCGTAGCTGTTTTAAAACCCTTTCTGCCTTTCTATCTAATGTCTACATAGGCGGCTGCATTCTAACACAAATGGAACCTTGTAACTGGTTGATTTAAACAAGTCTGTTCTCTTGGCTGTAAGTCACTCTGAAAAAATGTGCAAAAATGTTACCTTTAGGGGCGAAACAGCTTGTCACTAGGGCAGTTACCTCAAGGAGACATCTTTCTACCATATTTACGCCTAAAAGGTTCATACTAATATGCAACTTTTTGGGGTAGAGAGACATGGTACAGAGTTGTCCTTTTAAGGTACTAGTGACAAGCTATACTAAGGTACAGTTGTACCCTACAGGTACAATTATTGCAAAAAAAAATTCTGACTGTGCACTTGTAAACATACAAGTATAGCTAATATATAGGCTACTTGAATGGGTAAAGATCAAAATCTCCAAAACTGTTTTTGAACAGTTTTTAAATTGGCAATAAATGTTTTAAAACAACAATGGGCCACAAATGTATCTTCTTCAGTTGATATGTTTAAAGAAACCTATATCATGTTCAGCTTGAAAAAGTTGAACCTTCAGGCTAGCTAATGTACATTCTATTGTCAACAAACCAGTGATTTGGCTCTCTTCGTGGTACTTTTAGCTGTAAGATACTGAATGCTTATTCCAAGATTCTGAAGTATTCATGCTATGTTCTAAAATGTTCAGTCATGCGACATGACAATGTTCAGTGACATGACAATGCTAACATGGTGGATGTAGTATGTCTGGATTGTATTTATACTACACACCTGAATACTTTATTAACTGTTGAGATGTGTACATACACATTTGTATTTTCTCTTTTTTGCATTAGCATGTTACGAAGCTAACTAAGCTGATTACTGTAATAAGAAAAGAAAAATATAGCACAAATTTTGAGCCATGAAATAATTCTCTGTATAATGAACATTTCTGTTGGCTTCTGTTGAGCTTGTCACAGTGCATCTTGGCATTGTCTTCTGCAAATGATACAGGGTCAATGACGTGGCGTGTCAATTCTGGTGTCCCAAGCATATTCATAATATAAAAATTTATACATTTTTAAATGCACTTCATTAAGTGACTCAACTTCCCCCTCTTTAATTACTCATGTGAGAATTCATTATAAATAATTAATCTTTAAGGAACTATTGAGCTCAAAAGTCTCAAAATGTCATTCCGGGTAACTGTCCCGGCTTAAAATCTGAATACAAAAATACAACAAAAATTTAAAAAATATATATAAAAGTATTTAAAATCTACTTGGGCATAATTGTATTGATGTTTTCAATGATTCCTACAAATATAGTGATAATACTAAGCTTATTTACATTTTTATGACAGAACGACTTTTGTCCCCAAATTGTGATTTCTCTAATGTCAGTCCTGGATAACAGACATCAATGACCATCTTGGACCATAATGCATTTTGGTATGTCATGTGACATAATATTGTATCAAAAAGAAGACCCTGAAGGAGCACTAGAACATGTGCAAAGGTCAGGAAGCGTCTCTTAAAATGTCGATATTTTGATATTTCGGTCACTGGTGCACTTTGTAGCAATATCATGTGTCCTTTTGGATAACACTAATAAAACATTTATAATGATTTTATATAAAAAAACGATCTATTTGATCTAAAAGATAACCTTAAGTGATGATAGCTAAGTTGTAGTTTTCCATAGGTGGTTAAGTAAAAAGTGCCTGATTATAAAGAAAAAATATTGTTTTTTGTCATTCCTGGATAACAACATATCATTCTTGTATAACAAAAAACCTCTGTTAGCCAGGACATGTCATCCGTTATCCAGAATGACATATGCACAACAATCTAGTTTTTAATTAACATTTGTAAACTTTTAGGCAAAGTTATTTGTTATATTATTAACATTAACATTATTTACATAATTGTATGTTTTTTTGCCATATTTTAGCTGTCATTCATCTTGATTTCATATGATTCAATGAGTCACTTGGGTCATTATCAATGAATTTAACTTTTTTAAATCATTAAAAACTTGTCAGTATCTCTTACTTTGTTTCAAGTTTGAGTGTTGGAAAGGAAAAAATGATACTGAGGATGGTTTTTATGGTAATCCTGAAAAATATTGCAGAATGTCCTTCCGTCCAACAGTATGTCATTCCGGCTAACAATGACACAGGCAATTCATTTAACCCATATTTGTGTGTTAGATTACACAATTCAGTTTTTTGTTGAGTTAATGATAAAACAAGTCTTATTCACTTTATTGGAAAACATTTTTAAACATTTTCCAGCTTTTTTTTTAATTTGGTTCTGTATTTTGAGTTATCAGCAGCCAAAACTGAGCCCATGTCTATATGAAATCCCAAATTTATTATATTAATTGTGATTAAAATGTAGTTTTACGAGCACTAGTTGTTTTTTGAGCTCCAATTATGGATATCAGTACATTTGTATATGCCAACAATGGTAGAAATGTAATTAATTTAAAAATTCATTACGTTACCCAGGAATGACATTTTCATGGGGAAAAAGATCTGATTCACCAAAAAAAGTGGTTAATTACATTCTTGAAATGTGTACATGTCATTGCATTACATACACAACACTCTAATAAGTATAGAAAGTCCTACAATTGTAATTTTTTTGGCAGTTTTATTTTTTTTCACATCTTAATCCTTATCCGTCATTCACCCACTAACTTAGAATTCGACCAAAACTGGAGGTTCATACTGTCTAAGTAGGTACTACATTTTTAGATATAAACTTTGCAACAGTTAAAAAAGTATGTTACTATAGAGGTTGAATGTTTGTATATGAATTAAATATGGACATACTAAATCTGCCATGTCTTTTTGTCATGCGTCTTACCTTGCTTATGCCATTCACAAGGTTATGTTCAGACTGCAGGCAAATGTGGCCCGAATCCGGTTTTTTTGCTCACATGTGACTTAGATCTGTTTTTTTCATGACAGTTTGAATGGCTCAAACCACATGGAATCTAATATTTTCAATTCCGATTTGTGACTCTTCCATATGTGGTACTAAATCGGATACAGGTCAGATGTTTTGCAATGCAACCACAGTCTGAACAGTCATATCGGAATTAATTTTTCCGTCACTCTAGAGCAACATTCGCCACAATTCTGCGCTCATGGGAGTCACTTCAAAGATTTGATATACCCAAAGTTATCAAGACAGTTGCAAAAGGTAGTCAGTGGAGAGGACAGTGATGTGTCAGTGTCAGAACTCATAAGTATTACAGTGACAGCTCATACAAGCAAAACACGAGGGCTTGTATCATAAATGTTTAAAAACTGCTCTTTTTTCACATCCTTGTCTTTGTTTTTTTAAATTGCCTGTGCATAAATTAGCTGACTTCCGTGGCAGATCACACTATGAATAAATGCGTAATCACTTACTTTAATGTTCTCTGTGTTTACTTCTGTATGACAGTGTGCTGCGTGATGTCTTTTTATTGTTCTTTTGTGCTCGCGGGTCAGTTCAGGTCCATGATCTGTTCGCACTGGAATCTGATATTGGACACATTTAAAACATCAATGTGAAGAGCTTTACAAAAAAAATCAGATCTGAGTAACAAATCAGAATTGAGCACTAAGGCTCGTAGTGTGAACGGAGACTTCAATCTAGTCCAGATGCGCACTTTAGAATCTTGGCGAAAGTTCAGAGTACTTTTAACCTCCTGCTTTATGAATACTATAAATTCAGACATACTACTCATCTTGCATACTGTTTTTTGCCTATTTTTAGTAGGGAAGTAGGCATATTGGGATGGCAGCATATTTACTACCTATTAGACCTGTCTTTGTGTCAGGACTCAGGACAGGAGTGTACCTATAATGCATTAACATGCTCTCTAGGTAGGCAGCTCATTAAAGTTTTGGAACAAAGTTAGTCGGTGTTCAGGATTGAAGGATTTGGGCCAGTCTAGTCTGCTTTACTTAAACTCTTTACTTCTGCTTTAGTCCCTCTTTCCTACTCAAACCCAGCAATCCACAGTAAAATCACGCAAGCATCTATTCTCATCTGCTCTCACTATGTTTGTCCTTTCCGCCCCTTCTTGCTCCTCTTTCCACTTTCTTTCCTGTCAACTCCTCTCTCTTTCTCTGGAGGGAGAGAGGCTGATGCAAACGGGTGGGCTGTGGTGTAATCCAGGGCCTGGGAAGGTCTGCGGATCAGACTCTGTGTTCCGTATCCTCCGCGTGTCCTTCGGCCTTGACGCCCCCCGACCCGCCCGCTCGCCTACAGTCCTTGACGATGCCATCATTCGCTCATAAATTCCGACCGCATCCTCCCTGACCCCGCGGCTGACTCCTCCCACACGGCGCATGATTGACTGCTCGCGGCAGACCCACTGATTCCATTTAGTCCTCCCAGATTAGTAGCGCTTTCCGCTCTTGTGTACATGTTTTTCTACATGTGTGTGGGATTCCTCACGGTTTTCCAGGGCTTAGCCCACCTTTGTTTTAAAGATCAGGCACAGTAACGGCATAATCCAACGCCTGTTTGTCGCCATAGCTCTTGGTAATCGTAATCGCCTTGAAATATTGTTGCGGTTGTCGCCATGTGTTCGTCCTGGCACTTGGAGAATTCTCTGGAAGGTTGCCGGTACAGTCGAGCAGGCCCAGACTCAGAGATGGGCAGGGAGTGTGTTTGGGTGCGCAGATGTGGGCCGTTTTCAGACAGGTCTGTCTGAGGAGGTCACGGCTCAATAAAAGGATCATATGACAGGGGTGTGATGCACAGAGCAGAGGAGGAAACTTCAGTGTGCGTTTTAAGCTAAAATTAGGCAGATGGTTAGACTGCACTGGATTAAGTCTGGAGGCGAGAGAGAGAGAGAGAGAGAGACAGGGTGTGAACAAGAGAATGACAATATTTAAAACAAAAATTGCTCAAGCAACCATAGTTCTTGTTTAATTTGCAACTCTGTCTGTTTGTATTTCTCCCTTCACATGCATGTGTACACACACACACACACACACCTATAACAACACAAATGACTGAAATTAAATTGAACTTGACTTGTAGGCCTATTTAATTATGCAAAGTGTCTGTGTATGTTTTGATTTATACTCTGGGTTGTACTGAAACAGTCTAAGTTCACCTCTAGTTGATGCTTTTGAGTGTTTGTCAATTATTCAGGATCACATGACCTGAGTATCAGTTGTTTTATATTGTGACAGGATGAGGAAAGTTCCCCTGCCTGCAAACTTTGAACTAGTGTATTTGTGTTATCTTTGCACGGTATTCATTGATCAGGATTCATTTTATATGTTCATCTACAAAATTGTAAAAAATAAAAATACTTCATCTGAGATCACTAAAACAAACAAAAGTGTTGTCCAGAGAAACTGCGCTTTTGGCATTGACCGAATTAATTTGGGCAATTGGAGATATACGCAAGCTTTCGTGTTTCACCTTTCTCACTTTTCTGGATGACTATTGGACTAGTATTGTGCAAGTCCGACTATTTTTACTACTACTTTTTTATTTCATTGATCATTTTTGCTTAATTTCAAAAGGCATGCATATGTGGTCTTGTTGATGAGACAAACACAGGATTTTATTCCCCTGCTGCTTGTAGATGTTATGTGCTGTGTATAGGGTCCAAAATTCACTTTTGGCCACTACAGTAGATGATTTGTAGTCTGGCTCCGCCCTCCTACGTACTTCCGCTCAATTTTCATTTTCCTTCAGTACTCCGTCTGGGTTTGCGGTATATTCTTGGGTTTCTATGGCCAATTTTTTGGCGGTCCAATCAGCGAACAGAGGAGGTGGCTGAGAACGATGACGTTGAGGTCATGCGCTAGTTTGAGTTGTAGGGTTACGTCACGACCAAACGTTAGCGATTGGTTATAGCAGATCCAGAGTGGCTCTGGGCAGATCCAATAGTTTTAAACTTCAACAGAGTACCCGCCTTCAAGGAAGTTAACGTCTGGTAGGACCAGGCTAGATAATTTGTCCCTATGTCAGAGTTTATAGCCCTGTGGTTTGAGTCCGGCTTGTAGTCCTTTCTGATCTTGAAGATATAAGATAGACTTAATGTATATCCAGTGGTACAAGATGCTTGGAGATGTGACTGATTTGAGTGGCCTACATCACTTATTCTTTGTAAAGTTTCCAAATAACCCCTTTTTTTACTCATAAAAGACGCTTTTTACTCACATTTGGCACTTGCCAATTGTTATGGTTGGATCCTGAGTGTGTGTGTTTGTGTGTGTAGTTTGGAGGGACCGGAGCAATGCTGTGCCCTACAATTTCCTTTTTGTTTAGTGGGACTGGCACCTCAACGCATCACCCCATTCTGTCTCTCCCCCTCCCCCTCCCCCTCTTTAACTGAAAATGAATCTCTAATTTCACAGTTATCATCATCATAACCCCACAATGAATTATGCAAAGTTATTCAAAGAACCAATCTATAACTTATTAATTGCTGCCTTTTCTCATTCACTATTTTCTCTACTCGCTCTCTGTCTCTCTCCCTCTCCTCCTTGCACACTTTTATTTGAGACGCCACTTCCATCACCCTTTCTATGTAGAAATATGATGACTCTTGTGTTATAGCACTGACATGCTGATTTTACTCCCCTTTGAATGTTTAAATCATCCCTAGAGCTAGGCACTGACACACACACACACACACACACACACACACACACACACACACACACACACACACACACACACACACACACACACACACACACACACACATTAGGAAGTCTACGGGGAGAGTGGTGTGGAACTGCACGCCTGTCTCGCCAATCATGGCTGTTTTCTTAGCTGATGGTTGTTTTGCAGTGATCAATAGAAGATATTTCTGCTCTGTCCGATCTGAAACAGGAGATGGATTTTCTCATCAGGTTTATGCTTTTGTCAATGTAAACACACACACACATACAAACACAGGAGATGAGGGGAGGGTAGGATGTGTGTTCCTCTTTTGCAGAGCTGTAAATCATGTTTATGACGGTAATACAGGTATAGATCAGTGTGTTGATGGAGAGAAGAATTGAAGTGATGAAACTGAATGTAGTATAATTGTTTCTGTCTGTTTGTGTGTGTATGCGTGTTGTAATGTGAAAGTGAATGCATATGAATGTCATTTGTGTGTGTGAGGCCTCCTCAGATGGAACATGTGTAAAATGCTGTGTGTGTGTGTGTGTGTGTGTGTGTGTGTGTGTGTGTGTGTGTGTGTGTGTGTGTGTGTGTGTGTGTGTGTGTGTGTGTGTGTGTGTGTGGACTCGTATGTGCTTGTGTTTGTGTGAATGTTAATGGAGATTGTATAGGGACATTGAGCATGTCTCTCTCTCTCTCTCTCTCTCTCTCACACACACACACACACACACACACACACACACACAGCTCTCTCTGTAATGGAGTGTCTAAATATATCCGGTTTTTGCCAGATCCGCTGCCTCCGGAGTGAATAAGAAATGGGCTTTAGTAAAGGACAGAATCTCTCTCTCACTCACACACACACATTCACACTCTCTCTCGTCTTTCTGTCTAACGGTGTGTCGTTGGCGTATCGCTGCTCACTTGCTGTGTGTAACAAACCTAGATCAGTAATTTTTGTGTAAATTAGAGCGATCTAGTTTTGTCACGTCGCTTACTTGTAGATGGAGCGTAAGACACCTGCTCACACACTTATTACAGCACAAACATATATATATACACACACACACACACACACACACACACACACACACACACACACACACACACACACACACACACACACACACACACACACACATTGAGCGTGCTGTGGCAAGCTAAACATCTAATGCTCCTCAATGGTCCCACTGGGATCTTACGGAGGTCAAAGAATGCCGGTGAATCCTGTGAGACTCTTTACGCGCCTCTGAACTGACCAGTCAGCTTGCACGTCTCATTGGCGGTCGGACGGCTGATTATCTGTGCATCAGACTCATAAATTAATGGAGCTCATAAATTAACATTGATCTTTTAGTTAATTGTGGCCTGTACATACTTTAAAAGTTTTTTTTGTGTGTGTGTGTGTGTGTGTGTGTGTGTGTGTGTGTGTGTGTGTGTGTGTGTGTGTGTGTGTGTGTGTGTGTGTGTGTGTGTGTGTGTGTGTGTGTGTGTGTGTGTGTGTGTGTGTGTGTGTGTGTGTGTGTGTGTGTGTGTGTTTCCTAAACTTTGACAATTGTCAAATTAATTAGCCACTGTTTTTGCCACTGTTATTGATACAGATGGTATAGCGAGAACAGTAAATGATGGGGTGAAAAGGGACAGATGACATAGCTGGCTTATTCAGTTTGTCTAAGTGAGAAAGACATGTGTACATATGTACAAGCCATGGAAATTTGATAAAGCATATATCAAGTAGCGGCAAGAGGAAATATTTTTTTTTCAAAGCCTTGTTTTGCATATATTATTATAAAATAAATACATTATTTATTAAAAAACATATTTATATAAATGATTTATTTTAAATTATATTTTTTATAGTTTATTTAAATAATAATATATAATAAATACATTTATATAATGTATATATATTTTTATAATGTAATTTATAATTATAAATATTTTAATTAATTTCTTAATTACACAAATTTAAATGTAATGTTTACATATTTTTCAAAGCCTTGTTTTGCTTATTGTTATTCAAAATAAATAAATACATTATAATATTTTATTTAGGCTATAATAAAATACATTTCTAAATTATTTATTATAAATGATATTCATTATAGTTTAAATATATATACTTTTATAATATTATTTATAATTATAAATAATATTTTAAATGATGTAATTCATTCATACACAAATTTAAATGTAAAGTTTATGGTTTTCTCAAAGCCTTGTTTTTAAAATAATAAACATATTATTTATAATAAAATAAATGTATACATTTATTAAAAATATATTTTATTATAGTATTATGTATAATTTTTAATAATATTTAATAATTTTAACAATTTATTTGTACACAAATTTAAGTTTAAAATTTCCATATTTTTCTCAAAGCCCAGTTTTGTATATATTTTATAAAATAAATAAATAAATATATACAATATATTATCTATAATAAAATTTATTTAGATGTTACTTAAGTATAGTTATTATAGTTTATTAAAATATAATGTATATCATTTTCTAATATAATTTCTAAGAATCCTTTTTATTTATACTAGTTCAGTGTGTGTGTGTGTGTGTGTGTGTGTGTGTGTGTGTGTGTGTGTGTGTGTGTGTGTGTGTGTGTGTGTGTGTGTGTGTGTGTGTGTGTGTGTGTGTGTGTGTGTGTGTGTGTGTGTGTGTGTGTGTGTGTGTGTGGATCTGTCCCTGTCTTAGGGCTAAATGTAGCTGCTTTATATGCACTACTACAACAACTACAAGTGTGGGCGTGACTAGCAGCTTGTGTGTGTGAGTGTGTCTGTCTGTCAGCGGCAGTAGGCCTAAAGGAATGTGTGTGTGATGCTTTCCAGTTGACTTAAGAATAGAGATCATGAGATCAGAACAAAAGCATCCCCCATTTCGCATGCGAAGAAAGCCGCTTTGCTTATGAAGAAGGGTTAATTCCTCCTTTAACATACACTTTGCCACAAACCGTTTACGAGATCTGCTCTTGTAGGACAGCTGTGTGTGTGTGTGTGTGTGTTCCTCAGGTCTCATTTTGCATTGTTTGTGTGGCATTGTTTGGGCAGACGATCCGCTCTGTATATCTGCTGATCTTTGTTGCTGTGGAAGCGGATCTGGTAACTCCTTATTGGACCACAGAACAGCTCACGGACGAAAGGCCGAAGTATCCCAGCATGCAGCTTTCCACCATCTGTCACGGGCCCTTTGTTTGGGTGTGGGTTGAGCTGCTGGTCTCTGGTTACTCATAACACGCAAAGACACACACACTCACACACACATATTACAGCTTTAAATCACGTTCCCATCCTTTGAATTTCCACTATCTGATACTGTGTAGCACAAGAGTGATGTTTGTTACCGTGGAAAGGCGCATTGACGTGATCAATGGCATCTGTCTCCTTGCGTTAGGATAATCTGGACGTTTTGGCTCATGATCGGAGTTGAGGAGTTTTCCATTTTGCACGAA
The DNA here is from genome assembly GCF_965113295.1 of Leuciscus leuciscus. Classification (NCBI taxonomy): domain Eukaryota; kingdom Metazoa; phylum Chordata; class Actinopteri; order Cypriniformes; family Leuciscidae; genus Leuciscus; species Leuciscus leuciscus. The sequence goes on along the minus strand of NC_138738.1, from coordinate 31,234,847 downwards.
CGGACACAGCAGCACAGATCCGTGGAGAAACTTGCAGCTTTTACCGCTCGGAAATCTATTTAATAATTTCGACGCTGTTGCCCTGCTTTTCTTAAAGACCTCTAGATTATTCATCCATGGGACAGGACACACACACACACACACACATACATAAAATCTAATACCCTCTCACTCACATCTGAGACGGCTGAAGAAAGAAAGGTGAATCCCACACCTCTTTGTACAGGCCACCGCCCACATATCATTTCTCTTCTCCATCTGCCCTCCCTTCCTTGATCTAGAGACTGGTGTTTTTAACACGGCGCCATACATGCGCTCTCTCTCTCTCTCTCTCTCTCTCTCTCTCTCTCTCTCTCTCTCTCTCTCTCTCTCTCTCTCTCTCTCTGTGCATCCTGGGACACTGACGGTGGTGTGACTGCCAGTGTCACCAAGCAACCGTGTCTTGCGACAGGCGAAGCCATCTCACGCTTCGGGAAAGCTGCTCCAGCCAATGGCGACGCAGCACTGCTGCCAATCGATGAGTCAGAAGGGCCGAGGAGATGGATGTATTTGGACACGCGTTAACCAGAATCGCACGCCCTTGTGAAATAGCATGCATTTTGTGTCCTGTGTACTTACCGGTTGTAGGAATGAGCATTTATGCCGCTGCAACTGGGAATTAACAGCGATGTAAGGTCAAAGGTCACTGTTCCCCTGCCGCAGGTCACCAGGAAGGTGACAGGCCTGTGCTGAGCGTGTGCTGGTTGAAGAAAATTGAGTCTTTGTGTCAGTGTGGTTGCTGGCGCGCTCTGATTAGCACTGATCCATGCTGACGACTCTGTTGGCAGATTAGCGTGGCTAGCATTGGCCATCTGTTACCACGGGCCATAGCAAGTGAGAAGTGTCGGTCACGTGCGCACACACACAGACAGATATACAGCATTATGAATAAACACACACCCTATGCCCTGTCTCTCTCTGATTTTCCACACATACAAATGTACACAATTACTCGCACACTCTCCCAAACACAGCAACCTCAGCAGTATATTTCACTGCCTCAGAAGTGTATGATTGATTTTCAGGTTAAATTAAATAACACACAGCTTTATGTAGTGTCTCTCTCTGGAAGCACGTTCGTGGGAATCGAGTTCACGTTTCTCCCAGCTGGCTGGAGAGCCTGGAGGTGTCGTCCATATTGCTCGGACTAAACGTATCCCGCAAAGCGCCCAGATCGCGATTAGCATATGATTCACTCATTCGCAGAATCCGGGACCTGCTGTTTTTTTTCCGACAATCTCATTGGCCGCGTACACCAAGTCAAATTAATTACGCAGCTCACGGAGATTACGATGCCTGCCTTCCAGTGCCACAGTGGAAGATGGCTAATTAGCTATAAAATCAGACTAATTCTGATGCTAAAGCTGTTTTAATTTCTGATAATTAAGTCAGGATTGGATCCTTAAATACCCTGGCATACCATTATTGCGGTAATCATGGTTGTTGTTATGAATTATTTTGAGGCCCTCGTATTTTACCGTTGATGTTTAAGGTAATCAGCCTGAAGTGAGTAGCTGGATAGAGGTAGATGATAACCTATAAACACTCACTATATATTCAAATCAATACTTTTATCCAGCAAGGTTGTATTAAATTGATCAAAAGTGACAGTAAGGACATTTAAGATGCTACAAAAGATTTTTATTTCCAGTAAATGCTGTTCTATTCAAACTTACTATTTATCAAAGAATACTAAAGTTTTTGTTTTATCATGGTTCTCAAAAAATATTAAGCAGCACAACTGTTTTCGATAAACATAGGAAATGTTTCTTGAACACCAAATTAGCATATTGATGATTTCTGAAGGATCATGTGCTGATTCTGCCTTGCCGTCACAGGAATACATTACATTTTAAAATAAATTCAAATAGAAAACAGTCTTAATATTACTGTTTTCTCTGTAGTTTGATCAAATAAATGCAGCATTGGTAAGCAAAATTACATTAAATTTAATTATATAATAACATTTTATTTTAATGTATAATTTAAACTTTAATTATATTTTATATCACGTGTGTGTGAGACATGGTTGTGCATTTTAGAATTTTTTTTATTTTTTTTTTATACTATTTGCTGTATGTGAGTCTATATATGAAGTGAGTTGCGCCATTTTTTAACAGTTTTATTACTGTGTGTCTGTGTTACTGTTACCATGTCTTATCTGACTGTGCTCTTTTGTGATTTACGTCACAGCAGTTTCAACAAGAAATTATTTTCCACTAAGAAGTGTTTGGGTGGTTAATTAGGATATACACTCTTATATAGAACCACAAAGGGTTATTTCAGGCGTTTCAGAGCATTTTAGGGGTTCCCATCATGGGATCATTTTATGGATTTATTTTAATTAATTTTGTTTTAATTCCTTTATTATTTTAATTACATTTTATGAATTAAGCTTGTAAACTTACAGTATCTCTAGAATTTTTTTGAAATGGCCTGTTAAACATGAAAGTGAAATGCAATCATTTAAAGCTGCAGTCTGTAACTTTTTTTTTGTTAAAAATTTACTAAATGTATGTGATAACTAAGTACATCATGAATCACTACGGTACACCTATAGTAAGTGTTTATATTCGTGTTTATATTTATGTAAGTGTGACTATTTTAGACCGATCAGGTCGGCACCGCTGCGGAGTAGCCCAGTACCTGCGTGACTCGTCATAGACATACACAGAGAGAAGTAGCTCCGGCTACAATGTTCTTCCACAAGACGCATGCAGTTCTGTTTATTAACCGCTAGAGCGCCAACAGTCACAGACTGCAACTTTAAGACATTTCTCCTTATATAGAAACTTTCAAATTGAGTCAAGAATCCTAGGGTTCTAAATAGAACCCCACTGAAACCCACCAGGACGGTCGGTCGGCTTATTTTTTCGGTGTGTTTCCCACCATTGGCTGTAGACGGACGCCGTCGTTTTTTTGGGGGCCGATTCGGCATGTTGAATCAGCGTTGGGCCGTCGGTGAGAGAGAGAACTCTGATTGGCTGTTCAGCTTAGCGAAAGAGTCGAAAGGGATAAAAACAAGCAAAGAAGTCAAGACGGTACAGACAGAAGGCTTTTATAAATGTCACCGCTGGTTCTTTGACGTCGGCTTGGTGTGTCCCGGGCTTAAGAGTGTAGAATTTCCATCTAGCATTCATTTTGAGTAACCTGCCATGAACTTGAGTTGGCAGGGTCATGACCTGATGACCTTTGACATTTGGAGGCAGGGTATGAGTGAGGGAAAAATGGTTAGAACGCAAAGATGGAAGATTGATCCAAAAGACGAGAGAGTGAAGGACAGGTGGAGCGAAAGAAAGGGGGGGGATAACAACCGCAGTGGCAGATTGTGGCCTTTGCCACTGTTTACGCCAATATGCAGACACTTTCATTGTGTGTGTGTCGGTTTCGGCATTGCTCTTGGGCGAGGAATGTTAGTTGATATTCTGTGGACGTTTCCATCTCTGAGATCTAATCGGTGTGCGTATGCATGTGTGTTTGTGTGTGTGTGTAGCAGAGACATACAAGAAGGAGAGCAGCTCAGGGAATCGGCCACGAGTGTTTATATATAATGACAGAATAACAAAGCCGTGTATGCCACACCATGGTGCTCTCTGCCGCTTCCCACAGCGAAATCTCCTTGTGAGATCAGCATCTGTGCGGATATGCGAACAAACTCAAGATTTCCAAACATATAAAGAGTTCACTCGTTTCCAGCGGTCGGGATTCTTTCGGTAACAAATTCTGCATACTGAAATCACACTCTAAAAGCTGTTAATTGTATTTTCATGTATTTTTTTTTTAAAGTATGTGTGGATATGGTATGTTTTGAGAAGGGGAAAAAAGAAATCTGAGAATGCTTGTGGTTTTTTGTGTGTGTGTATATGCTGGCTGCGTGTGACTGTCTTTAATATGCGTCTCTCCAAACTGTGAAATCTCTGCAGAAACAGTTAAAGGCATAATTTGCCTGTTAAGCACATCAAGTGTGAGAACGCTTGTTTTACGCTGTGTAAAAAATGACTGTGAATAGTCTTGTAAAACAGCGCGCTGCTCACTTCGTGTGTGCATGTGTGAATGTGCATGAGCTCGTGCCAGTCTCTCTTCTATCCTATTGAAGAGGGTCTCGACAGTGAATGAATGGTTAATGTGACAAGCCGAGCAAACCCTCTGCCCAAACGGGACGTTAATGTGTGGTCCTGTAGAAATGTGCTCACGGGGTTGGTTCATCTTGCGAGCAGACGTGTGTGTGTGAAGGAGACTGACTGGTGTTAAATAGAAATATTGTTCATGGCAAGTGAGATGTGAAAGTAAGAGTGGCAGGCCGTGTGTGCGTGCGAGAGCTCACTCTAATTATCGATTGGATTGTGCTTGACAGATATGGAGTCTGCAGAACGGCTGGCCTCGCCTTCCGCCACCCCGGCCTCCGTCCACGCCACATCTTCGACGTCATCTTCCTCTTCCTCCTCTTCCTCATCCACAGCAGCCTCCAATGCCAAGAGCAGCCTGAACCACGGAGTCACAGCAACGCTCGGCACATGCGGTAAGAACTTGCGCACACACTTGCTCTTTCATACCCTGACGCAAGGGTTGCTTATTGTTACACTGTGAAAAGTGCTCAGTCAAAACTCACGCACAATCACACGCCAGCACATTTCCACACACACACCACTGAGTGTCACACAGACGCGCTTTGAGCATGTCTCCCAGTTTAGGTTGGCGGCAGATCGGAGACTGATGTCATCAGGGACCTCTCTTCTTGTCGGATGATTTTTTTTTCTTTCTTTTTTCTGGGTGACATGTGATAAAGCGCAAATATTCTCTGCTGATTGAGTCTCGTCTGATAAGGCACAAGGGTTCACGTTCTCAGAGTCTGCTCTGTTAAAGGGATAGTTCAGCCAAAAATGAAATGATCCTAAGTTCTTCCAAACTCTGGTTTATTTCTTCCAAGGAACACAAAAGGAGATTTCGTACAATCTCCTCTCTTATTGTAATTAGTACCGAGGATTTCAAGGGCCAAGAAGGACAAAAACGCACCATAAAAGTAGTAAATATGACTCTTATTTTGCTTGATGTGTGAAAACAGACCTCACTGGTTCTTGTGCGTCAAGCAAGTATACGGTTGATCTCCATTTATGTGCTTTATGAATGTGTGTTGATCAATGTTAATGTATGAATAAAATCCTGAATTAATCTGTTCATCAAATAAAGCAATCATGTCTTTTCAGAAGATTATAGGATTAAACTGCTCGATTCATATGAGTTATATTTAATTATATTTATATATTTTGTACTTCTTGACACTTGAAATTTATGGTTGCATGGTCTTTTAAGGGATGGACATAAATGAGAGAGATGAGAGAATATAAAAAATATCTTTCGCAGATGAACGGAAGTGTTATGGGTTTTGAACGACATGTAAAATGTAAAAAATATCCTCCCCTCTGCCACAGCTCGTGAATCTTAATCAGTTCAAAAATAGTGCTTCTATTTGTGATGGGACCACATTTGACATCAGCGGTTAGATTTGCAAGAGCCAATATCATTGGCATATTTAAATTTAACAAGATAATGAATGATATTTAAGAGCTATGGCGGTGGGGAAAATTTTGATTCAGCAGATAACGACTTTCTGTTTCTCACAGACAAAACCTTTTGTGTTCCACAGCAAGAAAGTCATACAGGGTTTGGAAATATAAATGATGACAGAATTAGCTTTTTTGTATGAACTAAACCTTGAAAAGCTGTAGCAGTAACATCACTAAAAAAGCGAAGCTATTAGTTTAACAATATTACTCCATATCGAAGTGTCGCTAGTTTTTAAATAATATGTTTTAAAGCTATTTTACATTGCAGTGTTACATTTTTCCTGAGGGTATTTAAGCAATTTATTCACATATCTGGTATCTTCTTATGGACAGTTACATTAACCGCTTAGAGTAGTCTTTGAAGTTAGTCATCTCATTTTTTCTTTTTCTTTAAGAATGGTCATAACTTTAAATAAGTTACTTAAACGGGTAGATTGGTCTAATTTCAACCCCATAAAGCCCAATTTATACTTCTGCGTCAAACTTACGCCGTAGCTACGTCGTAGGCTGTGCTTAGCGCGCGTACCCTTTGGCGTACCCTGATGCGCACCTCTCCAAAAATGTAACAACGCGTCAACTCTACGCGGACACAAGTGCTGTGATTGGTCTGCTGGGACCGCTCCCTTGGGTTTCACATGCTCCCTCTGCAAGTGTAATTGCGCGTCATCGCGGACAACGACGCAGAAGTATAAATGAAAACCAACGCGTTGCCTACAGCGTAGAGGCTCCGGCGTAGGTCCGACGCAGAAGTATAAATCAGCCTTAAGTAAGAGTGATTACCCCTTTGATAAATGCTAGTTGGTCAGACTAGTTCTTAAGACTTTGACTTAATATAGTCTCTATGTTTATGCATCTGGCCCTTGGTGGCTGTTTGGAATCAGAACTTGCCATGGCTGATTTTGAAATGAATAAATTTTTTCATTGAATCGATTCACAGTTCAGTCTGCATTGCTCACTGAATTCTAAAAGGTTTCTTACTCAGTCAAACAGTAATGGGATACTTTAAAACACAGAAAAGTGCTGGATGCAAAATTAGAATCAGAATCAGTTCAAACCATTTTAAAACCTACCCCTGTCTCCCATAATAAAACAGAGCAAAATTACTCCATATGTGTTACCCTGAATGAAGAAAGAAACAAAATACAGGATTGAAATAATTTATTAATCATTTTTCTAACTGTCTATGGTCTTTCCATCTGATAAAGCATCTCTTCTCCTTCCCTCTTGGGTTTTGTTCTTTCTGTGGTGCAGTCAGGGCTGAAGAAAGCCACCGACTTGCTCCTGTCGTAATTACCGACTTATTGTTCGGCATGTGAAAACACCGACCAGGATTTAGCACTTACAGTTTTGGCTGCAAATTGAAAAGCTGCTGCATTAATGAATCTCAACCAATTAACTAGACCTTTGTTAATACTGCTGTCATCTCACTCTCCACCCCCCTTCACATAAACACACGCGCACACGTGAACACACAGACACAATAACACAGCTTTCCCTCCATCCTTCCTGACACTCTTAAATATCCTCTTCTACTCTATAAACTGTGAAGTTTGTAAGACTCCACTGGCTCTTTCCTGTTTGTAAATCGCAAATCTGCTCTGGTTTAGTTTTTGGCCCGTGTCGCTTTCTGACGAGACTCTCATTAACAGTTGATGTTCCTCGCGGCTTTCCACTCCTTTACCTCAACACCAGCCCGACAAGAGGAGTTACAGTGAAGGGAGACCTTTTGTTTTTGCTGAAAGACTGCTATTTTTCCCTTCAGAGTTTTGGATTTTTGAACATGTAATTCCGGCTCTGGCTCGTCTCTCTTGAAATTCAAGTACCCAGCAAAATTCGGGTTCAAGTACTCACCAACTCTCTTTGCTGTTTTGTTTTTACAGAAATAAAGCTCCAGTTTTATTCAGAGCCATGACTTAGTGGTTACTGCAGATACACTTGACATGGTGCTCATGTGGGTATCGCAAGCTGGATTCTTGCTTTCTGAATCCATTCCACTTTCCACTACAACCCTTTACTACACAATTGTTAGCTTCGCTCCACTAATTTGATAAGGAAACGTGGCATTCAAAGTAGGAATGGGTCACAATGCAAGACTAGTTGACTAGTTATCTAGCAACTGACTATTCGCTCAGGGATGCTGACTTCATTTTTAAAAGTATTACATTTGTATATTTTTTATCACATTGATCATGTGTGTCTTAGCTGTTTACACTACAAAACTGTTTACACTACTTTCTCTGAGATGTTGCTTCTTTAAATGTAAAGCACTGCTGCTACAGCCAAACATGGATGCCAAATTTCTTTGCTGCTGTTTCTGAACATCTTGCAGCACTAGGATTGCATTTTTAAGACAGCCTGTCCAGACACAAATAATTTTCTTTTTCATTAAGTTTTACTGGTGAATCTGAAATCAGCCGAATTATTCAGGGAGACCAGTTAGCCAGCTAGCTATTCAGTAACCCACTGAATAGTTTTACAAATATGAAGTTTTCAATTCCAAGAGTTCTGATGTTTCATAAAATAGGACTGGGACAGTTTGCATCACTCCACTTGTCTGCGATTACTGCATAGAATTCCAGCGCTTGATCCTGCTTTGTCCTCTATTGGGACTATTTTTGTTGGCTGTGCAAAAATAAAATAGCTGGCCTTATTGTGTCCGAAATGTGAAGTACATAATATTAACTTCTTGTTATAGTTGTATAAAAGCATAAAATACAATATTGCACAAGCAAGAGTGCTGTATTACTTAATATCACCATGGCTGAGATTACATGTGATACAGTAACATTCCTTCTCATGTGATATTGCTTAATTTAAAGAGAAAAAATCCCAAAACAAAGACTGATCCATTATAAAGTGATTTTACTTGGGTTAAACGGACAAGAGGACCTCAGTAATTCAGTTCTAGTTGAGGTGATTAACGTTCAGAATGAGACTTTCCCTCGACAGGTTCTCACAGCGCTATCATTACCACTTTAAACGCAATTAACACTTTGTCCCACTAAATCACCGGCCCACAAGCGTGCCGGAGCGATAGATGATGTTCAGGTCGAGTACGAGGTGCATCTGGGCTTAAACAGAGAATAGTCTAACCTCTCTCAGAACAAACGGCGGCCACATGTTCGCACTTTTTCTCTCCGTCCCCCTCAGACACACAGACAATTAAGTCAGCTGTCAGATCTGTCTGTAGAAATGTGATTGATGCAAACGGAGGGCACATTAATCGGCTTCCGCCGCATCCCACATAAGAGAGCGAATGAGGAGACAGGTGGGGGAGGACAGTGCCGCTTTTCAAGATGGCTCGGTTTGTCAGAAGATGGAGAACATGGGAAGGTGTGTTGGTGGGGGGGTTGGGGGACAAGCGAAGAAAGAGAGAGACGGTGAGAGAGAACGAAGAAGAAAGATAAAATAAGAAGGATATCAGGTAATCCGGTAATTCTGCTCTGCTCCTCTCAGAGGCTGATTTAATTATTGCTGGCTGAAAGCGCATTAATATGAAACTGGCGTTTCTGCCACTGTGTGTGTTTGTGTCTGTGTGTGTGTGTGTGTGTGTGTCTGTGTGTGTGTGCCAGCAGGAGCGGATGATGGTCTTTGGGGGAATATTTCCTCTCATTTATCTTCACATCCGCCTCTCTCCTTCTCAAGCTCCTTCTTTTCGTCCTTTTTTTCCCCTCTTTCATTGCCACTGTATATATCAGGACAAAACCCAAAACATACAGGCTGTACTGGATTTGTGTATGTGAGAATTAAAAAGGACAGGTCTTAAGCTCAGGAACGGAAAGCTGTCAGTCTTCTTCTTTCTTCTCTTTTCCATTCTAGAGCCTAATTAAAAGAGGGCATATGCAAAACAGGATTTTCTTTCTCTTTTGAAATGAGTTAACTGGCTGCGCACGAAAACAAACATACGGCATGACCAGTGAAGTCCGATTCACTTACAAACAACTCTTTGAGCCAGTTCTTTCAATGAATCTGGCAAAAGAAAAATCACAGACTCACACGTTGCTGTAATAAATGCCATTTTAATAAGCAAAACATTCAAATGTGTCACGAACACAGTGGTACACGCAGTCAGATTTTTGTAGGACATGATGCATCACAATCAAACTACTCATACACAGGAAAACTTTATAAAGACTTTTATCACTGGCAAATTTTGGATTAAGTGGATTCCGGGTAAATATTCCACATCACCCAGCATTAAAAAAAGCCTGTTACTTCTTCACTGAATGAGAACCGGCTCACAGTTCAGTGGGTGAGTGGGCTGTCTGAATGATTCAAATGGAATCGCGAATTGATTTTAACACGTTCCAGCCCGTTATTCACAAAACTAGCGTCACTGGTTCTAATTCTAAATGTCTGAATAAATAAATAAATTGTCAGGGAAATGTAACATACTGTTTGTCAGTGTTTGTACCCCATTATAAAATCAATAAAATGGCTTTGCCACTGAAAAGCAACATGGTTTAAAAACTAGCTACATTACCACCTCGCCAGGGCCTTAATTTGTCCCGGAACAAGCTGGATCCGGCCCCTCATTTGGGGGATCCTCCATCTCATATACCACTGAAAGATGTTTATGTTATGACCTGTGTACAGGAAAGTTAAATATAATAATGATAAAGTTGTTAATGACGCGACGAAGTGCCCCATGCCATGTTTGGGCAACGATTTATTGGATTTGACATTCACATTTCCAACGTATGACAAGCAATGTATAGATAATATATATACTTCAATGTGCAACGTGCAAAATTACTGTGATTGTTTAAGCTTCTGAATTCCATACAGATGTCAAGGGCTATGTTGGTCAGACCTTTGGTTGGGCTTAATGCTTTATGCCATGGTGTTTTACGTGCACAAATTGTCACAACACATCATAAGTATGCAAATAAACACCTTAATGTGTCTTTGAACACAAAACTCAAGATAATCTGCGTCTAGCGCTTTATGTTTCTATGTTAATTCTGAGTATATATGCGGCTGAGTATATTTGCATGTCAGCCGCTTCCGTTCAGGATTTCTTATCCAGATACGGCATGTTAGTATATTATATCTTAAACCTCCCACCCCCCCAAGCACACTTTTTTCTGGAACCTCAGAATTTACAAATTAAGCTCTGCACCTCGCCAAAGAGAAATTAATAGCGATTTGTAGCAATGCTACTATGCAACTCTGCCTTTTCAAGGAATAGTTAACCCAAATTTTCATAATTTGCATATAAATAGACATTTTGTGTGAGGAACAGTGGAAATTTATATCATATTGGTCATAGGGGTTATTATGGCAAGACGTATAAGAGACACACAAGAGTAAATGACAGAATTTTCTTTTTTAGGTCAACTATTATTTTTTTAAAGGTTGCGGTTTCTAAGGGTCAGATAGAGAGTGGAAAATGGTCATGTAAAATTAAATCATGACTGTTTTTGTGGACGTTCCAAGTGGACAAACATTTTAAGTGGACTCTGGGGGAAAATACGGGAAAAATACTGCAAAAGAAACTCTGCATGCTGCAGACAGTTTCTACAGTCTTCACACATAAACAACAGCAAAGGGAAGTCAAGGCCCTCTCCTCCTCTCTGTCCCTCCTGGAGTTATAGCTATCTGCAAAAGTCCTGCATTTCCCATCATCACTTTTGTGTGTGTGTGTGTGTGTGTGTGTGTGTGTGTGTGTGTGTGTGTGTGTGTGTGTGTGTGTGTGTGTGTGTGTGTGTGTGTGTGTGTGTGTGTGTGTGTGTGTGTGTGTGTGTGTGTGTGTGTGTGTGTGTGCGCAAGAGCGAGAGAGCTGGCGCGGTGCTGCGCTGGCGGAACGGTGCGCTCAAGCCTTTCTTCTCTGTGCTCCCTAATGGAAATTGAATTTGCATGAAATATGCGGCTTAGAAATTACATGTGACTCCTGAAGGAGACAATGGGCAGCATCAGCGCTGCCAGAGGAGATCGATCCCAGAAAGGATGCAATCTGGATGATGATGATGACGACGACGATGATTAATACGAAGAGCTCTGTGTTTACATGTATGCCGAGAGCCCATACAATGTCAAACAAGAGATTGAAGTGATTTATCGGACTCGGAGAGGGTGTTGTTGTGATATCTTATAGAATATTGTGGAAGATGCAGGAGCGCTTTGGGCGTCTTCTCTCCCACTTCTTCCTTGTTCTATCAAGCGGAGACTTTCATTTGGTCTGATCATAGTTATTAATCAAATAGTGTCAGAAAGCCTGTGATTACATTAACATTAACAGCCATCAAACTGTCTCTCACACAGTTACACACACACGTTTACTTGCTGTCTAAATGAAGGCACACCATACTGTTGTTGTTTTATAAAGCTAATTATAAATACAATAGACTATCCCTACCCCTAATAGAAAACTTTACTTACATTTAAAAAATGACACTTTTTAACGGTGTCCTCAAATGTCCCCGAGGTGAGGTTATGTCATATTTAGCTAACATCTGGGGAAACCAGATCATGCTCTAATGTACATTTAAACACACAATATTGAAAAACGTAAATGAGAATGCAACTTCTGAGCAAACTGAATGTTAGTTAGAATTACCACTAGGGTTGAACTGTTATAGTCATATCCAGATAGTGGCTTCAGAGGCTGACACAGCACTATGAGGCTTACTCTTCTCTAGGCACACACACACAGAGCCATAGAGGTTTCTGAACTTCTCTTTGATATGTACACACAATCCCACACACCTTGACAAAACACTCAGAACACATATACGCTCTCACTGAACTCTGAATCACTCAGCACTAACACTCACTTTTTTTTTTTTCATACAAATAACTTCCCTCTCTACTCCTAAAGTGTCACAAGAGGCAGAGAGAGTGATGATATTCTGCTACTTCAAAAGAAAAAAGATAAATCCAGTCGCCATTTAAGAAAAAAAATCAATTTACTTAGATGCAAAACTGGTTTACATATAATATAATTACGCTTATTTATTTATTTTTCCCCTGTCGCAAACATTTTCTTGTTTTAAGCATTAACCTTTCAAAATGGTGTGATTATCTAATTCCGAATGTGTAATGGTGTCTTGTATATGTGTGTGTTTGATGGGGCAGGTCCTCTGTTTGGACTGACGGGCAGTGACCAGACCTTCAGTGTCAGCTCAATGACCTCTTTGCCCAGTGCGTACCCTCTCATGGCCCACCCAGCCTTTGGTTTGCTATCACCGGCCACGGCCCGCCCAGAGTTTGGAGGTCTAGGAGGACTGGGGGTCTCTGCTGCCCTCGCAGCTCACCCACAACTAGGAGCCTTCTCAGGTATGTGTGCGTATTATGTTGGTGGCCGTTTATTCATGACCGAAGGTCTGATGACACAAAGCCCTATGCAATTAATTGGCACAAAAGTTTAATATTCGGAAACTAATATAAAGTAATAGTAATATAATAGGATATAACAGTATAACAATAACGATAATAATAATTATTTTTGTTGTTGTTATTAATATTGATAATGTTACTGTTATTATTATTATTATTGATAACAATTATATATTTTTTACTTTTAATAGTAATAATAATAGTAACATTAATTAATAATAGTAGTAATGTAATAAAATATTCTTATAATAAAATGAATATTCTTATAAAAACCAATAATAATAATGTAATTTTAATATAATTTTAGTATAATAATCTAAATATTTAAATAATAATAATAATGATAATAATTAGTAATAAATATACAATATATTTTTTAATTATATTGGACATAATTAATCAATTGTTATTATTATCATTTAATATTTACTTCAGTCCTGTCTCATTTAGATTATCTACCCTAATGTTATAAGGTAATTTACTCTCTCTTTTCTCAGAATGGTGGAGAGCAGCAGAAGCACATGGACGGAGTCCTCCAGCTTTCTTCCCGCCTTTTTTGAGCCTGCCACCTATGTTCGCCCCACCCCTTCACAACCACGAGGCCAATCCGTATACATCCAAAACACCCAGCAAGAGCAGTCAGGCCTCCAAAGGTATTATTCTGTCTATATCTGCCTCCTGGGAATGTATGATATCCCTCGGAGGCAGACTTAAACATGAAACAATAAAGTAATAATTCTTAAACAAAAGTAATGCAGCAGTAATGTAGCCTTCAGGCTGGTGTACTCACAGTAATCATCGCCTTGAGCATTCGCCTGCAGTGTTGAATTCATCAGGCGCTTATCAGGAGATCTTCTGCCGTTTTAACCTATACTTTTGTCTCAGAAATCCATGCCAAAGGCTATTTGACATAGTATATATTTTGAGGGAAATTTAGATTTTTCTCTCTAACTTGTAGCAAAAAATCTAATTGCGTAGTTTAAAAGCATCTCACTGGTTCATGTAAACTCTCTGGAGCACAGGTGTGAATGGAGCTGTGAATGGTCGTTCACTGTCTCCATCTGCGGCTAAAGGAACTGTTTCGGCTTCTGCCTCCCCCTCCCCCGCGCTCCGGCCCCCTGAGCACAGCCGGACACTCAACGCCAAAGCCCGCGACCGCAAGGCCAGTCACCATAGCAACAGCACAGGGGAGCTTCAGGAGAAACCCTCACAGAAAACTAAAGAGAAGGTACGACGTCATTGCAACTCAGTGTGTGGTCCAAACACACAAACACTACATATACATGACCAATTATTTAATGGTTTGTTGCTGAATTAATTAAAACTGTTTTACAAGCTGAATCATTGATGTGTGTCGACCAATGCAGAAAGCCCGTAAGAAGCAGGTAGAGGGGTCTGCCGTAAGCGAGAGTGAATCTGGATCATCGCTGGATACTGACAGTGACGGAGTGAGCAGCAGTGATATTGATGATCTTGGAGAGGAAGAAGATGATGATGATGAAGACGAAGACGAGCAGAGTAAAGACAGCGAGGAGTCAGACTCGGAAAAGGAGCGGCAGAAAAAAAAGAAAATGAAAGTAAGATACTGCTCATATTAGCTTATTACTGTTTTCCAGGCAGGTTTGAATCCTAGCATTGCACCACTGAGCCTTTGAGTAAAGCACTTAACCTCAGATTGCTCCAGTGCACTGGAAGTCATATTATATAAATGTATCTGCTAAATGACATAAAGGTTGTTTACATATGTCTTCAGTGACAAACACAACCTGTTGAATCCTGAGGGTCAGTGAGAGTGGAAAATAGTCATATAAGAACACATTATGACTGGTTTTGGTGTAAAAACCTTAATCAACAAGTGGACTTCTCCCTGTCTTGTTTGCCCAGATTGTGACGCCAAACTCTGGGCTCAGTAAGAAGGAAAAGGCCAGGCTGCTGGAGGCCCAGGACTTCCATGTAGGCCTGCCGGGCAGTGCACCTTTAGAGCCCTCTCCTCCAGTGCACCTGCATCGCTCTCCACCTCCGCCAGCCCTGTCTCAGTCCCCTCTGCTGTCTCTAACGGGCAGCAGAGCCAGGGAAAGACCCCTCCACACCAGCGTCATCCAGTCCACTGGCCTGGCTGCTGCTGCTAAACCGTTAGCGCTTATCGCACAGTCACGTCGAGACGTTTCTCCTAAACATTCTCCACAGCATCGTAACTCCTCTCCAAAAAACCCCTCAGCCTCTACCAAGCCCCTCACTTCCTCACCTCAGCCCCTCCCACTCTCGTTATGCTCCTCCCCCAAACCACTATCAGTCCCCTCCCCTCCAAAACCCCTCCCCCTGTCCTCTTCCCCCAAACCGCCTCCACTCACCCCTTCCCTCAAGGCGCAATCTCAAGCTTCCTCCCGCAAGTCCCAATCTCCAGCACTGGATGCTCTGACCAGCAGGAAGATTCTGGAAAGTTCTCTGGCACAAGTCACTGCTGACTACAGGCTGAAACAGGTGAGTGTGCCACGGTCTAGCTGGAGAAATGTGAGAATATTCATCCTTCAAGTCCATACATTAATCTCACTTTTCCCTCAAGGCCAGCGTCCACATTTTCATTTTCCAGAAAAGCAAACCAGCTAAAGCAAATTCTCCACAGTTTCCGTCCGTATCTTTTAAGCCAATTTAGGATTATCGCTTTTAGGGTGCTCTTGGTATTCAGGACGTGTCTCTCCTTATTGACCAGCCTATTTGAAAAGGTCAGAGTAACGGAGAGGGAGAATGTGAGTGGGAGAGAGAATTATTTGTGTGTGTGTGTTTGTGTGTGTGTGTGTGTGAGAGAATGTGCTGAAGACAGAAACGCGGAGAGGACAGAAAGGACAGCTCCATTCTCTTATCAGTAGGACTGGCTTCCCTACTGTGTGGCTTTAGTTGGTAAATGAAAGTGACAATGTGCATCGCTTTATTAGAATTACTGAAGCAAAACCAACAGGCAATTAACTCCATAACTTCTTAAGGGGCCAGATTTCAGCAAATGAGTATAATAAATGTGCCTTTCCCTCACCTCTCCTTTTGTTGCCTTGAAATGACTGTTGAAGAGGTTAATATGTTTTTTTCTTCTTCTTGTAATTAACCAGAGTAATTTTATTATTAAGTTACGGTGTGGAACAGTTTCATAATATTTTGATTTTATTATGGTGCTTACTAAGGCAAGCAACAGTGTTACTCTTGCTTATACTTGGGGTTGCTGTGTATGCCGTATAAATGATTCCTGAAAACGTGGCTTGTTAAGGTGCTATTACTTTTTAATAAAAGTAAATAAAGGTCAATAAAATGATCCAGTTCATAAACCCAGTTCATATCTAGGGAATGGGGCCTGGTTGCACAAAACCTTAAAGTCGGCATTAAATGGAAATTCACAAAATCTATTTTCTTTTAGCATGTTGTTTTTTATCGTATTGTGAATGATTCATCCATGCATATGTTTATTTATTTATTTGTAATTTTGTGACCTCAAAATTTTCAAACAAAAACACGATCTTCCGATGAAACCACATAATCCCCACCCCTTTAAAGCTCATATTTATATCTGCCTCCATCCAATCAACAACCGATGGATAGAACGAAGTCCCCACCCTGCCTTTTTTTCCTTTTCAATACAGTCTGTTTCACTCAGATGTACGTCGCAATATGGAAGAAAAATCGGTCGTTACTTCTGGTACATTGTGACTTTAAGAAAACAATTAATACGACAGGGTTTTCTTAAAGGCCCACTGAAGTGCCTTGGGACGCGCAGCTTTGTATGATGCGTTGATGTAATTTCCACTGAAACAGGAAGCTGAGGTGGGACATATTGAATGACGCTGATGATATGTTGGATTTAATAGTAGAGGTGTGAACAAATTCTAGCCATTTAATTCTTAACCAACGTACAGTTGGAAAACGTAATAAAACTTGAGCGTTTGAGCAACCAAACACTCATCTCCAACCCTTATTGCTCTGTGACGTGTCAACGGATTGCTTTGGTGGTACGCTTTAGATTCTAGAGAGCATTTGATTGGACAGAAGATGTGATGAGAAGCTGAAGTCTGCGGTAATGTTATAAAAATATGTGATCAATTTTAGCGGAAGTGTGAGACTGTAAGATTTGAATGCTTATATCTCTTAAATGCTAATTTTGTCATTGTTTTGGAACACATCAGCTTATTCACAACCTTAAGGCTAACATATTCATACTAAAAGCTAAAAAACTTCAATTTTGATTTCAGGGGGCCTTTAAGAAGTTTATTGAAAGACTCCAGAACATCATAGAAACTCTAAAGACTCTTTGGCAACTCCCAAGCAACCTCATAGAAACACTCTCGCAAGTGCAGATTCTTATTATTTCAGAGCAAACATGTTCATGAGTCAGGAAACTATAATGGCGCTATAAAGATTTCAAACCATTGAGCTCAGCGGTTGAAGGCAGGCAGAGTTTGAGCATTCCTTCTCTCTTAATGAATGTTGTGGAGCTGATAGAGTCATGGCCGCGCTGTTGTTCTCTGTTTCAGTGAGTCAGAGCAGCATTATGCTCACTCACACTCTTCCTCTACCAGCACTTAAGCCACATGACAACCAGCACAATTACCACATCTCCTCTGCTGTTTTCCCCTTTCTCACTCTCACTCTCTTTGTTTATCAGTCAATTTGTTTTTTCCTCCTCTCATCTTTGCTATCAGTATACATATCTCCCTTTCTCTGAAGATGTGCTTTGTTCAAGGAAATTCAGTTTTGTTCCATTTTGTTTTGAAAACAGCATTGCCCAGCAGCAGAAATTGCTGTAATATTGATTTCGAGAAATAGATAAATAGATATGAATAATAGAAATGGATATAAACAAATTAAGTAAAAAAGTGAGTTTTACGCAAAAATATTGAATATTGAAAACAATAATTGAATTTATATATATGACTCAAGACCCATACACATTAGACCCATACACATTAAGAACAGTATCTATAGAGATAACTTCTGAATAACGATAACTATATTAGCCTATATTGGATTATATATCCAACGGATGATAATGGTTTTATATTATAAGCCCACGCTGCAGTTATTCCATCTCCCATTTTAAATTCTCAATCTCTATAAAGTTGGGTGGATTGGGATTGACTTGCAGTATTTTTATTGTTCATCACCTGGAAAACATTATTCTGAAAGTGATTCCAATGATATCGTTCCTCTGTATCATTATTGTTATAGCTGTGGTGTCGGTCTTTAATATTCTCATAGAATTAGAATGATTCTAATTATTTATACTTTATAGTTGTAGTTATTGTCCTTGGTGTGATATGTGTGTACACCTTCTGTACAGTTTTTTTAGAACATAAAACATAAAACTGAATGTGATATAGACTTACTTTTCTTACTTTCCATCATCGTTCTCTTTGTTTTTCCTTCTGCAGTCTTTCCTGTCCCAAGACCAGACGTTTCCTCTCCTGTTGAAGAAACAGCAGGACCCATATAAGATAAAAAAGAGGGCAGGGGTGCCCACATCCTCATCCTCATCTTCATCCTCCTCTGTGCTCCCTCTTAAACTCAACTCCGAAGCGTCAGGTAGGACCAAACCCCCCTCAGCGCAAGGCTTGTCATCCTCCAGTCTGCCTTTCTCTCATGGCCTGCTGGGTCTTGGCCAGCCCAACGGAGTCATCCAGAGCACCCAAGATGTGCCGTTGGCACTTACCACCAAACCCCGCTCAGACGTACCCGTCAACCTCAGCACAGGAGGTCGTAAGAGCCCCGCTTCTGCGTCTCCCACTCCTAACCGCACTCGTGAGCCACGGAAGAGCAAGACTCCCAAAGCATTAGAGGCCTGGAGGGGTCTATCCCAGAACCACCTGGTGCAGTCTTTGGTGGACCTGTTTCAACACAGCGGAGCCGAGCAGGAGCTGCCCAGCAGCAAAGACTCAGATGACTCTGCTGAAGACGAAGACGACGAGGATGATGATGTGGAGGATGAAGAGGATGATGATGAAGAGGACTCAGATGATAGTCTTTCAGGTGAGATGCCTAGAAGAGTGGTTTTGTGAGTTCATTAAAAGAAAGATTGAAATGGTATTGCAGTGCAAAACATACTCCAGCAAACTTTGTTGTACTTACAACTTTGAAAAATATTTTTTTATAGTGTATACCATTAACTATTTCCATGATACTTGATACTCTGTGGGTTTGGAGAGAGGAAATAATGAAAGAATGTTCATTTCTGCAAGACCTATTTCTTTAATTCAATGTGTTACTTTACTTTACCTAAGATCCTGATCCGATTAAATGTTCCTTACATTATTTCATGCTGAATATAATTGCATTTACTTTACTTTACTTTACCTTAAATCCCGATCCAATGAAATATTCCTTACATTATTTCATGCATTATTTCATGCTGAATATAATTAAAGTATAATTGTAAAAGTAAAGTATAATTGCATACTTTACCTAAAATCCTGATTCAATGAAATATTCCTTACATTATTTTATGCTAAATAAATATAATTGCATTTTTACTGGGTAATGCATCAGATTATGAAAGTGAAATACATTGTTATTGTGATTTCTATTTCAAGTTGCCTTTAATTTGGCTCTTTGGTGCGACCAGAGACACAAGACGTAATAATGATCAATGCCATAAACGCTGTCTCATGTCCTCTCCTCTCACCTTCTATTTCTCAGAGTCGGACAGTAATTCAGATAGTGAGTTGAACGGTTCAGAGGGTGGTAAAAAGAAGCGCAAGGATGGAGTCATGGAGATGGACACAGATGGAGAGAAGACTCCTCAGAAACTCAGCAAGGGCTTTTCCCATCTTAACTCCTCCACCAATCACAGCCTGTCTGACTGTCTGCCACTAAACCTCCAAGTCATTAAGCCCTCCAGTGTGGCCACGCCCACCATTGTGAGCAGCTCCGGTGCCTTGACCTATCACAGCTCTCCCTCCTCATCGTACTCTGTTGGCACCTCTCCAGGTAACCACAGGCAACGTTATTACTATAAATAAACCAAAACTATATATGCATGACACCTTCCTTCAGAGCTCTGTCCGTATCAAAAGTGTGCACGGAGTTGAATATGTGTTGTGTGTTTGCGCATGCCCTTTTGTTTGTGTATTTGTCTGTGTATGGGCTGTCACACTCAGATGACGGAGTGTCTATTTTTAGAAAGATAAATGACGGCGTCTGGCATCACTGGGCTCCCTTTGCTCCCGTCTATTTGGGTGTGTGTCCTTGGACCTAGCCATTGTATCTGGCCTGTATTCCAGGAAAAACAAAAAAAACTAAGATAATTAATTTGAAACTGTTTCCATTAATTGTTTTCCTCTTGTGTTTGGTTCATACAGGGTCAGGTTTAGGGTTAGGTAAATGTAGCTGCAGTGTCTGGGTTAACCCCGGTACTCGTGTTTGCTTTAACCTGTTAGCTGAGGCACATCAACCAACTCTGTTTGGCTGGCTTAATCTGCTTTTTCCTTCTGAAGCTAACAGAGACATTTGTTAAACAAAACACTCTCAAATCCAGCAAACATGGCACAGAAGTGCATCTGCTCTTGGATGGCGTTCAGCATCCCTCACCGCGATGGAATGAAACACTTATTCTAATGAAGCAGAATTGTGTCCATTGAAAAGTGCGAGGAATCTGTAATAAGCTGAGAAGAGTTACTGTGATTTGTTTTTGGATTATTATTTGAGCTGCTGAGAGATTCACTTATCGCCCGTTATGTCTGCAGACTTCCCTTCTCTGAAAGAGAGATTTGAGCGATATGATTTTGCTAGTTTCTTCCTGTGGTTTTTGTTAGTGTCACTATTGCTATTAATCATATTTTGAACATCTCCCTATTCCTAAGCATTGTACGTGAGTGTGTAGCTCGTCTTGCATCATTTGTGCTTCGGAAATAAATCATACCCTTAAATCATGCTGCTTGTTTAGGAGAGCTATTACTTTTACTATTATGCGATCAGGTGTTTCCTGCCTAAAATAAATTAGGCTAAAGTACTCCATCAATTTAGCACACAGGAGGTCATGTTTAAGTCATATCTATGGACCAAAATATACCATACCTGAGACTTAGATTGGGTTCTTTTGACTTTGAAGAAACTATCAAAAACATCATACAAATTGACTTCTAAAAACACTGACACTAAAAACTAGGTATGCATAATAAATAGGTACCATATCAAATATTGGCCAATTTTTTTAATTATTGGTATTTATTGATTTTGTATACAGTACCATTTAAAAGATTGCGGTTGGTGAGATTTTTCTGCTCACCAAGGCTACATTTATTTTATTCAAAATACAGTAAAAAATGGCAATATTTTGAGATATTATTACAAATTTAAAAAATGTTTTTATATTTTAATGTGTTTTACAATGTAATTTTATTCCTGTAATGGCAAAGCTGGATTATCAGCATCATCACTCCAGTCTTCAGTGTCACATGATGCTTCCGAAATCATTCTGATATGCTGATTTGGTGCTCAAGAAACATTTATTTTTATTAATAATGATGTAAACAGTTGTGTTGCTTAATATTTTTATGGAAACGGGGATATTTTTTTTCAGAATTAATTGATTAGTTCAAAAGAACAGCATTTACTTGAAATCTTGTCTAGCATTATTAATGTGTCCACTGTCACTTTTGATCAACATAATGCATCCTTTCTGAATGAAGTATTACTTTTTTGAAAGAAAACTAAAACTGACCCAAACTTTTGCATGTTAGTGTATATAATATCAGACAATATTGTATATTTTATTGTTCATGCTCATTGTCCTATTTTTACTTTTGATTTTTTTTCAACTAAAAAACACCAATAATTTGTTATAATATTTGTTACACAAGTGTTACATGTAATCTTTAGCAAATCTCAAAATGAATATCCATTTTTCATGCTGTATATTACAATGTTATGATGCCTAGATTTACATGATCTTAGTTTGTGTTTTATTTTTATTCATTTAAACTAACTTGTATATCATTATAATAGTGGGGTTTTTTTTTTTTTTTGGGGGGTTTATCTGCCAAGACATGAAAATAATTAGCCTTATCGCTATTGGCCAGAATTTTAATATTTGTAATATTTGTAACCCCTAGTAAAAACCATCCAGGACGCCTTAGCAATCGCATTGCAATCCCCTGATCTTGTGGAGGCAGGTTTTATGCATGCAGGCACCATCATAAGCAGAACAAATAAAAATCGAGGTTTTATTTGATGTTGTTTGCTCATTATGTGAATTGTAATTTGTAAGAGATGATGAAACGGTTTACTTAAAATGTGTATGTGTGTGTGTGTGTGTCTGTCTGGCTGTTGTCTTGTCTCAGGCTCTGCGAAGAGAAAGCGAGTGATGAATGAAGATGATTTACGGATTCCGCTGGAAATGGGGTACGTTTAAATATGACACGCTGGTGGCAGCATGACTCAACACCTGTTAACTGCAGATCTGCATTCTGTGCTTCTAAAACAACAGAGCACAGTCTCATATAAACATCACATTAAAACACATTGCAGATAAGTAAATATTCTCCTCAAATCAGAATTATTTTCTCTATTATTACAAACCCATTCAAACAAGCACTGTGGCGGCACCATTGCACAATTATGGTGTAATACCATGGTTCTTTGAATGACTATCATATTTGCATTCATATGTATTATTTACATGATGTCATGGTATAATCAAGGTACATGTGAATGCCACAGAAACAAGTTATATGAAATAAATTCTAGTATAAGAAAAAGTATTAAGTTGTTTTTACTAGGTGTCGTTTAGCATTCAAGATTTAAACGATTGAAAGGTGAAGAACCACCATCATGCCTTCCTTTGACTGTTAAGAGTTAACAACATATTTTCTGGACTGCACAGTTTTTTATGTAAATGGATGTTTTTACTCCGCGATATGTTTAACCGATCTATTTTTGAAAAGGTATGACCTGAATGTATTTTAGAATTTTTGTCTTGTATAAATCTTAAATGTCTTATAAAGTTTTTTGTTAATTGCATGATTTTTGTTATTCGCTTTGTTCTTGCCATGAAGATAATCTTGCTGCTGATCTGCCGTAAAAAAAAAAAAAAAAAAAAATATATATATATATAATACAATAAAAAACATGTCCAAAAATCCATGGTATTATAAAATTACAATACAAAATAAAATAGCATAAAAATAAGCCTTTAGTTTTTTTGTTTTTTTTTGCACAATGATAAACACAAGTGTTTTTCTTCAACGTGTATGACATTGTTTTAGCTGGCAAA
The DNA here is from genome assembly GCF_965113295.1 of Leuciscus leuciscus. Classification (NCBI taxonomy): domain Eukaryota; kingdom Metazoa; phylum Chordata; class Actinopteri; order Cypriniformes; family Leuciscidae; genus Leuciscus; species Leuciscus leuciscus. The sequence continues at coordinate 31,211,660 of NC_138738.1, read as the reverse complement.
GAGAGACCAGGATGAAAACAGTGGCCGGTCGGCTGCAGGGAGATGTTGCGTATTACTCCCCGTGCGGCAAGCGACTGCGACAGTACCCGGATGTCGTAAAGGTAACCAGTCTTCCCTGCTGCCTCTCGCTTAGACCCCCCAAATGCTCAGGTAGCCTCACTCCCCTCCCGTTAAACCCCTTTCCTCTCCCAGTGCACCATTAGCAATTATTGTAAGATCCAGCAGTTTACTTGAATGATCTGGTCACTTTAGCTAGCTATGCACTGTTATGGCAAGTGTGCTAGGCTGCTTTGAGTTTGGTACCATTATAGTGCTAATGGCTCTCTGGATGTCCTGTCTGACAAAATCACTATTATTCTCTCTTCTGTAGTATCTGTCCAGATACGGAATAACTGACATCACGCGTGATAATTTTAGCTTCAGTGCAAAAATAAGGGTTGGTGACTTCTATGAAGCCAGAGAAGGACCCCAGGTGAATGCCTTTCATCTCCTCTTTTTCTTCTTTTTTTTTTTTTGTTCTCTGTGTTCTTTTTTTCTCTCTGTCTCTCTCGCTCGTATTCTTTCGCTCTCCCTGTATCTCTCTTTCATCTTGAACAGGGCAGGGAATTTGATTGAACCCCGATAGCCTGAATTTCCCCTTTTAAACTGTAGGGAGTCTGTGCAATAATCAGCGCTCGTTGTTTCCACAGGGTGTTACTTCATGTTTTGTCTGTCATGTGTGTTGAAAGAGATTCTTAAGATTAAAGATACAGAGGAGCTAAAGTTTTTAAAGTTTATTGATTAAAATTTAAATCAAAAATTGACTCTCTTGACTCTTTTTCATGCTTTTAATTCATTTGCTAAAATTGGATCTGCAATGACAATAACCTTTCAGAATATTACCAATTAATTATTGTAGTGTTTAGTGATATTAGGGTTACGTGATCATTAGCGATGTGACACTAAATTAGGAAAGTTTCTGTGTTTTTACCGTCGTCTTCATTAGTCTGACCCTCCTCTGTCCCCTGCTTCCCCGCAGGGTTTGCAGTGGGCTCTTCTGAAAGAGGAAGAGGTCATACCTCATATCTTGGCCATGGAGGGCCGGCGAGGTCGTCCGCCCAGCACTGAGCGGCAGCCGAGGGGCGGCAGTGAGGGTTCGGGCAGCCGACGTCGAAAGGGCCGCCCTCCGAATCTAGGAGAGAGCGAATTCCCAAGCCCCTCTGAGGCCAAGCTATTGCGCAAGCTTGAGGCTCAGGGTAAAGTGCTACTGTTTGACTTATCTCATTCATAGACAATAATGCATGTATTCATATTGATGTAAGGGATTTGTCTGTTTTCATCATAGAAATCGCCCGGCAGGCGGCTCAGATGAAGCTCATGAGGAAACTAGAGAAACAGGCACTCGCACGGGCGGCCAAGGAGGCCCGTAAACAGCAAGGTAATCCGCGCTTATGAATACCACTCTATTGCTCACAAAGATGTTCATACATCTCGCTGAAACCTCATTCTATATCTCTCGTTCAGCCATCATGGCTGCAGAGGAGAGGAGGAAGCAAAAGGAACAGTTGAAGATTCTCAAACAGCAGGTGAGTCTGAGAAGGAAACCTTAGGTTTTCGGTCAGTCTTAGGGTCATGTCACATGAGATTATAAGCGTTCATTTCAAACGAAAACTGATGGTGCTTCTACGACTGCAGCTTGGCTGCCATTCGACTTTTTTAAATGCACAGCAGCACTTTCAATTAACAGACTTCCTCCTCCTCTCCTACCAGGAAAAGATAAAGCGTATTCAGCAAATCCGTATGGAGAAGGAACTCCGCGCACAGCAGATTCTCGAGGTATGAAGTGACTGCGGGAAAAAATAATAAATGAAAAGAGTTGAAATAGGCTTAACATTCTTAAAATACACACCACCTCCTTCAGTTCCTGTTTAACATGGAACCCGGACCACAGAAGAATCACTCACCAGCATTTTGGGGCTGTGAATTCTGCATAATTTTCTTCAGGACTAATGCTAAATTGGTTTTGGTGGACAGTTTTTGAATATTAAATTTGCTGCCTCCTGTGTTTCAAACCAGAGGTAAATTAGACATACATTTTTTTTTTTTTCATCAGACAATGGCAGTTCTTGCATAAGTAGCAGGAGGAAGACACTGTTTACTTTACTCACCCAATTATAGAGGCTTCAAAAGTGTTTTAGCTGGGCAAAATCAAATTGGAGCTGACACGCTTGGCAAGCCATTCTGAACAGGATTTCTTGCTGTTTGTAATTACGCATTTAAATTTTCAGCTAATTCGCCTTTGCTTTCTTTTTATATTGCCGTTGTCAGAGCCCGAGGAATATTGAATAGTTTTGAAGATCTGAGGGTTGATTCTGACACAGACTTAAGGAGAAAACATTCTCAATCACTGACGCAGTGATCTGTAGCTAGAGCTAGCGCAACAATGGCAAGACTTGAGACTGAAGGGCTTTCCTGAGTGTGTGTGTGTGTGTGTGTGTGTGTGTGTGTGTGTGTGAATGTTTTGGATGCGAGCTCTCACTTTTCCTCTCCCAGACTCATCAATCAAAGTGTTAGTATAAGTTATAAATAAAACAGATGTTGGTTTAGCATGTTTAATTTAGGTTTATACTCAGCACGGCAGCACTGGTCTGACCCAGACCTGTTTTGCATTGGCAGGCAAAGCGTAAAAAGAGAGAGGAGGCTGCCAATGCCAAAATGTTGGAGGCGGAAAAGCGAATAAAGGTCAGTTTGTGAGTGAGAAGAGATGCTACACACCTACTCTGCACACCATGAATCATCGCCGTGGAAATCCCCCCCCCCCCCCCAACCCACCCCAGAAAACTTCCGTCGTTCGCACCTACCATTAACATTCCTCGGCCACAACAAAGAAGCAGAGCCTCTGTTTGACTAATGTCTGCTGGCCTGTTGGGGAAAATTAGCTTGACATCTGGGTTTTTGCTGTTGTTGTTTAAAATGAAAAATGCACAGTGCATCTTTTTATGTCTTGTGCACATGGGGCCTTCACTGGAATACACAACCTGCTCGAAATAGCCTCCCTTATTTAAATCAAGTTTTGTGTTGAGTTTTATTACTTTTTGTCCATGTCTGTTAAATTTGCAGCCACACATACAATTATGTACACCATATAACACTTTGATCATACTGTAGATTTTAAATATCACAATAACAGTATGTCACAATATTGTTATTTCCCATATTGTATTTTTCTAAAAATGGTTTATATACACTACCGTTTTTTAAAGGAATTACTTTTATCCAGCAATTACACATTCAATTCATTAATCATTAAATCATTCATTAAATTAAATCAAAAGTGAAAGTATAGACTTTTACATTGTTACAAAAAAAATATTTTTCAAATAAATGCTGTTCTTTTGAACTTTCTGTTTATCAAAGGATCCTGAAAAAAGACAGCAGTTTTCACACAAATATTAAGCAGCACTGTTTTCAGCATTAATAATAATAATAAGAAATGTTCCTGAGCTCCAAATCAGCATATTAGAATGATTTCTGAAGGATCATGCGACACTGAAGACTGGAGTGATGATGCTGAAAATTCAGCTTTGCCATCACAAGAATAAATTACAATTTAAAAAATGTATTGAACTAGAAAACAATGTAGTAATGTTTTACAATGTTACTGTTTTTACTTTTTAATCAAATAGAAGCTGCCTTGGTAAGCATACGTTTTTCTAAAACATTACAAAGTCTTACCAACCTCGAACTTTTGAACGGTAGTGTATTAAATCAGTTTTTTTATGCAATTTTAATGCAATATGTTTACGATAATATATTAACAATTTTCTATAGTAAAATGACAATATAAAAGGTAATTATTTAATATTGTTGTCTTTACAACATCACACACATTCTTCTCACACAGTATAAATTTGTTTTTAATCACATTTATGCATAAAATTAGCTAGCTGCCTTTACATTTTGGAAAGGAGTCCCTCGCAAGTGGACCATCATATTTGGGGATCCGTAGCATCAAAATGTTTGAAACAAAATCTGCCTATTGCAGCCTATCTACCCAACCTGCTTCACTAGCCAACAGAGCAAAGCAAATGGCATTAATCAAACAATTTCCTGTAGTATTTAAATCCAAAAAGATTGATATTTTCTTAAGCTCTTGCATTCATAGGCCTCACAGTTAGGACTGAAGGCCGAGACAAGACTCTGATTGGTGGTTTCTTTTTAGACGGTGTCATAATGAGTGTTTTGGTGCAGCGTTGAATCGTTTTTATGTTCTGTGTTTGTAGGAGAAGGAGATGAGACGCCAACAGGCTGTTATTCTCAAGCACCAGGTCAGTCACCACTCTTATAAATAATAGGTCTCATAATGGCCATTTATATAGTAGTACTGATTTTTGCTATAAAATGCAGGAGAAAGGGAAGGAAAGAGCAATATTTTATTGTAGAGTTCACAGTCACCATCTGAAATGCAGTGCATTATGGGTTTAAAAGTGTCCTAAAATAGATTTGTTCAGCCTATGCCCAATGTTAGAAGTGGCGAGTCTCATGTGGTTCTGTCTTTAACTTTCTGCTGTTTCTCTTGGTTAATTTCCATGCTTTTTTGGGAGTGGGGTCTGTCTCTTTGGGGTTACAGGCTAAAGTTTTGAGTTTGTTTGTTTTTTTTTCCTTTTCTTTTTAAATGACGCTGTGATTTTTTTTCTGTCTCATAATACTCTGCCAACTCTCTCTCTCAGGAGATGGAGAGGCATAGACTAGATATGGTATGGGTATGTTTCATCTTCTGTACATCTAACACTCGCATCGTGAATCCTGGTTGTGATATGATGTCATAGCAGCACATGTTTAAATGTAGCACTGGCTGCTGTCAAAACTACATTTCCTTCTGCATGGCTTTTCAAGCAAAAAAAAAAAAAAAAGAAAACAAAAGAAAAAACTGCATCGCCTACATCTGCTATGTGTGTCAATGAGAGAAAACGGCTTTGATGCAGCAGGCCTGTGCCTTGTATGTGTGTGTTTGTGTGTGTGTGTGTGTAAGTGTATGTGTGTGTGCGTGTGTGTGTCTATGGAGCCTGTTGAGTATATACTCTCATTGGTGGAAAGTGCCACACACCCTCATTCCACGTGTAAAGTCATCCCAATATTGTATATTATCATTACCGCTGTGAAAATGTGAGTGTTGGTGTGTGTGTGTGTGTGTGTGTGTGTGTGTGTGTGCGTGTATGTATGTTGTTGTGGCAGACTATTTGTCACAATGTTGCATTTGCACTGTGCTGATTGTCCTGCCTGTGAGATCATCAGTACAGGTCATAGTGCCTGACCAATGAGAGAATTTGAGGAAACTCACACTTCCCTCTGTTGTACATTCCATGCCATCTGTGGGTCAGAAATGAAAATATCACTCTAATTGGCTTTATCCTTAAAGTCAACATGAAACGCCATCCGCATCCCATTTTATTTCCTTAATGTGATGTTTTCCAAGCGAAATAAGATATTTAACAAATTATGTGGCTATTCCATACTATAATGTTGCCAAACCAGAATGTGATTTTTCTAAAACAATGAATAAATAATTATTTGGCTATTGGTTAATGGTGCACTCTTTAATTAAAAAAATGCAAAAATTGAATAGTACTTTACATTAGTAGATTTAAAAATCATATAGACTCATATAATATAAAACCTCTAATCATATCAATAGCCCAATAAAAGTTGTAATTTACATGGAGCAGATCTCTTCATGGGGACAACTTGGATGATGCTACATCCATACCACTTAATGTCAGCATGAATCCAAGGCATCAGTGGCACAACCTAAACAACAAATTACTGAGTGCAAATTAACATCGACTGCATTTAACTCCACTTTTACACACACACACTCGCAAACTACCCTAAGCACTTGCCCCTGGGGGAATCTCTGCTGCTACTTTGAAGTGCGTTCAACTTCGTCAAGTGGATGAGGGAAGTTTACTTGGACAGACCCTCGATTTTAATCAGAGCCATAGACCACAATTCAACACAATTGTGACATCACAACATCAACTCGCAGTGCTCACACTTAATTTACCCACAAGTGATCAAGGGCCTTGGGTGTTCCACTGGTTGTAGGCACTCGTGCAACATAAACAATGACGTACATCCAATTGAACGAGACGGAGGGAAGTTAGTGAGGGAAGGGCGTAAAAAAGTGGACTTAAATGCAGCCATTACAACTGTAAATTAGTTATTTGCAAATTTTACATTTGAAGAAAGAGACCAGAAACGTGTACTAAGAAAGTAAATAGGGGCGATTTTGATTTCATGTTGACTGTAAATCCATAATAACAGTGACAGAGCAATGTGCTTCACTGTAAGAACTGAGGGAAATCTGCTTTATTTTCCCTTGTTAGCTTGTAACAGTAGCTACGCTAATCTAACTCAAGATGCACCGACAGCTTTCCTCCTCTGACCTGCCCATTACATCTGTGGCTTTTCTTTTCGCTCTTTTGTTTCCGTCCGATCAGCTGTAACACATGTTTTTGTGGCTGCCTCATCCTGGCCATGGCAATGTGTCCGTTCTTCACCTACTTTTTCTCTCTCTCTTTCTGTGCAACATGCTAAACCACGCTGATCAGTTTTATCGTCTGTCTCTTGCTTTTATATTTCATTTGTTTTCTCTGTGTGGATCTGTATGCTCTGCTTTCCTCCACTGAACGATGGAATCATTCTGTCTTTTCAGGAGAGGGAGAGGAGGAGACAGCACGTTATGCTAATGAAAGCTGTGGAGGCTCGGAAAAAAGCTGAGGTGTGCAAAACAAAATAAATAAATAAAGGAACACTGTCCTTCACCACTCCACTCTCCTCTCTGCACCTCAAGGCTTTCTCACATGTCACGTCTACCTGCTCTGCTTACGCTCCCTGAATGTGTTTGCCAAATAATTTTGATGTAGTTTGATAAAGTACCCTAAACATTCCTCATACTCCAAAACAAAGTTTTCTTGTAGAACATAAAACCCTAATGTCAAACACGGCTGATTTGGCATCCAACCGGTTAGTAAAGCCTCTCTTCCACCCCTTAGGAGCGTGAACGCCTCAGGCAAGAGAAACGTGATGAGAAACGTCTCAACAAGGAGCGGAAAATGGAGCTCCGGAGGCTGGAGTTGGAGTTGATCCGTGAGATGAAGAAACCCAATGAAGACATGTGTTTGACAGATCACAAGGTAATGGAATATATGGCCAAACCAGAAAAAGTTTAATTTCATTTATAAAACCAGTTTTTAGAATGCTTGTTTTTGTAAGATAATGCACTTGTTTCATTCATCGATAAATGAGCCATTAACAGAAAAACTCATCCAATCAGAAATCTCTGAGGTATGATGTCATACACCGAATCTTACCAAAATTCTTTACAGTGAATTCACCTGAGACAGAATACTGCCACCTAGTGGTGATGGAGACAAGATTTTGCTGAAAGTTTGCACCTTTGTATCTTGGATCAAACTTTTTGATGCTAATGGCCCCAAATTTTGATGATCTCCTTGTGAAGGACCCCTTACATAAAATATAATGGCAGCTGCCTAATTTCTTATAAATAAAAAAATTTAAACATACTGTAAAGACAACGTTGTTTCCAAAATTAAGAAAGTGACTTTTATTGTCACTATATTAAGGACAAAACGAATTATTGTATTATTATCTAGAACTGAGTTTCCAAAACAGGGGTTCATGAGGGAAATGCAAGGGAATGCAATGCGAATGCACACATTCGTGTGTTGATGAAAAGCTAATAATTAATTATATTGAATGTAAAAGTAAAATAAATAAATGGGGCTGCACAATAATCAGGACATAGCTTGGTGTGATTATCAAATCAAAAGCTGCAATAACTGTATATTATGCATGTTTTAGAGTGAAGCATGTGGCACATTTGTAGAATTGTAATTTACAGCAGTAATATATTTTTGTCTTCATTTTTAGAATTAGAGTTAAAACATACTACTACTGCTACTAATTATAATTATAATCGACATCAGAGAACTGTGAGCATGCTAATGTGTCATTAAATTATTGAAATATTAACTTAAAGTCTCAGGGGTACTTCAAGTAATCACAAAAAAATCTGTTTGACTCACAAAAAAGTTTTTTTTGTAGTAGTTTGTCAGTATAATTTTTTAGAGTCGTGTTGGATGTATAAGCAAAACAACTTCATGACATTAAATTGTTTATTATTATTATTATTGATTTTTATCAGTTATATTTTTATTGACACAAGGTAGAAAAATACTGCTTTAGATGATACAGGCGGTAAAAACAAACAGTTTTTCTCACTTTTTCTGTTTTTCTCTCCCTCTACAGCCCCTTCCAGAGATTCCTCGTATCCATGGTCTGGTTCTGCCGGGGAGTGTGTTTGCGGAGTGCCTGATGGTGGTGCAGTTCCTGCGGAGCTTCGGGAAGGTGCTGGGCATGGATCCCTCTGAGTTGCCCACTCTCGGAATACTGCAGGAGGGACTGCTCAACCTGGGCAACAGCATGGGGCAAGTGCAGGACCTGCTGGTCCGACTACTCTCATCTGCTGTGTCTGACCCAGGATTACCTCAAGGACACAGGGTGAGGGGGAAATCTATCTATCTATCTATCTATCTATCTATCTATCTATCTATCTATCTATCTTGATTTTAATTAAGATGCTTTAGTAAAAAATGGCAGCAGAATTTGAACTATCCCCTTTTCTCCACCAGGCTAAGTCTATCTTGGGTGACCACCTGACCAATGTGGGTCTGAATCGGGACAATGTGTCTGAGGTTTTGCAGCTATACATGGAGGCTCACTGCTCTCAGACGGAGCTAGCTGATCTTGCTCTGAGTTTAAGGACCAAAGCCTTTCAGGCCCATACGCCAGCTCAGAAAGCCTCTGTCCTGTCCTTCCTGGTAAATGAGCTGGCATGCAGTAAAAGCATTGTCAGGTAAGATCCAGTAGATTCCAGTTATGTTTCCAGAGTTCTGCTGATGATGATTCATGACTTGATTGATGTTTACATTGGTACATAATGCAGCTGTTACACAACACGCCAGTTTTTTAGTCATCACATTATGTCCAATGCAATACAACACAATTTTCCAGTTGTGATACAGTAATAATTCATAAAGAACAGTCAACTGCTTTTAAAGGGTAATTTGTTGTTATATGCATAGATTATTAATTGAATAGCATGTACATGTTATCAAAACATTTAAAAATTGGGCAAGAAAATATTTAGTTTTCTTTAAACAAATGGCATCTGTCTTTTTTTTGAGAAACATACAGTATCACATACCTTTCAACTTCAATTTAAAATCAACTTATTACACTTATGTAAGACATTTTCAAATTCAAATGATTCCTGTTTGGAGTATATGATATGTGTAAAAGTGATATGTGCTTATTCTGTGAGGCCTGTCTGGGCACTATAAAATATTCATCTTGGAATAATAGTGCATAAAGAGGCAGTGGAGAGGTCACATAGTGTGATGGTCACAGAGCTTTGAATACTTAATATATATGAACACTGGAACCTCAACAGCTTGAGTTTGTCATGTGACATTATCACACATGTACTGTATGACATGTATCTACCAGGGTTATTATCTTTAAAACTATTAAAATATATATTTTTGTTAATTATTACAAAATAAAATATAAGTATTAGATTAAAATACAAAAAAACTATAATATATATAACTTATACTAAAATAACACTTGTATCTACAGCAGTACGAAACTGTTTGTGTGTTTTTGCAGTGAGATCGACAAAAGCCTGGAGCACATGAATGTGCTGAGGAAGGACGAGTGTATCGTGGAGGGCAGACTGAAGAAGTGAGTATCTTATCTTATTTTGCACTTGATTTATACTAATTTAATGGCTGTGTTTCAAAACTTACCTACCTAGACAGCATTTTTAGCCATAATAGATGTTCAAACATTTGAATCGAGGCATCTTACCATGCATTAAACACAACCAACGTTTCTCTTTACCGACTGCGAAAGATGTGTGCTGAATGTACATAATTAATTATCATAATGTACATCACTAACCAATCAGTATTTCTGCATGTATTCATGCAGAATGAAAACAATCTACGCAAAACGGACAGGGAAACGTGAAGCAATCGCTGGAGGGGAGGAGCCTCAGGCTGCGGGCTGCTCTGCCATTGGTCACAAGCGCAAGAGGAAGGCTGGGGATAGTGATGACGAAGACGATGAAGATGAGGACAGTGATGACGCAGGGGATGAGGATGACGATGAAGAGGAGGAAGAGGCTAAAAAGGGAAAAAAGGTGGAGACGTGTGATGAGGTAAAAAGCGTTAATTTCGGGTGCATTTTCATACATGGATTCTACCTTTATCATATATCTTTTTATTGACTGAGCCTGTATATGTGTGTGTGTTTGTGTCAGGATGAGGGAGACCCATCAACAAGTGTTGAAGAGCTAGAGAAACAGATCGAGAAATTATCAAAGGTAAATTCAAACATAATTTAGGGCTGCATGATTTGGGGAAAACAATTATAAATTCTCTTATAAAATTTGCAATTTCAATCTAAAATGTGATTTTGTTTAAAATTGTGCTTGTTTGTAGGACTGCAGTTAGCCCCAAATTTTGTGATTTTATATCAATATGACCATAAGGAATAAAATAATAATGATAATGACGATGATGATTGTAATAATTTATTATTATTTTATTATAAAGATATTTTATACTAAACAAGATAGTAAATATTATTATAAAATATTTTTTACAATTATTATACAAATATTTAATATTAAACAAAATTGTTATAGTAATGTTTTTACTATTTCCCTTTTTTTTTTTTTTTTTTTTTTAGTATTTAAGAAAAATAATTATTCATTTAATTTGTTTGGAAAACCACAGGGAGCCCTTAAAGGGATAGTTCAACCAAAAATGCTAAATTCTGTCGTTTCAAACACATAAGATTTCCGTTCGTCTTCGGAACAGAAATGAAGATCGTGTCTCTTCAGAAAGTTTGGACTAATGGATGTTTGGTGCATGTTACGTCCCAAATGCATGTTATAACTTATAAGCGACCTAAATTCAGAGCAGATGCAGAGATGAGTCTGTGTAGAGGACCGTTCACTGCAAACCGAGCCACTCTGAGACACTGAAAACACCAGATGATGAGCTGCTCTCGTGTAAATGAACACAATGCTGCGCTTCACTATGAAACACCCAGTGCATGTATTTATTTAATTGAATTGCAGCTTTTACGATTTGACAATTGCACTAAGCAATAGTGCAATTTTGGTTTTATTTCGATGAATCATGCAGCACTATCATAATTACATATAAAATCTCCACCACACACACTCATATGTGTATTCCTGTACGAGTACAGCAGCAAAACCTGATCCGTCGGAAGCTGTTTGAGTCGTCTCATGCCCTGCGGTCCATGTCATACGGCCAGGACCGGTACCGCCGCAGATACTGGGTCCTCCCGCAGTGTGGAGGGGTTTACATAGAGGGGTTAGAGAGTGGAGAAGGTGAGTCTTATCTATCCATCCATCCATAAATGCATTTACGAACAGCCACACCATTCATTTTACACTAAATATGATCTTCCTTCTTTCTCTCATGTAGGTCTCGAGGAGTTGGAGAAAGAGCGCGAGAGGTTGAGGAACTTTCCAGTTGTGCAGGTCAAAGAGGAGCCCAAGGAGGAAGCTCTGCAGCTTCATCAGCACGAGGAGATACAGGGGGCTGTGAAGGAGGAGGTGAAACAGGAGGAAGAGAAGCTCATCGATCCTGATCTGGAGGCAAATAAAGAGGTGCGCTCCTCCCCACTAAAAGAACTGCAGGAAACAGGGGTTGTGACCACGCCCCCTGAACCGCCAGAGCTCCGCCCCTCACAGAGCCCTCAATGTCAGGAACTGCCTTGCACACCTGCCGGGGCCAAGGGGCTCAGCCACGCCCACAACGGCTGCCCGGCAACAATCGCCATGGAAACAACATTAGCATCATCTCCAGCTCACTCTCCAACTACCTCTAAGCTGACAGAGGCCAGCAGCCCGAGCGCAGACCACGCAATCCCTCCTCCTCTGCAGCTGGGCATCCCCGCGCACATCCTACAGCCGCAGCTGACGCAGACTCAGCTCCTGGCCAACGACCAGCTGCTCAAGGTCCTGAGCGAGCGCGGCGGCCACTGGTTCAGCCTGCTGCCTCGCTCACCCTGCGACGACACTTCCCTCACCCAGCCGCAGTCCTCACACAACAGCAACACCCCCAAAACTCCACCTCCACCGTCTACCTCCTCCCCGCACCATCACCTGCTTCCTCTTTCTGCATCTGCAAGCACTCTGAACCCCTCAGCTGCTGGGATCAGCAACCTCAGTTTGCAGGTAATTACCCGTCCTATTTGAAATGTATTTCATATTGACAGTGTCCAACATGATTAAGCTACAAGCAATGAATCTCTTTCATGTTAATCTGAGTTTATGTCCTGACCAGCTGCAACCCTGTCAATTAACGTGAGACAAGACGTTTTATTGGTTCCTTGATTTCTGTTTCTTTCGTGTCACGCTGGGTTGCTATGCCCACAGTGAAATCTCATTGGTTTGTTCTGATTGATTGTGATTGTCTTTAGTGTTCCACCGAAATAAAAATCCTTGGCCGAAACCAAAAAGTCTGAAAGCCAAAATCCAATTGATTTAAAATCAATATCAATTATATTGATGTAATATTATAAAATAGCTGATTACACTATTTTCCTTCAATTGCTGTGACTTTTATATTACATATTCAGGGGCTTGACATTAACTTTTTTGCTCACCAGCCACTGTGACTAGTGGTTTTACAAAGTTACTAGCCGCTCAGCATTTTCACTGTCAACAATTTTGACATCGATACCATGGGGGAAAACTGCCATATAGATATTTTTTAATATCATCTCATAATTTGGCAGCAGGTATATTAGGTTGCTGTCACTTTAAGACCTGACACGCATCCATTATACTGTTACACATGCGGTTTCTTGTTTATGTGAATACTCGCTAAGACCAGCATTTTGACCTTATTTTGTTTGTATTTGACTGTTTAATCTCAATAAGCAGCGAAAAATAACTCAATTTAGTACTGAGAGGCGGCTTTATGTGTGCACACTTTGGGTATGAGCACAAAATCTGCAGGAATGAGTAAAAATATGTGTAATTCCACGGTGAAATTCAAACCCTGTAACATTAACAATATTCATCCAGAGCAAATGAAATGAGTGAGGGGAGGCGGGTTTGTGTGTCATCGCTGTCGGAGAGATGAGAAAACGAGAAAGCGCAGCTGGTATCTATTCTATGGATAATGAGTTTTGGAAGCGTTTCAGATATTTCAGTGTCGAAAAATCTATATTTTTAAAGCTACAATATGTCTCTTTTTTTCGCCGCTAGGGGTTGCTAACCTCTTACAATAACAAAGGAGTAGGTTGATGATGCATAAGCAGAATTATGGAACTTGTTGTCATGCCGATAGATCTAATAATGTTTATGGATGAGTGAAAACATTCATGTTTTTTAACATGACTGTGGTATGAAGCAGGTCGCGATTGCTAATAATAGACAGATATCAGCGTCACACGCAAGTTCCGTGGATATAAAGGAATAAGGACATTTCATTCTACCGAACTACCTGCAAGTACAGTACCTGTTAGTTTGTTGGCTGTATGAGACTAGCAGTAAGCTAGATCAACATTAGAATAACATACTGATCATATTCTAACATTTCATCATGTTGAGCTATATAACATTGATTTGTTTTATGTACATTTGCTCACCTGTCTAATAAAGTACATGCAAGAGTGGCGTCTCTGTCAAGTCGTGACTCGTGAAGCTCTGTCAAGTCCAAGTTAGTCGCGGACGTGGAGCTCTCGGCATTTCGAAAACGCCACGCCGATATTGATCCTCGTTTTATTTCTCCTTTTGTCCCGAAATCTGCTTGCCATGGTCCATAATGTTTGAACAAAACTAACAACAGCGTGAGCGTGCCGCTAGACGTAACGCAGTTGTCCACATCTGTCGCCATGGTTACTATGGCAGAACGAGCGGAAATCAGGGATAACGCGGATATTACGTCCTTGACAGGCGACAATGACCAGGGACGAGCCATTATTTAAAATTGGAATTTCTCTGAAATTAAAAATCTTTGGGAACTTTTGGGATATTGTCAGTACACAACTGCAGGAAATATATCACACCGTGCAAGTGATTTTTGGATATTTTATTTAACAACACTACATTGCACGTAGTTTATCATTTCAGTTGCCTTTTTAAAAGACTACAATTGAAAAATGTACATTATAAATAAAATTCAACCCGCCAAAGTGGCTAGTGTTAATGTCAAACCCTGTACATATTACTAATAAACAATTTGATATTGTTTAAATAAATGGACTCTATTATTATTATTATTAGTGTCAGTGTTGAACAATGTAATACTTTTGTAAATGTTTAAACAGAATTAAGCCAGAAAAATTATTAGATACTGAAAACATTATGCGAGTGGAAGTGTTTTTAAAACTGTCTAAAGTTTCTGCTAAATTGTGAATCTAAATCAGTAACTCTCATTCTTTTTGACTCCAATGTTCCTCATTTTCTACAACAATATTCAAAGCCCCCATGACTGAAATATATTTTACCTGCTAAAATATTTTAGCTTGGCATGAATGTAAAAAGAAAACAAGTATATATATTATAATATATACTGTTGCTACATATCTTGTTATCTCATTATCTCCCACAGGTGAAGCCCGGTGGAGCTCTTATTGGTTTGCCTTTGTGCAGCTGGTCCGGTGGGATCATCAGCCCCAGTCTACCCCTGTGCAGCAGCCCGCTGCACATGTACCCCTCAGTGGAGGGAAGCGCCAGCCCCCTGCTGGCACACAGCGTTTCAACCAGCAAAAGTGGTTCTCCTGTTCCCACTGGGGAGAAGCTTACATCAGCGCCTTCTCCAATGGCACTGGACCTTCCCAGAAATCATGACCACCCCGAAGCGCTGCCAATACCAGAGGGTGAGTGTTGGTATCAGGCACACAAATGCTACTTTGTTACATAATAATATGTAATTTTTAGTCTGCAAGATTTAACCATAACATATATCAACAAATGCATCATGAGTCTAGTTTTGTTTGGGGTTGTTGATGGTAATGGTTTTGGCTGATTGGCAGACATGCTGCTGGGCTGGTGGAAGGTGACAGACATGGAGGAGCTGAAAGCCCTAGTGAACGCTCTCCACAGCAGAGGCATCCGAGAGAGAGCCCTGCAGAAACAGCTGCAGAAATCCATGGAGCTCATCGCTCAGACCTGCAACAAGAACCGAGAGGGTGAGCACCATGTGCCAGTGTGTGTTTGATCTTACAGATTTAGCCATGGAAACAGACCAAAATAAAAAAGTTTATTCATCATCGTTAACACAATTTGACATTCCAGTAGTTTAATTGTATTCGCTGTATTGATTCCAGGACACACATTTGTTTGTGTCATATTGGAGATAGTCCTTCATACTGTCTTATTTCTATCTAAATGAAATCCAGGGAAGACTTAACAAAACCAATGTTTTCTTTTAATTTTATTTAATTTGATAAAACTGATAGTTCCGGTTCTTGATTGTGATTTGTTTAATAGCCGTGATTTATTTACAATAAAGTGTCCACTTCACCGAATAGATCTGTCTCACTGAGAAACACCCTTTAGCAACATAAACAATCAATATACTGTCAAAACTGTTCCATGTATTATGTATTTCAGCAAAATTAACGGTTTATTGTTTATTTCACCCTTTCTGGCATTATGTCTGCATCATGTAACTTTAATTTTAAGACCACCCCTTTATTTTGTTTTATTTTTGTGTGTATGTGTGTGAGAGAGAGTGTGAGTGTGTGTTTGTTGTGTGTCTGTGTGTATACACACACACACACACACACAAACACACACACACACACACACACATATATATATATACATACACACACACACCTATATGAGTGTGTACACACACACCTACATATACAGATGTATAATATATATATAAATATAATACTATATATACACACATGTTATATAAACAAAAACGTTTATGTTAGATGTGATTCATTTCGATTAATCGATTTGACAGCACTAAATACTACTGAATACAGTATATTTTTAAGTCAAGAAATGTTAGTATATTTAAGCAAATTAATCAATATAGAATGCAAAAATGTCAATCAGAATAACCGCAATTAATTACTTTGGCATTTTTTCTTATTTGCCAGCCCTAAATAACAGTCATAAAAGCCCTCTAAACCACTGTGCAACTGACTCAGCCGAGCATGCAGTTGTCAAAACGTGCTCAATTCTGCAGTGCTGTGCCTTGCGGATGTTATTTCTCCTGGGGTCTTACGGTTGTCTTATTTTTTGTTTGCAGTGGCAGTTATGGAGGTCTCGGAGCTCGACGAGGGCCAGGTTTCCGTGGAGACGCTGCAGGAGTGGTGTGTGGAGGAGCAGGCCATGGAGACTGACATTGCTCTGCTGCAACAGGTGGAGGAGCTGGAGCGCAAAGTCACGTCCGCCAGCCTGCAGGTCAAGGTGAGTGCACAGTTAGAATGCTTCCAGAAATGCATCAAATATGGTCATTTCTTATATTAACTGTCACTTCCCACAATCCCTTGCTTCAGGGCTGGACATATCCAGAGCCACAGTCTGAAAGAGAGGACCTAGTCTATTTCGAGCACAAGCTCCTCCCCAAGCCCCGCCCTGGGGCGGAGTCTCAAGAGGAGCGCAGCTCGGAAAAGGGCCTGATCCGTCGTCCCAGCAACCCTCTGGACATCGCTGTGACGCGATTGGCAGAGCTGGAGCGCCACATCGAGAGAAGGTACCTGCGGAGCCCCTTAGGGACCACCATCCAGATCAAACTGGATAATGTGGGTACAGTCACTGTCCCAGCACCTGCTCCATCCACTAGCGCTGGAGGGGAAGGGTAGGTCATCCAGACTGCCAGCCTTCGTCTCTCCTCCTCCTCCTCCTCTCCCTCTCCCTCTCTCTGCTGGCTGGGGCTTCTCTGCTCGTCCGTCCATGCGTTCTCACCCTGGCTACAGTTTCGGGTTTCGTGTTTGTTTTTTGGTTTCATTTTCCTCTCACTCACTTGCCTGCACCCTTCCTGTTTTTGGCTGCATGGTCTTAATCAGCAGTGCACAGACGGAGTTTGAAAACGTCAAAACTTGATTTGTTTTCTAATACTTCTAAGTGCATGGTACACCACAGCATCCTGTGCTCTCCGTCCTCATGTATGGCTGTGAAGTCATACCACAGAATTGTATGGCGTATGCCTGTTCTTCACTCCTCTGTGTGTGTGTGCGTGTGTGTTTATGTGTGGATCTCAGGATCTCAGCTATTCAATCTGACACATACATTAAGGGCAAATGACATCTTTGAAATAAAGCCCTCTCTGATGTGTGCTGCAGGGGAGAGGAAGAGATTGCTCCAGGGATGAAGCTGTGGCGGAAGGCACTGACTGAGGTGCGCAGCTCCTCTCAGCTGGCCATGTGTCTGCAGCAGCTGCAGAAATCCATTGCCTGGGAAAGGTCCATCATGAAAGTGGTAAGTGACGTCATAAACTTCACTGTCCGTATGTGTAGGAATGTGTGTTATGCATCTACATAATGTATGTTGTAGTTTCAATTCTTACATGCCTGTATGTGTTTTCAGTACTGTCAGATGTGCCGAAAGGGGGATAATGAAGACCTGCTTTTGCTGTGTGATGGCTGTGATAAGGGGTGTCACACCTATTGCCACAAACCCAAGATAACCACCATCCCAGAGGGAGACTGGTACTGCCCTGCTTGCATCTCCAAGGTAACCGCCTCCAGATCAAATCACCAGTGGTGCAAGTGCTCCTTTGCTGAGGGGCATGTTTTCAGAGCTATAGCTCTAAAATATTCAGATACTTTTTTCTGGATGGAGCTGGATGAACCAAATTTAACACGCAGATTATATTTCTACTGTACATCTTGGATTATCTTGGATTTCTATATCTTGGATTTTGTCTTATATATATATATATATATATATATATATATATATATATATATAATTTTTTTATTCTATTTTAATTTTTTATATATATATATTTTTTTTTTTTTTACATTTTTTTTTTTGGGTTAGTTTTAAGTGAAAATTCTGTCATTAATTACTCACCTTCATGTCGTCCCAAACCGGAAGACTTTCGTTCATCTATATGAGAGAGATATCTGAGAGATTTCTGTCCACATTTTCTGAAGAGACACAATCGCTTTATATGATGAACAGATTGAATTTAGGCTTTTATTCACATATAAACATTCATCACCGCATACATTAAAAATGGTAAATGGAAACTCAAGCATGCTTGAGAACCAATGAGGGTCATTCTCATGTAACGCAGCACGTTTGAGCTTCCGCAAGAACCAATGAGGGTCATTCTCATGTTACGCAGCATGTTTGAGCTTCCGCAAGAGGTTTGTGCTTCTGTTTATGTTCGCTGATCAATGTTTATATGTGAATAAAAGCCTAAATTCAATCTGTTAATCATAAAAATCGCTTTTTATGATTAACAGATTGAATTTAGGCTTTTTTAATTACGTATGTAATTAATCGTGTCTTTTCAGAAAATTTGCACTAAACCGCTTAATTCAAATTGATTAGTTTTATGATCTCTTTATGAACTTTTTGAAGCGTCAAAGTGGTAGTTGTGTAGCTGTCAATAGAGGGACAGAAATCTTTTAGATTTTATCAAAAAGATCTTCATTTGTGTCCCGAAGATGAACGAAATTCTTACGGGTTTGGAACAACATGAGAGTAATTATTGACAGAATTTTCATTTTTGAGTGAACTAACCCTTTAAATTTTCTCTCTTTTTTTCTCTTTTTAAATTTTCTCTTTAAAGCATTTATTTGCTTTAAAAATTGCATACCCCTTTTTGCACCCTTGCCTTTCACATGCAGGATTCAGAATTTAATAATAATAATAAATATTTTTTTGCTTAGTCTTCTCATTATTTCATCAGTGGAAGTGACTGCAAGTTGTAATAATTTAGTCTAGCACCTGGAGCAGTGATGTGTACTGTTCACTGGCTGATTTGGAGTGTTATTCCTGTATGTTAACTTGTAAATCTGAACTGGTCCTGTCCACCATTTCAGGCAAGTGGTCAGTCACCTAAATCTAAGAAGACTCCGAATCGTGCGCCACCAGCCAGTGGAGGAAAAAAGACAGAATCCGCCAAGAAAAGCAAGAAGCAGACAGAAACGTGTGAAGAAGAGGAAGCCACCAGCAGCAACAACAGCACCCCAAAGAAAGCAGCCGCCACCTCCACCCAGGCCAAGAAAAACACCTCCACCCCCCCTGCACCCAAACCAGACAGCCCTGCCTGCGTAAAAAGAGCCAAAACAGCCAGAGACAACAACCGGGACCTGGGCCTCTGCAGGTACCACTCGCATTCTCATTTTCTGTGTATTTGTGGAGGATGTAATGTTGCCTTTTATGCAGACCTCATGTACGTTTGTACTTCTCAGGGTTCTGTTGGCTGAACTGGAACGTCATCAGGACGCCTGGCCCTTCCTCACACCTGTTAACCTCAAATCTGTCCCAGGGTACCGCAAAGTCATTAAAAAACCCATGGACTTCTCCACTATCCGTGAGAAACTCGTCAGCAGCCAGTAAGTGTCTTTCTCTTCCGCTTTAAAGTGTCTTGAAGTGCCTTCTGCCAGGGAGACTTTTTCCCTTGCACTATAAAGTTGCAATTCTGAGAAATAAAGTCAGAATGAAGTAATATAAATTCAAAATTCTGACTTTATAACTCACAATTGCAAGCTTGTAGCTCACAATTCTGACTTTTTTCCCAGAATTGTGAGATATAAACTTGCAATTGCGAGTTATAAAGTCTTACTTGAAACTCGAAATTTTGAGGGGGGAAAAAGAGAGAGATGATTGTGATAAAAGCTAACCCTTCCATAGAAGGGGGCTTTTAAAAAAAAAAAATTCTAATAAATATTTTCGTATCTAAAATATTTTCCAAAGCGTTAACAAAAATCCCCCCCCCCCCCCCCCCTACAATCATAAATAAATAAATTAAATATTAATAAGAATAAGAACTATAAAAATAATAACAAACATTCATAAATAAATAATACGTTTTTTTCTTTCTTTTTTTTTTTACAAAATTATACACTTTACAAATGAATATAATATCAATATCAAGAAAATAATAACAAAATCCATTTATACATTTTTTCATTCCTCTTTAAATGATAGCACTGTCCATAATGTGCAACATATACATATCTGTAAACGCTCCAAAAAAATGTTTTAGTGTTTCATGAACCTTTAAAGGAACACTCCACCGTTTTTTGAAATAGGGCTTATTCACTTTCTTTCCTACATAGGTGGGCAAATGCATTTTTGTCTCAGTGCATGCATTGTTTTAGTTTGACAGGGTCGGCGCTAGCTTAGCTTAGCACAATGAATGGAATCCTTTGTTGCCAGCTAGCATGTCCTGAGTAAAAGTGATATAAAACATTTAAAAACCCCACCTAATTACTTCTTGTGGCCTGCGTATTCACAACAAGTACAAATAGTGATGCAGATTAACACTAGGCGATTTCCTAGGCAGATATTGACTTATATATTAAGGACTATATTAGGGGGAAGCACAGGCGAAGCACTGCTACTTGGGCGTGATATCTCTGCGCCCAAGTAGCAGTGCTTCACCTGCGCTTCCCCCTAATATAGTCCCAAGTCAATATCTGCATAGGAAACTGTCTAGTGTTAATCTGCATCGCTATTTGTACTTGTTGTGAATACGCAGGCCACAAGAAGTAATTAGGTGTTTTTTTGTTTTTTTTTTATATCACTTTTACTCAGGACATGCTAGCTGGCAACAAAGGATTCCATTCATTATGCTAAGCTAAGCTAGCGCCGACCCTGTCAAACTAAAACAATGCATGCACTGAGACAAAAATGCATTTTGCCCACCTATCTAAATGTAGGAAAGAAGGTGAATAAGCCCTATTTCAAAAAACGGTGGAGTGTTCCTTTAACAACGAGATACAGATGCAGTAACCGACCTGAATTTTTGCTGTGTTCTTTAGATATCAGAATTTAGAGACGTTCATCATCGACGTCAACCTGGTGTTCGACAACTGCGAGAAGTTCAACGAGGACAACTCGGACATCGGCCGGGCCGGGCACAACATGAGGAAGTTCTTCGAGAAGAGGTGGACTGAGCTGCTGAAGCAGACTAACTGAGATGGTTTCATTTCAAACCTGCGACCGGGGCTCACAAGCAGACTCTTTCTGCAACCCAGGGCCCTTCAGGACCGACCAATCACACATCAACACCCAAAGAGACACAAGACAGAGGGTGTCTTTGTGCAATACCATTTCCTTCTAGAAAAGAGAAATCGCACTGAAATTTCAACCATCAGAGCTGTACTAAGGAGAAAAATCCCTTTCCACTACTTGTAAATATCTTTTTATTTTGGTTTTGTATTTTTACTTTATCGTTAATATTATAGTGAATGTATTTAATTTTTTTAAATGATTATTTATGACTTAATAAAAGAGAGGTCCACTCTTCATTTTCTATGAAAAGGAAGAAACAGCAAAACTGCTTTAAATCTAATGGAATGTTTATTTGTTTGTGTTTTTCCTCTCCAAATATGAAACAAAGCCAAGAAAAAAAAAAGAAACTGTTTACACTGTTCTGTGCCATGTGGCATCAGAGTATTCAACCCTCTGAAAGTGAACTAACGGCATCACTGTACACACACACACATACACACACATACACACACACACACACACACACGCAGACAAGCAGGAGGCACCCATGTGTACATACTGTCTATTAATGTCAATATATTGAGTCTTGTTTGGAATGATGTGTACATATTGTTTCAGACATTGGATATTGTTTATGCCTTAGAATGATTGTAGCAATTAATTTTAGTCTTAAAGTGATTAATAATATACATTTATTGTTTGTACAGTATATACATATCCTCTACAAAACACTGTGGTCTCCTTAATCTTAGTAGTGCCTGCCCTTCAGAACAGGGTATAGGGAAAATAATTTGTTCTTTTTTGTTTTGTTTTGTTTTTTCCCTGTTTTGTAATGTTATTGTTTTCTTATATAAAACACATCACGGCCTCCACTCAAAGGCATACTGTACGAAACTCATATCTGAACCCATATGAAAACTGTCGGAGTATTCTTCAGTATCCCTGGCCCCAGAGCCGCTCAGAGATGGACAGCAAGCGTTCTGTAACCACATGTGTCTGAGTCTCCCGCGTGCGTCGTGGCCCACTGGAGGCAGCTAGAACAGAGTTTTTTTGTACCTGCGTCAGAGTACTTGAAGTTATTTTATTTAAAGATATTGTGGGAAACAAATGGTAGCGTTCTTTTTGTAGGAGCATTATTTTTCACTAGTGTGTGTGTGTTTGTGTGTGTGTGTGAGCGATAGAGAGAGAGAGAGTGAGAGAGAGAGAGAAGAGTGTGTGTGCGAGAGAGTGTTTGTGCGAGTGTGTGGATGTTTGGCACGGACTTATTAAAAGGATGTTTTTAAATCCAGCCAGTGTCTAATGTGTTATTTTATTACATTTTCCATGGGCAATGGAAAGATATTTACTGGTCAGGTTTTTAGTATTTTAACTAATTTTCACTGTTTTATTTCAGTTTAAATGGGCAGCAAAATAAATATAAATAAATACTACCAAAAATGCATCAATCAATGGATTTTTTAAATCATTTAAAAATATTAATGCAATATACATTTTATTTACCATTTTTATTCAAGTGTTTATGTGGGCTGCAAAAAATGCCAATAAAAATAGTATCAAACTGAACTATATATATATACAGTACAGGCCAAAAGTTTGGAAACATGACTATTTTTAATGTTTTTGAAAGAAGTTTCTTCTGCTCATCAAGCCTGCATTTATTTGATCAAAAATACAGAAAAAAATGTAATATTGTGATATATTATTACAATTTAAAATAATTGGTTTTCAATTTATTATACTTTAAATTATCATTTATTTCTGTGATGCAAAGCTGAATTTTCAGGATCATTACTCCAGTATATCACATGATCCTTTAGAAATCATTCTAATATTCTGATTTATTATGAGGGTTGGAAACAGTTCTGCTGCCTAATATATTTGATGAATAAAAGGTTAAAAATAACTGCATTTATTCAAAATAAAAAAATATTTTCTAATAATATAAATCTTCTTTACTATCACTTTTTATCAATTTAACACATCCTTGCTGAATAAAAGTATTGATTTATTTCCAAAAAAAGAAAGAAAAAAATTACTGACCAGTAGTGTATATTGTTGTTACAAAAGATTTCTATTTTTAAAACATTTTCTTCTTTTTTTTCTTCTTTTTTTCTTCTTTTTTAAAAACTTTTATTCATCAAAGTATCCTAAAAAAGTATCACAGGTTATGAAAAAATATTAAGCAGCAGAACTGTTTCCAACTTTGATAATGAATCATCATATTAGAATGATTTCTAAAGGATCACGTGATAGACTGGAGTAATGATCCTGAAAATTCAGCTTTGCATCACAGAAATAAACGATAATTTAAAGTATAATAAATTGAAAACCAATTATTTTAAATTGTAATAATGTATCACAATATATATATATTAAAAAAAATCTGTATTTTTTATCAAATAAATGCAGGCTTGATGAGCAGAAGAAACTTCTTTCAAAAACATTAAAAATAGTAATGTGTCCAAACTTTTGGCCTGTACTATATATATATATATATAGTTTTATTCTCAATTTTACAGTTTGAATCTTGCCATGAAAATAAGTTGTACGAGATATCAGATTTACCCAAATAGATAGCTCACACAAAAATGAAAATTCTGTCATCATTTACTCACCCTCATGTTGTTCTAAACCGTTATGACTTTCTTTGTTCTGTTGAACACAAAATAAGATATTTTGAAGAATTGTGGTAAACAGACAGTTGATGGATCCCATTGACTTTCATAGCATATATATATATATATATTTCATACTATGGAAATCAATGGGGCCCATCAACTGTTTGGTTACCAACATTCTTCAAAATATCTTCTTTTGTGTTCAACAGAACAAAGAAACAGAACAAATATATGCATGCCTAGTCCTTTATATTATTCATAATCATTTAATATTATTATTATTATATACAATTACATAGTTATTTACATTTAATTGAATTAAAATACATTAACGTGTACAAATAAGTTCATGCAAAAATTTAAAAGGGTTCCACGTAAAATAAAGTATATATTTAAACCAATCCGATAAAGTGACAAACCTAAACGCGCCACAGTAAACAAAAACCACGTGGTTTGAAAGTGACGTGACAGAACCAGGAAGTGTGAGCAGGAGGTACGTCTACAAACACCGCTTATATTATAACATAAACATAAGCAATGAAAATACATAAAATATATTTGAATGTAACACTAGATTATTAAACATGATAATGGATAATGTTAGGAAGGATATTGTCTGGGAGTGACTTCAGAAGTAACGTCTGTTTAAACAATTGAATAAAAAGGTGAGGTGGAAAAAATGAACTTTGTTAAATTAAGTGGTTTCATTGTTATATAATATGTCTCGCTTTTAGAGTTAGAAAGGCTAAATGTGAGTTACAGTATGTTGTTTTGTCCATTATGTGACTTCATCTTGTGTATTTAAAGGGACAAGACAACAAGACATAAACATGGTGTCTCTGATCTGCACCTTACAAAGTCATCGAGATGATGTGAACTGCTGTGCTTTCTCCGGCTCTCTGCTGGCCACCTGCTCCGCGGACAAAAGCGTGTGTGTTTACTCCAGCCGAGACTTCAGCGAGCTGCCCTTCTCCCCGCTGACCGGGCACGGCTACGGGGTCCACTGCTGCTGCTTCAGCGCCTGCGGTCAATACCTGGCCTCCTGCTCCACCGATGCCACCACCGTGGTGTGGTCAATGAACACCGGAGAGATCGAGGCCGTCCTGGAGCATCCGGGCCGGAGTCCGGTGAGGGTGTGCGCCTTCTCTCCAGATTCATCTTACCTGGTGTCTGGAGGGTCCGATGGGACCATCGCACTGTGGGATTTTACTTCCAGGACACTGCGCAGGTACATCACTTGTGTTTTGTATCTCTGTCTATAGTAAAAATTACCATTTTATACAATTAGTATAATTGGTAACTTTTCATCACTGGTCTAGATATTCAGTGTCCACTGTGTTATAGTGAAGCAAGCCTATCTTTTTGTATGATGGTATAGACAATATATTTATTATGCACTGCCCCAGACCAAACTGTTTGATTGACACTTGAGTATGGTGATGTTTAGGACTGGTGCGGTGACTGACACCAGTATAGTGGCCTGCTCTTTCACTCCCTGCGGTCAGCTGTTCGTCACCGGCTCCACATATGGTGACCTGCGACTGTGGGACCTGGATATGAACCATCTCCATGCGGAGAAGAACGCCCATGACCTCGGGGTCTGCTGCTGTCAGTTTGCTCCTCAGATAATGAAGGGTAGGACTCCTCGATTTGAATTATTCCGACAAGTTACCAAATACTATATTGCTGTGTCTGAGCGAGCTTAAGTAATAATCAGACTCACCCTACTAAATGTAGATTCATAGTCCGATTTTTATTTAAATGTGAACTATTCAGTTTAGTTTATTGAAATATAGAATTCACCAATTATTTCAGTTCTGGTGTCTTTATTCTATCAAAATATTCAGTAAATGCCACTCTTCATATTATAGTTTCGACTCAACTTTATTATAGTGTTTTTATTACAAATTTATATTCTGTTTAACACTGTCACCCTAATTCGCATTGTTTGCCAGATACTTCGGATTTAAAAAATGAATATCATCTGATGGTATTCCTTTTAAAAAATGTTTTCCTTTTAAATGGATTGAATGCACACTACCATTTAAAAGTCAAAAGAGTCAATACATTTTGTTTTGTTAAATTTTTTTTAAAGAATTTAATATTTTTATTCAGTTGGGATGCATTATTGGAAGATTTTTATTGGAAATAAATGCTGTTCTGTTGAACTTTCTATTCATCAAAGTATCTTGAATTTTTTTTAATCACAATTTCCACAAAAATAGTTAGCAGCACAACTGTTTTCAATGTTTCCTGAGCAGCAAATCAACATATTAGACTGGTTTCTGAAGGATCCTGCGTAACACAAAAGACTGGCGTAATGATGCTGAAAATTCAGCTTTGATCACAGGAATACATTACATTTCAAAATGTGTTAAAATAGAAAACAGTCATTTTAAATTGTAATAATATTTCACAATATCACTGTTTTACTGTATTTTTGACCAAATAAATATGGCCTTGGTGAGCAAAAGAGACTTCTTTCAAATACATTTTTAAAGATTCTTACCAACCCCAAACTTTTGAACGATAGTAACTACTTTTTCAAAAGGGTAACTAGACTATTACTTGATTATTTTAAGTTTAGCTTTGGCAATCTGCAAAATAGTTTCAAAATAGCTTTCCTAACAAAAAGAAGCTTTCCTTCGTTTGATATTCTGGAGGTGAATGACTTGTTAATAAAAGTAAATGATGAATTCTCTCTGTCTGTCTTTCCCAGGAACGGGTGGCTGTGTTCAGTTTCAGCTGGCCTCATGTGGTCAGGACAGTCTGTTGAAGATATGGATTGTCTCTCTTTTGTCTGCTGCAGGTAGGACATCTGATACCTGCCTTTGTCTTCCTTCTCTGTCTGTGTATTTAGTGAATGTGTGTGTGATTAATGATGTATGTTGATCCACAGGCATTAAGATGCAGCTCGCTCACACTCTGACGGGTCAGTCTGCTCCGGTTCTGTCCTGTGCTTACTCAGCCGATGGACAGATGTTGGTGTCAGGGTCAGTAACACGCACACGCACACGCACACGCACACGCACATGCACACACACGCACACACACAACCACTTTAGGGCAAATTTTTTACTTCAATACAAAAAGTATTTTATTAACAAAGAGAAAATAACATCACCTTTAATTTAAAGGTACACTATGTAACTTTCGGTCCTCTAGCGGTTAAAAACAAAACTGCATGCATTTTGCAGAAGAACATTGTTTTGGTTGTGCTTCGACTGTGCGGATAATTACGGTTTACTGCTCATAAAACATGCACTACTAGGCTTCAGAGATATAAACCAGTTTAGATGGAAAGGATCTCAAGCTGACTAGCTGAAGACGTTACTGTAGCTATACCCATTAATAGACATGGTACTTCCTTAAAAAATTTTTTTTTTAAAAGTGCAAAAAAGTTACTTACTTTATGTTAGAACAGGGGTCAACATTTTTCAGGGCAAGGACCCCTTAGGCGATAGAGACATGGAGCGGGGACCCCCAATACAAAATATGTAAAACAAAGCTACATTTTAAGCATATAGCCTTCAGTATTAATATAAACTAACTATATTGTGATTAAGAATAAGTTAAATTATGTTAAGACAGTAGATCAGAACTATGCACATTATTGTTGTTGCACATGCATCACTGTCTGTGTTTTTGCAGAGTCATACATTTTTATTTGATTAATTAGATGGACAAATAAACATTTACCTGAACTTTAGCTACAAGTTTATTAAAAATTCACATTTTAATTTAAGTAGTCAGATGGACAATTAAACATTTACTTGAACTTTAGCTTAAAGTTTACTAAACCTTAACATTTTAATCTTACTGTCAGACTAAATCCTGCATTTATAAGTAGATGTCACTTCCAAAACTTTGCAGCGTGTATTGGCCATCGGTCCTCTTAGCAGCATGAAAAACAATACTTTTATTCAATGGATAGACAGCCTCGATAGCACCTGTCACTCATCTCACTTCGCGATCTCACAATATTACATTAAAATCAATAAAGTTGTCTACACACTGCATAATGATTCGCTTACTTGCACCCTGTCTATGTTTGTTAATGGGAGGATTTGCGAGAGCAAGCAGAACTCATCACTGAACAAAAAACTTGGGCGTTTTGTGCGGTGAATGGATTGTAACTTAAACACCTCTGATTGGACATTGCATTCAAGAGATCAACAAACATGTCTGCTTGAATGAATTTGCATACATTTATAATAATGTATACGTGCCTTTGATGATATAAGTATCTGCCAAATCCATAAATGTATATAGATCCTGCCTTGCAGTTCCATTGTTTTCCACTGGATGGTGCTGTGTAATCACAGAACAACACCATGAAAGATGAGCGCTGGTCTTGAAGTCTGTTTGCTAATAATCTCTGATGAAATGGATTTTTCATCCACTATGTGTCAGCAGGCAGACAAGCTCAGTTTTACTGCACATAAAGGCCATAGAGAGCTCGTCTGACTCATGCCTTTTAAATGTCACTCTCTCTTTTCCCACAGATCGGTGGATAAGACCGTGACTGTGTATCAAGCTGTGAGTCTCATTCATATTCATCGTATATTTCTGTCCAACCAATAAATATAAAAGATGACTGACAGCTCAGCCCACTTGGATGTCTGTAGCATAACATTTATAACAATGAGTTCTACTTTGCAGAACGAAGGCATCTTACTTTACACACTTAACCAGCATGACAGGTGAGTTCTGAGTCATGATTTCTGAGGTCTGAACTCTCAGTTTAAGTTGTTGAACCCTGTCGGTCGGTCTCTTCCTGCTGGGCAGGTATGTGACGGCCTGTGCCTTTTCCCCCACGGCCCCTCTCATCGCCACCGGCTCCATGGACAAAAGCGTTAATATCTGGAAGGTAGAAGATGGCAGCTGTGCTCAGGGTGGGTTCATTTACAATGAATATGGGTCAGTCCTGTTATACAGTACTTTATAAACTCTCTAACCGGAAGTATTTCTATGCCAGCTTGACGCTTGTATCAATTACATCGTTACACCAGTAGGTGGAGACAATTGACTGTTAAAAATTTTGTTTATCATTGAATCATTTATTCATAAGATTCATTCAAAAACGCTGATTCATCCAGTAATGAAACAAGTGAAGTATTCATGAGTGAGTTATTGAATCGTTCATTTCAACCTATGTTTTAAACACACAATTCTTTCAAATTAATTAAATATTTTTAAATAGATTGCAGCAATGAACAGTTTATTTTATTTAGTTATCCATACAGAATCGTAGGAGAATTGTGTATTTTAAACAAAAAATTTATTCTCAATTGACTCAAAATATGATATTGACTTTGATATGCAAACAGTTTAAAAAA
This sequence comes from Leuciscus leuciscus, assembly GCF_965113295.1. NCBI lineage: Eukaryota > Metazoa > Chordata > Actinopteri > Cypriniformes > Leuciscidae > Leuciscus > Leuciscus leuciscus. Next base: position 31,182,423 of record NC_138738.1, on the reverse strand, counting down.
AAATGTTTGTCCATGCAATGGAAGTCAGTGAGAACCCAAAACTCTTTATTCACCAATTTCTTCAAAATATCTTCTTTTGTGTTCGCCAGAAGAACGAAAGTTATACACTTTTGGAATGACATAAGGGCAAGTAAATGATGACAATATTTATTTTAGGGTGGGCTGTCCATCATAAAAAATATTTTATACAGTATATTGAAAGATATAATGGTGGTATGAAAATACTGCAGAGTAGGAATGATCCATACACAGAGAGTGCAAATTACAAAGTATTTGTTTTAAGAACGCTAAAATAATTGTTTGTGCAACAAGATGATTATTTGCTTTTTCTGTCTTGTCATTTCCCCCTGTGTGATTCCTGAAACTGAAGGCAAATCTTTTCCTGGTGAGTGTGTGTGTTACCAGTTTTTATTGTTTGTTTAGTCTGTAACTAGCAGACAGTGCACATTCTGGCTTTCAGGGCACAAAAAATAAACACTCAACAAACACTTGACAACAAAAATACAAACTGAGCAGTGTTTGTATTGTTCTGATACACTGATACACTGCTAAAGTGTGTTTACTGCTGTTACGAAGCTCAAGAGATTAATCCAGTATAACAAAATATAGACATAATATACTATAAGCATGACAGCTGCTTGTAACCTGAAATCTGTCCCTAAATGATGTGATATGACGTGGGAGTCAAGCCCATTTTAATGTTCAGTTATACTTGTTCTTGTGTTCCTCATTTCAGATGAAGCTGCTTCAGTTTCCAGCAGTGAAGGTAAGAGAAATCCAGACCATTTTATATATATATATATATATATATATATACCGTTAAAAATTTTGGGGTCACTAAGATTTTTTTATGTTTTTAATAGAAGTATCTTCTGCTCACCAAGGCTGCATTTATTTGATAAAAAAACAATAAAAAAAACGATAATATTGTGAAATATTATGACAATTTAAAATGACTGTTTTCTATTTGTAATTTATTCCTGTGATCAAAGCTGAATTTTCAGCATCATTACTCCAGTATTCAGTGTCACATGATCCTTCAGAAATCATTCTAATATGATGATTTGATGCTCAAGAAACATTCATTATTATTATGAATGTTGAAAACAGTTGTGTACAATTTTTTTCCAAAATTCTTTGATGAATAGAAAGTTCAAAAGAACAGCATTTATTTAAAATAGAATATTTTCTAACATTATAAATGTCTTTACTGTAACTTTTGATCAGTTTAACTCATCCTTGATGAATAAAAGTATTGATTTATTTTATTTATTTCCCCAAAAAATAAAATTAAAATTCTTACTGACCCCAAACTTTTGAACGGTAGTGTTTAATGTTACAAAAGCTTTAGATTCCAGATAAATGCTGTTCTTTGAACTTTCTATTCATCATAGCATCATGAAATAAAAATGTAAATAACTGTTTTCAACATTGATAATAATCATAAATGTTTCTTGAGCATCAAATCATCATATTAGAATGATTTCTGAAGGATCATGTGACACCGAAGACTGGAGTAATGATGCTGAAAATTCAGCTTTGATCACAGGAATAAATTACACTTTACTGTATATTCACATAGAAAACAGCTGTTTTAAATTGGAATAATATTTCACAATATTACTGTTTTTGTTTGTATTTTTAATCAAATAAATGCAGCCTTGGTGAGCAGAAGATACTTCTTTTAAAAACATTAAAAATCTTACTGACCCCAAACTTTTTAACGGTTGTATATATATATATATATATATATATACTTTTTATGAATTTTTTTTACACCTGCAAGCTTAAGTGGTAAAACATTGCTCTAGCAACACCTGTACTGATAAAATAATATATATATCTTGAATGCACTGCAAGTGTCTGCCAAATAATGAATTATGCCATATGCCATTTGTATAAAGTCTTGATTTTGTTTTTGGGGTTTACCTGACTAGGTTTTCAATGCTTGAATGTTCAAAAAAACATATTTTTCACGTATTTTACATTGTTGCAGCACCTCTCTTCCCAGTCTGTCAGTCTGCTTTATTTAGTTCCTCTCTAGGAAGCCCCTCCTTCCAAAAAGCCCAATGTGCTCTGATTGGTTGACTGTTATAGTGTGTTGTGATTGGTCAACTGCTTCAAGCGTTTCGGGAATGTCACGCCCCTTACCATAACCCCTAGTTTCAACACAATATAACTCAACTCAACCAAGCCTTGCCCCTTTTTTTTTTCACATGTCTTGGGCAGGAATTATTAAAATGAGGAATATTGTGACAACTACTATCGAGGGGTTTCAGAGAGTTCAGAAACAGAGTTTACTGATATAGAGAATAACTCCCTATGGAGTGAACTTTGTGTTTTGTAATGTTGCAGAGCTCAAACAGCAACATTACACACTAAAAAAAGCATAAAAGGTCCAAGTAAATCTCACACTATTGTTATAACACAGCTAGCTGCATGTAATACTGCTACCATGTTCAATAATTACTCAGTGTGAGTCAGAGACACAGGAGAGGTGTAGTATCAGACCGAATACACAAACAGGGAAGAGAATGAGATGTATTCTTCTCTCGTCCTTCAGAAGTTTCTCTGGGGTGATGGATCACAGCTGCAGATTCAGTCCAAACACACAGTGCACTCCGTGAGCTCTACTGGGCTTTACATACTCTGACTGGTTTAACTGCTTGTGTGTGGAAGAAATCTGATGAGATCTACATTATGAATAACAAAATAACATCTCACACACACTAGGAACTCAGAGTACTGCAAATGATCTGACTGCATCCTGAGCGGATACATGTTGTAGAACATTCCACCTCATGATTTATGCATTAGATTCAGTGAGAGAAGAGTTGACTTGCATTCTTATTAACAATTCACTCTTGATCTTCGGCTTAATTCATGATTAGTTTTGATGATACGTTTCATCACATATAAGAATGTTCATGATTAAAAAAGGAACATTAGGGAAAAGTCTAGTTAAAAAAAAATATATATCTTTGACAAGTTACATGTTGGTTTCATTTGATTTAAAAAAAATATGTAATGCCATGCCCAATTATTAAATAAGGTTTTTCTTTAAATTTTTTACATCATCATCATTAAATCATCAGGACAGTTGTATCTGCTTGACTTCCAGAAAAACATCTAAATTAATTTTAGTTCAGAAATTAAGAATGTATTCATCATAGAAGAGGGGTTTGCCTGTCATTGTACTGTAAGTATGAATTGCATTCATTTTTTAAAGTTTTATTTTTGGCCTTTTATTAGATAAGACAGCGTAAATGAGTCAGGAAACAATGGGGTCAGGACAGACACAACCTCAAATCTGGAATCAAACTGTAGTACCCGGAGGTGCAGCTGCATTATATGTCACTCTGCTTCCCACAAGGCTTTTGCTCTGACATGAATTGCACTTTTTAGTAAATTAGTAGATGGGACAAAAAAAAAGAGCATGTATTCATGTCATTGATTGACCCATACCTAGGTAACACATGTGTCCTGTTGCTGTCTCTCAGGAAGGAAGTCATGTGGACACTCCAGACTGATGGTGAGCGAGTGGTCTGAGGAAGATGTGTTGGCATGGTTACGTGAGGAGGGGCTGGAGGCCGTGATTGACATCTTTAAATCCAATAACATCGATGGAGAGGAGCTGCTCTCTCTCACCAAGGAAACCCTCAGCTCTGAGCTGCACATTGGTAAAATTACTGCACGCATTACTCAATATTGGTATTCGTGTCATACCTTGCTTTAGACTCTGGATGTCTACTTTATGTATGTACACAATTAGGGTTGGGTATTGGTTGGGTTTTATCTGATACCAGTACCTACTCTGTATTTTTCAAACGGTTCCGGTGCTTAAACGGTTCTTAAACCGGTACTTAAGAAAACGAAACCGCACACACTTTATCAAAAAAATAATACCTGTGTGTGTTTTCTGAAAAAGATTTTCTGATTTCTGATTAAATAAAAAATTGTGCCGTTTAAAAGGCTACTGATGTAGCCGAAAACAATTAAGTTAAGATCAAAATTTTGTCTTCTCATATTATTTATATATATATATATATATATATATATATATATATAAATAATATATATATATATTATATTACGTATTATATATTATAGACTTTTACAAAACAGAGATATATCTGACACTGAGCAGAAATATTTAACACACATAGTATAGCCTCATATAAATATACTTGATATACTTCATACTTGATATGCAAGATTTGCAGTTGGCATTAAAATACTAGACTTACCCGAAGAGGAACACTGCAGCTGAACTTGAACTTTAGTCAAGAGTGTCAGAGGTTTTGGGTTCTAATCTGCATTCGTAGTTTTTTGTTTGTTTGTTTGTTGTTGTTTTTTTAAACCGATTATGCTCATCAGTGGTTGTATATCAAGCAGGGACACTTTGTGTGCATTAGGCTATATTTTGTGATTTCACCAGAACGAATAGATATGAGGCGCCGTCTAGGGCTTAAATCGAACATCATTCACGCACACATAAAACGCTTGCATACACATAGGGGAGAGCGGGCACAAAGTAACGCTTTTTGACTTTCTCAGTTTGTGTAAATCTACTTATGGTTCAGAGTATTTATTTTTCCCCACATTAACTTCCCACATGTCTAGTACAATTATGTGTTTTTGTTTTATTAATACAGTATATACTTTTTTCTTGATATACCCCGAAAGAATGGAAGTGAAATGTGACAACATGCCCCATAGGTGGGGTACATTGTAACATGTGTGGGGCACATTGTAACATAACATATGACAGCTTAAAATGTTATCTGATCTAATAAAAATAAAAAATAAAAAAGAACATATATATTTTCTAAATAAAATACAATTAAAAAACTTTTTCATATAAAATAATGGCAATTTTTAATAATTAAATATAAAGTCATTTTTGAGTTTTGACTACGAACACATGAAAACACAGCTATACAACATAGTTCAAAAACAAATAAATAATTAGTAATTTCTGAACATTGACTCTCAGTCTTTATTCACCTTTTTCTCACGTTTTCTCAATAAAATTAATAAAAGTATAGAATATAATGGCATATTTCTAATAGGGGCACATTGTAACGCAGTGTTACAACATGCCCCCGCCTGCACAAATGGGATTTAAACCCTGCTAGTGTCTTCTGCTAGTTAGCGAAGCATTAAAGAACTATCTCAACTGTTAAATAACATCTTGGAGATTAAAATAATATCAGATTTGTCTTATTTTAAATAAACACAAAAAAATAGAGATGAAAAATTAACTTAAGTAAGAAATTTACTTTTGCGATGGTTTAATAAATGTCTATGGATATCTTCCAAAAAAAAAAAAAAATGTTGGCGGAATTTTTTTTTTTTATATATAGTGTTGATATGGCAACTAGTAAATACACAAAGTTTCGTCATCAAAGCATGTGCGGAAGTATTTAAAACAAGCGTGTTACAACTAGCCCCGCGTTAGGTTGTGCCCCGCGCTGCCCTACTAAGTAGTCACACATACATGTATACTGCTGAATGCTCCAACTATATAAAATGCACGTCGTCACATCTAAAGTCGCTCACGCACACACACACATAAACTCTACACACACGAGACGCGCGGAACTCTCCGCGCACATACTCATCTGAGACGCGAGCACACACACACACACACACCACACACACACACACAAACTCGCGCACATACTCATCTGAGACGCGGGCACGCACACACAAACTCTCCGCACACATACTCATATTAGACAACGCCTCATAAATAGATCGATCTCTGCAACGTATTGAAGCGCGCGTCCGAGTGAAGAAAGTGCGGTGTGCGCGAGCCACAAGAGAAAACACTGCCACTGATCGCAGCGGCAACGAGCACTTTGATCATTTAATGTTGTTTAGATGTTTTGTTATTGGATCATTCGTGCCACGAGATGTTTTATAGGGGGCGGTGAAAAAAGTCAGGCACCGAAATCAGGCACCGAAAGTTGTTCTTATTCGGTCTCGTTTACGTCAGAACCGGGTTTCGGTACCCAATTTAGATTGGACTTTACGTCAATAATACTGCAGGAATGACCTTTAAGTGTTACCTCAGCTGATGTCATGAGGAGTTATATAAAAAATAATGTGGATTTCACCATGTCCCTACCTAACAGGAAATCTTGATTGGGTCATGTTTGTTTTTAGAAAAAATCATGGAAAAAGTGGCCAACATAAGAGCTAATCCTAGAGATTGTGGGGAATGTAAACATGGGATTTGTTGAGTTATGTAAAGCACTTGCCTGTGTTGTGTCCAGAAAAGAGTTTGTGTGCATTAAAGCTGATTAGTTCCACTTTGGTCCTACAACCAGCAGCTATTTACATAAGAAATCCCATCCTAATGTGCACTTCTGAAAGTTGTAAAAAAAATCAATCAATGTCCAACTCGCTGTGACCTTAAAATCACCCCATTTCATTTAGCATGACATTTGAACAGACTTGATTCCTTTGCGGCCCACTGTGAAGGCAGTACATTGGCATAAATGGACATGAGTCAGTCCAGTTACCTCTGTATAGTCAGATGCAGATAGTTTTGAGCCGTGGCGTGTGGTGGGCTGCTGAAATGAGAAGGCAAAGTGCTAGACCTGTTCAAGGGGTGAGCCTTCATAAAAGAGGGTTGAGTATGAAAACAGCACGCCAAATTACCAAGACAAAAATATAACGCAGCACAGTTTCAAGTTCAAAGTTTAAAAACAGCGAACAACAACAACCTATAAAAACTACACTGTAAAAAATTTAACTTATTTCAACTTAAGTTCTGTTGCTGCTTCAAATGAAGTATAATCACATTAGCTGTATTTCAACTTGAATTATATTAAAACTGACTTAAAATCAAGTTGAATCAAGTTGAAAAACACAAAAATGTGAGTCACGAACGCTCCAAGTATAAAGTCACGTGTTTCCATCTCTTCCAAATTACAGTAGTTATGGCGTGAACGCAGCATAAGCTCCTTGTTTTGGATCAGGAGGAACTGTAAAAGATGGCTGCTGTTTCAGTTGCGATGCTCATAGTACGAAACGCACTGATGATGTGTGATGTCTGGGTGCAGGGTGCGCGGAATTATGGAAATGCATACGTTGACAGGCAGGTAGGACAACCTGATTGGATGAACATTTTATTCTAACATTGCATTTAACATCTTCCACATACTATATATATATATATATATATATATATATATATATATATATATATATATATATATATATATATATATATATATATACAGTGGTGGTCAGAATTAATGGCACCCCTGGTAAATATGATCAAAAATGGTGGTAAAAAATAAATCTGCATTGTTTATCCTTTTGATCTTTCATTCAAAAAATTCGCAAAAATCTAACCTTTCATTGATGTAAAAGAATTGAAAGTGGGGAGGAAATCACATAAAATAAATGCTTTTCTCCAAAACACGTTGGCCATAATTATTGGCTCCCCGTTATTAAATACTTTTTGCAACCTCCTTTTGCCAAGATAACAAATCTGAGTTTTCTTCTATAATGCCTGATGAGTTTGGAGAATAACTGACAAGAGATCAGAGACCATTCCTCCATACAGAATCTCTCCAGATCCTTCAGATTCAGAAGTTCATGTTGGTGCTGCTTCTCTTCAGTTCACCCCACTCATTTTCTATAGGGTTCCGTTTAGGGGACTGGGACGGTCATGGCAGAAGCTTCATTTTGTGCTCAGTTACCCATTTTTGTGTTGATTTTGATGTTTGTTTTGGACCGTTGTCCTGCTGGAAGATCTAACCACGGCCCATTCTAAGATTTCTAGTAGAGGCAGACAGGTTTTTTTTAATTTTTTTTATCTGTTGGTATTTGCTAGAATCCATAATACCATGTATCTGAACAAGATGTCCAGGACATATATTTAACCGTAGGCATGGGGTACTTTTTATCCCTGTTTGCACCAAACACATCTGGTGGGTTTGCTGCCAAAAAGCCCTTTTTTTGTTTCATCTGACCATAGAATCCGGTCCCTTTTGAAGTTTCAGTCATGTCTGACAATAGTCTGACAACTGAATATGCTGGAGTTTATTTTTGGAGGAGCGAGGAGGATTTTTCTTGAAACTCTCCCAAACAACATGTGGTAGTGTAAGAGTTGTTTGATAATTTTTTAAGGCGTTCTGACCCCCAAGACTCAAGTAATCTCTGCAATTCTCCATCTGTGATCCTTGGAGAGTCTTTGGCCACTCAAACTTTCCTCCTCACTGTCCATTAAGACAATATAGACACACGTCCTCTTCCTGGCAGATTCGTAACATCTTTAGTTGATTGGAACTTCTTAATTATTTCCCTGATGGTCAAAATGGGGATTTTCAATTCTTTAGCTATTTTCTTACAGCCACTTTCTATTTTGTGATGCTCAACAATCTTTTCATGCACATCAGAACTATATTCTTTGGTTTTACTTATTGTGATGGATGATTAAAGAAATGTGTATTCGTGTATTTAAACTCCTGTGAAATAAGAAGTCATAGCTAGACAATTTCATGTTCCTATTCACCCTGGTGTGCTAAATAAAGGTAAATATTAATGGGAATGTACTTCAGAGATATTCTAGGGGTACCAATAATTGTGGCCGACGTGTTTTGGAGTAAAACATTTATTTCATAATGTGATTTCCTCCCCACTTTCAATTGTTTTACTTTAATGAAAGGTTAGATTTTTGCGAATTTTTTGAATGGAAGATCAAAAGAATAAACAATGCAGATACATTTTTTTTACAGCCATTTTTTTATCATATTTACCAGGGGTGCCATTAATTCTGACCACCACTGTATGTATATAAATATATAAATATAAATATAAATTCTATATTTCCATTCAACTTAGTGATTGCTATCAGGATGTGAAGAGACTTTCAACCAGAACAAAAATGTTTTGGGGAAAAAGAAAAATCACCTACCCTGCCTTTAAATTATATTTATGAGTTAAAGTGATGTAAAAACATATGCTGCCATGACTTGTTGATAAAATCATAAAATGGCTCTTTCTATTTTCTAACAAGTATGTAAAAACAATATGATTTTATAAACATTGAGAAAATGTTTGTACCTACCTTTACATGTCCTCCTGCTGCAATATTAGTCTGAGACGACGGAACTTCTGCTTAAAACCAGAGATCAACTCCTAATCAAGTGTCAGTTTGTGTTAAAGGAATCACCTGGATTCATTTCTAGACTTGGTTTCTTGATGCAGAACAATTGGGATATCCAATTTAGGCTTTTTAAAGTGTCACCTGATTGATATTTGCTTGGCCATTTTCAAATTCCTCAACTCCACAAACACGCAAATCACTATTACAAGTTTTAAAACCTTGCGTCGCAAAGATAACATTGTTGACGGGACTAACAGAAACGGACTAACCACATTTAAACGTTTTTGACAGGTGTATGATATGCACCTATAGGGAGAGGGGAAACTAGGAAACTGACTGCAACTGACCATGGAAACTGGCATTTAATCATTCTTTTAACTAAATAAAGTTATAGTATGATTTTACATTTATTATAATTATTGTTTATTAAATTGTTTTTATACATCTATTTGCAAAATGCCCAACTTTTGTGTTAGTTAAAAACCACATAACTCACAAGATCAGCATTTTAGTGTCATTCATCATTTATTTTGAAGTTAATTTTGATTCACGTTACAGAGTTTTGTTATGTCCCAGTGGTTGAGTTGCTTACTCGTAACTCCTTCCCCACCAGTGTTCTTCAAAAAAAGATGCCAGGCAGAATATTTTGTTGTATGAATATATGAACATACAATATATCAAAAGAAAGAACGTAGTCTCTGCTTTTAAACAAGAACACAATTTTGTATGCATCCTTTTTTTTTCATAAAAAAACAAACAAAAACATTTTGAACAAAAGCTGAGAAAATCACGTTTTTGTCAAAGACTACGTCCGGATCGGATTCAGAACGATGATCAAAACATAGATGGAGTAGATTGAGTCCAGATCGGGGGTTGGGGGGGGGTGAGCTCTCTGAAATGCTTGATTCAGATTGGTCAGTCACGACATTCTGAGGTCAGTTATTCCCCGATAATGACCATCGTGAATAGCAACGCTGTATAATGACCGCTCAACCGGGTATTTGAGGCCGCCGCTTCTTTCATGTCTCTTGTATCTCACCGCAGAGGCGTGCTCAATTTCAATTTTTCAATTTCAAATGAGTTTTATTAGCATGACTGTGTATTACAATGTTGCCAAAGGATTAACATTATATATAAATAATTAAAAAAACATGACGTATGCTCTCTCTCATTTATTCATATGCAGCTGGTGCCATCTTGCACCTCAATTATCAACTGTAAAATGAAACCAGAGGACTTCAGTATGAAGTTTTTAATTCCATTAAAGTTGATTTGCGGGGCACCTGCCAACATGATAGTTGTTTGTTATCATAAGGGCACTTGCTTTTCATCTGTATGTTATATTTTGTAATTACCAATACATTCTTGCTACACTTAAGGTGCTCAATTCACTGAGCTCAAGTGAGGCAAAAGAGGTGGACAGTACTTTATTTTTTTAACTCTTGATTTGTTTATCTGATTTTTTTTTTTGTGCTTACATTCAATAATATTGTCTGTGCCGTACATTATGTCTACATTTGTTCCCAGCATTTACAGAAAGAGTGGGACACTACTGGGATTGGAGACCAAACCACCGCTGTTCTGTTAGCACAGATGTATTGATACGTGTACTTGAGCGTCACACTTGTCTGTGATTGGATGTGTTGAAGTGTTCTTGTGCTCTCTCAGAGTCTCTGGGCCTGCGGAGTAAAGTCATAAAGAAGATCGAGGATTTGAAGATGGCACCCGTCTCTAACGGCACTCCCGACGAGTACCTCTGTCCAATCACACGTGAGATCATGAAGGACCCAGTGATCGCTGCTGGTGAGAGTCTGAGAGGTGTTAACCTGCTTGATGGACATTTAGTTTTGAGTTTAAGCGTTTTGTTGTTGTTTTCTGCCTGCAGACGGCTACTCGTATGAACGGGAGGCCATTGAAAGCTGGATCAGCACCAAGAGCCGTACCAGTCCTATGACCAACCTGCCCCTGCAGACCACCCTTCTGACACCCAACCGCACTCTGAAAATGGCCATTTTCCGATGGACCACTTGTCAGTGAACTCTGATAATACTGACCCTAGATCAGTCAGGCGAGTAAGACTTTACTGTGAATACATGTAGGTTAAGTGCAAATGAATGCATAAACTAAGATATCAGGCTAATAATCGAGTTTTTGTATGCTATGCTGGTACATAAGCTAACTAATACAGACATTAATAGTCATTATAAAGTAGTTCAAACAGCTTTATCATAACATTATCATTATTTTGAAGGAATTGTAATCAGGGGCTAAAGAGAGTATCTATTAAAAGTAATTTGAGCTAATGGGATTGCTTGGGGTCCTAACAGAGACCCGATCAGGATTTCGATGAGGACCTGATTTGTTACCACACTGGGTTCAGATGAGTACTAGAATTAGCATTAAGCTAGTATAACCATTGTTTGTTTACACCAAAGTCCCTTTCAAGGAAAGTCTGTTCACTCAGCGGCCATATTTGCAGCGCCTCCGGGGAGCTATTTCAGGCATCCAAGACCAAATCCTATCTATTTGAATGGGGGAATCCTGAAATCTCAAAAACTGCTTGGCGAACTCACAATTACATAACATATTTAAAATCAGCAACAAAATCTAACATAAACTTTCCCATAAATGTCAAATAGCATACATTTTTTATTTTTCAGGCTAGACTAGCCGATCATGCCGTCATCCATTAGCAAAGTGATGGTAGTTGTCACATGCAGATTGAAGAGTAAGTGGTTCATAATTAGGCTAAAACTCCTAAATGATTCTCCATCATAACACAGCAGTGTTGCGTGGCCTTAAACATCATAATAAATGTTTATCATCCCCTTTCTGCACAGTAGTGGACATATTGCTGGCATAATTATTGCGATTGCTGCACATAATTATGATTCCTCCTGCGGCTGTTCTGTATCTCCCATCATGACTCATGTTTGAATACAGATGAAATTCTCCAGTTGATTTAGTCTTATTTCATAAAAAGATTTTTGAGATGAGCTATTAATCATTTAAAGGGTATAATGTTGCTTGTATAAAATAGTTCACATACTTAAAATCAGGTAGGCTATGGATTTATTAGCGGATGCTTATTGTAACCCGTTCAGTGACTGGATTTCATGGCTTTACTATGTAACCATATGTATATTACTGTATATAAGAGCACTGTTAAGAGACCTGTCTGATGAACATGCAGCAGTAAAATCAACCTGTTGAACAACAGACTTTTGGCTTGAGCTTCATTTTAACATTGATTAATGATGATTACTTAGGCTTAGGGATGCATGAATCACTGGAGTTTCAAACAAATCTCTAACCTTAGTATTAAAGAACAGAATAAACAGAACGATATCGTCCGCTGGTGTGGACCCTTAGTTATCTTTATAGTTTTCGTTCTTGGTGTAAACGGGCCTTTAATGTCACACTTCTTTCTACTGCACGGCCATTTATCAACGTGGATCAACACGATCGTCTGAGGCTTTTTACTGTAAATTACACTGTTAAGAGAGCACAGAGCGTTCAACACACTAATTCATTCCCTTACCTTTGTCCAACAAATAAGCAGTAAGCATCATTATTAAGGTTTTTCTCCATCAAATCTTTCCACCTTTTTGTGTATGGCGTATATTTTTATGCAAATTTTTTATATCTGTCTGTCTTTCTGTCTTCAGACCTTTTCTGATTCTACGGACGTTGAGGTATCTACTGATTCTCCCATTGTCTCCGCTCGTAAAGCACAATAATAAGTGTGTTTCATTGTCCAATTTTCGCTCTTCGCATTACCAAAGAACACTAACGTATCTATACTACCATACCACAGAGGCGGCAGCCAATGAGCGTGAGGATTCTCTCGGACCTTTAGGCCGTTTTCAGACTGCAGGCAAATTTTTCCAGATCAGGCAGACTGTCCGCACTATTAATTGCAAGTGATCAAATAAGATTTGTGTGTCCGGTCCAGACATAACCAACCTTTCTGCATGGGTTGCTTTGTAAATGACATAATCTCACTCTCCAAATAAGCGCCCTGTCGAGTCAAGGTGCAGAATGTCTAAGTTGCCCAAGAAAAGTAGTCACGGCCAAAATCTTTGGGCATAATGGGTGCTTTTCAAACTGAAGGCTGCATCCTACAAAGCCTGCATATCTTGGCTGCCACGTCATCAAACGTCGCTGAAGGCCATCTCAACTTGAGGGATCCTTGGAAAGCAGTCATTCACTGTATTGCATTAATAGAAAGGCAGTTAATATAAAAAAATTGTAATGCAAAGTATGTTTCCAACATTAAGTTCAACATTGTGGCTTTTAATGCTGAGGAGGACTCTAGCCTACAAGCCTCAGAAGGACTGGACTATGAAGGACACAGCCTCTCTTTGATGCAGCCTTCCGTTTGAGAAGCACCCACTGTGTGAATACCGTGTGAATATTTCCGGCGTTTCCATCCGTTTTGACGTTATCTTGTGTCGCGTTCTGAGTGATGCAAAAGACTATTTGAAATCTGATTTGAGCAGCCAGGGGGTCCAGACTGAGACATCTGTAAAAATCTGATTAGAATCACATTTCAATCCACCACCTCCAAATGTGGTTTGAATCAGATTTGAAAAAAATAAATAAGAATCTGATTTCATGTGTTTTATGTTGTTCAGACGTTCAAAAAACCCATCTAGATATGCAGCGCTTGCTTTCTGAACATAGGTCACGTGACCAAAATATTGTTGACCGCATATAATTAAAACCCTTTAGAACACCATTATGAGTACAATCATCATCTCATGTAAATGAGTGCACACTATTCAGATGACTCTTTGCAAAACTTACCTAACGAGTAAAACTTTCTAAATTAGCAACCAACTGTCCTAATTCTTTAGGACTTTACAAAATAAGAGAGAAATGTAAAACTAAAATAACCGAAGTCTTAAACTGGGTTTATTGTATATGATGCTGAAATATTCAAATACAATTCATAACAGCCCTATACATCAAATTAATTGCAAATAATGTACATATGAAATAACATCTGTCCTCATAGACACCTGAATATGGTTCACCATAACATGCATGTAAACCTGGTGTCCTTTATACAGTTCATGTCAATCTCACACTCAAAGTTGTATTTCATAATATATAGCTGTGCAAAAATAACTAATATATAAAATATAATATTGTTTTAATCAGACAACCAAGCCATAAATAAATCAGTCAAAACTGTGAGTAATTTATGAAGAAAAGACTTCCCAACAGAAATACACACACAAACAGACTCATCACCATTCAAACATGAAATGCTTTTGAATACACATAGTACTGGTCCACGATCCAACTGTAAAAGACAGTGTTTCATCTTGGTAGACGTCCTATGTCCTTACTGAAGTCTAAAGTCAGGTAAGGTATCTTAATACATTAACACATCATCTGTATTATAGCTCTGCTCTCTTTTAATGTGCGGACGCAGCGTTGCGCATTCAAACATGTGCTTAAATACCTCTGAAGCTGTAGTTGTAAACGGAAATGCAAGGCAATCTTTTACTCGTGTGCGCTTACCTGGAGCACTCACACAAAAATGCTTTGAATTTAGTGTTCAAAACCGACTCAAATGACATTGAGTTTGTTGATGAAAACCGAGCCCCTTATATTAAAGTCGTAAGATTGTAAATAATTTGTGCTCAACATAAAGTATGAGTTTGTAGCTACACGTTGGACTCGATAAAGGAGCGTTTCGGTTTGATGGAGCTGATCAGGATGGGGTTGTCCCGGGCCAGGCTGGCCTGCTTGTGCTTGGTGTCGTTGTAGTGCTGCTGGAGGGGGTTACAGTCCTTGTATCCGTGTCCAGGATGAAACTCGGGCGTATGAGTGCTGTTATGGATGGGCTCCTGATACGCGCTCATTTTAGCGTATTGGAGGTCACTAGACAGTCCTTGCGAGTGCGTGTTCATGACAACACTTACATTGTGACCTACGAGGCCTTCTGGCACAAGTCCCTGCCAGCCGTAACTGGACACCAGGTTGCCATGGTGACCTTGCAGCTGCAGCTGCTGTTGGATACGTGCAGTCTTGTCAATGACACCCATAAAGGGGCGTGGCTTATGCTCAGATTGCCTCGTGCCGCTGTCGGGAGCGCTTGCCACAGAATTGCGTACGCGGCTGGTATCCGTCAGGTTTCCGCTGGAGGAGCTGGACACTCTCACGCTGCTGCTCCTGCAAAATTCCCCCCTTGGCTCAACACTGCCTTCGGCCTTCTCAGCGTGTCCAAACTGAATGGCGCCCTCTCTGGTACCACTGAGGGGACTCCTCTCAACACTGCCAATGTCAATGCAAGGCCCTGCTCGTAGTGAGGTGGGTCTGTGACGGCTCGGCATGGGGCTCGACCCGGCAGTCTGGGGCGGCCTGCCCTCGACGTGTAGCGAGCTGCTGTACTCTCGGTTTTTCATGCTTTGAGCCTGTCTGGACGGAAGGCGTCTGTGGGCGGCCCGTCCCGGGGCAGCCGCTGAGACGGCAGACTGGGCACCCGATATCGCAAGGCCTAGAGAATCGGGCAAGGTGCGGCTCTGATGCCAGCTCTCCTTCCTCTTCTCCTGCCGAGAGGATTCTTGTTCACGCCGCTCCTCCTCCTCATCTGCCTGCAACATGTTTATGCTCAGGCTGTCTGGGCTTTTCTCCAAACTCTCAATGTCTTGGTCATCTTCGTCATCATCATCTTCCTCATCATCGTCATTGTCTTCCTCGTGGTGTGAGGGGTTGGCGTGAGAGGTAGGGTGTTTAGAACCCTGTCGCTGCAGGTGCTGGGACTCTTCCTCCACGCGTGCCAGCAGACGTCGGATCTCTCGGTTACTGGGACACAGACGTGCCGCTTCATAAAGATCAGCCAGCGCAGCTGCAAACTGCCTGGAAGAGTGGAAAGGAACTGGTAAATATTTAATCATTATTATGTGCACTATATGGATTAGATCTATGCTTTCTCTCTGTAAACCCTGTGAGCTTCCTTACTGCCTACTTCTAAACATGGGCAGCAGTCTATGTCAGGGGTTCTCAACTCTGGCCCTCGAGGTCCACTTTCCTGAGTTTTGCTCTAGCTTGTTCAGGTAAGTTTCATCAGGGTCAATCTAAGTCTTTAGGACTACTAGAAAGTTACAGGTAGTTGAGTTTGATCAAGGTTGGAGCTCAACGCTGCAGGAAAGTGGATCTTGAGGGCCAGAGTTGAGAACCGCTGAGTTGAGAAACAGAATCTTTAACCACAATGGAACCTTATAATGACTAAGACTCTTATTACAGGCAGCAATTTTAAAGCGACTGGTTACCATTCACAGCTGATTTTGAAATTTGCATTTTTGTTAAGCTAACAACTATCCCATAACAGGCAAAATTGGCCAGTGTCTTGCACGTGGGCAGTTATCTGCAGGTACCCGACAGGTGGACCAATACAATTTGATGAAACGGGAGGAAAATATTTACCTGGTCATTTGCTGTGCGGGTCGGGAGTCAATAGGCACAGGCAGACTGCGGGTTAAATAGCCAATGTTATTTTCGGTACCGGCTGATAGGTACTGTAGGCAGCTGCTTTCAAAAACTCCCCTACATATTTGTGTTTACGCTATGAAGAGTGTCAAAGACACTGCATTTTGCAGTGTTGAGCATTATAGCCAATCGAGAGCATGAACGCAAAGGACAATCAGAGGTGTTTAAGTTTGCGCAGAATCCTCTTGTGCAGGACTCTGATGTGAACAATAGTCAGAGAGGCGTATGCGTTTCATTTAGCTGCAGTCCGTACTTTTTCCTCTTTGTCGCCATCTCTGTTCGAAATCTGCAATTGCAGTTATTCGCGGAATTATCAACTTTATGTGGGTTGTGCCTCGGCACGGCACGGATGAATCCAATTTTTTTAACGTGCGGCTGTCAGTCACCACACCGGTGTGGATACTGTCATTTGGAATCACAGATTCTACTTTTTGGAAGTATGACCAACATAAGAATTCTCACCGGAAAATGTCATCTGAACAAGTGAGTAACATCCACTTTTGTTCTGACCAACTAAGGGAAATTTAAGGCTGATTAAATCTAACGATCGCTTATCATATCACGTCAAACCATGCAAATTATACTTTGTTCTCAAATTGTTAATGTTAACAACATCAGCACTGCGTGACTACTGTACATTTAATGCCCCCTTGTTTTTGCATGGGTGTCTCTTTTTCTGTAGCCAGTCCGAAGTCTTTTGCGTTTTACAATGGGTGAATCTCCAGTTGTCACTGGTGATTGTCGTTTGAACCTTTCTAGATCCGGCATCAAATTGATAAGTTTAATTATATCAAGTGCTGTGAGAAAAGGCTATAAATCTCCACCTATAACATCCTCACACGCAATATAGCCTACTAGCCGAGACTCCTTCTTTATGTGTACAGATGTGACGTAATGACGCAAAGACATGCTTGAATTTCCTGTGGAAATCCACCAGTACCACTGGAATTAAAAACATTATTACAAGCTTACCGTTTTGAATCGAGCTAAGGCAAGCAGATCGTTTTGAACACTGGCTGGTTATGTACTTGCTAAAAAAAAAATTGGATAATTTTTAACCCAAAAAAGTTACGGACTGCAGCTTTAAGTCGCACTAGCATACTTATCTACATTTTGAGTTAATCATTCCTAATAGTTACAAAGCCTGTCCTGTGTTTAGTTTTAGGAAATAAATACTTAAGAATTAACCTGTGCTAGTCAACAGAAGCACACAGATCACTGCACATTAGAATGCCATTTCAAGGCATTAGCGCTGTACTTTAAGTGGATGACAGCTCACAAATATTCTAACAAATTTGCACAGTGATTAACTAGAATAATCAAAAATGCCACTTAATAACAAAAAGGTTACAACCCCTGTAGTATAATAAGCACAACTATAATTAAATCACAGAAATATTGGGTGAAATAATATATTTGTCATTTGACGGCACTATTTTTTTAAATGAAAAACAAAATCCTTTGGTTTGGCCCAATATTTGATGTCTTCATTCTGACTTTCGATGTCGTGACTTTCAAGTTGCCTTATAAATAAGGTTAAAATGGGTAGCATTATTATCGAGTGTAGCAAAATGTGATTGTTGCAGCTGTTGGATTTGGTTGTTGCAGTGGGGTGCCAATACTATATCTTTTTTTAATATTCTATTTTTATAATCATAATTTTACGAGTACATGTTGACTATAGTACAATGACAATTTATGCATCAGGCTAATAAAAGTTACACTAACCTGCCAAATAGCTTTTTTAAACATTGCTGGAAAGGTACACATAACACATTAGTAGTTCATGACTTCATTCAAGTTTGATTCAAGTTTAAATTATAACCAGAGATGACTCAATTGTTCAGACAACTCGACAAAGTCCATGAAACACACCAGTGACTCCTGTATTGCATTTCATCCAATTCGCAAACTGGGTGAACTGATTCATTAATAAGAACTGCCCAAAGAACTGTTTTGTTATATGTTCGGTTTCGCGTGCAGACAGCAAGGACAATGGAAGTGTTTCACTCTTATCAGAAACAATTCACATGCTCTTTACCTGCTGCTCCTTTTGGCTCTGGCACGTGCATAAAATGCCTCATAGGACTTTGGTTTGAGCTCGAGAGCTTTGGTGGCAAACTCCTCAGCCATGCCAAAATCCTGTCAAGAACAGATGTGAAAGGAAGAAGAGAGGAAGAATATGCAAGACAAGAAGAAGGGACAGTGGAAAAAATGAGGACCAATCAAGTTTTCAGCAAGTTTAACTCTGTCTTAATTAGACCCATGAGAGTGATTAGTGCACTCATGGCAGCACTGTTGCATTCTGGTACTGATGCGTGCATACCGAGTTTCTGGATTTACTTGTTCACATTCTACCTCAGTCCCTCTTTCTGCTCTCATGCATGAATCTGTAATCAGGAGTCTCTCGTTGAAATTCCGTCCTTGAGTCTGAGGTCAGAGACTCAATGAGAAGCCGTAACTGTCAGCCCTAATGATGCACTTAAAATGTTTAATGGTGGAAGATCCTATTAAAATAACCATTAGAACTTCAGGATGCATGTGTAATTAGGAAACACGTAGCAGGACACATAGTGACTCTCTCTCTATCGCTCTCTCACACTCACATAATCTGCCTCCTAATTGCACTCAAAACACTCTATACAGCCTGTGAAGCTCTTCTCAACCTAAACAAACCATTACAATTATTCTGGAGAAGATGAGTGTGTATGTGATCTATATAAAATGCCTATAGCCATTTGTTTATTACTACACAGAGATATATTGGCATACAACAATTGTTAGTCATGTTGTTGAAGCCTTTAACCTCTATCCACTAAAGTTGTGCATATACTCATGTGACATACGTTGGTTTTGCGGCGGCAGCGGGACAGGTTGAGATAGAGGGAAACCCGGAGCTCCCTGAATGCCTTCAGGTCTTCCCCGAAACCTTCCCTTGGAAACTTCCTCAGTGCATACTGATACCTCTGAGCAGCTTCCTTCATCTTTCCTTTCTGAGAACGAAGGAGAGAAAAGGGAAAAGAAACAAGTCTCAGAGGACCTTCATGAAAATGTACCATAGTGATCATTGTTTATGTAGTATTTGTTGTAAGAACATAGTAACTACAGGTAAAACCACAAATGGCTCTTCAATACAGTGGTTAGATCAATGTAATTGTGGTTTCTGTAAAGCAAACTATGGCATGTGTTAGAGCTACTTTTTAGTTCTACTCAAAACTCTTTGTATCCCGAGGGATGCTAGTTGTTTGCGGTGACAGACCTTATAAAGCAGGTTTCCCTCCTCCATGAGTCTCTGCAGAAGAATGATGAGGATGTCCGGTTTGGAGGTGGCCATGGCCCAGGCAGCGTTACCTTCAAGAGAGAAAGAGACATCAGTCCTGGCAGTCAATAACACACAGAACGATTCAGAGAAGAAGGACTTTCCTAATGCTTGTACCTGATCGCTCATAAGGAGATGTTCTGTAGCCTTTAGCAGTGATAGTGACAGCAGTGCAGAAAGAAAGAAAAAAAGAGAAAGCGTAAAAGAATAAATGCAAGGAAAAAACTCAAGAAGAATAGATATGTGCTGAAATTGGGAAGGCATACACACTACCATCAAAAGTTTGGGGTCGGTATGATTTTTTTAATGTTTTTGAAAGTCTCCATACTCTCCTGTATTTATTTGTTTAAAAATACAATAAAACAGTTACATTGTTTTCTATTTTTAAATATTTTAAAATGTAATTTATTTGTGATGGCAAAGCTGAATTTTCAGTAGCCATTACTTCGCAGCAATTACTCTAGGGTCACATGATCCTTCAGAAATCATTGTGATATGCTGTTTTGCAACTCGAAAACGTTTCATATTATTATCAGTTCAAAACAGTTGTGCTGCTTAGTATTTTAGTGGAAACCATTTGTTCAGGATTCTTTGACAAATAAAAGTTCAAAAGTATTTGATCCATTTGATGAATGAGTGAATAAAATTATTAATTTCTTTAAAACAAAAACCGTACAGACCTTTTTAACAGTAGTGTATATGTTGAAAAAATGAAGTTAAGCAATAAGGTTTGAAAACTATATCCACATTATAGCACAGTCTCGAGTGCCTTTTATAAATCAATTGCTACATAAGAAAAATAAAAAAAATATACTAAATCATTATATTTATAAAGCAAATGTGCCATCCTCCCATTAGCATATGTAATTCCTAGCATGTAATCAGCAGCTAATAGAGAAACTAGGCAAACTTGTGACTATATCATGCATTTGAAAACAGCTGGAATGATATCAACCAATCAGCATTCAGGACTCGAATAACTTGGTTTGTATGCTGAAATATGTTAAAACTGCAGAAGTGCTACTTCAGGATAACTTTAAGAGAACTACAGTAACTAAAGGGTGAAACTATTCATTGGCAGACTTCCTAAAACAGCAAACCTCTTGTGATGGTTTGGATGCGGGCATGACATCTAAAAAAATGGAAACTAGATCATTTTGCTTGTCCTGCAGTATTACATGTATACCAAGGGGAAATGAGCATGCAAAAAATTGCTAACCTTGCTCCCTTCTAGTGGCTAACTGGAAATCTCTGCTAATGCTAATTTAAAGCATGGGTTATTTTTCAGTGGTTATGGAGATTTTTCTTTCCTTCAATCCACAGCTTTTCTGAACCATGTCTAGTGTGTAGACAAGACAAATCACACCACAACGTCATTAAAATGCGTCTGGCAAAGTCATTGCCATCATCAACCTCAGACTGGTAGAGACAGTCGCCGTTTCAGATGTAATTAGACGTTTTTAAACTGGAGGGGGAATTTGTTCTGCTAAGGTTTGCACTCTGTGACTTTGGGTAGAAAGCTGAGTGGACTTCGCTATAAAAGTCTTTGCCCTGTCGCAGAGCCTGAATGACAGTCCCATACATCACCGGCGTCCTACTTAACTGTGGGCTAACCGTCCTGCACGGCTCTGCTGCGAATATGGCCTGGTTTCAATTGCATTTAGGACTCAGCAAAGGAACACTGTGCTTTTACTATCCGAGAAAAGGGGAGAACAAATGGAACTCACCACATTCTAGATTTAGAATGGAAAAAACCCTCTTGAGAACCTGACTGTGGCGATCTAGATTCTAGAGGACGGCACTTGAACCCATGAGAGATATGAAAGAATGTGTGTCATGATGTTCTGAGGTGAGACTCACCCAGTTTAGCCCCTTTCTTCAGCAGAGTGACCACGACTGAGGTGTTTCTGCTACCGATGGCCCGGTCCAGAGGTCTCATGCCGCTGTAGTCCATGTGTTCGATCGCCGCTCCGCACTCGACCAGGTAATGCACCTGAATACAGATCACGCAGATATGGACACGGCATAATACTGAGACACAAGTGTCACGAGTGTGTTTAGGTCTGCAAAGAGAGAGATTATCTCAGCTTACTATGTCTGCGTCTCCGTAGAAAGCAGCGAGGTCCAGCGGGGTACGTCCATGCTTATCCGTGTGGTCAATCTGAGCGCCCCTCTCCACTAGAAACTCCACCACTTTCTTCTGCCCTTTCAAACATGCCCACCCGAGCGGGGTCAGACCTTCTTTATCCACTGTTGTCAGACATGCTCCTACAATAAAAACACAATCATTATGGACTTTATTTGACAGAATGATGCCAGTTTTGTCACAGAAAATGTAGTGGTATACAGTATAACCCTGTAAATATGTGTTTTTTTGTGGAGTGCAAAAACTTAAGGCATTTATAGACAAAAAAAGTACACTCATAATCGTAGAAAACGAGATGCCAAAGACAAAACGTTTTTTATTTACGTCGTCATCAGTTTTGTAACCACAATGTTGTTCTACGATTATGTGTGGGAGCTCCTCTCTTTGTTGAACTTTTGTTGAGTATCATATTTAATACTTTTATGGCCCATTATCATATATATAGAATAGATATAGGAAAATATGGAGCTTATACGCGAGGAGGGAAAAAAAAAAACCTTTATTTTTATTCAGAGGGCCAAACGGAGCAAAACATTTTTGGTGCAGTTGCTGATATTAAATTCAGTTTGTAATGTACATCAGTGAGATCATTATAACAGTATAGAAGACTACTTACATAAAATGCATACGGTAAGTATCAGTTGTCACTCTTTATCTCCCAATACTGTCTTGGTAAGATGAATTTAAATTCTTTGTTTGATCAAAGCTCTGTCATTTTATTTTTATTGTGGGGGGCAAAATATATAATGCAATGCAATACAATGATGACTGAGAGATCTGTTGTATTATATTTAATACTTACATTTTAAAAATGGTGAATGGATAAATCAAGTAAACCTAAGTTGTTCAGTCCAGTAAGTGTTCATCTTGAAATATTACTAATAATACAGACATTATTTTTATGTTAAATTTATAAAAATTTCACACCAAAAAGACAAATGTACCACAACCTGAAGGTGGGCATTTTTACAATTAAACTAAAAGACTTTTTACTTGCTAAAAGTAAAGTTTTTCAGCCAAATTTTGATCAAGTTGATAATTTAGAGGCCTTGGAAATTTGATACAGTAGGCTTTATAGGGTTATGGTAAATTAAGGACGATCACTGACCCTGTGAGAGCAGGAAGTCCACGGTCTCCAGGTGTCCCTCACTTGCAGCCACCATCAGTAGAGAGCGTCCATGTTTATCACTGCAATTCACGTCTGCGCCACGCTGCAGAAACAACTCTGCTATCTGGAAGAGAGAGAGAGAGAAGGAAAGAAATTTAATCAATGTAAAATCTGACAGAAGTCTGAAGTTTTTGTTTTTCTGTGTAATAAAGTGTCTTACCTGTGTGTGTCCATGTCGCACTGCATTAAAGACGGGTGCCACCCCTCTGCGGTTGGGCTGTGTTACACTGGCAGCTTGATCCAGCAGGAACACACACCCCTCTAGTTTGCCCCGGCCAGCAGCAGCGGTTAGAGCTGGAGAAGATATGCATGCTCATAATGATGATCTATGCAGTGCAGCAGACTCTGCCATCCTGGGAAACTATTGCTGCATTCGAATATGCCTACTTCCCAATCCCTACTATACAGTATGTGAAAAACAGTCCAAAAGTGTTGTAATTTCAACCAATGTTCCTCCAATATTCTGGAGTATGGATTCGATGGACACTTTACTATCCCATGAAGCCACAGGAGAGGAGTTGTGAAGGTCAGTAAAGTGATGAAACGGACACAGGTAGGTCATGTGACAGTGACAACATGGCAGATGTAGTACGTCCAAATTTGTTTCATATTACGCATGTTGTTATATAGGCAATTTTTTGGATCAATGAGTTTTACATTTACATTTATGCATTAGCAGACACTTTTATCCAAAGCAACTTGCATTGTATTAAAGGTATACATTTGATCAGTTCAAGCATTCCCTGGTAATAGAAACCATGACCTTGGCGTTGCGAAAACATACTTTTTAAACAGTCGTGTAGCAAGTTTCAAACCAAATGTAGAACATATTAGACAGTATGCGATTTCAGACACAGCTTAATACAGTAGCTCTTGAAATACTGCATTTAATGACAAGGCTTACATGTATATTATGCATAGCACAATGTCTTATATGTAATGTTTTACACACTGATTAATTTACTCAGTGTAATAATTTTTTTTTTTTTTACTTTACAGTAAAAATAAGATGACAAAAAATGTAGTGTAATGTAGTTTATTTACAAACCTGTTTCACCCCACAAAGTATCATGACCATCAATCTGCACTGAAAAATCGTCATTGGTCAATGCAAGCATTCTTTTTACCACCTGTAAAACATATCAATAAGATAAAGATGATTTAAGATAGTGTGTATTACATT
Organism: Leuciscus leuciscus; assembly: GCF_965113295.1. Lineage (NCBI taxonomy): Eukaryota > Metazoa > Chordata > Actinopteri > Cypriniformes > Leuciscidae > Leuciscus > Leuciscus leuciscus. The sequence goes on along the minus strand of NC_138738.1, from coordinate 31,157,977 downwards.
TTAGGGAGTTGAGTGGGTGTGGGTTTGGTTCCTTTGTGTTTTTTAGTCTAGCTTTACTTCAGGAATAGCGCTTAATCACAAAATCTCTCATTCTAAATTACTTTATCTACTATAGTATGTCTATTTTAGTAACTAAATGTGAGAATGTGTGTTTGTTGTGTGTATGTGCGGTAGGGGGAGTATCCTGTGTGTGATGTGTGTATTTAGTACCTGTGTGTGTCCCATGCTGGAGGCAGCGATCAGCGCCTGTTGCAGTGCCTTGTTCTTCAGGTCTGAACTCCACTCCTGCTCCAGAAGATACTGCACAATCTCAGCATGACCCCGCAGAGCAGCGTGAACCAGTGCACACTGACCGCTCTTATCAGCATGATCCACCTAACACATACAACACACAGGTACAGTTACTTACAAAACTACACTGACAAAAAACCCCCACATTATTGAGGGGAAAATCAAATTTTTTTAGTTAGTGTCAACTTTTTGAGAAGTCATTATCACTCTATCATTTGCAATGCATGGTGACAATTGCATGGTTAATAGATGAGCAGCAAAGATCCTACAGTTCATCAGTAATGCTTGCAGGAGTTAAACTGAGAAGGAACAATCTGGAACACCTTGTACACTATACAGTACACTGTGTGCAAAAAAATATTTAAAAGACAAAATGTAACAATATAAACTTTTCACAGTTTGAAAACAGCAGAATTGTTTATATAACCAAAAATTACTGTGGTGTTTTTGACTGACTTGCACACTTATTAAGTATTTAAAGTTAATGAGGACCGAAACATTTATTCCCTGTCTCACTGTTAGAATGTTTTGGCTCTAATTATAAGATTTTCTATTTTCATATAAATACATTTTTAATTACTTTAAAGTGGCATTACTAACAGGTTCTCCAGGAACTCCATCTGCTCTCTGTTCCAGTGAAATCGCTAAATAAAATTCAACCAAATGAGCACCCCATTTCTGATATTCTATTACTGATATGCAGTAGCAATCTTGGTTGCTTTATTAAAAGTGCACATATGGTGTATTCTATATATTTATTTCATGTTTGATTCATTATTCTATTCCATTCATTAGTTTTCTTGCATATATGTGTATATAGTACTATGACAAACTAAGCTTTTTGGTGGGAATGGGTCATAATATCTTGGCTAGGGCACAAAAATCACCACTACTTTTAGGGTATCTCCACCTGCCAATTTCACCCCTGAATATCTTTTACTGAAATACAGAGGTTAAGGTTTAAATCTGAATCATTTATAGTCATTTTGTGTATTAAATGGGATCGACTGACCGTTGCCCCTTTTTTGCATAGTAAGGTGACAAGTGGCAGATGTCCAGCAGCTGAGGCATAACAGAGGGAGGTCATGCCGTTCTCCGACTGCCCATCCACAGGCGCCCCACACTCCAGGAACAAAGCAGTCATCTCCAGGTGGCCCAGGTGAGACTGCACACACAGCACTGGTGCACTGTTTAAAACCTCAGTACGGTAACACACACTCGCCCCTCCCAGGATCAGCAACCGGGACACCTGGGGACGCAGGTAAGACTGGTTTTAACACAAGAAATTAAGTAACTGGCTCAATTATTACCCGTCTGAGGGCTTCACAGAATGGTCACTTAATATTCAGTAATATTAATGATTTGATTTGACTGCACTGACACTATTAGAGGAGAACAAAAGTTGAACTGAATTGAGCTGGATGACGACTCTTTTCTGCAGAGCTGCTTTATACTGTTATTAAACTGAACTGAATCAACTTTGAACTGATGTGAAGTGAATAACGACACTATTATCTACACTACACTACTACTGTAGTTGCTTATATCTGAACTCATTTCATAATTGATGAACTTTACACAATTACTGAACTGAATCAACACTGAACTAACTTGAGCTGAAAATTACACTATTGTTTTTCTCACCATTTACAATCTCTATTTTGATTTCTCAACCTTGATTTCAATACTCAGACCTCAGTTTACAATCCATGGCTTCAATCTACAGAATCAAGCTACAATCTACATCCTCAAACTACAATCTACATCTTCAGTCTATAACTTAAATATCCATCCATCCATCCAAATCGCTTTATCCTCTGCAGGGTCACGGGGATGATGGAGCCTTAACCTTATAACCTAATAGAAATGTACATCTTCAATCTACAGTATAGCCTCAATCTACAGTTGCAATCTCAATTTACAGTCTGCAGCTTCAATCTAAAGCCTAAATCTACATCTTCAGTCTACAGACTTAATTTAAAATCTACAGCTTCAACCAAAATGTATAGCTTCAATCCACAGTCTGTATCAGCTTCAACAGCTTCAATGAAGCCTGTTCATTGTTCTATAGGTTTAATTTAGAGCATTACATTTTAATATATAGCTTCAATTTACAATCTACTGTACCAATCTACATGTGCAATAAAAAGACTAGAATGTATTGATTCAATCCACATGCTATATTTACGATCAACAGATGCAAGCAAATATCTTCACTCTAGTATGCCTTAATATTAGATATAGAATAAGACATACTAGATTGAAGCTGATTATTTGCTTGCTTGCTAGATAGAGGCTGTGGGTTGAAGCTATACATTTTATTCTCAATCCCTCTACAGTTTCATGTCCAGCTTTCGAATATCCATTTTAATTTACTCAACAAGAATGTCATGTCTAAACATAAAACCAAACCACAAAACTCTGAAAAATAGGTATTTATACACAAATATATTGTATCTGCTCAAACATGCTAATTGTTTATTTCACTTTCATTTAACAGTGGAAGGCATGAAGTCATACTCGCTAATCGATGAATGAATGAATGCAACCTGGCTCCATTACTTTTTTTTTATGTGGATATGGACAGTGTGGTAATGGAGGCTTGATTAAGATGCTGGATGAAGCAGGAACACATTAAAAGCAAAGGAAGCAGAATCGCATTTATTTATACAAACACAGCAGGAAATAATGAGAAGCTCTCCAGCCAAATGGCTGTCAAGGACGCTGGTGCGCACACATGGGCTCAGAGTGACGCTTGTTTCATTAAAACTCCGTAGGAGAGGAAATTACAGGGACAGCGGAGTCTAGACTGCAATTAACATATAATAGATTTAATAAATAAATGTAGTCATTACGCAAGGCATTTTTCAGTAAGCCTCAGCACTAATTACTATGTTCTACGTGACTTATGAAATCTCGTTCATTGTGGATGTCTCAGAGCTTTAGCTCTTCTTGTGCGGTTGAATGCGTCAGCCGCGATAATTGTTGGAGCCTTGTTCTACAATTCAGGAGCGCAAAACAGTTATTCCTTTTTATTTTTTACTCAAGATTGACGCTGCTTTTTATAAGTGATGGTCTCATTGGCACATTGAGTACAAGAATAAGTGTGTTTTTAGTGCGTCTTTGTGTCTGCATATCCTCAAACCTTGACGTTGGGTGTGTACAGGTTTCTGAGGGAGGAAAGAGCTGCAGATAGGCTGTCTGTACTGTAGCTGATCCACAAGGCCTGCAGAACACTTGACGAAACCCCTGTTCTCTTACTGTGACCCTGAGGACAGAGATGAAGAGGCAGGAAGAGTTCAAATGGAGATTCCATCACTTAAACACACACAGAGAAGGATTTTGAGTATCTTTGTTTATTACCTTGAATATGTGAGCTTTAAGAATGTGGTGGCCCAGCTCCATAGTTTGTTGGCGGTTGAGTTTTCCCTCTTGACGTGAAAGCATGAAGGCCATCAGAGCGTGGCCACTTCTGTTTACCAACATCAATAAAAATTCATCAGAAATCATGTTTCAAAATATGTCCTTTTTTTGCGGGGATAACCAATATATACAGTATATATATTTGTTATAACATATATAAAGGAAATAGATAATTAATTTGAAATATGCGCAAATAATATTTGCTCACAATATCTCTTATTTACATGCCTTACATGCCGTCAATTGCATATTTCTTGTTTCGTCACATTCTGTTATGGGTTGCAAATATTCAGCCTATGTTTTCAATTCAAAGCAGTTAAATTTGACATCACTGAATATGTTGTTCATTTAACATTTCTATCGTAAACAGCTGTCAAATATCTTTCACCATTAAAACCTGAAGCTCTGCGCAGGAATTCATGTTTGGTCCCTTTGATTTGATTGGCCATCTCAATCATTTTGACATTGATGAGCACTGTTAGACTGCTGAGGGCGGCGGACCAGCTTAAAAAAGGTAAGTTAAAATTTTGCAGTGGAGTCAATATTTGTTTCTGTAACAATCTCGAAATTATTCAGATCTGTATTCAGATCAAACTAAGTGGGCGGGGCTTTAGTCAGAAGTTCGTAAAATTACTTAAGACCATTACGTCTATGGTTAAATGTATATCTGTTCCCTTCATAGTTGTTATTTAACAAATATGCCTTGTATAACTCAAAAAGAAAAAAGAAAAAAAGAAAAAAATTATAACATTTATTTAAATAGCCTATTTTCTAACCGTCTGAGCTGATAGCCGTATAGGCAGTGCTTCGGGTGACCTGAGTTCGATTCCCTGCTTGGAAACCTTTCCTGATCCTGATAAATAAATATTAAAATATCTTCTAATTACTTTCTGACAATACTAAATGTTAAATAAAGGACAAAAAAAAAACATTCATCCACAACCTCAAATTATTAGAGTAGGACTTGGCCATTTCTAATCATCGGGGGTGCCATGTTCCCCTCATCTAAATGGCCCTACAGATGCTTAATATTGTCCTCATAGGCAGCAAAGTTCTCTATGAATCACAGTCCATGAACTTTTCTTTTTATGAGTCCATGTTTGAACCGTGTTAAGTGGGTCACTCTTCAGTTTATAACAGTGATGGAGCTACTGATGCATTTCTAAATGAGAACACTGAGCAATGTGTGTGTGTTTAGGTGGACAGATAATTGAAGAGTCTACTAAATGAAAGAGAACTACACGAGAGTAATTTCATATCCAAAGGCTACACACACTCAAATTTTAGTTATTCCCTTTCTGAACTCAATTAAACCCAAAAAAATCCACATGATAGATGACTGACCTGTACTTCACATGCTTTGCTATGTGGTTGCTAAGGTGTTCAGACTAGTTGTGACACAATGCTATGAAGCTTCAAATGTGTTTGGAGTAGCTTTAGTGGTGCGATGTTTTTACCCAAACCAGATAAGCGTAAGCCCTTCCCCATAGCTGATTCTAAAGATTTCATTGGTCATGTTAATCACAGTGCTGACTGCCTAAACAATTTCGTAACCTTAACCTTAGCATTGGCACGCACATCCTGATAGATAGAATTATAATTTATTGCAATCTGATCCATCCATGATTTTTCTGAATTCTGAACTCTTCATGACAGGTGGCTGTGATAGAGTTTACCAATGAAATTGGCTGTGGGATAAGATTTAAATTTAACTGGTTTGGGGAAAACCAATAACACATTTTAATGCATTGAAATTCACTTGCTAGGATCCCTGGCTCATGAATTGGTATAATATGTACACTAATTGGGCCACTGGTGAGGACCCTGGGTCATTAAACATTGGGACACAGATGACTCTGGCCCCAGACAACATACTTGCTTTGTAAAATGTCATCACTGCATTTATCAAAAACAGCAGGAATGATACCCTACTGACATCACTTTTTAAATGCTTTGATCACATACAATATTTCAGGTATAAATTATAAATGTAAGTTAGATTGTTCTCTGCCTAGAGATGTGCTTATGCTCAAAAAATTAATAATGGTTTGTCTTCTAATGCATGTTTAGAAATGTGACAGTTTTATACAGCGAGCATCGATGCTCCCTGGTTCCCTGCTCTGTTTGTATCGTTGATCATTATTTTCCTGTTTATCACTCTAAAGCGGCTTTGAAACAGTCTGAATTGTATAAAGCGCTATATAAATAAAGGTGACTGGATATGTGTTGTGGAAATTCCAATGCACTACAGCCAAGGCCAAGTTTTGGCAGTGTCAACTTTTGTGTTTCGTAAAGTTTGCTGCTTCAGTTGTGGTGTTGATTCACATTAGATTATTGTGTAGAGTGATCAGATGCATTTTAAATAACTGCAAAAAACTTAATTGGCCCAAAAATTTTTTTTTTGGTCCTGGCACAAAATTACCAGCTAACATCATTTGACTAATCAGCACATATGAAAGTGTGAACGAGTACTATCATTCAGTAATCAGCAATCATTCTGATTTGATTATAAGAGCAGATTGATTGCTATAAAAGGAGGGAAGACGTGCTTCTGATCATTGTGTTCTTGTGTTAGCAATGGTTACCTCCAAAGAAAGATGTGTAGCCATCATTCACTTTGCATCAAAATGGCCTCTCATGCAAGGAAATTGCTGCAAAGAACATTGCACCTGAAAGAACCATTTACCGGCTCATCAAGAACTTTAAGGAGAGCGGTTCAACTGCAGTGAAGAAGAGTGTCCAGCAAGCACTACGACCATCTCCTCCCGAGGAGCCGGCTACGAAATAGTGTCAGCACCCCTGCAGAGCTTGCTCAATATTGGCAGCAGGTGTGAGTGCATCTGCACGCACAATGAGGCGAAAACCTTTGGCCAATGGCCTGGTGTCAAGAAGGGCAGCAAAAAAAACAATCAAGGACAAATTATTTTTGCCTTGACCACTGAACTAGGGAGTTGACTGAAATGCACCCAGAGTAGTTTTAGCACACATTGCTATGAAGTTGCTTGGGTTTCTGAGTAGTTTTAGCACATCGCTATTCACTTGCTAAAGTGTTTTAAGTAGTTTTAGTGCATTGCTTAAGTGTTTTGGCCAGTTTTTACGCATTACAATTCCCTTTATTTGGTGTCTGATTAGTGTTAGCACATTGCTTTTCATTTTCTGAGGTGCTCCAAGTAGTTTTAACGCATTGCTATGAAGTTGCTTAAGTGTTCTGAGTGGTTTTAGCACATTCACTTGTTAAGGTGGTCTCAGTAGTTTAATCACATAGCTAAGGTGTTTGGAGCATCTGGCAACTTTATAGCAATGTGCAACACGTTAGCAACTTTATCCTTGCCTTAACAAGCATGAAAAACACCAAACCATTCTTAAGTGTGTAAGAAAAAGCGACATCACTGCTTACCTTGGGTCACACATGAAGTCAGTGCTCTCGCCATCCGCCCTCCATACCAGCCACTCCCTAAAGGAGGGGTGGCAGAACATCCGTGTTCTGTCTCGACGGCCAATCAGAAAGCAGGAAAGAGCATCCATGCGCTGCTGGAAGTCCTCCCACTCCAGCTCTCCTCTCATGGATCCCGCATTCAGTGCCCGGAAGAGCTGCTCATCCGTCAGAGGGTGCAAAGATGCCAAAGCCACGTTTAGCAGCGGCAACACACGCTCAAATGCTGAGGCCGATGGGAATTTCATGTTGCACTGCAGCAGATAGAGCTCAGACAGAGACACTGGTATCACCTTATAGCTGGAGCTTTTAATGACCAGGTGACCCTTCTCAAACAGATCGAGAGTTAATTTTAAATAAAGATATGAGCCCTGGCTGCGGGCGACCAGGTGGGCGCTGAGCTTAGAGAGGTTTGCTGGGTCTGCTTTGCCATTGATGGCAATGTTGCTGATGATGTCAGGGCTGTGGTCAATACGGTGCTGGATGTAGGAGGTGAGGTCAGAGGTTATATCCTTGTTGTCATGGAAATCATCCAAAGAGATGATGGGAAAGTGGAGGAGATTGGTGACTTCCTGTCAGATCAACATAAAAGGCACATAAAAGTTATAAAAATAAAATAAGCCAAGTTCTTGAAAATGCATTCATCTTGGTTTTATATGTTTTTTTCCCCATTTTATACCAAAGAAAAGTTTTAAATGAAAATGTATTTAATATATTTTAAGGTAGACATGGAACATCATGAGTAGAAGAATAAATATAATGAATATCATGAATAATACCTTTATGTTGAGGGAGTTGCACCACATGACATTTTAGAAACCTGCCATGTCATAAAAACTATCTTATATATTGAGGATTGACACACAGTCAGAGTCTATAAGATAATTTCCTTTTTTTTCTCTACATGTTGGTTAGACCAACTTGACTGATCAAATTATAAAGTGACAAAACTACACAAAATGGCCATTTTCGACAATTCCTGTATACTAATTCAGATGCTGGTAACATTAAAAAGTGTCACATCTTTCTGCCTGCTGCAATAGAAAGACATGCAATTAAATAGTTTGTGGGGACTTTAAGGGATGAACCTTTATTTAAAACGACTGTTATGCACCATAGCACAGGAGTAACGACCACCAGCTTTCCAAAATAATCCCTTTTCTTGAATAATTATAGTTCTTTCAAGATTACGGTTTTGTACTGTAACCACTGACAACTGCATACCCTTGATGACTGCAAGAGGAAAAAATTATTGAATACTACAAGGACCACAGAAGTCTGCTCATTTTTATCTTACTGCGCATCTTTATCATCATCTGTATGCAAAACACAATAAATGTCAAAACAACTGCAGGATTAATGTTGTAGAATAAACACCGGCAGACTGGTTGTGTGGGTTGTCTGGCACTTTTGGGTCACTGCTCCAAAAAGTAGTGAGTGAGAGAAAAAGAGACAGTGTATGTGTGTGAAAAGTGTATAGGGACACACATAGCATCTGCAGTATTGCATCACAGCCCTTATCCCCTCTTATATAAGCTTGGCTCCAGAAGGTCGGAGTCCAGCTCTGATCAGACATGGATTACACACACACTAGCCACTGACCAGCATCCAAAACTCACCACAGCAACCATTCTGAAAGCTCTGATCAAAAAAGGAACATCAGGACACTTTATAGGCTAGAGCTTTAAAACTTTCTGAATGGTCTTGCTTTGTATTAAAACCAGCATAAAAGGGTGCAGGCTGTGCAAAAAAAAACAAAAAAAACCTTACCACTTGGTTGACCCTGACAGTCACAATCAGTTTAAGCCAAATAGGAAATTTAGAGATGATTTTGCTGATGAAGGATGCAATGGTATCTCCATAGTCTGGTTTGTGGAACTCTGCCTCATTTAGACCGTCCACTAGGATGATGTAATCTTCTTCTGGAATCTTACACTCTGCACAACACAATAGAAACGACATGGTAAAACGTACTTGAAGTCAAATATGGAGTCTTTTAAGAGTTTGGCATTACGTGGGTGTGTTCAGGTTTTTGTTCAGAAAAGTTACCAGGAACAATTTGTACTGCTGAATGTTTACTACGTGATTTTAGAACACCCAGCACAATAAAAACCCTTCGTTCTTTCACCATATGTTGAGTAGGAAAAAGCGCCTGCAGTCTGTAGTGAAACTCTCACTCTCAATGTTTTTGAGTATTTGCCACTTGACTAATAGCTGCACCCTTCCAAAAAATGTTTTTTTTGAATAGTTAACTTAAAAATGAAAAATGTGCAGTATTTGGAGCTCAAAAGCATTATCATTAACTTTCACTTTATAGAAAAAAAGCAGATTAAACATTCTGCCTAACATCTGCTTTTGTGTTCCACAGAAGAAAGTTTTGGAACAGCATGATGGTGAATAAATGATGGCATAATATTAATTGTGGGGTAAATTATTCCTTTAAAGTCAAAACCTTTAATTACTTCCATAATGCAGAGTTTTTCGGATAGGATACTCAACAAGAAAAATGGATCATGAAATTAGGGCATTCGATACCAGAATGGAGGAAAACCTGAATGCAATTTGGCAGTCAATTTAAAGGACTAAAAAACAGGCTAATCTTGAAAGCATTTAAGGCTAACATTAACCTTAACATAAGGTTAACATTTCTTTTTAAAATCTATCATTATTTGTTATTAGTGTCGCAATAATTTATTTATTACACTGAGGTCATTAATCAGAATTAAAATGACTACATTAACAACTAGTATGATTATAGTAAGGCTGCATTAGCTACAACAGTAGCTTAAAACAATGAAAAGAATTGTTTTCTAACTAGCTGTTTGTCTCAAATAATAAGTCGGCACAGCCTAAGTGTCGTCAATCACAAAGGAAAGTACGTTATTACAATGACTTATGATTTAGATTACACAAACTTCTTTTTTCATCAGAACTCAAGGATCCTCAACTTCATCTTAGTTACCTACTTATCTTGGACTTATCTTGGAAGTTTCACACATGGAATAGTCACCAGATTAAGCTACCAAATCAAAAATATGACCCCCAAAAAAGCACATGTGAAAGGTGTAGTTTCACAAGAGACTGGCTCATCTTATATATGATCTACACAATATTAGAAAGCAACAGATAAATAAAATGATTGTTATGAAAACTAATGCATTTTGTCTATGACAAATAATGCAGAATATTATCATGACCAGCAAGGAATATTTAAGTCAGAAAGGTTTGCACAATAATGGAATGTGTCTTCAAGTACATATATAGGAACAATTTTAATTAGGATCATTATGACTTTACCCAACATTACATGTCATATAAAGGCTGTTTTCTCTACTATATTCTCTCTTTAATCTGATGCTACAAACCAGAAACACTGATTTTCAAGAGTTCAGACTGAAAGCTCTATGTCTTCATTTTCATACTCGAAATTTGCTCTAGCCTCATTCTCTAAAATTCCTGTTAAGTCCTTCATCTGTCGTTCCTTGTGATCCAAGCCGTTTCTGAGGACCATCTGTCCACATCCATACTGGGCCAAATTAAATGAGGCAAGAACGCTCTTCTCCCCCCCATTACCCCTGAGCAAACATATTTCGTTTTTATTTGATGGTGTGATTAATGACAGTAGCATGTGATGAGTCTCACCTTTGCGTAGAAGTGTGAGGGGCTCCAGGACTCCCTTACGGAAGGCGGCGGCAGGGTCCTGGACACAGGAGCGTAAGCTGAGCAGGCTCTGCAAGTGCGTCTCTCGGAGTAACAGCTCTCGATAAGCACTGAGGCGAGGGGCTCTGCACAGTAAAGCAGACACACTGTGCACAAACTCCGGGACCAGGCATGTGTACGTGTTATCAGCCTGACAATAGTGATACGCAACCACCTGCAGGGGGAACAGAAAGAGGGGAAAACTTTAAAAGTGGGAATTTTGAACAGGTCAAAAAGAAAAAGAAGAGAGTTGCTTAAAGGGATTCTTCACCCAAAAATTTTATTTCTGTCATTATTTAATACCCAAATGACTTACTTTCTTCTATGGAACACAAAAGGTGATTCAAAAGGTAAAAGAATATCTTTACAGCTCTAGGTTTTTTCCTAAAAGCACTGTAAACCTAAGTAGATTGTGTACACGACTGGCACCAATTTTCTTTACGATCTACTTATGCTTGCAAGGCTTTTGAAAAAAAAAATGCGGCCCTGGACTGGTCTATTTTTTGGTCTATTTTTGAAGTCATATTATAGCTCTGTTTGAGGAACAGAACAAATTTAAGTTGTTATTCACTCAAAAGTGTTGATATCTTGATTCACATTCATGAGAAAGTAGAAATGGCCAATTCATGAACGAATCACTCTTTTGAGACTATTCTTTGAAGTGAATTGGATGACCCAGTGAAAAACAGTATGAATTATTTCCTAATTAATCTGATTGATCCAGTTCAGTTCATTTAATGACTCAATGATCCAGTTGCAGTTGAGGGGAAGATTATAAGTGAATAATGAATACAATTTTAGTCTGTTTTCACAATACTAAAATATGTCTTCAGAAGTCATATGGACTAAACTTTCATTATACTTTAGATTATTACATTAGTATACATTGTGTTCTTTAAAGGGTTAAATAATTTTTTGGGTTTATTTCTTTCCGCCTTTGTTTGTTTCCTCTTTGCAAATCAATGTTACATGATCTTTCCTGCTCTGTCCTTATTTCCTTACCAAGATTTACTAGGCCAAGGTTCTGACCACCAAATAAAGATCATTGATGTGTCAATGTGGGCAGTCGTGTGTTGATACAGTTATCTTTCCAGAAGGAACAGGAGCACAGAATGAGTCTTTTTCGAAGTCTTCCACTGGGGGAGGACGTTTTTTGGTTCTGAAAGTTACAGTACTAGGTTTTTCAAAGTACATGGAGCTCTTTTATCTCAAAGATCAAGGAAAATTTGATTTCTCGTGATATAACCCCTTTAAGGTTTGTTTGAATATCATGAATCCCAAATTGTTCTGAAATACTGGAGAATCCAAGCTTCTGAACAGAAGAGAATCTGAAATCGTGGCCTGAAACGACTTCCTACTGGCAGATGGCTGATTAAAAAGACGTGACAAGAAGACTCAACAGAGATGGTTCGGGTCCAGATGTAAACGGAAAACACGCACACAAACTGGGCAAACTGTTGAATATGCATGTGGTATGCAGTTTGCCTCTGTCACTGAATGGCACATCTAAAACATTGCACAAAACATCATGTGTATTTATAAATAAACATGAGAGCTGCTCTGTGGAATCTCTTTATTTTGCTGTAAACAATTTTTGAAGAGCTTCCATTTTCAAAACGGCTCAATCAAAAAAATTTACATTTAAAAAAAGTGTGTATTTTCTGGAAGTGGGCGATATGAAAGTTCAAGTGTTCTAGATGAATGCGTCATGAAACCCACTGAAATAAACAAGAATTATTTATGTAACATAATGAGAACATGATTTGCATAATTAAGGGAATTAATTAAATAAGGTGAAGATCACACCTGATCAGCGACTACAGTGGACATTCCAAGCCTTTCAAAAGAACTCCAACAAAAGCACACAGCATTTACTTTAAAGTTTAAATAGAAATCTTTTGTAAAATTATAAATGTCTGTCACTTTTGATCAATTTAATGTGTTATTGCTGAATAAAAGTATTAAAAGGCATTTAAAGTAATTCATCTTCAGCAGCGGTATTCTGCGAAGGTCAAAATAAATGAGAAAAATTTCCTGTGAGAAAATGTATATACCGCAAATTACAGACATTACTATGCGGAGGAGATTTGATTTCTTAGAGGAACCCAGAGTAAAGGCCCATTCACACCAAGAACCAGAACTACAAAAAATAGCAATAACGATAACTATATTAGCATCCACGCCAGCGTACGATAACATTATGTTTATCCTAAGCGCACGCTGCAGTTTTGTCGTCTGCTGCTTTAAATGCTCAAGCTTTAAATGCTTGAGAAATACAAAGACAGTCTGATACGGACAAGAATAAACAAGTATATCTGTGAAAAACAGATTTACCAGACCTCCTCAGGGAAAACTAGTCCTGTCCAAATAGGGGTAAAGTGTGTACCTTGTTAGCCATGCGTTTGACTGCCCCCTCTCTGTGCCGGTGTGTGTCTGGCGTAGGCGGGCAGCTGTTGCTGCGGAGGGGACTCTGAGAGGGGGGGTTCAGCTGATTGGTTTGATGAGCATCAGCCCCTCGATCTACAACACAAACACACACAATTCCCTATTATCACTAAAGTCACTACAAGTGCTGAATATAGGTGTTGCATGTCTGATTGGTTAAAAAATGTTTTAAACTCTTACTCTGGGGTGTAGCTTCAGGACTGTTGGAGGCGATCTGCCTCATTCGTCCACCATGACAGCTGAGAGCCACTAGCCGTGACATCACTGCTGTCTTCCCGAAACCAACGTTACCAGTGATTACAGCCCCTTTTCCCTCACTGGCATCTCCTCCCCCCATAAGCACATCCTCCAGTCGCTGAAACAGCCAATCACGGCCCACAAACACTGCATCCAAAGAGACGCTGGGTACCTCAAACAGCAGGGGTTTGAGCATGATGTCCACTGGTTTGTAGGGTGTGAGACGAGCTGCAGGATTCAAATAACATAGGTGTTAAAATCAAACTACACACACACACACACACACACAGCCAAAACAATGCAGGACAGATTTATAATGAAAAGAGAGTGAATCATAAGAACTTCATTGCTCACATTAAAGATGAAAATGGACCCCAAACACCCCATTTATTTTCTTAATAAATGTCTCTTTTTTATATTGTGCGTTATTCCTGAAGAATAATTGTTCTAAATAGAACAAGATGTTTATTTTCGAACTAACTCTATACTAAAATGTGCAGGAAAAACATGTATATATTGTATATTTAAAAAAAATAAAAAATAATAAAAATACATATTATAAAATAATACACACATAAACACATACACACGCACTGAATAATAGATCTCAGAAATGTTACATGGAGTTTAAATGCATTGCCAATTCATGCAGTCTTCACAGGGTTAAACTTTATATTACCTTTCATTCATTACAATCATAATGTGTCAATCATTAGATTATAATTTAATGATGGTGGTTGTTGTTCTTTCAAATGAATTGAAATAATTAGAAATGACTCTTTCGTAATGTTTTCATATTTGAAGAACTGATCTGCTGTATTATGTAACAGCATTATATCCAGCTTATTTTTAACGTAAGCGCGGGCGCGGCCATTTGTAAATTGAATGTTTCTGGTGTCATCCGCTTAGTTATTTTTAGCTGTACAAAACAGCTCGTAATGCTGCTTGATATTGCAAACTGGTATTTCTTATATTATTTCAATGTAATGGTTTGTAGCATGAATAGTTTTCTCATTTACTGCACTTTGTTATTCTTCTAGTTATTTACCTATAGCAGCTAATGAATAAGAAGTTTCGCACATTCACAGAAAATAGCTTACACGTTGCAAAATAAGGCAGATAGCATCTGTACATGAAATGTACTAATAAAAGTTCATTATAGTGTTCTGTTTGCATATCATTTGGTAAGTTGTAGCAGTTAGTCAGCACCTTTATTCTCTTGACTGCGGCCCCCTGTGTGAGCTCCATGCCAGGGCAAACGCATGGAAGAACGCTGGGGAGCATTCCTCTGTTCATCCAGATACCGCAGCTCCTCCAGTTTAGTACTGCTAGTGGCTGCAGGGAGAGAGACAGAATGAGAGAAAGAGAGTCATTTAGGGTTGTGTTTGGCTCACAGACAGCAGAGAGATTACATGCCACCTCTGTGATCTCTATGAAGAACAAACACAATCTGCTGCTGTGTGGAGGAACACGTGTACCACACACACACACACTTTAATGAGGGGAAAAACATACAAAAGTATGTGAGGAGAGTGAGGGAAGCTGGGATACTTTTTACTTCCTCTGGGCAAGAAGAAATTAATAGACCTAAATATGTTTCAGGATGTCTGCTATCCACTGCAGTTACAAGAATACGTATTTTATATAAAAGCATGACTCAAAACAGTGGTCCAATGACAACGAGGCAGGAAAAGGTTTAATATCCCGAATATTTGAATTTCAACATTTTGTAAATGCAGTATTTGTAAAGCAAAGCTTAGCATTAGCCATTTGTCCAATTTACCCAGCAGCATCTGGCACACTTTACCCCACTGCTACCATTTTTGGAGAAATTATTCATTTAATAATTCATGACTAATGTTTAGCCAAAAAAATACATGGTTTTATGCACGTGCAATTCATTTTTACTGCTGGAAACGTTTGCTTGCTTAGCTGTTTTAGCTTAAGCAAACGCTTCTCATGTGTACCTCTCAATCAAAAGTACAGTATTTGTACATGAATGGATCACAAAAACTAGGTTTATTAGATAAATGGATGGCACATCATAGTGTCTCTCTTATTTGCAGACACGCATACATACTGTACCTTACCAGTATTACTCGCTCATAATTCATCCATTTATTCATTCAATCCATCAATCGCTCATTTCATTCATCATTTCTTTGCCCGCCAAATCTACACCCCTCTCTTTCCACTCATCCCTGTACAATCTCCCATCCTGTCCCATAATCTAATCTGCTTGAAACCCATAATCTCTGCAGACGGACATAAACACAGGGATGATGATTGTCATTTGTCACGTTGCATTCGCTTGTGAAGGGTCTCAAATGTGAAACCATGATCAAGCCCTTTGAAGCTGCAAAGATATAAATACATTAACTACCCTTTCCCTGCTCCGTACCACAAAGATCACCACAGACAGGCACTTGGCGTGACATTTTGCTTTGTTGGAGTCATTCTGTATATCTGACAGCAATTTCCCGATTTAGCTTTACAGCAAGAGGAAATCAAAACCACCCGTTTGCAAAGCTTTCTACAAGGCGCAGGAGGAGAGGCAGCCAAGCGGTACAGTGCACTGTGCATTCAAATACAATAAAAGCACATACAACACAAGTAAACTGAGGGTGCTCCAAGAATTGAGTGTGAAAATGTCCTGCAAAAATATTAATTTTCTAATTAATGCAGTTCTTTTGAATTTTCTATTTATCAAGTAATATGTATCATGGTTTCAACAAAAATATTAACAGCACAACTGTTTTCAACTTGAATACTGGATTAATGGCTGCTTAAATTTTTCATCACAGGCATAAATTACATTTTAAAATACATTAAAACAGAAAACAGGTATTTTAGATTGTAATAGTTTTTGATAATATTACTGTTATTACTGTGATTTGCATTAGAAAGAATTACCCAACCCCAAATATTTGAACAGTAGTGTATATAATCTATTAAGTAGAACAGTGTCACCTTTTGTGGTCCAAAGTACATATACAATTTTGTTTTATTTTGGTCACATATTTTAACGTTTTAAAAAACTATTTGTAGTTTAATGTGGTAATGTTTTAGTGTGTTTTAATGTTTTATGTTCACTATGTGTCTGATTCAGTGAGTTTATTCTTTTTGAGCCATTCATTACAAAAAGACTCCTATAAGTCATTTGTTTGTGAATCAGACTAAATTAGTTGCACTTCACTTTTCTTTGATAACAGCCAGCGAAGACTAATCAACAGAAAGACATATTGCCTTCACATTCTTTTTCTGTACACAGCATCTTTATATACAGTGAGGAAAATAAGTATTTGAACACCCTGCTATTTTGCAAGTTCTCCCACTTAGAAATCATGGAGGGGTCTGAAATTGTCATCGTAGGTGCATGTCCACTGTGAGAGACATAATACTTTTTTTTTTTTTTTAAACAGAAATCACAATGTATGATTTTTTAACTATTTATTTGTATAATACAGCTGCAAATAAGTATTTGAACACCTGAGAAAATCAATGTTAATATTTGGTACAGTAGCCTTTGTTTGCAATTACAGAGGTCAAACGTTTCCTGTAGTTTTTCACCAGGTTTGCACACACTGCAGGAGGGATTTTGGCCCACTCCTCCACACAGATCTTCTCTAGATCAGTCAGGTTTCTGGGCTGTTGCTGAGAAACACGGAGTTTGAGCTCCCTCCAAAGATTCTCTATTGGGTTTAGGTCTGGAGACTGGCTAGGCCACGCCAGAACCTTGATATGCTTCTTACAGAGCCACTCCTTGGTTATCCTGGCTGTGTGCTTCGGGTCATTGTCATGTTGGAAGACCCAGCCTCGACCCATCTTCAATACTCTAACTGAGGGAAGGAGGTTGTTCCCCAAAATCTCGCAATACATGGCCCCGGTCATCCTCTCCTTAATACAGTGCAGTCGCCCTGTCCCATGTGCAGAAAAACACCCCCAAATCATGATGCTACCACCCCCATGCTTCACAGTAGGGATGGTGTTCTTGGGATGGTACTCCTTATTCTTCTTCCTCCAAACACGTTTAGTGGAATTATGACCAAAAAGTTCTATTTTGGTCTCATCTGACCACATGACTTTCTCCCATGACTCCTCTGGATCATCCAAATGGTCATTGGCAAACTCAAGACGGGCCTTGACATGTGCTGGATTAAGCAGGGGAACCTTCCGTGCCATGCATGATTTCAAACCATGACGTCTTAGTGTATTACCAACAGTAACCTTGGAAACGGTGGTCCCAGCTCTTTTCAGGTCATTGACCAGCTCCTCCCGTGTAGTTCTGGGCTGATTTCTCACCTTTCTTAGGATCATTGAGACCCCACGAGGTGAGATCTTGCATGGAGCCCCAGTCCGAGGGAGATTGACAGTCATGTTTAGCTTCTTCCATTTTCTAATGATTGCTCCAACAGTGGACCTTTTTTCACCAAGCTGCTTGGCAATTTCCCCGTAGCCCTTTCCAGCCTTGTGGAGGTGTACAATTTTGTCTCTAGTGTCTTTGGACAGCTCTTTGGTCTTGGCCATGTTAGTAGTTGGATTCTTACTGATTGTATGGGGTGGACAGGTGTCTTTATGCAGCTAACGACCTCAAACAGGTGCATCTAATTTAGGATAATAAATGGAGTGGAGGTGGACATTTTAAAGGCAGACTAACAGGTCTTTGAGGGTCAGAATTCTAGCTGATAGACAGGTGTTCAAATACTTATTTGCAGCTGTATCATACAAATAAATAGTAAAAAAATCATATATTGTGATTTCTGGATCTTTTTTTTTTAGATTATGTCTCTCACAGTGGACATGCACCTACGATGACAATTTCAGACCCCTCCATGATTTCCAAGTGGGAGAACTTGCAAAATAGCAGGGTGTTCAAATACTTATTTTCCTCACTGTAATCACATTCAACTTGGGTATAATTTGACTTATTTTAGCATGATGATACAAATATAGCAAGAGGTGGAATGATGAATAGTGCTGCAAGAAACACTGAGGCACCAAACCCCTGTTTCAAATTTTACAGCACAAAAATGAATAATACAGCATGTGATCTTTCATTACTCACCTGCCACAGAATTTGGCCGTGGCATAACCAAAGAAGTGCTATGGTACGTGACTGGTCCATCCACAGGTGATGTCATATTGGGTGCCACCCCTCCTGTGGTGCCTGTCCCCAGCTGGGCTTCACCAGACACCACCGGCTCCTCCGAGGTCATGGGAGTGCTGGACGGATGAGCGCTACGCCCGCTCTCGTCCCTCACACCTGCACCACCATCTTTCGCCCACTCCAGACTAGAGCCACAGCGTTCTTCATTCTCACTGGAACTGGTGACTGTTGCTGCAGGATGGAGAGAAAGAGAGAGAGAGATGAAGGTGAATGAGGTGTGGGGGGAGATATTAATGGGAAGGACACAGGAGGAGAGAACGACACAGAAGGACAAAACAAAACATCACAGAAAAGAAAACAGGAATTAACTTTTGGCAACAACCGATGATCTTCAAACATGAGGACATCAATAAGGACTTGTTTAAGTAATTGCTGTCAGGCTTTTTGCTTTAATGCAGCTGTCTATGACCTTTCTTTACCGCAATCAAATAGAAAAACACTATTTTGGGATTTAAAAAAACCTTCTGATGTCCTACTTCAAGAAACCTCCGGCAGACCTGAAATGAAGACAACGCTGTCCTAGTTTTGATAGTGCACATCTCAGGCATATGAGAATTTACTGCACAGGCCAACAAAAACACTTCCAGAATGTTAACAGACAATAAACAGCTTTGATAAGTCGGGTCTCAGGAAGTCTAGTGTTCGCTTCCTCTCTTGATCGCGATCCTTGGAGAAAAGTCAGTTGTGTATAAAGGTAAACACCTCCGTCAGCATCTCCAAGTGTTCCGTAACACAATGTAACACAATACATGCAAATATTACAATGACATAACCACTAGCAGTTTCATGGAGCCATTCACATGGGACATTTACTTGTTGAGCTCAACTAAGATTTGAGCTTTTGGAGCAACAAGTGTACATAACTGAAAGCTGACGCTTCAAAAATCACACACAGAGAACACAATGGTAATCCCATACGACCCCAGTTGAAGAACTAATGTCTTTTGAAGCAAGAAAATAGGTAACTAAATAATACTAATATTACAAGTTTTTAATAAACCATCGCTTCCGGCCAGCAGTCATACGCAGGTTCATGAGTTCTCACTTGACTTAAACATCAGAATGTTGTGAAGCCGGATGCAAGTGCATTTTGAAACTCACACTGTGCTTCCGTGTCACTTCTCGCATCAGATTCAGCTTACTTTAATACTCTAAATAAAATGATTGTAAATCACAATCTTTTTGAATTACAGTCATAAGGGCACGATTAGCGTTTGAATATATTATTCCACAAACAAGCATACTTTTGCATCAAATACCTTTAAATTAAATTAAATTAAGCAAAGACTGGGGCTGTCAAAGAATGAAAAATAACTGAACTTAAATTCAATCAAACAAAAACGCAAATGATTTCAATTTAGTTAAATGTCATTTCTATAATTTCACTTCAGCAATAAAAAAATGAAACAAAGAATGGAACATTTTCCTCTTGTGCTTCTGACAGCTGGATGTCAGACCAGCTTTTAATCCAGCCCGACAGATATGCTTTCAAGCTTGGCGTGAATAGACCATTCATCAGTGGGTTGTTTCTTTTTCATTTTGTGCTCAGTGTGAAAGAGCCTTGAGATTCAAATTATCTACAAAACAACATTTGAATGGAGTCTATACGTTAAGGATGTAAAGGCTGTAAGCAATTTAAATACCATGCAAAAAAAAAAAAAAAAAAAAAAGTAGCAAATAAAAGGACTTTTGAATAAAGCGGACTTTGCTAAGGAGAGAGGTAGCTGTTACCTATGATTCCACTGTCCTTGCTCTCCAGGGTGGAGCTGGGTGTAGTGATGATGGTGGAGGTGGCAGTGGAGAAGGTGCTAGAGGAGATAACAGGAGCCCTGCTGCTGGAGGAGCTCTCAGGTAAGGTGGAACAGGGGCTCTCTGCACTGGGAGACGCCGTACTGCTGGTCAGAGTGGAGCAGGGACTCACGCCCTGACTGGACACTATACACTACAGAGAAAGACAGAGGAATGAAAAAACAAGCAAACAGAAAAAAGTCAATAAATATTGCATTAAGGGAAAAAAGAGACAGCAGAGGAAACAAAAAAAGGGAGCGAGGAGATAAAGTGATCGATGGAAACTGTTAAACTTAGCTCTTATGTCCATACAAGGGCAAGGCCAAAAATACTCCAAGCCCTCCAGTCTGCTTTTGTTCCAATATAAGCAACCAATTCGATGCTTTTAGAAACAGATTTAGGCTGCAATGGTGACAGTAACCAACACACAGACAAATGTGCATCCACATTTTACCAGTGTTTACAATGGAAATGCTTTGGTTAGAGATAAAGTATAAATCTGGGGAGGAAAAAATCCAAGAAGTAAAGGTATAGAAAAAAAAGAGAGACTGTTCTATTAAAGGTTTATGGTTAAGACTTAAAGGTTTCTTAATCCTGGTTTTATTGTGACAAATTCATCTGTGATGACAACTTTCCAGAATCTAACCAAGTCTAATCAAGATGGAAAAAATGACGTCCCATTCTATATTTTCTTCTCATTCACTTGCACATGCATCACATTATGGAAATAAAATGGGTTGCGAAGAGTTTCATGATGACTTTAAAACATTGGTTCTCAACCTTTTTTTCTCCAACATAATATTCAATGCGATTGCGAATATAAGCCAAGATATTTTCAGTATTAAATGTGACAAAGCTGCTTGTTTTCAAACTATTTTTATTAACAAAATGGGAGTATTTATAAATTAAATGAATGAACCATGATTCATTTTGTGCCTCCAGAAGTTAAAGGTGCTCTAAGCGATGTCACATGTTTTTTAGGCCAAATTTTTTTGTCACATCCAGCAAACATCTCCTCTCTATCCGCTAGCTGCCTGTCCTCTGAACACACTGTAAAAAAAAACGCGGTCTCTGTAGACAACCCAGGCTCCACAAACGGCAAGAAAATCAAACTGGCCCACCCTCGACCACGAAACATAACAAACACTGTTCCAGCCAATAACCGACAAGAATGATTTGGGGGTGGGGGGTTAGTGCGCGTGCACATGAAGGGGGGTGTGTGGGGAGTGGAGGAGAGAGAAGCATGAAAGAGGGAAGTTAGCTAGAGGAGAGATGTCCTAAAAACGACTAACGTTAAAATTGTATATTCTTGAGTATTTTGATATGGCTGACACACGACCAAAGAGACGACGTTCCGATGAACAAATAACAAAGAAGAGGGAAAAGGAGAAGGAACGCGCGAAGTCCCGAATTTACATCGGTAAAGCGTTCAAAAGGTGGCGAGAACTCCGCCGGCAGAAGGGCTTCCAATCCGACATTCAGGTGGCTCTGTTTTTGCTGGACAGGCAGGTAAATCCAGTTTGTTTTTTGTAAATGGTTCATGACTGTTTCAGGAAGCACGGAAGGGAGAGGGAGGGGACGGGATGAGGAGGAGGGAGGGTCGAGCTAGCCTCCGTTTTGTTTGACAATACTCTGAACGTCAACAAGAAGTGATGTCACCCAACATCGCTTAGAGCACCTTTAAGAAATGTATGTTCTTTAACAGAAACGTTTTGTTTTAGCATTTCAGTTAGGTTAGGTTCATATATTTATAACAATTCATTAATTTAGTCATCCTGCGGCCCCCTTGGAAGTTTGCTGAGGCCCCTGGTTGAGAACCAATGCTTTAAAAGAACCAAAAAAGCATTATTTTAATACTTTAAAAGAACCAGTAATCTGAAAGCAGATTACACCCGCATGTTGGGGTGTGAGAAATTATGCGTAATCTACCTTCTGCAAATCTAGAGGAAGTGCTTACAGGGCATAAACCATCAGTCAAAAACTTACTATGACTTTTCATACTATACAGAGTACATCAAATCCTATATACTACTCTGTCCTATCCTCTTACCTCTCTCCACACTCTATATAGGTCAGGGAGAGTGTGTGTGTGAGATCAGTGTACCGGAGCCCTGGTCCCCAGAGAACTGTTGCCTGCCATCCGCTCACCAATGAAGGATTCTCATCTCTCCACACACACAAACACACATCAAGCTTTCAGGTAGAGCTTCATGCACCTGTTCAATAATTTCCTCAGTGCTGCAGTTGAGTTAGAGAAGCGTGCGTAAGAGACACTGTTGCTCCACCCGCATCATTCGTTTTCCCGCGGAGAAACTGCATTACTCACCGGCAGCAACATCTCCAGGGTGCTTCTCCACATCAAGACTGTTTCAATCCTTATAAAGCAGCTGTGCACGTACACGGCACTGAACATGCATAAACCAGCATTCATACTTAATGCACTGCCTTTGAAAAGGCTAAAGGGGAGATCAGAAACTGGCCAATCAGAAAGCACATTCTCATTTGTGATTATGCATGACTGATGAAGCATGTTTGTGGAAAAATTCACCAACCAGGAGCTTTGTGTGGGGCAATCCATAAAAACGCTACGTAAGCCTCTTAAGAGCAACTTATATCCCAGATAAACACCTCAAACCTCTGTATTATGTACCTACTGTATGATGATTTGGAAAGACCAAAACAAATTGAAAAAGAGACAGAATGAGTTTTGTAACCAGAAACTAGTATATTACAGCTATACAGTGGACACCAGCAGGGTTAATATAGTTAGCTGAAATTACATTTTTGTTGCTTGAAATAAAATAAATGCTAACTGAAATAAAATTTAAGATAAAACAAATATTTTATTTCATCTAGTGGCCAAGGCAACATTTCTCATTTTCATTTAGTTTATATTGATGTACTAAAATAACTAAAAATGTATAAAAACTACATAAATAGTAAAAATAAAATAAAAAATAAACTAACTAAACTTAAAATGAAAACGGAAAATATAACAATAGAACATTTTAAAAAAAAAATTATAATAGTATCTAAATGATACTAAAATAACACTGGACATCACACACACACACACAAACTGATTTAAAGGATAAGTTCGCCAATTTTCAACCAGCTTTGTATTGTTACAATGTCAGTAGTATATGCAAATGAACAATGTGTATCAATTTCCCAGTTTATTGGTCATCTGAACCAAAACGCATCATCCAGCAGACTTTTGTGAAAACTAAAGATCGTACTTCCGCATTTTTGCCACTCTCGGACAGTCTGATCAAGCCCAGTGCATTATGGTTGTTGAAGTTTTCCTACATTATTTGCAAAAGGGAACATCACAGTCCTTGTTCTCCATTTTATCTAGCCTATTGCACCTATTCTAAAAAATAAAATAAAAAGTGTTTCTACTGCAAAGACATCAAAGTTTTATAAAAAGCCCATCTTGCCAGTGATAAGTCACCACTTTAAGGGTACAAAACTACCTTTTTTTTTTAAAGTGGAAGTCTAAAACAAAGCTGTTCCAATAGTGTGTCTAGAGTGAAAGTGTGATTCTGGAAGAACAGCTCCAGCAGTGTCATCGATCGCTCTGATAAATGACCTCTGGTATCCAGGGCTCATTCGGTGCAACCTGACTGAAAAGAAAATTCAGAGGCCGTTTCCTCTTTCTAAGGGTGTTATCGCCCTAATCTTAGATATCTTCAGTGACGTGATGCCACATGTTTGTGTATCAGATTGCACGTCTCTTAGAGTTTGGGTATTTAGACCTGTAGGGTTCATGTTTACCTGTTTCTCCTCCATGTTTGTTTGTGATGAGGTGGGGATGGCGTCTCCCAGCAGGAAGCCCAACCGTGTCATGAGCTCCTGGACAGCCGGGGAGGAGCCAGACTCAGCCGGCGAGAGCAGCTCTGCACACACACACATATTCAAAGGTTAGGGAAGGATGAACAAAAAAAAACCCACACCCAAAAGCAACATGTCTACAGGTACCCCAAACACACAAAGGACGCATTCACACTGACGAAACATCTACTTGACCACACGTACATTCAAACACTACATTCAGACCAATTATACATTCAACGCTATTCCTCCAGGACGTACAGTGAATCTGTCCCAACTCACCAAGATCCAAAGGACCGGTGTGGCACTTCCTGTGCTCTCCTTTCCTCTCCTCTCGCTGCCTTTCACAGTCTCCTCTGCTCTCTGGCAATCTCCGTCCCTCCCTCTCACATCTCTCTCTCTATCTCGCAACTGTTCTCTCTCTTTTAGTCTCAATCCCTCCCTCTCTCTCTCTCTCTCCCCCTCCTCTCTGTTGCCCTGTATCTCTCGCTCTGTAGTACAACGCACGTACAGTGCTCCACACAGCTTCAGAAAGCCTGGGATTGAGATGCGGTTATTATGACAACCAAGTTTCTATCCATTCAGAGGCTGTGTGTGTGTGTGAGAGACAGAGAGGACAGGGTGTGAATGTGAATGAGCAGAGATCGTGCTCGCTTCAATCACTATAGGCTAGCTCTCATTCTCAGAATACGACTGGCTAGAAACACACACACACACACACACACACACACACACACACGTTCATTCATTCTCTCCCTTTCTTACGTGCACAACACCATCCCGCAATTCTGCACAGATACAATAGAAAAACATGATTCTATCCTAATTTAATGTTACTGTCAGTTTAGGAAATTAAGTGAGGCTCTTTGAGTTGTTTAAAACCAGTTAGATTTGGAAAAAGAGACAGTTGGCTAAATATTATGACAACATGAAATCAAAATGACTTTCTTCATTAATGTCTCTGGTTTTTGTGTGCATGATTGATCAGAGCACATTATTCTAATGAAAAGACAAAACCATTTAAAATTTTTTTTGGTGATGTAACCCTGAGGAAAATATTAACCAATATATATTATAGCCTGACAGGTTTCATTTTTTTGATCATCCAATCAAATCACAAAATCAGGTTCTGCACGACACTACTCCCAGCAGAATATTCATTTAGAAACACTTTGGTTTTTGAGTCATTAAATTCAAAGTGAATGTAGTTGTAGTTTGTATTTCAAAGAGAATAGATCATCAATGGAAAATCATAACATTTAAAATAAATAAAAATAAATAAATAAATGTAAAAAAAGTATATTGGTGTTTTTTTTAAAGATGCTAAGATATTCTGGGCGGTTATGCAGAGTGTTGTTACTGTATGTGGCTACTAAACTTTTATGAGTGGCAAATTCCTATGCATTAACTAGGTGGTTAATTACAAGAGCAAAGAACCCACTTTTAAGTCTCACTCATATTCTTGGATCAGTCCCTGCAATTTATTTCAACCATTTTATTGTCCACTAGGTGAAAATCCGATTGCTTAGAAAAGTAATACCACCACTCTTCTCTACATGCCAGGCATCATTCATGTCTTCAGCACAAACGGTTTATGGTCACGTTCAATACTAAGAGGTAATAAGGTTAGAAAAAGATGGCCTCATAAAAAGGTGAAAATGCCCCAGGAAATCAATTTAAGGTGGCAAATATTGTCCTTTAATGAAAAAGTTAATTTCTCTTACTGACCACCGCAGAGAAGAAAAAAATACTCAAGAAAATATTACGATTTGACAATATTGCACACCCTTAATTCAATGTATAAACAGCCTCAAAGCAAACACAAAGAGATGAAATGCCACAAAACTCGAATGCTTATTTCATGGACACTTTCCTACCAAGTACATACCAAGACACAAATACACAATTAAACAAAAAAGCTAAATATTTGCTCTGACATATTTACGCAATTACGATATGTAAATGAGCAGGGAAGTCTTGTGTAGCATCCCTGAGGGGAAGACAGGGCAACAGGCCACAGTTCATTAGCATACTGCACTCTGTCAGCAACACTGTCCTCCTCTACACCCCCCTTCCCTTGTTAACATCTCCTGCCATCAATCTGGGTTTACACAAATCACTTCACGATCGATTGATGCTGCTGGTCAGCTAGTGTTGTTTACTTCCGATTGACAGCAGAATTTACAGGCAAACCTAAGGCAGAATCCATATTTAATACATCGTTCATAAATCATTTATTAACGTGCAATGAAATGCAGCATATGCGTGCTCGTCCTCCGGGTCTACATTCGAAGGCGTGTAAAAGCACATGCTAATCCAGATAAATGTTCCCTAATTAAACCATTTATTCTGCTTTTCTTCACAATAGACATTACGACAGAAAGATGAGTGTGGATTGTTTCTAAGCCAGTTTACGATGGCCCACAGGTCTGAAGCCAGCTCCTCTCTCAGCTGGTCTCCAGTTGATCTACGTTTGCCAAAAGAATACAGACCTCCCAATGAGTTCACACATTTCACTCTCCTTTTGCGTATGAAGACTATGTACACTGAACCGTTTTCTCCACACACACTTACACACAAAGTTAGACATGGCTTGTTTTTGCAGATCACTCAAGCAGTAGTGTAGTGGTGCCTGCTCATTTTGGCAGGCCAGAAGTCTAGAACTCTAGTAACACTTGTGTGTATGTGTGTGTGAGAAAATCATTCCCGAACCGTTGCCAGATTTCCTCCTGATTGTTTGAGTGAGCTGTGTAAATCTAAACTCTAAATGTGTGACGTATAGCAAAGTACTGGAATAAACCTGTGTAATGAATTTGATATAGAAATAGAAGCAATGACACTATTTATAGCATCAGATGTTCCTCATTAATATAAAACTGCTCCGTTTATAATGCCACGTTTAATCAAATTAGAACATCTAAGTACCAACAACTGGGCAACTGTTGTTAAGAACCCAAAGATAGTCAGAGGTCTTCCTTCATATGTGAAGGTTTGTGGGTTCAATTAGACTGCATTATATTATAATTGGGGCTGTCGATTTAATTATAACATTTATTAACGCATTTAACGCACTCGCCCCGCCCCAGACCTACGTAATTCATCTTACATGTCATACAGATGATTGGTGATGAACATGAATCAGAACTCACTCTGGGTTGTAGCCTATAGAATGGAGTATGGACCTAAAATTCAAGATATCAGGGGGAAAAAATGCCCCTGTATGAGTTTGTCTTATATTTATATCATGATATTAAGCAATATCACACAAGTAACAAGTATATTGATTTTATACAACAGTTCAATAAATAAGAAGTTAATATTGTTATATTTTAGAAACAATATTGTCTGATTTTGCAAAATTTTACTAACGAAAATTGCCTATTACCCAAAAAGCCAGAGCAGAACTGTTTCAGAGGTTGAACAGAGATGCTTATGGGTCAAGTGCGTTTCTTGTAGAGTTTTAAAAAAAATAAAAAAAATACAACTTTTAGGTTTCCAAGTTTTATGGGGACTTTCCATACTGTACAAACTGTATACTCTATCCCTTAAACATAACCCTACCCATCACAGAAAACACTTTTTACAGCATTTTTACATGATTTATAAGCAGTTTTCCTCATAGGCACCACAAATATGTAGCCTGGTCCAACCAGAATCTCGTACATTTCATTTGTACAGAGAGTCTGGCCACTCTCCATTGACAAGCATTAACTTCCTTGAAGGCGGGTACTCTGTTGAAGTTTAAAACTATTGGATCTGCCCAGAGCCACTCTGGATCTGCCATAACCAATCGCTAACGTTTGGTTGTGACGTAACCCTACAACTCAAACTAGCGCACGACCTCAACGTCATCGTTCTCAGCCACTCCCTCTGTTCGCTGATTGGACCGGCAAAAATTTGGCCGGAGAAAACCCACGAATATACCGCGAACCCAGACAGAGTACTGAAGGAAAATGAAAATTGAGCAGAAGTACGTAGGAGGGCGGAGCCAGGCAAACAAATATGTCCCCACAAGGTCAAAAATGAATGGTATTACTATCTTTGTTGGGACATTTGTTGCCCAACACACACACACACACACACACACACACACACACACACACACACACACACAGATTGCAACTCTGAGCTCTTTTCTCTACATTTTAAGGACATTCACTGAAAGGTTCTTTGGGGAACTCAAAATTATTCTTCTGTGAAAACCTCTTTTAGAAACTTCTATTTTAGAAAACTATTCTAGTTTTAGAAACTTCCATAAGTGCATAATGGAGACTTATTCTTTCTAATTCAAACAGTATACTTCAAGCAGATTTTAAAAGGAATATGTATCCATCCATTTCATACTATATATTATTCATCTTACATACTATGCATTTTAATGATGTTAAGCCTAAATTCACTTTTATTAAGATTTTAGTTTTATTTATTTTAAATGGCCAATGGTCAGAATTTCAATACAAATAGAAATAAAATATCTTTATTTTTTACTGTAAATGTCAGATCAAATTGTTCCAGCCAGGTATACTGTTTGAGAACTAATAAAAAAAAATTTAAAAATTAAAAAAAAAAGATATTAGAGTAACTTCGACACAAGAATGTCTTTATTTCTTCTTTTATTTATTTCTTCCATTTCCTCTTTAAATTCTCCCGTCTCCATATCAATCCCATCTCTCAGACTGTGAAACAGTCTAATCTCATTGGTCTTATTCAGCTCTTGTCGTTTTCATTTTCTAGACACTGAAATCTATTTGCATGCTAAAAAGCTCGGGAACACCATTCCCCCTCCCCCTGTCCACACTTCCATCTCCTTTCATCAAATGACCTTGTTCATCCACATATAGCTTATGAAATCAAAGTAAATACCATTGTAGTACACAAACTCACGCTTTTTAATCAGTATCATGTGCGTGTATGTGTGTGAGTG
Organism: Leuciscus leuciscus; assembly: GCF_965113295.1. NCBI lineage: Eukaryota > Metazoa > Chordata > Actinopteri > Cypriniformes > Leuciscidae > Leuciscus > Leuciscus leuciscus. The sequence continues at coordinate 31,128,736 of NC_138738.1, read as the reverse complement.
ACAGACAGACAGAGAAACAGCCTGAAAAAGATAGTGAGAGATATGAGAGAGGGAGAATGCATCCATGTATGGAGGAGTGTGAAAAAAGAGGGGGAGGTGGAGAAGAGAACGTCTGACATGGAGCAAGAAAGAGAGCAAGACAGGGTAAGACACAAGCAAAATAACATGAGTGATCGGTAGCCTCAGAGAAGAAAGAGTGTGTCATTCAGTCATATAGAAAGAGAGACAGACCGGGTGAAGGCCGGAGACCCACAGACAGCTCTGATCCTGGAAGTCAATTCAGGGATTGTCCTACTGGATTGTCAATTCATAGAAAACTACAATCCAGTAGGAGCCAAGCTGACTATTAACCTTAGTTTATGTATCAGGCAGGTATCTTCAAGTGAATTTTAAATAAAACTAACCCTAACAACATGAATAAATAAAACCATAAAATGTAAGTAAATAAATCAATAAAACCAAAAACTATGAATAAAACAAAGAACAACAAATAAATAAAACCACTTATAAATAAATAAATAAATAAACCAAAATAATAATTAAATAAACAACAAAATGAAACCACAAAAAACAAATAAATCAGAACAAACAAACAAACAAACAAACAAACAAACAGGAGGTCCACAATATTTCTCACTTTCAACTAAGATGCTTTACAACCAGTGTTGGTGAAAGTTACTTTTAAACAATGTGTTACAATATTGTGTTACTCAAAAAAAAAAAAAATTACTAATTTTCACTACTTAGTTACTTTTTATGAAAAGTAATGTTACAATGTTTTTCTCACCTGGGTTGGGCTAGCTTGTTTGTAACAATAAATAAAATAAATAAATAAATAAAGTTCTATTTTTGCAAATGTAAAGTCCCTTTCACACCAAAAGTGAAATGACTCTTCAATGATCTCAACACCTCTGCACTTACTCCTTATTTTTTCCTCAACATGGGGACAGAAGTTTCAAACGATACATGGGAATAAAAAGTAATGCATTACTTTACAACTGTAGGTACATGAAAAAATGTATCTGATAATGAATGAGACAAAACACTTAGTTAACAAATAGTATGGATGTACATCAACCATGGACTCAACTATAATGCTAAAATTAACTGAACGTGCTGAACATTCACTTTGTTCTTGCAGTTCCTAGCAGCCAGTGCTTAGTCATAATCGTTATTTGTCAAAAAATAAATGTGTATATGCCACATGAATTTAAGATCCTTTCATATCAGTTTGGACAATGAGTAGCCTTTTTATCTCCGGCGATAGCACTTATTAATAAAACTGTCATCAAACTTGATTATGGGTTTTTCAAAACGATCCCACACATGGGTAATAACAGGCTATATCTTGTTGCTCTAACTTTGATGTTGTCCCAGTGCCACCGTTGAAAAAAAGTTCAAATTAAACGTTTTCCTACAACACTGACAGCAACTTCACCCACGAATCCTTAGAACAACTTTTTGTTGTAAACGCTACATTTATTTATTAATTACATAGTGTAGTAGATGCCAGAATGTGTGATGTCGTGAGAAGTAGCAAAAACAAGTGATTCATTAAATAACACTGTGACATTAATCTTATTTGCTAATTTTATAAAGCATGCACGCCTCCATGCTAGCAATTGTTTGAGCCAGTGCACACTTGCCATTAAAAGAAGGGCCCATTAAACTTTATTACATTCGCTTGGGCCAAGCGTCTTTTTCAGCAACTGGCATAATTCGACCTGGCCGAGTCTGGCGATTTTTTTCGGTCAAATGAGACAAAGTTTTTCCTGCAAAGTGACATCTAAATTACAGCCCTGTCGATCCAAGGTTTATTTTTGCAGCTAATGTCTGAAACACATGTAACAGGGGAGAAAGCACGAATCAGGAAGGCAACGGGCAGCGGTATGGCGTAAACGGCGGGATGCGGTGCGGTATTATCGGCCTGTGATGAAAGATCTGAGCTGGGTAAATCATTAGTGCTCATTAGAATTGAATCATGGAGATTATGCTCTGAAGAAATCAGTGGAAAACGCTGGTCATGCCTCAGAGTGAACAGACACAATGTTGCCATAGAGATTTGCCAGCTCAATCAAAACGAAAGGCTGCAACTCTAATATTCGAGAGCCCTGCATTAGTCTACTACACTATGAGCTGTGTGCTTTCGGACGTGTCTAGGGTCACTAAGACTGAAAAAATTTGAGTATTCTTGGTCTATTGCTTAAAAAGTGGATTTTGACTGTACTGTAAGCTTACATGGCATTTCACTTGCCACTGGTCTCTGCTAGTCAACCTTGTACAAGTGCTACCTTTTGTTATTTTAAAACAGCAATTTCTTAAAGGAAACTGATAAGCTTGGTTTAAGGTTGTGGATTGGTGTAAGGTTGTAAGCTTATGTTACTGCCAAAGTAATGCAAGAATGCACATTAAGTATGGATAATAGGACTGTATACTTGCACTACATGCCAAATATTTGCATCTGCATACTTGCGTAGAGCATGTTTCTGGCCTAAGGAAGTGAATCCGCAATCCAGCCGACTCTCAGATGTAAGTAAGCGTACACTCACCCTCTAATGACGTCACAAAGGTTGTTATCGTCCTTTCAGGAAACAGTGAGTGAGCACATAGAGATGATAATTGCCTTTAACACAGGAAGAGTCAGACTCTAATGCACTTCATAGTCATCTGTTTCGAAGGAGAACGGTGGGTGTGTGGCGTATTTCTAAAGCCTGATTTACTCAGTCTCCCATGATTCTCGGTTCTCTGGTCTGTGAAGAAAATCAATGTGACCTCGAGTCCATTTCGAGCCCGTTTTGTAGTCCACACAGGTGTGGAGGGAGAGGAGGAAAGGCAAACATGAATTTATAGAACAGCTGTCAGGACAATGAACCTCGAGCTGAAAGTCAAAGTCATCTAGGCCAACACTGACATGGAGAACATTCATTTGCATGTACGGCAGGATCATCTGGAGTTGGCCACCGCATCTGGTGCGCTCTCACGATCTGCATCATCAAACAGTGGAGGTGTGACTGCTTCATAATTAATCATTTGTAGATGCACCAATGTATAAAATTAGTGAAATGTCAAAGAAACCATAATGATTTCCTAAAATAGAACAGAGGTGTCTCGGACATGGTCCAAAAATAATCACTCTTGATTAGAGAATGTTTGTGAATTTGTCACTTGTGTGCGTTTTTGTGTGTCCATAAATGTGAAAACAACTGCACTCTACTTTAAGATGGTAATATTTGCATGTGTGTTTGTGTTTATGTACTGTGGTGAGCAAATGTCTAAGACTACTAAGAAAATCTGGGATTTTTTTCATAGTTCTGTCATGACAACTCTCAAAGTGTTTGGCACTGTAATGGATATGACAATGTTCATATGTTTGGTCTTGGCGAAATAGATCTATACTGCTGCTGTTGGTTACTGCAGCTGCTGCAGAGGAAGTGGAGGACTTTCTACTGCCAATACAATACACAACACTGCTGTCAGCAAGCAAGACTGCTGATGCACAATACAGCATACATGAATTACCCATAGCAGATCTAAACAGGTGGAGCTGGGAGAGGTGGAGGGTTTCTGAAAGCACGATGCTGACCAGTATTTGAAGGTTGAGCAGTGAGCTCATTGGCTACTGATACAGCAGGAACCAATCAGCTGCTTTATATCACTTTTTGTTATACTGGTTGAAACTCTACATATCCTGATAGCAATCAATAATCCAATCATTGCATTCGGTCCGAATGCACTCTGCATTCTCCACGCACCCTGCTCACGCAGACATCATACGTCATCAGCGCGTTCCTTAAGGCTATGCAGAGTTGTAAACAGACGGTCACTGAACGTTGCAAACAAACAGCAGCCACCTTTTACAGTTCCTCCTGAACCAAAACAGCGAGCCTATGCTGCTTTCATGCCACGTCATATTTAGCTTAATTAAGAGATGTCAAGCCTTGTGGTTCTACTCAAAGCTGGTCAAGTCCTCATAATTGGAATTATGCGTTTCAACGGCAAAACTATCAAAGTCAAAATGAATCTGCAGCAGTCATGCTGTACAAAGCAGAGCTCTAAGTTGTTTACGTTCATTGTTGTTGTAACGTTATGTGCTTTGAGCATGAGGTAATTTAATGTCGTCTCTCGTGATGCTTTGCAGACTCTGCTCTGGCTGTTTTCATGTGTTTTGGCGTTGCCATCACAGGAATAAATTACATTTTAAAAATATATTAAAATAGAAAGCAGGTATTTTAAATAATACTGTGTCACAGTATTAGCCTACTGTTTGTACTTTTTTTCAGGTTGTGTGACCTACCAAGTATCGAGACATTCAAGTATCTTGGCTCAACATTCACAGTTGATGGAAGTCTGCACGAGTCCCATAAAGTCACTGCGCGTGTCAACGCTGCCTGGCTGAAATAGCGCACGACGACAAGCACCTGCGATAGGAAGACCAGTGACCGTCGAAGATCTACCGTACCGTCATTCGTCCTGTTGCTCTTTATGGCACTGAGTGTGGGCCCGTGATGAAAGAAGTAGAAGCCGCCTCTGTGCCATGGAAACGAAAATGCTTCGATGGATCTCCAGAATCACACGCTTCAAACATGTCTGTAATGATGACATGTGGCAGCGGTATGGTGTTGCCTCAATATCGACACGTTGCACAGCGACCTCAAGCTTACCGGTTTGCACCCAGATCAAGCTGACGATTGCATCAAATGGCACAAGCGATCCAGAAAAGAGGACCCTGCTACCATGCGGGATAAAAGCTAAAGAAGATTTCAGGTTGTGTGGTACTTCTAGGTCACTAATCAAATATAAACATGACACTGACCATGTGATTTTTGTACAGATGTCCGATATTCTTACTTTCATTGAAGCAAAAGTCATGCTGAGAAGAACATCAGGTTTCATGCTTCATGTAACTCTGGTTCTGTCATTAAAGCAAAACTTGCACATACAGTACCAAATACTAGGAAATTCTAGGATTTGTATATTAACTATGTTTTTTTAATTACTTTATGCTAATAATATAATTTGAAACAAAATAGTATTAAATTAGGTGGAAAAATAAAATAAAAACATGTTAACTAGTGGTTTTAAACATTTGGACTTCACTGTCCAACTCCACTCTGCAGTTGTATGCATGAGTACAATAATCAAGAACTTTTTCACTGTTTCTTTGTGTGTTCACCTGTAACCCTCCAAATGCCACACACACATTCCAGGAATCAATAAGATTTAATAATGCAGAGTTGAATTTTGCCATCTTAGCATCACGTCACCAAAATGACCGATAGAGCAAATCAATGGCCACACCAACACATACTGTGCAAACACAAGGCAGTATTAAACAGTGACAGTATACTAAGTAAAACAGAGAGACAGAGGGAGGGAGGAATGCGGTTTAATGGACCGCTGGATTTACTGAACTCTCAACAGTAAATTCATGTAACTCCCCACATCTTAAAAACACCATCCCTCAGCTTACAACAAGGGCAAATCTCACTCAAACACTGTGGGGACTTTCCATTGAATTCTATGGTTTTTATATTGAGGTTGTTAGATTTTATATTCCCTAAACCTACCCCTAAACTTAACCCTCACACATGCATTTTCATTAAGAATGTATTCAATATTTATTCATTCATGCATGTCTGGTTATCCCTTTACTATTCTTGTAACAAAACCTGACCCACACACAAAGATCAATGAATATACAAATAAAAGCATTCATACTAAAGTATACATTTCTTAACTGACCTACTGGTACACACACACACACACACACACTCTGAAGTACTCACCACTATTGTTCTTTTTCCTGTTCCTCAGAGCACAGGTGATAGGATCTCCAGGAGCACGAGGATTCTCCACATATTTGGGTGTCCTGATTGAACCTGGAGACAGAGCAAAAATGAGAGAAAGACACACACAGAGAGAGAGAGAGAGAGAGAGAGAGAGAGAGAGAGAGAGAGAGAGAGAGAGAGAGAGAGAGAGAGAGAGAGAGAGAGAGAGAGAGAGAGAGAGAGAGAGAGAGACACATACACAGAGACAGTTAAGTCTTTCCAGATGGGATTGTGAGGCTGGCGATCTGAATCTCTGGGCAGAGCTGCGTGTGGATCTGCTTGTGTGTGTGTGTGTGTGTGTGTGTGTGTGTGTGTGTGTGTGTGTGTGTGTGTGTGTGTGTGTGTGTGTGTGTGTGTGTGTGTGTGTGTGTGTGTGTGTGTGTGTGTGTGTGTGTGTGTGATGGTTGTGATCGGCTGTCCTGTACTCCCAAAGAGATTTCAGAATAAACGAGGAGTCTGTAATGATTTTAATCTCCCTGAGCAGTTCCTCCTGTGTCAGCTGAGTCAGAGTCAAGCTTTATTGGCATGATTGTCGACATATGCAACATTGCCAAAGCATGAAAAGCACTTAGAACATAGACAAAGAAAATAAATAAGTTGAAGTAAATAAAGAAATGAAGAGTAAAATAAATAATGGACAAAGTAAATAATGTACACTACCGTTCAAAAGTTTGGGGTCATTTTATTTTATGTTTTTGAAAGAAAAAAGGCCTCTCCTCACCAAGGCTTCATGTATTTGATTAAAAAAAAAATACGGTAATAACTGTAATATTATGAAATATTATTGAAATTTAAAATAACCGTTTTCTATTTTAATATATTTTAAAATGTAATTTATTCCTGTGATGGCAAAGCTGAATTTTCAGCATCATCACTCCAGTCTTCAGTGTCACATGATCCTTAAAAAAAACAAAAAACTTCTAATATGCTCATTTGCTGCTCAAGAAACATTTCTTTTTTATCATCAGTGTTGAAAACAGTTCAATAATATTTTTTTTGTGGAAACCGTGATAATTTTTTTTTTTTTCAGGATTCTTTGATGAATAGGAAGTTCAAAAGAACAGCATTTATTTTAAAATTGAACATTTTGTAGTAATGTTAAAGTCTTTACTGCCATATTTGATCAATTTAATGCATCCTTGCTGAATAAAAGTATTAATTTCTTATAATAAAAATCTTACTGACCCCAAACTATAATCATAATTTAGAATTTGGTCTATAATACTAGACCAAATAATATATCAAATAAAATGATTTTAACCCGCCAGCTGAATCAGCTCATTCACAGCCCTCCCTCACTCTGCAAGAACATTTCTTCCATTTAACTTCACAGCGGCTCCTCAAACATCAGACAGGAGCCTGAAACATGAATAAGGACAGATATCTCCACTCGCGCTCAGATTTGGCAGTAATATTCAAGGCTGTAGCAAACATTATAACTGACATGTCATCCCCACTTACAAGTTCATCCCCCACACACTTGTTGAGAAAGAATATTTATATTTTAAGAGTTTTGTTTGGCCACAATAATAATAATAAAATGCAGCCAATGTGAAATTACAACATTCCCAAAAATCATATTGGACTGTTTATCACCTAATTAGTATTCATGAGCTGAGCTAAAGATTTATAATGTGTCGCCTCGACTTTTCTGGTTATTCTTGCAACTCTGCTAATATTGCATTACATATTTAATGATTGTTAGGAAGAAAACTTCAGCGAACGATCTGCGAGGTTATAGGGTTGTAGGATCAAATCAAGGTAAGTCTGACTCAGGAACTGGACTCTATTACAACCACATTCTGGAGTTAGGCACTTATCAACAGGTTTCCAGATGGGTCATGTACAGTAATTACTTACAGCATTCAGCATGATGCTGTGGATGAAAAGTGTTTGCTACAAGGTAAGTAACTAAAAAGGTTTGGTCTGTAAAATGCTTTATCTTTGTAATAAAATAAACATGACTCAGCATTTACATATGAAGTGACGTTTTGCCTTGTGCAATTTAATATTTATATGAAAAATGTGACAATGACTTGATTGACATCAGTGAAAATTATTCTGTTTGATGAAAAATGTATAAGAAACTTTTTGTAATGTGCATAAAGGTTCAAATAAGCTCAAGTGTGAAAATGTTGAATTCATGCTGAAAAGTGGTCTATACCGCCACCTACAGGAACAGACACTGCATTGCAGGTATAGGAATGCTGCCATTAACATTATCTACCATTGGAAATGCTTATAGCAGGAGAGAAAAAAAAACTTTAAGGACCCTTTGGGGAAATTTATGACAGATAACAAGATAACATATTATAAAGCATTACTGTAAGTGCTGTAAATTGCTCCATTTTACATTAGAATGGATCTAAATTAAATCAGGAATGAATCATTTTGATTAATGATAACGTTGGTTACATTTCTGAATTTTTTTTATTTATTTTTTTACAGAAAATGTGTTCTATAAAGCACTCTAATTAAAAACAGATTTAATTCAGCAGCACATGGGGCTGATGTGGGTATAAAAATCACACAACCTGAGGTGCAAGACTGTGGGAAGAACAATCGGTGTGTGTGTAGCCAGCCCAAAATAATGAGCGAGTTCCTGCCAAGTTCCCAGAAACTGCCAAGTCTCTCCCATGTGATTGGCAGCTCTCAGCTCAGCTCTCAGTATGACTCAGCAAAGAGCTAACAATACCACAATGATAACGTAACACATAATACACCGTATATGATACGGATTCATTCATTAGTTCTCTAATAATCTATAGCAGCTAGCTAAATATGTACAGTTTATAGAACCACATATTTGGGAGAGACTGCATTTTAAGGTCTAGTTCGCCTTGACATAAACTCATCCTAAAGTTAACTGTACCCCTCTTTGTGCCGTGACTTTTGACCTTATAAAGGCCCTCCAGACATTTGTCCCATAAGGGGATTGCTTCTGATCTTCACAGAGCAGGGAAATGAATCTATGCTTCCCTCAGCCCTTGCAGTCCTCCTTTGAGTACATACTTTAGTGATGTTTGGTGGTCGCACAGACCAGTGGTTCTTAAATGGTTTTGCTTCAGGACTCCGATTCGACATTGAGCATCATATAAACATTTTTTGTTGTACAAAAATCGAATGTAAAATGTATTAATATCTATAATATGTAAATAATATTTAAAAATAATAATCTGGGCAGCCAATATTTCACTTCACAAAACGTTTAACTTACTAATTTGCTCTAAAATACTGCAGAGTTTGACTATATACACACATTTTAATGTTTCTTTTCCCGTCTTTTAAAAGTTGATAAACCTAAGTATTTTGCTTTCATACTATAGCCAATATTATTTTAGTTTCGTTGAGATACTATTCATTCAGAGAGAGAGAGAGAGAGAGAGAGAGAGAGAGAGAGAGAGAGAGAGAGAGAGAGAGAGAGAGAGAGAGAGAGAGAGAGAGAGAGATTGCAATAATGAGACAGAAAAGCATGTGCATCAATATTATTTAATTGATTTATTAATTCATTCGTTTTAATTCATTCGTTTATTTATTTTTATTATTGACAGTAGACTAGCCTAATAAATTGTACACAAAGCCCTTTTAACAAGTAGGCCTATCATTATTTATTTGTTTGTTACATTATCTACAATAATAATGAAAACCCGTGCAGAAGGACTATCAATTTATTTATATATTCAGTTTAATTTTCCATTGATTATAGATAGGACTATATACTTTTTTTATTAAAATTAAACTGCACGCTTCCATTGATTGTGAAGTTAGACATCGAAAATGGCAGATCAAGCGCTTGGGGCTGCATGTTTTTTTCTTGTTATGAATTGTATCCTATTTTCCATTATAACAGTTAACTACGCGAAGTGATATGGAACTGTAATGCAGTCAAAACCTGCTGGAACTACTTTAGCCTTGCGTTTCCCTGAAAATAATTGCACACCTTAGAACTTTTGTCAACCAATCAAGCATTCTACAGCCCTGTAGTATAAGAGATAATATAAAAAATGTCTATATTTTTCCCCATGGTATCAATGTCAAAACTGTGGCCAGAGAAAATGCTGTGTGGCTAGTAACTTTGGAGAGCAAAAAAAGTTAATGTCAAGCCCTGATCATTACTTATATTTTTTATCTTTATTCTATTCTTGATCTCACATTGTAAAAATGCACATTTCATCAGCTCTGAATGGATGCGTACTGTACGTAACAAATCAACTTCGACACCTGAAATTGCTTGTGTGATGCGTCATGGTTAAAAAGTGACTCGTACGCACCCGATGACTTGTTGGACCGGACGGGCGATAGATAGGGTTGACGGGGAGGGAGCAGTGGGGAGGAAGGGAGGGAGACGGACACTCCTCTGGTCAAACTTGGCCTCAGCACCTCCTCTGCAGGGTACGGCTGGACTGGGAGCGGCCCACTGCCATGATTCTGAAGAACCACAATCCCGTCTTCCTGAACTCTGTGATGGAAACTGGGGCTGAGAGATTGACTTCCTAAACAAAAATGAGAAAGGCAAAATTCTTAAATTAGAATTTTGAAAAATTCTAAATTCTTAAAATTATAAGCATTAGACTTTTTAAAGTGCCCCTATTATGCTTTTTTGGATATTAGTGGATATTATGCGCTTTGTGAATGTTAATAGTTTTAAAGATCAAGTGCGCAACAAAAAAAAACGATTCTTAACTGCTTGAATCAGTAATTCCAGTATTCCATCCTGCATGAAACTACATAGGTTTGTAACACATTTGCATAATGCCCATCTATGGTCTTCATTGGCTGCCAATGAATAAAATTTTGACCCATCCTCAAACACTGTAGTTGTAGCTGAGGCTTAGGTTAGAGTTTGGTTTGTGCTGTCGACATATCACGAAGATGCTGTTTTCTGCGCTGTGAAAGCAAATCCACTTTGCATACATTTCCAACGATAGCGGCAAACCAATCACAACAAACTGGGCCATCTGACCAATCAGAGTAGAGTACGCTATCGTAATGGAGGGATCCTTTACTGAACCATGTCAGACACTGTGGTCATGAACTGCATTTTTTTTTAAATGTTCTTTAAGGTCAACTTATAATGTTATCAAGATTTTTACATCAAAAGTCATCCTAATTTAGAAGTAACAGACTATTTTCGATCCTGTTTTTGACTCTCTCTTTGAAACACTCCCTTTTGATAGGCGTGTCACATTCAAGACTTGGAAGTAAATGTTATGATTATAGTAGGTAACAGTTATGCATATTAAAATAACTTTCAATGTCCCTGCTATTACATGTGTGGAATTGTTTAGAAAACTTCAAAAGTTGAAAAATATCTTGTTACGTAGTTGAAACATTTGCCAACAATGTGAAACATTTACGCATATTACATACGCTTCATTAGTCTTGGTAGTGGCAAATAAAGCTTAAGTACTTGGAGTTACCAGAGTCATAATTGACAAGTGATAACTTACAGTGTTTTGAGTAAACGGAATTATGAATGAATGCACCATTATTCTTATAGGCTATCGTTCATCCTTTTCAATGTGAAAAAGGTATACTTTGTCATTTGCAGAGTAGCGTTTTAAATACAATGAAACGTGTTGTAATGTCTTACTGATGACAAAACAGAAGATGTCTGTCACTGAAGCTTTTACTCAGGATTACTGTGAATAGCTTAGATCTAAACAATAACAAAAGAAAGCACATAGAGAATACGCTTCCGTATCCGGGAATCCCCTGCATTAACCCGAAAAATGCCAAGGCAAAGGAAAGAACAGCAAATCACAACTATTCACGGTTTGACTGCGGCGCTACAGTATAAATCAGGAGTATTCAATTAAAGTTTCAGGAGGTCCGGAGACTAAATTTCCTTCCCAGCAGAGGTTCGGACAATACCTTTTTGGAATAGTTACAGTACATATATATTTTCAGCAGTAGTACTTTGTAAAAGAAAAATCCTAAAAAGTCAAAATAGTCGGTAATGGTATCTGAGATTAAAAATAAAAAAACATAAATATTTCATCAGATGAACATAAATCAGTCATTAGGTCTACGATAAACGACCCTGAGTGCTTGTGGTGTGAACAGCTTCCTTGTTTTGACACGCTGCTCAATTTAAACTGTAGAAATGGTGCTACAGTTGTCACTTTGTCTCGTTGTCCAATTGGAACCAAGCCAGGGTCTGGAACAGGACCACGGTCCGCTATTTAAGGATGCCTGGTATAATCTATAACAGGGGCATTCAATTAGTTCCAAGAGGTCCGGTCACTATATTTTCTTTCCAGAGGAGGTCCGGACAATACTTTTTTGGAACAGATAGGCTATACATTTCCATCTGGTCAGCAGTAGTACTTTGTCAAAGAAACAATCCTATACACTCAAAATAGCCATCAAAGATGACAATCTTGGGCCCCATGAGCCAAAGCAGTGATGTCTAAGAATTTTTACCAATATTTACCAAAAAAGTAAATATTTCTCCCAACTGGATAAATTAATAGGTATACAAAGGCAAGATAGACATACAAATAATTGTATTAGTTCTTATTTTATGCGTTTTAGCAAATGTATCTATTTTGCTGCTAACCGTGTTTCTGGTTACTGTTGTTGAAATAACTGCGTCATCTAGAGTTCTTAATGTGGCACTCTACGTATATAGTGGAAGAGAGAAGAAACGGTAAAATGGCACAACTGACCCGTCGCAGGGAGTTTGATTGACAGGATCATAATCCGCCATCAACCGAATCCGCCATTTATGTCTGACAAAGCAGTCAGGAGAGTTAGTAGATTAACGTTGGAGGATTTGAACTTGAAAAACAGAGCGTACTGACGTCTTTTCGCGGTTAAAACAACATTCCTTCTGATGTTCAATCATGTTTATTTGATGCTATAAATTAACTAGAAGGAAGAGATGATCGGTTCACGAGCAGCTTTAACTGAGACTCTACAGCGATCTGTTAGACACAATAAAGAGCCACAAGGGGTATTTACTTTTTTAATATTTTTTTTTTTAAATGACCAAATTTGAAAGTTGAGACTTTGTTTCATATCAAAAGTAACCTGGTCTGTCCTGTCTGTCAGCGTGTTGTCAGTGTCCTCTCTGCTCCGCGATCATGTGCGATGTTTTTTTCACTGCACGAGAACATGGCGTGGCGTGAGAGAGGCATGGCTTGTCGGACATAGCAACAATAACTAAAGGGGGCGGGTCTTCGCGAATGGTCAATTGTGTCCACCATTTGAATACCACTGTTCTATAACAAACAAAGCAATAGTGACACATGGTAAAAACATTGTTACTCACACTTGTATGTTGGGACATTGCTGTCGGATATAGTCTGCACTGCATCATCTTTTATTTGATTGCCTCTCTGAAAAGCCTTCACCAAAAGGTGTCTTTTTTCAAAATTAATCTGAAGTAAAATTAAGCAAACAAATGAACAGTGTCTTATTGACACCATCTGGAACTTTGTTAAAAATAAAGTTCATCCACGCTTTCTTCATGTTAAATGTTAATCTTAATGTTAAGATCACAAGGAAGGCAATGCAAAGACTGTTTTTACAAAACATAGCACTGCAAAACATCTTGTAATCCTCAAAGGCATCTCTATCGTTTTGTTGCTTGAGTTATTCTGTATTTCCGTCTCGTATTCACCACTACATGACATGCACAAATAGGTGGGAGGAGCTGAGAGACAATGATGTAGAAGTTGATGTTGATGTTCTTCTGCAGAGGCCGTCTACAATCGCACTATGATATGACAGAATACGAAACGAGTCATGTTGGCAGCTTGGTTTCAATAAAAACTAGTTTTCGGACAAATTAGGAAGTTTTGAGTTCTGAAACTTACAAGATATTTCTGTAGAACAATGACCTCTTATGTGTCAAAAGATCAACGAAAATTGGATTTCTCAATTCATGACCCCTGCAAATGCACAGAATCCTGTATGAGTGATCTGTTCAACATGAGTCACTTATTCAACCATAATAATAAACACTGAACATTTAGGACTTTGAGTCTCTTAAACCCTCAGTCTTAAATCAGATTCATTTACTGTATGAGTGGTGAACCTCACAAAAGCTCTGCAGCGTTCCAGCTGGACGTCAGAAATCGAATTAGCTAGATATCATTACCAATGGCTTTTTGCATCCAAGCCTTCAAAACCACTATAAAAACATACAGACAAACTACTAAGACTGTCTTATGACCAACAGTAATACTATATATCTTTCTCCTCCTATAATAAACCCTTTCGAAGAAAGCTGAGAATAATTTAAGCCCTTTTAACATTCCAAAGCAAACATACAAGGGCCTGAAGTTCCTCTCACCGCAACAGGATTTACTGTTGATCTCGCCAAAACTATACTGGTTTTAAACAAAATGCCAACAGAAATGCAGCTTTTCATAGTACAGCCTGCCATATTATGAAGAGGACATCCCTGCAGTCCATTTGGAGAAAGATTTATGGGCAGAGACAAACTGTAAACTACTGTCTGCACATAAAAGTAAAAAAAAAACAGGATGGATATTAATTCACAGCTTTACAAAAAAATCAAAATAATACAAAAATACAAAAAAGACGCAAGGTAACTTACGTTTTTCCTCCTGTGCCTCTTACATAAAGGCAAAGCGCGCACAGCGCACACACACTCGTTGGGTTTCCATGTTTTATGGGGACTTTCCAAATAGACAATGATTTTTATACTGTACAAACGGTATATTCTATCCCCAATCCTAAGCCTACCCATCACTTTTCAAAAAACATCACTTAGTATGATTTACAAGCTGTTTTTTATCATGGGATCAAAATATTGCCCCACAAGGACAAGGATTTTGGATATTGTCATCTTTGTGGGGACATTTATTTGTAAAGCTATTAGTTTAATTTCTAAAGTTTTTTTCAGCCATATCATTTACAACACACAGTAATGCATAATACGTACACGTTCATGACTGTCGTTCTTTAAAGAATTCGGAACGGCCTGGTTGTCTAAGTCCGTCTAAAATACTTTATTTTTCAGGATACATGGATTTAAAATTCTAAGTGTTGAAATTGTTGTGGCTGGAAAAAAACAAACATTAGAAATGAAACAAAGTAAATTTAGGCATTGCAATATTATGTACAGTATAAAATATGGATATTGAGACTTGAAGATTACATTCGATAGTAATTTAAGGAAAAGGTAATGCTAATGTAAAGGGAAAGGAGCATGCACAATGAAATTTAATATAGACCAATATCAAATTATATTAATCATAAAGTTACTGATATTTTGTGAAATGTGAATCCCCTACTACTTCTACTGTTACATTCTTGTTGCTGTTACTTAGGGTTGGGCAACTTGGGAATCATTTGAATTTTAACGATTCCGATTCTTATCGATTCCTAATTTCAATTCCAATAAAAAAAATAATTAAAAAAAACTTAAATATTTACATTTATTCTAAGTTTTATTGCAAAACTTGTCATTGTAGCTGAATACAATGAACAGAAAAAAAAAACAATACAAGGAACTTTTGTCTTTGGTTTAAAAATACCATAGCAAAAACGACTAGCCTAACTAACATACATTTTAAGCATTATTAAAGACAAGTAAACACTCAGTAATTAAAAAAGTACAAATAAACAAATTAGCAATCACAAATAAATACAACTAAACAAAGATTGAAATGCAGTGTTTTAAGATTTCCAGGTATTCAGGTACAGAAACTGTAATCAAATGTAAAATAACACTACACTTTATAGATAAAATAACAAATATAGTTAACCAAAGTTATTGAGTCAAAAACAGCGAGTGAATTTTCTCTTTGCCTTTTGTTGTTTGATTAACATTATTATAGAGACGGCAGCATGATTATTGCTGTCACTTCGTTCACTTAAAGGGGTCATATAATGGTACATGCACTTTTACAAGTTGATTGTACTGAAATGTGTGTTCGCAGTGCCTGTACACAACCATCATAAAATGATAAAAATCCATCCAGTGTTTGTTTTTTTAATCTTCTTATATGTTTCCTCCCATCTCAAATCAAGCTGTTCAATTTTGTGACGTCACAAAATCGACGCCCCTCCCACGATGGTTGATTGACAGGAGCGGTTCAACACAGACCCGCCCTCGCGCCCTCGTGAGCGAGCTGTCAATCATAGCCCGCGCCGACCGGCGTGTTCAGTGTTGATAGCTGGAGCACTGAGTAGAATGGCGTCTAAGCGATTGTGGTGTACCGTTCTTCGGTGCAATAACGAACACAGCAGTCACGATCAACGTCAATGCTTTCATGTTTGCGCAAATCATTTCACCAGACTGCTTTACAAACGAGGTCAGTAAAAAGCTGGTTATTTGCTAAGAAGCTGCTCCTGAAAAAAGGATCAGTACCAACTATTCGTGTTCCTGCTGCACCTCCAGAAGAACTGAAGTGAGTGTAACGTTTTATTGACCTTTATATTAATCTTTGCAAATCGCGTGCACGCTTCACGATGAATGCGGCTATTATTACACTCAGGGTACATTACAGCATGTTTTCTATGTATGACGGTCTCATTATAATTCATAATCCCATGTTTATAATGAACAACGCGTTATGGTTATTGTGTTATTGTGTTACGGTGTACGCACAGAACAGAGGGACGGGGTGAGCAAAGCTCATTATCATTTAAAGACACATGCACTTATACGGCGTGCTGAAAACAGAGCTGTTTTTGACCAGGTAAAATTTGTGTTTTCTTACAATACTAATGAGAATTTTTAATTAAAGTATATTACAAACTTTTAATTTAGACCCTAAAGAATCATATTAGCTTGTACAAAAATGACATTATATGACCCCTTTAAGACATAACTGACTTTGTTTACAAGGATATTTTGACATTTTGTTTGTATTTGTCCGTTCAAGTGCAAAAAGACGTGGAAGAGAACTCGGTTTAGTATCACGCACTACTCCGTATGAGAGGCGGCTTTCTGTTCACACACTTTGGATATGTGTGTAGTTTAGAAAACAGCGTGCGAGTCTTCCTGCTCTTGAATGGTTTAGTCATATAAAAATGCACACAAAAGGAATCGATAAGAGGAATCAAAATTAATTTTATAACGGTATCCAATTCCTGACTTTAAGTGTCCAATTTCAGAATTGGAATAGTTTTCTATTCCGTTAGTGTTAATAGATAATAACAAATAAATTCACAATTGTTTTTATAACATTTTATAGACAACCAAGATTCCTCAAATTTTAAATGTACTGATATTTGCCTCTAAATAGATCAATATATTTCTTACTCTCAAAATACAGTGCATTCAGTTTTAATTCACTTTTAAAGAATAAAAATAAAACAAAATAAGAAAAAAATTTGATGTTTTGATGTCTCGACGTTAGATTATATCATACATATAGCTTTGTTGATAATTACATTTTGTTGTAGAAAGACCTTTCTTCTTATACTTTGGGTTTTTTTGTGGCATTTTACTTCTTAAAAAGTGATGTTTTTCATTCCAGTTCAAATCAACATTCAAATAATACTTGACCTGAGTATAAAGTTTCACTCCAGTGTTGAGACTATGTGACATTGGCCATAGGGTGGAAAATTTGCTGCCATGGCTTTCTTCTTCCCTTTTATTGGAGAATCGTGGTCGGTCGCCTCTTAATGCAGCCCAGCAAATCAAGTCTGACTAATGACAGTCTACTCCAGAGAGCTCTGACATAATTACAGCCCTGCATTCATAACACTAAGGCCTGACCAAAATACCGACCAGAGACTCCATTCATCAGACATCAAATATTTATCAGAATATAAATTCAGTCGAAATGAGGGTTTGGAGCTGGACGGAGGCCTTGCTGAGTCCTATATTTAGTCAAATGTGGACAGACTGAATCAGAGAGAGAGAAAAAAACAAAACATCCTTGCTGTTGAAAATGGACGCTTAATGTGCACGTGGCATAAATCAGGTATGCTGGTGTTTTCATGAGTTCAGCATCCCCATAAGAAACAGTGATTGACTGAAGTGAAAAATGCTCAACTTTTGGAGAAACTTCAGAAGAAAAACAACACAAGGACAAGGATTGAAAATATACAAAAGAGGAAAACAAGGACAATAGACTTTATCCCCTGATGGAACCATCTAGAAATACAAAGAACATCTCTTCAGACAGGAAATTCAAAAACATCAGAGGCAAGGACAGATGTAGGAAGACAACAATAAGGAAGGAAGGGAAACAAGGCTATGGGTGAAACTCACGAAGAAAAATTCAGATCGTATTTTACTCCAATACTATTTTCATGACAATTTAGCAGATATGAGATAATGGAAAACAGGGAAATGTAGTCTTGTGTCTCCCATGTTTTATCAGCCTATATAAGTACTAATTATAAAGGAGAGGTGGTCAACAAACGTTTTTGTCGTTTTTGTTTAAATGGCAAATTTACATATTTATATTCATTGCCATTCAGGTTCGTGGTCAGATTTTTTTAAAGAAATTAATTAACTTCTATTCAGCAATGATGCATTAAATTACAAAATAAATTAAATACAAATGTTATATATATATTTCAATTAAATGCCAAATTTGAACTTTCTATCCAAAGAATCCCACACAAAAGAAAATACAGACTGTTTCTAAAAAAATATTAAGCAGCACAACTGTTTTTAACATTGATGATAATAAGAAATGTTTCTTGAGCAGCAAATCAGCATATTAAAATCACTTCTGAAGGATGTGATACCAGAGTAATAATTCTGAAGATTCAGCTTTGCCATCACAGGAATAAATTACATCTTAAAAGTATATTAAAACATTTATTTAAAATGTATTAAAACCTGAAAATAAACAATTTCAGGATTTTGAATAAAAAAAGAAAAAAAGAAAAATCTGATGTAAAAAAAAATTAAATTTAAAGACATTTAAGATTATGCACTATTTATTTTTCTTATTCACTAATTGAATAACCTAAATTAGATTTGTGTTGGGGAGGGTGCTTTTCACAAATTATGCTTAATTTACAGAGTAAAATATTACACACAAACACACACACACAAACACACATTATACTTAATATTTTTCTGAACAGCACAACTTTACTGTATAGTGAGTGAGAACAGATTGGCCGATGACTAATACTGTATAATGCAGAAGGAAATGGTTAACAAGTGTATTTATCCCTAAACCAAAAACACAGATGGATGACAACATCTTGGAGTTTTTAGCCAGACAGAATCAATCATCCCTAACCTACAGCAACTTTAACTGTTAAATGACTCAGCATCAGCATCCTTTAGAAATTTAGCTTCACTTTTATCTTTTGCTCTCACATTTTCTACATTTCCTGTATCCTAATTCTCTACCTGACGGCAGAATCCCAGCAGCAGTCCAGGAGGTTGCTGACTCCAGAACACATTCAGTGTAGCACGTGCTTCATGTGTTTACCTGACATTTAGGCCATAGTATAAATGTCAGATTAGCCTGAAATTCACTAGGTGACCTATATCACCACTGGAACTGCTTAAGCATTTGAAAGAATGTTATCCATGATTAGCTCACATCTGAAAGCATGGCCAGCTGTGTTTTTGGTAATGAGATTAAGCCTTGTGTTACTTGAATTCAGACACACAATCTCAGAGAAGATCACTATCAAGTGATACACTCCCTTTTTGGTACAAGCTAATCATACCGTTCAGAAAAGCAGCGGTTTTTAATTAGCTAACATTTCTCAAAAACATTCTGAAAAAGAATGCAAATGATCTCGAACATATTTTGTTTGGCCTATTTTTATGTCTAAAGATTTGGGCTGATGTCCAAAAGGTTTCAGGTTTGTTATAAATTCCATTAACCTCCTGAACAAGAGATTTAAAAACTACAGTTGAGTGCAAGATTTAGAGCAAATAACGTTTACATCTTGGTCAAAAACACTATCGTTCAAGTCAGTAAGTCAAGTCAATTTGGAGTCAGTAATATTTTTGTTGTCGTTGTTGAAATTAATACTTTTATTCAGCAAAAATGACAGTAAAGACACTTATAATGTTACAAAAGATTTCTATAGATTTCAAATAAATTAACTTTCTATTTGTAACGATCACCAGCTGGAGTGCCCTCCAGAGCCACCAGAGGGCGCTCCACAATAGACTAGGATCACTTCCTCACAAACTACATATCCCATCATGCCGCTTACCTGGGACTGATTACACAAACACCTGCAGCTCATCCACACTCACCCATATAAACCCTGTTCACTCTCAAGTTCATTGCGAAGTATTGCATTGCCCTGGCTTTTAATTCCGAGCGTTTATTCCTGTGTTTGCTGTTCTCATTTACTGACCTTGGACTGTGTATCTCGACTCCTGATTGTTCTCTGCCTGCCTTGACCTGGATTGTCTATTGATTCCTGATTCTTGCTGCCTGCCTCGACCCTTGCCTGTTCACCTGGTTTGTCTCTGCCTAGCCTGCTTTGCCCTGTCTGCTGTTGTTTAACCCTGCCTGTCTGACCACTCTAATAAAAGCTGCAAATGGATCCCTCCTCGTCCGCTACATCATTACACTATTCATTAGAGAATTCAAGGGGAGGAAAAGAATCAAGGTTTCCCCAACTATCTCAGAATATGATTTAGGATTGATCACGTAATAATGAAGATTAGAGTAATGATGCAGAAAATTCAGCTCAGTGATTTTACAGTTCGTGAACTTAGTGTACTTCCATAAGAAAGTGTTGGATAATATAAGATAACTACATGGGTTAAGGTTAGGTTTAGGGACAGGTTAAGTGTTAGTACATAGTTATTACCCAGTTATTGTAATTACTATAATAAGTACAAATATACATGAGGAACTGGACTGTAAAATATGTTATCATTCACTTTCCTTTTCCTTGTAAGGAAAAGAGCAGCCTGCACTTCATATTTGGTCTTCAAAATAACTATTTTTAAAGTTATGCTAAACGAAGCAAGTCATACATGTTTGCAATAAATGAAAAAGCTGTAAATGCACATTTTCAGTTAGCTAAAACTACTCAATTTAAATTTACAATTAAAATCTGGATGTAAGTGTGTTTCTAATAGGTGGATAGAATCTTGTGTGTCTATATAAACAGTCTGATTCTTCTAAATAACATGAGGAGCCCCTGCTGAGTAAGGAGAAACTGGACACCAGAGCAGCTGAGATAACACAGAGAAACCTTCTGTAACATGTGTGCGCACACACACACACACACACACAGAAAACTGGCCTCAAACTATAAACCTTATCCTGATGCTGACACACACAATGCAGATGGATCAACTTTCTAAACGTCACTCTACTCCTGGAGATTTATACCTGAGGACAGTAAAAACTCACACACATATGTTGTAAACTCAACATCTCAGGCCAGAGTCACGCTGTATCACTCTACTCTGTAACCCAGCATCAAACAGAGCCCTGTTTTTAAATCTAAATCCTTCCTGATCCGACCTTTACAAGGCCTCAGTTCAAAGGCAGGAGAATACTTCAATCTGACATTCCAAATGAAAAAGGGTCAATCCATGAAAGCAGAAATCCCCACCAAAGTCTGTTCTTGGGGATTAAAGAGCTCAAACCCACAAAAAGGAGCAAGAGAGAAGAAAAAAAGAGAGACAAAAACAGAGATCAATTATAAAACAGTAGAATGTGCTCATTGATAGACTGATTTTAGGAGGTTTTGGCCTATCACAGAGTCACTATGTTGAGAAAAATAGTGTTTGTTCAACTAAGATGCTAGTTCCACCCTTACTAGTAGCAGACAAACAAACTACAGTAGTTAGACATCCGAGATGGTTATAGGTTTGGATCCATGAACCATCTCCACTGATCAAGCACTTAAGATTAGTTTGGTAGGGGGTCTCTCTATGCAACGCGTTTAAAACAACATCAACTTCGCAAGATCACACGGATTCGGGGACAATAGCTGACTTCCAAGAAAGCATTTTAAGGTTGTTAATTATGCTTTCTTCAAATATATATTCTTTCAGAGCTGCATATACGGTAAACTTCACTGAAAAGGCAAAAGGCAAACTTAGAATGCATTGCAACAAGCAGTGTCAATTTTCAGTGAAAATGGTGTATAGAGTCAATGGAAAATGTCAATTCTAAATGTCATTCAATGGTGCAGAGTATCAAAAAAAGCTGTCAATCTTATTAAAAATTGACTCTTTTATTCAATTTTTGTATGTGGTACATATTTTTATACTTTGTGTCAATAGCTTAGCAACAGGCAAATGTCAAACTCCATTGGAATCAATTGTTAGACGGGTCTTCTGTGCACCATTTCTGTTACATTTCTGTACAGCATTCCAAATCAGTAATTTATGAGGATGTTATGAGAATATTATTATTATCTTTATTATATTTGAGAACATTAGGCACACCATGGCTACTTCCTCCTCTGCTGTCTGACCAAAGCTACAGTACAAGACCAACATTCTTTATACAAACCATTTTAAACTCATGGGTGAATATTTGCTAAATATTTAATAGTATTAAGTTCTCAAGATGAAGTTACTGTACAGTACATTCTGGAAATGTTTCAATAGTGTGTTCATTCATATTCAAACATATATTTTCCTCCAATAAAGTCTCATTTATCTGCATATTATCTGATATTTCTGTACACTACCGTTCAAAGGTTTGGATCCAGTAACAAATTTTCAGTAAGTATTTTCCTGAATTATACTTTTACTCAGCAAAAACGCATTAAATTGTTCAAAAGTGCCAGTAAACGTTACAAAACATTTCTATTTCAAATCAATGTTGCTTAAGTTACTACTAGTATTCAAAGAATCTTGAAACATGTATCACGGTTTCTCAACAAACATTGGTAGGTTTCTTGATCATCAAATCAACATATTGTAATGATTTCTGAAGGATCATGTGACACTGAAGACTAATAATGGCTGGAAAATTTGCTGATAAAAGTTCAGCTTTGATGTCACAGGAATAAATTATATATTTAAATATATTATAATAGAAAACAGCCATTTTGAAATGTAATAATATTTAACAGTATTACGTTTTTTATTGTATTTTTGATTAAATAGATGAAGCATTATATAGAGACTTTCAAATAAAATCTTAGGACCCTAAACTTTTGAACAGTAGTGTAGTAGCATGTTGCAAAGCAAAGTTCAAAAAGTACAACAGTTGCTCTGAAAAAACACTTTCATTGTTTATGGTTGAAAAGAGGTCATATTAATTTTAATACTGTACATCTCACAATACGCAATGAGTGTTATTTATTTGTATCTGCACGTTCAATGTTTGTGCGAGTCATTCGAAGGCAAAGTTTTAATTAGATTAAAGATGATTGTTTCAAATAGTGTGATTGCCTTAAAGTTTGTACAATTGTGTTTTCTATAGTTTTGAAAAATGTGTTACACAGTTTGCGTCTTAGCAATTGAGAAAAGTAATCACATGTGCGGCTTTCTGAAATCCAGCATCTTCAAAGACAACATATTTTACAGAATAAAAATGGTGATATTTGACACCAGAAAAGCCTCTTGTGACCACACTAATTGTGTATCTGGTGCTCTTTATGACTATTGTAACTGAGAACAGAGCTCCCAGGCAGATGATCCGCCTCAAAAAGTGTCACTGCAGAGTGTACTAGTGGCGTCTGATCTGTCATGTGTGCTGGATAACTCTCTCCATCCCCCTGCAGCTAACATAAGGTGTTGTAAATACTTCATGAGCAATATGCCTCTTCAGAGGACACAGGAGTGTTGCCTCTAACCGACAGAGACTTCATTGGCTGTCAGTATGAAAACCAGAGGGAGTTCACCGATATTAGTAGAGCAGATTTGCTCATGAGAGAATGAACAAAGTGACAATCAACTACATTCAAGAGAGGAGGATATACAAGGGAAATCATTTATTTGCAGTCTTCTTCCTTAGAAACAAGACTCTGAGTTAGATTAGCAGATGAAAAGTTTCTTGTATGTGGGTCAGGTAGTGTTTGTTTGGCAGCTCTCAAACTTGTCTTGACATACTTAAGTGAGTGAAGCAGAGATGAATGAGGTTAATTGGAACACTGCTCCATTGAGAGGCTCCATTGGGAGAGAGGTATCGGGCCAGCGATGGTGCTGAATCCAGCAAGAAGCCCGAGCGGAAACCAGTGCGATCGTGTGGAAATGGGTATCATTCATGGTAACGTGACATCAATGATGTAATGACTCTAATTTGTCGCAGTGGAAGAGAGTGACATAAGAGTGAAAGACTTTCAAATTAATATTCATCCAAAATATTCTATAAAAAAATCTGTAATTTACCCTCATGTCATTCAAAATCCATACGACTTTCGTGGAAGACAATAATTTTTTTGAAGAACATCCT
Organism: Leuciscus leuciscus; assembly: GCF_965113295.1. Classification (NCBI taxonomy): domain Eukaryota; kingdom Metazoa; phylum Chordata; class Actinopteri; order Cypriniformes; family Leuciscidae; genus Leuciscus; species Leuciscus leuciscus. Next base: position 31,104,612 of record NC_138738.1, on the reverse strand, counting down.
GGTTAGTCTTTTTAATAAAATGAAAGTGAATGGGGGATTGGGTAGTAGGTAAGCTACAAAACTACAAAAATTTTATAAAATAATTTTTAAAATAAACTACAGTAAAAGTAGTCCATAGCAAAGACTATAGAATAACACAAGACAAATCACATTTGTTTTGAATGGGGAAAAGTGCAACGCTCAGTATGGCGGAATAAGTCCTGTCTTCTAAATAAGAGCCAATCGCCGATTGGTAAAGTCATCGTGTCACTGCAGTTGCGGTTAGAAGCTCTGGTTCCTATATAAAGAGTCAGTGCGCGCTTCCACTGCGCATGAGCTTGATCCAGCCTAGAAATGTTGTACTCAGCCATGATTTAAGCGTTTAGAAACAATTTATGAGACAGTTGTTGTCAGATTTCATTGGTGATTTCAAATATGAAATTTAATCGTAAGCTTGGCAAACAGTTTTGGAGAATTTGATGTTTCCCCATTCAAAAACATAGGAGTTGCACTTGCATGCCCGAGAGACGTTTCAAAGATGGCCTCCGAGTGAAATGACTTGTCTTAAAGGGACTTTGTCAATAGTGACCACTGTAAAAGTAGTCCATTTTAAGTTCTGTACTTAGCTCTCCTGGATGCATTAATAAGAAAAGTAGATTTGTGATGCCTAATGTCCAATTCATGAAAGAGTACATTTTTTGAGAACCTAGAATTCAGAATTTGATATCGTCAAATATATTTAAGCATTTAATCTAGTTAAAAAAAAACAACTGAATATTAATTTAGGAACCCGACTAAAAACGTTTTTGTTTTACCCTGATATACTATGGTAAGCCTATTATAAGCGTTTATATTTTAGACCAGTCGGAATGGTTTTCGCGAGAAATTGCGCACCCATGCGTCACCGGCCTATGCATGTCTCATCATATCTGTAAATAGAAAAAAAGTTGCTCCAGCTACTTTGACGCGTGTATGATGTGAGAGTGGCATAGGTTAGTTGTCTTGTCACAATGAGTAAGAAATGTTGACATGGAGCAGATAAATCTCAAACCTCCGAGGAATCACCAGTTTAAAAAAGAAAAAGCGGCGAACAGATGAGTCTGCAGGCAAAAAAAAGAACACGACAGTCACAGAGCTCGTAATAAAACAAGAACCAACATTGGCTTGGCTTTCCAGGATGGCGAAAACAGGGATTTGAAATGTTGTAAAAGCAATGCAGAGACGGCGTTTTTATTACTCAATAAGCGAGTAAGATATTTGATTAAACAGATATATTGCCATATGTAGCTCTATAACAGAGTTCATTGTAAACCATTATCTATTGTGAAGGGACATTTCATTGTGGTTGTTGAAGCGCTGTGCTGGAATGTATTTTCAACTTCTTTAGCTAGTCAGCTTGAAATCCTTCCCATTTAAACTGGTTATATCTCATAAGCCAAGTAGTGAATGTTTTATGAGAAGTATGATAAATATTCATCCACACAGACACGCAGAAGCACAACCAAAACAATGTTCTTCTGCAAAATGCATTCAGTTTTGTTTTTTAACTGCTAGAGGGCCAAAAGTTACATAGTATACCTTTAAACTTTGGTCTTTTCATCACACAGATATCATATGGCTTTTGAAGACATGGAATATAGCAAACTAGCCATATGGATAGTCATACTAATCAAATTTCTCCTTTTGAGTTCTATAGAGAAAAGGCTATATGGGTTTGGAACGACATGTTTAAATAAAAAATAAAAAATTTAAACTGGGTGACTATTACCGGAATTCTAACCGAGAGATCTAGACTCTAACCAATCTAGATCGAGAGTCTAACCGCTACTAACATTAGTGATTATGAGTGTGTCCTGATCTGGAATCTTCAGTCCAGATCATTTCCCCTTGAGTATAAAGCAGTGACAAGCTACAGCCTGAGCTGGAATAAGAAAAAGAAAAACCTAAATCTCATTTAGCCAATCCCAACGACCTCTCTGTAAATCTCTTTGTAGGCCATAAGCCAATTATGCAATTAAATTAAGCATGCACACAATAGCCAAAAGCAAAGAACAGTTCAATAGGTGTCAGCAACGCTTTATTAATACTTTCCTTCCTTCTGGCCATAAAGAAGCATACTGTACCTGCTTCTCTTTTGCCAGCTCTTCCTCCTCCCTCTCGACCTTTCTTTAGCACTGCCTTAAACATGGTATAATTCCCACCTTTACTGCGGTCTTTTGTTCCTGCAGAAACACAAAGTTATTGAAGAGCACATTTAGAAACACAATGTATATGGTAACTTATAGCAATTGTTAAAAGAAGAAGATCTGTTTAACACCACAATTCTTTGGGCGAGTAATTTAAATGAGTCACCAACAACTAACACAATGGAAAACAAAACCCCCTCCCTATTCATTTTACGTATGTGTGAGTTGCCACCTCATGACGGGAGGAATTGGTTGATGAAGTTCCCACATTCCACATCTAATTAACGCTCTGCTGCCTGGTCTTAGGCATATAAACAAATAAATAAAGAAACATAGAGTGCCAGCAGTACCCACACACTGTAAACTGTTGCACGCCACTCACTCACACAATCCATTATGTGAAATAAAAATACATTTAACAGCACAAACTGAAGCAAAACTGAAAGACCTTAGTAGGCAAGGAAAGACCAGTTGCTATAAACAACTCAAAATAAGAGGGAAACTAGTGTGCCACTGTCCTTCATGAGTCCATTCCATGTGTCCACACGGCAGCTGTCCACACTGACACGTCTCTCAGACAATGGAAGGAAATACCAGCCCGTCTACCAAACCTCCACTTGATTCGAAAATAGCAGAATGGATCTGTCAGCTTATCTGAGTATCCAGGCTCTCTCAGTACAGGCAGGTCAGAGGTGGACTACAACGCAATTTTTCCGGATCTTATGATGTCATAATGTTACTCATTATGAGTAGAAGTCATAATCACCACCCACGAAATATGCAAAAAAGGGACAAAGCGTGGCTGAGCTGCATTATAGAAGACAGTGTTTTCGCTATGTCGTTTCCAAAACTCATTTGTTTGACCTTCCTAAGGCTGACAAACATAGAGTGGATGAAACTTATTTTAAACACTGTTCCTGAACATTAAAACCCAAACGTTTATCTGTGCGCTACACATTTTATGGAGAACAGCTTGTTTTCTGTAGCTTTTGTAAGCTCTCGCTTATTTGTAAAACGGTTCAAAGGACCTCCTTAGGAAAATTAGCCATGGTTTTGTGATCAATTACTGTTTATTACCTTAGTTTTCCGACAAATATCACAATTAAATGGTGGATAACATCGTATCTATAATGCATATTAAAATTACAAAAAAAGAAAAATTACCACTCTGAAAAGTCCTTCGAAATCTGTGCTTGCAAAGTCTGTGCATGAAATCCGTTCTGCACAATCCTCTTGTTCGTTAACATTGTCAGGATCTGAATCACGCTTGAATTGGTTTGAAATTGACGACATCGTTAATATTTACACTAAAGAAGAACTTGCTGTTATGGGGTGGCGGGGCATTTATCGAACACTCGCTAAGCGCTGCCAATCACAACACACTGAGCTAACTAACCAATCACAGCACATTTCGTATTTCAGAAGGAGAGGCGTCATCGAAATTGGCGTGTTCGAGCCAGACTGGGGAGAGAGGAGCTGCAATAATGTAAAATATGTGCAAAATAATGTTTTTTGAACAATCAAGTATGAAAACATTCTAGTACACCCCAAAAACAAAATCAAGAGTTTGTAAAAGGCAATAATAGGACCCCTTTAAAACTGTACTTGTCCCAGTCAATGCTTTTAACCTCAAATGTATTTTCATACAGTGTGAAATTTCAAAACCTGAGATTAATAATAATTTAAATAATATCCCAGGGTAAAGTATGGACAGAAAGAGACATGGAACAACATGGTTCAAAAGTTAAAAAAATGACCCTGGGGTAAATATGAAAAGCCCAAATGAGTGATGGACTGACTAACACTTTGTTTTCTGTGGTTCCAAAAAAAGGATTATTTATGCAGAAAATCAGAAAAAGAAAAGAAGAAAAGAAAGAAAATAGAGTAGCAGTGTGCAACATATTTATGTGGGGAAATGACTTAGGGGTATTAAGAAACTGTTGGTTTGGGCTTAAAAACTATCAACATCAGCAACCGATTTTGCTGATTCCTTCCCTCAGCCACAGGACTGCTAGCCATAACCAACCAGAAGTAATCAAATAAAAAAAGAACAAATGAATGGAAATGAAACAATGCAATATACGGGAACCATTTGAAATTATTAAAGAAGCAAATTATGTTTTATAAATGATGCATCACAGTTGTGCACTTACAGTACTATAATTTGTTACAGTTTTGGAGACAAACTCTGGAATAGATTAGATTGTGTTCTGTTAATGTCAAAATTAATTGTTCAAGCCTAAAAAGCAGCACGGAACTGGTTCAATGGTTCAATACTAATTGCCTGGATTTAAAAGGAGCCACATCCTGTCGTTCAGAGACGTGGGTTTTGAAACACAAGCCTAAATGACATAATGAAAAACACATCACAGACATTGTGCCCATCCAAAGACCATCTCATTTTCTCATCAACCATCATTTCCTCTCGTCCTATACATATTAGGCACATATGCACCCCAGGAACATGAAGCAGAGTCACACAACGCCTGGCTTCTTGTGAGGCCACATACTGTACAGATTTGCAGATACACTGATGTCACAAAGATGATGTCACAATGAACTTCATCTGGATAGTGCTGGATACAAGGAAAACAGGCCTGGTGTCTTACTGAGACAAAGCACATACAGGCAGAACTCTGAAAGAAGATCTAAACTTGTCACTCCTGTTTTATAATGTAAGTCTATGGGATGTTTCACTACTAAAAGGATTATTACAAAAACCCACATTTTTTTCACAGATGTATCATAAATATTGTCTAACAATTTACCGTCACAACTGATAATATCTATTTATGGTCGTTCTTCTTTTAAAGTCATTGATTTCTGTTTGAGAAGCTAAAAAAGACCCGACCAAATCATCCCTGCGCGTGACTGAAAATCAAATTACAGACTCCAGAAAAGCGCATTAGAGCTTCACCAGTCTTGGAACCGAGCAACTGGAAAGCTCTGGTTTGACCACCGCTGGCCCTCCACCGTGAATAACGTTTTAAGTTGTACTTTCTAGTAATAGCAGGTTTCTGTGGGCCATGACTGCAGCCTAAATGTGAGTTTAATTGGATGAAAGCTGAGATATATCAGAGGCTGGAGGGAAAATAGAGGATGACAAGAAATAAGGTGGCGACTTGGGTGGATACTGAGGGAAGAAAGCAAAACATGACTTAAATGTATAGAAAACAGAGAAAGCCATGCATTCAGAAAACACAAAAGTACATTTAGTCGCATAATGCTGAGAGCTACAGTACATGACAATATAAAACAGCTGAATGGGACCTTCTCATTCAAATGACACATTCAGAAACACATTTGTGGCGCAAATGAACGACTCGTCTTAAGCGTTTCAGAATTGGCGGTGCTCGTTCACTGAGTGGGAAATGAGGACAGCTTTTTCTAAATGGGTTTTATGGCTGAAACCTAAGGGAAAATGGCCTTGTTTCCTTTTATGGACAATCTGGCCTAAATCTCCCCACTTTACCATTTGAATAAGACATGACGACACATGGGGGTCTTATACAAATGTACGGCCCTCACGTCAAAAGCTGTCAAGCTTTTCAGGACTAACAAGAGCACATTTTTTATACAGAAGGTTACTGGTTTTGAGAGCAATTATGCAAGAACTAGTTTCCGTGATCCTCCAGCAGATCAGTGTCAGCAGCATTCACAGCATTCACTTCCATGGTAAGCAGTAAAAGGGTAAATCTCACGAAGTGGTGTTTCTGCCTATTTTAAGATCATTTAGATCATTAATGAGCACCAATTTAAAGAGGTAATAGATTGTGGCAAATATTTAACACTTTAAGAGCCCTATCTCATCAAGAATGCTTGTATATCGTCGCTGTCGTGCTCCAAAAACGCTACTTTAAGAAACTGAAAAAAGAAAAAGAAAAACCTAGCAAGTGTCATTATATTATTAACATATGACCGAAATCATGTTGCAAATGGATTAACGAGGTCTTGAACAGCAAATTTTGGACATGCGCGTTTTGTCCGTCATTAGAACGGCCGCATCTGCGGCTATAAGTGCATCGCATTATCTTTTCATCAACTTACATGCTATAAAGTTTACAGTACACTGTAAAAAAAAAGTTGCTGCCTTAAATTAAGTACAATCAACTAGGAAATTTAAGTAATTTCGACTTAAATTACATTAAACTGACTTAAAGAAAATAAGTTGAATCTTGTTAGTTAAAACTTAGTCAAAAATGGCTTCACTTATTTGATGAGTTCAAGCAACGTAAAAACATGTTGTCATAACTTATTGAAAGAAATAAAAATGACGAATTCAAAATATGCAGAGTTACAGCCCGACAGCGACAATAATATAGCATTTGTTGTACGGTCTCAAATCAGTATTAAATATGTTTTCTGATTATTATTTTTTTCACATCAATTACTTAAAAAAAGGGGGGGGGGGGGGGGTGCAATTAAGCATAGATTACATTTTCTTTTTTTGTGTGTATTATTATTATTATTATTATCATCATTTAAAATTATTATTTTGAGGGGAAATACAACAGACATTTCATGAGATTCACCAGGTTGATTGTATAGCTCAAGTGATTGTAGGCACATGATGGGAGAAACTATCCACAGAACCACCACGACATCTGTTTTCTCCACTCTTCCAATGGGTTTTTATTTACAGTAAACATGACATCATGGTGCGAGAACATGATGTCACCATGATGACATCCACAGAGCAATGACTAACCGAAATTTATACAGTAGATCTGATGATCTAACTGATTTGCAATACTTTAGACATCTGAAGTAGATTAAAACATTGCAAGGCAAATTTTCCAATTTCAGATCCCACTTCAATACAGCCAGTAACCAAAGCTAAATCTCGCCATCAACATAATGTGTGTTGAGTTGATGAAAAAGAGAAGGATGTTCAAAGGCATAGTCTATTTGAATCCGTTTGGATGGCAGTGTAACAATCCACACTTCATTTCACTAACCTATCTATAGACACCCTCTGGACAATAACTAGCCCAGCCTTTCAGTCCAGCTCTTTTTTCAGGTCAAACATTAGCTCATTCTCTCCTGCTGAGTTAAACACAGTCAATTAAACTATTAGTCTGCCATTAAAACACTAGAGCGACTTTAGCAATAGCAAGACTGTGCAAGCCTGTACTTCCATTAATGAGTAAACATGGGAAAAGCTCTAAAGGTGTTGACAGGGATATGGAAAGCTGGTGTTCACGACGTCCAAACAAGTACTAAAACGGAGACCGTGTATCACTCACTAGATCGCTTCTGGAATTACTGATTAAATGAGCAGTTCTTGGGATTTGATGATTTTTCCAGTCATAACTACTTCTGTGGCACTCTCTCTTCAGCTGCCAGAATTCCTCTACAAAAACAACCATCCCTTTTCATTTTATTACGACTTTGCAAGTCGCTGGCTTCTGAGGAACTATAGAAGACATTAGGGCTCGCATTGACTAGTCGGGTAGTCGACTACTTTAACCACTATTCGTGCTGTCGGAAGCCATAAAGTACTCGAGTGAGAATAACCACACAACGCACTTGTTTTTCTTAACGCAAACCAACCAGCCATGACCCTGACCAAAGGGAATGAGGCAGGAGGATGATGACAGTGAACAGAAATTTGTCTTATTCTATTATAAACTACTGAGTAAAGATCTAAGAGATGCGAGTACAGATCTGTTATTGTTTTTACAGTTGAAGACAGAAATGATATGTTCTATAGTACCTAACTAAAATGAATTGTATTAATATATTTATGCACATATTGTTCGATGTCAAAGACGCGGCTGTTAAAGTTATATAATGATGCTTGTCAAATTACAACGTGTTATATACAAAATTAAACCAGTTATTTTAATTCATTTTATAATAGGACTTCAGGAGATGTAATTGTTGCAACTATTGGGGTGACAATTAATAAACACTTGTCGGTCAGTTTTAATGACAATTAATGACAGAATTTTCATTTTTGGGTGAACTATGCCTTTATAGAGTGCATTAGTACCCGCCCACTTTTTCAGTGTATTTTTTCCCATAGGGATTTTTATTTTATTTTTATCTTTGCTAAAGTGTCATAACTTGGAAAGCAATGAATGTACAAAGCCAACCAGCAGAGGTGAATCACAACATTACACATTTTGGGGGGGGAAAAAAGACAAAGGTACAAGACTGTACTTAATGGCTAATGAGGGAAAGAACTACAATCCCATGAAGCACTGCAAATGCCAATCGAATTAAACTAATCTAAAATCTTTTTAAAGTAGCTGATTCCATCTGTAGAAACAGCTACTTTAATTCATTCCCTGCAAACTCTTTTGGCACAATTTGCTCGCCGAGACTCTGATATTGGAATTTTCTGTACAGAATCATGGGTAATGTAGTTTCACTGTTAAATAAGATTTTAGTTGAAATAACGTGAACAGATAGATACAAGAAAAGCATATATCATCAATGATCAGCCTTGAAGCTCACAAGAGGTTTTTAAGGTGTTATTGTTAAGAATCAATTTCCCTAAGGAGAAATTATTTTTTTTACTCACGACCGTACTGGACTTTTGCACATAGCCAACAACTATCCTAAATAAAGATGGCACACATTACTGCAAATATAGAGACCTTTTCATAAAGCTGTTATGGAAACAGTGCAAGGAATGCTCACAGTGAAAGTGCAAGACACTGAAGGAACATAAGTATTAAGCTGTGGGATAAGGACAATATCTTCTTTCACGAAAACCCACAAGGCATGTGGTCCATGCTCTTGATTTAGCAAAATTCAGTATAATTTGATAGGGTTCAATAGAGCGTGCAACAACAGATTCGGTGATCAGAACAATGGCAGCAAGCTTCAAAAATGAAATCCTACTCTGCTTACCACAAGTGATCTGATTACTTTTCAGGCCGAGGGCAGCAATAACAGAAGTCTACGGAACTGAAAACATTAACTAACTGAATCAAGAGGGCTTTAGGGTACAGTGTGGAAAAGAGACATGAAATGCAAGGTTTTAATGACAAACATGCATGGAGGAAAGGTTCAGCTGACCTTTACAAATGCAAGAACAAACACATTCCATTACTTTGTCAAAACTAGTATAACGTGTGTGTGTGTGTGTGTGTGTGTGTGTGTGTGTGTGTGTGTGTGTGTGTGTGTGTGTGTGTGTGTGTGTGTGTGTGTGTGTGTGTGTGTGTGTGTGTGTGTGTGTGTGTGTGTGTGTGTGTGTGTGTGTGTGTGTGTACACACCTGTTCAGTGTCAGTTGGCTCCTGACCCTGGCTGGAAAGTCTCAGGTACATCACATTTCTTTCTCTCAAAAAGAGCATGTGTGTAAAGAGGGAAAGAAACTTTCAAGTGGCTTTTCAGGCTTCAAGTGTTGATTTAAAGGTCCAAAGTTCCTGACCGTAAGTATTTGCCACTCAAAATATCCACATGTGATGCCTAACTCTTTTCCATTCAGTGTAGAGCAGTATTGTGTGGCTCAAACATTTTCTCTAGCCTAAAGTTTCAAAGAAACAGTTTCAAGAAAGCAGCTGTCACATACTTAGTCTGCAAAACAGGAAAAAATAAAAATCCCTTGTATAGTTGAGCAAAAAAAAGATCAACAAACAAATATTAATCAGGATACTAAATTACTGAACTATTTTGAGTAGAAATTATGATCAGTGTTGCACGTGACATCAGAAACATCACAGCATGACAGACCACTCAATCACTGGTTAACTTAATCTATCCAACAAAAGACGCTTATTAAACCACTTTGAAGTAAATAACACAACTGGTAAACAACATGCTCTGAAACGCGAACGTTTGACATCAACACGAACGCTGCAGAATCTCTATGTAGAGACTTCACGAGACCAAAACTCGCAAAGGATGTCAGATTTAACTTTGTTTCGTGTACACAGATGTTTCAGAATTAAAGCTTGTAGGAAACTTACCTGTTTTAAGAGAGATACCACGCAGACTCTGCCTCACACACGCGTTTCTCGCTCAGAATTACTTCATGACTGGAGTGAGTGAGTGAGTAAAGGAGTGAGTGAGTGAGTGAAGGAGCGCGTTCCATCAACTCCTCCCTCTCGCGATTCCCTCAATCAGTCAGTCAAGAAACGGACGCACGCTCCCGCCTCTCTGAGCGGGGAACGTGACACAACTTTCTTTCAGTATTTTTTTAAATACATATAAAATCCTATTTAAGATGTGAAATCATGCCTCCATCAAATATCTCAAACTCACACATTTTCACAAGATGACAATAATCATTATCATCAGAATTAATTGAACTGACTGAATACTAATTTCATAAAATAATTTTAATACATTTTAATAATTAATTTTAATACTTTGGTTTGAGCAGTTTTTATGTAACTTTTTTAAATATTTAATCATTTCATAAAAATTAACATTTACATAATTTTCCTGAAGGTTTTGGTGCTGAAAACAACAGCAGTAAACAGCAATGGTTTTCACTTATGACATAACTTATCATAATCATCTTATCAATTTGCTACTTATAGCTAAATTTAGTATACATAAATATAAATGTAATTATAATTTAAAGGCAGAAGTTCAACAATATAAAAACAATATTAAGTTTGAAAGCTAAGAAAGCTGTAAAAACATTTTAATGTTTTTAATTCATTTATATTATTTATATATTATTTAATTTAATTTATATCTTTTGATTTATTTATTTTTGTTGTTTATCCTAATATTCCCTGACTGTATTTGTAAAGTAGTTCGTTTGTCTCACTTACAAAATTTTTTGGCCTGTTAGATTTAAAAAAAAAAAACTTCAAGTTAACCTTCATGCTAGTTATAAATTGTATATATATATATAAATTAATAAATTATTTATATATTAAAGTATATAAACTTTAACTTTTTTATTTCATTCCTGTTAGGTTCCAAAATATTAATTGTCTTACAATATAAAATCAAGTTATTAATTAAAAAAAAGTTCATGAGCATGACCAAAGCATATTTTTGAAAGTCCGGTTTACGCTTTTATAAATACTTTCCCTACATTACGCCAAAAGTTTAATATTTTTTTTATTTATCATGATTGACCCTTTTGTTTTCATGATACAGTGAAGGAGGAATTGACCACTAATAAATCTGTGCCGACAGTAAAAGCTCAACAGGGAACAAGAAAATAAACATACTGATGAGGATCAGGGTTTCATTCCCTCAAACCATTAGTCCATCCATTATACCCATCCTATCATATCTAGTGATATAGTAGTAGGCCTACTGCGTTCCTGTGCAGTCTTTCCCACTCTTTAGCGTCCCCGTGTGGCTATCGATGGAACAACTTTCTAATTAAAGGGATAGTTCACCCAAAAATGAAGATTGTCATAATTTACTCACCCTCATGTTGTTCTAAACCTGTATGAATTTCTTTCTTCTGCTGAACACAGAAGATATTTTGAAGAATGTTGGTAACCAGACAGTTGACGGTAGCCATTGACTTCCATAGTATGAAAAACAAATACTATGGAAGTCAATGACTACCACTGTTTGGTTACCAACATTCTTCAAAATATCTTCTGTTGTGTTCAGCAGAAGAAAGAAATTCATACAGGTTTAGAACAACATGAGGGTGAGTAAATTATGACAATCTTCATTTTTGGGTAAACTATCCCTTCAATACATATATATTGGTACTGTTCGCTGTTTGTAGTGTGAACACCTGAAAATAAAATTGAATCGTAGCTTCTTATGGTAGAGAAATAAACAACATAATCCAACATCAAATATTAAAAAAACAAATGTCATCTTTATTACATCTAAATATTCTGATAGTAATAACTTTTGCCTCCATAAGGTCTCTTACATATACACACAGTTCTACATAGCGTTTTATCATGGCACAGTTTTTTGTGCTTAGTAGCACAGATCACGGTTGTACAATAAACTGACGTAGTTGTGCAAGACTCCATGGAACATACATTAATCTTTACATTAAGTAGGCTACAGCAATGAGATCAGACAAAATGACGTTTTTGTTTCAATTGCACAGAACATTATTAGTGTTTTTTATCTTCTTTTTTTACACTGCTATTATTTATTTCTTAGACTTTTCAGCCAATACGTAATTTAGTTACACCTTTTCATTTTGCTCAAAAACTGGGGTGACTATAATACATGCCATTAAAACAAAACATGAAAAATCAAATCATAAAAAGATGGTTCAAGTTCTCAGTAAATCAGACCTTAAACACGTGTTGCTGTTTAAAAACAGCAGATACTGAAAAGTAAATCTTTGGCTCACACTCAATCCCGGGTCAAATTCAAGTTAATTTAATGGAGCGTTTAATGTCATTATTCTCACACACACTTTCCCACTCACACCTGCAGACACAGACCCACACAAATGAAAATGAATGTCGCTGCACCGGACACACAAAACAAATGAAATTTGTTGAATGAAAATGAACCAGTCACTTCAAATGCAACAGCTTGTCCATACAACAGTCTTGGAATCCACTGATCCAGATATGTCTTAAGGAGTGACACGTCCTTGTTATATTCTATCTATGGCTACACGTTACATGAACAATTACGCACAAACGTACATGCCTACACCCATGAGTCAGGTGAGGCCGGGTAGGGCTGAGTTCTGTAAGAAGGCCTGCGTGTGGTGGAGTAGAAGTCCACGTAGTTGGTATTGGGTTTGAGCACCTGCCTCTCGCTCACCACGGGATAGCGGACCGGCTCGTCCAGGTAGGCGTCCTCGTAGCCCATCGGAGACGACAGGTACATTCCAAAAGTGTCATAGGTGCTTTGATTTGTGTCATCTGGGTAGTAGAGCCGGCCATGCTGAGAGAAGAGACAAAATGAGTGCCGTTTGTGTTCATCATTTACATAAATCATTTATATGTATAAACAGTGACAACAAATTACTTTTTCTAAACATAATCTAGTGACTCTTTCCTCACAAGGTGCTTTATTTGCCTGTTATATTTGTTCAATTTTTGTATTTTATATATATATTGTAAATATAAATACAAGGAAATAATAAAGTCTCTCTAGGTTTCAGGGTTATGTTTCAACACTTACCATCATAGTTATCCCACACTAACGTTTAAACTATTATTCAATGATATAAAAAGTCATCTAAAATATCTCCTCTTTTAACATCACTTTATCTTATATTTTGGTAGGTTGGTCAGAAGATGATCTTAATTTGGTAACCCTGTTTCAATTTCTTTTTTCTTTTTTTACAGTAAACAACTAAAAATCTAACTTATTGTAGAAATATCAGCATTAAGGCTTTTTCACATTAACATAAAAAGTTACATTTTCACATACAATAAATTAGTTCAGACAGGCTGAATGAAAATACATGTTCTCTCTGTGACATTAGGAGGCACTTATAGAATAGCAGAAATACCCTGGTTTCGGAAACTTTCCGTTTCTGACAAAGTCGTAGTTTTATGTAACAGCGGCAGCTCTGGGCATGTGACCAATAGCGCGAATCTTATTGGCTGCCAGAATGTTTCACAGCGAAATGGAAAACAAGATCAGAACACAACTCTAGTTGCATTGACGGCATCCAAATGTTCGCGTCAGTCTGACGCATTGACGGCAGCTTGTTCAAATAAAATATTTTGCACCGAATATTCATCTTGATGAGATCTTTAAACTCTAATAAACATCTTGAAGTGTCATGATTTAAAGCTCAAAGCTAGTAACAGCTTGTAAAATATTAAATAAATAACTGTAAAACTGTTACTTTTTTAATGTTTTGTACATCCAGATATATACTAATATTTATTCATTTAATTTGAGATGGCACAATGCAATTTATGAGCATTTGGAATAAGAGATAAATATTTGAAATCTTACAAAAAATGTTTTACATTTTACCTTATAAATATTAAAAAACGTTATATACGGTACTGGTTTCATACAATGGACCCACATAGAGTGAGACATTAAACTCAGATGCTTGTTTTATTAGTGGTCAAGAAAAAAAGCCAATGGATTATGTAAACTTCATCTGCTGGGATTAGACGCATTAAATCTACATCAATGGATATCCTTTGCAGAGGGCATATGGCATCTGGGCTCAGCTGGCTTCAGATTTAGCAATTTCTTCTTTTGTTCTGTGAGGCGAGCAAGAGTTAAACTCACCTGTGACCTGTGGGACTCCTCCGCTGAAGGAGAGGGATAGGAACTGATGAAATAGGCTGACTGCTTTCCAGACCCTAAACACATATAAACACAAATATTAAAACACCTCATTAAATGCTTGTATGTACCAGGTATAGTTATGACCATCCATGTTATCTAATAATTTGATGTTTAAACGCGTTATATTTTATATAAGAGTACAGTCGGAAACGGTTCAACAGACCTAATGAAGACCTCACTCACACTGAACCCACATTCTGAATCGCAGACACATAATCAGACCCTCCAGGTTGAAGTACCACCAATCAATGAAGAGTAACTACGGAGGTCAAGTGCTATTAAATGAATGACCATTACGGCTTCCGACCAGACAGGGAAGTAAAACTGATTGCTCTATTAGTTGAAGAGAGCATGGGTGAAATATCTATTAGTGCATCAGTCCAGCATCTAATTCACAGACAGATCCTTCTGTTGTTTTTCAAGAGTGCTGTTCCATAAATCATTACCAACTATGCTGCATATTTCTGAACTAAACAAAATATTCAGAAAGAAAGACTTAATTTCATCCACTGGGACTTGACAAGGATGGTGAGGGGAGAAACTTAAGATTATTGGTTAATATTGTTTTTCCCTGACTGCACACTCTTGGCCACACCAGTAGAAAAGTCATTTCAGGGGCAGAAAATTCTAATACATTTTAATGGAACATTACAAAAGCCTTATTTCTTTAAAATACTATAAAGTGTACATACTAAGAATGTGGGTATTCTTTCTGTTAAAGAATTGAACAGAGAACTTGCTCACCTGTATATTGACTTGTGTTTCTGTTGGCGTCTCCATAATAATTATGAAGTTGCATAGATGACTGGGTCCGCCGCTGATTTAAACGATGACCTCTTATACCCAACACGGCCGGGGAAGAGGTGGCACTGCCTCCTAAATGTGTGGAGGACAAAATTAAATATCGATTGTCAATTAACCATTTCAGAGTGAAAAAAAAATTAAATAAAAATAAATAAAACGACCAAATAATAAAATTAATATCAGCCTATAGAAGCAGTGAGTCATTTCCCTGTTGCTTCTACAGAATTACAATCAGACCCACCTGATTGGTTAACAGGTGACATCTGTACGTTGCTGGTTGGCAGAGTAGGTTGGGAACGGTAACGGTCTCGTTCCAGTGTTGACACTGGAGTTATGAAGTGATTCTGGTTCCATCCATCCTGATGAATCACAGAACACACAGGCCCTGTTTACACCTACTATTATTATACATCTCAGGTGATCCAATCACAAGTGGTAAGCAGACACAAAAAAAGAGTACTTTTTACTACTTCAAGTAATTTTGATGATCGTATTGTTGTTCTCTTCTAGGTTTAAACTGTTATTGTAGTGCAGTGGTTGATTTACAAGTATTATGGTTAAGAGCAATTTAAGAGCAAATGTTCACCCTTTTTTCCACAAGGCATTAGTTTATACACTATAAATTATATAAAGCATTTTGAACTTGCATTGCCTCCAAATGTGGTTTGAGTCATCAGATCAGAGCTTTTAGGACACAGTTAAAACTACAACAGTAGCTGCATTTTCCTAATCAGTATTTTTGTCTTGTTTTCCAGTTAAATATCTAAACATATAAAATAAGATGCATTTAATTGAAAAGTTTCAAGTAATATTTTTCTTGTTTTAAGCATAAATTCAACTAAATTGAGTCAAGTTTATGTTTAAAAACGAGAAACTTAATTCAAGACATTGTCTGAAGCAAATTGTTAAGTAAATGTGTGTTGTTTTAAGGATATTTAGATTTTTTTTTTTTACTGAAAAGCAAGACAAAAATACTGATTATTAAAATTGTTGCATTTATTGTAGGAGTGTACTGCATGTGTACTGAACTAATACAGTCTACAGTCAAACTCAGAGTTTCCCCTAGGATGGAACAATATTGTTTATACCGATATACTTGTGAACACATCTGAAAAATAACAAAGGACACAGAGTCAGCTGCTGCCGGATAAGTGCACAATCCAAGTCGTCTTAAACATGAGATGTGCTTTATATTAAGCGCTTCAAGCTAAATCGTAAACCTACATGGCTTGCCCTACTGTCAGATGTGTGTTGAGACGCGTTTTCCTCAGAGCGCAACATGCATCTTACAGTTGTATATTTACCACGCAAATATTTCCATTTCACATGAACGAGTGTCGGCGTTCGCATGCGTGTCAAATAAACAAAGGACATTAGAATGGAGGCGCAATAATTCTAACTTATTCTAACATAGTTTGAAAAGTGTAAGCACTTCAAATCTCTTCCCCCAATCACAACAGCACCATAAACTGCAGTGTATGTTGATGCCAGTTGCTGAAATCCTGACAGACATAGTAAACCACTTTAAACAAAAATGGTCTGTTTTTCCCCCCTGCTGTACCAAAAAACATTAGCCTAGAAATCTAGACGCACCCTAGCGGCAGCAAATTTTATATTGCAGCCAGGGTAGTCTAGCAACTTTCCGTTGACTTTCGAGCTGGAAAAAACGAACTCTAGTCAGGCCAATCACACCGTATATAGAGTCGGTGGGCGGGCTTAACATAATGATGACAGAGTTGTGACGGTTCCGTGTGAATTCCCTGCTTCATGAAAACAAAGAATGACGGCTGCTGGAGAACAGTCTTTCGAATCGGCTTTGGCCGCAACTCTGGAGGACTTGGAGTTAAGCTTTTCTTTGAGAAAAGAACAAAGAACGGCACTTAAGTCGTTCTTAAAAAAGGACGATGTGTTCGTAGTTTTGCTGACCAGATACGGCAAAAGTTTAATCTATCAACTAGCTCCGCTGGTGGGAAAACGCTCTGGTTGGTTGTAGCGCTATCCTATTGCGTGCAGAGGGAATCTGAAAGACAACCATTTATCCCGCCCCTCGGACTGAGCCCTGCCAATGGTGAGTTCCCAGACCAAACATCTTGATGTGGGTCTGGCTTGCCAGGCTAAAAAAACATACCAAACTACTTTAAAACCGCGGTACGTAGCGAACCATAATTTTTATGTACCCTTAGACTCCTAATTTATTGCTGTGCACTTTTGATTGGATTTCATGAGAAAATCATGAGAACAGCAGGGTCCCTAACCCCAGCAATGGTTGAGAACATGTACCTTTTTGTAGAAGGTGCGCAGATCTCTGTACTGCCAGAGAGTGTTTAACACCTGAGCCGCTGCCTTGACCACCTTCATGGAGTACCTACAACAGAGAACAAGAGCTCAAACACTCCTGCCCAGACTAGGAGGTCCAAAGAAAGCATCGAGGCTCTCTCTATATATTTACTTTAATCATATTAAATGTACAAAAAAAAAAGATTTTTAGGTTATAAAACGGTGCACCAACGCCAATGAAACATAAAACTGCCCACTTCAACCAGCCCATAAAAAGAGGCATGTACCTCTCCCCACGTCCTCGGCTGATTGTAACCAGTTTGTCGATGCCGCCCGTCTGGGCGAGCGCACGGGCGTTCTCCATATTCCTGCTGGTGACCTCGTGCAGGGCACAGCAGACCGCCGCCACCGTCTCATCCGACAGCAGGGAGGGCCCATTGCCAGGGAGACGGGTCACTAGGTCCCGCATGGCGTATTTTCCTTTCAAAGCAACCGAATTCAGCAAATATTTATTTTAGAAGATGCAATGCAGTTTTTAATGGCCACATAAAACCGACGTATAATAAAAACGGAATGTAAGGCATTGCACTGAGTTCATGGCAATAAGTTTGAGTGACTGACCAATGAGCTCCTTGTTCCTGGCGTCCAGAGCCATGTTACGTAGAGCAGTGGCCACAGAGCAGACCACCCTGTCATTATCCATTCTTAGTAGCTCCACCAGAATGGGCAAACCCTTTTCTTTACGTACGGCAGCACGGATGTAGGCCGCAAACTGAATGGTGAGAGAGAGAGAGAGAGAGAGAGCATAAAAGAAGGTTAACATTTCAGAGAAGGTTATCCCCTATCAGTGCGACCAGTAGTTTTACTGAATTTTTTTAAAAAAAGTAATGAAATCAAAACGTTTTTCTTAGTTCTGACTGAAAACTGTAAAAGGATGCTAAAAGGATGCTAGAAGGATGCTAGAAGTGAAAGCAAATGAAGAAAAATAAATACAACTTTTGCTGTATTAGAACCTTGAAGCTACATCTAGACAGATAGTGTGTGTGTGTGTGTGTGTGTGTGTGTGTGTGTGTGTGTGTGTGTGTGTGTGTGTGTGTGTGTGTGTGTGTGTGTGTGTGTGTGTGTGTGTGTGTGTCTAGTACATATTCTTCATCCACCAACCAATTATAGACATTCATATAATTCAGCTCTATTCTGAGCGCTGTGTCTGTATAATTCAGTTTATGGTATAGTGACCACAAGCAGCCTACCCTCCAGGTTCCAGCGGAAAGATTCTGCAGAGACCCAGCCGCCCCTTCCAGCGTGGCTGGGTTGGAGCTCTCTGCCAGCAGAGTGAGGTACGGCTTTACCACAGATGGATGCCACAGCATCTCTGCCCCCTTTGGACTTCCAGAAAAGCCTGGAATAGGCCCCACACCATCCCACTGAATCATAGGATTTCACAAACACAAAGAGTGATCGGTTAGTTTCAGATTTGAACTTATGGAAATAAAGCGTTAAATACAAAAGGAAAAAAACATTTGTAAACATCAAATTTAATATTATCCATTTACAGTATTTTAATTTATTCATTTATGTTACTGTAATTATTAATTACAATACCAAACTTAATCATAATGACAATCCATAACTTTCTCACTTTTTGACCAATGAACTTCCTCTTTCCAGTTCCAATAATTACATTCATTTAAAATAATAACAAATAATTTTTAAATAATAAAATTAACCAATAATTGAATTTTATTAGGGATGCACCCAAAAAAATATTTGTAAAAATTAATTTTCTAATTCTTTTTTTTTTTATAACTGTTTTAATATTAGACTTTTTAATGAAATTAAACAATGATATTGAATAAAATAAATAAATAATACAAGCCAATAAAATAAAATAACCACACTTTTATTGACAGTAACACTAAAATATTAAATATATATATATATCATTCTTTATTCAGTTCTATGCAACAGAATCAGATTTAACAGGATTTATTTTTTGACCAATTATCCTAATAATGTATAGTCCTACAAAGCTATTATTATCAGAGCATGTGAGCAGAGCGTAGCGGATCAGTGAACGAGAGGGTAGCGTCATTTTACCACAACGTTACAGCACAGTAGGGCTATTGCAAACTGAAACAAGTATACTACTACTACTACATCGAAATTGATATAGTTATTTGAGCGGACTGTGTTTTTCCGATGAGCAAGAGCCTTACATAAGTGGAGCGTTTGCATGGGCCGCGAGCAACTGAGCCTGTGCACAGAGCGTAATATTGAGCGGAGTGTCACACCATGCAGTAATAACGGCTAGAGCGAGAGTGAAATCTGGGCGCTGAACACTGGGGTGCGGGGCAGCATACATCTTCGGCCATTTTTCTGATTCGGCCAAAAACCAAAAATGCCATTTTCGGCTGATAATTTTTTTCAGGGGTTAAGATTCCGGTGTATCGCTATATTTTATAAATATTGCACTCACAATCTATGAATAATTTATCTACATATAAACATTTTATAGCTAATGGAAATGAGTTGTCCTACGCTATAATTAGGTCCTAGAAATGTCCTAGGCTGAAGAACAATTCCTGTAAATGTACAGCTTTCAGTGCCTCATATGAAACACTGTGCAAAGCTATTTGCAAAGTGAATTTCCCTCTCAAACAACCCCTTATCATAATTTTTTTTTTAAAGAGCACAGAAGCAGTTTTAAGCTTTAAAGAACATGGAATCCAAGCTTAGTTTATGTAGTGAGAGTTTACCTGCTGATCCTGCCAGGACCTCTTCTTCTTCTTCTTTCTGAGACCCCAGCAGCTGTAGTCGGCCTGCTTACCGGAGCTGTCCGGGCCCAGGAGCGTGTCCAGGTCCTGAGTTCCCATCAGCCGAGACGGAGGCATCTCCAACTCAAGACGGTAAGACAGGTTCCTCAAAGTGCACACACAGTTTTCCACAATCTGAAAAAGTATAGAAGGAAAGTCGTTGGTCTGTGTTTAAGATACTTTATGGAAATATTTTGTAATTTTGGTGCTTGACAGTCTCAGTCTTCATTATATTAAAAAGTGTCCTGGATATTCTTAAAATAAAATAAAAATCACCTTTTGTGTTCCATGTTTAAAAGAAAGTGAAAATGGTTCAATTAAATGAGTAAATTAAATAAATAATAACAATGGCTATGTTTATAATGATTATTATCAGTATTAATAAAAAATTTAAAGAAGTAAAATAAATGTAATGTAATACTATAATAAAAAAAAAACCATTTTCTTTTCCAGGCTGTTCCAGCAGATGGCATGCTATGACTGAGATTTTGTAAAGAAAGACCCGAAGCCGAACATCGCTGTGGTCCACCACTAGGGGCACTCAATACTATTTGGCCCTTAGAGGAGTGGCATGGAAAACATGTAACACCTTTTTATAAGCAACAAGAGCCTCTGCCAGTTCCCAGCTGTCATCGCATATACAGTCTGAAAATTAGTCAAATATCTGGCAAGAGTATATCAAACATGTTCCAAATATAAGCAACAATGCAAGTCAATGTTGTACATCAGAACTGGATGGTTTTAGATATATTCTGTATGCAATCAGAAGAATATCTCTAACCTTGCTGTCATAATCGGAGGTGTTTACACATGTTTTGATTATATAGAGGAGGGAATCAATCAGCCCTTCACAGCAACGCATCTGCCTTCTGGCCTCTTCTCCAGCTGAGCTCAGGTTCCTGAGACACACACACACACACACACACACACACATCAGAATCATGTGGTCAACAATACAATGTTCATCTGATTCAGATGAATACAGTCATTGTCACAAAGAAATGTAAACAGTGATCATCTCAGAGGTTGAAGAGTGATACTGCTACCACCAGGGATATGTAAAACCCTATATTTTTCCAAATCAGCTAGTCAGCAGGTTATCTGAACCACTATTGATTAATTGATCTTAACAGGAAGCCCTGTATAATTAGGCTGGTACACATGACCGGTCGTTTCTAAGGGGACATTTGCATGAGACTTACCTGAGGCATCCGGTGGTGTTCCTCAGCACCAAAGACGAGTGCAGTTTGAGTTTCTGGTCCTCTCGCTGCGGGGCCGCACCCCACCCGGAGTGAGGGATAATCACTGTGTTGGTAAGTGGGCCGAGAGCGTCCCGAGCGATCGTCATCTTCACAGAATCACATGACGAAAGGTTCCACAACACACCTGTCAAGACAACACCCCAAAATGTTGTAGAATAACATCAAATGCAATGGTATAGTATTAAATGAGAACGACTAGGAGTGCCAATTAAATATAAAATGAAGGAATCTATTATACATTTATGAATTAAAATATAATAAATACTAAATTACTTATTTAAACCTTCTGTGGGCACATAGAATTGCCACTGGCTAGTAAATTGTTTAGTTTTCTTGTCAGACAAACACAAAACACAAATGTACGGTATGTCGGTCAAATGTTCAGAATATTTAAGATTTCTATTTTTTAAAGAAATGCTCACTATAGGGGCTTTCGCACCGGACAGTTATAGGAACTTAGTTCTAGGACCTAGCCACCAGGGTGGTTCCCCGAGAACTAATGGTTCCCATAGGAACATTTTCCTGGTTGCATTCGCACCACAACTCTGAAGTGATGTAAGCCACGCTTGTTGTTGTGACTTTTTTTTTTTTTTACTGCGCTGAGAACGCCTGAGCACACAGCGCTCCCATTCTCCATCTTCATTAGTTTACGATCTATTTAACAATCCTGTCTAATACGTTATTAGATAGAACTGTTATACATAGAAAGTAAGACAGTAATGAAAAGTTATTAGCTTATGCCGTGTGGTTGATGTCCAGTGTTGCTAGCTGAGCAGAAATACATAATCATGTTTGGCTTGGTCACTTCAAAGTCACGTTGGATTTTCTCCTCAGTCTAAAGGTTGGAGGTTGAGAGCTCCAGTGTGAAAGCCCCTAATAATGTCTGTATTTATCTGATAAAAAATACAGTAAAATAGCAATATTATGAAATAATATTACAATTTAAAAATAACGGTTTTCTTTTTTAATATATTTTTTAATTAATTTATTCCTGTGATGGCAAAGCTGAATTTTCAGCATCATTACTCCAGTCTTCAGTGTCACATGATCCTTTAGAAATCATAACGACATACATTATTTAAACGCAGTAATTATTGTTATTATTTTTATTTATTTTTTACATTACAAGTAATTGTTTAATTTAATTCATATTTAAAAATTCAGTTAAATGTAACAATACAGTAATGAACGGATTTTTGTGTGATTTCTCATACTTAAAAAAAAAAAAAGGAAAAAAAAAAGCCAATTACTTTTCTTAATCCTTTAGCCAAATGCTTTAAATCCATTTAGCGATCAAGTTAAAACATGCCATTGGACAGTTTACAGTAGACGCGGGAGCAGATATTTTTTTGTTATTGTTTATTTCCATTTTTCATTTTAGGGTTTGCATTGAGAATGTTCTCCTTTATGAAAACTCCTTAATGTATAATAAGAAATAAAAAACACACTTGATCATTTAACAGCTCATTAGAACAATGAGAGACACATTCAGAGGAGTGCAGTAAAACTGTAAAGAGACAGTGGGAGTGCAACAAAAAATCCCGCAGACAGAGATCATTAACACAAAATAGTCTCTGTGGTTGCGAGTATGTGTGCAGAAGAGAGATTTGTTTTTGCTGAACAAACCTGCTGCCTCTGTTTGAGAAATGACAGTGAAAATAAACTCTATACATTTAGAAAACTGCTTGGGGGTGTAGAATTTTCCAGTATCTATCTAGCGATACTTAGGGTATCCAGCTTGGATAGAATGTGTGTGCGTGCAAGTTTGTGTCAGCTCAGCTTTTAATCAAATACTTTGTCCCTCCACATTAATCACAGCCACGAGTTCCATTGACTGTAATCTCTGATCTGAGCTTCACAGCTCAAACTGATATCACCACAGGAGCGAAAGAAAGCGAGTCAGAAAGAGCGAGGGAGTGAAAGAGCAAAAGAAAGACTCTTATGTCAGTCAGTCATGTGACCCCACTCACCGGTTACGAGCTCTCGCACTTCAGAGTCTGGAGTTTTTCTCAACACACGAACCAAAGCTGGGATTCCACCGGCATTCCTCACACACACTTTATTATCGTCGGTGGCTTTTCCGTACACGAGGTTCCGCAGAGCTCCGCAGGCGTTCCGCTGAACTTCCAGGGTTTTGTGGTCAAGCAGATCCACCAGGTGCCGGATTCCCCCCAGTCGACACACCTGGAAGCATACAGTAAGAGTGTGCAAGTGCTTCTCTTTCTGCTAACTAGCTAAAAGTAGACACATTTTTCAATAGCATACTAGTCATTTAACTGCTATTTCAAAAAACTGTAGCTTTTCCAGTAATGACCAGCAATTTATTCAACACGAAATGTTAAAACCCTACATTTATCACATTGTTTGCACAAGCAGCTTTGTAGCCAAGCAGACATTTATTCATGTGAATCATTAAATTAACAGTCATAATGAAATGATTCACTAAAATGAACCAATAATTCACTGGTTTGGAGTTCATGCATAGTCCCTGTGAGCCATTTTACTTCTATATAGGATGCGTTTGCCCTATTGTCCTCCTAAACACTGACAACACTTGCTTTAGCAGATAAACACTATCTGTTTAAACGTTTGGGGTCGGTTTTGTTTGTGAAAGAAGTCCCTTATGCTCACCAAGGATTCATTTATTTGATTAAAAATACAGTAAAACAGTAATATTGTGAAATATTGCTACAATTTAAAATAACCGTTTTCTATTTATATATTTACATTTAAATGTATTCCTGTGATGGCAAAAGTGAATTTTCAGCATTACTCCAGTCTTCAGTGTCACATGATCCTTCAGAAATCATTCTAATATGCTGATTTGGTGTTCAAGAAACATTTATTGTTATTACAGTTGAAAACAGTTGTGCTGCTTAATATTTTTGTGGAAACTGTGATACATATATTTCATTATTGTGCTTTCTTTCAAAAAGACCCCAAACTTTAGAACAGTAGTGTACACATTTAAAATCTGCAGTTATTATAAATAATGATGCCTCATCCTGCACTACACAGATTTATATCCAAGATTTTTGTCCAAATAAATGAGCATAAAGAAACTAAATAAGGCTTTATTAAGTGCAGTGTGTGAGTGTGTGAGTGTGAGTGTGTGACCATACCTCTGCCTTTATGCGGTTATCTCCGTAGCAGAGGTGCTGTATGTACGCTGCAGCATTGGCCTGGACAGAAGGGAAATGATGCTGCAGCATCCGGATCACCTCTGGCAGCTCAGGGTCTCTCCAGGCAAACTCCCTAACACCCCCACAGGCATACAGAATACAGATGTCAAACACACATACAAAGATGAAAAATATCCCACATTGACAAATTAATGTTTGCAGATTTAAATAAAATATTCTAATCTTTTCACTCATAATACTAGTATTTACATGTTAGCATCAGGGCAAACAACTAAATACATCAAATCGTTCCAGCTTCTATTTTTCCTCCAATCACATTTGTCATTAAAATATGCACTGCAAATGTGATTGAACGCTCAGGCGATCTGGTTTACATTTTCTGTCAAATTTACGTTCTGTCTGCAAACTAAACATGCCTAAAAATATGATTACAGAAACATGCACAATGTTGTGAAGAATCAACAAATATACAAGTTAGAATAATGCGGAAGACATGCTGGGTTTCCATTTACAAGTAAATTCTTCATGTTTTAAAAGTCAATGATTTCAAAGCTGGTCCTAAATCTTTTCTTGAAGCACTCTGCAACGTTTGTTGACTCGATTCGGCTTTTCACCTTGGATCTTTGTGAGCACTGTCTATGGAAGGCGAGCGTGTGACGGCGTTGTCGACGGCAGCTGCGTGTCTGTTGTAGTTCGAGTCGGCTTGGCGGTAATGGGCGGGGCGATAGGTGTCAGAGTGCGTTGCCATGGAGCCCATTGAGAATAACCCTCGCTGGTACCTCAGAGTGCTACACTGACTAGTGGTCCTTTGTAAAGTACCAAACCCTGAGTGAGAGAGTTCGCAATACAGTCACTGTTAAGATTAACACTGTGGAAATGTCAGACCTCATTCACTGAGTTTGCAAAGACAGCAGTGGTGCGTGAAGGACATTCGGCACATACCTGTATTGTTTCTAGACATAGCGCTCTGGGAGCCGTGCGTGGGGCTCTGGTACAGAGGGTTCTGGAAGGTTCTGTCCTCGTATATTGGTGTGACGTGGCAGTCAGGAGAGCGGGCTTCCTGGCCTAACTGGCTGTTCTGACTATAAGAGGTTTGCAAGCCTAGATGAAGATTAGAGAATCACAGTCGGTCAATGTCATGAGTTTATACATTAATAAACAACTGACAAATCCACTCTTTAGATTAGTGCATCAAATCTATACAATATTTCTCAAAAAGATTATACTCTACTGAAAAGATCAGCTTACAATACACTCTTAAAAATAAAGGTTCCAAAAGGGAGTTTTTGCAGTGATGACACGTAAGAACTGTTCACTAAAAGGTTCTTTGGGGACCCCAGAATGGTTCCTCTAAGTCATCAAATGGTCTTAATGAAAATTGTGGCATTTACCCTTTTCTTTAATATTTTATAATGACTTTATAATTTTTTTTGTGATATTCTGCTTTTCTTTAATAATGTACAATGGCTTTTTTCATTTTTTTGTGATAATCCATTAGAGTGCAGGGTTGTCATAATTTGTTGCAGTATGATGTTCATTGTTAGATTTGGTTGTTCTAGTTATTTGATGTTTTCATGTTTGTATTTTGCTTTTTTGTAAAATGCATCTAAACATGTATACTGTATACTTGACTTGTAGAATTTTTCTTTAATCATGTGATGTAATACCCTGATGTATATAAGGGTCTACTTGTGAATGGTTGGATTGTCTGTTGAAGAGCCATATGGCCAAAAACATCACTTTTGGTGAGAACAACATGCAAATTATGAATCTACTTATGGAGCTGTGGTCTGCCAACCTTATCCTTTTCAGTGAACAGTTCTTAAAAGAACAACTTTTTTCTTAGTGTGAAGAATATTTTAATAATCTAAAGAACCTTTAGTGCAGTGGAAAGGTTCCATGGATGTTAAAGGGTTCTCCGAGGAACCATAGATGCCCATGAATAACCTTTATTTTTGCAGCATGAATTTCCATCCAGGATGGTTTGTGCAGATTAGGTGCTAGATACTGATTAAATTGTTGTTCATCAGCAAAGTCAGTCTGTACCACCAATCGGCTTTAAAACCAGATATGGAAGAAATTAAGTTGTGCTTCACTAGGCAAACGAATCTTCGACTGGGGATGCAAGTTGTATTCTATAAAAACAGTTTGCTTTAATTAACCACTCCACTGGACTTTCACACCTTCAGATGTATCTGTGAGAGATAATGACCTTGATCAAGCACGAGGCGTATTCAGCCGCAAACAGTTTTTATACTGAAAGAAGGCACTACGCAGTGTTGCTGTTGGTGACATGAATGTCAGTTTGCCTGACACAATCAGAGATACGCACACAATTAATTGTGCAATTTAGACTAATTAGTCAAAGGTCTCTCCCACACATAATTTCATGACAAACAGAATAGATTTGCTCATGAACGCCTACCCAAACTTGCATACCCAATTACCCAACACTTGGAGAATAATTTCTGAAACTACTGAAAAACCCAAATGCTTAAACTGACATTGCAGAGTGGGCTCATTAGTGTACAAGTGTTTTAAGAGCTGTAGAGCATGTATTCCCATGCAACCTTGTGAGACTGACATTCAAAGCCAGAAGTTTCAATTGCAAACATCTGACCCACAACCTAAGCAGACAAACTTCGATCTCTGCCTTCAAACTATCAGCTGAACAGACATTCCAGTCAGTATCAATTGGCATATTTGGCCATTGCGAGTTTATCACATCAGCTGATAACCATGGTCACTTGGTCTACAGTGTTTGTGCCTCCTTCTGTCAGTACCAAAATGTATCATTTACAATGGCTGGGTAAAAATCTTGATTTTTCCGATTAATCGTGATATTCATTTGAACGATCCTGATACTGATTCTTCAATTTTATTATTCCCTACTTTCACTGTAGGCACTGCATAAAAATGTTTTTAGTTCTGCCAAATCTGAATCTTCAGCGCCACGGCAAAGAATGAGTGTGAAAGTGAGTTTGCAGTCTGTATTGAATGTGATGCAATAAAACACAGTCTATTGTGAATCAATGTCTAGAAAGGTCTTTGCAAGCTGCATGCAAAAACAATGTAACCAGTGTAAACAAATGACACATTAAGATTCAGTTCTTTTAGTGAAACAAAAGCATACAGCGTGACCAGTGTAGCCTGATTTCTGAAACAAATCTCTCTTTTAAGCCAGTTCTTTTCATGCATTTCTAAAAGACAAGTTACCAATTTGAATCAGTCTGAAAAACTGCAATGATATATTATTTACAGCTCTTGGAGAGAGATAATTTATTTTATATGTAAGCAAATTGGGCAATATACTAAATTCATAAGAATCCAATTAAATCTGGAGAGCATGTGAATCAGAATCTTGATACCATGGTAAAGAATGATTACCATATGCAAATACTATAATGTACATAGTACTCCAAGGAGCTTAAAAGAATACAGTACCATGGTACTGAGCTTCATGTCCAAAAGAATTAGGAAATATCCCTATTCTGCCTTTATACAGTGACTGAATTTTGAGTCAATGTAACAATTAACATAGAAATGCCTCAATTGGGCTCTAACATGTCAATCAGACTGGCAATATCATAAGCTGTGAAGTGAACAAAGCTGCACAGCTCGCTGGCTTAGAACAGCCATGCAGAATTCAGTGAGTTTGTCTTTCATAAATTTCTAATCACTTCATACATCTCCAAATGTTTATTCTGAAGGGCCTGGAGTTAAAAGCTTAGTTTTCAAAGGTTTTACATCACGCATGATCTACAGAGAAATACGGCCTAAATGGGGCAGTGGGGCTCATCTGAGGAAGTATCCCGGAGTCAGAAATGTGAGATTATCATCAGAGTAATCCTACAAAACACTAGAGCACACAAGCACAAGCATAAAGACATATGCACACACGCGCGCACACACACGCACACACACACAAGTCAATATCCATGCAGCTCCAGTTTCATGTGGATGTTTATTGCAAATGGAATTGAGACTGTAATACGATTTTGAAACAATATACATTACAGGCCCTATATTAATGCATCTCAGCACTTTTGATTCACAAACGTATATGCACGCACAGCATCTTGTAATCAGAGGGTTATGATCATTCGGGTAGGAGCAATTACTTTAATAATTTTTTTGCACTTTTATGAGAACCAATTTGTGTCAATCTCGCTGTGGCGCCCACCTAGACCATCACCACGTACAGAGTCATCTTCTGACACGTTTATGTCGAGAGATGTGTTAAGTGTTCTTCCTGTGGCTCTTGTAATTTTAAGAGACAGTATGAGTCATAGATTAAACCGAAAAATGCTTAATAATTCACATTTCAATAAAAATGCTTAGTTATTCACATTTCTTTCCATGTTTTGAAAATTCACCTCATGAGGGGATTTTCAGGAAAGAAATACCTTCTTAAGCCACGGAAGATTTTATAATCCAAACCAAACACGCATACAAACACAGATAAGTGACAGCATTACTAATCCTTGTATAATATAATGCATATACAACGCTAAGAAAGTTTCACACATATCAAATCTGTGTCCTTAAATCCCTAACTTTTCAAGAGTGCTGTAGAAATTGTGTTTGATAGAGTTCTGGCTTGGTCAGGATGGAGGAGAAAATCGTTTTATGGATTTAAACTTTATAGAATAAAGTTTTATGATTTAGAAAATCACTGGTTGCGTCTCTTATGCTCAACTCTGCATTTATTTTAAAAACACAGTAACATTGTGAAATTTTATTTATTCCTGTGATGTAATTGAATCCAAGTTGAAATGCTGCTCAAGAAACATTTCTTATTAGTATTACAGTTGAAGAAAGTACTCCTTATGATGCATTTTGTTTGATGAATTGAAACAGCATGATTTGAAACAGAATTTTTTTGCAACAATGTAAAAGTCTTCACTGTCACTTTCGATCAATTTAATGCATCCTTGCTGAATTAAAGTATTAATTTATTTACAAAACAACTGATCCCCAAAACTTTAAGAGGTAGTGTACTTTAGAACAACTCCTAACCTTAACAATAATAACTGTAAAATAGGACAGTTTTAATGTGTAACCTACCTGTAAGGCTATCCGGTCTTGAAAGAACCATCCTCTCAAAGATGTCATAGGCCCGAGACCCAAAAGAAGAGTGAGTGCTTTCATATGCACGTGTGTCATGCTTCCCCAGGGTCCCGTACTGCTGAGGCTGAGCTGTCATACCGGCCCGCAGGAGAGTCGGAGACCCAGACTCTGACCCTGTCCCATTTCCATGGCGTCCCAAGTAGCTGGAGTGTACTGGTTCAGGGGCGTGGCTGGAGGTAGGAGGCAAGGTGGTGCCGGGAAATATGCTAGGTAGAGGACGAGGTTCTGAGACTATGGGCGAGCCATAAGGGCTTCCAAGAGAAGTACGCAGAGGCTGGCGGGACGCAGGCGGGGACGGGGTGTAGAGTGGGGATGGAGCACGAGAGGGAACGGAACTGACTCGTCTCATGACACGCCCACTGCCGCCCACCTGAAAAACATATTACAGACAGACACTATAACCATCATACATACACACTACACTCTATTAATACGGTTACATTCAATTCTTAACAATACTATAAGATGAATGATAAATCAGGCATGTGATCAGCTAGTTAATAATATGTATTATACTATAAAACACAATATACTATATTAAATAAAAAATTATATTTGCTTATATAAATTAATGTTATTTTATTTTACAGAACAACAATACTATATTTATGGCTGTCTTATATGCTTTGCTTTCAAAAGTTTATACCATAGAGCTTTTATTTTGGCGACAAACAACAGGAAGTTCTTAAAGCTTCTCTTTGGTTGATAATAAATGATTTTCATTACAAATCTGAGATGTTTGGCGTATGTTGCGTTTTCAAAAGCACGTTATAATCGAGCCGAACTCACAGCAGAGATGGGCTTCGTGTGGAGAAGCATTTACTGCGACCCGAGCCGCTCCGGAAACACCGGAAACATGCAGACACACAGGGCACCGCGCTTCACTCTGAAACATGCTAACTATTATATATCTCGATAAACCATAATCTTTGCCGTTTCATAATCGCCTCGACTGACGAGAAACACTAGCCAACTTGAACTTACGAGCATTTGCCGCTTGGCGAGAGTTAATTTTGGATCCTTTCTGATATGCATCCTGTCCCGCACACAGCCTCTAGATGGCGTCGCTAGCTCTTATAGTGTTGTCGGAAACATTCCGTGAATGGAAGGTATTTGAAAACGCAGCATTTTGCAGTGTTTAGTTTGTTTAAGGCTATTTCGCGATTCACGTGCGTCATACTTCTCAAGTCGAAAAACGCGGAAGTCCGTATAAATATGGAAAACTTCCATCCCTGATTAAAATATCGTTCAGAGCTAATGACATTCGAAACAGCGAAAATAGCATGCAAAGTTAGATTAAGCAAGTTATTTGTGTGTTTCTACCTGTGCTGACGCCTGTCCTTCAGCCCTAGAGCTCATGGCAAAGGTGGGGCTTCCACTGGGGGCGGAGCTTGTCGACTGGGACCTCCCTTCTGATCGCCTGGGCGTCACTGTGTTACTATAGTAACCACTCACCTCCTGATATCCACTATCCGAATAGGAATTCATTTGAGTCGAGCTGCGTGAGTTTGCAGCAGACCCTGAGCAAAGGACACAGCAAGAAAAAGCAAACCAGAAAAATACTGAAATAGACAAAATATTTTCTGTTCAGAAATGGTGAAACCTTTGTAACTTAACGTTAATTGAACTAAATAGGTTAAATACGACTTAAGTTCTATTAATAGAATATATGGGCTGTTGTCGATTACCACAGGATATAATGACGACTCGTCCCTCACTTTGTAAAAGTGAATGATAAACATATACTTTGGTACTAAGGCAATAACGTTACTAAAATTAAACATGTTATGATACCAGTTTTACTATAGTATCGGTAATTTGTGCACTTGATCGTTCTTAAGCAGTTGCATTATGTAAACAGACGGAACAAAATCAGGATGATTTGCTGTGCCTTAAAGGTATTAGAAGTACTTTGGCTTTCTTTAGCGTTGCTGTTCTTCGTGTACAGATACCACAATGTTGTTAGAAGCTGCACTGCCATCTATTGACATGGTTCAGCACGATCTCTAAGTTTTTCTATGTTGATATTTATGTAAATTATGTCAATTTTATTATGTCGTTTTTTGTCTTTGTCAGTCTTCTTCAGTCGTATAGGTAAGTTACGTTACCAATTCTCCTGATGCACTATAACCGCGTCCCATTGTTTAATTTTCGCTTTCGTGTCACCAAACAACTCTACTAGTGTATCCACAGACAGAGGCGACAGCCAATGAGCGTGAGGATTCTCTCCGACGTTTACTGAAACTCCGCGAATCACGTCATTTCAACATGGCGAAATCGACAGGGTCGACCCGCACCATGTATGAATAAAACACCTTTTGTATAAAGTTATTATGAGTAGTCTTCATCTCATGTGAGAGTACATCATTTAGATGGCTTTTCACAAAAACACAACACATTTTTTAATGTGTAAAACATTTAAAATTAGCACCAAACTACTTAATGCACCTTTAAAATGAATCAAACAGCAATATTTACAGGGAGAGGGAGGGTGGGGGGATCTACTGCTTATTTGTACTTTAAAACTGAATGTTTAGTCAAATAATATTTGAGAGTATTGAAAAGTAATGTTTACCCTATTGCTAAATAATTGAAAGCTGCAGGCCATTGTTTTAATTCAATTTTTTTATATTGATATTCACATTTAATTATTTCAATAAACAAGAACACATTCGTTTTTGAAGTATTAATGAGAGTTGTTCATTTTCACTTGTTTCACTTGAAAGCTCTAATGTGTACTGTAATGCGCTTAAAGTAGAAGCCTACCAGGTTAGCTGGCTGTGCCAAAAATCACATTATGTTAAGTATAACCATAACACTTAAACATTAGAAGCGTTTCCTGGCCAAACAGCAGCCATAGCATGGTGCAATGATACCATGCTACTGGATGTAATAGTATTTACACAGTACTCTAGTCCAAAGCATCTAAAAGAATGCCATGGTCCTACCATGCTATGCCCCTTTCAGCCAGCTAAAAAAAGTAAACCTGGTTACCTTTGCTTGACATACTGTATGAACCGTAATAATATGACTTTTTGCATGGAGCAATAACTTTATAAACATCAACATCAGTATTCCATCAGAAACACATAACCAGACTTTCATCCACAGCAATCCACCTCAAAAGGATAATTAGCTTACGAAATGCAAGTGCATCCCAGCTAGGTTTCCAAACACTTTTTACTTTCAGTAAGTATAATAATAATATGAAGTGTTTCTCGAGTAGCAAATCAGCATATTAGAAGGATTTCTGAAGGATGTGACACTGAAGACTGGAGTAATGAAGCTGCTAAATATTCAGCTTTGTCATCACAGGAATAGCTCAAATGTTAAAATGTATTAAAACAGAAAGCAGTTATTTAAAATTAAAATATTTGTTTGCTGTATTTTTGATCAAATAAATGCAGCATTGGTGAGCATACAAGACTTCTTTCAAAAACATAAAAAAAACGTTAAACTTTCTAACAGAAGTGAATAATTGTGAGACAACACTGGCTGCATCATATAGTAGGCGAAAACAGTATGTGACAAATGAAGTATGTCTGAATTCACGGTACTAGGCAAAAAGTACCCGGATGACCTGCTTCTTCCAGCGAGATTCTGAAGTGTGCATATGATGGACACTTTACTATCCCATGAGGCAACTGGGATTAGTGAATAGAAGTAGAGTATAGAACATACTTTTTTAACAGTCGTGAAGTAATTACTTATTCAAAATAAGTACCTACTCCAGACAGAATGTGATTTCGGACGTAGCCACTGTTTTCTGTGGTAATCAACAGCAGGCCACAGATGCTACAGAAGCAGGCCACAGATGCTGCCCATAGATCTTTAGTTGTATTTAACTTGGAATATTCCATTAAAGCATCAGTACAAGTATAAATTGTTCACATAAGAGGTAGCAAAAAGCAATATGGAGTGTGAATGAACAGACCCTCACTTTCACGCAGAGAAATCTGTTCCAATTCAGGGGAGTAAAGTGGCCCCTGTCCTCTGACCCCAAATGTGGGCGAGGTGCAACCATCCGACGGCTTGGACACACCTGCACCTGAGGATTCTGGTTACCAAAGGGTAAACACACTGTGAGCAGGTTTAATCAAGATACAGTTACCTAAACATAATTAGAGGGAGCATTAACCTCAAATGTTCCATCATTTACCCAATTTTAAAGAACTGACAGATTATTTAAAATGCTTTCAGTCATTTTGACAGATTAAAAATAAGTTGTCTTATCTATTGTGTTTCCCTACTTGAAAATCATTCTCACAGTAAAGGACGATATTAGGAATTAGAACTTAAGAAAAAGGTAGGAAAGTTTAAGCTGCTCTGATATAATAGACCATGAGAGGCGTGAGTGAGGATTTAGGGACGGAAAGAGATTCCAAGTGTAGTTCAGTGGAATAATTCATGGGATGTGGCTCATTATATTGGGTGTCCAGATCACAAGACCTCAGTGTCTGTTGTCTTTTTCAGAGCAGAATAAAAAGAAAAAAACCAGAAACAACAACAACGCAGTAAGACTAAAAGAGCTCTTGCCACAGTTTCTGTGATTAAAAATACCAAGGATTACAATGTTATACTGAGCAATGATGTTAAATTTGACTTTTTAAATGAAATGTTTTGGTGACTGAAGTAATAAATAAATCATCCATGACTTTAGTTATATTATTTATGGTAATGGAGCATGACTTTGCTATACTGATAAGTTGTAGTGCAACTTTAGGAGACTGTAACTAAAGCAACAACATAATACCCTGTGCTATTAGGGAAAAGAGAATTTAGGCAGGTTCAATCCACCAAATGTAGTGGTGCTTTAGAGAACAAAAATCATTCAGCTCAACCATCTAATGGTCAGTGTTCCAAGCTAGACTATGGGGGTGTGTGTTGTACGTGTGTGACCACAGTGCTGTCTAAAATGTCAGAATTATTCTTACTCGTATTTACAACAGGTGACAAAGGGAAATAGCAAGCAGGAAGAGAAATAGACAAAAAATACCTGCAGATCTCCACAGAAGAGACTTCTCAGAGGAGCTGAAAAAAATGAAGACATGAGAAATGATGAAATGAGAGGAGAACAAAGACATACACATGCACAACGCATCTGAGGCATTTTATGAAATGAGTGCCTTTTCAGTTGATTGAAAAAAAAGATTAAAAAAATTCTAACAGACCGATATTGTGTTTAAGTGTTAATAAATTGTGCAATTTCAAGCATAATTAATTGATTTGCCTTCAGAAAAGTAAGTGTTGAAAACTCGCGCCATACATAAATAAACACTTTTTTTATAGAAAACTATTATGAGTACAGTCTTCATCTCATGTGATTGTACACCAAAGAGCATGATAAATGGAGCTATTGTCCCTTAAAAGAAAGAAATGATTCCTAAAACCTCCTTTTTAGGTTTGTAACAAATTTGCATAATGCCAACCTATGGTCTTCATTGGCTGCCCACGATCAACTTCTACTGTAGTTGTAGCTGAGGCCTGGAAGAGTTTGGTTAGTGTTGTCAAAATATAAGGAAGACGCTGTTTTCTGCGCTGTGAAAGCAAATCCACTTTGCATGCACTTGGCTGAGGACTCGGGCTCGATACTGTACTTTACTGATACAGTAAAACTGACATCATCGTTACTGTTCTTTTCACTGTATCACTCAAGTGCTGAGGAAGCCTCCGTAGATGAAATTCAGATACGGTAATGGGTGTTTTGTTTCCGATCTGCTGTAAGACCAATCACATCAGACTGGGCCAATGAGAGCAGAGCAGGCTCTCGGAAAGGAGGGGCAATCCTTTAGAACCGTTTCAGACATTGTGAGAAAAGAGGTGATGCTGCAATGTACAGTATATTGTGAGAAAATTAAAGTGTTTTTGGCCTTGGATGCATGTAAACCTATTCCAGGAGACCTCCAAAACAAAATGAGTAACCTTTCAAATAAAATAATAGGGGTACTTTAAAAAGCAAGAAACATGATGGTGACAGGGTTGACACATACCTCGCGAGACAGCCTCTCTTTTAAATAATAATATGTTCAACTAAAATATACAAATGTACATTATATAGAGATACTAAAGCAAAAAAAACCTAGCTTTTATTGTCATGCATAAGGCATTTGGTCAAAAAGGCATCCTCGTGGCAAAAAAACGTAAAATTATATATTAAAAAAATGCTGTTGTTTTGTTGGTCTGTTATTCTGTTGGCATTAGCTATTTATATTTCGAGTTATTTTTCACCCATATGTTTATGAGAAGCACAAATGGCATCCGTTTGTAGAATGACCCATCTCATCTTCCAATAAGTCAATGAAAAGCAAAAAGATACGCTCTGTTTGCTTGCCATTAGGAAACCATTACCAGTGAACATCAATCACATTGTTAGTCTACTGACTGTCGCGTTCATCTCTCTGACACAAATTTTAAAATCCCGTCCGGTTAATCACAAGAAATTAACACACTTGTGCATCTGTAGGAACTGAGGGAGAATGGCAAGAATTAGGACATTTGGAGTTCAGGTTGAATAAACATCAGAATGTAGACACCACTGTCCTAAAACAGCAGACAAGTGTCTGCTAATGCCTGCCAAAATGTGTAGCTGTCTGCAAAGGAGAGGTCAAAGAACACCGGTCAACAGGGTACAGTGACAGCTGAAGGGGGACAGCAGGAATGCCACGTTGAGAAAGGTTAAAGGTAATGGGTTGCATGGTAGCAAGAGTGCACGCATGGACCCTCTTAAAGCAAAAGGAAAAAAATGTCCTGTATACTGCGGCAAAACAGCACAAGCCATCTGAAAAAACAGAACAGACACTCCTTCGAACACGAGGAGAACAAACAAGGCAGCTGACATGTGCTTACACACATACTACAGACACAAAGAGTTCAATGTGGCAAAGCAAGGGATGAGGAAGAACTGTACTGCTGTAAACCAGATTGTAAATAAATCTTCCTGAAGTTATGGCTGAAGCATACGTCTCTGATTTATCAGGAGCACTCTTTCCATGACATTCATTAAATGAGAAACTTTCACAATAGCCCTAAAGCTTGAATGTGTTTATGGTAAATTGACAAACACCCACTTGCCATAAAAGTAATTATTCAGTGGGGAAAGAGAGATGACAGTTTATGCATCACTGCACACTTGTCCTTCATACCGTGACACACCATGAGAAATACAGAACAGTGAATGCTGCGTTTCTGTACAGTATGTACACAGACTACATATACTGTACAGTTTAATTGGTTTTTCACGTGTCAGCAGGGGCGTAGGAGTGATCCATAAAGTGTGGGGTAGAGTGGGGGGGTTTAAATGTGTGGTTGCCACGGATACACTCATATGAGATACATTTGAAAGCTAAATATCATAAAAGTATAATAATCAAGCCTAAAACGTCCTTGTGACGATTATGTAAAAATGCATATTTTGGTGCTATGAATATTAATTCTGTTAAGTGGAATTAACCATGACTGATTAGCATAAAGGTGGATGCTGGTAGGTGAGCAGTGAGCACTAGCCATAAATACAGTATTATATATATATATATATATACATATATATATAATTTTTTGCCGTCCTGCACCAAATAAAATAATTATAATAATTACATATGATATATTCATGGAAAATTTCATCTAAAAATGAAAAATTGCATAGGTCTTTCCAAACCTAAATGGTTTTTGTCTACTATGGAACACAAAAGATGTTCAAGCTGCATTGTTCCATACAACAAAAGAGGGTTATTCTTGTTACCTAAAACTCAAATAAACTGAAATAAAAGGGAATATATAAAGAAACATTATTTTATTTCAGCTTGTTGTCAAGGCAATGGCATAATTAAAAAAATGATTTAAGTTTAACTTGAAGTACTAAAATAACTCAAACTAAAACTGAAATAAAGAATAAGAACTGTATAGACATTAAATAAAAACATCCAAATTACTAAAAGTAAAATTACAAATGAAACTATACTAAAATAGCACTGCTGAACATGTCAAGCTCAAAAAATGACAAAAAGGACCATCAAAAGAACGGTTTGCTCAGTATCCTCCTTTTTATCCTTCAGTGGTGTTGAGTGTGTTGCAAACCAATCCTGGACATTCTGCATTAAACATCTGTTTTTTTGTATTCCATGAAAGAAATGTCAAATGACGTGTAAAGTGAGTAAATGACAAGACAGTTTTCATTTCCTTCAGTACCATCACTGCCAACTATTAAGCTGTAAAACACCACACCAGCAACAGTGATCAAATATTTAAAACCGTGCATGTTTTGAATGGAAAAACATGCTGAGCAGGCCTCATGGTAATAATGAGAACGCAATACAGATGTTCTTTTCATAAATATATTCTGCCATCATTTACGCCGAACTTGTATGACAAGACAAGCAAGAACCACTGATGTCTGACGTCACTGATGTTAAACCTGGTTAATGCATATTAAGGCACCATATTTGAATGTCTAGACATACAAACGAGCTTTAAGAACAACAGCAAAATGGAAGACCGTAAATATCCTAATTGCTCTTGCGCAGTTCGGAAACTCAGGAGGTTGTGAGCCATTGCACACGTTACGAATCAGTTAACCTGATAATCATGTCAAAGCAGGTGGTACACGACTGTACTGCACGGCGAGCCGGCGGCAATCACATGAGCCTTCACACTAAACACGGAGACTGGAGCTTTCAATGTTGCTGCTATAGCTTTGAATAGAAAATAAAAATAAAATAAAAAGACAAGTGTACAAATGATTGGGTGGAAAGCAGAGAACAACACAGCCACAACTCGAGAGTGTATTTATTTGTGTGTGTGCCACTGGGCTGTACTGATATTCATAGATCTAGCCTATGTGACGTGGTTGTGTATGATTTGGCAATAGGGGACAGCCTATACACTGGTCAAAATCAGCCGGACTCCCTGAATTTTTTTTAACATATTTGAAAATTGCCGGGAGGTGCTTGTAACGTACTAGGCTCGGCTCGAAAGTCATCTCACACAGTGCGAGCCGCGAACATACGAGCATCAACAATTTCCATGCGTTTTCTTCCGAGAGAAATAAATCACCCGCTTTAAAAAACAAAACAAAAAAAACATAATTTGGAAATCAAGTCACAAATCATACACAAAGTAAATGGCAGGATTTTTTTATGAATGAGATATTCCATTAAATCATGAGCTATTCCTTCAAATCCCACTCACAGAGCAAATTAATTTAGGTTTTATCATAGCGTTTTTCAAAGCTGCCTCTTACCTGTCACTCGCAGCACCTGGAGACTCCGCCCCCAACCTGCATCGTTCCAGCTGATTGGCCACAATCTGTCTCTCTTCTTCAAGTTCTCTGGTAAGCCGTTCAAACTGGAGCTCCTTCAGAAAGACAGGAGGGACAAAAGTTTCACCATCACTGCCTTCTATCATCAAAAACAAATCCATAATGTGAACGCAACACACACTTCATACCCGTTTCCGGTTACAATGTTAATTTAGCTTCAAAATGCATCATCTTTAAATCCCATTCCTTCTCAACTTCCATCCTGTCACGCTGCTCTTTGCTTCTGAATTTGTGGCCTCTTCCCCTCCTCTTGTTCTGTCTCTGAAACCTCGGTGTCTCTGTGTGTGTGTGTGTGTGTGTGTGTGTGTGTGTGTGTGTGTGTGTGTGTGTGTGTGTGTGTGTGTGTGTGTGTGTGTGTGTGTTTGAGTGTGTGTGTGTGTGTGTGTGTATGCGGAGGGCGAGAAGGCTGCACTGTTGGCCTGCCTCTCTCTGATAGAGACAGACTCGTTGATGCAGCTGCCCTTAAAGGAGACACACACTCTTTCACACACATATAAACAGCCCCACATTGCTGCTGTATTGGCTATAGTGAGGAGAAGATATATAACTGTTGTGTCACCGCATATTTTCATGATTGCCTGCCATTGTTACATTGCAACGAAACGATTCTGGAGCATTGTATCTTCTCTGAAATTGATATTAAATTCAGAAAGTATTTCAGGTATCACGCTGCCAAGCACTAGAAGATGTTGCAATTAATGTAGCCAATGAATAGGAGAGATTATTGAGTGTTGTTCTCCTGGAGAGATAAGTCAGGCAACGGCTATCTGCCTTGTGCCATGCTGTGAGCTACCAGCTGTACCAGGTCTCTTCTATTCAACCTATTGTTCAGAGTGACAATACTTGCCTATGTCCTGATTCTGTCCAAGAGGAGCACAAAGAAAAGACAAGACTTGACCACACAAATCACTGCACTCACACACACACACACACACACACACACACAAAGCAATAAAATCCATGCTGCAATTTCTGGTGTACGAGTGAAACATGTTAAGCCTGGCAATGGGTCAATCAGTTGGATTTTAACAGAGATTCACAGCGTTAATGAACGCTATCAGCACTAACAACATTTGTAATGATTAAGCTAACAGTTTAATTAGTAATTTTCATGACACTGAACTGAGCGATTTGAAGGCTGAAGCATCAGACCTGATGCAAGAAAACATGCAAATAAGAATTGTAAAAAATAAAATGTTAAAATAAATTAAGACTTTAAAACAAAATATATATATTTATGTGTATATATACACATAAATAATAGTTATATAAAAATAAACTGATAATCAAACCATGTTAAAAAAATCAGGTCTCAAATTCAGTGTAAACATGATGTGAGGAAACAAAAAAGAAACCAAATTGGCTAATAAAATAAAACATAATAAAAAACATTGGTAATAATGATAAATTAGTCATAATTAGATAAATTAAACTTGATAAAAACACTACTTAGCTCTCAAATTCAGTGTAAACCTGAGGTGAGGAAACAGTTAAAGGGGCTATATGTAAGAATTTTGATGTTTTATTCACTTTTTTATTGCCAATGAATGTGTGAACCGCTTGGTTCGAAACAAGACCTTTACCAACTTCCTAGGTTGTCTATGACCATTGTGCAGCTGGTAGACCTATTTTTATATGAAGGACTCGCGCTCCCAAAAGCCTCTCTTCTGTTCTATGACACATGAAACAAACGCTTATAATGTTCAGGATAATGCCGAATGAGCCATTCTGTACTGTAATGACAATGCGTCCTGCAAAGAAAATAGGTT
The DNA here is from genome assembly GCF_965113295.1 of Leuciscus leuciscus. Classification (NCBI taxonomy): domain Eukaryota; kingdom Metazoa; phylum Chordata; class Actinopteri; order Cypriniformes; family Leuciscidae; genus Leuciscus; species Leuciscus leuciscus. The sequence continues at coordinate 31,063,758 of NC_138738.1, read as the reverse complement.
AATTATGGTATCATATCAGTGTAAATTTAATAACCTCATCTGTCGACATGATGTCGACAAACATCTCTATGATCATATGCTTTCTTAACTGCTGTTCTCTCACCACTGTCATTTTTGTTGAGTATTTATTTTCTTATTAAAAGGAAAGCTTGCAGAACATATTTGCATATTCATCTAAACGTCGCTCTCGAAAGCGTGGACGCCGTCGGTATGATCATTAACAGTATATCGCTGCTAAGGTATTCCCAGCTTCTAACTAAGAACGAAAATATATGTATATTTGGGCCGTGAATCACATTCAGTCTCTTGTACATGTGCACGAGTGCGAGCACGAGCAATAATAAGTTGTTGGCTGCAGTTCACTTAACAGCCACTGGTATCGCTAATAACAAGGGTTTCTGAAGTCTACATATAGCCCCTTTAAATAAGAATCTTGTTCTTAAAGTCCCCCTGTGGTGAAAATCAAGTTTTTAATGTTGTTTATATGTCTGTGTTTTTAATATGCTTTAAGACAAACCATTAGCATTTCATTAACAGTGAACTAGCAGGGGAGTCTCGAGAGATGCCAGGTTATCCCGGTATATTTTTTTGTTGATATGAAAAATCGGGTAGAGTTAGCAATATATCGACGTTGTAAAGAGAGACACCATTGTGCAGCGCTTACCTCAGTAAATTGACCATGTTAATCTCTGAGCTGCCGAGCGAGTGGAGGCGGGCCTTATTTGCATATTCATTGATTCGCGCATACTAAATGAGGCAAGGGTGTAGAGTTACATTCAAGCTATTTTAAGGCATGAAGAATTTTTTTTACAGGAAACATTTTTTTTTTCATATGTAATTTTGGTGATCAAAGATGAGTTTTTACGGATACAATTATTGACTACAGGGGGATAAATAAAGTAAAATATATAATAAAAAACAATAAAATAAATTGGCAATAAAAATGTATAATAATAAAATAAAATAAAAAGTTACTTGGTTAAATGAGATATCATTAGCTCTCAAATTCAGTGTAAACCTGATGTGAAGAAACAGGTAAATAGGAATTTTGTTATTAAACAAATTAGCTGAAAATAAAATAAAATAAAATCACTGTGTGCAAAGAGGAAACAAGGTTATCAGCTCTAAACTTCAGTGTAGACTAGATATGTGTGTCCTCAAAGCGAGCTTTCCACACCTAAGAATTAATAATGCAAATATGACTTTTGACTAATGAGCACAATGTTGACTTAATACATCTACAATCTGCAGCCACTCATGTTTGAGTTGCTATTCAGATTACAGCTACCCTACAGCCAGACGCAAGCAGATGGAAACGGTGCGGTATACCTGCTCTTTAACAGAAGCCAGCAGGTTGGTGGTGGTGGCATCAGTCGCCATGTTGTTGTTGTTGGATCTTCCCTCACCACTCAGCACCTCCCTTTCCTCCACTGGGCTTTGCCTTGGAGTAGGCATTCCCCCTACACACATGAACACACAAACACACAGCTTTTACCATCACTGATACTCTACCAAATTAAAAGTGACAGTATTAACATTTATAATATTTATAATATTACAAAAGGTAAATAAAATCCTGTTCTTTTTAACTTTCTTGTTATCAAAGAATCCTGAAAAAAACAGGTGTCATGATTTTTACAACAATATTAAGCAGCAAAACAGTTTTTAACATTAATAATAATAGGAAATGTTTCTTGAGAACCAAATCAGCATGTTTGAATGATTTCTGAAGGATCACGTGACACTGAAGACTGGAGTAAATGGCTGCTGAAATTTTTTTATTACATTTTAAAATGTATTCAAATTGATAAAACAGTTCTTTTAAATAAATATTACATTTAAATTAAATATATATAAACATATACAAAATAAAGAGTATATTTGAGACAATATTTAATCAAAATGCATTAAAAATATTTCAAAACAGAAAACGTGAAAGAGTCAGTACTTTGTGGAACTGACACTAGAACGATGCAGATACCCATACCAAATTTTGGTATAGTAATTGACCTAGCTGATATATAAGTGAAGGTGACTTCCTTGAAGTCAACATAACACAGTAATCATACACATTTTACTTCTTTAATGTGGCAGGACTTGATGTTATCTACTGGGAATTAATTTAATCATGAAATGCATGCTGCAAGCTGCATCCACTTTTAAGGAGGCTTTTTGACTGAGATGTAGAAGCTGAAGGTCAAGTTAGTCCTCAAGAGTCATCATGTACAATTTGATGAAATATTATGCTGACAAACTTTATTTCTTTGGAATAATGTGCACTGATGAATCATGCACAAGGACCAGGAAAATACATAAAGCAAGCAAACAGGCCAGGGACACTTTTAATTTCATGTTTATGGTGTATAAGAAAACTGCATGGAAATCTCTGTCCATTGCACTTTTTTTAGACTGGCAAAGAAAGCCTGGAGTTCTTGGCAGCATTACGGCAGGGCAACAAGGGATGTATTCCAACGTGTGTTCCAGCATCCCAGCATGCAACAGCATGACAAGACAACCTGTTCCCTTTCCAGTACCCTCCCCCAACCAACAGCAAAAAAATAGTATGATCAGCAGATGCACTTATTTTCTTCTTCCTGGATGCTAGATAAAACGAACAAGAACAGCCTATTTTTCAGCTTGGTCTACCTTCATTTTTATGTCAAAGCAGATCATGCAAATAACATTAAGTGATACTTTGAAGAGTGGCCTATTGATAGGATGTTCTGGAGTACAAAGATTAGACGGAATGAGATTAGATCTAACATAAGATTAGAAGCGCAAAAACTACACATTTCAAAATTGACTAGTCGTCTAACCTTGAAAACTTAATATTCGTGGAAAAGATGCACACAGTGTACGTCGCAACGCAATGCAAGGCGACAAGTGAATCATTCACTCAACCAATTTGTTCAAGATGAGTAATTGATGAGATTGGATTGTGTTTAATGTGTTTATGTTTTGAAAGCTGCATGTTTTTCTTTACCGCTTCCCTTTTGCATGCTCAACGTTTTATTGTACTGCAGTTTGGTGCAACTCTGTTGCTTTTAAATGTGTTATAGAAATAGATTTGACTTGAATAATTTAATAAACTGATTCATTCAAAAATGAATTAGTTCAAATGAATAAATATTTGTATGTAAAAACTTGACAGTAAAAAAAATGACAGTAATGTTTCCATTGTCTTCCATTGTCAAAGTTTTCCGAGGATACAGAGGATCTCCTGGTGTGAAGTTAATGGCAATTATCGAATAAAACATGTACCGTAAACTACAGATATTTGTTTCTGATATTTTTTAATTATTAAAAACTGCAAGTGAAGGTTTCAAGATTTAGAATTAGAAGTACGCATTTTACGCAATGATCCTACTGTCATTGTAGGGCTGTCATATTTTTCATTAGACTTAAAGTCCCCCTGTGGTGAAAATCAAGCTTTTAATGTTGTTTATGTGTCTATGTGGTGTTTTTAAATGCTTTAAGACAAATCATGTGCAAATTCATAAGTCAACACCATTGATGAGCATTTTCTCCTTAAAACTGCGGTGAACCAAAGACAGTCTCAAAAACGCGGTCTCTGGTGAAATCTCTGGTGTTTCTGACGTCACAAACTACCTTGTAACCAATCAGGTCAACGTGTGGTCGTCAACGGGTGGATCTTTGAGCTGGAGTGAGTGAGTGGAGGTGGGGCTAATTTGCATATTCATAGAACCTCGTATACTAAATGAGGCAAGGATGTAGAGTTACATTCTAGCTATTTTAAGACATGAAGGCATTTTTTTTTTTTTTAAGGAAAAAACGTTTAAATATGTCATTTTGGTGATCAAATATGAGTTTTAAGGAATACAATTATTGACTACAGGGGGACTTTAACTACAAATTACAATTCCTGTTCATTCCATACAGTGAGAACCACCAGACCCGTTATAAACACGTTTATATACTCGATTTAATTTAATTAATTGAAAAGTGTATTGTCCAAGTAGTAATAGAAGATGTTTGCTGTCGTAATGATGACAGTAGCACACACAAAAGTAGTAGCTGTTCCGTACGTACTATATGCGTACCTCGCCTGAGCCCAACTGAACAGTGCTTTGGCCCACCTCTTCTCGGGCCAGGGACGGTTCAGCGAACCATTCCCGGGCATGGTACGGAGCGATCACACTAGTCAAACAAACTAGGCTTTGGGGGTCAAATGTGCTCGGGCACGATTCAGATCACCTAGTGTGAATACACCCTTAAAGTCAGGATACACTAGGTGGCTGTTACTAGACCGGTTGTTGGACCAAAGAACAGCTTGAAAACAAACTAATTAAACCTACAGGCACTGATTAGCGCCATGAAACATTAAATGGCACGCAACAAAAGTGGAACGAAACAGAGCTGCTCGTTTGAACAGTAAGTCCATTTATCAGCAAAACACACTGTATGAGCTTAGAGAAAAATTATAGTATAAAAATGAGGTTGTTAACATTTTTATAGATGCTACTGTTTTTGTTAATGAACATAAATTTACATCTGCGTCCCCAACTCAAGATGCTGTCAAATGTGCATTTCTAAAGAGACAAAACATATAATGTTAATTTGTGAAATGTTCACTGGTTTGACAAGACTAGTGTTTCTCGTTTTTGTTTTGATGGTAAAACTACAATTAACTGTTTGGTTTCTACAACTTTCACTCAGGGGCAAAAGTCTGCCTTTAAACTTTGAAAGATATTTATCGTAATAATTAGCGAAAAAATATATATAGAGATAGTTGGGTTTTTTTGCCATATCGCCCAGCCCAACTCACAATTTCTACCCAATAAAATATTTAACAGCTTGGCATAACTAGAAAGATTTACATCCTTTATATAATTTTTTTTATATATAAAATAATGAAAACGTATCTTGTTTTTAGTTGTTTTAGCTCATTTAAAGGCTTGTTTTGTCTTATTTTAAATAATTTTAAGTCATCTTGAGGCCCCCTTGGACCACTGGTTTATAGTGCATGCAACTTATATTAGTATTATAAGTTTTTAAATATGTAGAGTGATGTCATTGCACAATGATGTAAAAGAACCATGGAATTGTTCTTTTTTAACTGGTTCGTTGAAAAGAACCGTCAGGAGAAGAACCGGTTCACGGAATTGAATCGGTCTTGCCATCACTAATGTGCAAAAAACACGCATACATACATAATCCAATCATTTAAAGCTGATAAACTTCATAAATGGCAGTAGCCCACTGTGCTGGCATTTACAAAAATAAAATCCCAAATCCACTTTAGAAGTCCTTAAAATCCCCACCCACCTCCACACTGGATTTACCAAGATGCTGCTGTCAGTCAGAGCACAAGGTTTAAATACAGAGGAGAAGGGATGAGAGGAAACAAGCAAACCATATTAGCCGCGATGACCAAGAAACAGTAATAAACTGTTACTTATAGGAATCATCTGACATTGTGTAGTTACCACTACCACCACATAGGTCTGTCAGAGAGGTCATTCCATCACTTCTAATGAATAGCAAAACTTGGCCTTGGCCATCATAAACGCACATACAGTACACACACACACACAAGTCCCTGGGATGCTTCTTCAGACCACATAACATGCCAATGCAGTGTAAAGACATGCAGCTCAGTCTCTGAGGAACCACGTCTTACTGCATCATGTTGCATTGTCCCTGCAATCTTTACATACTGTAATTGTGGACTGCTCAAAGCAAATCACCGCACAGCAGCAATTACATGATGGTGCACAGCAGCAAGCCTGCATTCAATCTAAACTCTGGTCAATATGATGAGGCAGCTGAAACTGCATCCATTCCACACTGTCATTACAGTCCAAACAGCCACAGAATTCTTCTGGATTCTGTCGAGCTCCAATTATTAGAGCAGTGGTTGAGAGCAAGGACAGAGAGGGATTCTCAATTATGCATAAGGAAAAGTGGCTAAAAGGTGGTCCAGCCTCAGTCCCAGTGACAGCATCTACCAGTCATAATGGAGACCAGCCTACCTCACAGTGAAGGCTGTGGGATACTGGGCTGTAGGGTGCCATAACACATGTCATCACGGATTAGAATTAATGCAACTAACTAATGCAACATGCAATGCATTGCCCAGGTTAAGAAGGTGATGAACATATGGACTAAATGCGCCATGCAGGGTCAGAAGATGGACCAGAGATGATGATGGGAGGTGTAGGTATCTCCATTAGAGGTGGACGCTACACTACACCTGATCAAGTTATTCAGCTTTATGCATTGAACGAGGCCATCAGTCAATTTATGTAAGCATAACTATAGTACAAATGCATATTTTCTGCATAGTTAATCACTGCAATGAAGAAAGACAGATGGAATGAGCTTTAAAGCAGACATCGACAGAAAAGAGAACAGTTTCTCGGCTTGTGCACTAACCACAGCGTCTATTACAGCTCAGTTTTGAATTTGACTGAATGAGAGATTCACGAGATATAGCGATAAAGCAGCGATGAATTCCCGCCGCCAGCGCGCGCCAGATGTTAGCAACGCTCCATTGGAGCTGCGCGAAATCGCCAGGACTTACCGCAAAACCGCCGAAATGCAAATTAATCACGGACACCGATAAATCCATTTGTAAAAGAATCATAGGATGACATTCTTTCCAAAGGTGTTTTCACGCGATAGATGGACGGGCGGCTCCGGCTGGGTCTCGCGCGCTGGGCAAGAGGGTCAGAGCGCGTGACGTAGACGCTCCACATAGAGAGATGCTGTTTCAGGGCATTTGAATGTGTTGCCATGTAGTCGAACAGGAGTTGATTAAAAAAATGGAGTTCCCATCGAAGTAAACTGAAAAATACGGTTACAGAGCGAAAACAACAATCCCTAAACGGTCACATGAGTGACCATCTGCTAGTGGTGCGCATTAACGCCCACAATTCGTTACTTTGAATAGCTTTGATATATTTATTTAATCTTCTGTTGGTCGGATTTCAAAAGTATTCGGGTTAAACAAAGTCCACATAACTTTGGCGAAGACTATAGCCAGCGCATCATAAATATTTTGTAGGATGATTTAAAAAAAAAACGTTTTCCTAAAGGCTCATTCAAATTGAACATTAGGCAACATTGCCATCGTGTGGATAAAAGGGCATTTCCCATTGGGAGTGATCTAACTGCTTCTGTCAGATGATAATGTTCACAATCAAATTGTATAATATAAAGAGTTATCTGTAAATAATTAAGAGAACAAAGGATTCGGAATTCGTTTAATTATAATTAACACAAATGGCAACTGAGAAAAAAACCCCACAATAAATAATATAAATAAACCACACATTACATAATAACTGTTTAAGAGGTGCAGAGTAAGCAAAATTCCCGTTCTGCCAGATGGAGTACCAAAGCCTTTTTGAGCTCAGTTCACCTCACCTTCTGCTTTACCCATCAAGTTTTTGGACCTCGGCTCATCTTTTAGCCTCCTCTCATGTTCTGCCAACCAGTCACACATATTGAGTCTTGGACCTGTTAGAAGCCAGCCAATGTTCAACAACCAGGGCTGTTATGAACCATGTGGGACTATTGGTGATTTCTCAGGTACCTCAGCCCACTGTCCATACCTTGCATTCCAGGTCCAATCCAATCCATCCAAAAGAATACCAGTGGATACCAGTGTTATGCAGTCAAAATATAAAATAATTAGCAAACAAATTCATCCACGGGAGGGTTTGTGTGAATTTTTTCTCATAAAAGAGCAGTAGGCTACAACCTGTTCAGCTTCTAACAATGTCTGCATGTGGCTTTTAGCAGATTTACATTACATTACATTTACATTTACATTAGCAGATGTCTAACATCCATTTGACTTGCAGAATAGATTAATTGCAGATCCTGAAAGTTAAATGCCCCAGTCAAGGGTGGTATGATGATTAAGTTGGCCTGTCATATCCTGTATGGGTCACCGCTACCTGGAAACTAACCTGAAGCCTTTACTGCAACGTTCCTTAATTTAACTACTCCTGCTTGTTTTCATTTTTAAAATTAAACATCTTGAAGTCAGAAACTCCTGTTTATCCCCTCGGGATTATATTCTTTTATTCAGTGATAGTAAAGACATTTATGATGTTTAAAAGATTCAGAAAAAATCCAGAAGAAAAAAATCCATCATGGTTTACACAAAAATATTAAGCAGCACAACTTTTTTTTCAACATTGATAAGTGTTTCTTGTACATGTACTAATCAGCAAATTAGAATGATTTCTGTGACATTGAAAACTGTAGTAATGGCTTCTGAAAAATCAGCTTTGCCATCATAGGAAACCTTAAAATATATTAAAATAGAAATATTATTTTAAATTGTATTAATATTTCACAATATTACTGTTTGTATTGCATTTTTAATCAATTAAATGCAGTCTTTGAGTGAGCATAATACTTCTCAAAACATAAAAAAAAATACTTACCAAGTTTTGAACATTAGTGCATGTCTTTTTTTATAAATTTTTTGTATACACTAAATAATTTGTACAAAATTATTAGTGCATGTCAAATTATATTAAATACAAATGATATTAGTAATGTTGTTTTTACCAATTTTATTCTCTGTTTAGTTTTAGCATTAAAATGTTTTCCTCTTTGGAAAATGTTGTACACATAAATATCGGAAATGTATTAAACAAGTAAAAACTTATAAGGATAACAGTGCATTCATCCTGTGAGGCTGACCTATAAAACAATGACCACAAACAGCAAGCATTTCATGCACATGCAATTTTTATTTAGTTATCATTTATAGGCATGAACAGCAAGTGTAAACATAACTTATACAGCATTTAACAACAAAACAACTGAATCTGAGATTATTATTTACCATCACATTAATACTAATAACAGACATTCACAATCACAAACTCCCTAAACCCCCTTCCTGTTCTCAAAGGGCATCTCCTTACTTGTATGTAATAATTCATGGTAAGATGGCCTTCTTGTGTGCTCATCATGTACTCAATTAGTAAACTATTAGACCATAAGAATACTCAAAAGTGTTCAAAACAGAGATTTGCTGAAGTAATAATGTATGTTTGCAGCTTACGCATTTTGTCATATTCATTGACAATGTGAGGTGAGAAAGAGCTGTTTAACGTGGCATAAGTACATCCTATCTGTTTAAATGTGTGTGTTATCTTCAGTGTTCCTAAGGTTTTGGCACATTATTGCGCCATGACATGAGCATTTATGTATAAGTGAAAAATGAATATGAAAATCAGCTCTACCTTGGCATCAATGCTCAATGCACCTAAGATGTATTTTGTAGTGCACATAACCTGTAGTTTTCATTTAGGGACTTCACAAATATTCCTTCCTTCTAGGGTTAGTTATACAGATCACAAGCACCATATATATATGTGAGCCTGACACAAACTAGTCAATGAAGAAAAATAGTGTTTTTGCTTTAAGCAGAGAGCAGGTGTTTGATGCAAAGGAGCTATTGGATACAAGAGAACAACAATTCTTGAAGAAGGGTTTTGGGGGGCATTGTCTTTTATTCCAATTCATCCTCTGGTGCAATGGTGCTTGTCTGCTCAGAGGTAATGCCTAAAATATCAAAATGCACACAAATTAATTTTTCAATTACATACATAATTTGACATGCATTAAAGGTGGAGTAAGCAATTTTTGAGAAATGCTGTTGAAAATTTAAATCAACACCCAAACAACCAATTTTGTAAGTATTTTCTTTGTGTATGCTGAAAAATATATATATATTGTGTTTGTACATAGTGGATCTGACCAATCAGGCCGCGTACCACAACACTCTTCCAGCCAATCAGCAGTAGGGGGCTCATGATGGGGAGGAGAGAGAGTGAGAAAGAGGGACATTTGTAGAAAGACTGAGAAAGAGAGATGGCTGAGATATTACCAAGGAGGAAAACGTCAGAGGAATATAACTGGAAGAAGAAGGGTTACGATCAGGCAAGAGCTAGGACCCGCGTTAATTATGGAAAAGCTTTCCAGCGCTGGAGTAGTCTTGCGTAACCAGACCTTCAGACTGACGACAGAAGGTCTGGACTCCATCACAGCATTCATTGGCTAAGGACCACCCAAGAGGATCGTCTAATTAACCAACTTGTAAAGAAACCAATTACAGTTTGTTTTGTCCTATGTCATGTTTAGGGGCGTTAAAACGTGAAGTTGATGTAGCTATGATAACAGACCGGTGTGCATCTAATATATTATTCATTCAGGAATGTTGTACAAGTTTACTGCAACAACGGCACCGCAAACTTCACATACTTTTGAAAATCCAGCGTTAGTTGATCCTGATAAGTGTTCATTGTCACAGTTTCACAAGCAGCGTTTCCATTACCCTTCAAACTGCGCAAATTGAAATTGCGAATTAAAAATATGCCCACTGGAAACACGTCAATTTAGCAAAAACTCCCATAAATCGCAAACAAATTTTTACGCTCGCATGATGTGGTTTTTCAGGCAATTCAAAAAAGCAATATTTCGCAAAACTGCAATGGAAGCACTTTTTTGCATTTTCAGGTCACCTGGCGTACGTAAAACTCGATTATTTTTTAAAGAAGGCACGGTATGTTTGGACAGAAGACGGGACAGAGTTCTTTATTTAACTCATAAAAGACAAAAGTATCACAGGAATACTGGATTCTAAACAAAGAAATGCCACAATTTATCAAGACCTCGAAGCAGATAGGAGAGAGAAACACCTCATATGTGCCACTTTCCTTGCCATTAATGCTTGGATAACATTCCTACGTCTCCTTCGATTAAATATAACGGCTAGTGCGGTGGCTAGGATATACATAAATCTACCAACATCTGGTGCCATTATTTTTGGAATGACTTATCGTGAGAGAGAAAAAAATGACGTTTTAGTCGCATAATATCGGTTAATGGAAGCGCTGTCATTTTGCAATAGCTTTTTTAATCAACATTTAGAAAATATTGCAAAAGTTTTGCGCAAATCTGTAATGGAAATGCGTTTACAGGCTTTCTTCTTCCATGAGGGGTGTTTGGCCAAAGCCTTAGACGAAAAAGTGTAATGCCGCTAACGCTGCCTATGCAGGGAAATTGAAATCCAGAAACCTTATTAGGATAACGCCAATGAATTAACTGGCCAATTGTCGCGACTATGCAAACACTGACGAGCCTTCGGGTAGTATAAAATGCAGAGGGGCGACAATGATGTCAGAATTAAAGACTGAACGCTTGCACAGCTGGTTGAGCGGCGAGCACAGTGGCTTACACAATGTCTCGTTCCCGTCTCTCAGGGAATGTCACTTTGACATTGCGTAGCCCAGCTACGCTGTGGGAACCGTGTTCAATCCCACCGTGAGAGGGGCGAAGAACTAGCCTGGAAATCCAGACCTAAATCTAAAAGATTAATGGTCTGGCGTCGACTAATGAAAATCGCCTAGCTCGAGGGGAGGCACAAAGCATGCATTTGAAAATCTCACTGCACGCAACTGGATAGCACTACGACCAATCACAACAATAAACCCCATACGCTTAGCTACCAGCGGAGCTAACTGGTAGATTAGACTCTTACCGTATCCGGTCGGCAAAACAGCAAAAACGTCCTTCTTGCAAAGGAATTATTCGAGCGGCGTCTGTTTTAAATAAAAAGCCAAGTCTAACTCGTTCATTCGTTCAAACAACTGGTATTCATTCATAGCCATCTTGCAATGTTTACTAATGACTTCGACGTCAAAGCGCTGTCGGCATCTGGCCCGCCTATATCAGATAACCCGATGTGATTGGTACAGCTCAGATCGAGGGGCATATTTAATGAGCATCATTATTCGACACCAGAGTAACTCGTTGAGCAAATTTAACTTGTGCTCTCGCGAGAACTCTGGATTTCCAGGGTAGCGAAGAACAGGGCAAAGTTTACACCAATCACAAAGTACAAAAGCATATAGCTAAACCAATGGTGTTGCCGCTATGAGTGCTCAGAGCTGGTAGGTGGAGCTAAGCCAATGAAATGCCAGCTCAGGGATGACCAAAATTTGCATATCAGATGAATAGTGAACAGGCTGCACTGAATACAGGGCAGACACAACAACAGTGAACACATAAGTATGCACATAGACATGCACAGCGTCAACAGCTAAAGCAGTAACAAACTGTGCCCAGAAGCAGGTATTTAACAATAACCCTGAAATAAGTGAGGTTATTCACTCTCCGAAAGCACTTGAGATGCCAAAGACGGCACGCCCAACTTGTAAAACCTGGCGAAAGTGTTTTGTGAAGACCAGCCAGCAGCAAAGCAATAACTCTAAATAACTCTGCAAAGCCCTTATAGGGCAAACAGCGCCCTGAGCGTCAGAGTCATGCGAGGTTGACGACTCGGAAGACAAAGCGGGTAGAGAAATTAAAAGTGCCTTAAAGGGAGTAGAAAGAGATTTAGGCACGAAACCCAGTCTCAGCCGGAGAGTGACACAACAGTCACCGGGTACAAAACGAATAGGCTACAATTGCCGTTCACCGAGAGCCTGCAAATCTCCTATGCGCTTAGCCGAAGCAAGGGCAAGAATCAGAGCAGTTTTGAGAGAGAGCTCCCTAAGAGCAATAGAATCCAAGTGCTCGAACGGGGTAGAGAGAGAACCTTCAGAACCAGCGCAGGTCCTGGGCGCAGAGGGGTGCCAATATAGAGCGGGAACTCGACGGTGGCTGGAACGAGCACCGTGGCTTTTGCACGTCACTGAAGATGCTAGAGGGAGTGATTGGAGCGTTGAGGAGTGCTTTACGGTCCAAGTCCTTAAGGGCAGCTAGGGTTAACCATAGGTGCCGGTGAAGGAACAGCATGAAGCCCATAGAACGGCCAATGGCTTGGGCGGAGCGCTTTGTTGCCATGAGCACAAAGTCCGTTTCTGTGTGCAGATCTTTCATGGCGTCTGCGTCCACGTTGCCGCTGTCCAGGGACAGCAGGAGCTTGGCCTGGAAGACCTGCAGCACAGCCATAGAGTGCAGCGTAGATGCTGCTTCGCCAGCAGATGCGTAGGCCTTATCAGCAAGGTGAGCTGTCAGTCTGCACGGCTTGGAAGGCAGGCTGAGATCTGCGCCCAGCGTGGTTGGGGAAGTGCACAGATGCACAGCGATGGTCTCCCGACGGGGGGCATGCGCATGCAGCCGTGGGCTTCCGCCCCGTCCACGTGGGAAAAGGAGGCTTGTGAAGAGGCATGGACGTGCGCCGACTGGGGAGCGCTCTAGGCGAGGTCCAGCTCCATAACCACCTTCTCAAGAACCCTGACAAGCTCCTCTGGTCTCCTGAAGGTCTATGGGGCCTTCTGTGTCAGAGCGCTCTGGCTCCTACGCTGCCCAGTCTTTCTTCAACACCAAGAGGGACATGGAGTCTCCGCCAGATCCGAAGGAGACAAAGTCCGTGACGATGGGAGGAGAGCAGAAGTTCAGAGGGCTCTCTTCGGAGAAATGGACTGGGGCATGGAGCGACAGCAGAGGACGACGGCAGGGGCCTCGCCCCCGTAATGCCACGAGCAATATCCCTCCTGGATCTCAAAACGTGCACCAGCAGGTCAACGCAGTGCACGCAGAAAGCGGCCTCAGCGTGGGCCAGGCCCAGGCAGGCGATGCAAAATCCTGCAAAAAGTAGCCATCGGATGCAGTGAAGAAGTCAAGAAGTTTCTTCATCGTCTTTAACGATGGCAGCGTAAAGGAAAAGATTCTGACGTCATTCTCCCCCCTCTGCATTTTATACTGCCCGAAGGCTCGTCAGTATTTGCATAGTTGCGACAATTGGCCAGTTAATTCACTGGCGTTATCCTATAAGATTTCCAACAATGTAGCTGGGCTACACAATGTTGAAGTGACCACTCTCGAAAGGGAACTGAAGCTGAGGTTGCTTTGTTTCTGCTCGATAAGTAACATTGGTTTTCCATACTTGCGCAAGCTGTGTGATGTGCAGGTTAGTCGTTGCCTGTGTTACATAGCATGTTTGTTATTTTGAGGTGGAGCAATGAAGGGAGGGGTGTGTTTCTTTTGAGTAGGGGTGTGTTTGTTTGGCTATCGATTTAAAATATCAACAGTGTTTGAAAAAAATGCTTACTGCACCTTTAAGCATTTCATACCAAGCAGCACTGCAGCTGCCTCCTGTAATTGTGGTTAACACAATGCAAAACTCAAACTACTCATGACATAATAATAAAAAACAGGAAGACTCACTTGAAGCATCATCATCATTGGGAGATTTATCCTCATCCTGGGCATAACCAAAGCTTAAAAGTTTGGACATGCTGACTGGAGCGGTTTTCTTCTTATCATGGGAACTGCAGTGTAGAAACAATTATCAAATATTAATATAGACTGAAAACATTTAAAGAGTTTATTAATGTGCATTTGGAAAATAATGTAGGGGCTAAAAATATATATTATATATATATTTTTTTATTTTATTTTTTTTAAAGAGAGAGAAACATACGTCTTTTTGAACTTGTTGGCCTCGTCAATATCTTGTAGGGAGAGTTTCTGCATCTCCGATGTGGCATTGTTGACATTCTGTGTGAGGACATTCGATTTTTTCTATTAATTTACAATTTAATATAATAATATAAAACACTGCCGATGAAAATTATAACAAGTGGTTAATTCACAATTAATAATTCCATCCAGCAATAAAAAAGGAAACTCACAGATACAGAACATCATTAATAAAAAGAAAGAAGCATGAAGGAAGAATAATAAATGACTAACAATGCAATAAGATGATTCAGTTTCCTGTGTATATGATGAACATGAAAGGGCATGGAGTGAGAACTGCAGATCTAATGTTACAGGGTATAGACCCATTTCAACAGTCATTTGAGTCAGCATTCTGAAAGAACCTGTTCTGTATAGTTAAATATGTCAAACTGGTTTTTGCCATGGAAAGTCTTTTTGTTTAGTAACCTTAATCCTTTAAACTATTTGCTTTTATGGTAGGCAACTGTAACGAAAAGCAAATTATTTTAAATAATGATTCTCAAATATTTACAGTATTTAGTGTTCCCAACTGAGTAGCCACATAGCATGCAGTTTTATCAAATTGTATGTATAAAAATTCACCATGAAAACACAAAAGGTAACTTGCAAAACTCCTGTTTTCCTGTGAGAGAACATGGTCTGTGCATTTGTCAACCAGTCAAGAAAGTAAAAAGCAGAATCACAACAAAGGAAAACAAAAATGATTGGACCCCAGTTTTTGCAGAAACGTATTTTGCATGGCAAAAAAATAAAATAAAAAGATGGCAAGATGGCAATTGAAAAATTGTTATAATATGACGGCTGGAGGAAGAATGGAAGGTTCAAATACACGATGGCTTTTACGGTCTGTGCTAATCCATTCACCTTGTCATTACCAGAATCCCTGTCCCAGGCTGAACAGTTATCAGTTCCAAATGGGGGATCCAGTTGCTGTAAGGCCCCTTTAGACTCACTCTTGCTGATTCCGTCAGGGGTAGTTGCATTATCTCCTCTGCAAGCATAAGATCAAAAGATTGAACCCCAGTTTTATACCACCATGGATTGGATGGATTGGGGTTTACCCTTGTATGTCTCTACAAACCCCTGTATTTCTTCTGAGAGAAGAATGCAAGTCCTCCATGTCACCCTATTAATACGGACTAGAATATTCTTGAATTGCTTGAACATGCCATGCCTTAAATACCAGAACTAATTGACACATGCATAGCTTCTTCCTCCTGGCCAATGAGTTGTAATAAATTGAGATGGTGTCTTATAATCTTGGATCATTCGTCGAACCAAAATTATGTACAAAACAGCACCTTATTGGGCTTGCAAATTCTCACCTCTCTTGATCATCGGGTAAGCCAGAGAACCAATTAGAGGGTTTGTAGGTACTGTTAGGTTTTGATTCCACAGGATCATCGTGCCACAGCAAACCTGCAGGAGAATTGAAAGATTAGCAGGGCCATAATTATAGGCATCTTTCAAAGTCAATCAAATCAACTTCTATTGAATCAAATCAGTCGTTTCATAACATACTGCTTAGTATGTTTCAGTCAAATTTGTCACAATCACGTTGTGTTCATTTTTGTAAAAGCAGTAGTCGTTCTGTACATAAATACTACACTACTACGCTATTCTGAACATGTAGTGAATCACAGCAAAGTTAATGACAAATATAAAAATAAAATCTATACAGGTGAGACACATTTACCCTTCTGTCCTCCTTGTTTTGCAAGTTTAACATAATCCGAGTCAGAGGCCTGAATTCCTACACGCCGTCCTTTAGTTTTTTCCTCAGGAGTGACGTCGGCATCCTGAGACAAACCTGGAATCTGTGAAGAGGGTCCAGAAGAAGCTCCATTTGAAGCTTCATGTTGAGTTGATCTAACACCTAAAATGAAATTATAATATTTGCACAATTATTCAAGTGGTGCTCATTGCAGAGCCAAATGGCATCCGGCTCCAGCTCTCTGGACGGCATGGGTTGAGAGAGTTTGAACTAGTCCAGCTCCACCTATGTGGATCTAATGGCTGGACGGAAAGAGTTATGGGTAAGGCTAGGGTGTGGCTGGACCTTCTAGCACCATCCATTTTACGCCAAAATTACATCCAGAGAGGGGGAGCTCCACCCATGGCTCTGCAGTGAGCAGCCTCTACAATTTTTTTCCTTCAATCTTATACAATATTTATATGTATTATGTTACAGTAATGTAAGCCTACAGTGGTCTGTAAAAAAATAAAATTAAAATAACAACGGTATAATTTGTTGCTCACAAGGGCCATTACCCGGTTTTGTCCGGCGATAGTTGGGCTCGGCATCCATGTCTGGTGTCTTGGTGGTCATCAGTTGTTAGATAGCACTGCAATTGCAGAAAGAGTAAATTAAGCGCTTAACATTGATTCTAAATACAAGGTTCTCATTTAATACGTTCTTAAGTCATCCAATTAAACCGGGAAATACTGTCAGAGTCATCTCGACATATTGAGCGCAGACCATTGCTCGGTTGCGTAGACAGCCGTATATCGGCAGCAATCTAACTTACCAAAACGAATAAACGCGGCTACTTCTGATTACGTTTTTAAACACTGTGGTTATTTTAGTGAGTTCCCGTAGGACTATTCTTGTTTATTAGTTAGCTCGCGAGTCAACCTGGTCGCCTAGTAACAAAAGCAGCATCAGGACCACCATACGCATCATCTATACAAGACACCAATTATATGCGCAGATTTTAAAAATAGAAATTACAGACATCACGGATAAAACTAAATGTAGAGCAATATTTAAATATGAAATTACATCGTTATTATTTAGCTGAGGCTATTAAAAGGACGTGGAAAAGACAAAGCTTACGTCGTGTTAACTAGCAGCAGCACGCAGAAGGGGGACGCCTAGATTTCTCTTCTTCATATGACTGAACTGCGCTCTGAACCGGGACTGAGGCGCCTCTCCTGCCACCTACTGGATGGGAAACAATCTTTTTCTTTTTCTTCTTCTTCTTCTTCTTTGAGATTTTATTGGCGGTTGACAAACAACAAAATGGTGTATTACCACTACCGACTGGTATGGAGTGTGGATCAAAATTACATTTTTATATCCTCTCCCAGAAATTAGTTATTCGAAGATACTGAAAAATAAAACTATAACATTCATTTCCCGAGTTATTTTGTAAAATATCTTTAATTTTTTCTAGATTTTGCATTAGAATCCTTCTTCAGGCTCGTATTTCTGACAGTATAGCATAACCTGTCTATGAGCATAACATGTTCCACAGTTTCTTCTTGCCCACGAAATGCACACCTTCCCGTATCATGGTTACCCATTTTATAAAGTGTCCTGTACTCCTGTTTAGTCTTGTATGGCCAAATCTCATCCTTGAAATTATTATCTCACCTCTCCTGTTTTTTCCTGCACTTCTCATCTCTCCCACTTTCCTTTGAATTCTGTAAAACCATAGACCTTTCTTCTCCATATCCCATTTTTTGCCAACTTACCATCAACCTTTCCTTAATGATACTCTTGATTTCATTCTTACTTATACTTACACTTAAGTTAATGTCGTTACTCCCTATGGCTTCTTTTGCTGCCTTATCTGACTGCCATTTCATTTCCTTGGATACCAATATGTGTGAGACCATCTCTGTTTTATTACACA
Organism: Leuciscus leuciscus; assembly: GCF_965113295.1. Taxonomy (NCBI): domain Eukaryota; kingdom Metazoa; phylum Chordata; class Actinopteri; order Cypriniformes; family Leuciscidae; genus Leuciscus; species Leuciscus leuciscus. The sequence goes on along the minus strand of NC_138738.1, from coordinate 31,045,660 downwards.
TAAAAATCACTGTAAGTCCCATCATTTGAATTCTGTATAATGTTGGCTGTATTTCAATTAAAATGTCAGGTCTACTTTCTGAATGACTCCATTGTAAGCTAGCCAATGATGAACTTGAGGTCTGAACAAACAACTCTGTAACAGTAAAAGCAACTCCTATCTTATTGTTTATGGTCTCTGATGCATCTGTGTAGATCTGAAGCTGTGGTACTCATATGTATGCACATTACATGAATTACATTCCTTATCCTTGTTTTTCTTTTCTAACAATGTAAAATCTACTGTGGCGTCTGAAAGTAACCAAGGTTTTAGGTAGCGGTATAGTTGGACTAACTTTTAACTGATTAACTTTAAGTTCTGTTGCTTTCTCTATTACTGTCCATCCGAAGCTTTTCGTTTTCCTCCTCTCTTTTTCCCAACAGGGCTTTAAAGTGTCTTGTGTTGGATTCTCTTGACTATGGCCTTGTAAATTAGCCCCATAATTCAGTGATAACTGTATCCTTCTCATTTCTAATGACATTTCCCCATTTCTGGCTGTAGTGCTATCAGGGAAACAATCTTCAAGTGAAAACCATGGTCTTTTTTTACAGTCTATGGTAAAAACACATGACATAACATGTAATATTATTGAGAAGTGGAGATTTGGCTCATATAATGTGTTTTTTCATGAACTTTATTATTTAAAAAAAAAACTCATTTGTTTGTTTGTTTGTTGACGGCAGTTTAAACCTGTGGTCATTCATTAATAAATTAGCTAGGCTATATTAAATTATTTATTTAAAATTTAAATCTGTTGTTCATGTTTATTAACTCTCTATTTCTGTTTTAATGTATGGAAGACATTATCTGTCAATTTTAAATAAATAAATAAATTAAATAATAAGTGTACGCAAAACGTGCCAAAAAAAAAAAATCTATTGTTTAGTTTTCAGTTTCAGATTTATCATTTGATTAATGGATTTAAAATTGACCTTGTTAATGCAGCCGTTTAGTTTGTTTTAAACAAGTCGCAAAGGTGATTTTAAACACGATTCTCCATAATTGTGCGCTGACAAACTTACAGTAAATTCAAAAGTTTATAGTGAAGCCCCGGGGACTTTACTGTTGTCACGTGACATCCGTTCAGAGGCGCGTGTAAAAGCCGGAGGAGTCAGGAGTGACGTTCAGAAGCAGAGATGTCAGCAACACACACTCTGAAGATGACAGCATCTGTTCAATACTTAAGAAAACTGCTGGGGAAAAGCAGCTGCGCGAAAAACAACCTGTTGAACACTGGACACAAAACACAGAAGAACACTAGTGATTATAAACAAACAACCAAGAGCAAAGATGAAAAAAGTCATAAAAGAAACGTAAGTGACTACTCTTTTTTTTTTTTTTTACTTTATTTATTAAATGTTGATTCTATGATTCTAATAATTATTTTATAATTGATATTTAATTATATTATTATTATATAAATAATATATTAATCTAGTATCTAAATTATTTTAATAAAGACCCATTGTGGTGTATTTATTTAGGTTCTGCAGTCCCAAGACAAGACAACGGAGCAGTGCATACGGTAAAAACAAACATATATATTATATATAATATATATAATATATTAACATCTTAAGTAGCCTACACAAATTCAAACCACATGCACAACTCCGATTTGGACTGTTTATCTCTGTCTCTTTCTTACTCATGTCTCTCTCTTGGTTAACAGGAAAACTGTTGTTTTAAGAAGAAAAGAAAATGAAACCTTTGGGTTTGACATCCAGGTAACCTCATTACCCGCCCACCCTCTATCCCTCTCTCTCTTCTCATCCTTTGTTTCTCCATTCATTCAAGCATTACATGCCTGCCTGAGGGCTTATTATCTGTCAGAGGATAATTGGATTTTGGATGATGAATTGATTGGATCTTTATTCCCTGTCCATAGACAGGCAGTGTTGAGAGAGGCATCAGTGCTGAGCAGGATTTGGGCTCAGGTGTGTGTTGGGTGAAGGAGAACAGTCTCGCAGAGAGTAGTGGGTTAATGACAGGTGAGTTATCAAAACACCTGCCCACTTTCTGTCTAGAACCAGTGTCATTCACACTTACTCATTGCTAAAATCTTTGTCTCTCATCTCAGGTGATGTTATTATCACAGTCAACAGTGTGTATATTGCTGGATTCACTCAGCAGCAGATCAAGGATCTGGTTCAGACGTCCTCCTTCTTAATGTAAGACTAAACACTATTGACTTTGGCACAATTTGATTAAGGTTTAAACCTTAAACTTTTTTTTTTTTTATGTAAAAAGACTGTAACAAATCTGCTGTACTGTGCCAGACTAACTGGGACTAGTCACAGCACTTGCATAATGTAGCAGGGATATGTTGATTATAAATAATTTTGCCCTATTGTTGGTTTGATTGCTTGTGTTGCTCTCCTCATTTGGATAAAAGCGTCTGCTAAATGATTAAATGTGATGTACAGTGAAACCTGTTAATCGGTTCACTTAATTAACCTGTGCAGTGTAAAAAAGTATGAATTACCATAATTTATGGTTAAAATCTTCATCGATTTAAATTTGATTTAAATAAAGTTGATATATATATATATATATATATATATATATATATATATTCATTTATCCTTTGATGTAAAATTATTTGTATAATTTTTATTTAGCTATTGTAGTTTATATTTTGTTAAATAGTTTTACATTAAATTTAACAGGATTTTATTACAATGTTTTTACAATATCACAATATTTGTATTCATTCTGTCACAAAAGCTGCCACTATGATAGAATGTGTGAGAGTGGGTGTATAATGGCGCAATCCAAAGCAGTAGTAATTACATGAATAGTAGAAGTTGTATTGTTATTACTTAAAGTCGGAATGAAACAGAAGTTGTGATAGTCTTTTCTTTCATATTGTGACATATCAGAGCGAAACGTCAGCTCAGACAAGAAAAACTGTAGCCTTCGCACCAGTAAACACTTCATCAGAGAAGAGCTGTCAGGAGGGGAAGTTATTTTGGTGAAAGATTACAAGGGCACATAAAAAAAAAAAAATGATGTGCACATATTTATAATACATATTAATAATAAATATTGCAATATTCCATGAAAAATAAAAACATTTTCAAATTTGATTTCATGGTGACTTTAATAAACCCTGTGAACAATTTAAAACCTAGTAACCCTAGTTTTCATTGTAAATGCCTCTTGATCTGAATATAATCTTTATGTCTTCTCTTTTGTGGACTGTAGGATGGAGATTATCAGAGGTGCTACAGAAAAGCAGAGACAATTGCTTGGCAAGCTTCATCTTCTGCAGGTGATTTTCTTCAAAAATATTGAACATTTCTTAATAACATAAGTGCATTTTTATAACACTTCATAATCATTCTTGTCCTGACTCTGTTTTGCGTAACTTGCGTATCAATAGTTATTTACAGTAATTATGTTGTATTGGGGAACTGTGTGAATCGTGAACAAAGTTGGTTTCCTCTTGCTTAACACTTTTTTTCTTTCTCTGTGTTTCCCCCTCACATTTACACCACACAACAGCGGCAGTTTACAGAGAAACGCGAGGAGCTTCAGACACTCATCACAGAGGAAGTGCGTCTAATTGGAGGTGTGTTAATATGTTTGTTTGTGAGAGATGTGGGCATACACTACCCACAAGAGAATGCATCATTTCCCCATAAAGCCACGATCTGCCCTCAAGATATCACCAAAAGCATCTGTGTGTGTGCACTCATGCCATGTGGGGAGTGTGTGTGTGTGCTTATAGAAATTCTACTTTGACAGGAAGATACTTTGCTGATGATTCTTATCATTGTTTTAAAGTGAAACTTCAGTTAGTCTACACAGTGAAAAAATGTTTTGTCAGGTCATTTTAAATGTGTTTCATGTGGTGACAACTGCATATATAGAGGCTTGTTTCTACTGTGGAAAAATTAGATAAAGACAATAGCAAGTTTATATTTCACAGTTCGGACTTTTTTTCTCAGACATGCGAGTTTATGTCTCTCAATTCTGGGAAAAAAATCTAAATTGTGAGATATAAACTTGCAATTGCAAGAAAAATCTGAACTGTGAGTTTTTATCTTATCTCTGACTTATTTTCTCAGAATTTTGAGATATATACTCGCAGTTTCGAGTTATACAGTTCGACATGCCAGATATAAATTCTGAGATAAAAAGTCACAATTACCTTTATATATTTTTTTTTTACTCCATGGTGGAAACAAGCTTCCTATCACAGGTTGGCTGTAGCGTAATCTAAAAGACAATACGTGACACAGAATGGACAATAAAACAAGTCTTTAATAAATAGAGATAAATCTTACAAACACAATCCATTTAACATTAACACGAGACTATGAACAGAGGTGAACTGAGGGATAAATACACAGAGGGAAGATAATCAATGGAACAGAGAACAGGTGAGGTACTAATTAGAAACCATGACAACAGATGAGTAACTAGAGCTAAGGCAAACGATGACAAAGAAAACAGGGGCCATTTACACAACACCTTTTACAACTAAAAACGCAAATATTTTATGTCCCTTTTTTCGCCATTCATTTACACGACAACGGCGTTTTGGGGGCCTGAAAAAAAATTACTTTTGAAAACGTGTCTCAAAGTGCACATTTTTAAAAACGATACCATTATCGTCTCTGTGTAAACTACAAAAATGCTCATTTGTGAACACTGTGACGTCATTTGCACGCATATTATGTGCTCAGTCTATTGGCACAGTGTGTTTCTTTACAAAGTGACATCGCCAACTATTGGCCCGGCAGGAGAATACAGCGTTTTCAGTCGTTTTGCGGATCCGTGTGAATAGAGATCATTATGACAACGTTTACGTTTTTAATAAAAACTTTCGTAAGAATCGCTTCATCAACCATAATTTTTTAAGGATCAGGTCAGAATTTACAGGAATTACATAAATTAAAAAAATGTACTACATAGAATAGCATGATTTATAATAAATAATAATCATTTGTAGGAACACATTAGAAAATGATACTAAATTAATATTTTCAGTTAAACCATTTTTGTTCATTTTGAGTTATCTTCTTTTATGTTCACACAAACGCTTTAGTGTGCCAGTAGATTAAAACAATGTTTTCCTTTGTTTTCAGGTGCCATGGAGAACATCCAGAAGCCACATGCCCTTACAGTATCTTCTGCTAGCCTTTGCTGACAGTATGGATTGTTTTGTTCCACTTACAATATAATCAAACACAACCCTAATCAAGGTTGTGGGCTTCACTTGAAAAATGCACGCCTGTGCATTAGAGTAGGGCTGTAAGTAAACACTTCAAAGTAGCACCTTCTACTCCTAAACCATTTTAAAGTTAAAAGACTTATGGCCATAAGGTCAAAGAGACCCTGTTAAGACAGGATCGAAACCATGATATTTAGCATGAAATGTTAAATATGGATGTATAAGATGGAATTATTTAACTATTTATTTTAATTATAGTGCATTTCTGTATTATCTATACTGTATTTGTGTATTTTGCACTATTAAGCAGCAGTAATTTTTATTGTAAATGTATTTAATTTACTGTACTGTTTTTTTTTATCTAATATATTTTGTCTGAATGTGTTATGTATTCATATACAAAGTGTTTTAATATATTTTTTTCATTTTTATATTTATAGAATGCCTCTTTAATAAACTTTCGTAACTGGTGTTTTGGTGTAGCACAAGCTGGTTCTTCTTAGGCTGTTTCCCACACACAGTACACTTAATCTTGCTGAATGTGGTTTATATAAGTTGATTTGTCTGCTGTTTGCTTCTGCTGATCATAGGTTTCCCAGATATCATCTCTCTCAGTGGTAAAATACCAGATGCAATTCTTACTCACCACAAAGATCTTATGCCTGGCAGGAAATGACACATCAATGATGGTTCATTCTTTATCAAAGAAAAAAATATAGCATTCTCATCAAGACTTGATTGAAAGTAGAATGACTGACGGATGCCTCATTCTATTTTCAACCTCTCTGAGACCCCATTTTTGGCTTCTTTAAAGACTTTGTAGAAGTTTTTGCAACATCTTTACAATATTGGATGGCAATTGTATAAAGCTCAACCAAACTAATGACCAAAAACACATGTAAGATTTTGCAGATTCATTAGATAATCCAGGGAATGTTGATCTAATCACAGGTTAACTCTGAAAAGGTTATTGAAGTCATTGTGTTAGATTTGAGTATCTAGTTGTTTTGAGTTTTTTTTTGTTCTGTCCTTTAGGTTTTTATTTAGAACACTAAAAATGTCCCTTAATATTTAGTTAATTTTCAGGTCTAAAGTCTATAAACAGCTGGTTAGGATGGACCTCATTATGGTTGCATGACTGTGCAATGCATCAGAAACCTGTTATCTGTGCTGGTTTAAGATATTGAGTATATTATAGACCCTTGTGAAAAAGTACACTTTAGCTGACTTATGGTTTTACTTATGGAAAACTCTAAAAGAATAGATTAAATGCTAAATGAATGTAGTGTTTTAGACACACTAAATGTTAATTGCAATTAAATGAAAACATATTAGTTTAAATTGATAGAAGTTAGCTTAACTTTAGAGAATTTCTTAATGCACTTACCTTTATATTATGTAATTTCATAATTACTTGACAATATGGTTAAAGTGTACTGCTGAATGTAGGCTACTGACAAGCAATTATGGTAAACTAAAATACTTTAACGTCACTTCTATTCAAACTAAAACCATGTACTTTACATGTGCTATAATGTGTTAGTCAACATCACACACAATAATTACACTTTTTTTAAAGCATGAAAAAGATTACTGAAACAATAATTTAAAATGTACTTTAATGTACACTTAAAGGGATAGTTCACCCAAAAATTAAAATCATTTACTAACCCCCATGTTGTTTCACCCTCATTTGCTCACCCTTTTGTTCCAAACCTGTAGGAGTTTCTTCTGAACACAAAAGATATTTTGAAGAATGTTGGTTTAGGGTAGCCATTCCAGTTTACATCCAGAAGAAAAGAAAAAAATACTATGTTAATACAGTGTTAATTTGAGTGAACTATACCTTTAAGTGGCCTTTTATTTCTAACATTATATTATTTCCAAGTACAGTTTTATAAAACATGGGGGGGGGGGGGGGGGGCGTCAGAATGGACAAAAACAGTGTAACAGATCCACTGAGGAAAGTTGCAGTTGAACCCAAGTGCAGTTTTATTAAAGATAATCTAGAACAAACAAAACAAGACGATAACTTAAACTAGTCGTTAAACATGACCATAAACGTAAAAACATGAACTTGATGATCTGACAAGACTAGATGCATGAGACTCTCCAACAGCGGTTACGGGGAACAATACTCAACAAGAGACAAAGGAAATATGAGGGCTATTGATACACAAAGACTAATGACTTAACAAGACACACTTGTGAATAATCAACAAGGAACCAATCAGAACATGACACACGAGACTAGCGAAGCACATGACAAGATCACATGATGGCAAAGGAATCACATGACAAACCAGGAAACCATTACTATGCTAAATTACAAAATAAAAAAGACATGAAACATGACCGAACCAAAACCCAAACCAACATGACAAACAGATTCTGAGGAGGACGACTATTTGGCATCTCAGTGAGATGTTAGACTGTGGAAAACTAATATCCACCTGTCCGAAAGTGTGTTATCCTTATTTAAGTGTGGTAAACACAACTTTGCAGTAAGAGAACACCAAGAAATCTCCTGATTTCAAAAAAGCTCAAAAGAAAGGGTGCCACTTTTCAAACTGAATGTCCCATCTCAACCAACCATCAATCTCACAATCCCATGCTCAAACCCAGAATTAGAAGCCAAACAACACTTTTTTTCTCTAAACAATGGGGATGAGAATCTCATCAGCTCCACCACTGGGAATGAGAATGAGGCTGCGTCACCCAATGACAGCCAGATTCCATTGAGTCGTTGAGGGAGGGACACTGACACAGCCATGCACAGATTGCTCGCCACAAGAGACTACTTTTGAGCATCCTTCTCCTTCAGGGTCAACTCTTCCTCCCAAATCCCAGGAACTGGAGTCAGACCCCACTAACAAACCTCACGCAGTACTGCTGAGCCAACAGGGACAAGGTAAGACGCATTATTAAGTGATTATTAAGTGAGTACAGTGAGTTATGTCGATGTGGTGAATGGTTTCTGCATTTGTACTGACAATGCAAATCTTCTCCATTGACTGTTCATTGGTTTTGAAAGGTACAAGTTCACTTTTCACATTCAGTTGGTTCGGTTTACTTGTTCGAAGTGCATAAGTTGTTTTATGTTGAGGAAAAACTAGTTTTGATAAGGTATTTCTAAGATAAATTTAATGTATTTCTAAGATAAACTATAAAGAGAACGGCAATAATACTTTCAAAATGTAATTTGAAAGATGTCTAGACATGGTTACTTAAGATATTTTTCTGTACTGATGTAACATCATGGCACGATTTCCTAATTCTTGAATATTATGTAAGGCCTCTCATTGTTGGAAGAATTGTGTACTCGCAGTTCTCATTCCAGCAGTTGGTCGCTTTGTTTAGTCAAATCAAATTAAAATTCCTCAAAACAACTTTGCATCTTTTGCCAAGTCTCTATACCAGAAGTCCTTTCCTAATTTGGACATGACAAACCATTGCGATTAATGAAAAGACACTGATTGTCAGTTGAATGCCAACATTGGGTGATTTGGTTAAATTACAGCACAAGAAAAACTATGTTAATTATCATACAAACTGATCTATGTTACATCTGAGAACTGGAATTCAAATAGAAGAGTTGTGTCTCTTTTCCTTTATCAACTGCTGCAATCACAGGACAGGAAGTGACATCAATGGAGCAGAACGCCAAGGACACATTTGAAGCTGAGAAAGAGCAAATGAATGGTCAAACCGAAGAAATACCTCAAGAGACGACGACATCTGAAGAGCCGGCGAATATAAGAGAGAATAAGAAAGAAGAGGAAATAAGTGTGAATAAAGCAGATGAGAATGAAGGGGGGGAAACGAAGGAAGAAGAGGAAGAAAACGAGGAAGAGGAGCCTGATGTCCAGCCTTCGGTTGAGATGTCAGGCCAAGAGTACGAGAAGGATAAAAACAACCGGCCTGTTTGCAGGTACAACACTGTCTGCTACAGGAAGATTAAGAAAGGAAACACAATGCAGAGAATAGATGAGTTTGAGTCCATTCTGAATGTATAACAGTGGTGAATGTCATCAGAGACATGCGTAAGAACTGAGTGCCGTCATCATGTATGTTTTCATGTGGTTGTTAAACTTCTTCATAGTTAAAAGACATAACATGAACAGTATTTTATGACAGTTTATTTTCGGTTTCTTTGTAGAAATCAGTAGTTATCTTTAAAGCATCAAGAAAGCAGACTCGTCTCTGATCAAGTTTAAGTAAACCCTCATCAGTGAGCTGGAAAAACATTTATTTGTCTGCAAATTAGATTTTTCATTCATGAATGCTCCTCCAAATAACATGCGGTCTCTCTGACTGATGCAGGCCTGATCTATTGTGTAAGTATGTGAACTCAACATCAATGAATTACTGGAAGAGCTTATAGTTACAGTAAAGCAGTATGGAGGACATTATTGTATTTCTGTTTAAAATGTCAAAAAAGGTTTTTGAACTCTAATGTAAACTTTATAATGTTGTGATTATGGATATAGCTTTGTAAATGGTGCTCCCACCTTTTAAAATACAACACATAATAGTAATTTCAGCATTTTATCATTTCCCTATTTAGATGTGTCTATGTAATAAATGCATGTAAGCAATCTGTGATGATATTTTTGGACAAATAGTTTTCATTGTTTTCTATGATGTTACTGGATATCTACCATCACTGTAAAAAAAAAAAGTTGCTGCCTTAAATTTTTAAGTCCAATCAACTTATATGGATGTTTAAGTCATATCCACTTAAATTACATTAAACTGACTTTAAAAAATGAGTTTAATCTTGTATAACTTTTACTATTAAATTCGAATGTATTTATATATTATATTATATTATATTATATTATATTATATTATATTATATTATATTATATTATATTATATTATATTATATTATATTATATTATATTATAATATAATGAAATAAAATACAATATAATATAATTTAATATCATATCATATTATATAATATTTCTTATCCACTAGATGGCAACATTGTTTTGTCTTGTTATAAAGGTAAGGACAGAGGTTTGCATGACCTGCCTCTGTCTACTTTTACAAACTACATTTCTGTTAATGGGTCTTCATTGGAATTTTGAACATTATATGTGGAGTCTAAGAAAAATCCTGATTGTTTTGGGTCCTGTTATGCATATTTTATAGAATTGAAACATTCATCAACTAAGGAAAATACACGGCCATGGATTACTTGTAACAAATAATCTCGACAACCCTTCATAAACCAATCTAATATACAACCACAATAAAATGACAACCTAATAAAATCAAACTTCGACCAGCTCAATTAGCATGAAGAAGGGAGACCAACAAATTGTTTACCTTTATTTAACTAATCATTTTTATGTGCCATCTAATGTAAGTATAATCAATGTAATGAGATATTTACTGCAGTGATTAGTTTCATTTGGGTGTTTATGACCCGACGGACTCTTTTATTTATGTCTGTGTGTTTCTGGCCCCTCTCTAATTGCTCATTGGGAGTCTGTGTGGGTTTGGTGTTGTTTCGTCTGTTAGCTCTATAAATGCTTGAACTTTACAATACAAATCTCAGTAATTGCTTTTTATTTGAAGGCAGTTTATGAATATCACCTCCATTCCTCCAAGCACATAACCTGCTGCTGCCTGATCGTAATGTATTACAGGTTACTTTAATGTTTTCATAATTCTGCTGTAGGTTTATTTAGGCAAAACGAGACAGGGCTTTTGGCCTGGCTTGTTTAAGTCAGGTCCGGGCCTCATTTGAATGGTGACAAATGTCATGCTGCCATGGCAACGGGAGGTTTGTGACTGTTGTGGTGCACCGTCCCTGGGCTGGGGGTCGGAAGGCACTTCCTGGGCAACACACGTCCCCTGTGGTTTAGGGTCGTAATTGACCTTTCCTGACAGAGCGGTGCGGCTTTTCATTCTCCCTCGCTCCATCACTTTTCTACTGTTTCCTCTTTCTTTCTTTCTGTTTTTGTCGCTCTCACTCTTTCTGTCCCCCCAGAAAGCAGGTTGCATCACGGTGGGCTGAAATGCCACTCTTGGCCCGGGGCTTTTACGCAGCTCTTTCTGACTTCCTCTGGCTCTCTTTGCCTGTTTGAGGCATGTTTACGCAATAACGACCATGCGCTTGTCTGCTAGTTTTGTGGTAGAGGTACTGGAGAAGGTTGTTTTTTTATCAACTCTCCTCCTTTTTGAAATAAAATAAAATATTAGGCCAGTTTCAGTCTGGTTTTAGAGCACAGTACAGAGTCTGCTCTTTTGAAAGCGTTGAATGATCTGTTACTAAATGTTGATGCAGGTAAATGTGTCGTTCTGGTTCTTTTGGACCTTAGTTCAGCCTTTGACACAATTGATCATTCAATTCTTTCGAAACATTGTGAGCAGTATATTGACATTAGAGGATCAGCTTTAAATTGGTTTTCGTCCTATCTTAAGGGGAGAAATGTTTCAGCATTGAAAACTTCTCCTCCTCCTTTTCTCCAGCTTGTACATGTGGTGTGCCGCAGGGTTCTGTTTTAGGCCCTGTTTTGTTCTCCCTATATCTGCTTCCATTAGTCAATATTTTTCGTAAGCATGAGATTTCATATCATTGTTATGCAGATGATATTAAGCTTTATTTTCTTTACAGAACATGTCCCTCAGTTGTTGGTCGACTGTTTAAGAGATTTTAAAAACTACTCCAAAAGTGTTTGTTTTTGGTCCATCTGAACTAATCATCACTATATGTTCTCAAGCAAGAAATTTAGGAGTCATTTTTGACTCAACACTCAAATTTACACAAATAAATTCAGTTGTTAAATCAGCTTTTTTTCAGCTTAGGGCCACTGCCAAAATGAAATCTTTCTTTCCATTCAAGGACTTAAAAACTGTTCATCGAGACTGGACTGTTGCAATTCATTCTATTTAGGGGTATCTCAATCTTGTCTTTCTTGTCTCCAGTTGGTCCAAAATACGGCCAGACTTTTAACGGGTTACTAGAAAGAGGGAAAGTATTACACATTGACTAGTTTGCATTGGCTCCCCGTTGAGTATCGAATCCAGTTAAATACTTTATTATTTGTATGTAAGTCCTTGAATGGATTGGCACCACATTATATATCTGACCTCCTTTCTTTTCATCAGACCAATAGGTCTTTACCTGTTTCTGTCTGTCCTCTTCTAGGTTTTTAAAATCTTCGCTAATGATGCATCTTTTTACATTGGCTTATGAGTTAGAGTAATGAGATCCGGTGTGATCATATTATTGGGATTATTTGTATTGTTTGTTGCTATGGCAAATTTGTATTACTATTGTATATTTGTGATTGTCTTGTTTTGTGTTATCTGTTATTACTCTATTTACTTGCTTGCAGCACATTGGTTGGCCATGCCTTCATTAAATGTGCAATCTAAACTAAACTAAACTTTTATTTTACATTGAAGTATGGGTTACAACATATTCTCTCTTAAACAATTTAATATTTGGACAGTGAAGCCACACTAAAATGTATAAATGTTATTGGATTATATAGTATAACAAAGCATCAGACCAAGTGGCATTTTGTTTAGGAACACACAGCACAAACACTCTTTACAAGCAAAACATTTAAAAAATGGCTTACAGTAGGTTTTGATGCTAAAAATACTGTCCAATGAAAGTAAAAAAAATGTAAAAAATGTGGCCACGTGAATGGACTTTCTGGTCACGTTTATAGTTATTGTGATCAGGGTTATTATCATTAATGAAAACTAAAACCAAAAAAAAAAACATTTCTGTTGCTTGAAACATAAACATTACCTGAAACTTATTTTATTTCAGCTAATTGTCAAAGCAAAATTTCTCATAAATATTAATAAAAACTATATACACATTTTTTAAAAACAATTAATAAAATGGCAAAACGCACAACAAAATTACTTACATTTAAAAATATATATATTGAAAATTAAATCTAATTAAAAATATTAACAAAAATGATCATTTTACATAAATGATACCAAAATAACCCTGATTGTGATGAACTACAAATATGGTTGCTTTGTTAGGATAGTGGTTTACAAGCGGGAGTCCATGTAAAGACAAGAGACAAATAGTTGCTAAAAAAATAAATAAATGACATTACAGATTTTGATATCATTTAAATTTGAAAATGTCATGCTACTTGCTAAAGACAAGACGGAAATCATATAAAAATTAATCACAAATAATTTTACTATTTTCAGGTTTATATAAAATGTACTAGAAATAATAAATATTTATATTTAAAAAAAAAATATTGCTTTTTTTACACAATTTGGCACATAAAACAGTATAAATATGATTTTATAAATGAAAATATTTGGGGGTTTCTGTGTTTTTTAATTGTCTAAAAGTGTCCAAATATTTTTGTGGACATTATATTAATGAGATGTGTGTAAAAACAATTCTTGTAACAGTACAGTAAAACCGTGCTTCTAATTTCATGTGCAAATGAATCCACAGATGCTGCCATGTTCAACATCTTCTTTCTAAACAGATCTGCGAACGATGTACAGAATAAATGATGATTTGAGAGCGAGAGGTGGCCTCGGAAGCGTGAGTCATCCGTCAGTGTTTGTGTGCTGTGAGAGCGGCCCACTGTGGCCTGACTCTACGGCACACATTCATGAACCCCCTCACGCCATGATTGCTCGACAATGACAGCTTTGTGAAGGATGGAAGAGAGCTGCTGTGGAAAATATTCAAGACACTGAGAGAAAGAGAGAGACAATGAAAGAGAAAGAAGAGCTATCAAAGTGTTTCGTTCACAAAGCCTGCGAGTGTTCTGGCTCCGTTGGAAACTTTCAGCCGTTCAGCTGAGTTTTAAGGGGGTGAGGGACAAATAGAAAGCTTGCGTCTTGTGGTAAACATGGGGTGGGGTCAGGAGAGGTCATTTTTCTCTGTGCATTCACTGGGTGGGTGTGATGGGTTACTGGAGGCCTGTTCCGCTGTCCATTCTCTCTTCAGGTCAGATCCAGAGACCAGTGGCGTCACAGCGGCTCACAACGGACATGCCATGACAGAACACAGGAACTGATGACGTCTCCGATCCTTTAGGGGGGATTCTACTCATTTTTTTGCATGGGGGGGTTGTATCCTGCACTTGAAAAAACACTATAATTCACAAAACAAAATGGCAGTAAAACCAATAATTTCTGAAAGACTCATATGCCATCTTACTGTAAACTTCACATTGTCACAGGATGATGATAGAAGATTTAAAATAAATTAAATAAATCATTAAATATAAATTAAGTTAAGTTAAAGAAAAATTCTGTTTAATTGAATTTGTTATTAATAATTGTAATATTTTGTTAAAATAATAATGATAAATTATTCTATTCTATTATTCTTAATATTAAGAATAAGAAATAGAGGAAAATGCAAGAGACAGACAGACAGTCTATTTATTATAAGGACCAAAGTATATATAATATGTATAAAATTCTACTTTATATATATATATATATATATAAAAACTCAAAATGTTATAGACCACAGATAAATAAATAAATAGGAAATTGTCAAAAACTTTGACAGTAAAAAACTTTCAAATAAAAAATTGTATTGTCATTTATTAGGCAAATAACAAACGAGGTTTCACACCTGTAATTTTGATTCGGATCAAACTGAAAAGTCCGAAAATCCGGACCAAACAAGGTAGGTGTGAAAGGGATCTAAAACAACTAAATAGTCTCTATTCACACAAAATAACCAAAACACGTCCTTTGGCCTTGATAACAGCTTGCATTCTTGCTGGCATTGTTTTTATGTACAGTACTTTTCCACAGTCTCTTGTTATTGACTTCCAAATAGTTTCTAGTTGTTCCCAATTGCTTTTGATTAAACTTTTGTGCTATCTATCTTTGAATCCACTAAATCCCAATTTTGTTCAATAGGATTCAAGTCCAGACTTCGACTTGGCCAACTGTGACTAAAGCTTAAGCATAACCATTACAGAAACATAAAAAAACAATTTGGTAATCAGCAGCTATGGCACAAACCTTATGTTTTTGTGTGTGTGTTTGTGTTGCTTTTTACAGCTTGATTTCACCATAAACAAAAACTAAATGAAAGTAGAATTTTCACTTAAGATAAAACTAAAAACATTTTGTTCATCAGTGTTTAATTTAGTTTACTTAGGCCTACTATAAACAAAGACATCATTGAAAGACCTTAATGTTTATTGTGATGCATAAAATCCACAATAATTTCTGTAGTCAGTATGTGTTCTGCACATCAACTCTGGTGTCAAGCGAGAAAAAACAACAACTATTTAAACAAAATTGCTTTAATTTTTTCAATGGGCGAGTGTTATTTGCTTTTGGACAAAACCGAAAACCATGATTAGATTAGACCAATACAAAAATGCACTTTTTTCAGAGTAGTGCCTTCACAATTGAACTGCTTTTAAAGAGTGGCTTTTTATATGATATAATTTTCCATACTATTGCAAAGGTGTGAGAAACAAAGATAGAGAGAGATATACATACATATAAAAGAGAGATAGAGCAGGGGGAAGGGAATTAGAAAGGGTGACCCAAGGGTAGGGGAGGTCACAAGAGGTTTTCCTGATGAGTGGTCCTTTGGGGTCTCTGTTTGCTATGAGTGACAGGCATCCATTGTGATGCCTGTGAACTGGTGCACTCTGGTTTATATCCATTCTTATCACCAAACCAGGGACGGTCTGAAGAGATGGTTGCCCGCAATGCACAGAATGAGGATGGCTTCCCACCACAAATGACCACGAGCCGTTTGTCTCCATCCAGGAGTGAGAGGTTGAGCGGAGAGGAAGTGCGATTGTACTGGCCACACAATGCACAGGTGTTTGATAACTGGCCAGACGTGGGGGCTGGGAAGAGTTTATGCAGGGAGCAAGTCGGGTTTCCCAAAGGACGGCATTTTAATTTCTAATTCATTAATCTCCCCCGTGCAGCCATCCTGCTTTATGGAAAACGAAAGACCAGTATAAGATTCACCTGACTGGCTCAAGTCAAGGTCACATGGTATGAAATCAAAGATATACTATGGAGCCTCATTCTCAGTTGAGATAGATAGAGAGAGAGAGAGAGAGAGAGAGAGAGAGTGGACCAAATGTCCTCACAAAAATAGTCAAGTCTATAATCAGTCTGCATGTGGGAGATTGCTAAATAAACATACAAAATAATATCGATGAAATGAAACCATGAAAGCAGGAATGCAGGCGCTCAAAAATGTTGCTAGCTAAGCTACAAAAGAACACTTGAATCTTTTTCATGCGTGATAAGGTGTGTTTTGTTCAAAATGCTCCACAAAAAGGTTTAGAAACTTTATATTGCCATTTACAGTAGCCTAATGCTGAGGAAATAAAGTTATAATATATAACATTATCTGTCAAGTAAAGTCCAACACCTCTAAAAGGACTATAAAAAATAAAACTGTGTGTTTATCCTAATCACTTTAGTGTATGATGTTTTATTAAAGTCCCCCTGTAGTCAATAATTTTATCCCTTAAAACTAATTTTTGGACACCAAAATGACATATTTAAAAAAAATGTCTTCATGTCTTAAAATAGCTCGAATGTATCTCTACACCTTTGCCTCATATAGTATACGCGGTTCTATGAATATGCAAATTAGCACCGCCTCCACTCACTCACACCAGCTCAGAGATCCACTGGTTGATGATCACACTTTGATGTAATTAGGTAGTTTGTGACATCAGAAACACCAGCGATTTCAAACCGCGTTTTTGAGACTGGTTCACTGCAGTTTTAAGGAGAAAATACTCAGCAATGGTGTTGACTGATGAATTTGCACATGGTTTGTCTTAAA
Source organism: Leuciscus leuciscus (assembly GCF_965113295.1). NCBI lineage: Eukaryota > Metazoa > Chordata > Actinopteri > Cypriniformes > Leuciscidae > Leuciscus > Leuciscus leuciscus. The sequence continues at coordinate 31,028,624 of NC_138738.1, read as the reverse complement.
GCACATTAAAAACACCACATAGACATATAAACAACATTAAAAGCTTGATTTTCACCACAGGGGGACTTTAACAAAGTTCGGGAGGAGCACGTTTAGAAAATCTACCCGATCAACGCGAGAGAAAGTTAAATATAGAGCCGACTCACCTCTGTTCCACGACAGTTTTTCCAGCATTCCTCCTCCACACCAACTGCTCTTGATTATTCCTATCTCAGCGCATATTTACACTATATCTGATATAAGTGTTAACTCGTGAATTTACTTAGGAACAGCTCCAATTGAATGGCTGCATTGGAATATGCCCACATTTAGGTCTAGTAGGTGAAAAAAGGTAGGCCTGTGTGAAAAGAGTGTGTCCCTCAGTGCTTTTCGTTATGTAAAGGCCCATTCACACCAAGAAAAAAAACTATTAATATAACGATCACTATTATTAGTGTTCACCAGTGGCGTCAATTCACCAAAAGCCAAGGTATGGTAGACTCTGATAACGTCGTCGTCCAATCTTACTCCTTCAACGTGACAGTCCCACTTTCAAGAAGCTACTTCACACAACATTTTCCAGCACTTCAAATCTCAAAAGTCTAAATATATTATCCAATTTAAATGTTATTTTTAATGTAAACTTTTTTGTTTTGTTCATCCTTCAAAGATCAATGCTGAAGCTGCGGCTGAAATCGGTCACTTGTTCACACATTTACTATTTTCGACATGGTGAATGGAATATAGTGCATTGTAGGGGATAGGGAGTGATTCAGACAGTGTAAATATGCTTTCCACTGGGGTGAATAAGTTTGTATTCACGCTAGTGTCACGTGAATCACGTGAAAAGTGGATCATATGCGAGAGTCGGCGCAGACCACAAAACCTATCAGACCCATTTCTGCACAGAATGCTAGAATTTAAAGCGAAATGGAGGAGATTAGGAGCAGAAACGGTTATAGATTAGGAGGAAACTGTGGCTTTACCGAGCTCAACGGCTCTGGCCCCTCTGGCCAAGCTGTGATATAATCAAAACACTATTGGCTAATTTGAAACAGGGGAGGAGCTGTTTGATAAGTCCCGCCCTGTCTTCCTGTTTCAGTGGAAATTATGTCATCACAATTCAAGGCACTTTAGTGGCCCTTTAAAGCAAGATTGATTCTGATTGGCTTATGGATTCTGTTCATCAGCTGGAAAAATTTGCTCTGAAAGTGATTCAAATGATATCATTCCTCTGTGCTTATATTATCGTTATAGTTGTGGTTTGGACTCTGCTATTCTTTTAAATTTAGAATGATTTTTAAAGTCCCTATGAAATCAAAATGGGTAAAATTTATTTATTTATTTTTTATACACGTGCCCTCATAATCTTTAATCAAAATAATTTCCCCTCCCCCTTGCAGTAGGCTCGTTTCCATAACAGATTTGCGCAAAACTTTTGCGATTTTTTTCTAAATGTCAACAAAAAACGACGCCGTTTCCATTAACCGATGTTATGCGACTAAAACTTCGTTTTTTCCTCTTGCGATAAATCATTCCAAAAATCATGGAATTTTATGTATCCCAGCCACACTGGCCATTTTTATTAATAGAAGGAGACATATGGCGCTCTTCCACTGCATGGTACGGTACGGTTCGGTTCGGTACGGCTCACTTATGGCGCATTTCCACTGCATGGTACGGTACGGTACGGCTCGCTTCGGCTCGCTTTAAATGGTACCACCTCTGTTGAGGTTCCAAGCGTACCGTACCGATACTAAAATGTGACGTGAAAACACTGCAGATCACTGATTGGTCAGACAGAATCATCACTACCAGCGTCATTGTATTTACGACACGAGACACTAAACCCGCTAGATTTAAATAGCCAGTAGACAACAGCCAACGCTGTAGCGCCTGTTTTAAAAGTATTTGCTTAAAAAAAAAAAAGAGTATAAACTTCAAAAAAGAAATGGCTGAATCGTGGTCAGTGGACGAGGTGCAGACGTTCCTCTCGTTGGTTGCCGAGGAGTGGATGGGGAAACACGTAATGAAAAATTCGCATTTAATATGATGTTGTAATGCCAGTAGAGACGGTAACAATAACGATCAGTCCCACCCACTTTGAAGCGGTACTAACTGCAGTGGAAAAGCAACCGAGCTAAAGCGAACCGAACCGTGCCGTACCGAGCCGAGTCGTACCACGCAGTGGAAAAGCGAAGCGAGCCGAACCGTTCCGCGCCGAGTCGAACCGTACCGAGCTGAACCGAGCCGTACCATGCAGTGGAAAAGCGCCAATATGTGTTATCCAATCATTAATGGCAAGGAAACTGCAACTGTTTTCATTGCAGTTTTGCGAAATATTTCTTTTTCGAATTGCCTGAAAAACCACCTCCTGTGAGCGTAAAAACTTTTTTGCGATAAATTGCGAAATTCACGTGTTTCCATTGGGCGTATTTTCAATTTGCAGTTTCAATTTGCGCAATTTGAAGGGTAATGGAAACGCGGCTAGTGACTTCTCTTCTCTTCTCCGTGATGTGTCCACTGTCGTGATGGAGGGACAACCTGTCACTCACATGACATCACAGCACATAGTCAACTACAATGATTAGATCAATTCCTGGTGGACAAAATCTAGTCCTATCCTACATTTTTTCTTATTCGAGGAGCTGTTTCACTCAGTACATCACAATAGGGAAGAAAAGACTATCGCAACTTCGAAAAACGAAACCTTTATCGTTCTAGTTATCGTCCTTGTTGTGAATGTGCCTTGCCCTTTATCTTTCAGCCTTAATGGTTCCCAAGAGTACAGATTCTCTCTCTTTTTCGTACACAATTGTTATATTATCCACACCTTTGTGGGTGTATAATAATTCCTATATGGGATAGAAATCATGACAATATTCCAGTGGTGTTCCCACTGCTGTCTGAGGGACTGTAGACTATTGCCTGGAGGCAGAGAAATGGTCAGTGAAAATGGTAACAAAAGAGACGCTAAAACACAGAGAGCCTACTGTTTATAGTCACTTTCCCCACACACAGAGAAACAAACTAAACAAGAGAGACTCAGGAGACAGACAAAAGAATCAGCTCAAGGAATGGTGGGAATTTTATTCTGCTGAAGACTTGAAGGATGGGAATAGCGATTTCTCATGCATGTGCTAAAAGAATGAAGCAGCAATTATTAAAATGATTAAATCCGACTGTGGAGGTCCACCTCATGTGAGGGCCCACTGGTCCACCGTGCTGCTGCTGGATTCAGTGTTTCTTCATTCATACACACTTCTCTGTAACTTATCTGTTCTATCTGCTCCCGGACAATTCAACCTCACATCACAAAAGCAATCTGATCATCGTCAAATCAAGCGTTAATCATTACTTCACCATCCACCTTGCTGTTTTCATAATTTTGGCTGACGGGCGAACCCGACGAGTGATCCGGTCCAGGATTACAGATGACTCTCAGTTGATTGGGAACTGTACTTCAATGGTCAATGTTCCGCTCTTAAGATAAATCCCACCATTCCCTCAGCATCATTCGTCTCACATTCTCTAATTAGTTTTCGATGTGCTAGAAGAAGATGGATTATCATCAAATATCTCCCCTCAAAAATTACAATATGATTTAAATTAAACAAGCCCCTGTCTTTGACAAAGAGAAAAGATTCATGTTAGACTCTGTATTTTCTCAATGTGCTGCAATATAAATAACATTTGATCCTAACATTTTGACATTCTAAACTGCAGGTCAATTTGGTGATTGTATATATTGTTGTAGATTTATTGGTGATGTTGATGTTTTATATTATATTATTACATTACAACCTCATTGATAGAATTGTGAAAAATGATCTTTGTGACAAGACAGGTATCTTGTTTGAGCATCTACATTAGATCCTATACTGATTAGAACTTGCACCTATTTCTCAGTTCCAGTCCGATGCAAACCTGTGTCCTGACCACAGTTTCAGTAATGACCCATTGTCTGCTGCTCTGGGACGGTGGGTGGCATCATCTCTTCAGCAGCCTCAGCTGGGTACTAATGGTATTTGGCACTTTTTGACCCTGCAGATTTTTTGAAAATAAAGTCTCCTAAAATACTGTAACATGGCTGTTTCAATAAAGACAGGGCATTGGATTCAGATGCAGTTTGACCTTTACTAAACAAAACAAAAGAAACTCTATGCAGAGAACAACTTGAAACCAGGCAAGATAATCCAATCATGAGAACAACAGAAACTAAAACAAATGCCTATACCAGACTGGAGTCTGCGTCCGAAATCGCATACTTTCTGGAGTATGTACGTATTTTGAATAAGTTATTAATTCACATCTGCTTAAACAGTACGCTCTAGTATGAGTGTGTGTAGTACGAATGTAATCTGGACGTACTACATTCGCCATGTTGTCATTATCATGTGACCTACCAGTGTCAGTTACGTCGTTTATAAACCCGTGGCCTCATGGGATAGTAAACTGTCCATTGTATGCACACTTTAGAGTCTCGCCGGAAGAAGCAGGTCATTCGGGTACTTCCTACTCTTTTATGAGTACTGTGAATTCAGATATACTTCTTTTGTTTTCGCCTACTTTATAGTAGGGAAGTATGCAATTTCAAATGCCACATGGGGTTTAAATACTGGTAAATGAGGGCTAAGGAACAACAGGTAAGTACTAGGTAACCATGGAGACTAAACAAGGGACAAAGCAAACAGGAACTGAACACAGGAAGAGAACAGAAACAATAGGAACAGAAAAACACTTCAACATAAAAGTCCTTAAACACAAGACAGAGGAATACAGGCTGGAATCATGACACACTTTTTATACTCTCACTCATTTAATTTGTCCTCTAACAACAAACATCAAAGAATTAAATAATATTTAACACTTTCTGCATGATTAGAAACCATGACTAGAAATGACATATATTCATTTCTCTCTTTGTTTAGATTTTTAAAGGTAATCATTCATATTTTTATAAATCATTTTTATAATCTATACATAAAAGCCATTTGTGAGGTAAGATGAAAATTCAAAAATGATTAAGGCACGATGAATTTTCCAATTGTTGTCCAAGAAAAAACACCAACTTACAGATTGTTACCCACCTTTAATTTTATCCTTATTTCCTGTTTTTTATGTATATTTGTTTATGTTTTTGTGTAACTTTTTATAGGAGAACTTTGATATCACTTTCAATATGAATTTCCATACAAAGAAATAAAATGCAGTTTAATTCACAACGTTTTCCTTCCCAAATGTTCTCAGTGCACTAGCCTTCCTCCTCGATTTCTTTGTCAGTTTTAGGGGACTATTTGTTTGCCTCTGCCCGTGATTGTTAAGGATGTGGTATTTACCATATTTACACACAACAGCACTCATCTCTGCTCGGGCCTCTGGGTGGCATTTAAACCCCTCGGTCCTTCAGTATTAAATCGTCCTCTGTCCTTCATGAAAGACCTGAGGGACGGACCCATCCTGGACCTCTCATTTCTCTGTCATTTTCCTCTTAATTACTTCATACATCCCTGTTTGTAATATCCACCGTGTCCTCTGTTCTGCAAAAAGTGCAGTTTGTTAGGAAGTCGCTATTAGGATTTCTTACACCATATACTAACAAGGAGTTTATTGAACCTATAGCACTTGTTGTCTCCTCATCACATGATACACATGGCCAGACATCTACATGATAATAACTCATCTCTTTTATAAGAGATCATTAGATGACTCAGATTAATCATCTTTAACACCAAGTCATTGTCATTTTTTGTTCATAAAACAGTGTGATCAGAATTGTTACAATAGAACTTTGAACTCGGAGAACATGTGAAGTGATGCATGTGGTGTGGGGAGTTTTGTTTTAATGTCGTTGTTAGCAAAGGCTTGATAAAAACCCTTCATCCAGCATGTTTTGAGCAATAATCAAAAGCCGGCGAGAGAAAACAGGTGTAATAAGTCTCTTAAATGTGTGTATTTGAAGGTTGCTATGGCAGCTCCAGCTAACAGTCTTTTGTGCTCATAATTTTCTATAAAAGCACAGCCTAACAATTCTGGACAGAGGGGTAATTATTAAATGAATGAATGAATGACGTGTAGGGTTTAGTTAAAATATATGCAGTGTATAATTAGACATAATTAAAATATTTTAATGTAGTATACGTATTTTATGTGCTGTATGTGACGTTATAAAGGTGAAATAAATGTTATTTTTACCTATTATTATTATTTATCAAATATAAAACATAAAAAAGGAAAAAAAGTGGCCACACCATGGGGGGGGGTCCAGTATAAAAATCATTATGTCTATGGAAAGTCCCCATAAAACATGAAAACACAATGTGTGTGTGTGTGCGTGTGTGTGTGTGTGTGTGTGTGTGTGTGTGTGTGTGTGTGTGTGTGTGTGTGTGTGTGTGTGTGTGTGTGTGTGTGTGTGTGTGTGTGTGTGTGTGTGTGTGTGTGTGTGTGTGTGTGTGTGTGTGTGAGAAAGAGAAAGAGAGAGAGAGAGAGAGAGAGCACGCATACTTTAATTGGCCTTATGGGGGAGGTGATCTTGCACAGAGATCAGGTTAATGAGGATGTTAATATAGATGTAATGGACATTTCCCACAGGAAACAATGTGCTGTTGTTCTGGACATGAAAATTAAGGCATTGTGGGATTGTGGACGAGTCAATTAGAAGAATTTAAAACTGTACTTACATTCCCACATAATAAAAACGTGTCAATCATTCTCATCAGTTTGGCACGAACTTTTAGCGATTTAATATGTGTTTTCACATCATTTTATTTCAGTCAAAACTGTAAAATTAGAAAGACGTACTGCATTAAACATTTAAAGTAAAAAAAAACTTTGCCACTGAAAGCATAGAGGCTATTAACAAGTGTGCTCAAGAGCTGTTATCACAAGGATGAGAGATCTATTAGCAAGAGCTTGTTTGTGTAGATGCAGCTTTTCATTTGAAAGTGAAGACTGAGCAGCACTAGATGGAAATGGATCAGGCAGGGTATAAGAGAGCATTAACAACAACAAAAAAACGTATTTTAAGCATTATTTTGCTAGCTCTCGTGGTGTTGTCAGGCAGACTTTTTATAATCAATTATCAGTTGTCATTCCAATCAGAATCTGTACAATGAATATTCATGGGAAATGCGACAGCACGGCCATGTAAAACGTTTCTTTGTGCTTGGAGCACTGCGGTCTTATTGTTGTATTCTTGGCCTTTCGCAGTACACCATGTAAGGAAATGTGCTCTGTAACTGATAGTGAGTTAGCACTCTTTCCTCCTAATCAGCCCCCAGCTCACCTCTTCCTACCAGGATATAATCCTGAGCAGCCCACCCCCAAATCCCCTTTATAAAACCTAATTAAATCATGCTAATGCCCATATTCCCTGGATATGACTGGCTTGGCAGATTTGAAACCAGCCAATTACGGGGTTAATCAGACCCTTGGTAATAAAGTTTCCCTCTCTCCTATACATTTGAAATGAAGCCAAAATCCTGAATTGAGAGAGAGAGCGAGAGCGAGAGAGAGCGCGAGAGAGAGAGAGAGAGAGAGAGATATCAAGAATTTTATATGGCTGATTTGCACATTTACGCAACCACCGTTGCCATTGAGGTGATCACAACCCCCCCAAAATATTTAGATCAGCCAATATGGGTTTTTCAAAGGTTGATGGTTTAAATTATTACACCTCCCTCCTTCTCATTACCAAAATAGGGGGTTAGATCCATGGTTGAATGTGTCCAAAATGTTACAAATTTGCAGCATTTGAAGTGCTTTGAAGTAAAGAGACAAAACAGTCTTGATTGGAAATCATGGGTTCAGGCCTCAAATGATTGCTGCATCAGAGCATTTCTGCTACTATGTTATTATTTTTTATTGTTACATAGATATTCCTACAGATGCCTATCCAAAATTTGGGAAGAAAGATTTTTTTTAATATATATTCTTATCATCTCATATCTATCTGTTCTTTGAGTTATATGAGCATGCACAGATGACAAGTGACAAGTACAACTGCTGTTACCCTCCTCACACACACACACACACACACACACACACACACACACACACACACACACACATGACAGATCCACTCACAGAAAGTGACAGATTGAGCGGAGAGCAGCTTCACATTTCTTCTAAGAGCTTCTGATCTAAAGATGTCACTTACAGCCTAAAAAGAACAAGAAAAGTGACAGATTTATTCAAAAAAGACTTTTATTTTTCTGACATATTAGATCTATTTCTCAGAACAGACACCAGTAGATACAACAGTCCAGTTCCTGCAGATGTGAGCTGATCGAATGTGATGCTCTCAGCTTGAAGTCTTGTTTTTGGAGTCTGATACAACAGAGAGAGAGAGAGAGAGAGAGAGAGAGAGAGAGAGAGAGAGAGAGAGAGAGAGAGAGAGAGAGAGAGAGAGAGAGAGAGAGAGAGAGAGAGAGAGAGAGAGAGAGAGAGGGGGTCTCTTCTTTACTGCACACCCTAATGAGAGCTTCCCTGTTTAATTAATGTCTCAAGAATATTAATTCTGACCGAATCAATTAAGTAAGAGGTTAAGTAGGGGTGATTTTTCTCAAAGCTATTCCCTGCGTTAAAGGAAACAAACACATACAGGAGAGTGAGCCGGATGCTTATTATTGTGCATGCATCATTTCACCAGGCCCTGCATTCCCTGCTGACTCGGGCTAATTCTAATTAAGACTAATGAAAGTCTCATTTATGAGAAAGCCTGAAACAGGTATGCAAACATTCAGGGTGGCTATGGCTCGCAATGATAATGACCTCAGTACCACTTGTTAATTTAAGACCTGCCTCCTTAGCAATTAGGGCTGCCTGACACAACACAATTCTCTCTCTCTCACTCTCTCTCTCTCTCTCTGTATGTGTGTGTGTGTGTGTGTGTGAGACTGGATGATGCCTGATATCTTTATTCTGTTTCCCCAGTCACACACCTTAAATCCTAATGATTCAACTGAAAAACAGACATTTGAATTTTGATATCTCTCTTTCTCACTCTCATTCACGCTGTTCTCTATTGTATAATCTTGGCAAGTTGGCATATAGCCTATGTAGGCTAGATAAGAACAACTCTTTGTGCATTAACAAAATAAATAAAACCACATTACAATGTAAAAATGTGATATTGTCGCAAGTATTTTTGCACGGTGTTGGTTTTACGTCATGTAATTGTGCAGGACGTGTGGTTTTCTTCTGAGGCTCGAGATAGCTAAAGCCACCAATCACAACACGCCTCTATCCGGTTCTCATGACGTCATCCGCGAGGCGCGTCCCCTCCTATTATTAAACGTCGCTTATAATAGTAAAGATGCATGTCGTGAGACACTTATGGTTGTCGATGATTACAATTACTGGCGTCGAGTTTAACAGGTCGTTTGGGTGTTTAATAGGCCTTGTGCTCGTTTGGACTTTTTTTTTGCCAGTAATAGTTAGCCTATATCAGGGGCTTAATGGTTTTGAGTCAGAAGTCTAGTTCGTTTTTTACAGCAGTTGATTTGTAAAGGTTTCAAACACCTAACTAGTGAACATAATAAAACCACACATCCAAATTGCCTTTATTTTTTATTTTATTTTTTATTTCTTTATTTAAAAGGGACAACGCACATTAATCAACATGAGTAGCCTACAAAGTCCAACATGTAAATGTGCCAGATTTAGCCATACTGGCTAATTTTCATCTGCAGTCCCTAGCAGGTTGATGGTTAAGAGAAAACAATACACTACAACAATACAATAAATACATATCAATAAGAAAGCCTTAAGTAAGAATAACATAACCACTATTCCTGATCAGGACAACTGGCAGGTTGATGGCAAAAAAAGAAAGAAAAAACAACAACAAAAAAGAACAGACCTGAGATGCAGATGTGTTCCTGAAATGGAAATGAACTAAAAAAATAAATAAAACCATAATTCAAAATGTTCAAATACACAACATAAATGAGAACATGCTGATATTTGGTTGTTATGGATTTTGTTCAATTATAATTTTTTATTAAATGCTTGTTTTTTTTTCCATCCTTTCCTTTTTATTTTGTACACAGATGGTTTGTCAATGGCTTTGCACTGATATTGTTCTCAGACCCCATGTGAATTGCTTTAATATCAGCAGAGCTGGCAATATAAAAGACCTTTGCTTTTATGAGCTGTATGTGCAATCTGCTCTCTCAAGCCTCCAAATATCTCCAGTCTGTTCTTGCTTGTATAGAAAAAAAGGCCACGTTACACAGCTATACATTTCCTAAAGGCCTTTACTTCATGTAGCCTCGGTGTTGTCAATATTATCAGTGTCCTCGTATTCTTTAGTGAACTCATCTGTTCAGGTTTCATTACACCCGTCCTAATCCTCTCACACACTTGCCACGCAGCACAGGGCACCGGGTCGCATGTCAGCCAGATTTGCACCAGATTATTCTCCACAATTAATGGCTGTTCAGGCCGGAGGGGTCGGCGAAAGGCAAGACAACCCCGCAAAAGCTACGGCAAACACTGAAAATTAGGAGCAGAGGATTTTAACGCTGCCACTCATATCTCCAGATGACCTTTAGTGAGGCTTCGTTTCTTCTCCTCTATTCGCAGAAACTGGAGGAAAAGGTCTAATTGGTTTTTCATCCCATTTTTTAAGGTTGGAAAGTGCTGTCAGCTGGGTCAGTCAGAATCATAGGTAGACAACATGAAGGACTTTTCTCATTGTCATTGAGTGTTGATGCAGACCTCTATACAGCTGTCCCGTCCTGGAATTATTCTATTAGACTCTATTATTTTCATAAATCTAGGTTTAAAGGACCTAGAAAAAGTTAATCATTCAGATTTTTAAAAGGTGACAGAGGTAAAAAAAATCCACATTTGAAAAAAAAAAAATGTAGATCAAAGAAAATGTTTTTCTATTGATGTTTATATAAATGTGTTTCACCTGTATGTACACTACCTATCAAAAGTTTAGAGTAATTAAGAGAATTTAATATTTTTGAAAGAAGTCTCTTCTGCTCACCAAGGCTGCATTTATTTGATCAAAAATACAAAAACGGTAATATTGTGAAATATTATTACAGTTTAAAATTTTTAAATTAAAATATAAAAAATCTTCAACTTCACATCATTGACATCAGAAATCATTTTAATATGCTGATTTGGTGCTCAATGCTGAAAGAGTTGTGCTTCTTAATATATTTGTGGAAACCGCGATACAATCAAAAGTTTGGGTTATAAGTAAGATTAAAAAAAATTCAGTAATAAATACTTTTATTCAACAAGGACTTTTGCTCACAAGTGGCAGTAAAGACATTTATAACGTTACACAAGATTTCTATTTCAAATAAATGCTGTTCTTTATTATCTATTCATCAACAAATCATTATTAGAACCATTAATAATAATTAAGCACCAATAAAAATAATAATTACATATAATTATCAGCATATTAGAATGATTTCTGAAGGATCAAGTGACTCTGAAGACCGAATTAATGATGCTGAAAATTCAGCTTTGCCATCACAGGAATGAATGACATTTAAAAATATTTACAATTTACAATATTACTATTTTACTGTATTTTTGACCAAATAAATGCATATATGGTGAGCATAATGGACATCTTTTTTCAAGCTGTTTGTATTCCAAACTTTTAACCAGGATTAAGTGTATTAAGACCAATATCTCAGTGTAAAAGGTGTATGTTCATATCAGTGCACTGGAGTAAGGTATATGTGTGTGTGTGTGTGTGTGTGTGTGTGTGTCATATCTGTGTCAGCGCTGTATGCAGTGTGGGGGTGTTGCAGACAGGGGGGTGTGCTTGGCTATTGGGATTGTTGACAATTGACCTTTAGTGCAGTCAGTGTGCTTTCAGCTGCATACTGAGAAACGGCATGACAGCACACTGTCTCTGCTCTGGATGCCAAAGCCTCTGTGAGCGTGTGAGTAAATGTGTGTGTGTGTGTGTGTGTGTGTGTGGTTCAGGTATTCCCTACGTTATGGGTCAAAATGTCCCCACAAAGATGGCAATATCCAAAATCCTTGTCCTATGGGGACATTTTCCCTGTGAGGAAAACTGATTATAAATCATACTAAATCATACATAAGGGGCTGGGTCAGGAAAAGATGATGATATTTTGATATTTTACAAATCATCAAAATGTTTAAATGGGTTAATTAAAGGATTAAAACATTACTTTGAAAAAAAAAAAAAACATATTCCATAAAGGATCATACGTTCTAAAATGAAAACTGTCTACATTTTCAGAATCTCTCTATCTCAAATCTCATTTGCATATTCAATCATCAATTCTTGCATTGCAACACTATTTTAAATATGAATTGGATTTGTTTTTATTAATGACTATTTTAAGCTCAAAATGAAATTGAATAGCAACTGCAGAAAGTGATATTTTCAGTGAATAAAGATTTGAATGTATTTATTATAAATATAAATCATATAAAATTTCACTCTGTTCTATAGCTCTGATCAATATGAAAAAGTGCAATCCTACAAAATATCACTTTTTGTGTTCAACTAAAAACAGAAAGTCTTAAGAAATTGTCACAACATGAGGGTGAATAAATGATTTTAATTTGATTAATTTAATTGACTGATACACACTACTGTTCAAAGGTTTGGAGTCCGTAAGATTTTTGAATGATTTTGAAAGAAGTATGTAATGCTCAGCATAGTTGAATTTAATAAAAAATCTGTAAAAACTGTAATATTGTGAAATATTATTATTTTATGATGTAATTTATTCCTGTGATGGCAAAGCTGAATTTTCAGTTTCATTACTCCAGTCTTCAGTGTCACATGACCCTTCAGAAATAATTCTAATATGCTGATTTGTTGCTCAGGAAACATTCCTTATTATTATCAATGCTGAAAAGTCGTGCTGCTTATTATTTTGAAATAGTGATATTTTTTTTTGATGAATAGAAAGTTCAAAAGAACAGCATATATTTGAAATATAAATCTTTTGTAACATTATAAATGTCTTTTGACCAATTTAATGTATCCTTTCTGAATAAAAGTATTCATTTCTTTCTTTCCAACAAAAACCCCAAAGCAAACAAACAAAAAATAATAACTGACCCCAAACCTTTGAATGTTAGTCTTACTTAAATACTTATTACAATGTCAAAATAAATGGACCATTTCAAATAGGGTCAATCAACGCTGTCTAAAATATATTTACACACCTAATAACATGAATATAATTTTATATTGGATGTTTTAAACATTTTTAATCGACCCTATTAGAAATGGTACTCTTAATTTTTCAACATAATCATTTTTTCTCTCATCATTCTTTAGTGGAAAAACTAATTTTTTTCACACCCAAACAAAAAACTGTATCCACATTGTGATGGAATAATCTTTTCTCTCTCTCCATCCAGTGTCACAGTGTACGTGGGTCTGATGACTGTGACTCATCAGCCTCAAACCAAAATCCATTCACACCGCAACAAAAACAAAGCAGAGATCTTGCATTGATAGCAGAGCAACACAAAGATGTCTCTAGCAAAATCTTGGAAGGAGTTGCAAATTCCTCCACATCCCACAATGCTTTGTTTCATTGTTGTGCTGTGCATCACCTCGTTGGCATACCGACAAAGGGAATCCTCCAATCTCTGCCAGTAACAGTAACAGGGCACCTCCGCAGTCACATTACAGTCAATAAAACCAATAGCTTCTGGCTTTTCGAAATGTCCATGATTCTATCATGTCACATTTTTTTTATATTGCTGAGGAACTTTAAATGTTGTCTGAAATCTATAGGCCCTACATTCAGTGCATTAAAATGAATGTTATTGGGTCACACTTTCTATTTGGCATCTTTAACTACTATTTACATAAATACCGTGCTACCGTGTAGCGAAAAACACGGTTAAACTTTGGGTAAGTTTACATGACAACAATGTACTAAAAACGGAAACGTTTTTGCTTTTGCTTTTTTTTTCTTAACGACAAAGTAGCCAAGCAAGCAAATTTCTCGGATCTATTATTCACTTGAAAATTCTCGGCACTAACAACATTTACAAATTTTGAAATTGATTTATGGACATCGTAAAGTATTTTTTTCCGAAATTTAAGTTTTTTAGCTTTTAGTATGAATATGTTAGACTTAAGGTTATGAATAAGCTGGTGTGTTCCAAAACAATGACAAAATTTGCATTTAGGGGATATAAGCATTCAAAACTTAGTCTCTCACTTCCGCTAAAATAGATCACGGATTTTTATGACATCACCGCAGACTTCAGCTTCTCATCACATCTTCTGTCCAATCAAATGCTCTCTAGAATCTAAAGTGTCCCGCCAAAGTGACTGTTGACACGTCACGGAGCAATATGGGTTGGAGATGAGTGTTTGGTTGCTCAAACGCTCGAGTCTTATTACGTTTTCCAACTGTACGTTGGTTAAGAATTAAATGGCTAAAATTTATTTGCACCTCTATTGAATCCAACATATCATCAGCGTTTGGATTCGCTTCCATGGTGCTGTCAAGTACGACTTGCAGTCTGTGAGGTAAACTAAACGCTATTGGCTATTTGGAAAGGGGGAGGAGCCATTCAATATGCCCCGCCTTAGCTTCCTGTTTCAGTGGAAATAACATCAACGCATCATACAAAGCTGCGCGTTCCAAGGCACTTCAGTGGGCCTTTAATGCGTCCCTGCATATAATGGACATCAATGGGAAGAGAAATTGTTTGGCAACCAACATTCTTCAAAATATCTTATTTTATGTTCCACTCAAAGAAAGAAAGTGACAGGTTTGGAACGGCATGAGGGTGTGTAAATGATATTTTTGATTACAAATGTTTTGGGGGGACTATTCCTTTAAGGTACTTTACCAGGACCTCTGCTTGATTTAATATGCATGCAGTGTAATTATCGTATTCACAGGGCTATTCTGACACCATCTGAAATGAGGATTAGACATAGCTGCGGACCTGGGATGCTACTTTAATTGCATTTTGCTAGGTGCTGATCACACTGGAATGGGCCGTACTCATCTCCCTGTCAAAGAGTCTATACAGGGATTATTAGGCAGGCGTATGACGAGATGCCCTGCTCCTGAAAGGCCTTTCTGGCTCAGACACCTATTAATCAGCTATTTTACAGACATATAGTGGTGGCTTTAGAGTCAATTAGTTGACATCTTCCATTAAAACGCATGACTGGGGGAAGGAAACAGTGCATGTGCATGCTTACGTGAGAAGGACACATCACATGCTTCAACTGCCACAAACATTATGTGAGAAATATGAAACCACTGAGCATAATGACAGTCACTCACATGATAAAGGCACGTCCAAACAATGCAGAAGGCAACCAGATACATTTAATAACAAAATTGTGTTTTTCAGGCTTTGCAGATTAATTTACTGTACATTTTTTTTTTCATACAATATGAATTTCTTTCAGTCGGGATCAGGCTGAAATTACATCCTGTCGCAACAAACAATAAATTAGTTTAACTGCTCCAGCTCTTTTATGCAAAAGCAGACAAACTTGACGAACAACACTGATCCTAGAAGATCTATGGTGTTCTTGTAGCTTAAAAAACCCAAACATATCATGATGGACTTAACAAGCTCATTGCATGATGATAACAAACCAAAACAGATTATAAAAAAGGAGCAGCTTCATTGTACAAAACATTTCTTTTAAATCATCAAGCGTAAAGCATCCAAGTTCTTTTAAAAGCAGTTTCCACCTGAAGTCTGAACATAATCTAAATATAAACCACAAAAATACATAGTCAAGTAAAAGAGTGCGCTCTATTAGTGTGTCAGACTGTGCGTTTCGACATGCGAAGTTCATTAAGTGTCTTTTTAAGGGATAGTCATCGGTCATCCTTTACTCACCTTTATATTGTTTCAAGCCTGTATGCCTCTCTTTCTTCTGTGGAACATGAAAGAAGATATTTTGAGAAACATTTCAGTGTTTCTTGTCCATACAATGGAAGTCATTGGGAACTAAAACTATTTGGTTACCAACATTCTTTAAAATATCTTCTTTTATGTTCCGCAGAAGAAAGAAAGTCATACAGTACAGGTTTGGAACAACGTGAGAGTGAGTAAAATGACAGAATGGTCATATTGGGTGAATTATCCCTTTTAGAAAAGAAAGAAAGGCACATTAATAAGTACATTCCCTGTTATCCTCTACATCAAGTTTACAGTTATAATATTTTGGATAAACGATTAATGGATTAGTACTGGATAACCAATTACTTTTACAGGCAAGGTTTTATAAGAAGCATTCTGAAGTGGAGCTTCAACCGTTCATGAATTTAAATAAGGGATAAAACGTTCAACATTCAAACAAGTGCTATTACATTTCATTATAATCTGTAAAAACCCTCTTGTTGAACCAGAGCCAATTCAAAGTCTCAAAACACTGTACAAACCTCAGTTAAGACTAATTAAAATAACTGATCTGTATACAGTAACACAATTTGTAATACAATAACATTGTAATACAATAATGTAAGAAAGTAACACAATAACAATGCATACAATAATGTAAGAAAGTAACACAATAACATTGCATACATTCAACATATGTCATTAATTAAAATTTGAGACAAGATTTATGGAAAAGGAAATGATAGAAGTTGAATCATTTTTCCCACTAGAACACTACAAATGACTTGAAACGAGTGAAATAAAACGACAACAATAAAAAGTGTGCAGTGTAAAACAGCAAAATTCATATAGTGCATCATTTACCTCAGAAGACACCCGGAGCCCTTGAATTTCACTGTGTTCAGTAGCAAATAATCTGCATGAATAAAATGGCACAACAGAAAGCTAACAGGATAAAGCTGCTCAGAGAAACATTAAAAAGACAATCATGCTTTCCAGTTCAAACAACATGGCACTGCATGCATTAGATAAAAAATATATACTCTCAAATACACTTTGAAATATTTTTAAAGAATATATTCCGCTCTAATAATATATTTTTTCATTCGAATACATTTAAATAAGCATGCTAAAACAAAAGCTTTACAAGATTTTTTTAAAAAACGAGTGTAGTCGAAGGCAGCCAGACGGTAGGGTGAGTTAAAGACTAGAGAGGATGTGCTTGTGATCTGACCGGAGTGGGCACAGCGGTCAGAGCTTTTTGGTGTTTATCCAACATTGTGGTGGGAGCTGTTGTCTGGTGGATCTTTTGGTGTGTATTTGGGATTCAAAATCCGCCTCCACTGCGGTCGACCGTGACAGGTCCTCTCAGATCCAGCCCCTCCTCCACCGTCTTCATCAGGATAGCCAGACGACTGTCAGAGATTTGGCCTCTCTGGACCGCACTCATGAGCTGAACCAATCAGAGAGCAAAAAGAGAGGTATAATCAAACAGGTGATGGGAGACAGAGACATTTTAAAAAAAGATTTAGGCTTAAGAGGCAAATACACCTCCACTGAAAAGTTTGGGATCTCTTTTTTATGATTTTGAAAGAGCTCTTTAACATTCACCACAACGATCCAATCAATTCCCAATGGACAAAATCAAGCCCCGCCCTACATTTTTTCCTTGTTTGAGAAGCCGTTTCACTCAGATATACGTCAAAATAGGGAATAAAAGACTATTGCAACTTCCGTTTCATTGCTACAAAATATTTTGCATTTATATACTACAATTTTAAATATTCTGTTGTAATATATTTTAAAATGTAATTTATTCCTGTGATGTCAAAGCTGAATTTTCAGCATCACTACTTCAGTCTTCAGTGTCACATGATCCTTCAGAAATCATTGTAATATGATGATTAGCTGCTCAAGAAACCTCTCAAGTCAATGCTGAAAACAGTTGTGCTGCATTAGACATTTTTTAGAAAAAATATTAGAAAAAAAGTAATATTCTTTAACTTTTTTAACTATTAATCAATGTCTACTGTTATACAAGCGATCACACGGGGACGTTGTGAAGTCATGACAAATCGGGTCCTCCCTTGAAATCGGGCCTCTATCAACTATCAGTTAATGATTATACTAAGTACATATGAACAAAATTCATTTTAAATATGTATAGCTTACTGTATAGTGCATAATTAAACAAATTGAACATCATTTCTTTCACTTGATAAACTGTTAATCAATAATAATAATAGCCAATTAAGTGAATAATTCAACATCATTACATTCTTTTTATAACAAATATTTGGACATTTAACACTTAATTTAACATTAATTTAATTCCATTAAATATGATTGTGAATACATGTAGCTTAAGTGCAAATGTGTGTATAAACTAAGCTATCAGGCTAATAATCAGGTATCTGTATGCTATGCTGGTACATAAGCTAACTAATACAGACATTAATTGTCATTACAACGTAGTTCAAACAGCATTTATCACAACATGATTTTGAAGGAATTGTAATCAGGTGCTAAAGAGAGTATCTATTAAAAGTAATTTGAGCCACTGGGATTGCTAGGGGTCCTAACAGAGACCTGGGCTGCGTTCAGCCCTGACAAAAAGTAGCAAAACGTTTTTTAAACAGAAACGGTGGTGTGTTGAAGACCCTGTTCTGATGACGCAAGAGTTTCAACTATGGCAGCTGAGAAGGCCATTCTTTGTGTTCTTTTTGAAGTATTTTCAGAGCCTGATGCAATCGGTATAAATACGTGTTTAACACTGCAAAATACGCTCGATGTTACAGTCACTGCCCTTGCCATCCAGAATAAAAGAGAACATCCCAATCGAGTGAAGGGATTTGTGGAAACTGTGGTTCCTAATTATTGTGATCCAACATTTGCCTCGCATTTCAGGATGAAAAAACAAACATTTTAGGTGAAGGATAATCCACTTCTTACCTCCGAGACTGTGTTATGATCTATATGACCATATTATTTTTATTGTAAATATTAGGCTTATCATTATTGCTGATCACTGTTGATATGCTATATTTTTACTATAAAACTCTTACGACAAACATGTCTTCTAATATATTCAATTGTTGCGTATACCGAGCTGCAGTGGACACATTTGTAAGCGACTTTACTTGGACCCATTGTGCGAGCTGTCTCTTTAATACCGAGTGGTTTATATACATGTTGCTGCTGATTGGGCTGATGTTTTTGACACACCCACCAAACAAGAGAAAACGAGTCTCCGACCCCGTTGCACACCGTTTCCAGGAAACATGTCGCTCAACCCAGAAACCGTAGCAAAACGTTGCGCACCGGTTTGAGCTTGAATGTGCCTCTGATTTCGACGGGAGGACCTGATTCGCCACCACACCAGACCTTCAGTGCTTCAGTGTAACTTCTCGCCAACGTCCCCCGTGTGATCGCTCGTATGACAGTAGATTAGTATTTTTCTTACACACACCTATCGTTTCGTTTCAGAAGACATTGATTCATCCACTGGGGTCATTTTAATTACAGTCGAGCAGCACCCATTCACTTACATTATATGGATGGAATATACATCGGAGATGGCATGAGGGCGAGTAAGCGATGAGAGAATTTTCATTATTAGGTCAACTATCCCTTTAAAGGTTACTGGTTTAAACCCCAGAAAGGGTGATTATTACTTTTAACACCTTTCTACCTGAACCATATATATTAAACTAGTTGATGTTTCATTATGGTAAAAATGAATGGTGCTGCTCATTATTAATTAACTGAAACTCTAGAGACACCAGATCAGATACTCATTCTGATGAAGGTACGACATTTTAGAGCTACTAATCACTGTGAACCCGTTGGCTTCTGACAAAACATGGATGTACTGACGTAGATAACAAGCACTTTTATTTTTGAGGATTTCACACCTACAACTACCAATCCTGCCTGAAAACCAGGGCGACACCAAGACAACCTGTAGTCTATAAATAGCTATTATTACAGCTTCTAAGGGTTCATACCTGTAAGAACTCGTCCAGTTCCACTTGTCCGTTTTTGTTGAGGTCCACCTCGTTGAGGATCTCGTGGAGGGCGTCCTCATCAATCTGAATGTTGAGTCTCTAAAAGAACACAAATCAGTGATAGAATCAGTATCTAAGAGACATCAGAGACAGGCTTAATGAAAATGTTAAGGGCTGCATGAGAACCAGAGACAATGAGAGCTGAGAGAATGAAGGCTAATAAGAAATTTAAAATCGTATTCTTTGGAGATAAATACAGACACGTGCTTCATTTCTCCAGCAGCATTCCTGTGAAACTGTTGCTGTCCGTTCTACCCCCCACTCACAGTAAAAAATAAATAAAAAAAATGACTACATCTAGTAGTTTAAATACATATGTGACCCTGTGATAATCCAAAAGAAATACATTAGATTTTAGAATCACTAAATATTTATAATGTTTTTGAAAGAAGGCCCTTATGCTCACCAAGTCAGGTTGTCTAACAGTAGTATTCAGGTAAGAAATGCTACCTAGACATTGAATAAAGTAATCAAATGTAAAATAACAGTGCATTGTCTTCCTTGTATAAACCCGTATTAAAGCTACTAAAGTTATTCAGTCAAGACCAGCGAGTGATTTTCTCTTGATCTTTGTTGTTTGAATTAACATTAAGGACTACTGTCTCCTTCAAGAACTAATGCACGGATCCAAATGCGATTTTCTTACAACTGTTTACTTTGACTTAAGCCTGCACTTGGCCTACCGAGATTAACTACATGGACATTAGCCAATCGTGTAAGAGGTATCGTATCAAAAACTATTCACAGAAAGGGTGAAAAATCATCAAGAAAATTTTAATTATCACTTTTTAGTGCGAAAAACCTTGACTTGCATTATGGACTTCATGAAAACAATGTTATATATATATATATATATATATATATATATATATAGAATATGGTTATTAAAAAGTAATGCCTGCTTAAAACTAACACTTTTTAAAATATTATCATTACATTTAGATTATAACTCACCTCTAGCACTTGCTGGACATCCAGTGTTGTGATAAAGCCTTTACTCTCCTTATCAAATTTGTAAAAGCGCTTCTTATACCTGTTATTCATAATAATCACAATATTAGGAGAGTGGGAGATGTAGGCTTTTGTATACACTAAAACACACACACACACGCACACGCACACGCACACGCACACGCACACGCACACGCACACGCACACGCACACGCACACGCACACGCACACGCACACACACACACACACACACACACACACACACACACACCTTGCCACCTCTTGGGCATTAAGTGAGATCTCTGAAGTCTTGCTGAGCTGTTCAGAGCGAGCTTTATAACCCATCTCCAGGTGCAGGAACTTCTGCGCTGCCTCCAGTTCTTCCTATAGACACACAAAACACACAGTGCATAACTTTCCAAAGGATCAAATGGATAAACAAATGGATAAAATAGATTTTTAATACATTATTTATTTCCCCTGATTATTTCAGTCTGATCGTAACAGTTTGAGTGGCACATGTTGTCAACGGGTGGCTGACTGTACAAAGCGCACAAAGACAAAGGAGATCAGCAAAAACAATTCAATAAATCTAACAGGCAAGGAAAACTCAGGAAACAGAATTACACAACCATGTAAATACTGACAAGACAGGACAAAGAACTGAATATTATCAGTTCTTTGTCATCATCAACTAACCATTCAGAAAAGTCTTGTTGCATTCTACTAACCATTATATTACTAACCATATATAAGTCTTGTTGCATTCTACTAACCATTCTACTAACCATATATATATATATATATATATATATATATATATATATATATATATATATATATATATATATATATATATATACACACACACAGACTAAGGGTACATTTACACAGCGATATGCTTAAAACGGAGAAGTTTTTCCTTTGAGTTTTTCGCTTACAGACGACACCATTGTCAAAACGATCCCCTTTCACACAGATCCACGAAAACGACTAAAAACGCTGTATTCTGCTGCCAGGCCATGAGATGGCGATGAAACACTATAAACTGAACACGTAATACGCATGTGCATGACGTCATCGTCTTCAGAGGTTCACGTTTTTGTTGTTTACACGGAGACCGTTTTCAAAAACTTGTACTTTGAAACCCAAGTTTCACATTTTTGGGTGAAAACCGTGTTGTGTAAACAGCCTCTAAGTAAGGGAACTAATGAGATAATTAACGAACACCAGGTGAACAGAATGAAACTGACACAAACTAGGAAACAAAGGCTGAATCCGAAATCGCCTCAAATAGGGCGTTACTTAAGAGGACAGCCATTTGTAGTGGTGTCTGAAACCATAGTGGACGTTTATTGAGTGCACTTATTCAATCCCACATTGCACTGCAATACCGAGTGTAGTGTAAAACTGATGCATGCTCAATGGCTGTCCGCTCACTCATTTTCATTCACTCCTTCAAGTGGTCAGTATTAGTGGACTAACGTAGTGAATAGTGAATGAGGGTTTAGGGGGCGATTTCGGATTCAGCCCTAGTCAGAGGAAAACAGAACTAAAACTGAACAGAGCATATTCCTGACACGTTAGCGCAGATTATTTTGTGAACATGTTATAGAATGCATGCTTTGCAAATAGACTGTAATAGAAGGACGGAGAAGTTCAAAACTATATAGACCATTTAGGAGTAGACTTCACAGTTATGTCACTGCAGTTGTGTGTGCAATTACATTGCACTATGGTGGAGGAAAAATAATGGCAGCAAGTGGAGGAAAATGAGTGAAATCCAAAGAATAAGGAAAAAAATCTGTCTTCTTGTGCATTCAGATGTTAGAATCAAAATACAAAAAACAAACAAAAAAAAGATAGTCTTCATTTGTATGGAATACCATTTTTCAAAGATGCACTTTGAAGCTAAATGAAGATGTTTATGGTTGCAAGCATTAAAGGTGCATTAAGCAACTTTTCATGTTAAAAATACCCGTTTTCTAACCCATACATGCTTAAACAATTGCCTGATGGGCTGAATGAGCCCTTCTCTGATCACTGAGATTGTCTCTATAATCCTGTAAAGTAAAATAAATAAGAGGGATTCGGGCCGGAATTTTAGACTGGGCGTGACGTCATGCGCGTTCACGGCACGCTCACATAGCTATGTCTGGCAGGTTTGTGTATTCGCCGGCATTCTCCGTAGAAGATGGATTGTAAGAGACCTGCTTGTAGTTCATTTCAAACACCAACGCAAACTCCACGCAAGATAAAAAAAAGAAAACTTGTCTCTAGTGCAACCAAAAGGGCAAAATTAGACTCGGACAGGCGTCGGAATAAGACGAGAGTAAATTAAAGGGGTGGCATAATGCCCTTTTCACAAGATGTAAAATAAGTCTTTGATATCCCCAGAGTGTGTATGTGAAGTTTTAGCTCAAAATACCCCACAGATATTTTTATATAGCATGTTAAAATTATCAATTTTTGAGGGTGAGCATAAACGCACCGTTTTGTGTCTGTTCCTTTAAAGCAGCACTCAGTAACTTCGGGACTTCTTCGCTGTATTCTCGCTTTTTGCTCGCAGGTTTCTCTCTAGAGCTCCCCCCACAGCTTCGGAATAGATATTTGACAACACTGTCGTAAAAACTCGTTGTTGATTCTCAGACACCAGAGGCTATAGATCAACGACATCAAAGCAGATGGGACGTTCTTTAAAACGTCTTCTTCATTCGGGTTCGGACAGCGTGAGGGAGCGCAATAATGACAGCATTTTAGCAGATTTCTTTTGGCCGTAAAGCAATTGTTTACATCGCGAGACCTGATATCACGCGAGACTTCCTGACGTGGCGGCCGGCGGCCCGCCGGCTCAAAGTTGCAAGTGCGTATTTTCCGCTCACGGGCACCAGGGGGGTGCGAAACGACCACCATTCAACCCGAAACAAGTAATATAACCATTCCAATGACTCCGAAGCTGTTCAGTTAAGGTAAAAAAAGTTACTTAGTTCACCTTTAAATGCAAATGAGCTACTGCTCACGGTACAGAGGGCGGAGCTTCAACAGCTTGCACTCACACAGACATGCACTGAAAATTTCAAAAACTTTTAGCCTTTTATGTTCAAACCGGATTCAGACAAAGATAGAGAGACTCAAGAAGAAGTGACAACATGTAGAATGCAACAAGACTTTTCTGAATGGTTAGTTGATGAATTTATGTAGCTTATGTGTAGTTATCTTCTAGTCACTGATTAGCATATTCTGTCTTGATAATCTATAAATCGTTTTCAGGGGGTGGGGTTTATGTAAATGTTAGGGTTAGTGATGTCACTAACATGTCACTAACGGGAGGAAGCTTGTGTAGTCCCTACCAGCCGTTTGTTGTAGTCCTTAAAAAGCGATTTCTTTAAAAGCAAATATCTCCCTTTGCATTGAACTTTGAGCATTGTAACTTTGCAAATGTTGTTTATGCTCAAACAGCAACATTACACACTAACTAAAGTAAAAAAATAAAGTTAAATCATAATCAACCACCCCTTGAAAAGCATGAATTTGATGTAAACTATAGATCTACATAATATTCACCTACTGTGTGTAGTTCATAGAATGCATAATGTATTAAAGGGATAGTTCACTTTGAAATTAAATTTTGGTATGTTTTAGCTTACCTCAAGGGCATCCAAGATGTAGGTGTCTTTTTTTCCGCAGTAGTTTCAATTTTGATATTTTTAGGTCAAACCGTTCTTGTCTGTCAGTCATATAATGCAGGTCGATGGTCACTGTCTCAAAGAGCAAGCACAGAGTCCAAATTAAATAGAAATATACACTAGATGTCGCATTGGCTACGGTTTCGCAGTAGCCAATGCGACATCTAGTGTATATATCTATACCCGCCCGCGCTCTCAGATCATTTGGACGCAGCTGTGTTCAAGAGGTAAAAACGATATAAATACTGTTCGTTTTCTCACACAAACCGCTTGTTTCGTGTCTTAGGCCATCAATGTGTACTTACGATGGGGAATTGTTTAATTTGGACGATGGGGAATTGTTTTAATTTGGACTCTGTGCATGCTCTTTGAGACAGTGACCATCGACCTGCATTATATGACTGACAGACAAGAACGGTTTGACCTAAAAATATCAAAATTGAAACTACTGCGGAAAAAAAGACACCTACATCTTGGATGCCCTTGAGGTAAGCTAAAACATACCAAAATTTAATTTCAAAGTGAACTATCCCTTTAAGCGTAAAGTTACAGCATCAAATATTGTAACCTATAACATTTTACATAGATTACATATAAACCAATAATACTTTTATCTAGCAAATCTGACTTTTTTCCTTGCAAATGTGAGTTAATATCTCGCAATTCTGACTTTATAACCCAATTCTGAGAAGAAAAAAAAAAGTACAATTCTGTGTACTTATAATTCGATTTTTCTTCTCAGAATTGTGAGATATAAAATAAATAATTGGGAGAAAAAAAGTCAGAAGTGTTTTAAACTTAGTTTTAAAGTTAAAGTTAAATTTATATTTATATAAAAAAATTTATATTTTAATTATTCTGTGGTGGAAACAAGCTTCAATAGACTGCTACTACAGACCTGTTACTTTGGACCTGTCACCCGCCTACAAAACATGTAATCGCTGTTTACAAACATAGAAAGGGTCTATTTTACCCAAAAGCGAACTCACAGTTCATGTCAAAGTGTTGTTTCTCATTTTATGTCTGAGGAAGGCATTTCAAGTCCTCAAGGTGCATCAATCAATCAATCAATAAAGGGTGGAATATGAAATTATTCATATAAAAGAAAATTGCATTTTTTTACTTGCTTTTTTTCTATTTTTAGATAAGATTGAGAATGTTTGAGGCAGTAAAAATTATTCAAACCCAGTCAAAATTCAAACGTGTTTTATACAGCTGAAACACTGCAACATGAACGTTCCTGCAATGCACAGGCTGAAAATACTGCCTCGCATTTGCAGAGCTGCGATATACCTGCGCTGTATCAAGGCTTCCAGCAGAGCATTGTGTCGGTGTCCGTTCATGTGCGTGATGGGTGTGGAGCACCTGCATTGTGAGCAGATCTGAGCGCTGAACTCATGGGAACTGAACAGTATGATCGGCGCTATTATTAGTGCTTCTGTTTATCAGACAGGAAACCCACGACCAACAGGCAAAAGCTTGAGTAACTCTATCACCTTCTTACAAACGCACTACACACACACTCCCGTGAGCACAGACGTAATAGCCATAGTCATCTAGAGGTGTTGTGCTGGGCGTTCATTTTACAATTGAATTGTGTTCTTTTCCTGTAGTGGAGACTCCTTGTTAGAAAGACTATTTAAGAGTCACACTAACAATAGCTGAGGTCTATTATTAACTGTTACCTTAATTAACCTGGCTGAGACCTTTAGCTTTCAGTCAGGAAAAAAAGTTGCGTTCAGGGCGAGGGTAGCAGGTCTGTACAATCAATTTAGGAGCTAAATTCCATACATCACTAAGTTCATACATGCATCATTGGCAAAACAAAATTTCAAATGAATTTGAATTCTGATTAGAATTCATTTACACTCTAAATGTGAATTTAAAGTGGATTCTGCTTTAATTTTCATTAAAAATCCACATAAAAAAGCATGGCGAGTCTGCATTCGAAAGAAATATACCATGATGTAAATGACATACTTTCTTTTTCTGCTCGGTCCACTGCAGTTCTTTGCCCATGATCTCAACGATACGTGGCAGAGCCTCGTCTGCAGCCTGAACGTTCAGAAAGCCCAGTCGTGTTCGACGAGCAATCACATCGATGGCTGTACATGCATACTCCTTTATAGCATACTGCACCTAAACCCAGACAGAAACATCACTTTCAATCTAATTAATCTGCCGTTTTTAAAATCAAATTGAAGAATTTAAAGCACAAATAAAATTAATACCCATGTTCAGTACACAACAAACACATGGAATCTCAAAATCAATCTTGAATCTTAGATTCTAAGCAAATACAGAGATGTTTTATTCAATATATACGTGTATAAATGTTTTGAAGTTGATTTATGGTCTAACATATAAACACAAATTAGAGATAGATCCATATTGGATTTTGCTCATACAATAATAATTTGTTTAAAGGGGTCATCGGATGCTTGGTATGATTCTTTAGGGTCTTCGTGTAAAGTTTGTAACATACTTTGGTTAAAATTCCTCAATGGTTGTGTAAATCAACACCCTTTTTACCTCCTTAAAAACAGCTCTGTTCACAGCGACCCGTTAAAGACGTGTCTTTAAATGATAATGAGCAACTCTCCTCCGTGGGGCGTGTCGATACAAGACACGGCATGGCAAACTGTGGAATGCACTCTGAGAATTCTCGAAGAGTCACGATTGCCATACCTATTAGGGATATGCAATATATCGGCAATCATATTGGTATAGGCCAATAGTAGCATTTAAAAATTACTGGCTGAAAAGGGAAGCTGATAATAATAATATCTGAGTTAATAATGTTCCAATATGGCAATATGCTAATACGGGACAGTCCGTCAGTCATCGTGGGCGGAGCATGAGCAATATGACATCATATTGCTCAGAAAAACCAAACGGCTTGATTATTGAGAGTGAATGTATTTTTTTCATTGTATGGTGGTTGTGTCCACACACTGCAAAGACACATTTACATGCAAACACCATATAAAAATGAATTTTGCATCCTATGACCCCTTTAAAAAAAGACAACAAACAGACTATTGTGCCGATACTAGTAAAATGCATATATTGAAAGTGATAAATAATGGTTGTTATTAGTCTTTTCTAATAGGCACAGAGAAGCCACAGTAGTTTACATTGAACTAAATGCCAGATACATGCCAGTTTATTGTGTAACGAAAATTTCAATAATTTCCAGAAAAAGAAAAAGAGTTTTATGCATAATGCAGTGCTTTTAAGTATAAACAAGCCCGAAATACATCTGGACTCTTATTTTGAAATATCAGTATGTTATTACTCCCAGCTGCGCATTCAAAAAGATGAGGGAGATTAAATATGCACTCTTACAACCATCTACAACTTATTAATATATAAAGTAAACCTTAAAGTAAACATTGTCATAATTCATATTTAGATATGTACATTCAGAGTAGATCATAACCGATTCCTTGGACTAAATGCAAACTGCTCTGAAACCACAAGCCTGTAGAACGTGCATATTTTTAGACCTCTTAAAATGGTTATTAAGACTTTTCTTGAAACATTAAAGATATTTAAGACGTTTTATAACCTTAAATTTCAAACGGAATTTAAGACTTTAAGGACTTTTAACTGTCGTATTATTAGAAATAGTTTTAAAGACAATCAGACTTCTATGTATTTTTAGGTTGACTGCATAATCTGCTTTTTTAATATGTGGATTTTTCTTGGATTAACTTAAAATTGCATTTAAATCTTAACACTCAGATCCTCCTTCCATAAAAAAAGCTTGTCTGAGAAAATGGCCAATGTCTACAGTTGCTAAGGTAGAAATGTTCAGCAAATGGTAAACCAGAAGTAAATGTTTAAGTTAGTTAGAGTTTCAGAGCGCTTACCTCACTCTCTATGTAGGGAAATTCAGACACAAGGCGTTTCCCCAGAATGGGCCATCTCTTGCCTGTCACGTGGGCCATCTTAGCTACTTCAAACGCTCTTCCTCCGTAGGTGGCTGCCAAGTGCTGGGCAACCTGTGAGTTTAGAAAATAAAAATGTTATTCCTTAGGGCTTTATTAACTGTAACCACTTGTAACTGGTGGTGGGAAGTTACTTTGCAGGAAACCCACAGTAACGATGGCTAGTCTAAGATTTTAAACATGTTCACTCCGGCTGTAGAGATGTTTTCTTCATAGTTCTTTAACTAGCTTATGAACTCCTATGCTTCGTTAAGCATTCTGACAAATAAACACGACCCCGTTTACATCGATTCAAACTCTTCCTTTATATCTCTGACCAAAGGTCAAGTGCTGTCAAAAATATCTGCATGCTGACCTTTTTAAATATGCTGGCAAAACAACATCCATGGTAGCGCTACGGCTCCATCAAGCTCTCGCGCTTCCAAACAAGGGTTTGCCAGACTTTCGCTTCCCCACAGAATCATGGGGGACTGAAGCGTTATAGAGCAGTTGAACCTGCTCCAAAGAGCTCTGACTGGCAGAATGCTAAGCAGTTAGGCTTCAAACCCACCTCGTTTTCCAAGCCGTAGTCTTGAACCAAGCGAATGTACAGGGTGGGGGTCCAGTCCTTCCCACCCTCCAGCATCAGACCGACCGTCCTGCTGGGCCCGGCAGAGAGGTTATGAGCCTTTATGGCCGCATCAAGTGTCTCCTCAGCCATGGAACGATAGGTTGTCCACTTCCCACCTACAGTAGACAGAGTGTTATTACGAAATCTTTATACGACCTCAGTGGAACACTTGTCAATAACCCAATTGCCCGATTCCTCATTACAATACAAAGTTTGTGTTTTTTTTTAAAAAACTTATTTTGTTTTATTATAATTTTGGCATTAAAAAAGAGTGTTTAATGATCAGAACATACACTACTGTTCAAAAGTTTAGGGTCAGTAGGATTATTCAAAACGTGTCAAAATGTGTCAAAAAAACAAACACATTAAGTGTTCTTTTGAAGTTTGTTATTCATCCTAAAAAAAAAGTACCTTGGTTTCCACAAAAAATATTATTAAGCAATTGTTTTCAACATTGATAATAATAAGAAATGTTTCTTGAGCACCAAAATCAGCATATTAGAATGATTTCTGAAGGATCATGTGACACTGAAGAGTAATGATGCTGAAAATGAATAAATTACATGTTAAAATATAGTCAAATTGAAAAGAGTTCTTTTAAATTGTAATAATATTTCACAATATTACTGTTTTTAATGTATTTTTACAAAAAATAAATGCAGCCTTGGTGAACATAAGAGACTTCTTTTAAAAACTGTAGTGTATTTAAACTGTACTGTATTTTAGGAGCCATTCATACATCAATAATTTCAAACTTTTTCACACTGTACAAATTCAATTAAACCATTCTAAGGAAGAAAATATTTCTAAGAAAATGGAGACCAAGGCAGAAATTATTGGCACTGACCAGCAATGGTGACGAGTCCGCTGTCGCTGATGTTGACGATGTGGTTACGACAGATGGACTGTGTGTCTTTGGAGTTGGGGTCGGTGACCAGCGGACGAATGCCACTCCAGGCCGCCAGGACATCCCCTCGACGCACTGAGAACCAAAGAAACCAGAAACGCTGACAATCTCTGACAGCTGAAGTGTGTGTGCCGTGTATCTGATTGACAGGGCTACAATAGGCTACGCTATTGTGTGTCGTACATGAAAATGACAGTGATGTCTGCAATAAAAGCTATTTTGTCTGATAAATGACCACAGGGGAACATGGAAAGCGAGATTGTCCGTAAAAACTTGAATTGCTTTGTGACTTTGTTAAACCAACAAACCATTACTAGAACATCATGTATGAGTCCGGAGTCAATTTCCCTATTGTGGTGACATCCCAAGCATTAATTATTAAGAGGGAGTTGTGTATCGATCTGCGGTACACCTGCCACTGTAATATGCAGGTTGATATTTCTGAATGGGGGAAAAACATAGACAGCACTCTCATTATCAAAGGGCATCTCTGAAACATTTATGACAAGGCTAGGGAGCTCAGCAGACAGCAGACTTGGGAGACCAATAACACACACACACACACCTTGAGTCTAAATGAACCTCAGCAATAGACCGCTGGGCTGTCGAATGCATTCAAGTAATCTAATTCTCAAGGGGAGAATTCAGTCCATTTCCAAGCTGTGGAATGCACTCGGAGAGTTCTCGAAGAGTCACGATCGCCATACCTATTAGGGATACGCAATATATCGGCAATCATATTGGTATAGGCCAATATTAGCATTTTAAAATTACTGGCTGAAAAGGGAAGCTGATAATAATAATATCTGAGTTAATAATGTTCTAACAGCAATTTGTCTGTAAACACTAAAGGGTTAGTTCACCCAAAAATGAAAATTCTGTCATTACTCACTCACCCTCATGTCGTTCTAAACCTGTAAGGCTTTCGTTCATCTTCGAAACACAAATGAATTTTTTTGATGAAATCTGAGAGCTTTCTGTCTTTGTTGTTTACCACAACTGATGTGCGAGTTGATGAATGTTTATATGTGAATAAAAGCCTAAATTCAATCTATTCATCATTTAAAGAGATCAGAAATCAGAAAATCTGGAGTAAACCGCTTGATTCATACTGTATGGATTAGTTTTACGATCTTTTTACAAACTTTTTGAAGCGTCAAAGTGGTAGTTGCGTAGCTGTCAATGGAGGGACAGAAAGTTTGCAGATCGTATGGGTTTAGAACGACATGAGGGTGAGTAATTAATGACAGAATTTTCATTTTTGGGCAAACTAACTCTTTAAACACAAAATTAAATGTAGAGTTCACTCTGTTTGTACATTTGTTCAAGAATAATCTTGTGTTTTATCTTTCTAGGGTGTTTTTTCCTCACCACACGTTTACTGGTTGTATGATAGACTTTCTGTAAAGCTACTTTGAATGACATTTATTTAGTAAAACTTCAATGCAATAGAAAATAAATTTGGATCATATCTGGAGTGTTTGATGCATATTTGGTTAGTTTCGATTCAGTTTTTCATTTTATTCACTTTTCTAGATTGGAGCTTTTCTAGATTTAAAAACGTTATAGATTTATATCTGCCATCTAAAACATAAAACAACTATTGGTAATCAGCCAGAAATTCTATATGGGTGCCTTTCTATACATTTACCCTCCTTTACATTGATCATTTAATCAATCAACTGTTTAAAGACATTTTTGAATGAGAATATATATTGGATTTTTTAATATCTATTTTTTTTTACTTAAAATGTCTGTTCATCTCTGCAATCATCCCTCTCTTTCTCTCTCTCTCTCTCTCAGACAATATCTCTACTTGAGGGACAAACAACATCTTGCCGCAACACTGTCAGTGTGACAAATATCCCAGAGTCAAAACCCTTTAGCTGCCTTCAGTAGAGCAGTTCAGTCCAGCCTCAACCCTCCATCCAGAGGCAAGGTCTCTGTGTCACTCCTCCATCGCTCAATCCATCCTCCTTCTCCATGATCTGCTTTATTCACACTTTCAAACAACCCTCCCAGGTCAACAGAGTCGCCCGGTCACTCATTCTTGCCCGGAACAAACCCTTCCACACGGCAGCCGTCACATTGTGCTTTTTGAGTATACATTCTGTTAAAAACAGCCAGATGACTTTCTACAGTAGCTGAAAGACAGCAGCGCTGAATGAGATAACGAGGCTCAACAAACTCCCAACAATCAGAGAAAAGAGGAAGCATTTTTTGCGAAGGGAAAATTAGTTATGAAGCTAATCAATCAAGCAATCAAGCCCGCATCCACGGCGCTTTGAACAATTAGAGGGCTGCGCTCAAAAAATCAATACCTCTGCTTTCAGAGGGAGACGCTTGGAGTAGTTATCAGTCCCAACTGGTTACTCGACTCAACACAACCAATGCAAACCTACCTCTCTACTCATTTACATGCATGCAGAAATGAAAGTCACTGCGAGGCTTCTACATTTGGCTCCTCAGATTTTTGAGTCAAGTGGATTTTTTCATGCAACTAAGAAAGTAGTTATTTGCATCTTTCTTTATTAAGTTGCACTTAATTTGAGGTCAGTGCAATTGTTTTTAAAGCAATCAATACTTTTAGTCAGCAAGGACACATTCAATTGATCAAAAATAACAGTGACAGTAAAGACTTTTACGTTGTTACAAAAAACTATTTAAAAAAATGCTGTTCTTATGAACTTTCTATTCATCAAAGAATCAGTTTTCACATAAACATAAGGCAGCACAATCATTTTCATTTTTATTTTCAATAATAATAAGAAGAAATGTTTCATGAGCAAAAAATCTGCATATTAGAATGATATCTGAAGGATCAAGTGACACTGAAGACTAATGGATGATGGAAATTCAGCTTTGGCACAGGAAAAAAATGACATTTTAAAAATATATTCAAATATAAAAGTTATTTTAAAATAATATTCCACGATATAACGGCTTTTACTGTGTTTTTTGATGCAGTCTTCCAAGAAACAAAAACAAAAAACAGACAAAACCCAATCTTTTGAATGATAGTGCATGTAAAAATTTGGTCAGTTCAATTGAGTCACACCTTCTGCAGACTGTTTGCTTTGAAAATAATAATAATTATCTAATCATGTTGCTCAATCCGCAAAGCTGATTGACAGCATTTCCTGTTGCCTTTCCATAGTATGGAAGTCAATGGGGTCCAACATGTTTGGTTACCCATATTCTTCAAAATATCTTCTTTTGTGCTCAACAGAAAAAAGAAATTCATACAGGTTTGGAACAACTTGAGGGTGAGTAAATTATGACAGAATTTTCCTTTTTGGGTGAAATATGCCACCTCTAAAAAGACTGTGAAAAGTCACAACAGAGTCTGAGAAAACAGACCTTTTACAAGAATAGTTTTAAATTAATTTCTTTTTCGAAATTATCTCATCATTCGGCATTTCTTTTCCCCAAAAGTACTAAAATAATGACTACTATTGCATTTTTAAGGCACCCCAGGAAAATAAGGTAAAACATGTACCTAATAGACATCATACTTCCCCAATTGATTGATTACATTAAGAACTGCAAACATGTTTGAATTCCAGGTTTCCTAAAATGTTGTTGAAATATGCAAATGAGACATTATAAGTAATTAAATATGCACTCATTTGCATACATTTCCAGTACAAAAATCTGAGCATTGGATAAAGCCAGTTTCTAAAATATTGTGTCTTTTTTTTTGACATATTAGAGTCAAAGGTTTTACACAGGGGATTTTGGATATCTCTTTAATCACTAAAGCCCCTTTCACACAGAGATTCCGGAAAATACACGGATAAAGTGACCCGGGATTTGACCCGGGTTCGTTTGATTTTGGTTCATTCACACTGCCAGTGATTTTCCGGAATCAGAGAGTGCGTTCACACACAACCCGTAAAAATGCCGTAAAGACACGTGACATCGATGTGACTTGTAATCTCAGCAGCGTCTTAAGTTTGCTTATGAGCTGCGATCTCTCTCTCGAGAAACCACGCCTGTGCATTTGTTTCTCTGATTCGATTATAAACTTGCGCATTACATACCGTTTCACAGCTGGAGAACGAGTCCGGCTTCAGCGTCATCACTACGACACGGCATTATTACGGCTTTTGTTCACACAGCGCGCGTTCCGGGACTGAACACGGCAATGTTACTAGGTCCCGACCCGGTATTGATCCCGGCATAAATCCCGGGTCGAGTTTGCGTTCACACAGAAGGCGCTCTGGCAATTTGCCGGCAATTTGCCGGGTTCAAAGCGCTGTGTGAAAGGGGCTTAACTCTGCAAATGCTCTTAAAAAGAAATGTTTACCATGTTTTTTAAAATCAGTCAAATGATATATGAACAAACTTCAAAACTTCAGAATATAGATAGGAATAAAACTGTAAAGTTTGGTGTATGTAAGTGCATGAGACTCGTTTTGAGAAACGGCCTGTAAAGATATGTATTGTAGTTGAAATCTACAGACACAAATAGATAAAGTGCAATAAAAAAAAAAAAACACTTAAAAGTGCATTTTGGATGTTTTCTTTCTACTAGTCTGAAACAACATTATGAAAAGCCAAATATCCCCTAATCCCCAAACTGACCAGTGCATGAAAAACAAGTGTTTTGCCTGTAGTGTCTTCCATTAAAAAGATTGTGAGTTTTCCTTTTTCTCTAGGTAAAGCGTTGTCAGCATGTCACGTTTTAAGAGCATTCTAAAGAAAAGGCATAGGCAGGGTTATATTACCTTCTACATCAGGGCTGAGGTAATTGCGGACTTCGTTCAGGATAAAGTTGATGTCATCCTCCATAGGGATGGGATGGGCTGTGACTTCAGTGGGCGTGTCTGTCGTGCCGGCGATAGTCATCTTCTCCCAGGGCAGGAAGAATATGACACGGCCATCACTGGTGGCGGGGTCTAGCAGACCCATGTTGTCTGGGCTGTAATCGGGAGGAGGATACAGATGTACGTCATCTCTCTCTGCACTGTCAACACCATTTAAAATACACTGGAGGAAAAAGAGGTAGAATAAGTTTGAAGGATTCAGCGAGGTACCTGTAGTATCCAGGGATGACAATGTGCACTCCCGCACTAGGCTGGCAGATGTTGGGAGTTTTCTGGTTGTCCATTTTGCGCAGTGAGTCAGTGAAGGGGCCGGTAGCGTTGATGACACATTTGGCACGAACGTCAAACTCTTGCCCTGTAAACGGCAGAGTGAGGTGTTACTCTGAACTGTGCACAGCTGACCTGATCCCAGGGGTCATTTGCTAAGAATGGAAGATGAATCTCTTGATAAAAGGATGAAAAAGGGTCACTGAAAGGTGATGAGTTAGTGCTGGTTTGTGGTAAAATTCATCTTTAAAAGAAAGCAAAGATTCAAGAGACAACCTGTATGTAGACTTTACATTAAGATCTGTCAATATTTTGATTATTTAAATTGGTCATGTGTTGGTCACATTTACAATTTCTTTGCTACTTTATTTGGCAAAAACCAGTCATTTCAATAGGAATCCACTCAATCTGAAATTTCGTGTGAGGGCGAAAGACTTACCCACGCAGATTTCGCACATGTATTCGTCGCGTCGACCAATAGAAAGCTGCTTGGTTTGAGTGTGACTTCAGAAGTGACTTCTGTTTGAGCTTTGAACTTCATAAATCGTGACATCATTGACAATATACTATGTACCTTTTTTTGTCAGTGAAAATTCTGCAAAATTTCGCTAATGTGACCATACCTTTTTCTCTGAATGTAAGCTTTCTTGCACTAAAATAGATGATTTAGCTTTCGTTCTGGGCGAATCTCACCTGTGATCATGTCTCGGCAGCGGGCTCCACAAACTTTCTCTTGGCCTGTTTGTGGATCTGGTTTCTTTAGCAGATGAACCACCTCTGTGTAGTTAGCAATAGCAGCACCATGACGGGCCGCTGAAAGAGCGATGGCCAGGTTCATACGGGCGTCGTTGTGCTGTCCTGAAAAGAGCCAGACAGTACTTAAACTTAATTCAAATAACGCTAAGTATTAATACTATTCCTAAAACTAAAAGGAAACTTTTTTTTTTTTTTAAGGGAAAAAAAAGTCAGTTTTTGGCAGTACATTTCCCCATATAACTAGAATCTCTAAAAATGTGTTTGTCAGATTTAGCTAACCTCTTAACTTTAGCACATTTTTGTAAAATTGACCCAAAACTATAGCCACACACACACAATATATATACTTCTATTGTTTTTATATACAGCTAGTTAAAAATACTATAACCTAAAATTTACCCTAAAAGAGAACTTTCTGCATTGTTTTAATTTTTAGTTTATGTACTTTATTTACTGTTTTTACAAATTAGCACGCCTCCAAAAGGAGGTTTTGTCAGATTTAGCAAATTTCTGGGTACAAATTTGTCCCCAAAATATGGTTAAGTAGGTACACAATGATTTACTGTACATGCCGAGACCACTTAGTTAAAGGGATAGTTGGAAAAAAAAAGAAAATTCTGTCATCATTTACTCACCCTCAAGTAGTTCCAAACCTGTATAAATTTCATTCTTCTGCTGAACACAAAAAAAGATATTGTGAAGAATGTCTGTAACCAAGTTGATTGGCCCCATTGACTTCCATAGTTTTTTTCCATACTATGTAGTCAATGGGGCCCATCAACTGTTTGGTTACCGATATTCTTAAAAAATATCTTCTTTAGTGTTCAGCAAAAGAAAAAAAAAAATTCATACAGGTTTGGAACTATTTGAGGGTGAGTAAATGGTGACAGAATTAAAATTTTTGGGTGAACTATCCCTTTAAGACTTTGCTTCATGACTGCAATGTTTGAAGTGGTGTGACGGTGTTCAATATTGTTACAGGGTCATTCGAGGCATTTAAACAATTTCAGACACATTTGAAACATGAATTACAGGAAACCTTGAAGCCGACGCGATATCACTCTATTACGGCAACTAAAGAGCTACTAGAATTAGAAAACGCCTCTGTGTTCTCGATGCTAAAGAACCAGAGGGATAGGTAACCCACGTAAGCATGTCTAATGCTAACACATGCTCGGGGCAACTCCACCAGACAATAAAATAATAACACAGGCAGGAAGCCTGTTTAAAGGGCACACTTCTCAAAGAATAATGTGCAGTGAAGGAACCAGCATGCTTTGTTAGAGATCCCATGAACCTGCGCTCTGGGTTTGCGCTCACGGCTGTGCGCTCAAATCATGATGCAGGAAAAACATCCAAGTTGAGAAGGATAATGCGCACATAATGCATGTTGGAATATTGTTAATATCACGTAAGAGGGCGAATCGCAGCTCACATGGAAAGCTCTGTCCCGCAGCAGTAGATAGGAAACGCTTGGCTGAGCTTGAATGTTTATTAGAGTACAGCTCGCAGGTACGGCGAAAAGAGCAGGGCTTTTGTGCTGCGAGCGAAATTATAATGAAATAAAGAAAACGTGACATTACAAATGACTGAAAACGCAGATAAGGGAGTTTTAGCATCAGATTAGATTAATAAAAAAGACCTACAGAAAGAATGAATGACATATCATAGCGGAGGAAGGATGTGACAGGCGGCCGTGCACGCGGATGAGATAGTGAAAGAAAGAAAAGGGAGAGAGGACTCAAGGAGGATGAGGGACAGGAGCAGAAGAAGCGATGCGAGTAGGGGAAAAAGAGAGGGAGGAAGAGAAATAGAGGGAGGCAAATAGCGACAGGCAGGCTGCGATCTCCAGCGGAGAAGGTCAGATTCGGAAATGTCACGGCCGTGATTGTTCCAGATTGAATAATTGGAGAGAAAAGCCGGCTGACAACCCAGGGGAAGGAGGGATGGTGGGGAGGGAGAGGAGGAACGGACGTGGGGAGAAGAACGAATAAAACCTCTAAACTGTCATTACAATCGCTGGTTTTCGATTCTCCACACACACACATACGCAAATGAAGGGTCTTTTTAACGGCACGTAAACACGCGGCGGCAGGGAACAGAGCATCCAGACGTCTCTTCGCCTCTGTTTCTCACACAGATGGACGCGATGTGACAGATCGCTGCTCAGATAGCCGCCGCACTCCCCCAGAATATCAGCTGCCCGCGCACCCTGCGAGGGACCGTGTGTATCAGTGTGGGCCAAATGTAGTTTGACAGGAAGCACCGGAAGGCAGGGGTGGAGGGCGGGGCTTGTGCTGCTCCGGACGGGACCTTGAGTAAAGGGGACACATTCTGCACACCCAGACTAACCAGGAACATATGGAAGTTTTGCCTGGTGGCAGCCTCGGGCGCAGACGGGCCAACAGAGACACGGGCACAATGAGCCAGTGGCGGTTTTCCAGAGATTATGCAGGAATGTCACATGACAAATGAGCTTGCACTTATTGCCGCACACAACGACAAATGACAACAGTTATGATGTTTAAATGATAACAAATAATGAGTTGATCACTATGATCACAACTTTTAATAACTGCTTTAACAAGCCTAAATGAAATGAAGACATGTTAGCTAATTGCATGATTTGTATTATCTTAGAACTGTAGATTTATTCTATATAGACATTACTTGGACACAGTCAAATTGTAATGTAGAAACATGCATTTTCTGTAAGGCTGCTTTGAAACAATATGTATTGTGAAAAGGCTATGCAATTAAATATGAATTGAATTTTACTGAATTGGCTTACTAAAAGAAAATGATCTCTCTCATTCTCCCTATAACATGCTTACCAAAGGCAATAATCAGAAATGTTTTTATTGGTTTAAAGCGCAAAAAAATGATTCCTCTCCTATTTCTCGCTGTCATAGGCTAGACCCTATTTAGCAGGGGCGTCTGCGCTCTATTCCAGTGAAATCACAAAATGAAATGCAATCAATAAGCCACTGTTACTGATATGCAACTACTGGCAAACAAATGCGAATAATATATATATATATATATAGGGTGTGAATCTATGGGTCGACAGCAATTCAATTCGAAACACAGCTCAATCCGATTTGATTGTTTAAAGGTCACATATGTAAATAATTAAAAGAGAAAAGCAATATCAACTAGAAGATTGAAATGTTTATGGAAGCAATGATACCAGTAAAACAGAACTTTTTATCTAACAGCAAGGTTTCCATGCAGGTGAAAGGTCCCCCCCCCACATAAATGTGTCATTATTGTAGTATGTACATACTATTCAAAAGTTTAGGGTAAGACACATTTTTTGAAAGAAATGATTACCTATATTCAGCAATGATGCATCACATTGATCAAAAGTGAAAGAAAAGACCCTTATACTGTTACAAAATATTTGTATTTCAAATAAATTAAAATACCAGTTTCCACAAAAATATTAAGCAGAACAACTGTTGATGATAATAATAATGATAAATGTTTCTTAAGTACCAAATCAGCATATTAGAATGATTACTGAAGGATCATGTGACACTGAAGACTGAAGAAATAAAAAAAACATCCTATAATAGATTAAAATAGAAATAATTATATTAATTGTAATAACATTCACAATATTACTGTTTTTCTGTATTTTGATCAAATAAATGCAGCCTTGTTGAACATGAGACTTTCAAAAAGATTTTTTTTAATCTTACCGACCCAAACTTTTTATAGAATTAAAATTAATTACTACAAATTAAATTAATTAATTCATTATAATTAACCAAACCAAAATATATATATATATATATATATATATATATATATATATAATAATTCTAGAAATCAATACATTTTTTGCATTTTAAATTGGTTTTTGGCTAGCAGAGATTAGAAAGAAAAAGAAATTGTGCATAGTTACAGCTCAGCTCTGAATATCATATTTTTAGATCACACTCAAGACTGAAATCTTAGATTCGTTCCTGCTCACCATCATAATAGACAATGGCTCCCACGAGTTTGTCTTTCTTCAGCATAGGGAAGAGCTCCAGTGCTTTGCTCTTGCTCAGGACATAGCTGCTCTTCAGACAGTGTGATCCGGCAACCACGTCGTACATTTTAATGCCGGCCCAGTAATACGGCAGCTGCCACCACCTGGTTAGAACATGTCCAGTAACAATGACACACTATTACTCTGTTTCGGTTGACAAACATGGCTGAGAAAAATGAATTCAGCAAATGCACACTCACTGCATTTAAATATACAAACAAGGATTTTGTGAGTACTTCGCAAAAAAAAAGAAAAAAAAAGGGTTCTCTAGTCAAAATGGTTCACCAGGCGGTCTGTTTGCTGGTCTTACAGGGGTGACCAGTTAAGCCTGGTTTAAGCTTTTTTTTTTAGCTGGGTTTATTACTAATTAAAATAGATATGGTTGAACATGGGCAGAATTGGATTTGTCCAAGTACCGCCAAGTCATATATAGCACCTTGTGACATTTGTTTTATGTTTAAAAAAATCTGACAGGCAAATGATATAATCTTGAGGTTTTTCATTTCTGTGACCCTTTCACACTTTTCTGGCTGCTTTAAATATCAGAGCAAGACATAAATGCCACGAGTAATTAGTAATGATGATGGTAAGGACAGGAAGATCCTTTAAAAACCCAGAATGACAAGGGGCAGAGACTGAGGAGGCGAGAGGTTCAGCATTGATCCACACAATTTCCGAACACCAACTGCTACGGGTGACCATATGAAAGGTTCGATGACATTTCTGTGAACTTATCAATGGATTTAAATACAAAAACTGTATTTTATGCATCTAGGATGTCTCCAGTTTTTCTCTTTAACTTTCTGCCATCTAAGCCCCATATTGTATGTCCAATTTTTTCTCTGTCAATGAAGAGTGTTTTTATTGTCTGACTTTTCTGGTTGACTGGTTTTCTTACTTGTAAACAGGAAGCATTATGGGTAAAGGTGCAGACAGGTGAGGGGCGATGTCCAGCAGATTGGCACGTTCATGAAGAGCCTCTTTTACCATCATGTACTAAGATGGCAGAAATAAATCTGTTAATCAAAATGTCTGGGCCAAGAGAATTCATGTACACATATTTTCAGGGTATACTTGAGGTGTAAATGTATGTAATTTATGTTGTAGAACAAAACATCAAGATTTCTTCAATTCTTATTGATGTTAATTTAATCATAAATTGAAGAAACCCTACTCTAAAAACCCATAGGAAATGTTCAAATCGTTGAATTATCTTCATTTGGAGGCTTCTGACAACAAATGTCGATATATGCAATTAATATAAATATGATGTTATATTTCGCTGTCATTTTACTTCCTTTTAAATACTTAATCATATTTTAAATCAATGTTATTTTAGAATCATTGAGATACTATTATAGTTTTCATTAACATTTTAAATTAGAAGTTTA
Source organism: Leuciscus leuciscus (assembly GCF_965113295.1). Classification (NCBI taxonomy): domain Eukaryota; kingdom Metazoa; phylum Chordata; class Actinopteri; order Cypriniformes; family Leuciscidae; genus Leuciscus; species Leuciscus leuciscus. The sequence goes on along the minus strand of NC_138738.1, from coordinate 30,987,328 downwards.
GGTAATTTGTTGTTTTATGTTTTATATTGTTTTTTTACGTTTTTTTTTATTTTTTTTTTACATTTATTAGTTAAATATGCCTGCAAAGTTTTTATTAATTTTTATTCCAGTTTTAGTTTTAGTTATTTTAGTACATCAATTTAAACTAAATGAAAATAAGAAATCCTGCCTAGGCAACTAGCTGAAATACATTTTATATATTATATTTTTTTAATGCTTTTGGTTTTAGCTTTACTTAACTATAATAACCCTGCTTTAAATGTGCAGTTTTAAAATTTGGCCAACGACCGGTTTTGACTGCAGTCATTTTGAGTTTAAAATCCGTGTGTTGTTATTTCCAATTATAATTTACACATATTGAAATAGTTGATGGTCAAGTTTGAGTTATTCATCCTCCGGACTGATGCCTCAGATCTGCAGCTTCCTACAAAATGTTTGTGCTTCTCTCTGTCTGTCTGATAGTTGCTCAAAATGTCACAGAAGCCTTGCAATCCTTCTTCTAAATATTAGGGGCAAATAGGGAAAAATGGGGCCTTCACCTGCTCATAATCTAGTTTCATGATGGCTTTCTGCAGATAGCGGACTCCTCCGTGAATGAGCTTGGTGCTTCTGCTGCTGGTGCCCGATGAAAAATCGCTCCGTTCTACCATGGCGGTCTTCAGATCTGGACGAGGGGGCACAAAGACAGGTAAGGAACAGATTAGACAATGCACTGGCATTTTAAGACCTTATGGTGCCAAATATTTAGACTGCAGCTGCTGTCATTTACATTTGGCTTTCTCCACTCTCTGTGAAATCACAACATGCTTATTGCACCCAGGCACATTCTGCCTGGCCTCCAAAGCTAAATACAACATCTAATGAGAATAAAGAATCTTTGACAAATCCAATATAAATCATCACCTTACTTTTTTTTTTTTATTAACACTAAAAATGTGTATGGCTCCATTTATTAATGGACTGAAACTGACCTGCACAATAAGCACACTAATGCACAGTTAATATAAGTACAGTAATATATCAAAACTTTGTCAAAAAAAGCACATACTTCGTGTGACAGCATCTAAGGCACATCCTGAGCCCGTGGCTCCGCCGCCCACCACCAAGATGTCAAACTCCTCTGTGTTTCGTAGTGATGAAAGCTGTTCCTCTCTTGTTGGGAGAGCATCTTTAAACGGCACCTTTAGCTCACCCTGCGCCTCGACATATGCTAGCCGGGCCTGAACACATCCAGCAGGTACAAAACCAAAAAAGAACATTGTGATAATGTGCTCAAATGCATTACAATAGGCTTTAGGCTCTTTAAACATGCAATTCAGTCTTTCACAATTGTAGATTGAAACCTTTCAATAATTCATTTTTTTCTAGACTGATCTTTAAAATAATAATAGTAATAATTAGATGTAAATTAAACAAGTTTAATTAGATTCATTTAACAAGACAATTACACAGATGTCTATAAATGTACTAGTGAAACACTGAACATGCACTTTTCATAATATCACATAGAGACAACATAAAATATATTTGATGAAACATTATGTTAGTCGCCATGCCAAGACAAAGGAATTAAGTGGGATGCATTATTGGTAATCTCAAATTAGTGTTGAGATCTAGTTCAGTTAGTTCAGTTCACATCTAGGTTTCAGTTCTAGTTTTACTTTTTAAGAGAGTTAAAAGCATTCATCACATGGTCACTCATTATGGCAATTTGCACTGTGACCTTTCATATCATAACAGACAACATTATTTGATATTTTATCGTTAAGCTTGATATCAATTTAGGTATATTTAAACTCCCAAAATACAACTGCTTTATTTTATTTTATAAATCTCCTTATCAATAAAAAAAAAATGGTCACACTTTAGTTTGGGGAACACATATTCACTACAACTTTGCCTCAATAAACTCCCAATTTATCGCTTATTAATAATAGTTATTGTAATAGGAATGGGGTAGGATTAAAGACTGTTTATCAGTACTTATAAAGCACACATTAATGCCTTATTCTGCATGATCATATTCTACATCCCCTAAAGGGATAATTCACCCAAAATGTTAATTCTGTCATCCTTTACTCACCCTCAAGTTGTTCCAAACCAGTATGAATTTCTTTCTTCTGCTCAACAGAAAATAATATATTTTGAAGAATGTCAGTAACCAAACAGTTGATGTGACCCATTGGCTACCATGGTATTTTTTCCCCCATACTGTGCAATTCAATGGGTCACATCAACTGTTTGGTTACCCATATTCTTCACATTATGTTCTTATGTGTTCAGCAGAAGAAGAAAAATAATACAGGTTTGGAATAACTTGAGGGTAAGTAAATAATGAAAGAATTTTCATTTTTTTAGTGAACTATCCCTTAAGGGGATGTAGAATATGATCATGCATAATAAAGCATTAATGTGTGCTTTAAGTACTAATAAACAGCCAATACGCTAGTAATATGCATGCTAATAAGCAACTAGTTAATAGTGGGAATTGGTCCCCAAACTAAAGTTTTACTGAAAATCGGATGTGTTTTTGTAAAGTTAAACAGAGAAACTGACAGTATAAAATTGTGAATGAATAGCCGCCAATCTATCAGTCACATGAAGGCCAATAAAGTCTCAAACGTAAAATTGAAATACAGTAAAAACAAGCCTAGGTAAAACAAGGTGTCGAGGGTTTTAGCCATGATGAAACGTTTTATTCATTTTTTTTCTTTAGCATTTGGCCTAAATGATTACATCAATCTGCCCCCAAAAGCCCGTAGGGTCCATTTGACTTGCAAATGACCAAATGAGCGCAGGCATTTGCAATTTAGACAGTAATAGCACGTAAAAACAAGATTCAGTAATTAGTGTCTATTTCCAAGGACAGACATATTTAAAACATCCGCACACTATTAAGAGAGGCTGTCCTGCAATCAGGACAAGTGCATGACGGAAACACAGAATTTCATGCAAATACGCAATCGGCCACCGCAGAGTGATACTTCAGCAAGAGTGTAACAGTGCCCTTGCCATAGAGCAGACAAACACACACACACACACACTCAACAAATTAACATCACAATCCCAAAGATTAGCATCTGCCACATGCATGATTGCAAGCAATTTTTGAAAGAAGATTCGTTCTTTCTCTTTTGACTTTTGCTTACCCATTTAGGCTGCATTGAGATGACACGAGGGACAAATAAACATAAATAAATGGAGAAACATCAGAACAAAAGTTTGTGTCAGTGAAACGCTTAACATGGGATGCAGATGAGACGTGAAGAAGGTGATCTGACTGACTGCTAATAAAGTCGTTCATGTTGGTGACATCTGAGAAACAAATCTCTGCAAATCATATCAGTAAATTGAAAATTGACAGTTAAGAAAAATATCTAACCTCAAGATATTCAATAACTCTTTTTTTTCAACCAAATTAATCGTGTAGTTACAATCTCCATGGCAACCACGTCCTTGAAAGTGCATAATTCTCTCGCTCCCTGGAGTTTCATTGGGATTGGAACAGTTGAGATGCAAGATAATGGACAAAATGGGTTTGGGAAGATTTAAATAAATGATGAGAGAGAAAATCAGGACTCCCATTGCTCTTCAAGAGTCTGTCTTTTTTTTCTTCATTTGTTTCAGAAAGCCTTGTTGATTATCTTAATCTACTTGACCTTCCGTTATTTGGTATAGCGTCTAAACAGACGAGACCCCTGGGGTTCTTACTAGTTTAAATACAGACAGAACATGGTGTGTGACACACTCCCTGATGGCGTGAATGGGGATCAGATTGTTCATGATTACATATTCAAGAGAGATCCTTTAAACAATGTGTGTATCACTGTTCAAGTGTAATCTCCCTTTAGCAAACAAAACCTGATTTTAATACGGTAGGGTTTGGAGTTTGGAGACCTAAGGGCCAAGGCAATACCTAAAGGTACAAATGAGATTTGTAAATGTATCTGGATGTGCTAGGTTTAATCTTAATAAGATTTGTCACACACATTCATGAAATCTGTTCCATGAGGTTGTTGACCACATGAAAACATACATAAGCCTTCATGAATTATAATTAGGGAATACTTACAAATAGATATAAATTGATACAAAATACAAGGCCTGAGTTGTACTGTTCTATGTGAGCCGATTAAGCTGTATCTTTAAGGTCGTGCAAACACACAGAGAGAGCATTCCTGTGTCAGGACAAGACATGCTGCGGTACAGATGGGTGTGAACAGCTGTGCTCTGTGTATTCTGCACTATAACCTGTAGGAGTCACTGTATGGATGTGAAATGTGAAAACAAAATTCTTGGTATTTGTCAAAAGAATTGGCCAATTTAACTTTACATTCAGACGGAATAAGACAGACTCAGAGCAACAACATTGGTGCCATTTACTGTAAATACATACCTGATTCTTCCTGTATTCAAAGAACTGTGATAGGCTGAAGGCTGTTGCTAAGGCTCCGCCCCCTATAAGGGTTCCTTTCACTGCCTTCCTGAAAGCCATTGATCCCTGAAACAGATTTAGAAGATTGATGAATAAATGCTTTTTGTAACTTTTTATTTGTCCAATATTGGATCTACAGTATTTATCTGCCTCCTTTCTGGTTTCTTGAAATTAAACTTAATTAACTAAAAAGAGCAATTCTCAAATATTTACATTTTTAAATATAATAGAAAATATTAGAGAGAGCGCAAATAAAACATAAACCTGCAATTCTGGTAATGAGGGGTCATATACATTATATAAGTCAGTCATATTGAGAAACTAAAAAGACAAGAAAAACAAAGCACTGACTTCCCGGTCACATTCACTGACCTTGGTATGAGATAAAACAAAACCCGTAACAGTTGCTCAGAATCTCCCCGGTGTTCGTGTCAAACTCACAACTGTCAACTGTCCAAGTTCAGTTCGTGTAAATGACTACTGTGTGAATCCTAGAACTGACAGGTTCTGGTGAAGGTCAAAGTAAACCTATAATATCTCGACCTGATGCTCCAGGTAGGGATGCAAGTCATATCACTACATGATACTAGAGGAAGTGAATGAGTCATTTTTTACTACACTGTTTGAATTCACGCCTGTCCCGCATGGCCTGTTTATGGCCAACCACGAGCAAGGGAGAGAGAGGAGCCACAATGTCTGAGAGGGATCTTACAAGTTATTATTTCACCAGTTCGTATACGAGAATCAAATGAATATGAGAGTATAGGCTTGAGTGTGAACATTTAGACTGATTCTGGCCAAATTCAGTCATATGTTCAATGTTTAAAACCCTTCATCAAAGCATTTTCATTTTATTAGAAACAACAAAACAAAACAACAGAACACATATCAGCAGTCAGCAGTGATGAATACAGACTCGTGTAATCTATGCAGTCCATCACATGAACCTATACTGACATCGAGTCAAATCATCACCGATCGAATTCACTGCAAATTCATAGTAGCCTACGATAATCGATAACATAAAGCAAAGCCTACAGCTATGAATTGTACTTATGGTAAAGCATTGTGTAATGCAAATATCTTAAGAATACACACACTAGGCTATGGGCTGGAGCAACAGTGGGTGGCTCGCATCCAAGAATAGACCAACGATCGACGTTAAATACAGCAAAAAGTATGGCGAGACCCCTGGTTTTTACTTACTGATTTTGGCGACGGTGATGATGATGATTTCTAAAAAGGAAAATCATGGACAGTGAAGGTATCAACTGTGATGTTACAATGTTTCTGATTCAGGAATCCAGGAAGTACAATGACAGGAAGTATTTGACAGACAGGTGGATGGACAAATCAGTTTAGAGGATTTAAAGCGCTCGTCCAATCAAATTTTGGAAGGCGTTTACAGGCATCTAATTGTAGACGCACTTGGAATAGAAAGGCGTTTTGTAAGACCATCTTTTATGAAAGAGGGACGGTGCACAAACACACCCAAGACACTAGTTAACCCCCAGTATTCTACTGTTTATCTCCCAGTTAAACAGTAGAATTTAGCAACACATTAATTTAGATTGTATTGCCACATGTATTGTTATAACATATGTGTAGCCTGCAGCTAATTTACTTTCTCTATTATGTAATGTTAAACAATAGCTAAACTGAGGCACTAGGACTGCAGTAGGACTCAGTAGGAATGAGTGCATTTTGGAATGTTTTCAAATTATTATTTTTTCAGAGGGATCTTCACAAGGCTTTTTTTTTGTTTTGTATCGTGTCAGTTGCACAGGTGAGACTTTCAGCCTAAAAAAGTTTAGCGCGACCGCATCAGGCGTCACGGAGTTGGAGCTGCTGACGTAGCGATGACGCAGCTCGCTTCAGCCCAAACAAAGTTGCCTCTGTTACAGCGGGATTCCCTTCTCACAATGGAAACCCTTCACCGCTCAGAGAGAGCAATGGAATCAGATGAAACACATCCTAAGCTATTGAAACTTTCCCTAAGCATGATACAGGTAGAAACAGATATGGCGTCACTATTTTGAACTGTTTAGTCCTGCATCCGTAGATTCAAAGAGATAATCCGATTTAATCCGTTATAATGCGAAATATTTTATTTATGTTATATATATATATTTTTTTATCGTTTTGTTTATGAGCAAATAAGACTCATTTATAGATTTTCCTCGCATCAACTATACAACTTGCATTAAATGCATTAACTTTTCACAGTAATTTTAATATTTAAATTGAATTTTTAATTTGTGTTTTTTTTTTTTTTAAGGTGTGCTGAAAGAAGAACATTTAATTTGCCAGCAATCATCGCTGCATGCCTTTATGAATTTGATAAAACGGAAGATAGAGTCTTTGATTTATGTTTATGCTGACTGGCGCTTCCACAAAATAGTAAGCTACTATTAGTATCCTACAACAACAAAAAACCCACTTCATTGCTTTCTAATCAATGAGATATGATCTCTTGTAGGTGGTTTCTATATTTGGAATTGGAAATTTTGCGCAAGAAATAATTTGTAGGAAATTCATCCCATTTGACCCAGTGGACAGTCCCGCATATGCAAAGGCGCAGAGGATTGAATTGCGCACAGTGCGCAATGAGCGAGCTGAAGAACAGTCCCTCTGTCCAGTGATCAGCGCGCGTCAAGGGTTGACGCGCCTGACGTCACTCCCTTTTAGCACGTGGGCTGTGGCATTCAGAGTTCTCATAAACAAAGGCACATTGCGCTCGGGCTCCAGTCTTCACGAGCAGTCGAAGGAGTAAGGTGCGCAAAGGCATCGGCTCTACATGCAAACGGAACTTCTATCAACAGGAACAGCTACATGGATACATCATTTGCAACTCTTCTAATAGTGACTTGAGGTATGTAACAGAGAATAGATCCACCAATAAAACTGTTTAAAATGCTTTTCTGATTTTTTGGCAAGATTGTAAAGCTACTATAAATAAATAACCGTTTCTTAACTTTAGCCATTATTTTTATCATATCATTTTTAATCTTGCCAGCACAAGGTAGATTTTCGTCTAGTTGAAGTCATCTGAGTGCCTTGATTTCACAAAAATATCAAGTTACTCGCACTGTCGTGCTTAAAGCGTTAGATATATGCAGATCTTTTTAGACTTGGAAGAAGAATAAATGATGATAAAATATTTCTTTACCAGAAAAGCAACGGAAAGACACGCTCTGACATCAACCTGTGCAAGAGCCCCGACTTCAGAGACTGTTCCACGAGAGATATAAGTTGCAGGTGTGCGGAGGTAAACTGAAGTAGGCCAGGGAAATTGCATGTCAGAAAGTTTGCATACATACTTTCCGTTGGAAAGTCATGCGTTTCAATGTCTACATCTTACGCATAAAGTTAACAAGTGGGAATTTTTTTTTTATATAAATCAAATGTATTTGAATATTATTTCCAAAAGTATTAAACTATAAAACATGTGAACAAATATCATGCACCCTGTCAGAGAAAGCCATTACAATTGAGCTCTCTAACACTGCAGCCATGCCCTGCGTCCAGGCTCAGTATGGGACATCACCTCCAGGAGCCAGCCCTGCATCTCAGAGTTACAGCTACAACGCCACGGGAGAGTACAACTGCGACTTCCTAACACCGGAGTTTGTCAAGTTTAGCATGGACCTGACTAACGCAGAGATAGCTGTCACTTCCTCGCTCCCCAGTTTCAGCACCTTTGTGGACACCTACAGTTCCAGCTACGACGTGAAGCCTCCCTGCCTCTACCAAATGTCCCACTCAGGGGATCAGCTGTCCATCAAGGTGGAGGAGATACCCGCACACAGCTACCATCAGCAGCAGCATCACCACCATCATCATCATCATCATCAGCCGCACCAGGCTGAGGAGAGCATACCCCATACCGGACCTATGTACTATAAACCATCCTCCCCAAACATCTCCCAATCGCCCAGTTTCCCCGCGCCTCCACACCACACGTGGGAAGACAGCGGGTCTCTTCACAGCTTTCATCAAAACTACCTTGCGACTTCACACATGATAGACCAGCAGAGGAAAAACGCGATGTCTCGGTTGTTCTCGTTCAAGCAGTCTCCTGCTGACACGCCGATGTCAAGCTGCCAGATGCGCTTCGATGGATCTCTGCACGTGTCCATGGGCCCGGACACCCAGGGTGCGCATCGCGCGCTGGACAGTTTTGCTTTAGCGGGACCTCCGAGGAAACAGCACGCTGTGGGTTTATCCCATTCGCTTAACGTCGGACATCCCTTACTGGAAAGCCCGGTTGCCTCACCTCAGGCAAGAGGATCTCCGTCCAGCGAGGGTTTGTGCGCTGTGTGCGGGGACAACGCCGCCTGTCAGCACTACGGGGTGCGCACATGCGAGGGGTGCAAAGGATTCTTCAAGGTACAAGTTTATCACTAATTACTACAAGTCTTTTAACCAATTAGAGACATAATGGGTTTATTTTGCAGAAGGGTAAATGATTGTATAGTTTCATGGATACATTTGCAGGGTCTGAACTAGGTTGCCAGCCCAACTAGAGATTTGAACGAGGAGAGGCATGGTTTAGAACTGGGTCTACAGTATTTGTCTCAGTTGTATTGATTTGACCCAGTATGCACCTAGGGACACCTCCGTTCATCTCCGCCACCATTACTTTCGTCTAGAATTAAATTGGTTTGCGCTGAGAGTCGAATCGCGCCTAACCGAGCGTAACGGAACTCCCAGCGGTGACATTAAGACAGCACTTTATGTCACCACCGTGATAGAATAATCTCGCTAATCCGACAAGAGGGGTCGCGGAGAGAGCGTCGGGGGACCCCAAATTATGGCTGCCCACGGATCTGTATTTACCGAATGTCTGCTTTGTCCGGCCCTTGAATGTATTACGCAGCTTTGGGTTGGAGTGCAGGGTTTGAGTGTCCTATTCTATTGTAACTTCACACTGTGATTGCAGTTCAAGTTGTTGCCATGCGAATTGAGTAGATTTACATGCAATTAATACGCCGAATACATGTGCTGTTTCTTTCTAGCGCACGGTGCAGAAAAACGCCAAATACGTTTGTCTGGCAAACAAAAACTGTCCTGTGGATAAAAGGCGGCGAAATCGATGCCAGTATTGCCGTTTTCAAAAGTGCCTGGTCGTAGGGATGGTAAAGGAAGGTAATGTCAAGCACTTTTTCTGTCTTACATCTCAATTTGTAGGTGCAACACATGATTTCATTCAAGTTGAGCCTGTTATTATCACAGAGATGTTTCATATTGTGGTGCAGTGTTTATAACCAATATTTGTTTTTCAGTTGTGAGAACAGCCAGTTTAAAAGGTCGAAGAGGTCGCCTCCCCTCCAAACCTAAAAGTCCACAGGACATCCCAGTCTCTATGACACCCGTCAATCTCCTGAACGCCCTAGTGAGAGCGCATATAGACTCAAACCCCTCTATGGCCCGGCTGGACTACTCCAAAGTGAGCACAATGTTAAGCTTTAATGCATGCAATTATTTAAAAATAATTTTATTTAAAAATAAAATGATATATATATTTTTTTTACATTTATTGTATTAAATCCTAGTTTCAGACGAGTCCAGAGTATCACGGCGGAGGAGATGAATCTCTGCACATCCAGCAGTTCTACGATCTCCTCACTGCTTCAATGAGCATCATTCGCGGATGGGCCGAAAAGATCCCCGGGTTTACTGACCTCCCCAAATGCGACCAGGAACTGCTTTTCGAGTCAGCCTTCCTTGAACTTTTTGTGCTGCGGCTGGCTTACAGGTAAGCATACACTGTACATGATTTTTAACACACCTCGCTATTTGTTTATGAATACTTTTCAAAAGACAATTATTATTATTTTTTTTTTAGATCTAACCTGGCAGAGGACAAACTTGTTTTTTGCAATGGAGTGGTTTTACACAAGTTGCAGTGTGTGCGAGGCTTCGGGGAGTGGATCGACTCTATTGTTGAGTTTTCTTCTAACCTTCAGAGCATGAGCATAGATGTCTCTGCCTTCTCCTGCATAGCCGCTCTCGCCATAGTAACAGGTAAGACATGTCTGACCTTTTCCAAGTGATCCACAGAATATACAGCATGCTTCAGACCTCTGACGGGTTGTTTTTTTATCCTCGTAGAGAGACATGGACTAAAAGAGCCCAAGAAAACAGAAGACCTTCAAAACAAGCTAATAAACTGTCTGAAGGATCAGGTGTCCTGCAGTGGGGAATTGTCGAAACTGTTGGAGAAGCTGCCGGAGGTGCGCGCGCTGTGCACGCAGGGACTGCAGCGCATCTTTTACTTGAAACTGGAGGATTTGGTTCCCACGCCTGCGATCATTGACAAACTTTTTCATGATACCCTGCCGTTCTGAACATTCGACTGAACTGCGACATGTTCATAAAACTTTGATGATTCCTCCATGTGTCGGACTTGAAGAAATAAAACTGGCGGATGGTAGCCTATTTTTAATGTTCGGATCACGGCTGCCATGGGACAGTCCTATTCAAGATAACCGCGGAGGAAATAAATTATTCAGATATTTGAGGATAAAATATTATTGCGAGAAAAGGACTATTCTTATGCTTGTTTAAAATGTGTTCAGTTATATACTGAAAAAAATGCGGCGTGGTGGAAATGTATTTGTATTGTTACTCGTCATATTGTTTATGTTACCTGCAAAGCATTTATAACTTCAACACCTGTCATGCAAAATGTAGCCTAATGATTTAAGAGATCAGATCATTTCGACAAGGTACTTTATAACCACTAGCTAAGTCATTCTGCATTATAGTATAGAGATTGTACTGAGTGCACAAGAGGATTTTTAAAACTCTTATCTGCAACATTTCAGACTTCAGAGTGGATACAGACATATATAGCACGTTTTTGTGTTTATGATTTTGAGTAGTGAATTATATTGTTATTAAGACATGAATCGCTTTTTTACAGTTCAGAAAGTATGCATGGAATTCGTTGAGCTATTAAATTTCTCCAGCACTTTGTATTAATTTCATATTGAAATAATGTCCATGAGGTTTACGTGCAACTGGTTTCAAATTCTTAACACTATGCTTATATATTTCAGATCATTGTTTTCTATGATGTTATGGATTTTGCACTGCATTCTATGTTAAGCTTCTCTCATCTAGTGTATTGCTGAATAAACCTAACTATTATATATTTTCTCTCGTTTTGTCAATAAGATTACTTTCGATGTAGGCTATATGTTCTATTAAAATTTTCGAATTTGCTTATGAAAGTTTTTGAAAGATGTTTTATTCTAGAGAAGTATTTCAGCCTTACACCATTTCATTAATTCCTAAAACGAAAAACACACATATTTTCGGAGGCGACATTTGTATTGGCAGCTTCGAATAATTTTAGAATGAAATTGCCTCCTAATGTTTCAAAGACAAAGGGAAGAAAAAAAAAGCATAAAATAACATAAAACGTTCATGACCTTAATAATTTAAAAAGGACAACGCATTTAAAATGTTAGGCTGTAGAATTAAATTTACGACTGCTTTTTCTTTTCTTCATTTTTAAATGATTTCGAAGTCAGCTGCCAAATCTGCTGGGAATTATTTTCTTAATTAATACTCATTTGCAAGTTTCACTAATAGCCAACTGATATACCCCAAATTATCAGGAAGATTTTGTAGAGCAAGCAACCCTTCAGTGCTGTAGGCTATATGAAATTACGCGGATAACGGCAGGTCCGTCTCTCAGTGTAGCCTGAACTTTTTAAAAGGTCATATCTATATTGAACAGAGGGAAGAACAAAACACAATCAGGATGCAACAGCCTGTGAATCATTTCAAATGAGAGTGGAAACAGGTAGTCAGCGCGTCGACATCGTTACGATTTGTTGTACAACACCAGAATAAGACAGTTGAATGCGCAAAAATGATAAGGATATACAAAAATCCAGATTTGTAGAATCAATACTTTTACACAAAGGATGTGCAAATGGATTTTAAGCTTGAGTAAAGCAGAGATAAAGAGATATGAAGTGGACCAACTCACTGTATAGTCTCTTTTGGTAAAGACCATAAAGTGAATTGGAGTCTCTTTTCTCTCCTCTTTTCTATCTCTCCTCTCTCTCATTATGTGGGCGATAAAGATACAGATGACATCACTCAATTAATTACAGATGTTTGCTAGTTCTGTTTGGTCTTGGCATTCAGTTTAACCATTAAATGTGTCTTGAAGAAATTTTTCATTTAATTGTGAGCCAGTGCAAATGTCCCAGGCCAGATTTCAGTTTGTTAAATGAATGATGGCCATTCCTTTAACAGTATTTGTTTCAAGATTAGATTTCTTCCCTCCGAACAAAGTATTATTTAATTATGGGATGGATACAAATCAATTGTTTTGTCTACTGTTTAATTTATAGATGTATTTGAAGATAGCTGAAAAACAGTTTAATCGGATGTTCTAGTGAAAATGTTTTGATGCTAGAATGCAATCAACATTTTAGATGGAATTTTCTTCATCACTAAATGTAATTCTGAGATGTAATAGCTCCAAAAAAAGATCTTAAGAATAACCGGTTACACTTTATGGTTACACTTTATTTTAAAGTGTCATTGTTACAGTGTAATTAGACATTTAGGTACTGAGTAATATTAAGTAACTACATGTACTTACTCTAGGGTTAGGGTAGGATTAGGGTTTGGTTCAGGGTTAGTTGCATGTAATTATGCATAATTTATAGTTATTACTATAGTAACTACATGTAACATATGTAACAATGACACTGTAAAATAAAGTGTTACCCACTTTATTGTAAGGTGTCCGTGTTACAGTGTAATTATGCAATTAAGGACTGTGTAATAATAATTAACTATGTACTTACTAGGATTGGGGTTTGGTTTATGGTTAGTTGCATGTAATTATGCATAATCTAGTTATTAGTACAGTAACTACATTTGTTACAAGGACACTGTCAAATAAAGTGTTACTGAATAATCCCATGTTGGTTCAAATGCAATAATAGATCAAATGTTTGATAATGAACACATTAACATTTTTCCAAGTCTCAATCATTAAACATTCCTGCAGCTTAGGTGTTTCTCTCCAGGTGTCAGGTCTCTGTCCGGTGATATCGCCCCCTGTACCCCCACCTCTTTGAGGATGGGAATATAAAATATTGATTTATGTTTGGTAGAAAGGCCTTATAAAAATGATCACATACACGAAAGGGATTCATGAGCCCCAGATCAATAGACATCCTGTTTCTCAATGCTTTGGACCATCACTGACTGTGAAATGTTAAAATAAAGAAATCAATATTATCTGAGAAATGTCAAATTTATTATAATTATGAGGGTGAAGGACTGACAAAAATGTTCCTATGGGAGCTGGTCTGAAAGGAGGGGTTTACAGTCCCTCCTCTGAATCCAGCATGTGTGTGTGTGTGTGTGTGTGTGCAGTGTATAAGAAGACTTGAGTGAAACCATGCATCAATAGCTTTGTCATGTTGATACTTTACATGTGTGTGGATGTGTAATTAAAAGAGAACTGCACAATCTTTCTCAATTTGCCATAAAACTTGCAGCAATCTTTCTGAAAAATGTAAGAAAGTAATATAAACATATACCACAAAACACACCACACTTCCAGTTTCTTCACTTATGTCCTTGTTAAGCCAAACTACCGTGTAAGCTTGTGCTGAAAATACTGAGATGTGTTCTCATCACCTTGATATTTTCCAGAAGAACATACGTAGGTAAAGAACATACATAATGGTAAAGGTTACACTTTATCTTACAGTGTTACACATTACATCAACGCTTGCACCTTGGAAACTATTTCAAGGTTTGCGTTCTCGAGCCTCCAGGCACTGTTGTTGTGCGAATGAGCGGTGAATCAATTAAAACTAAGTTTAGCTGGACAATAACTTTATTCTTTATAACTTTATTCTGCTGTAAAGCCAAAACAATCTCTTTAACTTTAATTTCCTATTATCACTGTAAAGCTGCTTTGAAACAATCTATATTGTTAAAGGTGCTATAAATGAAGGTGACTTGACTTGACATGTACTTACTATAGTAATAACAGCAATTTATGCATTATTACACGATGCAACTAACCTAAACCAAACTCTAATCCTAATCCAAACCTTATATAAGTGGTTCATTAATATTACTCAGCACTTAAATGTAGCTGCTATAACTACACTGTAACAACAAAACCTTAAAATAAAATGTAACCAAGATGGGATTTGTCCATTTTGATTTCATGGTGACTTTAAGGACACAATGTCCAAAACAGTGTTACAAAATGTGCACAATCTAATGCAAGACCACAGTGACTAGATCTCTCAGAGGATCCTCTGTGGTCTAAACATGCAGATGGCCAGTCTGGAATCAAAGCAGGACCAAGGGACATGCCATTTGCTCTGAGCCCAGACCAGCACACTGATACTATGTTCAGTTATGTGTTTCATGCAGCCTTTATTAATAATTCATCAATAATTAATAGCATTAACATATTTTTTTCTGATTAAAAGCTACAGCAGACCACTAAAATTTGATTGATACCTCTCTGTGTTGAAAACTGAAATGCAAATAAAACTACTAGTAAAAAATATTTAGAACAGAAAAAAACGGACAAGATTGATTCAAGATGTGAACAGGCTTTCTATACGCCTAACTGTCAGCTGCAAGGTAAATAATACTTTTAGTGCTGAAAGAAAATTTTTAAAAATCCAGGTACACTTTATATTATGGTTTCTTTAACTAACTTTAACTAATAACTAGGTAATAAACCTGAACCTGCCCCTAAACCTAACCTTAACCCATGTAGTTACCTAATATTAGCCAGCACTTTCTTAGGTAAGTACACTGTAAGACACGTACTGTAAAATAAAGTTCAACCCAAAACACTTTTGCTGCTATTGAGGTGGGATACGGGTAATGTTCTGGACAGGTTTGGTGGTGGTTAGGTTTAAGGGTGGGTTAAGGTGTAAGGGACGGGTCAAGAGTGTAATTATACATGTAATACATTAAATTAATTACAGCTGTAATTACATGCAGGCATTTAAAAAATATAAGTACAATGTAAAAACATGCATGTACACAGTAAGTGCATTGTATCAAATGATTCATTTAAATGTTAGTAGTTAAAGTGGGTCAAATCTCTATCAAAGCTGTGAATACATACAAATTGTGTCCCATACACACAATACAGCATTAGTCTAAATCAGAGAGAAACCTGAAAAAAAAAAAAATCTGCAGAGGGTTGAATTGTAATGGAATACGTTTCATTAACCCGCCCATAAAAAATGCTGGAAAACTCTTGATCACAGATTTGTAAATGAAATCAGCTATATTAAATGTCCGGAGCAATAAAGAGGAAACGGCATATTTGCAAACACCTTAACATTGTTTCATTCTCATAGCTGAATTTTCGTGTTTTCCACAATACTGTGAGTGCCATGCCTTTACAGATAGTCATTTGCATGTGACCTTTAATTTAAATGTCTGGAAAGATTGAACGGCAGAGGGCTGCTATTATTTGAGGAAAGGGACTCCAGGCCAACATCCTCGTTCCCTCCTCCCTTTCAGAATTCTGATAGAAAAATTGACCATTTCATTGATTAAAGCAAATTAATCATTCACAATTAGAGATATTTTATGCAGTTTGGAATTCATTTATTCACAAATCATATTTTTACTTTAATAAGTAGAGCATATTATTAATACAAAAAAACTCAATTTATAACAACATTTTGTTTTTCAATCATTTTCTATGAGCAAGAGATTGAACTAACCCCTGTATGAATGATCTATAACTAAGCAGAAATAAAAGATGAATTTAATGCTGAAAGCAAATTATTGAGAATAAGAGACTTAAAACACTCAAGGCTATTATGAGTTTTCAGTGATTTATGGTCTGATGGTTTTAAAATGGTTTGTTGAAACAACTTTCTAAACAGGTTTTTGCAAAACCAACCAATCGGGTAACACTTCACATTAAAGTTCCATTTGTTCACCTCATTAGTTGACATGAACTAACAATGACAAAACAAAGCATTTATTCATCTTAGTTAATGTTAATTTCAACGTTTACTAATACATTATTAAAAATCTAAAGTCTGTTAACATTATTTAATGGACCAGAGCTAACATAAACTACAATGAGCTGTTTAATTAAAACATTTAATAGAAATTAAAAAATAAATTCAAATGAAATTCATAAAATGTTCTAAAAGGTTCTATGACGCGCCTGAAAGAACCTTTTCTTAAGAGTGAGGTTTGGAATGTCAATGACAGAATTTTCATTTTTGGTGAAACTATCCATTTAAAATAAGTGAGCTTGCAAACATTTCTCTATTGTCTCCCTGCAAATTTCTCTTCTCTTCTTGGTAGGATGACCACACCCCTCTTCACCCATTAATCTGCCATTTGAATGGCATTGTACATCAACACTTTACCCCACCATCCCCATCATCATGACTGAAGGATCTTCCCTCCACCTAAACTCCACCTCCTCCATCATATACAGATATCCATCATCTGGTTTATGTCATGGGGGTTGGTGAGTGTGCGATCACCATGGATACATTCAAATGAAATATGACAGAGTGGATGCTGTTAATTACTCTAAAAGAAATTAAATGGAGGGGAATCAAGCTTTGAAATGTGAGTGGAATTTAAGTAGTCACGTTCTGTAATAAGGTCATCTTCCGTAATAGATCAGTCTCACTGCATCATATAAACGGTTGACCCTTGAGAGGGAGAGACAGAAAGAGAGACACTAACATGAACACAGTCTTCTAAACAAAGTTGATTAGACTACATTCCCATGATGCCACTGACAACCTTTTAATAGATGCTGCCACATGAATAGGACACTTGTCCTAAACACAGCAGAGGGTATTACGGCATTTAAATATAGTTTTTCAATTACTTAACATCACATGTTGTCTAACATGAGACATACTAATTTTGTACAGCCAGTTCTGAGGTGTCTGAAGGCACTTAACCACAGGAATTAATTCTGTGAACTTTGGGGCTTTTGATGTCAGTATTGATTCAGCTACAAAGCAGTAAGACCCTTATCAGAACTCACGCGGAGGATTGCTAGAAGAGCACATACTAAGAGTCTATCTGTGACTGATAGGAGCGGGACGGGGGTGGGTTTGTGCACATCCTTGCAGGGCTTATATTGACAGCTGAGCACATGAAATATGAAGTGGACTTCAAAATAAGGAATAAACACAATCTAAACCACCAAAATGAAGAGTTTTCTGTAATGCTTTAAAATCAATGCAAAGTAAAAACAATTATAAATCAACAACATCCAAAGCTAATTTGTTTGATGTGGCACAACTAAAAAACTTACAAAATTAGTTTTTGATTAAAGAGGAAATGATCAGTGCAGAAAATGAAAGCACTTGTGAAAAAGTACATTTTAGCATATACTTTTAAAAAGAGTACTTAAGGAAATAATTTACTATAATGTTTCCAGACACTTAATTGCATGTTATTTACAATAAATGAAAACATATTATAGTTTATTATTACTACGTATTACAACTTAAGAGTCTCACTTAAATAGGACTTAAGTAAATCTTTATATTTCATAATTACTTCTATTGTCTTTGAAATAGGGTTAAACTGCCGAATATACTAACAAGCATTTATGGTAAACTAAGATGTATTTTAATGTCATTTCTTTTGAACTTGTATGTCATGTATTTAGGTTAGTACCAAAAATGAAAATTCTGTCATTAATTACTCACCCTCATGTCGTTCTAAACCCTCAAGACAACACAATGAAGAACACAAATGAAGATATTTTGGATAAAATCTGAGAGCTTTCTGACTACAATATTATTACCACTTTCAAGGCCCAGAAAGGTAGTAAAGACATCATTAAGATAGTCCATGTCACTACAGTGGTTCAACCTTAATGTTATGAAGGAGCGAGAATATTTTTTTGTGCACAATATTTCAAAATTGTGCACAAAAAGTTTAATCAAAAACTAGTTTCATATAATCCTACAGTTCAAACTACAATCCGGCCTCTAGCTCATAAATGCCAGAGGAGAACTGGCCCCCGACTGAGCCTGGGTTCTCCCAAGGTTTTTTTTTTCTCCATTAGGTCACCTGATGGAGTTTTAGGACACCATTAGGTCACTTGATGAAGTTTTTCGGTTCCTTGCCACTGTTGCCTTTGGCTTGCTCAGTTGGGGATATTTTGGGGATATTTAATTTAATTTTATCAATCAATAAATTCCTCTTGAAACAAACTTTGTTGTATTATTTTAATTTAATACTGTGAAGCTGCTTTGATACAATCTGTATTGTGAAAAGCGCTATACAAATAAACTTGACTTGACTTGACTTGACAATATTTCATCAAAAAGATCTTCATTTGTGTCCCGAAGATGAACGAAGATCTTACGGGTTTGGAACGACACGAGGATGAGTAATTAATGACAGATTTTTCATTTTTGGGTGGACTAACCCTTTAAGTGTGTTAACAAACATAGTTATGAATGTGCACTCTCTTTAAGTACACTTAAAGGTACACTAACTTTTTTTTTTCTTCAAAATTTACATAATGAGCGAGTACATCATGAATCCATCTTCCAACTCAAGTTTTTGTCTTATCCTCAATCACAACGGTACGCCTATAATAAGTGTTTATATTCAGACTATTTTAGACCGGGTGGGACGAGAACCACTACGTACCTGCGTGACCCATCAGATACTACTACATAAAAGAGAGAGAAGTAGCTTGGCTCCAATGTTCTTCCATAAGACACATGCAGTTTTGTTTATTAACCTCTAGAGCGACAAAAGTTCAATAGTGTACCTTTAAAGTCACCATAAAATCAAAATTGACATTTTATTCTATTCTAATAAATCTACTATAAATGATTTATCCACGCGCATCATTCTTTTTTTATTCATGTGCCCTCATAATCTTTTAATCGGAATCCCGAAATCGGGACAACCTGTCACTCATATTAGATCACAGCAACAGCAATACAACCATCCAAGCAATAACAGGGAAAGAAAATACCATTGCAACATCCGTTTCACATGCAAACTTTAAGTGGCCTTTTATTTCCTTAATAGGCCTATTATATTACCGTATCTGCTGTATAACATTTAAAAACAATTAATTTTAAGATGAAGTACAAGTGGACATTCAATACAATTAAGCACTCTTTTTCACAAGGGACATCCTGGTGTTTTGTGCTTTCACTCATCAGTTCACCTAGGACTACGATCCAGTGTATTCAATCTCATGGGACATTTGAATCCCACCTGGAGGTGAACAATGAGATAACAAAATTCACTGTGTGAAATCAAAGTGTTTGTCAGTAAAAAAACTTTTGCTATTGCCTCTAATTCAGCCCCGAAGGCAGAGTTTGTGGCTCTACAAACCATTTAAATAAGAGCATCTAAAAAATACTTTATTATTAATGTTTAAAGATAAGATTATATATGCCAAACTACATGCCGTCTCCTTCCATTACAATTTGTTCTTATGTAGATTGCTATTCTATGAATGTTTTTGGTATCAATACACCTTATTATTGGAATCATTGTCCAGCACAGATGGACCTTGTAAGAGCACAGTGGGATTCTGTTCCTGGCCATGAGAACACCGAATACCCACAGAGACTATACATCCACACCTGTCTGGCCATTAAACCATTCAATTAGCTTCCACCAGAGGGTTCTGCTAATTATCTAAATTGCATTTTTAATGATGTGAGTCAATGAAGGTATCTCGTCTAGAGCAATCAAAATGCAATAGGCTATTAGGCTGAGTAAAGTAGTGTATGTAAATACCATACTGAAAAAGATTTAAGAAACAAACTATCATTAGCTAAACCAACATTGTTAAGTAACAGACATGCACATTAGGCAACACAAATGAGCAAATAGGCAGCTTAACTCCAGACCAATACAGTTTATGTTTATTTATTATTAGAGTAATTTGAATTATTATTAGCCAAAAGCCTTTGCTGTTCCATGACATCAATCAGCACCACCACACACGGTTTTCCAAACTATAACAAAGTGACACCCATATTTAATAACCTTTCTAATGATAGTCCTTCTGAAGAACAAGGTATAGCTGAAGTTAAGAAATACTAGGTAAAAGGAGAGGTGGGCGGACATATATAGCCTCAATAACCTACATCTACCCTTTCACATCTTCTTTGACATCTGCGTTCCTTTTACAGCTGTTTTATCTCTCCCTGCCATGTAGGATTTATTGATTATTTGATTTAAGGCAATTATTTGTCAGCTTTTCCAGTTAAATAATCTCTTTGCATAATTTCTTCTATCAAAAAATCTGATTTTTATTTAACAAGTTACAAACATGAAGAAATTTGAAAAAAAATAGAAACTTAAACGTTTCTAAAAAGTTATATTCTCTATCAAAACCTTTTGGTTTGTGCATCATCAAGATAACTCTTTCATTTTGTTTCATTAAAAGAAATTCAGACTAATGTTGGAAAATGAACAACTATAAAGAAGAGTGATGAATATACTACCGGTCAAAAGTTATAGAAATAATTGATATTTTGTTAATGTTTTTGAAAGAAACTCACCAAGGCTGCATTTACTTTATAAAAAATACAGTAAAAAATGTTTTATTGTGAAATTTTATTACAATTTAAAATAAATAATTTCAAATTTTTCCTCTGATGGCAAAGCTTTTTTTTTTTTTTTTCAGCAATTACAGTCTTCAGTGTCACATGATCCATCAGAAATCATTCTAATAATATGCTGATTTGTTGCTCAAGAAACATTTATTATTATTATTAATTTTGAAAACACTTTTTACTTTTAATATTTTTGTGGATACCATGAAACACTACCATTCTTGGGGTAAGAATGAAAAGAAATGAACACTTTTATTCTGCAAGGATGCATTAAAGACTTTTATGTTGTTACAAAAGATTTCTATTTCAAATTTGTTGTATTCATCAAAGAATCCTAAGACTGAAAGATCATGTGACACCGAAGACTGGAGTAATGATGTTGAAAATTCAGCTTTGCCATCACAGGAATAAAATACATTTTAAAATAAAATAGAAACAATTTTATTTCAAATTGTATCAATTACATATTTTGATCAAATAAATGCAGCCCTGGTGAGCACAAGATACTTCTTTATTCCACACTTTTGACCAGTAGGACTGAAAGGGTAAAGATCCAGACTTCAAACATCAAAGCTCAAAAATGGGGATACAAAAATGAAAAATCCTGGTAAATGTGTTCTATTAGCTATGTAAAATAGATTCATTTCATACACACACCTGTCATTCTTGTATTTATGCTGAACTGTGCCTCATCCTGCTTCATTGTAATGGAAAGTCTCACAGAACTAGAGCAAACACAGTTTCACACTGTCTCTCCAATAAGACATGGACCACTGGGAATCAGGCCCTCTGTTTACCTGTGCTGTGTTAGGTCATTATTCTTCCTCCATCAGTATTCAGTAAGTGACGCTCAGATTACGAACAATATGACCCTATTCAGCCTAGAGAAACACACAAAACAGAGCGACACTGTTATAGGGCATTAACTTCTTGAAATGATGCATTACGTGCATCTTATAAGCATTTCTGGCAGGGAAAGTACAGAACTAAAGGCATGAACTTCTTAGCTTTGAATGGAGACATCCAGCAATCCAAAATGCACTTTGTCTGTCTTCTGTGCAAAAAAAACCCAAACAAAAAACGACAAAGCACTCTGCAAATGGTGATTGAGCTCTTACCGAAAGGTCATCAATTCTTTTGATTTGTAAAAGATTCATTGAACATGATCGATTAGATTCATTACTGACACATATGAAGACACACCAGATCAATCTAAATGGTAAACTGGCATCATTGTCATCATTTTGCAGCTCAGTGCTCATAAAGCCTATTAATTTGTGCTCAAAAATGATCATATATCATTTAATGAAGATAGCATGCAGCCTCAACATGACATAAACCATCAGTCACTGTTCAACACTGTTTGTAGACAGGAACCCGTTTGTTGTATGATGTCGCTGGACAAACATGATACTACATTTTTCAATTTGGTGAGACATTTATAACATGGCAAAAATCTTTTGGTTTCTGGCTTTTATTTCATGTCTATTGTTTAGTTCCTGTCGATTGTCTATATATATATACAGATACGCCCCTATGCATTTAAAATACAGTCTTTCTGTTCTAGGCATATGGACCAAAATATTGATGACTCTTATTTGCAAGAGAGTATAACTATTTGTCAAATAAAAAGATTTCTACAATATTCCACAATATCACACGAGCATGTACTAGGGATGTGTGAGAGTGAGACTAGTCAATACTGCTGCTGATAGTCGACTTGGAAATACTAGTCTTGTAGCAACTTTTGCACATTTAATGTTTATATATATATATATATATATATATATATATATATATATATATATATATATATATATATTTTACAAAGACTAGGCTACGTTTAAATGATCATCATGGAAATGTTACATTTTAAATGTCTACATTATTTTGGAAAAGGTGTAACCTAGTCTGGAGCAGAAAACAAAATGATTTCATTTTAACCTCACATTTGTCATGCGTTGATTTCTCTGTGGCTCTCGTGGCGGTTCAGAGAAATGTAGCAGCTACACTCGAAGATGAGCAAAGGTGAGTGAGTATTTTGAAAGCCTATACACAAAACTTTTCCGTCTTATTTTATGTCAAACTAATATATAACAATTGAGCTTGCATATAGGCTTATACAAACGGTTATGAGCTATAAAGGTATGTCATTTTATTAAGGGTAAACATGAATTAAACTGCTACTACACGTCAATCAAGCTTTTCTTGCGATTTTGCCGCCCTCATGTTAGGACTAGTCCAGTAGTCGGTTGCAAAATTCCGTTTTTAACGTTAATGAATTATTCTTGGGCACATCCCCAGCATAGCATGTTGTTCCGAAAATGAGAATGCTTTGATTCCACAAGGCCGTAGATGATCAAACCATCAAACCAACCAATTGCTTTTATACCAGTTCAGTAAACAAATTTATATTCAGTAACTTACATTTAATACACATTAGGCTACCCAGCTAACAGTTTCGTTGTGAAGAGTAAGTCGTAACCGGACCGGACCATATTTGTCGTTGCGATGTAGCCTACCACATAACTTTCCAACGACCTAACTTTGTGATTCCCATAATTGTCGTGGCGACGTTATAGTACAGGCCTACTACCAGTTACTTTGTGTGTTTGTGTTTTTTTGTTCGGCAAACTAAAATATTAAAGTCAAAGAGTTAGTTGCCCAACGTACGCCTACGAGCAGCACAGTAGGCCTACCTGTTACCTGTTTCCTTCCTGAATGAATCAGTGTTTTGGACGAATATCGGTTGAATTAATGATTCGAAAGTTCGAAACATTCACTCATAAAGAAAGTTTTATGTCGCCACCTACTGGTGAAATGATGTAACCTGCAGAAAAAGTGGAAGCTAAAGCCTGGTCGAAAAGATGATGCCAAGCGTCAATTAGCATATTTGTGATGTCATTGTCATTGCGTCATAGGCTATTTGCATTCTGCCTAATGTCTGCACTTTAGGTCTACATCTGTTTTCTCTATTCCGTGCTCACATTTAATATATTTGATAGCAATTATGTCATTAAAAAATTATGTTCTTATTTGCATATTGCCCAGTCCTGATCCTGGAGATCTAGGCTACCTTCCTGCAAAGTTCAGCTCCAGCCCTGACCGAACACACCCGAACCAGCTAATTAAGATCTTCAGCACAGGTGTGTTGGATCAGAACCTCACAGGAAGGTAGATCTCCAGGAACAGGATTGGGAAACCCTGCCCTGTGTGAAAGAATGACTCGGTCTGCATCTGAAATTGCATACTTCCCCACTAGGCTATATAGTGGGCAAAAAACAGTAGGCTATGTGACAAAAGAAGTAGCCTATGTCCGAATTCACAGTACTCATAAAAGAGTAGGCAAAAAGTACCCGGATGACCTGCTTCTTCTGGCGAGATTCTGAAGTGTGCATATGATGGACACATTACTATCCCATGAGGCCACGGGAGAGGATATATGAATGGGAGTGAAGTGACATAAATGATGCTAGTAGGTTACATTACATGATAATGATAACATGGTGAATGTAGTATGTTCAAATTACATTCATACTACATACACTCATACTATATAATACATACTTTTTTAGTGGTCGTGAAGTAATTACTTATTCAAAATAAGTACTTACTCAAGAGATGCAGCCTACATGTTAACCAGCAGTCCAAAAAGTCACTATAAGTCGCTAAGTTGGCAGTACTGGTGCAATCGTAGTATTTTTCTGTGATTTTTCGCAGGCAGTCATTTTAATAGGAATCCACCACATCGTATGAATAGGTCGAATAAGGGCATGCTGTTGCAAATGTTGAAAATTCCCTGTGCTGTTGGACTGTTATATCAGCACTCCGCTTGGGCAATCAAATTCAAGGGCTGAATCTAACTGTTGTAGAACATCATGAATATGATATAATTAGACCACATTTGTGGTTAAAATGTTTACATGCAATTATACAACAATTTGCTTGCTAGATAATTATCAAAATAGTGCCCTAATGCAGAACTACATCTCCCAGAAGGCATTTTCTCTCCGTATGTATTGAAGTGCAGGATGGTGGAAGGCCCAGTGAAGCGCGGTTGGTGATTCAGATTAAACTGCATCTCCCATATGAGGGCTGCTCTGAGAGCTTAATTAAGTTGTAGGACCCTGGCAATGACGAATGCCTCTAAACATGAGCATGCTAAGACAGCGGTGCTGCTGCCCTTTAGCTGTGCATCTTCCGTTGAGCAAAATACCACCGTAGCGTTCATATTTGTTTCTCCCAATTCCCTCTGCCTTAGTCTACAATGATTTGATGAATAATGCCACGTTGTTTTGAGTCAGAGATTCCAGTGTTTTCCAGGGTCTCATGTCCATTTTCTCCTGTTTAGAGCATGACAGAGCAACACAGCTAGTCTGCGGGATCCTGCTGGTTCCTCAGCTCTTTTGGTGTTTCCTAGCATCGGCCTATTCATCACCATCGGGAGCGTCTTGTTCTGCTCTGTGTCTTCCTTCATCACTGCAGCTAATTAAAGAGCTCGGAGGTCTGCTACTGTTTCCACTGCCTTGTATTACCATTAATTACAATGACATCTCAGATCCTCGGCATAGCAGCACAGTGATTCATGGCGCAGTGTGTCTGAGTAAGAGACTTATCTTGCACACTCACACACACTCCTGTACATATGCATGGATGCACTCACACATACACACGCAAACATAATAAATTAGGCTCTACTGAAGACTGATGGCCCACAATGAAACACCATAGATCAATTAAGCATACGCCACGCAGAGAACTGGAAGGATAATCTCTGAATATAAAGAGTCGGCTTTTCTGCCTCTTCTAAAGCAAACATCATATTTTGAGGACCTAATTGAGTTGGAAAAATATTTCAAGCATTTTTAATTGAATTCTGTGGAATTGTGTAATAGCACAAGAAATTTCAGGTGCAATATAATGTTTTGCACATACATTTCTCCAAAAATATGGCTTACCGTTTTATTATACAGCTATATATTATACTGATGGATGGCAGAATATTGAGTGTGATCTTTCTGAGGTCACTTTGCGTTTCACTTCTGGGTCACAGAACTGATGGGAGATACACATCAAAGTATGGGCTCAAAGCAAAGGACTCATCAGACCGACCCTCTGAGGTCCACAGATTTGATATACAGTATCATGTGTGAGAAAATACATCATATGTTTTCTGCTTCTCAGTTTTACCCATTGTCATGATGTAAAACAAAAAATCCTATAAAGCCATAAACATATTTTAATGTGATATCTGTATCTTTAAGATTTGTACAGTATAGTGGAACATCTCTGTTAAATAGAATAGAAATAGAATTAAGTTGCATAAATTGCGTAAATAGATCAATTAAAATGAAATAATACACATAGCAATATATATATATATATATATATATATATATATATATATAAACACACACATACATTTTATATAGTGTGTGTGTGTGTGTGTGTGTGTATTTATCTATTTGTAAGAAATTAATACTTTATTCAACAAGGATGAATTCAATGACGGTAAAGACATTTAGAATGGTTAAAAATGTATTTAAAATAAATCATATTTCATATATTTTAAATCTTTTAAAATTAAATTAATCATGTTTCACGGTTTCCCCAAAAGTATTAAGCAGTGCAACTTTGCTTTTTGTTTTCAACATTGATAATAATAATAATTAATAATAATTGATAATAAGAAATGTTTCTGCACCAAATCGGCATATTATTAAAAATGATTTCTGAAGGATCATGTGACACTGAAGACTGGAGTAATGATGCTGAAAATTCAGCTTTACCATCAGGAATAAGTTACATTTTAAAATATATAAAGATAGAAAACAGTTATTTAAAATGGTCATAATATTTCACAATTTTACTGTTGTACAACCTTAGTGAGGATAAGAGACTTCTTTCAGAAGCAAACAAAGGGTTATTTTGCATTTCTGAGAGCAACATCTGCTGTCTTCATAGTCATTGTTAAAGGGAATACCTCATGCTGCCATTCTAAAACATAATTAACCTCTGATACCCATTCTGTTGTCTGCGATCCCTGTGAATGACTTTAAAATTGAACTGTATATATGTCCCTAATCTAATAGAGACATGATCAGGCTAAATGCAGCCATTCTTTTTAAATGGACACAATCAGTGTCACACAGAGACGGGGTGAATCTTTTTTCATGTTTTTGAGTTTATGGTTGAAACTGAGGACGAAGGAGAGAGAGAGGGGGAATATCGTTTTGCTCAGGCCCAAGAGTAGATAAGCAGCACCCAGGGAATTGGTCTGTAAACATTGCCAGTGATTGACACGACACCCCAGCCTGTGGGAAACTTTACATTTTATCATCGGTCTGTAAAACTGCATTTTACAGATCCATATACTGCTTTAGCGGTGTGTGCGGGAGGTATATGGGTCGAGGGTGGTGCACTTGAAGACTGTTTTGATCGGTCCTCACTAAATATCCACCCAATTTCCACAGGTCCGAGGGAGCTTTGAAGAAAATTGAGCAGATTTGCGATGAAGAACCCCTCTGGAGGAATTTGAGAGTGTTTGAGGATTAGGTTTTTATTCTCAGCATAAGGCCCGGTTGAAGAATATCTGATGCCTCAGGAGGTGAAGCTCAGCCGAGCATTCCAGTAAATAGAGATTCTGGAGATAAAGAGTTGAACTGACAAGCTTATGGACTTGGACAAAGTGAGCTGGCATACAGTTGAGCTTTTATGCAAAGCAAATAATATTCTGAAATGTAGGGAGGAAAGGAAAGTTTACATCCTCTCACGTGTTAATGCAGAATCAGTCAGAATCGAAGCGTAAAAGAGCAAAGTCTGTTCACAATGAGGAATGCATACATATGACTCTTTTAAAAAAAAAAAAAAAGTCATTATGATTTCAAAGGTTTTATAGTTCATATTGGCCTACTCAATGATTAGCTCAATAATTACTGTAATATGTGAAGATGCCGGTGGCACCCATTTAAAATTAAGCCACGGTCGACATCTAGTGGTAATCAAGATTGTTGCACCTTTAATTTTCTGCCGTGGCCAAAAGGTGTCGCTAGATGGCAATGTGAAGCTGCCAAAAAATTAAAAATATATTCTGTTTCTTCAGAATCAGTGGAGGGCCAGTCTTTTTGAGCAATGTAATAATAAAAGATATATATATATATATTTGAATTGAATTGTCAACATCTTGAGCAATGTTAAATAATAGGCCTATAATTAGATTTTTCAAAAAACAAAATAAAATTTAAAGGAAAAGGAAAATAGCCTAAATAAAATGTCAATCAAATAGATTTGCATTGAAAACAATGCATATTCACAACAACACTAAAAAAATAAAAAAAAAATAAAGACAGCAGTTAAAAATGATTTAAAAAAGAGAAGCGAACCTACCTGACAATAATCTAAAAGAAAAAACAAAACAAGGAATGCTGATTGCATGCACTCTTCACTCCTCCCCTTTGTTGTCGGGGGCGGGGTCTCACGCGGCCGGATCCGCCCTGATGTCTAGATGACAGCACGGACAAGATGGCGGCCAGCTGGGAAGTGAAGTGAGGATGTCAACATCATTTCTTCAGTTCAAACAAGTCGGGATTTTCACCAACCATCCCCTCGATCAGTCAGCGATATAGTTCATGTTCCGTGCATCTGTTTTAGGAGCCGAAACCGGGGCATTTTTACAGAAACGCGCGCATGTTTTTGCGCTATGTTTTGGAAATCCGTTTGCGCAAAGAGGACCATCAACTCTTGACGAGCGTTCTGGCCTGCATGAACCTCCAAAACCCACTCCAGGAGGCATCAAAAGAACGTTTTTACATCACATCGCACGCCACATCGACTGAAAGTCCACGATCAGTCCGATCAACGCTGGTTAGTTTGGTGTTTGCGGTGATTTCCGCGATGAAGAGCAGCAGTTCTCATTAAAGCTGCGGAAGTGGAGGAGAGGTTTTCACGCCAGTCATCTTTCAAATGCACTTTCTGTCCACCCGTGGATGCTCTTTACTCCATTACCCAGCTGTTAAATATCTAAGACCGCATTAAAACTCTGGCGAACGGGATCCAGGGGTGCATTAGCAGTATTTTGTCCGGAAACAGTGTTTTTTTGCTGACTTGTTGGCCAGTTTTAGTGGTTAAAGTGACGCCATGGCTCATTCTCCAGTGCAGGGCAGTCTGCCTGGGATGCAGGTAAGATACACACAGCATTGTTTATAGTTTTCTTTAGGATATAGGCTATAAAGGTTTGAAGTAAGAGTTTCTATTCGCTGATAAGTTGCTGAAGATCACAAATCTGACTGCCTCTTTGTCTAATGTGCTAAATAGTGTTGAGCCTAAACTTGTGTTATGCAATGTGTGTGTGTGTGTGTGTGTTTTCTATGAATGAAGTCGTCTCATTGATTTGTGCATGCAAGATTAGGTGATAGGGTGGCCAGGCCACTCATGTTGTAGTTCAGATGTTTTCAATCAATGCCACAGTTCCCCAAATGTGATCCTCAATGAGGGACCTCTTCCTAAAATTTAAGAGGCATAATCAAATCGATTAATCGCTTTTAACATAAAAGTTTGTTTATATAATATGTGGCATGTATATGCATATAGGTGTGTGCATATAATGTGTGTGTGTGTGTATATATATATATACACACACACACACACACACACACATACATACTGTATATATGTATGTATATATATATATATATATATATATATATATATATATATATATATATACATGTATGTATGTGTGTGTGTGTGTATATATATATATATATATATATATATGTATATGTATACACACACACACACACACACACACAGACATGCACACACATACTGTATATATGTGTATACTATATATATATATATATATATATTAGTATACACATATACAGTATGTGTGTGCATATCTGTGTATATATATATATATATATATATATATATATATATATATATATATATTTACACATTATACAAACACTTTATACAAACATTTATGTTAGATGTGATTCATCGATTTGAGAGCACTATATATATATATATATATATATATATATATATATATATATATATATGGACGCTGTACTGTTAATATTTGTTATTTATATTTATCTAACCCCTTTGGGGTTTAAAAACCCCTGTTGTAGTTGGCTGGAGGTGGCCTGATTAGGTTTGGTTAGCTATATTTCAGATAGTTATGGAAAAGCACAACAACTGTGATGCTTAACAGAACAGGCTTTGAGTCCTTCATCAACTAAGCTTGGATGACAACAATTTAGAAAGCATCTCCATTAAATATTAAAATGTTGATGCTCTAGTCATCTAGAGAGCATTAGCACCACTAACCTTTCTGGGACATCCTTTATGAAACTGAATTGTGCCAAGATCATACATGAAGTAGGACAGTGAAGAACCCTTTTCAGTGTAGTTTTGTTCTTCTGAACACAAAGATCCAAGAAAGAAAGGAAAACGTGAAGTGGAAGGGTAGAAACAAAAGGAAAGAGGGCGATGAGGGATGGAGAGATGTCTCCAGAGAGTAACCATCATAACTGGGTCACTTGGTTGGGTCTCTATTCATGCTGGGCCATATGACTGGTCTGCCCTCAGGACGGGAGCGCAATCTGCCATCCCAAGTATAGTTGAAATGGCTTATCGTTCATTTAGGTTGAAGATGCAAGAAGCCATTGTTGCCTGAGAACCTCCTTCTTTTTAAGGAGACCCTCAAAACCAAAGAGTCAGTTTGTGAATAAGAAACCTGAAATTTTGTAGGACGTCACAGACTGCCACAGGGAGGGCTACAACTCAACAAATCTGAAAGCATAGTGATGGAATAGGCGTTCATTATCCAGTATTTCTTAATGGGTCACAGAGGAATTGTGGTGGTCATCCATTAGGAACATTTCTGACTCCTGCATGCTCTCACCTGACAGTAACACACCTCATATGGAGTTTTCAGCTCCCTAAAACACAAACACAGATGGGAGCCAAGGGATGACGTGGCCTTCTAAAAGAATTTGCTGGCTGTTACACCTGTCAGCGTGTATCGGGATCAGGATTACGGAGATCAGCTGGGAGTGTAGGCGAGCAATCAGCATTAGGGCTGAATCAGGGAGCAAAGCCTTCATCATCTCCATGATGGGATGTGTAGATGACAGCTAATGAATCTCTGAGTGATGCATTAAAGGGCTCCTCTGTGGGTCTGTGTGCGCTTTGTGGAAAGATGTGCGAAAATGATCTGTGTCTGAGAAAATCAATTTGTGTGTATCCAAGGTTTTTGTTCATAGGATGGCATCACTAGTTGACAGAGCACAGATTGGCAACCGTTCTCCAAGATGCTTGTCAAAATGCGTCATTTATCGCAGGGACTACTGTTCACTGGCCTCTTCTTCTCTTTCATTGTGCTGGAATTGGTTGATGCTGGTGGGTTGCAGCAGGTTTGTTCTGACAGGTTCAAACGCTGACAAATGTGTATGAAAAAAAACAGCAAAAAGAAAAAGGCATAGCCATGTGTCCAATTAAAATCTGTGGCATTTTGTTGTAAATTCCCTGGGTAGAATCTAGCCAAATTAGGTAGATGCAAACATGGACAGGTTGTCTTATCTACAAAAATAATGAATAAAATTATCGTTCAGAAGTCAGTAAGATTTTTACAAAGTTTTTTAAAGAAGTCTGTTATGCTCACCAAGACTGCATTTATTTGTTAAAAGATACAGTAAAAACTAATATTGTAAAATATTATTGCAATTTTTAATAACTGTTTTCAGTTTTAATATATATTAAAATGTAATTTATTCCTGTAATGGCAAAGCTGAATTTTCAGCATCACTCCAGTCTTCAGTGTCATCATCCTTCAGAAATTATTCTAATATGCTGATTTGATGCTCAAAAATCACCTCTTATAATCATCAATGATGAAAACAGTTGTGCTGCTTAATATATTTGTGGAAACCGTGATATAGGCCTACTGTATATATTTTCAGGATTCTTTGATTAATGGAAAGCTCAAAAGAACAGCATTTATTTCAGCATTATTTTTTAAGTAATATCTATTGTAACATCAAAAATTTCTTTATTGTAACCTCTGATCAATTTAATATGCCCTTGCTGAACAAAAGTATTAATGTCTTTCCAAAAAAACAACAACAAAAAAACACTTTTGAATGATGAATATGGGTTTAATAATAAATAACCATAGAAATTCAAGATATATTTAGAAACGGAATTGTCAATTTACCTACCCAACTTATGTTGTGTTGATAATTTTACATCTTATTGGGAATTATTCTATTTAATGTTTGATTTTAAGGACACTATTTGGTACTGTACTGGGTCAAGATGTAAAATTTGGTCTTGTAGCGAAACCACTTAAATCTAATTTAAACCAATGTTGAATTGGAAAATGAAATGAAATGGAAAACACATCTTCAGTCACTTTAAACCTTTGCTAGAGGTAATCAGTGCTTTCAGCCTTCTATCACATCATGGTAAAGATTTCCCTAAACAGATTTCCTTGATAATTCACGGTACCCTGAGGTATGAGGCATTAGAATAATGTCCTTTAGGCTGTGGGCACAATCTGCTCCCTTTCATCTTGTGTGTTTGGAGCACTAATGCTGTGGAAGATTGGCTCTGTCGTCATCCGTTTAACTGGATTTCACACTTTTATGAGGTCCCCATGAAATCCTGCCTGCGTGCACCTCCCGCAGCGCCTCTGATACTGCGCTGGACAAGCTGTTCTGCTGTTGTGTTCTGTGGCGTTCGGTAGGTTTAGAGCTTATGTTAGCGAAAAAGATTTGGAGGATTTTAAGGTCGTGAATTTTTGCGAGCTCAGAGGATGTGCACGGCAGCAGTTCAGGATTGTCTTAAATTCAGGTCACATCGACGGGTAGTCTAGCATGGTTTATTTTGTTTTGTATTTGAATGATCTTGATGAAGCTGTGGTGATGTGGAACAGGTTTTGGAGGCTTAAGTTAGCGTGCAAGAGTTGAACTCAAAATGGTCTGAGGTAAACAGGGTTCCTCTGCTTTCTGTTGTTATTTATTCAAGTGCTGCTGAGTTTAACCACAGTGGACTCTGGAGCAAGCTGCCTAATGCTAATAATGTCGCCGCTGTTTGTAGCTCTCTCTGTGTTTCCTTTAAGAAGGCCTCAGGGGTCTGAGATGTTCAGGGTCATGGCTGAGACCTCAGGGAACTTTGGTCCCAACCAGATGTGCTTTAGTTCTCAAACATACTCCGGTCTTGCTTCATAGCATTTCAAAGTCAAACCAAACTCTGTGTTAAGAGCATAGACTGTAAAAAATATGGATAAAGCGTCTGTGACGTCACCCATAGACTTTCTGAAGAACGGGTTTGAAGCCGTTTATGGGGGGTATGGGCGGCGCCATCTTGGAAAATCTTGGGAAATCCTAACCCCGCCCACCTTCTGACGCAGCGCGCGTCACTCGCTCGCTCTGCTACTTCGGTTATCTCTGTGTATATTTAGGCAACGAAATATGTTATAAAACACCATACTAACTCTTTTCGTTTTCTTTTAAAGAAATCTTAAACATTATAGCCACACAAATGTGGTTCAGGCAACGCGTATTGATTATATTCACTGCACATAACGTTTGCCTATTTATAAAAAAAACAAACAAAATATAAAACACAACCCTGCCTCTTTTCGTTTTAAATATAATATAAAAATATTAAACATTTTAATATGGTCCAGGCAATATGTGCATTTGTACTAAACAACAGATGTTGCAGTAAACAACATTACAGATCATATTCGTTGTATTAAAATTTAAAATGACAAAACTCAACCCAGTCTCTTTTTGTTAAATTTCAGTTTTATCAATATTAGCTATTATAAAAGTATAAGTAAAAGGTACAAGAAGCTATACAAATAAAGCAAACAAAAGTCAGCGCTCGATCTAGTCTAACCATACAATGGTAAAGTTAAATAGCTTATAAACTTATGAAACTTCCCCTCAGCCAAACCGATTGGCCAGGGAACAAATTATAGATTTACAAGACCAAAAATCTCCCGTTAGATATACACAAGACAAATTATATCTCATGTTTAACCACTACAGAGACGTCAGAGTCAGCGGCAAACGTCCGAACGACTAGCCGAGGAAAGGCTGTACCAGGCGGGGTACATGAACGCCGAGCGCCCGGTCATCGCTGGATCTCACAACTGGATACAATTTTCATAAATCTTTATAAATAAACCACAGATTTGAGCTTTAAACAACTACATTCTCGCCTGAAAAACTCTTAAAACTACATTTCATGATACAGAAACAGTAGTATTATATGTCAACTGTATTAAAAAATGGCGCTTCTTATGTTGTCATTCTCCGTGGCGCTGCCTTGTCAGCTGTCAATCAAGCTGTCAATCAAAGTTAACCACGCCCTTATTGTCATACATTTTATATCTAAATTCACAGCCCTCATGGTTGTCAGGCACTCGGAACCTATCGAAAAATACAATAAAAGTCCATGGGACCAACCTGTAAAAACATGAATTTATGCTGTGAAAACGGACATTTTAACATGGGGGCTATGGACATTTGCTCCCTTTTGGGACCTTCCCCTAGCGGATTTTCGATGTATTGCAGTTTTTCGCACTTCCGGGTAGGCTTCATTTTTCAGATCAGAATGTTGCCGCTTGGTTAAGAGCCCATATTAAAGGGTTAGTTCACCCAAAAATGGAAATTCTGTCATTACTCACCCTCATGTCGTTCCAAACCCGTAAGACTTTTGTTCATCTTTGTAACACAAATGAAGATCTTTTTGATGAAATCTGAGAGGTTTCTGACCCCCCATAGACAGCTACGCAACTGACACTTTGAGCGGTTTAGTGCAAATTTTCTGAAGGCACTCCATCGCTTTATAGACCTTATTTAGCCCCGCCCCTTTTCAGCGCTGCGCTCGTTGTCTTTTGACTTCCGGTCTGTATTTTCACAGCGATCTTGCGTATTTATGAATGAACGGCTACTGACATTTGTTTAGTCATCTGCTTTAAACATTACAATCCTCATGATAACTTTCGTTAACTTTACATTAATTAAATCCAATCCTACTCCTGGACAGCAATGCCATAGAAATATACAGAGCGACTGCAAAAACGGAAGTTTAAAGACAATATTCTAAAGATGGCGGCGCCCTCGTTTCTCTGGCTCATAAGGTCTATATGATGAACAGATTGAATTTAAGCTTTTATTCACATATAAACATTAATCAACTCACACATCAGTTATGATAAATAGAAGCTCCAGTATGTTCTCTTGACGTGCGAGAACCAATGAGGTTTATTCCCGTGTGTTACGCAGCAAGTTTAAGCTTCAGCAAGAGGTTTCTCGTGCGTCAAGCAGGTTCGATTAAGCTTTTGTTTATGTTCGCTGATCAATGTTTAAATGTGAATGAAATTTTTCCTAAATTCAATCTGTTCTTCATATAAAGCGATCAAGTCTATGGAGAGACAGAAAGCTCTCAGATTTCATCAAAAAGATCGTAATTTGTGTTGCGAAGATGAATGAAAGTCTTACGGGTTTGAAACGATATGTGGGTGAGTAATTTAATGACACAATTTTCATTTATGGGTGAACTATCCCTTTAAGACCGCTAAGAAGTCGCATTGCAGTATCTTTAACCATTACCATTTCAGTGATGCATTGAGAGAATTTTAGGTAATGATTGTCCTCTTGTTACTTGGATTGGTGAAGAATAGAGAACACTACCTACTTTCATAATTTAAAAGTAGTGTGCCCCCTTTATGTAATTTTGTCTCTTACTAGGCCCAATACTCTTTACTGTGTGGAATTCTTACCCTAGAACATCACGTGATTTAACAGTACTTTATCAATTTATTAATTGTTTAATCTGCATTAGGCAAAACAAAGTGAAACAAAGTCTTTGTTCCTTTTCTTTACAGAATTTAAAAGCAGATCCTGAGGAGTTGTTCACCAAGCTTGAGAGAATCGGTAAGGGTTCGTTCGGAGAAGTGTTCAAGGGCATCGACAATCGCACGCAGAAAGTGGTGGCCATCAAGATCATCGATCTGGAAGAGGCTGAAGATGAGATTGAAGACATTCAGCAGGAAATCACAGTGTTGAGCCAGTGCGACAGTCCCTTTGTCACCAAATACTACGGTTCCTACTTAAAGGTGAGTAGCCCTGCATATGCGACAAGGCGCTCTGAGGTCAGGCCATATGACTTCAGGTATGTGAACCATGATGAAACGGCTCAAAGCCAGGCACAGTGCAATCTTCTGCATTAACTGAATTCTACTTGATCTGGACCACAGGGCTTCATTCAGGTCTCAAGCCTTTTTATATCTTTGAAAACAATTAACAGTTCTGTTCGCCAAAGTAGGATTATAGGGTTAGTTCACTCAAAATTGAAAATTCTGTCATCTGTTACTCACCCTCATGTCTTTCCAAACCCAGAAGTCTTTTGTTCATCTTTAAAACGCAAATTAAGATATTTTAATGAAACGGGAGAGAATGAATGTTCCACCAAAACGTTACCAGTTCATAAAGATGTTGTAAAAGAAATCCATGTGAATCAAGCAGTTTAATCCAAGTCTTCTGAGGAGACACGATCGCTTTATGATGAACAGATTTAATTTAGGCTTTTATTCACATATAAACATTGATCAACTCACATAAATAGAGTACATAAAATTTGGTTGACGCAAGCTTTAATGTGCTTGCTTGATGCAAGACACATCAGGCAAGTATAGTTGAGCTGCTCTTTAACATATATGATGTGAGAGAGCAATTGATGACAGAATTTTCATTTTTGGGTGAACTATTCAGCTTTTACCTGTGATGTCAACGCCCCATTACTTTATAAGAAAACACGGCTACGTCATACTCAAATGGTCATTTTAATATTCTAATTCGGTACTGAAGAATGCTTTTTAGTTATCTTACCACAGTTGAAAACAGCTGTGCTACTTAATGAAGTGTGGAATTTGCAACACAATGTCTTTTTTCTGTTGCTGAAGTGATGCCAGTACACTGACATTTCTATAGTCCAATTTTGGCTTCAAAGAAACGGCTTCCTCTAGAAACTCATCAGTCTATTGTTCTTTTGAGAGATGAAGGCTATTCCATCTGTGAGTGTACAATACCGTCTTGAATCTAGACCGCATACTGGATTTAAACAGGAAAGAGAGAAGATTCACGGAAGCAAGAGGACAACAGAGTGTCTAGTTTGAGAAACAGACACCCCTCAGGTCCTCAACTGGCAGCTTTGCTGGTGTTTGGCATATATGCCAAACACCAGTTTCGTCTGAAACGGCGAAAAGCAGACTTGGTTGTGGGCCTTGTTGGCAGAACTTCAAAGAAAAAGCTTCATCTGAAATTAGCGAATTAGAAAAAGTGGTAGCATGAGCAACTTGGAGACAGGGCAGTAAATGATTAGACAAGAGTGTTATGGATGGCTGAATCTAGGTTTAAAGTAAAAGGAACAATTTGACAGTAAGATCTGTGAGAAGTTCTAGATATAAAAAAAGGTCAGTTTATTAAGAAACTCACGCCCCAGGGTGTGCACCGCTGTCATTGTTCTAGTGTTGTCACGATACCAAAATTATTGTTTCGATACCGATACCAAGTCAAGTATTGCGATTTCGATACTTTTTCGATACTTTTCCTGAAAAGGGAGAAACACTCTCAAATATCATTGCTGTGCTTTATTTTAAAACCGGGACAACATTCTAATCATATAACACACAAATAAATGAACATATGAACAGCAGATATATAAAACATTTGAACAAAATATGAAATATAAAAATATAAAAAATAAATTAGAGCAATGACATTCAAGGAAAAAAAAATATATATAAATTTAGCAGCATTATCTCATTTATCATAAGAAACAGATGAGCTTTATCTTGATTCTGAACTTTGAATAAAAATATGAACAGCGATTATATTAAACAATGTTTAATATTGGTAACATATGATAAGCCACATTGGTGATATATTTGACATCTGGGGAGAGAGTTGTGGAAGGCCTATACTTCATGTTAAACATAAATATATAGCAGCAAAGACAACGTCGGCAGTGTTGACGGCAAAATAGGCTACAGAATAATTCGTTCTGTATTGAGAGGTGCAATATTTGAAAATCGATAATATTTTTTAAAATTACATTTATAGGCCTATTGTATTTATGTCAAAACTTTCAAACATCAAAATGTCATTTATTAATATGTATTCGTGTCAAAATGACATAGAAACATCTTTTCCTATTCTATTTTGCCTGGAAACGCTTCCAACACGCTTGCGTGTTGCGTGAAAAATAGGCGTCGGTTCTATTTCTAGCATACACGCGTTTCCCTCGAGCCGCGCCCAGACGCGTGTGTCACGCAGGCAGTTAACATGGGAGCCGAAATAAAAACGGACACGACACGCAGCCGGTTATTCTTAGAAGTATCCATACTAATAAATTAAGGAATCGTGACGTTTTTAATTTCCGATTTACTTTTTAAGTATCGGTGCACCGTGCAACAGAGCAAGGTAGGCAACGTACTTCCATATGTCACTCCTCGCGTCATCTTTCTACGAGTCGTGGACCACTTGTGCTCGCACATGCAGCCATGTCGCTGTAGTGTTTTGTCACATGACACTGACAGCGGCAGCCGGCAGGTTCTTTGCTGCGTGCGTCAGGAAAAAAACACAGACGTCCATAGGGAGGCGTTTAAAAAAAAAAATTTAAGTATCGATACTGATAAATTTAGGTATCGTGACGTTTTTAATTTCCGAGTATCGCGATACTTTTGAAGTATCGGTACACCGTGCAACACTACATTGTTCACTCTAATATTATGAATAAAAGTATCAGTGTCTTTGAAAAACATTAATATTTCTTAATTTCAATATTTTAAATTATATATTTTACTAAAACTGAGCATCTATTACATCTCTTTTACAAATGAGCTATTTTACATTTATTCAAGTTACTTTACTTCCTGAACAAAAGCGCCTGAACCGAGTCTGAGCAGCTTTCACATTCATGCGAATCGCGCCACAGTTCAATGCAACCGAACTCAGACCACCTCCTACAGGTAGTCCCTGGTTCGGTACCCCCTCATGACAGCTTTTACATTACCAAATTTTCATGTGAACCGTGCCTCTTTTTTTAAACTAAACTGGCTGTGTGAAAGCACGCTAAGTCAGGGCTGTCCAAACTTGGTCCTGAAGGGCCACTGTCCTGAGGAGTTTAGCTCCAACTTGCCTCAACACACCAGCCTGGAAGTTTCTAGTATGCCTTGTAAGACCTTGATCAGCTGCTGAACTCTACTGGACAGTGGCCCTCCAGGAGTGGGATTAGACACCCCTGGCCTAAGTCCCCTAACTCAGTCAATGAACTAGCAGATATCATTACTTTCAGTGATGTTAGTCTTGAAATAAAGCAGGTTTTGTGACACAAATCATTTGTCATGAACTCTTTGGGCTTTAAGGTTCACAAGTTATTACATTTCTTTACCGACATGTTTATATTACAACATGTAGTTAAAAGCATTTTTTGTACCATATTACTAATGCTAGTTTGAAAAAAATGGCAACTCTTTATAAAGATTGATGCACAATGTTTGTAAAGTCTTTAGGTTTGCTTTTATTAGTTCATGTTCAAATTTATGAGAAGCTGATGACATTTTGTTCCACAGTGTACCTTAGATTGCGTCTCTCTTTTGATAGGATTGAGCTTGGCAAATGTTGAATGTAAAGCTGTTAGAAAGTAATAACCATCATACCACATTTCTGTGCACATTTTTCGGTTGATGTAGAATTGAGGAAGATCAATATGACACAGCTCACACAGATGACCTTAGTTATTACTATTTGGCGTGCTGTCAGATGGCAGTCCACTTCCCACTGTGAAGTGTAAAACCAACTTGTGTGGGTGTTCTTTAAATCAGCCTTGCAACCATTTCAGGCTTTGTCTCGCTCTCTCTCCTCAACCACTGCATGCTCTATTATGTTCATAATCTTTGATGCCCCATTTATAGCTGTGATTGTCAACATTAAACTTGTTCGTCACATTCAAGTGCTTTGTTGTCGGAAAGAACACAATCGTGTAGGACACCAGGTTTATTCTAGCTTATTAAGTGGGAAATTTTTATTAAAGCCAAAATGATACTTAGCATCCCATTCATTGACAAACATATAAACATTCTCCACGCGATCTATAGTCAGCTTGCTGACGATTCTGGAATTTCAGTCAAATACAGGCTATTTTCGCTGTGTAAAACATGCACTACGCTTCAAATGATTATTCAAATTTGTAAATATGCACTACTTTTATGACAAGACAAGGTGATGTAGCTGTTGTGGAATTTTTTTTATAAAGAATAGCAGTCACTGCAGCAATGGTTCTCCCCTCCCCCGTGTTTAAAGTTTGTGGCCTGCCCATCTCATTATCCTAGAGCTTCCCAGTGGTATTTACGACTTGAGAGGGCGTTCATGTTAAAATTTTAACTAGGAAACTCGTATTTACGATAATTCCAATAGCTCGTGACGGCAGCGTTAGCCGCAGTGCCACAAATGGAAGAAAAAAAATATGGGCGTTCATTTCATGATCAAATTAAAAGGAACAGGGAAGTGCTTTAAAGTCACACTTCTTTCTGTTGTGCGTTTAAAGCTGCTAGCCTAAAAGAGAGAGAAACACAGACAGCAGCTGTAATTTCGGCCTGAGGGAATATACAACATGTATTTTTGGAAGAGAGAAACAGCCCGTAGTATCAGTTATTACTTTGAAGATCTGTAACGATGAACAGGAAGTGAAATAACTGGTTCAAGCATGGCACTGGGTTTAAATAACTGTATTTTAAACTAGATTGTTACATTGTCCTGCCTGTACAAAACTCACTGTTAATTAAGTCTCACAGTGTTTGGTAGTCCATTGCTAAGTTGTTTTCTGAGTGGTTTAGGATGTTGCCAAGGTATCCTGGGTGATTTCTTAGATGTTTTGTCTGGTTGCTAGGTGTATTTTTACTGTCCCATGTGAAAAGAGCTCATTCTCAAGACTTTTTTTCTCCTAAAAGTGTGGTCACATTAGAGACATTTTTCAGGCAAAATCCATTGTCTATTGTCAAATAGTCAGTAGTGAAGTGATGTATGAGCTATATAGGAAAGCTCACACAGAAGCCACTCTTAAATCATCAGCTTTTTGATGGTCAACGTGTCACATCTGCGTGACCAAATTGAACCCGTTGCGAAATCGGCTGTGAGGAAATCTTTCGCCCTCACATTAAAATTCTAGATCGTGTGGATTTCAATTTCAAGCTATTGGATTTGATCATGAACATTTGCAGCACTTTAAAACTTCCTGTTCAAATAGCAAGGTATTTGTGGCTAGATATGATTTTATTTGTTTTATGCTGTTGTTTTTGCACATCCACATATTGTAACAAGCTATCATAGAACAAAGTATGAACAGAACATTTAAAAGCTTGATTGTTTAGAGTAAGTGAGGAAAACATGGATTTAAAGCTACCTACAAAGATGATGTATATGGCTTGGATCCCTCCTTAACAGCAATATTATGAGATTTTTTATCCACGTAGTGAAAATCATAAGATGGACCACTTAGATAAGTGACAGCACTCCTTTCCTCAACAGTGCTTGCAAAATATGCACCAAATTTAGCATGTACCAAAAAAAAAATCTCAATAAGATATTTGTGCACTAATTTTTGGCTCACCATGCCAGCGCTTCAGTGCACTAATGACTGTAAATTATTTCAGGTGCAAAAATACCTGAGAGAGACACAAGCACATTTGCAACAGAAAGATGAAAGAACACACAGAACTTTGTAGCTGTGCTGTGGTGAACCATTAGGTGCAAGAAATTAATTGTTCACTTTTAAAGGCGCTCTGCGTGCTTCTTCATTTTCAGAGTCCACACACACACACACACACACACACACACACACACACACACACACACACACACACACACACACACACACACACACACACACACACACACACACACACACACACACACACACACACACACACACACACACACACACACACACACACACACAGAGGCTCATGCTCTCTCACTCTTTAAGCTCATCATGTGAGGTGGGAGGTATGTAACCCAATTTTCACTCTTCCCTCTCTCTCAGTCTAGCTAATCCCAAATTAAAGGAGAGATTAGGATTACACATCTACAGAGCCGGACAGTAACGGAGTACATTTACTTGAGTACAGTACTTAAGTACAATTTTGAGGGATCTGTACTTTACTCGAGTATCATTTTTGGGGAGTACTCATGACTTTACTCAAGTACATTTGAAAGGCAAATATTGTACTCTTTACTCCACTACATTTCTATCCATAACTGTGAGTACCCGTTACTTCTTCTAAAAAAAAAAGGAAAAAATAAACATCTCAGAAACCCTCAATTTGTTGTTTCCCTCTCAAATGTGATTGGATTGTGCAGGCGCCACTGATTGGGACAGCCTATCAGCAATCACCTTCAGCTTTCTGCCAAAGTCAACTCCATGGTCAGATTTAGATAAGAGACGAAACCATGTACGAAACAATGGATGAAGACGCAGCAGGTCCATCCCGGGAGCGATATTTTTTTTTTTTCAAGATGGTAGGGGAAGACTGATGAATATTCATTAGGGAAGTCATCCCTGATTGGTCTTAACCCCAGTGACGGGTAGGTTTAGGGGCGGGGTTATGGAGGTCATAAGACCCCCAGTGACGGGTAGGTTTAGGGGCGGGGTTATGGAGGTCATAAGACCCCCAGTGACGGGTAGGTTTAGGGGTGGGGTTAGGGAGGTCATAAGACCCCCAGTGACGGGTAGGTTTAGGGGTGGGGTTAGGTCATCAGACCAATCAGGGATGACTTCCCTAATGAATATTCATGAGTCTTCCCCTACCATCCTGGGAAAAAAAATATCACATCCCGGAAATGTGCCAACCTGTGCCCCACCTCGCCAGACTATTTCAATTTTCTGAACAAGTTAATGATAGTTTTCGCTTCAAGTGTTTGCTGTGTTTACCAATGTATGTAAGCACTGTGGCAGTAGTAATGCAATATTTAGAAAATGTACTCTTGTACTCTTGATACTCAAGTACTTTTAAAAACAAGTACTTTAGTACTTTTACTTAAGTAGACATCTGACTGTAGTACTTTTACTTGTACTTGAGTAAAATTTAGCAAGGGGTATCTGTACTTTTACTCAAGTAATTAAGCTGTGTACTCTGTCCGCCTCTGCACATCTACCCTCTCTCTAGCAAATGCCCAGACTCCTCCCCAGACTTGTTGTTTGTTTGGGAGTTGATGGATTTTTCTCACCTTTCGGTGCCCAATTTCACGAATTACTCTCTCCATCTCTTTCTCTTGCTGTAGGACACAAAATTATGGATCATTATGGAGTATTTAGGCGGTGGATCTGCCCTGGATTTGGTATGATATAGAACTTTTTTCCTTAAACCTTATAGAGCCTAATGCAACTTTGTTTTATAACGTCTTATCCTTGATTTTCCTCTTAAATATGTGTCCACTTGAAGTCTTAAACACACATACACCCATGTTTTTTTGTTGTCATGATCGACTAGGCTTGTGTTTGATCATTCTTCTCTTTCAGCTGGAGCCTGGTGCCCTGGACGAAACGCAGATCGCCACTATCCTGAGAGAGA
Organism: Leuciscus leuciscus; assembly: GCF_965113295.1. Taxonomy (NCBI): domain Eukaryota; kingdom Metazoa; phylum Chordata; class Actinopteri; order Cypriniformes; family Leuciscidae; genus Leuciscus; species Leuciscus leuciscus. The sequence continues at coordinate 30,943,617 of NC_138738.1, read as the reverse complement.
TCTTGAAAGGCCTGGAGTATCTACACTCTGAGAAGAAGATCCACAGAGACATCAAAGGTATGTATGTACGAATCGAAGTCATCTTGACCTTAGACGGCATGACCATCTTATGCATATTGCACAGAAAAATGAAAGAGCGGGGCAAAACTTCAAGTTCAGATCTCCTTTGCAACTTCAGGATACACTGTTTTTATCAGTTCACCAGGACAGTTTCATTTATAAAGTACCAAGTTTCTTCACAAAAATTTTTTCTGGGTTTACAAGGCACACAGCATAGGTATTAGCAAGTATACATTATCATAATTTTACTGCTTCATGTTTACGTTTTTTTGCATATTGTTGCAGTCAAAAACACAAATTCAGTACAGTATTTGTATTTGCGATTTTGTCTGTTTAGACTAATGCATAAAAAGCGACAGATGGTCTAAATTAAAATGCAAATTCATTATTTAACAGTAGGTGGCGCTTATGGGAAAGCAGAAATACAGCTAATATCCCTTTTAGTCTGGTACACAAGGCACTGCCAAACTTCCTGTTTCTGACACCCGCTTGTCACAGAGAAGAAAGGAAGTCAAACAGTGTTTACTTGTTTTCAAACTGCAGATTTTTTTAATTGGCTATGGTGTTTATCAGATAGCACAAAATCCAAGAGTACAGAGACAAGGGAGTCAGTTCTGGATTCTTCCTCTGCTGTTCACTGTCGCTTGGCAAAATACTCTGTTCATTAGCACAAGCAATTTGTGGTTTTATGTAACAGCGGCGTCTCTGGGCATGTGACCAAAATTACGAATCTCATTGGTTGGGCAGTTTTCTTTGCATTGTAATGGAAAGTATTAGGACATCTCTCCGTAAAAAACAAACAAACACAGAAACTGTCACATTGACAACATGTGAATGTTTGCGTTGGTCTTGTTAACAGATGCTCATTCAAATTAAAATGTTACCGCACCAAATTTTCACCTCAAATATTTGTCTTGGTGTGAACAGGCGTACTGGCCTTTATGGTTTTTCAATCTGTTAAAGTCCCCCTGTGGTGAAAATCAAGTTTTTAATGTTGTTTATGTCTATGTGGTGTTTTTAATATGCTTTAACACAAACCATGTGCAAATTCATAAGTCAGCACCATTGCTGAGTATTTTCTTCTTAAAACTGCAACCAAAGACAGTCTCAAAAACGCGGTTTCACTGGTGTTTCTGACGTCACAAACTACCTTGTAACCAGTCATGTCAACGTGTGATCTCACGTATACTAAATGAGGCAAGGGTGTAGAGTTACATTACATTCAAGCCATTTTTAGGCATAAATGAAAAAAATAAATAAAGGAAAAAATGTTTACATGTGAATTTTTTGGGTGATTTGGTGATCAAAGATGAGTTTTAAGAGATACAATTATTGACTACAGGGGGACTTTAAATGTTTGAAGCACTTTTGCATATCAGAGATTTTCAAATGTCTTGATTATCACCCATATTTTTTATTTTTATATAGCATGTTAAAATTGTCACTTTTTGAGGGTGAGCAAAAACGCACCGTTTTTGTGTCTGTTCCTTTAAATACAAACGAGCTGCTGCTCCCGGCACAGAAGGCGGAGCTTCAACAGCTCGTGTCCTTTTACCTCACACAGACATGCACTGAAAATTTCACAAACGTTTAGCCTTTTATGTTCAAACTGGAGTCAGACAATGATGGAGAAACTCAAGAAGAAGTGACAACATGTAGAAGCAACAGGACATTTCTGAATGGTAGTTATCTTCTAGTCATTGATTAGCATATTCTGTCATGATAATCAATAAATCACATTCCCGGAGGCGGGGTTTATGTAGATTTTAGGGTTGGTGATGTCACTAACCCGGAAGGAATGTTGTGTAGTCCCTACCAGCCGTTTGTTGTAGTCCTTAAGCAATTTCTTTAAAAGCAAAGATCTCCCTTTGCTTTGAACTTTGATCATTGTAACTCTGCAGATGTTGTTTATTCTCAAACAGCAACATTACACACTTACTAGAGTTAAAAAAGTCATCTTCATATCATATTCATCATAAATCATATTCAACCACCCCTTTAACTTAAACTAGTGCTGGCAATTCAGTAATCACATTTACATTTTTAAATGGTAATATCAAATTTGGTTAGTATGAGAAAAAATTTAGTTTTTATATATTTACATTTACATTTACATTTATTCATTTAGCTGACGCTTTTATCCAGAGCGACTTACAATTGCTATATATGTCAGAGGTCGCACGCCTCTGGAGCAACTAGGGGTTAAGTGTCTTGCTCAGGGACACATTGGTGTCTCACAGTGGATTCGAACCCGGGTCTCTCACACCAAAGGCATGTGTCTTATCCACTGCGCCACCACCACCCGGTATATTCCATTAATGTCTTGCACATTAACAGTATATTAAAATAATAATAAAAAGTCAAATAAAATAATGCTCTAAAAATGCATTTCTCTGTATTTTCCCTAGCACCCCTTTGACCCCAGTTTGAACCCCTGACATAGATAACGTATCTCACTGTTTGTTGGTACACTCTAGCTAACACACACTTTCCCTCCTTCCCTTCTTTGTTTCTTTCAGCTGCAAATGTATTGTTGTCGGAGCAAGGGGAGGTGAAGCTGGCAGATTTCGGTGTGGCCGGTCAGCTCACAGACACACAGATCAAGCGTAACACATTTGTGGGAACGCCCTTCTGGATGGCACCAGAGGTCATTAAACAGTCTGCCTATGACTCAAAGGTGAGGGTCGCTGTAGACAATTCAAGGGTGAATTGGTAGCTGGAAATCAGTCATTGCCTCAGACGTCTGGTTCTGTATTTGGTGTTGATTTGTAATGGCTTGTTCGTTTTTTCCGTATGATTCATTCTGAGTTTTTCCAGGCTGATATTTGGTCGTTGGGCATCACAGCGATTGAGCTGGCGAAAGGAGAGCCGCCCCACTCCGATCTGCACCCCATGAAGGTGCTGTTCCTCATTCCAAAGAACAACCCCCCTACACTGGAGGGCAACTACTGCAAACCTCTGAAAGAGTTTATCGAGGCCTGTCTAAACAAAGAGCCCAGTTTTGTGAGTATCATATGGGATTCCCAGAGGTCATTTCCTCCTGTCTGGTTCACTGATCCTTCTGGCAAAACAGTGTATTCTATTTCTGCTAGTCCGGTCATGGTTATCAAGTCATGTACTATAATTGTACCTGCATCAACACTGAAGTTTAATTTCAAAGGACTCATCTCATTCTTTTTTCCCTTTGTTTTTGTCTTCATCTCAGAGACCGACAGCCAAAGAGTTGCTGAAACACAAGCTAATTGTGCGCTATGCAAAGAAAACATCCTATCTGACGGAGCTCATCGACAAATACAAGCGCTGGAAGGCCGAACAGTCCCGAGCAGAATCCAGCTCCGATGAGTCTGACTCGTACGACACTCAAATCACATCTAAAATGCTTTTCATAATATGCTTAAAAATTATTATTCTGTCATCATTTACTCACCCTCGTGTCTTTTCATAATGGTATGCATTTATTTCTTTTGTGGAACATGAAAGATATTTTGATGAACATTGGGAACCAAATCAAATTGAATCCCAATGACTTCCATTATATGGACCAAAAAAATTTCTCAAAATATCCTCTTATGTTTCACAAAATAAAGAAAGTCATAGTTTTAGAAGGAGATGATGGTGAGTAAAATTGACATTTCATTTAACCCAGAGTTAATTCAAATATAAGAAATATTCACATTCTGTTTTATGTCAGCATCTTCAGAAATGGTTAAAATGCTGAGGCGACAAACATGTTCAAATGTTTTACTTTAAATTTATTAAAGCTTATTCAAGACAAACTGGTTGACCAGAGCAAATGTACATTTTCCACAGATGGTAAACAGGGTAACAGTTAACCTAAAGCCTTTATGTATAATGCATTATATAGGTGTTCATGTACATTATAATGCGTTATACTTTCTAAAGGTGTGTTCAATGAATAGATAAGTATTATAATGTATTATAACTTATAATGCATTGTATGGTCTCACAAATAAGTGTAAGGTGCATTACAAGGCATAATTAATGCATTATATATATAAAGGCTTTAAGTAAAGGGTAACTGAAAACAGATTAAAACAGGCTGCATGCTTGTTGCATGTTGTAGTTGTCCAATCAATGTTTTTAACATTGTAAATATCCCCCCCAAAAAAAAAAAAAAAGAATGTTAACCGAACTTAGTATGCCTGAAGAAGGTCGTAAGACCGAAAGCTTGCAAATAAATTGATCTTGCACAGTGTTTGAGTGTGCGGCTGCTGTATTTTTACAATTAACCCAACTTAGTGTGAAATTTGGAAACTTGACTAACCGGGGTTAGTTATTAGAAGTATAAACCATGTGAAACACGGAAGAATAACTTCCACAATATAAACAAATTAAATAGCTAACTGTACCGGTTGTGTAATCTAGATGATGTTATAGTTTTGCTCCTTTTCTTGTTTTTGGCCCTCTTAAAATCTTAAGCCTTTCTTGGGCATCCTATTTCATTTCCTTTTCTTTTATTCCTTTGAAATGAATCCCTCCTATTTTCTCTTTTCCACTCAGAGAACCCGATGGCCAGGCGTCTGGTGGGAAGGACTTTGGCAGTGATGACTGGATCTTCACCATTCGAGAGAAAGACCCCAAAAAGCTGCAGAATGGAGCCAGTCTAACAGGAGAAGAGGTAGGAGAAAGAGCTCGAGGCCACACCTGACTTATGTCGAGTAAACGGTTAATCTCAGTGTGTGACATGTTGTTTTCTGCTTCCACAGGAGCCCATCAAGAGGCCCCTGTCCCAGAGTCTGTCCACTGTCATCACTCCAGTCTTAACCGAGGTAGGAAGTGACATCACTGCCACAGTTGAACTGTCAATACTAAAATCAGCCAGTATATTCGTACTTAACAGCAGTGAGGTCACATATTGGCTATGGTTGCACTGGTCCAACCCTATTTGGGGTTGTAAACCATTTTGGGACACCAAAGTTTTTTTCTTTTCTTGTGAAAGTTTTCTTTATCCCTTATTTAGGCTCCCATTTCCCTATTTCACCAAGGTCCCCTCACTTTGATATTTATGGCTTCGCCACTGGTATGTAAAAGATATCAGAATAAAGAGTAAAAGTGTCCCTTGAATGCTTTATATCTTAAAAGCATATCTTGAAGGTGGCCGTCACTCCCTCAGGCCTCTTACTAATCAGTATGGAGCAATGAGGTATTTGAGGCGGAGAGCGGAAAATAGAGGGATGCTGGGAAAAAAAGCCCAGGGACAAGTGACTGCACACTAATTTGTTCCACCCTCTTCTTCGTTCAAGGACAAATCCTTCCATTTCCTGTCATTCTCTTCATAAGAGTGCAGTGCACTGTAGTCTTAACTGGACTCTTGACTCTAAGAAGATAGTCTTTAAAGTCGACGATATTATGGAACATATCATGTGACGGTAGATGTCAAATGGTAAAGATTTTTCTAAATCACAGAATATGTGCAGCACAATTTAAAACGATCAACAAATTACTCCAAACTGCATTGTGAAGCTTTGCTGAAAAAAGGAGCAGTTTGCTTTTTTACTTAAGATTATTCAGTTAATAATATTACCATATTATTTATAACAATATAATAAGCTTAACTAAACCCTTAACTATAGTATAATAGGTAACAAAATAAGGTCTGACTCTCATTCGTTAATATTTGTAATTGCATTTATTATCATGAACTAACCATGAGCAATGGTTCACTGTTAGTTCGTGTTCACTCATGTCCATTAAATAATATTAACAGATACAATTTTTTATTATGTATTAGTACATTTTAATATTAACATTAGCTGAGATTAACACTGAAAAGTCTTTCTAAAGCATTTATTATTTCATGTTAATCAATATAGTTAACTACTGTTAATAAATTGAATCTTATTGTAAAGTGTTACAGTATTACATCTTAATATTTATAATAAAAAATATTTATTATATTATTCAGTGTCATATTATAATATAAAATACTATTATAAGATTATCAGTTAAATATTATATATATTATTATTTTATATATATATATATATTATATATATAATATTAATTTGCGTTATATAGTTAATTATATTTATTCATAGTTTGCATCCATCAAATGAAATCCAAGTAAAGTGTATATATATACACTTTAATTTGATGGGGAAAAAAAGAATCCAGTTCTTTTACAAATAAATATTTATTACTGTGTGATTTTATGTAATATAATGTAAAACCAAATTGGTTTGAATTTCCTGCAGCAATATTGTGATGTATACTGTTATATAAAATGACTTGCACCTAGTTTTGTTGCCTAGTGGTCAGTGATCTGAGCTTATAAAAGTAAAGTTATGGGTTAAGCTCTCATTACCGCTGTCACTAGCAGTTTACTCCAAGAATGCTGCTTGTATAATAAATGTGCTTTGGATAAGGCATCAGCTGCATGTGTAATGATGTGTGTCCTCAGCTGAAGGAAGGAGCAGGAGAGGCTGCAGCGGCGACGGTAAAGCCTGAAGTTCTGGAACAGCTCGGGGAGGCCATTTTTCTCGCTGAGGAGGCATATCCTGGGATCTCGGATGTCATGGTCACCCAACTTGTTCAAAGGCTACAACGGTAAGGACTGCACACTTGTGACTCACATATTTCCCAAGGTAGTTTTTTGGTTAAATTTTCCAGTTGTAATCATTTTAGTATAATTACAAATCACCATGATATGCTTCTACTCTAGAGCCAAAGCAACCAATTAAAATTAACCTAAATTTCGTTAACAAATGGATGAGTAGATGAAGTGAGGATGTGAGAATGAATACCAAACATTCAGAGAGAAAGTACACTACCATTAAAATTTTTTTTATTTTATTTTTTTTTATTTGAATATATTTTCAAATGTAATTTATTCCTGTGATGACAAAGCTGGATTTTCAGCATCATTACTCCAGTCTTCAGTGTCACATGATCCTTCAGAAATTCTTCTAATATGCTGATTTGTTGCTCAAACATTTCTTCTCATCAATGTTGAAAACTGTTGTGATGCATAATATTTTTGAGAAACCTTGAGAATTTTTTTTCAACATTCTTTGCTGCATAGAAAGTTCAAGAGAACAATTTTCTTTGAAATATCTTTTGTAACATTATAAGTGACTTTACTGTCACTTTTGATTATATATCATGTTTTGCTTTGTTTTGAAAACATATCAGCACTTTTAAGCCATCAGTTGCTTTCATGGACCACGGAACATACCAAAAGAATGCAGGGGGGTGCTAGAGAGGCGTACCTAAAGTGGTTAACAGAACTTCACACTGGATTAGAAGCAGGGGCGTAGCACCAAATTTTGGGCCCTGGGTACAAACCATCTTGCTGGGCCCCCGTACCAAATACCATAGTGATACCAATGGGTGGGGTATTGCATTTTTATCATAAAAACACTTAAAATGTAAACAAAATAAGCCACACTCTTATTAATATATTTTTGTTTTATTGTCAAAAGTACAAGATAATTGATGATTATTTGTCTGTTTAAAATAAATGCAGACTATAGAATCACAGGGTACACTAACTGCCAAACTAGACATTCAGTCTTTGGATTACGTTTTTAAAATAAGTCATTTTCAATCATTAAGATGTGCATTAAACTGAGAACAATCCTGTACTTAATGTAAGAGCGTGCGCGAGCTAATTTGCATAACATTGCGGTAAAATAGGCGCTAACAATCTGTGTTTTCGCGGGTGTTAGATTTTGACAATGGAGGGAAATATACCGTGTTTTCATGTAAACTTCTGACTCTGGGGAGAACTGCAGCAGAAGAGGAGACAAGCTGCGCAGCTGCCTGGAGTGGCAGTGTGTTGAGCTCCCAGCTCCGCCTCCGTCTGCTTCTCACTCCGTTATTTACCCAGAAACATTGTTTGCTCGCTATGTAGGTTGTGATACTATAAAGTATTGATATATAATTCAAATAGAGTACGAACATAAATGTATGCTATTCTACCTGGAGTAGATATTTATGTTAAAACAATGTCAATGCTCGATGATGCATTTGGAGCTCACCTTTCTTTTCAAAAAACTGAGTGAGCAACTGCTTGCCCTCATTTGCCTTTCTCTCTTTAATCTTCTTTTCTTTTCGTTTTTGAGCCCCTGATTTTCCTTTCTTAAGGAAAGACATGACTCTTCCCCTGTCTTCCTAGTTCCTATCACGGCTCACTCCAGCTCCTGTCTCATCAACTGATTCACCGACCGCAGGTCCGCAGCAGAAGCACCTGAACTGCGGGTCGTACCATTTACATTGATTCGAGAGGGGTGGTGGGGCCCTGCACAGCATAAAAATGACTTTTTTTATACCAAACCAGTGCCTAACTACAAGTTTAGTTTTGCACAGGAACTTTTTTATTTGTACATAAATGCTATACAAATGTTAGTGCATATATATGTATGTATAGAAAACTGACTTCTAAGGCGCCCCCCCCCCCTGCCTCGGGCCCTGGGTACTCGGTACCCTTTACCCCCCCTTTACGACGCCCCTGATTAGAAGTGTCACCTTTTTAAAACAAGAAAACATTTCAGAATCTTGCATTATAACTGTCTCAAATCCATAATGTACATACTTCTGCTAATAGTATAAGTTAGATGTCAGATATATTACATATTCTTTTAACCTTAATTTATGATTCTGGACAATGTTTTTTTTATATAAATAGAGATCACGGTTCTCCCACGATTCTGAAAACAAAACATTAGACAACTAAACAAAATAACATGTAATTTACTTGAGGTTCTGTCAAAATGTTCTATTTAGTCAAATTCTATTTATAAAAAAAAGATATAATCGTATATGTGTATATATACATATATATGCATGTTAAAAATGCATTTATATCCGAACTCCAAATTTTTCTTCCAATACTTTCTGTGCTTGCATGACCACTGCTCTCTCTGGGTCAACGGCAGCGTGAAAGCAGGTTTAAATATTCTGGTGAGATCGTAATTTCAAAGGTTTAATAGACATAGTGGAATCATTTAGGAATAAGATTGCATCCATTTGAATCGATATTTTTATGAATAATAAAAATATTAGCCTATGTATTTTTGTTTGTCATATTTGTACCAGTCCTCCAAAGTAACCTGGGCGCCCCCACTGCTTCTGCAATCCATGGTTGCTTTGATCTAATGGCCAAATATAAAGCATCTATTGGTCAACTAGTAAGCTTCCTTCATGCACAGATTTCTCAGCTTTCATTTTTTCTTACATGCAGGTTCTCTAGGGAAAGAACATCATCCTCATCGCACCAGTGATTACTCCATTCGCCTGTCCGTCTCTCTTCAGTCCCGCCCCCCCCCGGCATCAGCTCAGCGAATCCTGACACCAGCAGACTCTGTGACGTCTACCCTGGAGGACCAACTGTCCTTCACTAGCTTATCAACAGAACTTATCAAATTCCTCAAGCTTCCCCTAGTTTCACTTTTCTTTTATAATCTCCTTGAACACTCTTTGGAGCGTGTGTGTGTGTGTGCGCGTGCGTGTATGTGTCATAGTGTGGTTGTAATGGAGGCTGCTTAAGCAATGGACAAAACGTAGATGTAACTCCTTTGGCTAAGTACAGAGTGAGATGGAGGCAGGTCGTTTTGCATTGTTGCACCCGAGCTTTTGGAAGAATGCATTAAGTGTATGCCATCACAGGGCGAGGAGACCGGTCTGTCACCGCCTCCTTCACCTGAAACAAAATACAAGATAGTGTGCATGACTCTGAACAAAATGCATGTGTGAAGACGGATGTCTGTTGGTGTGCGTGCGTGTGCGCATCCGAGCCCTGACATGAAGGAGATTGCAGTTCTCAAGCTGAAATCTCAGGTAATCTGCCAACAAGCAGACCGGTCATCCAGGAAGACAGAGGGCGCTATGTTTGGATTTGTGTACAGATCTGTGTAAATAGTCTCAATTTTACAGACCTTTAAAAAGAGATGATGGATTTTTGCAAATGAATCACTGTGTACAGATGGCCAAGAGCTTCTGTAGATATTGTTAGAAACAAAAGAAAGGTAAATATTTAAAAAATCAAGCTTCTGAAATGGCCATTACTGAAATGCCTTGCCTTTTTATCAAATGTACATTTTTGGGGGTGCTCTGTTAATTTTAATAAGAAATTAAAGGGTTTTACTCAAGATTTGAGATCCTACCAACTTTTTTTGTCTGTTTTGCTGTGGAAAAATGATCTATTCAATATAATTATCCTTATTAAATTAACATAAATGTGATTTTTATCAAAGTATTTTTAATTGGCAAAACATTTTGATTGTGAGGCACAAGCATGGCAGCTATATTTATTTTTATTGAAGCACTTCATCAAACGTTGATTCTTTCATAGCGTATTGAACCCAATATAGTTTAAAATCCATTTACAGTTTTATGTAGAAAAAATAATTTAAAAATACATCCAGGAAACACTGAACTCTAATGCTCATAGTGGTATGCAAGTTATTAGGCACTATTATTATTGTAACCCATCAAATGATGCGAATCTATTCACAAAATAACAGCATTAACTAAAGTGAAAATGAATTACTTCACACAATACTGTCTTACCCATAACTTGGTGTAGATGAATGGCTATTTATACAAATTATTTAGAGGCATAGAATATTTTCTCAAAGATTCAAACCACAATTACAGAAACAGGACAAGTGTTGCTTGAAGTACAAGATGGAATCGGCATTCAAAATAGAATTGATAGCAGTGTGACCAATTTTTCAGTTAAACAGTTTTTTTCATGATAAGGGTAAATTGCATTGCAGTTGTTTTGCCTAAAAAGAGCATCAATTGTTTCCACTCTCTTAACTGATAGTAACATAATACACTTATAAATAAAACCCGCCTGCAAAGGCACTGACACACGGCCACTTTAACATTGATCTTAACAGTCTGACACTCTCTGAAACCACCAAACCTTCTGCCCTTGGTCGGTGTCCCAAACACCATTCAATTTTAGATAGAATTAGCTTTTTCTTGGGCTGATTGTCTTTCCTGCAATAAGAAATCCAAGCCTAACTGTGATAAAAATGGTGAATCAGTTCTTCGATCAGTAGTAAATGGAACACCAACACTTTTAAACCACAGATAAGATGAAAATAAAAGAAGCAAAGTGTCTAGATCTTCGTTTGCTTGACGTCTGCGTTCTCGCTGTGTACGTACGCCGCATTGTCTATCGCTGTCATTTCAAGCTCTTTCTTTTTCTTATCTTCTGGCTCGAGCTCCATAAATTGAGCCTCGATTTGTGTCGGGTCGATGTAGGTGTAGAAGTAAGCCATGATGGCAAAGATGACACTCACGGCCACCAGGAGCGACGCGAACAGCAGGTATTCCGCCCACTGGAATGACACATACATTCCCATGAGCTCGTAGCAACACGGATGCCAACAGAAGTGACTTTTGACTAGGATTTTATAATAAATGAATACAAAGTAGTGGTATACCTGATCTGGAAGTGAGCCGGCCTCAGCCACGATGAGCACGATGATGTTCCCCACAGCAACAGTCAACAGCCAACCAGCCTGGAGGACTGACTTCATATTGCTTGGTGCCTAAAAGGGAGGACAGCCAAGTTATGAGACATAATGTAAAAATTCAAGTGTTTCTCAATATCGAGAGTTCCAGAGAGCACTCCATACCTGTGAATAGGAGAAGTCCAGACCGGTGACAGAGAAGACCACTTCTCCACAGGTCATCAAAAAGTACTGAATGATCTGCCAGGCCATGTGGATGCCGTTCGGCTCGATCTCCTGCACTGCTTTAATGCTCTCGTGACACTGCACACATTCAGACATGGCTGCTTTATTTACACTCTCGAGATGAACAACAAATCAAAACATTGCTAGATCTGCTACTTCACTATAGGTACAGTAAGACAACAGTAGTTTAACGCAGTGCTTCTCAACCTTTTGGACCTGAAGGCCCCTCATAATCCAACACAATATTTACTCTGGTATTTCTGCTGTAATTATGACAAAGCTGCTTGTTTCCAAGTTTTTTTTTGTGTGTGTGTGTGTGCGCACGCATTTATGTATATATGTGTAATTATCCACAATAAATTTTGTGATTACAAAAAAAAAAAGATCCAAATTCTAAAATAGATAAGATTGCAGTTTACATCTTGATTGTATGTTTTAGAATTCCAATTAAGTTGTAATATTTTAATATATCAATAATATTAATATACATTTTATTTATAATAATATATTTAAGTCATCCTGCAGCCTCCTTAAAAGTTAGCTCACATACATATTATATGTATACACAAACTTTTATGTTAGATGCGATTTGTCGATTTGACAGCACTATATACACACACCATTCAAAAGTTTGGGATCTGTACCAGGGTTTAAAAGGTTTTAAAAACACCAGGGGCTGAGCCCAAAACATCAGGGGGTGGGTAACAAGATAACATGATTCGATACAGAGAATAATGTATATTTTAGGTCTATATGCAGGGGGGCAGACTGGTTAAAAAATTCAGTCCTGGCACTGTAGCCACACCAGGCCATACTACCACACAGACACACACATTCAAATGTGAGGTAGTTAGGGGGGTTCGGGGGCCAAATTTTGATTTCTCAGACCTACATATGTGCATTTTAAGGTGTTTGAAGGCCAACATTTTTTGATAACAATAGCTTTAAAAGCATGCCAGTGGGCAGTAGCATAAATTATTTGTCAAGCAGATAACAGATTCTTAAACATGAGAATGAGGATAAATGTTGAAATGAATGATCCACACTATAAAATGGAAATGCAAAATGTTTCTGCTTATTGTTGACAATACACAATCACATATTCCAAACAGGAATGGGCTTAAATGAGAAATCTTTCAAGGATTATTTTGCATAGATGTAAACTTTTTAGCATTAAAGATTGGTTTCAGCAACTTGTTTCTTTCTTGAGTTAATCAATGTTTTTGGCACTATTAAATCAGTTCAATTAAATTTCAATTGTTCACTCATAAAGACAGTCACTTGTCACCATTACTGGCCTAATGATGCAAGTTGTGCAAACACAGACAAGCGGAGTGATAGAAACTGTGAAAAGGCTGATGCTGGTGAAATATTCGAACACATTCGAGGACCTTCTATATAGGCTACATATCAGAGTTAAATAGGAATACATTGTAATAATGTTAATCAAGCAGACTGAATCACAGCACATTATACAAAGGAAATAATACAGATCTAGACAAATTGGGTTGCTTATAGTTAAAAGAATGTCATGAACGATCATTTAGGCTAGATGTAGGCCTATTTTTCACATTTTTGGTCAAAATATTTAGTCAGTTTTGATGACTTTGCAATATTGATAAAATGTTAGAATATTAATAATGAAAATTGAGTAGGGCTACGCCAAAATGTGTAACATTTATGTAGCCTACAAAGGAATACAAAAGCCCCGACATAAAGTTTTGACGCAGCTTTAGGCCCAATCCCAATTCTATTTTATACCCCTTCGCCTACCCCTAACCCTTGCCCCTTGAAACAGAGGGTAGGGGTGAAAATATTCCCCTAAGAAATGGAATAATCCTTAATCTCCCTTTTGGTTATTTCAATACTTAATTGACAGAACACGACGTTACATGCTAGTTTATTTTGCGTGATACAGGGCACGCCGCATTTGGGTGATTGAAGAGTGCGCGCCGCGAGCAAACGGCTGGCACGACGTAAGTAAGTTAGTTTTTCTGAGTTTTACTGACATATGGCCTGACAATATCTGGTGTGACAGAAGACTGTGCGGCTACTGTCCACGCCCTGCTCTCACGGCTCGTGGACTCGTGCTGCTTGCCACTTTGCCTAATAATAATTATCAATAAATTAAAAATTTTGAGATCCGGGGCTATAAAAAAAACATGTCTAACGCATGCCTGCTGACTGCGTTATTTTTTTGAAACCGGTGCGGCGCGCGCGCCCCCGAAGTTCATCCGTGAGAAACTTGAAACCGGTGCTTGAACTTGGAATTCAGGTGACTCATTAACACTCGCGCTACTGTCCACGCCCTGCTCTCACGGCTCGTGGACTCGTGCTGCTTGCCACTTTGCCTAATAATAATTATCAATAAATTAAATTTTTTGAGATCCGGGGCTATAAAAAAACATCGTCTAACGACGCGCCTGATCTGTACGATTTTTTTTATGTTTTTAAAAAAAGTCTCTTATGCTCACCAAGGCTGCATTTACTTGATCAAAAATACAGTAAAAACAGGAATATTGTGAAATATTATTACAATAACTGAATAACTTTTCTTTTGTAATATATTTTAAAATATAATTTATTCCTGTGATGGCTAAGCTTAATTTTCTGCATCATTACTCCAGTCTTCAGTGTCGCATGATCCTTCAGAAATCATTCTAATATGCGAAATTGCTTCTCAAGAAACGTCTCGGTTACGTCGGATGACGACGATTGGGGTTTCGCTTAGAAGCCTATCACCTTCGAGTATATAAAACGAGCCAATGGCAATGAAATGCCATGGGTCTGTGGAATTTGCATAGCGTAACTCCGCCCGCCGCAGGGGGTATATAAGGAAGTACGCTGGCACAATGCAGATATGTCTTCGCTGAGGAGCCGAGACTAGCCCCAGGCGTTTTTCAGCGGTACAGCGGAAGTGGCAGGAAGACGTAACGTCTCCGTTCCCACTCAGGGAACGAGGGTTACATCCGTAACCGAGACGTTCCCTTTCGTGGTCACTCCGAGTTACGTCGGATGACGACGATTGGGGTTCCAGTCTAATCACGCCACCTCGGCTGTCTTCCAGTGCCCTGCGTAAGTCTGAGCTCCCTGTTGTGAGACTAGCACGAACGAAGGAGTCCTACTTAACACAGGGATACCAAGGTACACTGGGAAGCATATCTCCAGAGAGAAATATGCAATTATGCCCAGCCATTGATGGGGGGGACTTAGAATACACATATGACCCAGAGGGCTGCATATGGAAAATCACTGGGGTGTCCAGCCGCAGGTGGAATTTTAAACCCCAGGGGTGGCAAGGTGGCTTGCCAAGGGAAAGACACACGCTCACAAGGAGACTTACAGTGGAATACACATGTGGGGGTCGCCCAGAGGGGGAACCATGCACATGGAGGCACCTAGTCAAGCGCAAAAGCTGCGTTATGGCAGATTGGCATAACTCAGGCGTTGACGTAACCAGTGCTGGAGGAAACTCAGAGCTTATCAGACTCACCTGAGAGAAATATCGCACGTATCCCGTCCGTGGAGAGGAATGGCGAGCAAGCGAAGACACCTGAGCAGAATCTAGCACCGGCTGGTTGAAGCGAGTACATGAGAAGAAACTGGCTCTACTCGGAGATTATAGAATCTCGCGAATGTGTTGGGTGTCGCCCAGCCTGCAGCTCTACAAATGTCTGTTAGCGAGGCGCCATGCGCTAGAGCCCAAGAGGAAGCCACACTACGTGTGGTGTGGGCTTTCACACCAAGGGGGCACGGACGACCTTGCTGCTGGTATGCCAAAGCAATGGTATCCACTATCCAGTGGGATAACCTTTGCTTTGAGAGAGCCTTTCCCTTCAGCTTCCCACCATGACAGACAAAGAGCTGGTCTGAGGTCCTGAAACACCGCGTTCTGTCTACGTAAGCACGGAGGGCGCGTACTGGACAGAGCAGTGCCAAGGCTGGGTCTGCCTCCTCCAAGAGCAGCGCTTGCAGGTTCACTACCTGGTCTCGAAAGGGTGTGGTAGGAACCTTGGGCACGTATCCAAGCCGGGGTCTCAGGATCACGTGAGAGTTAGCCGGCCCGAATTCCAGGCACGCTTCGTCAACCGAAAATACCTGCAGGTCCCCTACCCTCTTGATGGAGGCCAATGCAACCAGGAGCGCTGTCTTCATTGACAGGAACTTAAGCTCCACTGACTGTAAAGGCTCAAATGGAGCACTCTGCAGGGCAGTTAGAACCACTGAGAGGTCCCAAGAGGGTACGAAGGGAGGACGAGGAGGATTTAGTCTCCTCGCTCCCCTCAGGAACCTGACGATCAGGTCGTGCCTTCCCAGAGACTTACCATCAACTGCTTCGTGATGTGCGGCAATGGCGGCAACATACACTTTCAGGGTGGAGGGAGACAGCCTTCGCTCCAACCCTTCTTGCAGGAAGGAAAGCACGACACTGATCGGGCATTTCGTGGGTTCTTGATGTTTAGAAGAACACCAGTTGACGAAGAGGTTCCACTTCAACGCATAGGCATGTCTCGTGGACGATGCTCTAGCGGAAGTGATGGTAGCCACCACCGCAGGTGGTAGGGTACTCAAACCTGCCTCGTCCCGTCCAGGAGCCACACATGGAGGTTCCAAAGATCGGGACGAGGGTGCCATAAGGTGCCCCGTCCCTGAGAAAGGAGGTCCTTCCTCAGAGGAATTGGCCAGGGAGGTGCTGTCGCGAGGAGTACTAGTTCGGAGAACCAGGTCCGGTTGGGCCAATACGGGGCAACCAAAATGACCTGCTCCTCGTCCTCCCTGATCTTGCGCAAGGTCTGCGCAAGAAGGCTCACTGGGGGAAACGCATACTTGCGTAGGCCCCGCGGCCAGCGCCAGTGCATCCGTGCCGAGCGTGCCCTCGGTCAGGGAGTAAAACAGGTCGCAATGGGACGAGTCGTGGGAGGCAAACAGGTCTACCTGTGCGTCGCCGAACTGATCCCAAATCAGCTGGGCCGTCTGGGGATGGAGTCGCCATTCTCCAGCGAGAGGCCGAGACAGCTCGAGACAGCTCGTCGGCCGCCTGGTTCAGGTGTCCCGGGATATAAATGGCTCGAAGCGACCTCAGATGCTTCTGACTCCATATGAGGAGGTGGCGAGCGAGTTGCGACATACGGCGGGAGCGTAGACCACCCTGGTGGTTGATGTACGCTACTGTTGCGGTATTGTCTGATCGGACTAGTACGTGCTGGCCCCTGAGCAGCGCATGGAAGCGGTGCAGGGCGAGACGTACAGCCAGCAACTCGAGGCAATTGACATGCCAAAGGCGCTGGGGTCCTGTCCAGGAGCCCGCGGCAGCATGACCATTGCACATGGCGCCCCAGCCCGTGTTGGAGGCATCTGTTGACACAACAACATGCCGGGAAACTCGTTCTAAGGGCACTCCGGCCCGTAGAAAATTGAGGTTCGCCCACGGGGTGAAGGTCTGACGGCAGGCTGGAGTCACTGGGACTCGGAGCGTGCCGTGTTGCCATGCCCACCTCGGGACTCGATCGCGAAGCCAAAGCTGAAGCGGTCTCATATGAAGCAATCCCAGCGGCGTTACTGCGGCTGCGGATGCCATATGCCCCAGGAGCCTCTGAAAAAGTTTCAGTGGAACCGCACTCTTGTCCTCGAACTGACGAAGACAAGTCAGCAGTGACTGCGCGCGCTCGCTCGTAAGCTGCGCGCACATGGCGACCGAGTCGATCTCCATACCGAGAAAAGAGATCCTCTGCACGGGGCAGAGTTTGCTCTTCTCCCAGTTGACCCGAAGGCCCAGACGGACTAGGTGCCGGAGCACTAGGTCCCTGTGTTCGCAAACCTGGACTCGAGAGTGAGCTAGGATAAGCCAGTCGTCGAGATAGTTCAGGATGCGAACCCCGTGTTCCCGAAGGGGAACAAGGGCTGCCTCGACGACCTTCGTAAAGACGCGAGGAGACAGGGCTAGCCCGAAAGGGAGAACCGCGTACTGGTATGCCTGCCCCTCGAAAGCAAACCGTAGAAACGGTCTGTGTCGAGGTAAAATGGAGACATGGAAGTAGGCGTCCTTCAGGTCGATCGCTGCAAACCAATCCTGCGGCCGCACACACTGGAGGATGTGTTTGGCCGTTAGCATCTTGAACGGCAGCCTGTGAAGGGAGCGGTTCAAGACGCGCAGGTCGAGGATTGGCCGTAACCCACCGGACTTCTTGGGTACAATGAAGTAAGGGCTGTAGAAGCCGGACTTCATTTCGGCTGGAGGGACAATCTCGATCGCACCCTTCGCCAGCAGGGTGACGACCTCCGCTCTCATGACAGGGGCATTGCCACCGACCATAGTGAAGCGGACTCCGCTGAAGCGGGGAGGAGATCGCGCGAACTGAATCGCGTAGCCGAGCCTGATGGTTCTCGCGACCCAGCGGGACAGTCTGGGAAGCTCTAGCCAGGCCTCCAGAAAGTGCACCAGCGGGGTCATACGAACCACAGACGTACCGTCGGTGGGGCAGCGAGGCGGAATGACCGGCCCCGGCGAGGGTGGCATCGCGGCCCTGTGCGGGGGCACGGTCATTAACCGCGTCCTGCCAGAGGAGGCCAGGGGAGGGCGCGCGTCCCACGGGGGCGTGCTCTGGCAGGGGTCTGGCGACAGAGGGGGATGAGAGGAGCGTGGCCCGTGGGCGGCGCGTGCTGTCATCCCAGACCTCTGGGACAGAGGAGGGCGGCAGTGGCGGGACCCGAGGGTGGCGCGCACTGCGGCCCTCTGGCTCTGTAGGCTCAGGATTGGGGATTTCGATTCTTTCTTTAACCACATTAGGGTGCTGCCCGTCGTGGGACGAGCAGCGGGGAGTGGAGAACAAAAGATTCTCCCCCGGCCCTCCACCGGGGGAAGGAGTGGCCCTGCTACCACCTCCTGTAGAGAAAAGAAAGCCAATCCTGAGCTGCCCGTCTCAGGAGCGCCGCTTAGCCTGGCGTTTAGCGGGCTGCGGGGCTGGAGAGGGCTGTGGCGCCTTCCTACGGCTTCCTCCACGACGCGGCCCAGATGAAGGCTGCTGCTGGGGCCGTGCGGGAGGGGCGGGAGCCGCGGGAGGGCGCCCTCGGCGGCGAGCAGGCTGAGGATTCTGTACCGACGGCTGAGCAGCAGAGCGTCGGGGCAGAATGTGCTTAATCGCCTCAGTCTGCTTCTGAGCAGTCGAGAACTGTTGGGCAAAGTCCTCGACTGCACCGCCGAAAAGGCCGGCCTGGGATATGGGAGCGTCAAGCAGACGAGTCCGCTCGGGCTCACGCATATCAGCCAGGTTCAGCCAGAGATGTCTCTCCTGGACCACAGCTGTGGACATCACCAAACCCAGGGAGCGCGCGGTCACCTTCGTCGCCCGGAGAGCGAGGTCGGTGGCGGCGCGCAGCTCATCGAAGAGCCCTGGGTCTGTCCTACCCTCGTGCATGTCACGAAGCATCTTGGCCTGGTAGACCTGTAAGATGGCCATGGCATGCAAAGAGGCAGCTGCCTGTCCCGCCGCTCTGTAAGATTTCGCCACCATGGTAGACGAGAATCTACAGGCTTTGGACGGGTGCTTAGGATCACCACGTGATGAAGCGCTTGTCGGACACAGCTGCATCGCGACAGAACGTTCAACCGTGGGAATCCCAGTGTACCCACAAGCATCAGCTCTATCGAGGGGAGGAAAGGCGGAGAAAGCCGACGAACGATCACGGGAAGACATGGGAGCCTTCCAGGACCGCGTGACTTCCTCATGCACTTCCGGGAAGAATGGTATTGGGGTTGGGCGGCGACGGGTGTCAGCGGCCGCTCCCAAAAACCAATCATCCAGCCGCGAGCGCACTGGATCAGGTGGCGGGGACCACTCAATACCAATGGCCGCGGCTGCCCGGGAAAGCATGGCGGTCAGCTCGGGATCAGACTCGGGCAATGCTGGCACGCCCGAGGGCGGCAACACAGCCGAATCCTCACTTCCCGAGGACTCGCGCCCACCTTGTGATGCAGCGATTGACATAGTATCTTCCTCTGGAGCTCCAAACGAGACGCGCTGGGGCTCCGAAGAGGGACCAGCGGTCTCAGTTTGAACACTTGCGGGTGCTGATGCTGGAGAGGGGTGTGTGGACCGTGTCGGCGGTATGTCCCACACAGTCACCCTCAGGTCACCCCGGCCACCAGCCGAAGTACTAGCCCTCTCGGGACCAGTAGATCGGGGTGTGGGTAGGGGGACTCTCGCTCTAGTGAGCTCATTGAGTCTCGACCGCAGCATAGAGATGGTCATGTTCCCGCAGTGGGAACATGAGTCATCCACGAACGCTGCTTTAGCGTGATCAACGCCCAAACACGCTAAGCAGCGATCGTGCCCATCAGAGAAAAATATCTCGCCACCGCAACCAGAAGTGCACGGGCGAGGCATCTTTAAAAAGACGTGCCACGTGCAATGCTCTTTTTGTGAGAGGAAAAACTCCGCGGATGCTGAAGCGAACAGGGAGAAACACACTATCTGTCAGATCACTGACAAGATCAGCAGGGTAGTGAGCACTCGCTGAAATCGCCGTCACACCAACACCGGAGAGTTCGCTCGTCTCGAAGGTAAGAGAAGACTAACTCAGAATATTTGGCTTGCAGGAGTGGAGAAGTTCTCGGCTCCGAAGCGAAAACATATCTGCATTGTGCCAGCGTACTTCCTTATATACCCCCTGCGGCGGGCGGAGTTACGCTATGCAAATTCCGCAGACCCATGGCATTTCATTGCCATTGGCTCGTTTTATATACTCGAAGGTGATAGGCTTCTAAGCGAAACCCCAATCGTCGTCATCCGACGTAACTCGGAGTGACCACGAAAGGGAACATTTATTATTATTATAAATGTTTTTTAGAATTCTTTGATAAATAGAAAGTTCCAAAGAACAGCATTTATCTGAAATATAAATATTTTGCATAATAAATGTCTTTAGTGTCTGTTTTGATCAATTTAATGCTATGCTAAATAAAAGTTAATAAAAAAATAAAAATACTCACTGACTCCAAACTTTTGAACGGTAGTGTACAATGTTACAAAAGCTGTCTATTTCAGATAAACACTGTTCTTTTGAACTTTCTATTCACTGTTGTTCTGGACCCCATTGACTTTCATTCTAAGGCCAAAAACAGTTGACTTCAAAATATCTTTTGTGATCTGCAGAAGAACTAAATAATTGCTTCTACTGCTCTCCTCATTTGTGAGCCACTTTGGATAAAAGCATCTGCTAAATGTAAAAGCAAAAAAAACTAAATGGCAGAATTTTCATATATGGATGAACTATTTCTAGTCCTAATCATTCCTACTAGTGTTCACACTATAATCTGTGGCTGTAAAATTGTGACTCACGGTGTCCCCAAAACTGAAGTTGCTGGGGATCAGGACTGTGTAGGAGCTTCCAAAGCCCAGATGCATGATGTATGAGCACTTCAGTCCATCTACGTTCACAATAGTAAAGCTGGTTCTGGAAGGGGACATCAAATCAATGAAGAAAAGCAGCCAAGCAACTTGTTTGCCCTGCAATTTTATATGTACGACAGCTATTGTGTATGTTATATATTTGTACACAGCAGCACGTACTTGCCATGGGAAACCATGAAGTATTCTGATCCTTCCAAGGGAGAAAGTGAAGCCAGCTCATCCGACTTTGTGACGTTCAGCTGAGTACTAAAGCCATTCACAAACCTAGAACATATGTTTGCTGTTAATAAATTTGAATTAGCCACTAATTTTCAATATTAAAAAATTATTCAAAATGCACTAAACCTGATGGCATTCAAGCCTTGGCTCGGTTTCTCACGTGTGTCATTGAGCTGTGAATGAAAATAAAGGGTTGATTAGAATACATGAACATAACGCCACAGTTATAACTACTGTCCTCGTGATATTAAAACAACAAAAATAGTCAACAGATATGCAAGGAAATACCAAGATTAGCACTTACAGTCGCAAACAATCCACGAGCGTCTATTAAAACGGTGTGCCTCATGTCCTTCAGGAAAGAACTTGTAGTGTTTATTCCTCCAACAGAGACTGCAACGTTCATAGCGTCAAGTGTCATGTATTCAATTGAGGCCTGGGGGAGCACAACAACATAAAAGAGTTTGCAAGATGTTCATGTACAGTTTAAATACAGAGCTATACTGTAAAAAATAACTGTTGGTTTAACTTAAAGTAAGTTACCTGGTTGCCTTAAAGTTTTGAGTTCATTGAAATAAAAAATTTGAGTTAATACAAAGAAGGAGATTGGTTTAATCAACAGAATCTCAAAATATTACGTTATCTGAACCACATTAATTATCTAAGTTGATTTGACAAAAGAAAAAAAGTTGTGAATTCTTATTTTTATGAAAACCAACAGATCGCAAGTTTTATTTTTGAAATATTGGGACATATTTTATTGTGTTTTTGAAACACAGTCTCTTATGCTCACCAAGGCTGCATTTATTTGTTCAAAAATACAATAAAACAGTTATATTGTGAAATATTATTGCATTATTTAAAATAAATGTTTTCTATTTGAATATATTTTAAAATGTCATTTATTCCTGCGATGACAAAGCTGAATTTTCAGCATCATTACTCCAGTCTTCAGTGTCACATGATCCTTCAGAAATCAGTCTAATATGCTGATTCGCTGCTCGAGAAACTTTTCTTATTATTATCTATTTAGAAAAATAGATATTTTTATGGAAACAATTTGTCATGAATAAAACGTTTTATATGAAATGTAATGTAAATATAAAACATAATTTAAAAGAAAATGTTAAAGTCTTGTAAAATACATCCTTGTTGAATAAAACTAATAATTTCCTAGAAAAAGAAAATGTTTCTGACCCCAAACATTTGAACAGTAGTGTATGAATAATATCATTTAAAATATATATATTTTTTTAAATATCACATATTTTATTCAAAATGATTGTAGTGTGAACCATAACAAACAATTGTGACTCTAATAAAGTTTAGTGTACTTGGTATTTTGTGTCAAATTACAAAAAGAAATTGTATTTAATTGTATATATTTGTGATACATAACACTGTGAGACAAAGTAAGCTGTTTTTTTCCAAAAAAATATAAAAATGTAAATGTTCTTTCCACCACAGAACACAACTGAATAAATAATTTAAGATGTGGTGGAAATGACACTATGGTCTGAATTTTTATTTAGTATGGAAAAATATAAAAATGACATTTCCCCTGTGATGTTTGCATATTAGGCATGACAGTAGATTCATTAAGAAATACTAGTAAGAGTGTAAAAAGTTTCTGAGTTGTCTAAGAGACTATAGTGCCAAAATTCCCATAGTTTAAGAGACACACATTGACCCATATTTTACTTTCTTTTAATTCTGGTTTTCAAATTCTTTCAAACACTGTTTGGTTCAATTTGATGTGCAATTGTGTGGACTTACATCAAAACCAGGAACATCAAATGGTTTTTGTCCCTCCACTATAACAGGCAGAGATGTGTTCTCCAAGTTCAGGAACTTCACCTGGGTTTCAGAGCTTGATGGGAACTTGGGGATTGTTCTCTGTTGGATTACGAGACATTGGTTTTCTTAGCAGGGAACAAACAGAATATCAAATGCTTTGTGATGATTATAGTGCCAGAAAGATAAGGCATAAATCGAACCAATAAGCATGAAGCACCAATAACAATCTTCAAGCTAAACAAGGCATCAGGTTTTGCGTGTGAGATGTTATTGCAATATTTCTGCTAAGGATCTGTTGGATACTTACGTCAATTTGAATCTGCAAAAGAGCAGCAGCCACAAACGCCAACGCCGCAAGTATCATACCGACAGTCATCCTCCGCAGGGGCCTGGAAATAACGTCAAATCACACAATCACATAACATGTCGTGTCGCAATCACAAACGCAACTTCAATACCAGTTTCCCAGTACTTACGTGAAGTTAATATGGCACTTTTTGATTAGTGGGTAAATTGCAGAGTCCATGATCGGCACCATAATCACAATCAGCACGGGATTCACGATCTGCACCAGAACACAAATCATCACATCAGTGTGAGTACAAATGCACTATTAGAATATAGAATATTAGAATATATACTATATAAGTGATGGCTGCTAAAAATTCAGCTTTGACATCACAGAAATAAATTAAATTTAGTTCATAATAATATTTCACAATATTACAATATTTACTGTATTTTTGATCAAGTAATTAAAAAAAATAAGTACAATGTAATATCATCACATATTATGCTGATCATTTTTATATCCTGTTAATCAGGACGAAATGATAGTAAAACACAAGTATAAACACAAAACAAAGGGATTAGCATAAATCGGCCTCACCTGCATCTGATCTGGCTGAATTATAAATGCTCCCTATAAGGACAGAGAGAGAAAGAATAATATAAAATATTGCAATATAACTGCACTGATATGTGCATTTTAGTTTCCTTTAAAACAATTGAAATGCAAAGCTTTTTCGAACTTACAAAGTTACCGTCCATAGTGGTGGCCTGAAGAGTCCAACGGGAGCCCTGGAAAGACAACACGGCTAACATTTAACATCAAGCCGGAAAACAGATGAGTGTTTGTGTAAGAACACATTGAGTATGGCATTTGTAGCATCATTGTGTGTTTGTGCACTGACCTGCTGGTCAAATAAAGCCCAGAACATTGGCAGAGGAATATAGAGGAACAGCACCTTCAATACCATCTTCACCTGAGCAATCAGGAGTTTCTGTAAAGAAGCAGAGACAGTGTCTCATTACATCAGGATATCGGTCAAGGTCTTCATTATGTCTGTGTGGACATCTTCCTGCATATTGTCTGTGTGATGTTATGTAACGTACATCATATTTCTCATCCGCCCAGTCCATCCAGTGCTCTCTCTTTGGGTACTGCTTACTGCGGTGTCTAAAACGGTTTTTAACTGCAAACTGTAGAAGAAAACAAAAACAACAATCATCTAGTTAGACTGGATGGTCCTTTCCCATGTGACGTGATGTTGCATACCACAACAATTACACATGTAAGGGATAAACCGTGGATTATCCCACTTATACTATGGTCATTTGCCAGCATTGACAACTCAAAGCTGTTACTGATGTTTGGAGCGCAATATTTGACAGGAAGGGTAAAGCTGATGGTTATTTTTCATCAGTTACGGCTTGTTAGATCTAGCATTCTGCCCACTTTGAATCATAGAGATAAAGTAGTGCGTAAGATTTCATTTATTGGAATGAATGAATAATAGCATTTATTTAAATGAACTAGAGAGGTATAAGCGGGATAATCCACGGCTAGCTGTGGATTAATGCACTTCGTGGTTGTGAATATATATATGCGCACACACACACACACACACACACACACACACACACACACACACACACACACACACACACACACACACACACACACACACATATATATGCACATATATATATATATCTCACATATACATATATACAAATCTCTCTCTCTCTCTCTCTCTCTATATATATATATATAGACATACATATGCACACATACATATGCACTTTTTTTTAAGTTCACTGACTGAATGTTTGGCATTAACTGCCGGTGGTGCCATTACTGATTGGTGTTTATCAAACATATGAGTTACATAGGGCAAGATTTACTAAACAAGGCAAATTAGAAAATTGTGACGACGCACAAATTAAAGAACACAGAGGCAGTCAGATCATTTCCATAATGACCAACACAATCTTGGTAAGACAACGCAAATTATTGTCTGGTTTATGACATGCTTTTTTGGGGCATTAAATAATGGCGCAAATACCAGTAAATTGACTAGCGCAAACCTTAGTAAATCACTTTGCATACTCTCCTCCCATTAATGTTGTGTCTGAAAGAGAATTAGAAAATTCTCTATGGGCCAGATAGAGGTCAGCCGCAAAAATGACCCTGTCCAAGCCTTTTCAGTGCTAATTTTTCACTGCGCGTCTTTAATAAATACTGACAATCGTTTTTTTAACGCCAAAAGAGGGTTTGAAATTCAATGCACTGATGTTTGCCTATAAGAAAACCACAGGTTCTGCACCAAATATCCCTAAACTCGCTAGTTCAGATTTATGCGCCCTCTAAGCTTTTTTTTATAATAATAATAATAAAAAAAGGAATAAAAATAACTTATGTGTTCTGTGCTAGACTAACTGAGACTTGTTACAGCACTTGTATACTGCTCCCTCTTGCTGGTCTGATTGCTTTGGATAAAAGCGTCTGCTAAATGATTAAGTGTAAATGTAAATGTTTGCAGGCCACTAAATCTGGCCCATAATCTCTTAATGGAATGTGAACTGTAATTGAGAAGTCTCATTTGATCACACATTTTTCCAAAAACTTTAACACTATTTCTTCAAGTAAATATAACGCTGTCGGTGCTCTTACTCCAATGCATTTCATGACTTGTAGTAGGATGTTGCCCTTGGGGGATTCCATGATGTACATGCTATGGCCTGCGACGAACGCAACTGCACAGAGAGAAAGAGAGAATAACTTCAGTCGCTCAAGGCTGCCATCGAGTGGTCATACATGGTATTGCACATGTCAACATAAATCAGAGTAATTGAAACCTGCTGTAACTTACCAAGAGCAACCACCATGAGAGCTGCAGGGACCCCAAACGCCAGCGGGAAACAGCTCCGCTTTGAGTAGATACCACAGTCCTGAGCTGAAAAACACAACAAATATACACAAACACAATATAGATTGTTCTATGTGTATTTACCAATGCACCATGAAAAATTTAACAACAAATATAAAAAAAATGCTATTCTGATTTGAACAAAATACATACATCTCAGAATTGGTGTGATGAGAGTGGAGAGAAGACTGCCAGCGTTAATGGACAGGTAAAATATGGAAAAGAAAGTACTTCTTTGTTTTTCCTGAAATAAAATAAAAATAATTATTAATATCAAATATACATAGGCTACATTCAGTCCTTTGTTAAGAGTTTTTATGCTCAACAAGGCTGCATTTATTTGATTAAAAATACAGTAAAAACAGTACTATTCAGAGTTATTATTACAAGTTAAAATAACTTTTTACTATTTTAATATATATTTTAAAATGTAATTTATTCCTGTGATGACAAAGCTCCAGTCTTCAGTGTCACATGATCCTTCATAAATCAATCTAATATCCTGATTTGGTGCTCAAGAAACATTTCCTATTATTATCAATATCGAAAAATGTTGTGCAGCTTAATATTTTGTGGAAACCCTGATATACTTTTTAAGGATTTTTTGATAAATAGAACAGCATTTATTTAAAAAATAAGTCTTTACCGTCCCTTTTGATCAGTGCATCCTTGCAGAATAAAAGTACACTGTATGCCCGAATAAATTGGCAAAAAACCCCCAAAAATTAGGTAATCACTTACATCAACATTTTTAAGTTAAGAAATTTAAAGCAGGACTTGCAGATTTTTATTTTTGTACTCATACATTTGAATTACTCGAAATACTTGAAAAATTTGAGTATGCTAATTCATGCATTTAACTGATCATAATCTCAATTTAAATATTTTTAGTAGTGGAAATTTAGCTTTAATTGGCTATTTCAATAAATGCTAACTTGCTAATTGGTAACACAATGCTTTGATAGCATTATCATAGCATAGCAATTACTGAATGAGTATGGCAATATTAAATATTTACCATATCATGCTCCACTTGTCACTGTGATGTAACCCTCCAAAAACCCATAATTACAAAAACTCTTCTAAATTAGCATAGCAAAACAATAAACACTACTAAATCTCCCACTTAACATTAATCTTGCAACAAAAAAAAAAGATTATATAACTCTTAAATTTAGTATTACTCTCCCTTTTGAGTGTCATGGCAAAGCATGCTGGAAAATGCTCAGCCCAGTTTCAGTTAAATTTAAGCTTGTCAAAATATAAAGAAACAAGTTTATAAAATTCTAAACAATGAAACAATTCAGATTACTTAAAAAGTGTCAGTGAACTCAAAAGAAAAGATACATTCTAAATACTCACAAAAGTTAATTTGATTGAACTAATTTGTTTAATTTAAGTTTGCCCTACTCAAACCAATTAATTGAGTGTTAGTGTTTACAGTGTATTCATTTCTTTCAAACAACAATAATTCTGAAATTTTTCAGTGTTGGAAAAGCACCTCAGAAATGTGCACTGCCTGAAAACATGCAAGCGTGTGTGAAACAAAATGTTACAATATGAGGAATGTTGATCTATTACTGTAATAGATACATACGTTTTTCTCATACTATAACATTCGGCTTCAGTGTGTCACAGCATGTTTCACAATCTGTCCACTGGCCTTTAGACCTCACGTCCCTGTGGCAGGGGCGGAGGGGGTGTAGGAATCTACGTGTTGTCACTTCATATCTCTATTTGTTCATCTCTAACACTCAATATCAGAGACTTAACCTTGAACTGATAACAGCTGATTTACACTGACACAATGTGCTGCTGAATTCAGTTCATCCTCTTTAATAACTGATTAGGGTTGGGTGTGTGTGTGTTTGTTAAATGCATGTATATGTGTGTGTGCATAAGAGTCCACATGCCTGGTGATCTTCAAACTGATCTCCTCCAAACGCTGCCACACAGGGTTTAATGCCTCCTGTTCCCAAGGCAATGAGGATGAGTCCCAGCATGGACAAGGCACTAAGATAAGAGAGGACATTTAAATTTGCACTAAAGACACTCTGATCATGCAAATAATGTGATGAAATAAACCAACAATAACAATGTCAGTATATTTAAAAATGTGGCACCTAATAAAGAGCATGCTATTTGTTTTCTTTGGCTCATATTCACAATAATATCATCTATTTCCAAATTGTTAATGATAAAGCATGTCCCAAGCGGTATAACTCACACATGAAAGGTCATGTTTTCAGGAACACCATCTCTATCGCTATCTGTGATGTCATGGATGGCACTGACAGCCATGATCACCTGGCCAATGGTGTACACTATGGACAGGTACACGATAGTCCTGTGAAAAGTCGAGATGAGGGGTAATGTACAAATACATATCACACATAATTCTTTTGACTATGGGTACTTAGTAGGGTAGACCATGTACAGCTGGAACCGAGGGACAGTTGAAACACCTTAACTTGCACGCTCAACACTCCTTAAACGAGATATTTACTCCACATTTGCATAGTCATTTTCTAAGATGACTATCTTCTAACATCCTAAAACTTTTCCCAAAATAAACTCCATATTACTGCTTATTAATAGTTAGTAAGGTAGTTGTTAAGTTCAGGTATTTTTGTAGGAATTGGATAGGGTTAAGGGATGTAGAATATGGTCATGCAGAATAAGTACTAATTTATGTATAAGTACTAATAAACAGCTAATATCCTAGTAACATGCATGCTAATAAGCAACTGGTTAATAGTGAGAATTGGATCCTAAACTAAAGTGTTACCAAAAATTGAATTAAATTATTATGCAAATAGAGTTATTGATAATCATTTTAAATGTAATAATATTTCCATGATTGTTTTAAAATAAATGGCAGTTATTTAATTTTTAATTCCAGACTTACTATTTGCCACACAATGGGTTTTAAAATACACACACTACCATTCAAAAGTTTGTTGATGGTTAGATATTTTAACGTTTTCGAAAGAAGTTTCCTATGCTCATTTATTTGATCAAAAATACAGTAGAAATATTCTTACAATTTAAAAGAACTGTCTTCTATTTTAGTATATGTTTAAATTAATAGTTCAGCCATGAAACTCTATTCACGAATACCATTTCCCTTTATAACCTCGATTCCCTGTGCACTCTGCAAATTCTTATTCTAGCCCTCCACCTCCCCAGCACCACCTGCCTAGATCTGCAGGAAACTGCTATTACTCCAGTCACATGATCTTTCAGAAATCATTCTAATATGCTGATTTGCTGCTCAAGAAACAATTCTTATTATTATCAGAACAGCATTGTTTAAAGGAACACTCCGACTTTTTGGGACTGTAGCTTATTCACCGTATCCCCCAGAGTTAGATAAGTCCATACATACCCTTTTCATCTCCGTGCGTGTCGTACCTCTGTCTGGCGCACCCAACGCTAGCCTAGCTTAGCACAACGTCTGGAGGTAAACGGCTCCAGCTAGCATACTGCTCCCAATAAGTGTACAGTATACGGTTAGAAGATGGCTGTGTCTCATGTGACCTTGTTATTTGTACACGCTGTGACTATACAAATCACAACATGTAAAGAGGAAAATGTTGGTGTTATAATTTGTTTCTTATTGGGAGCAGTATGCTAGCTGGAGCCGTTTACCTCCAGTATTTGTGCTAAGCTAGGCTAGCGGTGGGAGTTACGACATGCACGGAGATGAGAAGGGTATGTATGGACTTATCTAACTCTGGGGGATACGGTGAATAAGCTAAAGTCCCAAAAAGTCGACGTGTTCCTTTAAAATGGAAATATTTTGTAAGAATGTAAAAGTCTTTACTTTCACTTTTGATTAATTGAATGCATCCTTGATGAATAAAAGTATTACTTTCTTTAAAAACATTTTTATTTTTATTTTTTTATCTTACTGACCACAAACTTTTGAATGCCATGTAGCTGTTTTGAAATTTTAAGCAAACTGTCCTTTACATTGATTATCATAGCTAGGGTCCTTAGAATCAAAAAGTCCCTGACTTGGTATACTGCATATTGCATTCCTAATAGGGATATTATGGTAGTACATTCTATTTTGAACATAATTCTAAAACTCACTTGAACTTGCCCAGCCACGAGTCTGCAATTATGGCCCCCATGATGGGTGTTAGGTAGCACAGAGCCACGAACGTGTGGTAGATGGTGGTGGAAAAATCATTGTCCCAACCGATAAAATACTTGAAGTACAGCACCAGCACCGCTGCAAAACAGAGAAAGGAAAGAAAAGCACAGCAAGAGATGGATGGAAAATATTAAGAAGGAAAGGAATAGAGATAGATGGAGGGAACAATGTGAGATAAGAAGAAAAAGAGTCAGCTGTGTGAGACCATCTATGCAGAATTTTGCAGGAACAAGTAAAACAGAGATGAAAGTTTACATTATTTCTGGTGTGTATGTTTTTGGTGTATTCTTACCTTTCATGCCATAGTAGGAGAATCGTTCACAGAACTCATTCACCACAATGAAAAATATACTGACAGGATATCCCAAGCAACTTGGCTACAATGAAAAAAATCACAGCTTAATTAAAATATTTCCTAATAATGTGCTCTGGCATATTAGTATTATAATAGGTTTTATATGA
Organism: Leuciscus leuciscus; assembly: GCF_965113295.1. Taxonomy (NCBI): domain Eukaryota; kingdom Metazoa; phylum Chordata; class Actinopteri; order Cypriniformes; family Leuciscidae; genus Leuciscus; species Leuciscus leuciscus. The sequence continues at coordinate 30,912,623 of NC_138738.1, read as the reverse complement.
TTAAACTATAAAAGCACAATGCTTACTAATTATGTGTTGATGTGTATATATACATGTATAATATAGAGTTCTCACCCTTTCTTTCCTCTCCTTTTTTCCCTCAATGTCTGCAGAAATTATGTAAAATGAAAATGTCATTAAAACAGTCCTAATATGGATTCAATTTGAATTGAGTTATTTCAAATGTCTTCACATTGTAACATATACTTGCACAAATTGTGCATCATCTTGTTTAAGGCAAAGAATACACACATTCACTCTTTCTTTGCTATAAATTCAGATGTACGAATCCAAAGTTAACAGGAATTATTATTATTTTGTGCCCATAAACATCCAGGTTTACTCACCTGCCATGATGACTGAGGCTGCCTTCTAGTCCTCTTGTAAAGAATATCCTTTATTATAGAGATGCACAATCACTCACACACTCACTCTCTCTCTCTCTCACATACACACTCACACTATCTGGGACAGACAGAGATGTACCCAGACGGAGACAGGTAACAAGGTTTTATAGACTCTGGACAATAAAATGTTTCCTTGGCCACCACTGGGTTAAAAAAAGATTGAGGTAAATGTTTATGACAGCATTTGTGACCTGTGACTATGTGTGTGTGAATGAGTGGGAGGAGGCAATTGAAGAACAGTTTAGTTATTTATGGCACTCTTATCAAGTTATACAGCCAATCAAATGATAGGACTTTTTGGCCTTTGTAATAAAACAGGCAAGTTAATGAGTAATTAATATACTTATTTTTTCATCATTCCAAAAAAAAAAAAAACACACACAAAAAAAAAATCTATATAAAAAAGCACTAAACATCCTTGTTATACATATATATAACAATGATGATTAGTGCTTATATATATATATTTTTTTTTTTTGTTGGTAAAATCAAAGATTTAAACATGAAACAACAAATAAAGTTATTTTTATTTTATTATATTCTTTTAAAACTCATTTCAAGTCATTTAAATACACCTTTCTGTTGTTAATATTGTATCTACCCAATAATAATTCTGTTTATCTTACAAAACCTTAAAATATGACTCCCACAAATTAAGTTTAAATGGAAGCTGATTTAAAATAATATTTAACTTTTCTATCTGAAACAGCTTGCTGAGAGCATGTTGATTAGATATGATAAATAATGCTGCCGCATCAAAACATTCCCAACAACACATCACATGATTGTTCTAAACACCCCCAATAATGCCATTTATCACGTTGTCTAGACTCGAGAAATCCCCATAACATAGACAAACGCAGCCGCTGCATACACAAGTCCCATTTACATTATGGGATTTACTGACTGCTAAGTTAGAGTAATGTGAATGACACTTTCACAAAGCACACGGTCAGCTGTTAAACAATGTTGAAATGGCGTGCATAAGCTAAGTGCACTGAAAAGCAGACGATAACCTGGACATGAAGACTCACATTAGATGAAAGGTGTTTGGAGATGTCTAATTCATTGGAAGAGAGAAGTAAACAAACTGCCCTCATCCACACAGAGATGTTGCTGCGATACAATGGTGACAATGCTGGAGAGGGGGCAGGGGCAGTTCGGCACGAGCGACTGTGTGTGTAGATTGAGAGCAAGTCAGCAGGTTTTATTCAGAATGCACTTTAAAAAGCTAAATTAAATCTTATACTGCGTCAAAATTCTCTATCTCTTTTGAACAATATATAACGTATGGGTGGCAACAATCACATATAACAGCATAAAAGATAGGCCTATGTTTTTGCAATCGTGCTAAAGGTGGTACGCCATAAACCAAACATAATAGATATGAACTGTACAGATGAGGAAAACAATTTAGTTTCTAATGATCTTCATAAGGATATTGGTTGGTGAATAATAAAGTTCACTGTAATAAAGATGAACATAAAATAAATATGTTTATAGGGAGCGACTTTGAATGAGAAACAAGAACTTATGTAAGATAATACATTTTATTCAGAGATTTTAGGGACATTAATATCTTTCCAGAACAGATTCTTTTAAATAAAAATACCCCCCATATCTAACCCCCGATACAAAACAATTTACATTTAAACAAACATAAATGGTTATAAAAATCCTTGTTTATTCTTTTGTCCATTTATATATATATATATATATATTTCACATCTAGCCTTTGGCAAGAGATCTTAAGGGAACCAAAACAAGACAAAGACAGAATTATTGCACCTCAGCTACAACGAAACAGCACTTGTTCCTTGGCTTTTAACTAAACGAGGGGAAAAAAACGGAAGTGTGGGCTAAAAAGCTTGAGTGGCTCAGGTGATCATGGGTATTTTTGTACAGTAAAGCTCAAACTTCCTGCTACACTAAAGCACAGTTATATTCTCTTTGCTACCAATCGATGGACCGCTACTGTCTCGGACACAGGAAGTGATGTCGCAGCTTCTCTCTCTCAGCACAGAGCTGCAATTAACTTCCGGAATGGGGGAATACATGGAAAGATGAAGCATGAAAATGTAAGAATGTAAAAGTAAAAAGGCATTTTTTTCAAGTTCTTCTGGTTGTGGAAATAAAAGTGATAGTCTTTACAGGAAACACCTGTGAACGGAGGACTGGAGAGGATGAGAGAAGAACAAAAACACCCTCTTTCAATTATGTCAGTCATATGGGAATAGTAACAGGCCATTCCAAAGGCCGGACACACCTGATCTGTCCTCATGTCCTGGATTCTGATAGATGGGCGATCCATTCCAGACTGAGTAGAAACCAGGCTGACAATGAAATACCATTCTTTTTTTTTTGTTCTTCCGCTTTCGATGCATTCCGGTCTGTCCGTCTCTCCGGCTGTGGGAAGGGTCAGAGCTTTAAGGCCAGGGGTGAGAAGTCACACGGAGGAGGCGGAGCTAGGCATGCCATGCAGGGTGGTGCCGCTGGGCGTGCCACTGATGGCATTGAAAATATGCAGCGAATCAGAAAGAGCGCTCTTGGTTCCGCCCTCCACAGCGGAGATCTGACAAAGAGGAAGAGTGCAGGATGAGAAAGAACACGGAAACTTGAGGTGTACTGAATTTTTAAAAAATATGAAGAATTCACTGCATTATTACCATCCGATCTACAAAGGCCAGCACAAAAGAGAGAGAGAGAACGAGTGAATATTAAACATAAACCAACATTCACGGTAAACTACCAGTATAAATATTTCTGATTCCACGTGTTTCCATTGGCGTAAAGGCCCCGATATACTTCAAGTGAAATCAAAGAACGAAATGGTGCGATATCATTTCGAACAAAATCAGGCCAAAACGAATTTCATTTGGAGTTTGTTTCGGGAATTTTGAAACAGCTTTCCAAAGCAAACTTTCTGAAAAAGTTTGCTCCAGCTAGTAACGAACTACCATTGGTCCACTACACAATAGGCAGGCTCTGAAGCCCCGCCTCCTTTGATGGGGGAATCTTCCGTTCAGTCCACTGAGGTCGGACATGAGTAAAAACATTAACACAATGGAGAGCTGCTTTATAGTAGAAACTGAAGTTGTAATTCTAATTAAAAGCGACACTGACACTTTTTCATGATTAATACTGTAAAGCTGCTTGCTTTAAAGCAACCTATTGTATAAAGTGCTTTAAATGAACGTAACGTGACGTGACTGAAGTGCCGAATTTCAGAGCTCAAGCAAACATGTCCACATCGCTATGATCAAATGCTTTCTTAACTGCTGTTTTCTTACCACTCATTTCTGTCGTGTGTTTATTTTGTTATTGAGAGGAAAGTGCAGCAAATATTTACATATTCATTGAAACGCTGCTCCTAGGGGTGGCGTCGGGATGTTTGCTAACAGTATATCACTGCTAAGGTGTAAAATGTACCCCTAAGTGAAAAATGAAAAAGAACTTTCCCGCGAGTATATCGAGGCCATTAGGGAACCAAGAGTTGTGTGTATGTGTGTGGTTACCTGTTCATGCATGATGTGTGAAAGCTCTCTGGCCAGGTCTTTGTAACTGGCTTTCATCTCATCATGATATTCCTGTTGGTCCTCCTTGATCAGCCTTTCATTCACAGCTAAAGCCTGTCCACATGCCTCAACAAACTGCCTGCATACACAAACACCATATAAACACGTATGATAAGAAAGCAGGCATTTGTGTGGAGATCTTGAAAGGCTTTTCAGATGGTGGTTATATACCTGAACACCTCTTTAAGCTGTTTGACTTTGTTATCTGGGTATTTTTTGGCGCAGGCGTCATCAAGGAAAGCTCTGGCATACGCAAGTGGCCCAGCATTGACCTAAAGAGAAAGTATTTAGGGAAAAAATAGATCAGTTCAAATCTGTGTGTGTGTGATGTAATGGTAAAAGTGTACTGGGGCTGTTTTTTTTGTTGTTTTTTGCAGGAATTAAATGACTGAAAGTGTCACCATGAAAATAACCAAAAAATGTAACGTCAGTGCAAAAGGAAGAACGTCTCTACAAGGAAGAAAGGAACTAAATAATAACATGCCAAACTTGGGGTGAAAGTGTTTGTGAATCAACACGATTGCTTTGTTTCAATACCTATTGAGGCGCCTTGTCTACCGACAGAGATTTTAATTTGAGACATTACCAAGTTGCTGTATTATTAGTCCATAGTATCCGTTCCTACTGCTGAACAGCCAAAAATATTTAGTGAGCTACACAACTATAGGTATGAATTTAGTTTTTTACAGTTATACACTACTGTTCAAAAGTTTGGGTCTGTAAGATTTTTTTACGTTCACCAAGGCTGCATTTATTTGATAAAAAAAACCGTAAAAACAGTAAATGTGAAATATTATTACAATTAATGTAATCTATTACTGTGATGGCAAGGCTGAATTTTTAGCATCATTACTCCAGTCTTCAGTGTCACATGATCCTTCAGAAATCAGTCTGATATCCTAATTTGTTACTCAAGAAACATTTCTTATTATAACCATTGTGTTGTATTTTTGTGAAATCCATAATACATTATTTTTGCAGGATTCTTTGAAAAGAACAGCATTTATTTGAAATATGTATTTTTTGTAACATTATAAATGTCTTTAAATTCAATGTTCAATCCATTTAATGTGTCCTTGATGAATAAAATAGAATGCAATTATTTTGCATACAAAAATAATTGCAAAAAATTATTTTGCAACAAAAAATTTGTATACAAAAACAGGATGTTTTGCCAGTAAAAATAATCACTGGATCATAACATTATGGAGCATTTGCATATAAATTGCTGCAGTGCATAATGTGTAATTGAAACCTGTTTCCTTTGTTGTTATGGTTGCTAAGTAAGTTTTCATTTGCTGCGTTCACGCCAGGTCGTAGTTACCGTAGTCTCGAGATGACAACACGAAGCTTCAATTCAAAGCTGTTCAAAGTACTCGGACTGGAATTATGCATTTCTATGGCACTGCTGTCAACAGGTGTGCTCAACTTGAAGTGGCGCAGCGCAGACCGACTTGTGTATGACAAAGTATTCTAAATACTTGTCTAATGTACTATGTCATACACCGATCGGTCTGCGCAGCGCCGCTTCAAGTCAAACACACCTAGCGCCTAAATGAAGATGCGTTCACACCATGTGGTAATTGCCGTAATGATTTGAAATATAAAAAGCCTCCACGTGCTTGTAGAACTTGCAAAACTGTAGTAATTACAAAGCGTAAACTCGCAATGACGATTTTATTTTAGCGTTATTTCAATTAACAAAAACATTTTCTCTAAGACTGCCAGAGGAAAACAAAATCTTATTATAATGCAGCGTAACTTTTGCCACAGGCTCTGTATCAATGCCTAAAATGTTGTCTAGGGTGCTTTTGAAACAGACATATGAGGGTTCATTTGTGTCTCACACACCTGTACACTAATGCTTCCCTGAAGCTTAAGTTGCAGGCGGATCATGTCGACCTCACTGGTTGCACAGAGGGCTCTGAGTTCCGCCACTTTCCCGCTCATCTCATCTATGGCCACCTCGATGGGGCTCAGGTCTGTGTGGTGCTGATACATCACTGCTATGCGCTTTTTCACATACGGGAAACAGTGTGTAGCTGAAACAGAACGATTGGAGAAGAAAGAGTAAATAAACATCAAATGGATGCAATGGTACGTTTAGAGTGGCTAGAAGAACAAACATTAAGGTCCCATCTGAAATCTACTCATGTTTGTGCAGTAATCAGGGTTTATGTTCCCTGTAGATGGCAGACCTTGAAACTGTGAAAAGTGTTTTATTTACAACACACTCTCAAAGAAGGTCATTCTGCCTCAATGGCCAGATCTGATCTGAAAATTTATGAGGATGAAGATCAGGGTTAAACTTTGAAATTTCCTGGTTGCTTTTATATCACTGAACAACAGTAAACTTGAGATTAAGAAGACTTTGATTAATTGTTTTCGAACACCACCGCTCAAGATTAGGGTGTACAGTGTTAATACAGGAAGTACAGATCAAAATGTAATAAAGATTATTGTTCCTGGACTAGTTGGTGACATAAATGTATTAAACCATAAGGAGGCAAAGGACATAGGCCACTGTACGTGTTTCCCTGTCTACAGGTGCACTTATATGGTAAACACAACATAATCAATGATTTATGGATGTTATGGATTAAGGTAAAACATGTACACTATCAATCAAAAGTTTGGGGTCAGAATTTGTTTGTTTGTTTGAAACTTCATTTTCAGCCAGGAAGAATTGAATTGATCAAACATGACACTAAAGAGATTTGTGTTACAAAAGGTTTCTATTTCAAATAAATGCTGTTCTTTCTGTACTTTCTTTTCATCAATGAATCCTAAAAAAAATAAAACACACAATTGCAGTTTCCACACTAAATAATGCAGTAAAAAAAGTTTTAACTGTGATAATAAATAAGAAATGTTTCTTGAACATCAAATCCGCATATTCAAATGTTTTCTGAAGGATCTTGTGACAATGAAGACTGGAGTAATGATCCTGAAAATTGAGCTGTCATCGCAGGAATAAATTACATTTATAGATATATTAAAATAGAAAACAGTTATTTTAAATTGTAATAATATTACAGAATTTTACTGTTTTTACTGTTTCTTTTTTTATCAAATAAATCGGTAAATTAAAAATTTTTAAATATAAAATAGATAGGATCTCTTCACTCTTCCTGTATGTTTCAAGCGCACTTTTTTTCGACAACAGTAACCATTGTGGGGTCAGAGGTAGTGATCACTCACTAGTGAGCACCGTCCTGCGTTTACACTGTTCATCGACCCCGCCGTGCCTCTTGCCTGACTCTGTGAATGGAGTCTCAAACACAAAACGGCGAATGTTGTGGCTCCTCTCAAAGTCAGTCTTCCTCTCTTCCAGCTCCTTTTCCTCTAAATACGGCGTCACATGCGTCACTTGGATGTATGCAAACTTTGCCTCCAGATCTTTAGGGTTCACCTGAGACAGATGAGGAGAAGGTCAAAGGTTAGGGAGGGAGGAGAATGCTGATAAAACATGAATAAACAGAAAACTTGTCTGTAAGTGCACTGGGTATTATGGTGCAATGAACTTCTTGTGTGGGTTTGTGTAAACACTGTAAAAATTAGTCTTGGATCAAGTAAATAATCATAATATAGCTTTTCTATTTTACTACATACTTTATACTCGGAAGTCAAACCAACAAGCATAGCAGGTGAGCTTGAATAATTTTTAAGGGCAACTAGGCCTAAACCAAAAAATGGTTTTGTAATGATGACTATTTTCCAGCATGCAATGGGCCATACATACATTTTAATGTATTACATATGCTTACATTGACTGTTAGCCAGTTTCATTTACATTGAAATTAAACTAGTTAACTATTGTCATGTCAAGATAAGTTTATTCCTTTCTTGTTCCTTACACATTAAATGAATTTGATTGTTACATTGTTGTTATTCATGTACCTAGTGCTGAGGTCTGTGTATTTCATGCATGTTTTCTGTCTGATGAGTGATCATGTGATGAGTGCTCGTCACATCACGTGGTGGTGTTGTCAACAAGCACTTTGCTCTCCATGACATAAGCATTTGTCATAGAAATGTATATTAGATGTACTCTCAAATAAGATATTTATTTACATTTTTAGATAACTTTTTTGCAGAGTTTGAAAACCCCTGATTTAGCTAAACTATGAAAACATGACATTATAAGACATGCAAACTGTTGCCGTCTTTTTTAAAGTGATACTCCATCCAAAAATGAAAATTCTGTCAAGTCATGTGGTTCCAAACCTGTAAGCATTTCTTTCTTCCGCGGAACACAAAAGAAGATATTTGGAAGAATGTTGGTAACCAAACAAAGCTTGTTGACTTTTCTCAAAACGTCTTCTTTCATGTTCCACAGAAAAAATAAATTCATACAGTTTTACAACAACATGAGTACATTTTTGTTTTTTTTACAGTGAATGTGTGTACTAGTGTAATCTGTGTATGTAGGCTCAGATTATACACAGTTGCCTGAGCTTTCACCTATTCCCAGAATGCTGATAAAATATGAGTGTGCACGTGCTCACCCTGCCGGAGTCCTGGATCATTTTGACATTTTCTTGGCCAAATTTGTCTGAATAAAGCTTGAGGAGACGCTGGGAAATCTCTGAGAGAGGAGTAAATTTTGGTTCTTTATAGATATATTCCTTTCCATCCTCATCTTCAAAGAAACCCTGAAAAACACACAACATCTCCATCACAATCCATGTGTGACGCATGCATGCACTGTTGGTGTTATTACTGTAATGTACAGCCAACAAAAGCTGGTTTCAATCTCACAATCAACAAACCTCTACATCACAAGTGGAAATGAAAAGTTATGACTGACGGACACACACTTCGACATTTAACTGTCTTACAAACCTCCTACGTATTCATGATTTCAAAGCAATCCTGATAACACCATGGCAGAGATACATCTTCATAGAATTCATGTTATCCTTAAATAATCAGTGCTATCTTTTATTCTCTGTTGTATGACATAGACACTTTTGAGACATCAGCACTTAAGCAGCTTTCACTGTGTTTTCACTGAAACAGCTCAAGCCATAAAATCGCAAAGCTTCTGTGAGGTTAATGGGCACAGCGTATAGCGAAAGAGCTCACTAAGTGTTGCCTAGCTCATTTTTATGGTCCAAACCCATTTAAAAATGGCTTCCATTGTAAACAATGAGTCAGAGTGCTGCCTGGCTCAACCCGGAATGAAGAAATGACAGGATTTACAGATGAGAGAATGTGTTATGCGTTTAAAGATTGATGAAGGTTGAAGGAAACTAGCAGCACACAGAAAAAGGCCTTCTCCTCCTCTAAACCAAAAGCCTTATGCACGCAGACAAACAAACAGAAGTATAGTGAGACTGTTATGGTCAAAGCAAAATTTTGCCTGACAATGAGTGGGACAGCACACACACACACAGTCCACAACAACACTTACCGCAGCCTTAGGAAAGAAAAAAAAAAAGAGCAGAAAAGATTGATTAACTGAGACCCACAATGACTTAGACATGCTTTACAAACTCAAGCTATCATGCAGGGTATATTATCATGCATACAGGAATGCTTATTTTTAAAGAGGTCACATCATACATTTTTATCACTGAATTTTCTCCCTGAATTCCAATCGTAATGTGTATTTCCTGCCTAAAACAGTTTCGTTTTAAGTAACCATTTTCCACCTTCTTTACTTTTTAAAAACTTTTCTGGTAGTTTCTGATAACCGAAAAAACACATATAAACAACACAAAGACTATATATATATATTTTTTTTTTTATCCAAACAATAAAAAAATGAGATGAAGATCAGTTTCAATAGATTATCCTTATTTTTGGACTGGGGAGGAAGTTTTGAGTCAAACCAATTTTTTTTTTTTTATATAAAAAAATCAAGGTCAATTTGGTACCACATGATATGATCCCTTTAAAATAAAATACAGCTATATATTGCCTATTGTGCAGCTCAATCCTCAAACTGCTTGTGTTAGCTGGACTGGTAAAAACTTTTTATTGTCTTACCTGGCCGAAAAATGCCACTCTGAAAAAGGTGCCAAGTAGCCTCTTCCCAGAATGCATCACTTCCATCACTTTAGTGTAAGCCCGATGTAATGTGTCATACAGGTGGGCCAGTTTCTACACAACAGCACAAAGCTACATTCATACTGTCTACATTTGAGTATATACTACATTTCTGGTAAATGTTAAATTTGAATTTCCAATAATGCATAAACAGTGTGTGTGCACCTCAAAGTCTCGGCGTTGTTCGTAAATTGGGATGATGAGTTTGTATATATCCGATATAAGTTCGTAACGTTCAGCTTTCCATAAACCATCAGCACAAGCTTCTAGCAACTCCATCAGCACCTCCTGCAGATAGGCATACATATATAATTACATACTTTCACATACCCATGTGCAATATTGTATCTCAACTAGGGATGCACGATATATCGGCCACCATAATATATATAATTTTTAATGTTATAGTTATCGGCCCGATAAGAAAATTTGGTCGATATATTAAAACCGATAAATAATGGATAATTTCCTTCCACTGAGACACTTTTGCAATGATGGTTTTGAACTGCTTGGAATATGATTGGAATCATTTCAAAAAAGGAAAATACAGTTAAGTAAAACACGTGCAGCACAAGTCTGTCATATAGGCTACATAAAATTATAATGAAAACATTCTAATTGTGTGTTTGGGACATGGCTTTTAATAGTGAAACTTTGGTTTTTGTAATCAGATTCAGGATTTCAAAATATATTTTAAAAAATTGGATTTAGATTTATCAGCCAATATATCGGTTATCGGCTTTCAAATCTAAAGAATTATCGGTTATCGGCCAAAATGTTCATATCGGTGCATCCCTAATTTCGACATCAATGCACTTACATGATGCTTCCAAATGCAACATTCACAGAAAAAAAGATACAAAAGCTGTCCCTTGGGGTGGTACACTAATATGTAGTACTAATATGTACCTAACTAAAAAATATGCACCTTTTAGGGGTAAATAAGGTCCAAATGTGAACCTTTTGAAAAGGTACTGCCCCATTGAATTCTTTTGAACCTTTTTTTTCTCACAACAAATTGTGACAAAACTGCTGTTCTAAGAACTAATCTGTCATTTAATGAGTGTCTTTCTAAAGGGAACAATGTTAATGGGTTTGAAAATACAACCTTTTGGCTATCAATCAAGACCTTTAACCACTAGGTCACACTATGGGAACTGAACTGATTTCTAACTCATGTGGGCTTTAGTTTAACCAGCCTGATTCAATGTTTACAACAGGTGAGGGCCTTTCTCTAGTGATTTGGTTCATCTCAGCGTGTTTATTGGGCTTTTGCTGGTTTTACACCACATGCACATTGAAGCAATCGAAGGACATTTACTCCACTCCAAAAAGTCCAAAAGCATTTGATGAACTCCGACAGCAAAGACGATCTTTTATCACAAGTGTATGCACTGAACAAAATATAAATGTTACTCAAAGAGTTCATTAAATGCGCAATCTGACAATTCACAGTGATGAGGGACTCTCAGGGATAATCAGGGCTCATTATCTGGACTTCCTTTACTAACACACCCTCTGGACAGCGGCAATTGATACTGATTAGATAAGAAACGAGAACATTTGACTGACGTTGTTTTAAAGGAGAGTTTTGAATTCATTCCAGTGCTTCTTCATCAAGGAAGAGAGTGGCAGGATTAAGGGGTCGAGATTCATGAACTATATAAATGTGATCAGTAGCAAGCTGGTTTGAACCTCATTGAAATGAACGTCCTGCATGCCCACATCCTCCATCATGGCTGCCTCCTCATCGATGTTGGGTGTGATCACACGAAATGCCAAGCAGCCCTGACGAAACATTCCTGCCAAGGAGAAGATAAAGCAAGCGGAATAGGTTAAAACAGGTTTAATAAACTGCAAAACTTTCACAAAAGGTCAGACACTTGGACACACACACACACACACACACACACACACACACACACACACACACACACACACACACACACACACACACACACACACACACACACACACACACACACACACACACACACACACACACACACACACACACACACACACACTAGGTATTAAGAGAAAGATCACACCTCAAGAAAACCCTCTGTAAATAATGTTCACATTTCATAATGTGAGTGTGAGTGTGTGTGTTTTTGTGCATACATGTGCACTATTTCTTGACCCTGCATTATTAGTGCTGTTATCACACAGAGATTATCAAAGAAATTCACAAAGAACTCCAGATTGCAAAATATAGTTGAACCTTGAACAAGACGCCTTTATAAATATATGTGTGTGTGTGTGTGTTTGTGTGTGTGTGTGTGTGCGTGCATGCATTCAAGCAAGAGAAAATGTTAAGTCACCTTTTACCTGAATACTAGAAAAATAAGTTAAATTATCACAGCCTTCAAAACATAATGACAAGCCAGCCAAAACATAGAGCTCAAGTTCTTTAATAAAAATAACTTACCTTACAAATTAATTATTGCTAATAAAATAGTTCCAAAAGTTTTTATGATTCATTCTTTTGACCAAACCTATTAATATATCATATACTGTATCTCATACTGTTACATGTTCCCTGGTTTTGTATTGCTTGTTTTTTATCTGGACTTCTATTTTGAAGTGCATTATCTGTTGCCATTGTTCACTTCCTGAGTTTAGTTCCTGTTTTACTTTGTTCCCACTTGTTATCATAGTGATTGATTACCCACACCTGCTCCTTGTTTGCCTCTTGTTACCCTGTGTATTTATATCCACGTGCATTGTTATCAGTTCTGTTTTGCCTGCCTTGCCCCGTGTTTGAATATACTCTGGATATACTTTTTCTTGCCTGTGTCTCCCTTTGATTGGATTTATTTTGTTACTTTTTTAATAAATGTTCTATGTTGCAATTGAATCCTCTTCTCCGTCTTTTTGAAACACCTCACATTACACTGTAAAGGTAAAGGTTCCCGACCCCTGCATTACAGGGTACACTAAACAAATGAAGTGAACACTGGGAACAATGAGAACAGAAAATACACTTCAAAATAAAAGTCCAGATAACAAAAGCAAGAAACACAAAACCAAAGGAACATGTAACATACATTTAGCTACTCTTGTATTTAATGTTTGATTTTACAAGCCATTATTGTTCAAAATGTGACATTCGTTTTAATTAACGATTTTACAAACAAAGTATTTGACAAATAGATAACTGTGCATAAAGGCAAACATTTATCTGAATTTCCATTCCAAATATCGCATCTTGATTGATTTTTATTTATTTCTGACTCTAGTACAGTACATGCAAACTATGTTTAGTGTGCCCCCTAGTGAACCCCTCACCTTTCCTCTTCAGGTACTCAGCCACCAGTGCTGCCACATGCACGTAACACATTGCTGCCTAAAGAAAAATAAGCCCATGATGATGTCATTGGTGTAACACGTTATCCACCAACCATTGATTTACTGCACCACCAAACAAACTGATGCTGAATGAAATGTTAAACTAAAATACAGAGAATAAACAGTGAAATTAAGGAATATAAGTAAAACTTAAAATCTAAGTAATTTATGGATTTAAAGAGCCTTTAATTTATTAATTAGCATTATTTGGCTGTCTTACCTCAGACAGATCTCCGTTCTTGACATGGATTTTGGCCATACTATCCAGCCAGGTTTTGCGCAGCTCCGGGGTGCTGGTGTAGGATTTGGCCAGGCTGTATTGCAGGTCCACCAGCATCTCTGGGTCTTTTTCATGTTCCTTCATCTGCTCAGTGGCCATGAGAACCGTCCGGATCCGCTTGGTCAGGTCCTTCACATCCGAGGGAAAAGCAGTGTGCTGGGGGAACAGGAAGAGAGAGTGCAGGATGAGCAAACAGTCACATCTGATGTGACTTATACATGTGATTTGAATATAAAAAGCTGATGATCTACTAGTTTATGGTGTTCAGTGTTATTCTAACAGCATTTATTGTTAACATTGATTTTCTTAGCAGATGCTACTTACTCAAATAGCAATCTATAATAATATGAATGCTGTAAAATATATATATATATTATATATATATACACACACACTGAAATCTGATCTTTCAGACTATTTTTAAATAGATTATTGTCTTGCAAATGAAACAAAATAAGGAATTAACCTGAAGGTTTTACCTTTACAGTTTTATCACTGTTGGCACAATTATTAATAATGGACAGTGACTGCTGGAACCGTGTCCCACCAATCCCGATGACATCAGCGATCAGCTGACTGACTGCAATCACCACCTGGGAATTTTTTTTCGAAATACATTGGAAGTTACTTTAGCCAGATTATGTCAGAATATTGAAACGAAAAAAAAAAGTTCAGTATGAACTTGCAAAGGGGCTCTCTAGATCAGTGATTCTCAACCAAGGGGCCTGGGACCCACTAAGGGACCTAATCAAACTTCCAAGTGAGCTGAAAGATTACTTAAAATTATTATATATAAGACCAATAGCAAGCTAAAAATCAAGATGTAAGATTATATTTTTATTGTAATCTGTAACAACTGCCGGTTATATTTAAGAACCAGGATTCTCATAGTCTTGGAAAACCTGGATATTTGAGGGAATTTTAAAAGTGTGAATTCTTGACCTGGAAAAAGTCACAGAAATTAATAAAATCTTAAAGCCAAGAAAATGTATAATTTATAATGAATTTAAATGTAATATTGAACCCTGAAGAACGTTAAATTACTGAAAGTTCTGGAATTATTTAATGTAATTATTTAAATTATTCATAGTTATATGCATTGCCTCTCTTAGGTTCTGTATATAAAAGTCTGAATACCGTCAAAGGGATAGTTCACCCAAAAATGAAAATTTTGTCATCACTAACTCACTCTCATGTTGTTATGAGATGTATGAGTTTCTTTTTTCTGCTGAACACAGAAGATGATATTTTGAAGAATGTTGGTAACCAGACAGTTGACGGCACCCATTGACTTCCATAGTATATATTTTTTCCTACTATGGAAGTCAATGGATGCCGTCAACTATCTGGTTACCAACATTCTTTAAAATATCTTCTTTTGTGTTCAGCAGAAAAAAGAAACTCAAACAGGTTTGGAACAACTTGAGGGTGAGTACACAACGACAACATTTTCATTTTTAGGTGAACTATACCTGTAATATCTTTGAGGTATCATGAGTATCAAACTATACTTTGTAATATCTCAAATATTGTCCACTGGGGGTCCTGAGAGTTAAGAAGGTTGGGAACAGCTGCTCTAGATTGACACCTCACCCATTACCCTCTTATCCCCCCTTACCTGCAGGTGTGTGCGGACAAAGGACTTCCTGTCATTGTACTCAAAGTTGCTCTTCATGAGGAAATAGAGCAGGTGGGCGGCATCACTGCGTATGGAGCTCAGTTTGGAATTACAGCACTTCAGAATCTCATAACAAAAACAGGCACACATATCCGCCCGGCCGTCAAAAAACGTACAGGGAAACTGAGAAAGAGAGAAAAAGACACATGTAGCGTAGGATGAGGCTTATTAAAATAAAAATGAAAAACACGATGTGTACACTCGTGTTGGACATTTAATTCCATAATTATGTGATCAATTGTGAACGCAATACAAAAATCACTGGCAGGAAGTGTAAACTGACTGAAATGCTATACAAAGAGCTGGTGAGAAAATATATCAGGAAATATTCTATTTTACTGACCAGCTAGCAAAAATATGTTCTCAGAACGCTCTGCTAACATTGCCATTAGGTTATGAAAATGTTAATTTCTGAATGTTCAAAACACCAATTATTTTATGTTTTAAAAACGTTTTTTCTTGGTTGTGCACACATTAAGGAACATTCCATTTCGCAAACATTATGGTAATGTTACTTTTGAATGTTCTCTGAAAATTCTGAAACGAGAAGTAACATTTAAAAATGTTAGATGTCCAACAGTCCACCTAAAACGTTTCAGAAAAAAACATTCAATGAATGATGTATAGATAATGGATTATTTGTGCTAACATTTTGAGAACATTATTATCTCTTTCCCCGTCATTGACGGAAAATTTCCTCAATTGTGAGACAACGTTTCCCTGCCATTTCCCATGAATCAACAGTAAGGGTACCTTGTAAATGAAGGTACGTAGGGAGGTGAAGACCTGCTTCAGTGCCGTCTCTGACTGGGGGATCTGAAGGAAACAGAGGTGAACCTGGAAAACCTTCTTCATCAGCGGGTTATGACCCAAATCAGCACACAGCTGCGTCTGTGGATACATGGTTTAATATGAAAGCGCTTCAGGGAAGAAATGATCTTTGTTCATTTCGTACTAATAAACACACATTTCCACTTGTTGTCGGTACCTTAAAGCCCATGATAAAGACACTGAGTGTGTCCAGCACAGTCAAGCACACTTCCGTTGAGACGTTAGCCTCCAGGAGACACGCGTCAGCATCACCGTGGCAAGATGCTGGAGGAGAAAGAGGAAAAGAAAGATCATATCATTTAATAACTAAACTGAACAGAACTGAGAAAAGCTGCTTTGGCCTCTCAGTATTTTCTTACTCTCTCTGGTTGGACTACATCAGTGGTTCTCAGGCCAGCAAACAAAAATTTGTTCTAAGAACGTTTTGCTAACATTCCCATTGAGTTATAAAAACGTTATTTCTGGATGTCCTCTATACATCCAGTTTTTCAAATGTTTTAAATCCATTTTTTTTCTTGGTAATGCAAATATTAAGGGAACATTACATTTTATAATTTTGCTAACATCATTGGAGTATTATTTTTTAATGTTATCTGAACTTTCTGAAACAAGTAGTAACATTTGAAAAATGTTAGACAAACAAAACAAAAAGTTCCATGGAAGAACATTTGTTTATAACTTTAAGTGCACCTTGCAAGAATGTTAGCCCAAGTTCTGAGAATGTTCCCTATTTTCTGGGTGGTCCTGGAAGTGTTGAGAACCCAGGATTGAGAACCACTGGACTGCAAAACTTAATTTACTCTGCAGTGAAGGTGTGCCAAAATTGTGCAAAGGATGACGTGTGTAAAATATGCATGGTGCTGTTTTGGTTCCCTTGAAACCCAAGAAGCTCTTACCGGTTATTCTACAAAGATCCCAAGAACAAATTCTCAGACTGAAACATACACATACAAAGTGTAATTTTCATGATTGTCAATGCATATCAAGTTCTTCTAAATGTTTATTTTAGATAGGCTGTGAAGGATGAGGAGTGATCAGGAAATGAATGTGTGTTACTGTGTCTTACTGTGGTTGAAAGTGTGTGCGTTCTCCAGGCTGCCCAGCTGATGTAAGCGAGTGTGCATGACGCCCCCTCTGTTACGAGACACAGGAAGAGTCAACGACTTCCTGTCCGGAGCTATAAACCCCACCCCCTCCTGGCTTCTGAGGAAAAACAAAGCCTTATGAGAGGTCTAGTAAGCTGTCCATCACATATATAGTATAAAAATACATGTAGGGGTCATGTCATTGATTTAATTTTTTGTACCCTGAGGTCTACATAGAGTATAATGTTGGTGAAGGGTTTTTAGACCACGTTCCACCCTCTTTTTTTTAGCATTAAACGGGCTGTACAGTATCATTCAAAAGTTTGGGGTCGAGAAAGACGGAAATAAATTCTTCCTTATGCTCACCAAGGCTGTTTTTAATAAATAAATACAAATGCAGTAAAACAATCATATTGTGAAACACTATGATTACAATT
Source organism: Leuciscus leuciscus (assembly GCF_965113295.1). NCBI lineage: Eukaryota > Metazoa > Chordata > Actinopteri > Cypriniformes > Leuciscidae > Leuciscus > Leuciscus leuciscus. The sequence goes on along the minus strand of NC_138738.1, from coordinate 30,894,925 downwards.
TAAAATAATAATTTTGTATTTTAATATATATTAAAATGTAATTTATTCTGTGATGGCAAAGCTGAATTTTCAGCATCATTACTCCAGTGTTTAGTGTCACATAAGCCTTCTAATATGCTGATTTGCTGCTCAAGAAATATGTCCTATTATTAAAGTACCATGACAATTTTTACAGGATTCTTTGATGAACAGAAAGTTCAAAATAATATTTACTTGAAACAGAATTTTTGTACCGTTATAATTGAATACACCCCTGCAAAATAAAAATATTGATTTATTTAAACAACAACAATTCTTACTGACCCCAAACTTTTGAGCGGAAGTAAACACTTTTATGAGAATGCTTCTTTGAAATGAGTAACAGGCTTATGATCTGCAGTTTTGTTGACAAGTCAATACAGTTTCCATCAATAAAAACCTCTTTGCAAAGCTTGCATTACTTTATGACAAGTTCCCAAAATAATCCATGCTAAAATGCACCATACAAACTATCAAGCTGGGATTGAAATATGGAAGGAGCTGTTTTTGCAGATTAGTTTCAATCGATGGTTTTGTTGACTAGGGAGGACATTTTGAAGTTATCAAGGAAAATTCGATTTCTCATGATATGACCCATTTAAAACATTTGCATTCACTATGGTTAACTTCTATACATCGCACACGTCACATTATCTAACTAGCCAATATATGGATATGCCACAAAGTTACATCTGTATTGATACTCATGATTATAGATGGTTCATAATAGATGTTAATACAGTACATTAGATGCTGGCATCCATTAGTCATGTGACTGATTGCCCACTGGACAAAGAGCAGGACATGATGATATAAGCACTAAGTGCATAGGTGTGAGGATATTATTGTACTTATAGTGTTTAATGGACACATGCAGGTGATAAATAGCTAAACATGATACCACAACACCTTCTGTTGTTAGACTACTAAGAAAGCATGAATGTGGAAATGCCTCAGCACACATACACACAGAGCAGTGAGTTAGTTGAATGAGTCAGCATGCTGTTAGTGAAGGCCACTCAAAAGCACACAGCTCTTACCCTGTTTAGGGGTGCCAGGATGCTACAGTATCACTGACTAACTGAACCCTCGCCAGCATTTCAGCCAATAAAACACATACACACATAAAGGAGTAGCGTCATTCAAGGTAGGATTACAGATAGTGTAGGATTTGATTCTGTGTATGTATGTATGTATGTATGTATGTATACATGTATGTGTGAGTACATGTGAATTAAAGGCAAGAGAGAGAGACAAGTAGATATGAGATAGCAGCAGTGGTTGTATTGAGCTTGCATTTATATGTCTGGTTCGACAGAAGACAAGTGGTAAAATCATTTGTAAAAAAAATTGTAAAGAACTTGGGCTGTCAATCAATTACATTTTTTAATTGAATTAATTATTCATGATATCCAGATGATTGATTTTAATAAATGAATGAATCACAATGAATCACATTTATCAATAATTGCTGACAAAGGTTTAGCAGATGAGGATACTTCAAATACAAATTGCCTGCCACTATGATGAATAGACATCAGAAAAAGTGGCTTTAGAAGTACACATATTGTTTGTTTATTTTCATATCACTGATCATAAGCCTAGCACTGGTCTGTGAATTATTTCTTATACATTTTTAAATTAAAATATTTTATGGGCATGATTGTGTTTACAGGCAATAATGGCAAAAAAAATTTAAAAATTAAAACAATAACAAATAATTATTAAATTAGTATTAAAATACTATAATAACCTTAGTATTATTATATAATAGTTTTAAAAACCTTTCTCTGACAATTTGTAATTATATATACTGTATGTATATATATATATATATATATATATAATTATATATATATAATTATAAGGAATATAGTTTATAATGAAATAATAAGTCATTTATTTAAACAGTATGAATAAAATATAAATAAAACATTATTAATATTATTTTAATTAATACAAATTAGTAATACTATTTACTATAAAAATAATTGTTCTAAATGAATGCAAATTGACAGCCCTAATTAGGATACTTCTGTTTCATTGTTTTGGCATAAGTATCCTGTTTAACAAACATATTACTTTTTTTCTGATTTCACACAAAAACGTGTACGATTAAAAAATGTGACTATTAGGAGCAAACCATTTTTTTTACCTGGCGATGAATCTCTTCCCCATATACCTGAACTGATGTAGACACACTCTGTGTGTAAGAGAGAGGGAGAGAAATGAACTGAGTTCTCAGTTTTAAGTTACAGGACCTCAATGCTCTGATGTGATTAGTGCCAGTCTAGATGACTTACTCTACTAAAGTGAAAAAGTCCATCAGCTCAGAGGTTGTGGCTTTGTTCCAGTATGTAAATAAGGCATCTGGGAAAAATAGTCAAAAGTGAACAAATTCATGAGCAAAAGTAAGTGGACTTTGAAAATTAGAGTCATGTTTGGATGTTCTTACCTTCAGACATGCTCTTTAAGACATGGAGGAAACACATGAGCAGGTTTTTGATTTCTTCTCGGTCCAATTTATCACAACGTAGCATAGAGCTACCCAGAGCAGAGGCTGACTGAGTCTGTCACACACACACATAAATATCACAACATGTAAGACACAACAAAATATCACATTACAGAACACTGTGTTTTATCAGAAGCATTGAGCAGAGGAAGCATTCACTGCTCACCCCTAAATGACTTTTAGTGTGCAAAAAACACACCCCCCACCACATGCACAGAGCTGGAAAAATACAATGAGAAAGACATGCAACACCCTCATAAACTATAAAAGATTAAAGAGATGAAAGCACACACACTCCCCAGACGGGGACACTCTAGGGTTGCTCTACTTGTATGGTGTCAGTAATTCTGTTAGTGTCGTTGTCGTAGAGGGCGGGGCTTGAGAGCAGTGAGAAATCCATTGTGACGCGTTTGGCTGCTCGGCTGAGAGGGGCGGAGTCCTCGGGTTCAAGGGGGAGGGGCAACACGGTGAGGGTGTGTCTACGTGTAAATCTCTCTTTCGGCTAAGAGGTCAGAGGTTAGGGTCAAGAGGGGAGGATAAGAGTTGTTAGGGGTTAGGGGAAACTAATGAGCAACAGCAACATGCATAACTCTAAATGCAGCTGAATGAAGCCACAATGAGGTCATTTGTGTCCTCTTGATATTTCAATATATTTAACTTTGTTTAGTGAGTAATATAAAAATGTATGTAAAATTAAAACATCAACCCTGAAACATTTGAAAGATTATATTTGCATGTACCCATTCCGTCTCAAGACATTTTAAGGGGTTATACTGAACAAAAAATTCTCAGTACATTTTGCTTTTATTGAAATGAAAATGTTATGATTTCAATGTTTAAGTTTGATTCTAAAATACTTTTATTCATTTTAAACGAAAAGTACGTTTCTCAACTCACTTCTATGAGGGAAATAATCTGTGATCAGTATGAAAATATTGACATTTTGATATTATGGTGCAAAGACTTTTGATAATTAAGACAATTATTATAACCTTCAACCCTAAACCCTCCAAACCCTGACAATCTAACAGAGTTGGCATAAAACATGAAAAAAGAGAAATATCAGTATATGTACCACATTATACTGTGATATATTAATGAATATATTATATATTATGGATGTTATGGTTTACATGAATTGTAAAGCATAAGAATTTCAAACTTACTCTGACAGGGTCGAAATAATGTAGTTGTTTTCGGGTAAGGTTACTAAACAAAAATAACTATTGGTTCAGTTCTTCTGAGATTATTAAGATTTGGCCCTGAGGGAGACTAAAATGTGATATCATTTCAAATGAAAAAAATCTGAACTTTTCTGGCATTGTTACATAGAAATGACCCAGGGAGTGAGAAATGTAATATAACAGATGTTTTATGACCTCACATTTCACACAAGTAATGTATTAGACACATGTGGAAAAGTGAATACATCACAGCTTCAGATAAAGGGCCTCTGAGAACCCCACAATCCCTCCCAACTGAATATTTTATGCCTCCACTTAATATTGTTTTTAAAAGACAAAGTGAAGTCAAATTTTATTTCTAATGGGCTTTTTAGAATACATATTATGAAAGTAGGAGATTCTATTTAAACAAGGCAGTTAATCAGATTATTTTGTGCCTGAGAGACAACATCCCTGTCATTCTACTTTACCTTATCGAGGGTGCTGGTCTTCTCAGGGAGGCTGTTTCCCGAGTCTGTGCTGACCAGAGAACCTCGAGAGTCAGCGTGGCGCACAGAACCGATGTTAGGCGTGGAGGTGTGAGGAGAGGCTACGCACAGAAGAAACATAATTCATATAATAAGATCATTCACAGAAACATCTGCTCATAATCTCAATAATACTAGCAGGTGAAAGGCCTGAGATGCTGGAAAGGAATGTTTTTCATTTGGTCATCACTCACCAGTTCCTGAGATGACCCCAAATACATCTTTATGAAGGCTGTTGTCAAGGTTACCAACAGGCTTTTGGGGTGTTGCCGTAGAGATGCTGGCAAGATGTTCATCTCGCCCATTCTGAGGAGAAATAGCAGAGTTCAAACTAACATTTCAGATGGCATGTGAAATCTAAGCTGCTCAAGAATAGAGAGAGTAAAGGAGAAAATAAAGTACAAAAAGATGATTCACCTGGTTGGTGTTAAAATTAGACGTGTCTCTCACATTTACTCTGTGAACGTTCTCCTGTAGCAACCCAAACAAGGGTAGATAGAGTGTCGACAACCTGGCCTGCTGACTCTGCACAATCATAAACAAAAAATATAGGTTAGCTATTTATCAGTTAAAATCAATGTCTGTTTAAGGCAAGTCAGCTCACTCTGTGACAATTTCGCCAATGCATCTGGGCACTTAAAAAAAAATAGGCAATAGGCACACAAGTACAGTTCCTATAGGGAAAGAACAAAATATCCAAACCAAGATAATAATACATTATACATAATGATAAATAGATAATAATAAATATGTATAGATTTTTTTTAATGTTTCTCGAGCACCAAATCAGCATATTAGACTGATTTCTGAAGGATCATGTGACACTGAAGACTGGAGACAATGACACTGAAAATTCAGCTTTGCCATCACAGGAATAAATAACATTTAAAAATATATTAAAATTGAAAACAGTTATTTAAAATTGTAATAATATTTCACAATATTACTGTTTTTACTCTATTTTTCAAATAAATGATGAATTGGGGAGCATAAGATACTTAAAATAACAATTACCCTTTTAAGCTCAAATCTGTTAGGATAAACCAGATGGAGAACATTGGAGACTTATCAGCTAAACCACCAAGGTAAGTCGAGCCTTTATCAAAAGATAACTGAAAGGTGGGCCTTCCAGACTTCATATTGCGATTTCTTCCAATCAGGTTTCTCGCTACTGTACTATACTGTTTATTCAAATTGACTGGAGATCACTTTTATTTGTTAAGCTAAGTTGCTAAGGCAGTTAAAAATGTAAGAAATCCCTTAAGGGGTTTGTCGCAATTGGGCACTGACCTTTGAGACATAGCGATCGTCAAATGTGTGTTTGATCATCAGACTCTTGAGAACTTGAATGGCAATCTGACGGACTTCCCCAAACTCCTGAAGGGCCCCACACACCTCCCTCAACAATAAACCCACTAGGAAGTGATTCCTGCAGAAATCATCAGTCAGTGAGTAGTCCAACTGCAGATCTATGAAGACAAAAGAAAGAGAAAGAAAGACATTACACCGTAGATACTGAATGTAACCTCCAGCTACCTTAAAAAGACCAGAGGCACTAGTTGAGAAAAATTCTTTTAATTCCGTAAACAAAATTGTTCTACGGCTTTTTATAATAAAACCAAAAGCATGGCATTGACAAATATGCACCTAAATATCTTCACGGAAGTAATTGTACAGCAAATTACAAAGAACACAAATACATTAGAAGATATTCCACAGACAGTTATTCAGAAAATACAACAGTTTTAAACACCCAATCAATCAATCAATCAATCAATCAATCAATCAATCAATCAATCAATCAATCATCTAGACTAGAATCTAGACTGATGAATGAACATATGTAAGACAGAGGGGACTAGGACACTGAAGAGAGACATAGACTGTGTCATTTAGACTAGACACACGAACATTGTTCAGTCACAGGCAAGCAGGACTGCTCACCTACACTTCTGGCATGAGTCTCCTTAATGTGACACAGAAAAGCTAGCACACACAAAGAAAGAGGAAACAGTGGAAAGGCATAGCAGAATATGAGCAATAGGCACAGAAAGCCCAAAGGACAGAAGCATCAGAGAGAGGAAGGGAGAGTTCTACTAAATTAAATTTTCCTGATGAACAACTTAACCTTTCAAGAGTGATGTCAGGCAATTTCTTAGGCTATTTCAACAACAGCCTGCGGTAGAATATCCCTGTATGTTTACCTTGAAACCTCTGAATGCGACCCTTCCCAAAAGGCATGGGCAGATTGAGGGGTATATAGTGTTCATGATTACACACTACCCGCAGAAACTCAAACTTAAACTCGTACAGCGTCTGCAAGACACAAAGAGACACAATTATATTATATTATATTATATTGATCAAATAAATGCAGCATTAGTGGTTTTATCGACCACAGACCACAGACCTTTGAACAGTATATTGTATTATATTACAACACGATTCTGGAAAAGTTGGGACGTTTTTTAAAATAAAAAGACTTTCATATCACATGAGCCAATATTTTATTCACAACAGAACATAGATAACATAACAAATGTTTAAACGGAGAAATTGTAAAATTTTATTCACAAAATGAGCTCATTTCAAATCTGATACCTGCTACAGGTCTTCAGCTGGGAGAACATCTAGCAACTAATTAAGTTAATTTATATCAGGTCTGTAACATGATTAGCTATAAAAGGGATGTCTTAGAGAAGCAGAGGCTCTCCAATCTGTGAAAGAGTGCGTTATAAGATTGTGGAATACTTTAAACGCAATACTCCTCAACATCAAATTGCAAAGGCTTTGCGAATCTCATCATCTATAGTGCATAACATCATCAAAAGATTCAGAGAAACTGGAGAAATCTCTGTGCGTAAGGGACAAGGCTGAAGACCTTTATTGGATGCCCGTGGTCTTCGGCCCTCAGACGACACTGCATCACTCATCGGCATGATTGTGTCAATGACATTACTAAATGGGCCCAGGAATACTTCCAGAAACCACTGTCGGTAAACACAATCCGTTGTGCCATCTGCAGATGCCAATTAAAGCTCTATCATGCAAAAAGTAAGCCATATGTGAACATGGCCCAGAAGCACCGTCCTGTCCTGTGGGCCAAGGCTCATTTAAAATGGACTATTTCAAAGTGGAAAAGTGTTCTATGGTCAGACGAGTCCAAATTTGACATTCTTGTTGGAAATCACGGACACTGTGTCCTCCGGGCAAAAGAGGAGCTAGGGAGACCTTCCAGTGTGTTATCAGCGTTCAGTTCAAAAGCCAGCACTTCTGATGGTATGGGGGTGCATAGGTGGATACGGTATGGGCAGCTTGCATGTTTTGGAAGGCACTATGAATGCTGAAAGGTGTATATAAAGGTTTTAGAGCAACATATGCTCCCCTCCAGACGACGTCTATTTCAGGGAAGGCCTTGTGTACTTCAGCAGGACAATGCAAAACCACACACTGCAGCTATTACAACAGCATGGCTTCATCGTAGAAGAGTCCGGGTGCTGAAATGGCCTGATCTTCCACCTATAGAGAACGTTTGGCGCATCATTAAACGAAAAATACGTCAAAGACGACCACAAACTCTTCAGCAGCTGGAAACCTATATAAGGCAAGAATGGGACCAAATTCCAACACAAAAACTCCAGACACTCATGACCTCGATGCCCAGACATCTTCAAACTGCTTTGAAAAGAAGAGGAGATGCTACACCATGGTAAACATGTACCCGTTTCAACTTTTTTGAGACCTGTAGCAGGCATCAAATTTGAAATGAGCTCATTTTGTGCATAAAATTGTAAAATTTCTCCATTTAAACATTTGTTATGTTATCTATGTTCTATTGTGAATAAAATACAGACTCATGTGATTTGAAAGTATCTTAGTTTTAATTTTATTCAAATTTAAAAAACGTCCCAACTGTTCCAAAATTCGGGTTGTATATTATAGCATGAGACTATAAATAATGACAGTTTTTTCTTTTCTTTTCTTTATAGATTAAGATTTCAGAATTAGCACTTTATATAACTACATAGGTTCATTTAACAATATTGTTGTGTACCTTGGGATCTCCAGGTATGAAACAGGTGATGTAATTGTTTATCTGCTTGAAGACAAATCCTCGATCCATAAAGGTAAAACAGCGCTGTAGGACAGTTAGTGAGAAAGCACTGTTGTTAAATGATTACTTCAAATTGTCATGAAATGATAAAAGCTTTTTACCGATGAACTGATCAAATATTGATCAGTTTTTCAGAGTATAGATCAATTGCTCATAGTAGAGAGAGCAGCTCTTCTTCTGGCGGTACCTTTATGAAGACGGCCAGGCTGTGATTGGCATTGCGGGCAGCATCCAGGTTATCCTTATACTTCTGTGTGATGTGGGGCATCAGCATGTTCACCAGTGTCTCCACAGCATGGTGGAACGAAGCCGTGAATCGCTGGTTCCTGGACAACTACAAGATATTTTGGTGAAAACTATGGGTACCATGGAATATTCTGTAAGGAGTAGTTCTGAGAGAGGCATATGATTATGTTCACCTTGACCTTGCCACTTTCCATCAGGTACTGTGCCATTGACTTCACCAGGGCTTCAAAAAAATACCACGAATACTGAAACACCAAAGTATACATTTTAACCAATGTCAAATACAACCTTCAGAAATTTAAGAGTGTTAAAACAGAGCGTTGTTTTCAGTACCTTGAGAAGCTTGTTGCTGGTAAGGAAGTCAGTTGAAGGCTTTAAGATGGATGTCATGGCTTTAGCCAGTTCTTCATGCACTGTCTTACTGTTACTAGTTAAATAGGACTCTGTTCTAAACACGTACTGGAATAACATGAAGAAAATCATGTAACCAAGTCTACTTTAGAAACTGCACAAAAAGTAGGACATTGTACATATCAATAATCTTGATTTACCTTGACATATGACCTCAGGTAGTGTTCTAGACCCTCCTCGTGGCACTGAGCAACAATGTGGACCATGACCCTGTATGGGAGACAGATGAACAACAAGAGAGCATGTGAGAAACAGAAAGAAGAGGATCCAGTGTTCTGATTTTGGCAACTCCTGCTCTCTCACCTGGTGGTGTTTACAGCCACATCCTCATTACTGGCGTTGGTCAGAACATGAACCAGCTGGTTTAAAATGGTCGGCAGGAAGTTGATCATAACATGACCTTCCATGGCATGAAGACTCTGGGGATTTATGGGTAATGTTTTGTAATTTAGCCCAACATAATAATAATAATTGAATCAGAAGAAACCTGCTTCTCTAACTTTTTCTATGCTCACCTTGAGGTATTTGACAAGCTCACCCTCAGCTGGACGGGTGGCACCAGACTGCATACTCTGGAAATGATGGAAAAAATTGTGCAGGTGCTGATCCTGAGGAGATGAAGAGAGATGTTTAAATTACATTGTGAGACTACATTAACAAAGAACCTATGACTAATCATAGCAGCAGCAGCATTCGTAGCAGATCTAGACCACCAAGACCAAAAACATTAGCACTGCCGTATTCATTAGCATGCCAAAACTACTCTAAGAGTTGTCATGATTGAAATGTACCTTATTGATCCTGAATGTTAATAACATCATAATTAGGATCTATATCTTTTATAGTCATACCTGAGTGTAGATGGTAGAGACCAGATGTGTGGACACTTTGAAGAGAGGACGTCCTCCATCCACCCACTTTATCTCAGGACTAGAGTGCTGCAAACATAACATCAATTTTAAATGGTTTATTTTAATTATACTGACAGATCATCCACTGAAAGATCTATTTAGTGTCTCAATTAGTTCTCCTAGACAGCAATGAGATTAAACAAGGGACAAATAGTGACTTTTGATGAAGTTACATGCCTTCTCAGATTTCTTAATTTCATTTTCCTGAGAAAAGAGCTCAGTGATTTTTGTCTCTGTGTATGTGCTGATGTGTTTCAAAAGAGATTTCAACAAAGTCAGAGATTTCAATCCGAACTCAGAGATTCCTCATCAGATTCTCATAGACTCTCTTACAGAATTTTAGGAGAAATATCTGAGTATCTAAAGTTGATTTATCAATGAAACATAACTGAGAACCCCAAAGAGTCTTTAGCTACGAAGCTATGAGCTATGAAAGAGCAACCTCTGAGATATAAAAATTACCTACTGTACGTAAAACTAATACTATGCAATAAGATCCACTAAGACAAAAGGTCAATAATAATTAGATCTTGATATTCACAAAGTATAGCAAATTAGACTATAGACTTCACACACACACACACACACACACACACACACACACACACACACACACACACACACACACACGTTGACATTTGGTCCACAAATGGCTGCAATTTTTGCCAAGCTGGGAAAGTTTTTGTTATGACTATGCATAGTGGGTTCACCTTGCTTACACCCTCCTGGCAGCAGAGGTAACCATTTGGTAGGTTAGATGCCACAGAGATGAGTTGCTCACTCATAACAACACGACCATCTTTAAGCAGAGGAAGCCAGCCAAAGCCCACTGACAGAGAAACAGACAGAAGTGAGAGTGTGTGAGAGAAAACATTCAGCACATCCAAAGACTGCACTTCATTGATATGCCTCTCTTTGATAATGCTGCAGAAATATTATGCATAACAAGCTAAAATGCAAGTTCCTGGACCCCCACCCCATGCCTCAACATATTATCCTTGTCTGCTTTATTCAGCATGCTGTACCTGGGGTCTCCACTATGTCCCGTTTCTTTGTGCTACTGTCACAGCTGATGTGGTAAAAAGTGAAGAGCAGGTGATGCTTTTCATGAAGCTGTGTGGGCAACTCGATTTTTATCTGCAGGACATATACACATCAAACAATATGATAAAATAAATAAATAAAAATTAAAAATTTAATGTAAGATCAGTCTGAACATGGTCAATATCTTATATCAATAGAAAATTAAGTGGGGCCAAAAAGGAAAGAATCCTGAATATCTGAAATATAAATGAAACCACTGTATACCAAAATCTCATAATACAGTGATACAATCTCTCATATTTGGATAACTGGCGCACTATTATCATTATACTAAAGAAATGAACTACCAATAAAACGTTGTTTTTTGGGGGGATTTCAAAAGAAAGTGAAAATTCTTTCATTTTGATACATTTCCCTTCACAAATAATAATGTATTATAATCTTATATTATGAACATACAACAATTTGAGTGAAAAGTTCAAATAAAAATGTAACATTTTAAAAAGGTTTGTTTTTTTTGCTCTGTTTAAAATGTTTCAAAATCCTAAAATGTTCTATTTATTTTCTGGTTTAAATTAGATTAAAATTTTAACCCCCAGATGTCTTTCAGCGCCTCATTCATCACCTCATCATAGAACTCTGGGTTTTGCTGGTGGTGCAGTACAGCTGCGTAGGCATGTTTGGTGAAGAGAGGACCTCCTGGACGACCATAGATACACTACACATAACAATGACATGCATAAACATGGAGCAATATTATCTTCTGGTCAAATTAAGTAAATTCTACACTCTTTATAAGTCTTGGGGCAGATTTATACCTTCAAAGGTTGAGCATCCTCTTCATCCGACTCTCTGAATTCCACACATACTGCAATGTTCCTCGCCTGAGTCATATAAGAGAAAGAAAAAACATGATCCTGAAAACCACTTACTGTTAAATCTCTAAGTGCAAACTTCATGAGTGGCAGGTGTAAACAGAGCTTTCATTACACTGGCATCTCATATGTCAATACCTCTGGCCGAAGGCACTCATTTTGCAAGAAAATGCTAATGCTAAAAATGCTAAATGCTAATGTACCTTGGCGAAAGACTTCTGGTTGTCATATTTGAGGTGCTTGGGATAGACATATAGATGATTGTTGTAGGTGGTGAAAGGTTGAGAGCACTTGGCAATACAGGGAACAAACTCCTCCACCTCCAACAGAACACCATTGCTCGGCCCATTAGTTTCAAAAGGCCTCACTGGAATGTAGGATGGAGTGACACAATCTAGCCAACGGAGAGGAACAATTTGTGTTCAAGTGACCAAGTGTGCATGAGATTAGGGTTACATTAACAAATATTTTGAAGACTTACTAGCCATATCAGGAGGGACATTATCAATGGTCACATCCAGGTTACCCAAGATGACAGGTAATTTAGCCATCTTCTCAGGTCTGTGGATACAATTTTGATATACTGTATACAGTATGTTTATTTTAGAAGCTCTGTTGGGGGACTGAAAAAGTGCCCCTCTGAGAAGTACTACAAAACACATTCCTAACAGTGGGACCATCCACAGCTGGAAATACAATGCAGAAGAATATGATGTTCTGAAAATACTTCCATTTAAAATCCATTTACACTCTTTCCCCGTCAGTGTTTTTTTTTTTTTTAAGTTGCCCCCAGAATATTTTGTTGTATGAATATCTGCACATGCATTATATCAAAAGAGAACCTGCTTTTAAACAAAAAAAGTGTTTTATCCTAGCTTAATTCATTCTTTTTTTAATCAACACTTGAATGTGGGTAAGTTTAATAAAAAAACCATGTGTATATTTCAAAGCAAAAAAACAAAAAAACTTTTTGTCTTTTGTCTACATCCAGATTGGATTCAGAACGATAATCAAAAACATAGATGGATTGATTGAGTCCATCAACACCCCCAAAGCTTGCACAGTCCTATAGCTCGTCCTGGGTCGACATTTCTCTTTCGGTAACATTATGCAGTTTTGATTTATATTCTATTTAATGTTTTTGATAATCGTGTTATTTTACATATGCAATGCATATGCTTACATACAAAGATATCCATATAAGGCTAGATGTCTTAAGGTGGAGTCTCGAACGGCATCACCGGTGGCCATCTTGTCACAGGGAAGCTTTCTGGCGAGCTCTGTAGTATCTGAAGTAAGGTGAGTGATCAGCACGAACACAAATCCTCTTATCTCGCTGAAATCTTGACGGATTTACAAACGGTTTGGTTTCTTACAAATGTTATTAACGTGGCTATAATTCTTTCATATGGAAGTCCATCGTTATAATTATTCATATGTATGCAGTGTCATAACTACATGTCTGACGTTTATAACAAACCAAACCGTTTGAAAATCGGTAGAAAATTGAGCAAGTTATGGTTATTTAAAAAGTACATGCACCATTAAAACACAATGTTACGAGTGAGCGAGCTCCCTGTGGCAAGATGGCCGCCGTGTGCGGACGTCAACCTCCATTGGCCAGCAGCGCGGACGAGACATCTAGCCTTTATTATATGATATCTATGCTTACATATACCATCGCTTGTTTCTGCTTCTTCTTCGCCTGTGTTTTGATCAGGAGATTCAGTACTCTTTCAAAAGATGTGTAATAGCGCCCCCCCCCCCCCCCCCACCGTATAACAGTGAAAACAAAGAAAGCTGGAAATTTGCGTAAATGGCTGGGAAGTGTTGTCTCATAAGTATAAATTCTGTCAATGGCGGGGAAAGAGTTAATAGATTGAGACTACTGTAAAAGGGACAAGAAACATCACAGTGAAGACAAGTCTGATGACTTGAGGTGAATACTGACTTCCTAAAATCTGCCAGCAGTTTGAAAAGATCCTCTTCTGAGAGTTTATTACTGTCTTGCCGGTACAGCGCGGAGAACCGAGCGCTTTTATCCAGAGTCCCTGAGGCATCCTTAAACACAGGCCTGTGGAAAAGAACAATAAAGAGTTTAAATATTGGGATTGACACAACACACAGAAAGAAGAACAGAGCATTTCCAGACAGTTTTGTCTCACCGGGCTGCCCATGCGAAAGGCATCCTATACTGGCCCAGTCTGCTGCAGGCCATCTTGGCATTCTTCAAAACCTTCTGAGCAACCTGTGAAGCAAATCACACACAGTGTTCCCCACAACCTCTCAAGAGACATTTTATTAACAATAAACTGGGCAGATAGCATGTTCCCGTGAGCCTTGCGGGAGTTTTAGTAGGTAACGTAGAGTAGATTTTGGCAGGATATTGCAAGGGTCATTGTGGGATGTGGTAGAATTGTTTTCAAGTTTATGAATCCTAAGCCCAGATTATCCTTCTCCTTATCCCTGTAATAACCACTTAGTGTTTTGATTGACATTGTATATTTGGTACTTCTGTTGTGTTAGTGTATATGTTTGGATCAGCTGTGTTGTTTATGCACTGTGTGTGTGTGTGTGTGTGTGGTTATGTTAGGCCCATTGCCTTGCTGGAGTCGGAGCTCTTCATGTAGGGCTCAGCGCAGTGGGTAATGCCTCCCTGCAGAACTTTCTCGATTCGTGCAACCAGAAAGATGTCAGGGTGAGGACACGTCACAGAGAAGACACCCTAAAACAAAAATGAGCGCACAGACTTCTCTTACTGAAAGGATTGTGTTTTTTATTTATGTATAGTTTTTCCAAATAAGGATGTCCCCAAAGGGAGGTTAGATATAGCTAACTTCTGCGGACAAACTGTCCCTAAAGTATAGCAAAGTAAACACTAACACACACACGTTGGGTTTTCATGTTTTATGGGGACAATCCATAGACATAATGATTTTTATACTGGACAAACTACATATTCTTACAGCTATATATATCCTAACCCTATCTATCTATCCATCCATCTATCCATCTATAATGTTCAGCCCTCTTACTTTTCTGGGGTACTGCAGCATCCCCTCCAGCAGTTCACTAAGCAGCATTTCTCCATGAGGAGTGTCCACCCCTCCGTTTATCTGCACACCTGGTGGTGGGATCATGGATCGAACCAGTGGGTGGTTTAGATCCACGTGAAAATCTGCAGATATTTTTCTACTGTTCTGCACGTCAAACAGGGAGAGAACCACGAAGAAGGGCTCCACCTGAAGAAAACAGTGAGAGCTGCATCTAACCTTACGAAACAAAAATATATGGGAATATACTGGAAAATATAATGTAATTTATGACATTTCCTTTTATTTAAACCTGTTGTGTTTATATTTTTCAATATACTGCTATATATGGACCAGTATGACCATGTATATATTGATACCTAAAAAATATATATTTTCACATATTTTTCAATATATGAAAAGCAGCAATTCCTGTATTATTAACATAATATATTCTTCTGTATATTTAAAATATACAACAGATAAATTAATATATTGGTCATTCATACATAAGCAAATATGTTTTCTTTTCATAAGGGTAATCTGTACCAGAAGTGTGTGTTGAGCAAAGGTTGTCATTTTTGAAAGCGTCACAGAGGGACAGTATTTATACTCATAGCCTATCGAGAACTCAAGTCTTCTATGTGTGTGTGCAAATTAAATTGAAATAGGAGAAAGGGGTTTAACATTCAAATAATTACACATTTACCTTTATGTAATCATGTACAGGGCTGACTATCAATATACACACAATTCTCCCTTTCCCAAGGAGTTTGGCTGGTTGCCACAACACATCCCTCATCAGAGAAGGTGATACTTAGCCAAAGAAAAGAGCTTTATAACCACAGAACCACCGTGATTGTGTGTGTGTGAATCTTACGTTAGTAGTAGGTCCCTCCTCATTCTCTGCTACACAGCTCTGAAGGTTGAAAGACAGATCATTGCAGCTGACCAAAACTCTCTTCCCAAACTTCTCCTCAAACTGCTTCACATCAGGTTCGATGCCAGACAAATCGAGTCTCTACAAGCCAAAACACACACACACAGCTCAAAACCAGTAGCTCACCCTGTGATTTAATGGACTGTTTATTATTGGAGCTGTGACTCACCTGTGTGTCAGGGTCCAGAGTGAAGAGTTTCAGACGAGTCTCACTCCTCATCTTGGTCTCAATGTCTCTCGCACTCTAAAAAGCAAAAACAGGATGGCAATCACTAATTACTGCATCTGATTGTGTTTCCTGTTCCAGCATATTGTATGACAAAAAATACATATTATTTTGTCTTGGTTTCCAGTAAAATAATTGAAACATCCTTAAAATCAGCATGAAACGGATGTTGCATTAGTCTTTTATTCCTATTGTGACATATATCCGAGTGAAACAGCTTCTCGAACAAGAAAAAATTTAGGGCGGAACTTGATTTTGTCCATTGAGAATTGATTGGATGGTTGTGTAAAGCCTGTAAACATGTCATCAGAGAAGAGAAGAGATACTGGTGTGAGGGGAATTTATTTTGATTTAATATGACGAGGGCACATTAATTAAATTTAAAATAAATAAATAATGATGTGCACGGATAAATCATTTATAATAAATACTGCAATATTCCTTAAATAGAAATTGTCAATTTTGATTTCATGGTGACTTTAAAACAAGATGAATGTAAAATTACATATGATATTCTGACTTGTTTCCAAACAATATACATTTAAATGATACATAAATATTATAATAAATTATAAATAGATTTATTGTCATATAGGCAATCTTTTTTATTGTGTATACCATCATAAATGAAGGTAAAATTAAGATTAAAAAAGAAAAATAGCCTTTTTAAAATGAATACAAATTTTGTTTTGCCATTATTATTATTAAATAAACTATTAAATAATGTGAATTTGCATTTTTTTTAAGATAATATTCTCAAAAAATGTTTGTATTATCTCTATTTACACAATTTAGCTCCCCAAGAAATGTATTTTTCTGTATGAATGTTTGGATATTTTTACTGGAGAAAAAGGCACAAAAAAATACTACAAAACTATTGACCAACATGGAAGTGATCATGGGATGTGAGAAAATATCCTGACGTTAGCGAGAAGCGGCGCCTAGATGATTGATTCCAGGGAGGAGAGAGAAGGAGGACAGGAGAATAAAGAGCAAGAGAGAGAGAGAGAGAGAGATGTGATGAGAGAGATGAGAAAGACTATGTGTGTGTGTGTGTGTGTGTGTGTGTGTGTGTGTGTGTGTGTGTGTGTGTGTGTGTGTGTGTGTGTGTGTGTGTGTGTGTGTGTGTGTGTGTGTGTGTGTGTGTGTGTGTGTGTGTGTGTGTGTGTGTGTCTCTCCAAAGTGTGGGTGGTTCATTGTGGAATGGTTGGAAAACATTAGCCGAGAAGACTCAGGGTGGGTGGAAAAACTGTGGATGTGTAGAGAGAGGGCAGACAGTGAGGACGCCAGCGTTGAGATCATACTACAGCCAAGACACAGGAGCCGAAAAGCAGTATTTACCCACACACACCCTGTGAAACTGTAGATGATTTGTGTAATCAGCTAATCAGGACATACTATGTCTACACGTTCACAATACCTGGAAACTGTCCTGAAAATTCCCTGGTGATATGTCTGTCTTGCCCAGCTCATCGTCTGTGTGAGAGAAAACACACATGCTGTACTGAAACTCTCAAAACCAGCAAACTCAGTGGTACAGCACACAGCCGTGAGTCTCAATGTCTAAATCAACATGTGACTGTGCAAACGGCCAGATAACAGTGTCAAATCATAATAACAAACACTAAAATGTGGGTGCTCAAACATTAAAGCTGTCAAACTACATTTGTATGATGTGAGTGGGTGTTGTGGGTGGTTGATAGCACAGTTATACACTTTCTAAGGTGTTCTGAGTGGCTTTAATCGTTCATATCTGTATATGTGGTTACTAGAGAGTTTTGGGTGATTGCTAGGGTGTTGCTAGGGTATTTAGGGTGGTTTCTAGGGCATTACTATGCTATAATTTCTAAAGAATTCTGTCTTGAAAATGTATATCTCCGGTACGTGCTGTATATCTGTATATGTGGTTGTCAGAGTGTTTTGTTTGATTGCTAGAGTGTTGTTAGGGTATTGTGGGTGGTTGTTAAGGCATTGCTATATGGTTTCTAAGGTGTTCCGAGTGGCTTTAAATATGTTAAAATTATGTTTGTAGGATGTTCTGGTTAGTTCCTTTCTGTCCCAAGATATTCAGTGCCCTAAATATGACACAGGTTCCTCTTTCAAGGGATTTTTTTCCCATTTTCTCTTCAGCAATCTACATGATTTGAGGTATAATTCGTGGCTATAGCACATTGCGGGACAAGTTAGGCACCAAAATTAACTTAAACTTAACTTTTTTTTATGTTCTTCAAATACCAAACCCTAATTATGACTAATAGCAACAGTCATGCTGTAATTAGTTAATTTGGTTCTGCACTCTGATTGGTCAGCAGGTGTTTGTTGTTTTATACAAGGCGAGAAGAAAGGAATGTGCTGTCTCCTTTGAAACTCATCAAAAGTAAATAAAGACTCCCAACCTCCTCTCCAGTGTGAAATCCGAAGGGTTTAAGAGGTGTTAAGTGTTACTGTTTGTGTATGGCTATGTGTGCGTCAGTCCAGGAGTGTTGGATATATGCATCTATCCATTAAAAGACGTTTAAAGAGTGGGTGGTCTCTTCAAAGAAAACATACACATATAGGAAACACGACCACTCAGCTGGCTCTTCAAATACACGTCTGTGCGCTCAAACTGTGTCAACAACCTTGTATTATTGTATAGCAATGTATCAACACACTCCACCTATGTCACACATGACATCAGACACACACATCTGTGAATTGCACACACTCTAACTGGCCCAAACACATACCATCGTGCAGTTCTCCGTTCCTCCTCTCCTGCATGGCGAGCTCAAAACTGCTGTGGAGGATCTTGTTGAGAGTGCTGATCCAGTCATCCATCTCTCCTTCACCGTCTGCAGCCAGAAGATACGTGCTTTTATCCTGCATCTTCAGCTCAAACGCAAAACGCCGCACTTTACTGTTCTGCACACAGACAAACGGTGACAGAGAAAGAGAGACGATTCTAATCACGCCACTGGCAGTGAATAGCATAGCTCAGATCTTGGCAAATCTGAGCACAGTCTTCTCAAACTCATCTGTGTAGAAAAGTGGGGTATTTTTTGTGGGAGAAAAATCTGAGAAGCAGGAGACTCTACACTTGATCATTTAATCTCATTGCTGTCTAGAAGACAAAAAAAGACATGAGATCTCATTTGTGACTGTTCTTTCCTATGGGAATGTGAGAGCACCAGAGACTTTGGGATGATTTTACACTTAATGCATTTATGATTAATTTACACCAGAAATGACTCTGGAAAATATATCTATCCTGCAGGAGCTGAAAGCCATTTATTCCCAGACGCCTGCTGAGGAATATCTGGACGCTTTGCATGTGCACCTGTTGAAATGTTTAGGTTTTGGAGCTAGAAATAACTTTTACTATTTCTCTTTTGTCCGAAATGTGGAAAACGGACAAAATGTCAAAAAACAGATGTCGAAAACAGATCAAATGGGTTGTGCATACCAAAGGAATACTTTAAGGAGGGCTGGTGAATCGAGGAATGTGATCACATTTGCACACACACACACTGAGCGCACCACAGAGTGGAAATATTTGACCCTGGGAGAAATAATGCGTGAATTAAAATGGACTTTCTCTTTCTCTGCAACCCCGAGTAGCCCCATCTGAGGAACTGACCATCCAAACACTGATATCCCCTCTTGGCTGAGACAAAGGAAGAGACTCATGAGGATGTTATTAGAGATCTAAACTCCTTTTATAAACTGCTTTGTACTGTAGTAAATACACAAAACAAAGCATTTATTCTTCAGGCGCCCTTATGAACTTTAAAGGAATGTTCCAGGTTCAATACAAGTTAAGCTCTATCGATAACATTTGTGGAGCAAAGTTAGAATTCTAACTTGATTTGCTCCCTCATTTAAAAAAAAAAGAAGCAAAAATTACAGAAGAAAAAGTTACAATAGAAGTAAACAGAGCAATAAACAAATAACATTCTTTACACACTGAATAAATGTGTAAACTTCTCAACTTTGAACACATCTTAATCTTAATCTTTTTTTTTTTGCAAATATTTGTTCTTATTTTTTATGTACTTTGAAATATTGTTTATGAATATAACTTTTTAGGGAGTCACACCAAATGACATTTTACAACATTCTACAACTAACTTTAACTAACCTTGAACTTAATTAACCTTGAAGTTAACACATTTTGAACTAACCTTGTAATAAAAAGGTCAAATAATATGCTATTTTAAGAGTTTTGGTAGGGGATATTTCATGTTTTATGTTTTTCTTTTTCTTCTTCTGCAGGTTTAGACTTTTAAAAATAAAAGATTATGCCAAAGTATTTTTTTCCTCACAAATTTCTTGAGAAAATGCCTTTTTTTTCTTTATGACATAAAAGACAGTTGTATCATTAACAATGGACATTTTTTACTTTATGTCCCCAGAAAATATCAAAATTAATTTTCAGAAGTTGGCTAACATTCATACTTTTCATACTTGACTAACCAACTAGTCATTTTCTAAAAATACGTAGTAACATGGTCGACCTCTATCATTTGAGGTGGGGGTGTAATAACTTCAGCTAATTACTCTTTTCGAGATCTCAGGCGCCTAATGACTACTTTACTGTTTTTGTTCCATGTCATTTTGCTGTATTTGATATTTGATTCATCGCGGATTCCCTCATCATACCTCGAAGATCCCTTGAGCATTTTATGCACATGTGCACTCTTCAAAAACGCTGCTAACTGTATGTATATATACATTTTATTTAAATAGAATGGAAGATATAGAATGTACTGATTGTTACTTTGCTTATTGTGCCCAAGAGCATTATCTATTTAAAGTCCCTGTAAAGTCAAAATTAAGTATGTGTTCTGAGTTTGTCATACCACCGAAAAATGTGTTATTAGCCACTCAGCCCAATTTCAATGATTAAAAAAGCCGCCAAGTAAATAAAATAAGCTATCAAAATCTCGAAAAAATGAGCAGTAGTCTCAGCTCTCAAACGCTGGGGGCGTGTCCGCTGGCTGCGCTGAAACTACGCCCACCCGCGGGAAATATGACTCGCGCACAGCTCGTGCATGTCGGCGCGACGGGAGGATGAAGGCCGAAGCGGACAGCGGGAGATAGTCGGTTCGGCCCCATTCACCAGTAACAGCGGATTATCAGTGAATTCCAGTTGTCTCCAACGAAAGTAAACTATCCTGATCTCTACAGAGGCGGGTGTGGTGGTGATCATCAGCTCTCCATCAAGGTAACGTTAGCTCTTCACAAGATAAATCCACCTCTTCTTGATATGATCATTTTTCGGAAATTTAAATAAGGACACCGATCTGTTTTCTAAGTGATTGCATCCAGGGAATATGCATTTACATGACGAAGGCATAGCCAGAGCCGTGGGCATAGTAGCTAGCAAACTGTAGGCTGTCTGATAGTAACTCGCGATTGAGCGATAGGCTTAGTGACTCCGTGCGTCATCAAGTAGGGGCCCAATCAAGCTCAGGGGGTCGCAGTGCGTCATCGAGCCCCCGTTTTAGCCCCGCCCAAAAAATCCGGCTCACAGCAAGGGTGAAAAACTGTTAAACGGTCTAAAGGCCAATTTATACTTCTGCGCCGAGTGTACGCCGTAGTGTACGTCGTAGGCTACGCACGTAGGCGACGCCGTCGTGAGCATTTATACTTCTGCGAATGTCTGTGTTGCTCTGCAGTTACACCGCCGAAACGCTAGTTGGCGCGGGTGGGTTTTAATGTTCCAGTTCCACTGTGTTTACATTCCTCGCGGCTATTTTGAGTTTAGGTTTCTACGAGCAATGGCGACTGAAGGAGTCATACAGATGGCTGTATTTCCGCACTTCTTCAAGCAATCTCTCGGTCAGTTGGTCTATAGGCGGATCTTTTGTGACGTCATTGTTTATGTTTGTCGCGTTGCATCATGGGAATCGTGTGGCAGGAAACACCTATGGGAAACACCGCTAGATACCTCTAATTTGATTGTTTTGCACGTTTGGAGGAGGATTTAGAGAAGAGGATGGTTCACTCTTGCTGTGTGGTCGAGTACGGCTCGTTGGGGGCCTGATAAAAAGTTTTTTCGAATTCCCTTCGAAAAGGATCGCGAAAAACGAAAGAAATGGTTGCGTGCAATTAGGCGATTGAACCTGGACGCTCCGAAGAAAGCCTGGATTCCTGCAGCTAACGTTACTGATCGAGTTTGTGAGGCTCATTTTGTTCATGGTAGGCCTAAGTCTTAGTGACTATGTATTTATAGAAGATTGAATAAAAAAAAAAATAAAACTGAGTCAAATCAACCGAGTCATATGTTTTCGCGTTCTGATTCAGGTGTCCCAAACCGCGATCCACAGCACCCAGACTATGTTCCTCACATCAAAATGGGCTATTCTGGATCGCAAAACTTAAAAGCAAAAGAAAAGGCTGTTCTAACCTCTGCTTTTAGCACGATCACTGCTTTCTGTTTGGCAGAAAAGATCGGCCCAACTTTTTGAAAAAACAAAATAATCATAGGCCTCCAGACTTTTGAAAGCCTTTAATCTTTCATGAGTGAAGGGTCCAGGGGTTTCTATTAAATAAGAATAAATGTCTCCCCAGCAGATTGGTGGCCAAGACACGGGCAAGTCGGACCAACGTTTTTTGTCATCCCAGATCTGATATGGGCTTTGAATAACTTCGATTTTGTCACCAATACAAATTTTGAGCTTCTCTCCAAACCTCCTCCGGTCTTCAGATGTTAAAGTGCTTATATATTGTGGATTTCGCCCGCTAACTCTCTTGAAAGTGCTCGTCGCGTCTTTACTGCCCGCAATACTGTTTGTTTTGTTGCCACACAACCACTCGCGCATGCGTACAAAGATGTCAACAAAGATCCTCCTATAGGCTCTTCACTCATCTTCGGAATTTAAAAATGGCGGGCGGGCGGTGCAGAGTGCAGAAGATCATTCCGGAAATGCGTAGGAGGAAACGCGATGCTATCCAGCCGACCAATCACAGATCTTGCGGTCCGCGTCGCCGCGACGCGTAGTTACATTTTTGAGGAGGTGCGCGTCAGGGTACGGCGAAGGGTACGACGTATGGTACACGTCAATGCGTATGCTACGCCGTACCTTCTACGCGAACCCGACGCAGAAGTATAAATTGGCCTTAACTCCACAATTTAGTACTTCACAGTTCTCAGTCTTTGTAACATGTTTTAGCAATACATTTCTAGCACTTATAATGTGTTTAGAATTTTTTTGTAGAATTGCCTTTACAGGGACTTTAAGTCCACATGTAATTTAACAAGAAATTATGCTTCTAACCACAGCTCGAGAGCTGTAAGTTAGTAACTTCCAACCACGTAAGTTTGCGATGCTGTTTGCGAATGTTCATTGGAACTATGGTTTCAGGAAACGCCATATCGGTGAATTATGTTGGTAATGATGGAACTTGCGAACATAGTTGGCTAACAATGCTTTCGGGAAACACAACCCAGGACAACAATCTGAGCATCATGTCATTGATTCTTATACTGATAGTTACCTGGATGACACCCATGCATGAGTCCAGGAAGATGGTTCCCTTGGGTTCCTTAGATATTTTCTCATCTTTGTAGAAATTCAAGTTGTATGATCCATCTCCCAGCTGGGTCAAGTGGAAATACCTTCTCTTAAAAGACTAAAGGGAAAGAAATTTGGGAGGGAAAGAAAAAACACAAAAAGCATTAAATGCAAACAGCAGATTTAAACACACTATGTTTAGATGAAAAACTAGTGACTGTTCTAAAAATAACATCTAGGGGTAAGGGACCATGGGAAAATGAATTAGTGAGAACTGGAAGTTGGTGCAGCCCCACTTCCTGTCTATGACATGGTGAGCACAGATCTGCTAAGAGGAGGACAGGGTCAGAGTTGGCTTTGCTCTGTCCATGACTGAAAACAACCAGCTGAACACAAAGCTATGCAGAAACTGCACCCCATGGCACTTCTCGTATGCATGGATCCAATGTCAAGACTGTGAATTTATGGCGTGCTGCTTTTGATATGGTGTCAACTTTTTTAACATTCATTTATTTTGTGTCTACATTCTGTTTGTATTTTATTTGTAAATTCTTGAAGTCTACCAGGGGTTGGATGGTGTGGGGTGGGTTCCAGGTTTGTATAGTTGCTTTTTGCTTTATATTTTTGTATTTCTTAACCTTAAAAAAAAAAAAAAACTCAAACAGTTGTTAACAAAAAAATAAACTGCACCCTGACCTTTCATGTCAATGACGTCAGCACTTCACTTGATTTGATGGCTATGTTTGGAATGACTCACTACCATACTACTTTTTTTTTGCAGTGTGCAGCATGCATATCATGCACAATATGAAAATCTCCTGTATGTATGAACATTTTTCAAAATGTGCAGTACACTGCTTGGAATAATACATCCCACAATGCACTCCACTCCACTTGACCTTTCAAGTGTGACTATAATGATATGGAATTAATATCAACCGTAATTTCAACCTGAATTAAAATGAAAAGTAAAAAAATGTATTTTATTTTTTAGATAATAACTGAATGCCACTTGCTGAATAAAGCATGAATTAAGCGTGCACTGGTTTTCATTCTAATTTTTCATTTAGAAATTGCTAGTAAATTCCATAATTAATAAAGAAACAACAAGTAACAAATTGAATTAAACGTGAAATTCTGAAAGACTGAAAAAGTATTTTCTTGTAAAGCATACTCCAATAGACTTTGTTTTATTTACAACTTCGAACAATTATTTTTACAGTGTGGTGACAGCAATACAGCCTACTACTTTTTGAAAAGTTTATCTTTGCATAATGTGTTGTTTTGCCTTTTAAAAAATATACAGTATAAACGGTGTAACCCCTCAGGTTACTTGGCAGTATTCAGTATGCTAGTATTTCGTTCTGAACATAGTGATCATCGTGTGTAAGAACACCATGTTTCAGACATTTTTCGTCATCATTAAATCAGAAAAGGGCTTGTGTATATGGCTAACTCACCCTCATGGTAACACTGATGGCACTGTTCATGTTTGCTTTATAAAGCCAGCCGTGCTTAGACACGCCCCCTCTTTGAGAACCCAATGATGCGGCATCCTTCAGGAACCAGAGATCAAGAGCACACATAAGAACACACAGAAGCGCAATCATACACCCACACAGTCTGACTTCATCGGTTTCTTCAAAACATGTCGATATCTAACACACTTTCCCACATTAGAACCTTTGGACGCCCTCTCCGTGTTTCAACATGAACTCCATTTACACCTGACCCCCTCAATTATTCACGTTCTCCCTCATCCCTACAGGGAGCAGCCTTCAAACTGAACAAACAAACTCCATCCCTGAGCGAGCGTTTAGACAGAATGGCAGACATGGAGCTGGAATTCTGGGAAATGTAGGTGAAACCCAATCAGGGGATCAAATGGCCCATAGACAGCAGAGTCATGCGTCTGTTCTTTCTCGAAGGCTAATGTAGTCCCAGAGGCTCTGCACAAACGCATTACTAATAAGCTGTAAGTTCCATATTATTTATTTATTCTGCTTATCAGCCAGTGAGAACAGAGAGGAGGAGAGTGAGGGAAATCACTGTTGTGATGAAGTATGGTGCATGGAAGTACAGCACGGTGAATACCATTTCCTTTAACTGTCACTATACTAAGGAAACTGCTAGATTTAAGAAACAATAGCACATGAGTTTATTGCTCTTTCATAAGTTTATAACACAAACATCTAGACAGATTGAGTTTAAACATATCTACCCTACACTAAACCACATATCTGTAATGGCATATTTGGGGGTTTCTTAAAGGCACACTATGTAATATTTCGCTGCTAGAGGTCGCTTATTCAAAAACAAAGGTGTAGCTTGATGACGCCGTGATTACGGCTCGAGAGCAGTGGAGCTTTTATTATGCCGCAGACGACCTCTTCTGTTTCTTCCGGTCATATATAATGGGCAACAGTTTAGATACATACATTTGAGTGTGTTGAAAGTTATGTTATAATGCTACTCTGTGCGTTCGCTACTGCTGCTACTATGAGACACTTGTTACACACTGCAGTGAGCTAGAACGATATTAGGAAAGGTAAAACATGGTACTCACGGTAAATCAAGAAAACGAGATTTAAACAATAAGACTAACTGTGTTAAGCTGTATAACAATGATTCGTTTTCTGTCAATGAATGTAATCAAACAGTTGCTCACCTGTCTAATAAAACACATAATATATTAAGGTGTCCTTGGTGTTTCCATGGTTTCTACAGAATAAAACCGGAAATCGAGGATAACGCGGATATGATGTCATTGATGGGCGACGCACGGACACGGTCTGTGTCCTGGTTAAAATTGCTTATTTCTCTGGATACATTTTTTTTTTTAAACATTTGGAATGATGTAAGTACGCAAGTCAACAAAATATATAACATTGCTCTAGTGGTTTTGGGATATTTTAATCCAAAAATCTTACATGTGCCTTTAAGGGCTCTTTTGGCTAAATGGACTGGTACCCCTGGTACATGAAAAAAAGTGCCCAGAGTTGATGAAACACTCACTTATAGACACGGTAAAAAATAAAATAAAAAAATAAATAACAATGCAGAATCATGGGTAATTTTCCCTTACCTCCTCCTTATCTGCATCCTCGTCCACCTCAAACACGTGACTCGCTAGCTTCTCTGGCCGAGGAACTTTACTGAAAAAATAAATAAAATTACATTCATATTTTCTGCCTGTGCAAAAGTCACCACCACAACGATAGAGTATTGAGGGTGATTGCCAGAGTGTTGCTAACGTTTGCTAAATTACTTATATTAAGTGTCTTTAACTACTATGTATTAACATTGAAATTAATAATTTGATACAATGCACTTATGCATTGCTCTTCCACAAATGCATGCAATTCCACTCATGCACAATGTACAATGTACATGTTTTAACATTGTACTTATATATATTTTTTAAATACTTGCATGTTACTACAGCTGTAATTAATTTCTGTAATTACATGTATAATTACACTGTTGACCCTTCCCTTACATCTTAACCGACCCTTAAACCTATACCACCACCAAACCTGTCCATAACCTTACCCGTATCCCACCTCAATAGCAGCAAAAGTGTTTTGCAATACAATATGAACACAAAAAGTACTTATTTTTTAGTAGTTAGACACTTAATATAAAGTGTGACCATGTTTTTTAGCGTGTCGCAATGTGGTTGCTTGGTGAAAAAATCTCAACAAGCTAAACGATATGAGGCATCATTCATGACTATACCAAATACTGGACATTTGACAAAAAGGTTCAGCACTTATAACTCAAGGACACAGTTGCTCTTATCCTTCACACAGCTGATGCAGAATGTGCATATGTGCTTGTGTTCTCAAGCAAACTGCATTAGCAGAATTATCATAAAGGAATGGGATCGTAATCATGATGATGATGTTGAAGCTTCACAAACACAGAACACATTATCTCCGTCTCTTCCATCACCATCATCCCTCCTGCTTCCTCTGCGACCTTTTGCCAAATGCCAGACACTGGCTGGCTCCTGATCTCCACAATGTGATTTGCCAGTTATGGACCGCTATAACAATTGTTCTATCTGTTAGTTGAGACAGGAAGTGACATCAGTGGATAACACACACTTGTCTGGCGTTTGGTTGCTGCCTTGTCCTGAAACAGGTAGAGTATTTATGTGCTGAATGACAAAAAGAAAGAGGAAGAGAAAGGAAAAGTGAGGAGGAAATGGGAAAAGAGCTGCTGATGGGTTGTTGTTGTGTGAAGTACGGCACTTTCCAGATTTAGCTCAGGACGAGACCTCGCTGTCAACACTGGGGCAGGACAGGGTGAGGACACTGATAAGTGTGTAAAAAGGCATTTCTCCCTCTTTCACAAACACAAACAATGACTCATTGGCTCTCTTCCAAAAACGAGTGAGCTGCCTTGCTGTCGACTTTTTAAGCACTGGAAGTTGTCCTCTAAATAGTGGTTGACCTGTAGGTTTTCTATAGGCCGATGCCCTAAACTGGAGGGTGGCTGATGGCTGATATAATGGCGGAAATATAACACTATTTATTTTAAACATAGTAAATAACACATGCAGAGCAGTTGTAAGTAAAATGTAATAATAATAATTTGAACTTGATAAAAAAAAAAAAGATCAGTAAAATAAAAAAAAAGCTTGTCGCAAAGCATTATGCATGTTTTAGTCAGATTCATACCTGTGAAAGCTGAATTTTTGGACTGGAAAAAAACTGTAGTGTTCTTATTTGAGATTATTTTAAAAGGATTTAGAAATCTATATAAAAAAAAAACTGGGGTGTATAATAGAAAGTTGATGCGCTTACTTTTCAGAATGATATTTTGGAATGTAGAAAACTACTTGTATGCAATTATTATTTCATAAGGAAAATACCAAATACCATATACATAAGAAGAACTGGAGTCTTTACAAACCAAATTACTTTATACATAAACCTTTTGGAAAAAGCTAAAAAGCGCTTGTCAAGTGCCCTCACTTTTGTGAGGTTTAACCCTGCAGTTTACCCCACTTGAAAGGGTGTGCTTGCCTCTGAAGGTTTGGACTGGATTTTACTCAATGACCAGAAATCAATTCTTTCTTTTCTTTCTTTTATTTGAAAGTTGTCATGGTCAAAAGCAGTCCAAACCTTCAGAGGCAAGCACACCCTTTCAAGTGGGGTAAACTGCAGGGTTAAACCTCACAAAAGTGAGGGCACTTGACAGCGCTAGAAATGTAATGTTTCAAAAGCACTGAAATGTATGTCACTTAATTGTCTGTCAACTAATGTTGTTAATAATGTGACTAATTCCTCTTATGGCACTGAATACATTTTTTTTTTTATGATGCCTACTTTTTAGAACAGCCTACACGTCGGGATATTGAATATAAAATTCAATAAAATTGAATATACCTTAAAATCCTGCCTACAAAGGCAGCTAACAAGGTTTTCAGAACAGTACCGTTACATAGATATGATGTTTCAATAAAGACCACCTGTCCTTCAAATAGCAATCTCTGTTACTTTCCACCTCTTTTCTTTTTCTTTCGATCAGTCTTATGGTCCTTACTTTGGAAGTTGGCGGAAGTCTCCAGAATAATCCTCGTATTTGTAGTTCACCACATGCCAATCGGAGTTGTAGGTCTTGATGCACTAGAAAAAACATAAAAGAGAAAAAAAATAAAAACATGTCTGTGTCATCTGGCATATGGAAAGCAAATAAACACATACCAGCACGCACGTACACACACACGACCCTAAATCCCAAAAAAGCGAATACTTTTCCCGTAATCTAATAAGTATCATGTTTTCCATAGCAATCTGTGGCAACAGCTTTTTAGAAAATAATTTCCTCACTGGGCGGCACTGCCTGTATCCCTGTACTAATCACTGGTAAAGCTGTCACCACACCGCACCATAAACAGACACTAATATATCCTCAGGGCATTACATTACAGAAGATTCAATTCTATTTGCTTTGTTGGCAAGGCAATCATTAAGTCCTCAGCAGTTCTTAAAGGGATGAGATGAAACTAAAAGCCTTTAAAACCCAAAACGTCTTTCTCACTCTTATTTTAAATCCAATTAATGCAGAGAAAGAGGAAGTGAGTGAGAGAGTAGATGAGTTGACAAAGTAAATTTAAGACCATTCGGAACTACAGTAAGTATTCAAGTGTTGATTCTAAACTAAACGTCTCTGTACTACATCTGTAACTTTTCTCTTTCCTTTAGGGTAAAATAGAAATACAATAAAATAAAAATATAGATACATATAATAATAAAAATAGATAAACTGTAAATAAGAACAAGGTTTTTTATATTATCTGGACAAAAGGTGAATGCAGGGTTTTTGAGTATTGTTGTGCGGTTGATAGGGTGTTCTAGGCGATAATAGCATGTTTTTTTCCCCATTTTATTGCTTGCCAGGCAAATCTGAGTCATCATTTATGTTCATACTGTTGCACCAGTGGCGTAGACAGAATTACATTTTTGGGGGGTCCCATCTTAAAATGAGGGGGCCGCAATATATTACATACAATTCAATGTAAGTGGCTATGCTACCGCATAACACAAATGGGACAAGTAATGTTTAATATTACTAGAGCAATAATAATAGTGATGCTTGACTATAATTTGGTATATTTAAGCTGTTGTTTTTTTATACTAAAACAAAACGCATTGAGACAACTAAACCACCAGCACTGATGACTTATTTCATTACAAAACAAAACTGATTTTAAAAAAAGAAAGTTATTGGGCAGATCTGTGGATCAGATTTAGTTCCAACTCTTACAAAACAAAATGACAAATGTTTACTCAATGTTTCAATTAAACATATTTTATGTCTTCAAGAACATGTTTGCAAGTTTACCGCAGCAATCCTACAGAATGAATGTTGTTTGGAGTGTACAGAGGACATGTGCGCTTGACTAATGGTCGAGGCAGATGTTTTGATTTGTGAAAAGCTGGAAAACTGCCTGGCTCTGGCCCAGCTGCCCTTGATGATGTCACTGAGCTCTTTAGTGGGAGGAAGTATCGTTTTACGCTCTTTGCTGTCGACGCCCAGTGCCTGTGATATCCACACAAACCTAGCCTTGACCCAGACCTCACACACACGTACGGTTTTTCTAACACATGCATATAGAAGAATTATTGAAGATGCACCATAAATTGCCTTGAGGAACCTCTCGGAATCTGTTTTGTCCTGTTTCACCATTTTATTCAATGACAATTCCTATTCTATTAACCTTATTTCGCAATAAAGAATACAGTATACGCAATACAGTAAGCTATTTTCTGTGAATGTGTGAGATTTTCAATTCAAATGGGTAAATAACTTAAAGAATAATGAAGTGCAGTAAACTGTAAAATATTTGCGCTACAACCCAGTGTTTATAATTACAATACATTCAAATAATATGATAAGAAATACTAGTTTGCAATATCAAGCAACAAATGGCCGCACCAGCTCTTAAATTATAAGGTGGATAAATCTCTCTGGCTTTAGTTGTATCTAAAGCCTTAGTCCTTTCAATATGATTATTAATAGCCTAAGGTAAAGATTTTGTGCATTGCATATGAGGGCTTATGGCAGTGGTTCCCAATTCAGGTCCCGGGCCGGATCAAATCATCACCTTGTTAAAAGAATGCTCCATGAACTGAGCTCCATTCCGATTGACAGGGTCTCTACATAGTGTTAACTGCTCCCTAGGACCAGATTTGGGAACCACTGGCTCAAAGCAAGACACCACAGGTGAATATGTAAAAAAAACTTTTTTTTAATTAAAAGTTTTTCATTTTGTTGACATATAAGAGTCAAAGCTTTTACAGAGGTTTTTTTTTATACATACAAAGTTCTGTCATGAAACTCTAGATGGAGCAGGCTGATAGGTCCTTAACTCAATCTGCTTGCAATCACATCATTCTCTATCAGCACAGCTGATTGATTCCTGCTGTATCAGTAGGCGATAACCTCACTGCTCAACCTTCAAATACTGGTCAGCCTTTTCTGTAGCAGTTTCAGGGTGCTTTCAGAAACCCTCCACCTGTATAGAGCTGCTACGGGTAATTCATGTATGCTATATTGTGCATCAGCAGTCTTACTTGCTCACAGCAGCGTGCTGTGAATGTATTTGCAGTGGTAAATCCTGTACTTGCTCTGCAGCAGCGTAGCAGATCTATTCTGTCAAGACTAAACACCAGTCAAGACTGGTCATATCCATTACCATGCCAAACACTCTGATATGTGTCATGGCAGAACTCTATTTATCACTCAGCCAGAAGAAAAAATAAATGTTCACCATGTTTTTAGGAATGTAGTATAAAATCAGTCAAATTATATATGAGTAACCCCCTCTGTAAAAAAACATGAGAATATGGAAGGGAATAAAACGGTAAAGTTTGGTCTATGTAAGTGCTAAGTGGAGATTTCTAGCTTGCGTGCATGAGAAAAAACTAAAATTGAGAAAATTGCCTTTAAAGATATATTTTGTAAATGAAACAGTAATAAAGTATATTTTAGATGTTTTCTTTCCACTAGTCTGAAACAACACATTATGGATCGCCAAATAGGCCAAAATCTCAAAATTGACCGGTGCATGAATAAACTGTTTTTGCCTGTAGTGTCTTGCCTTAAACTGCTATTCAGGTAACCAGACACTAAATGCACTTAAATAGTGCAATTAAGTCATGATTATTCTTAGAAGATAAAACATGTCTCCTTTAATGTAAATTATGCTGAGCATTAGCCTTAGATTCCACTTTATTTTCAAAGCTCAGCGCTATTTTCCTAACACAACTGACTTTGAACTATTCCCGCCTGTAGAAAGCAAGATGTTTTGTGAGCATTTTTTATCTTGACAGTAGTATTTATCAAACGATGATCAACTGCAAGAGAAGAGAACCGTAACCGGGCATATATCCAGACACGTGGTCAAGTGCATGTTTAAGAGATGATTCAGGTTCATTGGGTGATGAAGTCTCAGTAAAGTGTACCAGATTGTGGTATTCTAATGCATCCTCTCAGAACTCACCTTTGAACAGTGGAATGTAAGTAGCAGCATACAAATAGCATTTAACTAAGTTTTGGGAGGGTTTGCAACATGATTTGTATAATTCCTTAATTGCGCTAAAACAATACAGTCAATGTGCAAATAAACAACGCTTTCAGAATGCAATTGATTAATTCATCCTCTTATTTTGATCTGATGTATGAGTTTATGTTGAGCTCTTACCTCCTGGACTAGCAGGCTGCTGGCTCTCTTTTCTGCCCCATCTGGAACTGAAGAGTACAGTGTTCTGCCCTGACGCTTCAAAATGGAGATCTATGCGGAAACATGTGCAAACGTTTTCAGATATTAAATAAAGACAAGCACATGGACACACATAAAGAAAGATCTGTCAATGTAAATCTGGCTATTTCTTGCAGCAATACAATTAATCATGTTGGACTACAAACAAAAGAGAGGTTTTAATCTTAACAATGGACTTAGAGGATTTTGGCACACTGAAAAAAGTTAAATGACCTTCATTTATTTTAAAAAAATCATTGTTTCCATGTTTATACCTATTTTGTTCAGTTTGTCTAAAAGCAAATAATCCTCTGCCACAGAAAAAATGAAAACAAAAAAAGTGTTTAAATAGGATTTTCGCTTAACACCAGGAATATTGATGTGCGCAACACATACTGGCTAGCTTTATGGACTGCAGAAATTATAGGGCTGGTCCGAATACCCTTTTTTGAGCTTCGAAGCTTCGGTAGTAATGAACATCGAATATTCGAAGCTTCGGAGAGAGGGGGCTGAACATATTCTTCTCTCTAATAAAGGCAGTATTCTCTATGTGTCTGTCTGTCCGTTTGCATTTTGATTATTTCGAGAACCGTTCATCCAATCGACTTCACAAGGGAGTGCAGTCGCATTTGGTGCAATATAGATAGACACACGAGACGCGACACGTTCAGAATTAATAAACTTTTAATAAACTACAGAACAACGCGAGCGGGAAGCGGCGCACCTCACATGGGCAGGGCTTATATGCTCCGAGAACGGACACTGCACTAGTGATATTAAACACATCTTCCCCATGAACAACACAAAATAAATACACTCGCACGTAACACACACACACAGGTCTGTTAACTTAAGCAATACTTTTAATAAGGTAGTCTAATATTTTTCTGACTAACAAATTACTGACACAGTTAAGGGTAGATTTTAATAAAGCAAAACAAAATTTAAATAAGGCAAAACGAAATTTAAATAAAGAAAAAACGAAATTTAAATAAAGAAAAACGAAATTTAAATAAAGAAAAAAATGAAATTTTAATAAAGAAAAACGAAATTAAGTTAAATTAAAAACGAGATTAATTTAGATTGATAATAACGGGTAAAAAGATTAATACATTTTGTTTCTATTATTTTATTTTCCACAATGTCAAAGCAACGCAGCTTGCCCAAAATACAAGCTCAGGCACTTCTGTTCACACACACTCCGCTGTTCTGCGCTCTAGCCAGAGAATACTCCCGTTGCAGGAACACTTTAGAAGGCAAAGAAGAAGAAAATATATTTATTAAGTATAATGAGGTTGGGTTCCTTCAACTGTCCATCCTATTAAAAATGGCTAGGCTATATAAGATAATTGTAAAAAAAGAGTATTGTATTTCGTCAGATTTTATAGTGTTGAATATATTCAAGCGCAAATGAGAACCGTTTCGAGGGGGATGCCAGGTGTGCAAAAAAATTAAACATTGATGAACAAAATGTGAAAATTCTACTTTCTGTAACGTGGTGTTTCAGTAAAATAAGTGCGACTAAAAGACGCTTATAACAAACATAACAAAAGCAAACCCACGTACAGAGAAACAGGCAAAAACAGAGTAAATCCAATCTCAGCACAAGGCAGGCAAAACAGAGCTGAAAACTTCACACTCATAACATCCACAAAAGACAACACCAGACACTGAACATGAAACACTGGGGTATGAACACACAAGATAACGACAGACTAACTAGGAAGAGGTCGGGGTAATCAATCACTATGGCAACATACAAGGGTAAAGAAAAGCAGGAAATAAAAAAAACAGGACGTGAACACTGGAAATGATAGGAAGAGAAAATACACTTCAAAATAAAAGTTCAAATAGCAAAAACAAGAAACACAAAACCAGGGAACATATACAACTTTTTTTACTATAGCTATTTTTTTTTTTATACAGAAATTAAGTTGTAAAAAGCCTATCAATTATTATATTGACTTACATTAAGTAACACTTTAGCTTCTGTCTAAAGAGTATTAATAGTAGTATTAAATCAAAATTTTATATTTGAACCAAACCATAAATATAATTTGAGAAAAAACATTAAATTTGGCAGTAAATTTTTTACAATTTTTTTAAGTTGGTCAAAAATATAATTTTTGTGTGGACATGGACTGAATTAAAATAACTAGCATATACACAGTTCGAATTCCGGTCATGTCTCTGGCTTTATCATTATACAGAGGCTCAGATGTGTCTTTCTAGGACACGTCGTCTCAGTCTGCGTTCATACTCCAGCAAACATGTGATTGCCTTTGTGTTCATAGAGCCTGAGGCCGGATGTGAAACCAACATTGAAGATGAAGCTAAATTGCCCATAGCTGTACAGCCATAGGTTTTACATGAAGCGCTGCATTCATTATAACCAGTTCTACGCTTGTGGTGCCTCTAATATGAACTGAAAAAACATAAATAATCAAACTATGCTTTCAATGTATCATAATATTAGTTACTATTATTAACCATATTCATAAACACTGCATTGTATGGCAGCGTGAGTGTGTGTGTGTTACGCGTAGTTGTTTCAGGCAGTGGAGCCACAGGCTTCATCTAAGGCCAAAAATGTACAGACGGGAACTATTAAACTCTGATGTATGCGGTATAATTTGGAAGGACAGGGCTCCAGACTAACTTTTCCACTGGTTGCACTGGTGCTACCAACTTTCTCAGTTGGTCGCACCAGCATATGATTTGGTCGCACCTTTTTTTTCTTTTTTTTTTGCTACATGCTAGCCTGGTAATACCAAACTCTGCTACTTCGCTTTGCTTCGTAGACAGAGTCTGGAATGGCATAATAGAGAAGTGTTTTCTCTCGCGCGGTGGGGCGCTTGTCTGAAGTTTAAAATCATTGGTTACCCGTAAGCCAATCACATAACGTTTGGTTATGGCGTGTGTTATGCGCATGCTCAGCCGCATCTAACTTCCACTGTAAACACATGTATGATGCGAAAACAAAACCATCGAGCGAAATACCGGAGTGAACATGGCTGTGAACGACTTTTGCAGATTATGTGAAGTAAATCTACGCATCCACGGTACAATCAGCGTCTATACGTCACGGCTCTCAGCCCGCCCTCTGTTCGTTGATTGGCCCGGCTGTTTTCAGGCCGGAGGAAAACGGAAAGCTATGACGCTGTCTCAGACTGAGTACAGAAGCGAAATGAAATTGAGCGGAAGTACGAAGTCTGACGTAGTCAGGCTAGCTACATGCCATGGGATTAATCAATGCTGAAGAATAGTGGTCTTAATCTACCCTAGTTTTGCACTGATGTAAAAAGACTGACAGTGACACAAGACCTCATGTTAGTGTTAGTTAGACAATTTTTTTTATCTTTTAACTCTAAAAAAAATAAAAACTATTAAAAAAACATGTAGCCTATGTTCTTTAATGTTTGATTATAATTTTACTGTCTTCACAAAGGGATTGGAATTGATAAGATTTTATCAATATCAATGCCACTGACGATTCTGCTTATCGATCTGATTCTTTAAAGATTCTCTTATCGATTCTTGATAGCACTGTGTGGAAAAATGTAGTCATATGCTTTTCAAAAAACAAGTGGTTTTATTTATTTTAAAGCTTAACTGTATTTT
The DNA here is from genome assembly GCF_965113295.1 of Leuciscus leuciscus. Classification (NCBI taxonomy): domain Eukaryota; kingdom Metazoa; phylum Chordata; class Actinopteri; order Cypriniformes; family Leuciscidae; genus Leuciscus; species Leuciscus leuciscus. Next base: position 30,858,488 of record NC_138738.1, on the reverse strand, counting down.
TTATGTAATTTATGTATATAACCTTATTGTAAAGTGTTACTGATTAGTTATACACCGATTCAGACGTCTCCTGAGTTCACTGTTGGAAAGATCAGTTGTTTTAACCATTCATTAAAATGAATCGGTTCAAAGGAGTCATTAGTTCGCGAATTGGACATGTCATGCGCGTTGTGTGATTATCCCAGCAGTTAGGACATGGACATCCAAGATTTCTGTCAACACAGAAAACATTTCATCACTGGATAGTTTTTTTCGTTTAATTAAAGTGTTGTTTTATGTCAGCTGAATGTCCGGAACGCTTTTCAGAGAAGATAAGGAAACTTATTTAGCACAATTCACACCCAGCGGTAATTCTGAAAAAAAATAAAATCTCCGAATGCTCCACATGAAACTTTGGTCTTCCGACCTTTTACCACCATGTCGATTTATTTTGATTAATATGTGCGAGGGAGAGAGAGCAAGACAGCGCTTAGTTTGGAGACGGTGAAGTCTTGTTTACACTTTCGCCTGGCTCCGAAGAGAGAGAGTGCGCGCGCGCGCACGTCCGGCTCTCTCTCTACTCGTTCTTTCAGTTATAAACATGTCCTGTCACAAGTGCAGCAGTTCATCTACATTACTCACCGATCAAATAAGACTTTGGCGGGGCAAAAATTCACTTTGGCGGGCGCTAAAACAAGTTCAATGAAGGAAAATTCATGCGTGAATTTAACTGAGTAGTACATGACCATGCACTCGCACAAATGCGACCACATACAATTTTAACTCGCACATTCTCAAAAAATGGTCGCAGTCTGGAACCCTGAAAGAGCAACATGTTAATGTATAAAATATAATGTAAAACATTTTGTAATTAATAAATACTAACGATTTTTACTTAGGGGTGGTGGTAATGGTGACCAAAAGAAAAATGGTTTAATAAAAATGCAGAAAAAGTTTGTGCGCGTGTTAGGTTTATGCCTAATATACTGTATGTCATATACAAATAAATTGAATGCCAGTCATAACATAGTTTTGTGAAGCCAAAGCAGAAGCATCCTATTAGATTTTGGATTTGAGATTAGGTTTATAATTTATAATTAGATTTATGGTCTAATTTCGTAACACTAATCTTAAAATTGAATTATAATTGTTTGGTTTCAGCTAGCTGCATGGGCAGTTGTTTGCAGAACACCGTTTTTTCTGTTCCCCACAAGCCAAATACCATAACAATGATCTCTTGCATACACACCCATTTCTAAAGGAAAACAAGTAGATGTTTCCATTCAGAGAAGCAGCTTTAAAAATCCCCTGAGACAATGCTACTGTAATGCTATTTGAGGGTTGAATTATGATTGTGATGGAAAAGTAGGCCCTCGTGAACACAGAAAGAACAGAGATGTATGACTAATGAGAAAACAAACTCAAGACACACCACTGAGAGAGCGCGAAATCTAACATCTGCACAGGTTACTCATCACTCAGCTCTCAGAATGCTGAAAAATAACATTTCAGAGGAAATCACAGCATTTCAGATAAGAAGAGAACAAAAAATAATGACAGAAATGAAACTTTACATGAGTCTCTAGCAGGGAAAAATGGAAAGAAGAACAATTAAGTGTTGGATACTGATGGGAGAGCAGATGCTCTGAGAGCTGGATGTGTACAGATAAACAGACGTTCTTACCTGAAAGTCATCAATAGGAAACTGCAGCATGTCTCTGAGGACATCACTGAGGATCTGAGTTTTCCTCTGGACAAGTACGCTCTCATAGTCCAACGGCTCGATCACTTTTGGTTTTACCTGGAGACAAACACACAGACACGCGCAGAAGGTCAACAGGAGCAAATTAGATGGAACAAATAAAATGTTCAGGACTTCAAATCAACATAATGAAATCAGGACTTTAAATAAACCATGGATGACTATATCAATGACACAGGTTTATGGAAGGGTCATAATATTTGCGTTCGCTATAGTGACTGCAGATCCTCACACCGGTCTGGTGTGTTACCAGAAACATTCTGCTGAATTCAGTCAGGACATTAACGGAGTCATGTACAATTTTCGAACATTTTCTCCGGATGTACACTTTCAAAGAGGGTTTACAGTACAAGTGTTTTCTTCGAGGAGGCAATGGAGGTAATGTCTCCAAAACAATTATGAGAAAATAACCAACATCCATCTATTTATGCTCTTAACCACTTCTCCTTAGGATAGAAGGAAAATGATCAACAGTACAAAAATACACAAAGAATAATAATAAGAGATCAAATAGTGTGTAAATCACTCATTTGTGTAAAATGACACTGTCACATAAAATTGAACCTGGAATTCATTAATGTAAATGAATCTCAAAAGATCAAGTTAAATTTGATGTATCACTATATAATCCCTTTAAGGCATTCTGTTTGTCATGTAAACTCTGGTGCATTATCCTCTAGCGTATAATCCTTTAATGCGATACGATACTTAATAAATGTGGTACAAAATTTCAAAATACCATATATGTATGATGTGACAACATCAACAGGAACCAAAGGCAAACACAAATGTCTTTGTGCACATATACTCTGTTCTGTGTGTTAGTGAGTAAGAGAGAGTTGTGAATGAGTATTGTGTTGAACTGTACCAGGCAGTTCACACACTGCTTCCCATAATCCACGCTATGATCCGCGCCAACAGTCTACATCACCCAATAAAGACGGGCGAACAGGTCTCTGTTACAATGTCCATTGTGACATCATCGCTTCAGCACGGGACGGCAGGACTCTGATTCAGGCACTAACTGGCTAAGATATAAAGATGGAAACCTCTGGGGAGAAATATTTCCTGTCCAACACACACACACGCACACACACACACACACACACACACACACACACACACACACACACACACAGTAAAACCACAAGATAAAAAATAAAATAAAATATGTTCCTTTCAAGTATTAACATTGTCTTCTGTAATTAAATTGTTATTTACATTTAGTATTTTTTGTATATATACATTAGTATTAAACATCTGAGATATTTTTTTCTCGGATGAATTAGATGAAAAATTCTGCTGCAAACATTGGTCTCTTGATAAATCAGAGCATAATTTGTGACATTGTTGACAACATACCGGTCCGGTAGTTGTTGTTTTTTTTATTCTTTTTTTTAAACTCTGCAGTATTATTTTTCTGAGAAGGAAAAATCGGAGATTCCATCATTTAATCTCATGAACAGGAAATTTTCCATGTCATTGTAGAGTTTGGCTGAAAAGAATGTTCTCATTTTTGACTGATGGTTTTCCCCTGTTTTTACTGTAATGAATGTCACTTGATTGTCTACTGGTACCTTTTTTAATGTTCATTGCATTGTCTGCACATGAATATATTGAGACAGATATTAACATCGCAATATTAAAAGTGTTTATTGTAAATCAAAGGCATATTGTGTTATGTGCTCACTTTATTGTTTAAACACACATAGTTGTGGCAGACAGCTGTGTGCATGTGGCATGAAAGTAAGTGTGTGTGTGTGTGTGTGTGTGTGTGTGTGTGTGTGTGTGTGTGTGTGTGTGTGTGTGTGTGTGTGTGTGTGTGTGTGTGTGTGTGTGTGTGTGTGTGTGTGTGTGTGTGTGTGTGTGTGTGTGTGTGGAGGATTTCTTGGCCGTAATCCATTTATCACGTGCGTTGATGGGGACTCCCTGCTGAGGAATGCGCTGGAACTACACTATTACGTTGCTTCCATAAATTCATATAAAGCGCATTACAGAAGCCCGTTAAACATCACATCACATACACATCACAAACAATCTATCAGGTCTGTTCTACCAATCAGTCAACTCATAATCTCTAGTCAGGTGAACATTAGACATTTGTTTGATGCGTATTTACTGTACCCAAGAAGACAAAAAATCTGAATGTGCTCTGTGAATTGTCATGTTTTCATCATTCAGAATGGAGTGTTTTAGTCTGACACTTTCTATGGCTTTAAAAAAGAATCAATATTCTGGCAACACAAACAGCCAATGTGCCAGTCTGAATGCCATACTCAATTCCCACAGGTCACTCAGCACAGCCAACACAAACACCTACTAATAAATACAATATGATACTAATTAGGAACTTGCCAAGGCTAGGCACGGACATTTAAACACTCGCACACTCTTTTACACACACACACACACAGCATTTGGAATAAGCTGATGCTTCTTTGTGAAGAACATCCTGACAAACTTCTGGCACACTCATTTGCACACACACATGTTTATGTGTGCAGGACTGCAGAAATGTGTTGTGTCAAATGTCAAGCTGGAACTGCAAAGGAAGAGGAGGGGAAAGGGAATCTCATTAAACTGTCTCCCTTCGGGCCGAAGGAGGATCTTAAGGTAGAAGCAGACGGCCCTCGCTGTTTAACTGGGCTGTAAATCCTTGTACTATTGCTCTGATTTGCCACAGACACATGAGCACACACTATTGTATATAGACACAGACAAACACACACAACTTCATTCTGCAAATCAATAAATCAGCAAAAGTTTTTGAAGCGAAACTTTGCGAGCTGATCTGAGCAACACTACAGGCCAGTAAAGAGGGAGTGCCGTACACCAACACAGGTGCAACAACTCAAAAATCAAACCATAAGAAAACAACAGTGTGCATTAAGAAAATGAAGCTTTTTATACATTATTTTAATCAACTTAATAATTAAGTACATTTTCCTACCCAAATTCCCATCATCATATTGGAAAAAATTATTATAATATATTTATTATATTTATAAAATTACAAAATTTAGCATTTAAGCATTTAAACATGATGGTATCATTTATTTCTCCTAACGCAGGTTTAAATAAAATACATTGTATTACAGTATTTGTTTTTTCTTTTTTTTCTTTAGAATAATGGGAATTAATAACCAACTCTAAAATAAATTGTCAAGAATACAGTATTTAGTCAGAATACAGTCTGTTTTACAGTAATACGAATTTGGAGGGAAAATGTACATGTGCTTAATTAGAAATAATGGAAATAAATGAATAATGAAGATCTTAAATCATCTAACTTAACTTTCCTTATTTAAAATATAATTCCTTGCTTTGTTTTTGTTTTCTTGTGATTTGGGAATGAAATGTGACCTGGAATTCTGCTAAATTCACTCTGTTCTAGTACAGTGTATTGTACAGTTGCATAGCCACTATGTTACGGTATGTCCTACGAAGTCTGACCAACTAACAGTTAGTCAAGGGGCAATCAGTTTTACTTTTTGGATTCAGATTAGACCAATCTACTTTTTTCTGTAACTGTAATAAAAAGTTATGATCAGTACTAAAGGAAAATAACTTCTAAAACTAGACTAACCGACCACAGAAGTACTAGACTTAGATGTTCCTTGTGCTTTAAATGGTCACATAAGAGACTTACCCCTACGGGCGCCGCTGTTTCCCCCTCTACCTCCATCTCCCCCAGACTCCTGCCCTGCTGAGGTGTTTCACACACTGCATCTTTACGGGCGGCTCGTCCAGCCCTGCCCTGCATGATCCACAACACGCTCCCTCCAGAAAAACTGAGCTCAAATTAACTTCACTCGTAGAATAAAAAAAAAAAACAGGCTCTGTCTCGCACAGGATTGAGAGGCAAACTAACACTAGAGCTCTGCAACAGCCTGAGGGTATTCTCCGTTCTCTGCTTCTCTCTCCCAGGCTGAGTCTCTCTTTATGTTCTTCCACTCTTCTCTGTTTCTGAACTTTACCATGTGGAGTTCTCAAGAGTGTTTTCTTCTATCAGTTCAGGCCCTCCCTCCCTCTCTCTCTCTCATTCTCTCACTCTCTCTTTTCCCTGTGGGAAGCAAAGACCACTCCTTCACACAGCTGTTCTGGTATGGGGGAGTGTGTGTGTGTGTATGTCCATGTCCACTATTGTGTTGTCATGATCATCTGTCCTCCCTCTGCACTGAAACAGAGGTCTTAATTGTCTGTTTCACCTGTCAGCGAGCAACACCCAAAGCCCATGAGTGAACTTGGAATAGAACAAATGAAGAGACAAAAAGTCTCAAATAAAAGAGACAAAAATATCCCATTATATCTATTACAGTTTTCACCATATACAGAGCAAGGAAACTTACTATTAACTATTTAACAGGTTTTTACCGTATAGCATCTTTTACAATTACAATGACATTTTCCTTAAAGAGAAAACTGTAAGATTTAAATGTGTGTATTTACTAAAAGTAGTAAGTAGTACTCTACAGAGTACACTAGCATACTGCATATAACCCCAAAACTAACAGAAACTGACTAAAAGCCACAAAAACAACACAAGATCTATTTATTTTGTTATCTTGATCTCTGTGAAAACACAAAATATCACCCTGCATCCATCTGTTTCTTTAATTCCATATATAGAACTTCATAAGAAAAAATGGTCTCATATTATAAACAACTCATTCCCTTCAAAGTATATTCACACAGCAGGATAAAACACACAATTACAGATCCGCTTATCTGCACCAGTCCAGCACTCAGAAAAGGTCAGACGACAGTCCGACATGGAGTACGATTAACATTCATTCATATTCAGAAACTCGGCAAGAGCACATATGTACAAAAACACAATACCCTGAATTCGGAACTGTAACTACTCAGCAACACACACATATACTTTCTGTAATCACCTCTCAGGGGTAGGGCAGGATATCAGGCAATAGTACACAGAAATGTGGTAAGCGATACACCAATCGCGATGAGGATCACAAGGGTAAGCATCATAGCATAACAAAAACAGGAACTTAGGATCTCAGTCTTTTCGTGAACTCAAGTAAACTAAACTCCAACCAAGGAAACGATTCTTCAAAAATCCATAAACAAAGGCGTAGGAAAGGAATTATAGTACTTCAAATACAGACAACATAGTTGTCTGGAGCTAAAACCTGATTATGGTAATAGCTGTTACATTTATGGCACATGGCCTGTGTCCGAAATTGCCCCCTATTAGCCTTAAATAGGGCATTATTTGAAGGGATAGCCATTGCTACTGGTGTCTGAAACCATAGTGGACATTATTTAGTGCACTCATTGAATCCCACAATTCACCACAATAACCAGCTTACAACCGTTGTACACTCAACGGCTAGAGAATACCCATAATAGGGGGCGATTTCGAACACAGCCATGCTCTAAGCAATCACAACAGACTGGGCCAGCCAAAACAGAGCATTTCAGGCAGAGAGTGAAAAGAGGTGCTGCAGCAATGTACAATATGATAAAAAATCATGTCTTTTTAAACTTTAAATCATGTAAATGTATTCTAGCAAACCCTAAAAATAATGTGACTATGTCATTGTGTTTCTACGCATTAATCAATAACATCTTGTCTGTACAACTGCAATCAAACACATGAAACAAATCAAAAACCTACACACATACGTACGCACTACATTCCCCACACCCTTGAGTTACGGCATTAGCTTGGGAGAGTTGCATAATCCCACTTTGATGCAATAATTGGGAAGATTCCCAAAGGGGGTCAGGGCAGGAAGCCAGGGCGGGGACCACTGACTCAAAAAAAACCAAAAAACATCCAGAAACCCTGATCATACTGTATACACCCATCCACAGTGGGAGATTCACAGCTGGGCCTGGACTTTAGCCAGCTGGTGCTGTGTAACAGCTGACAGTGATGAGAGCATTTTATGGATTTATACGCACCTTTCAGTGAAAGCATAAGCCGTGGAGAGCAGCATATTATCTAGAGATGAGCTGAGCACGTCCGATTGAAAGCATGTGTGATATATGATCCCAGTAGAGAGGCTCACAGAACTATCATAGATCATGGAAAAGTCGATTGTGTTTCCACAGTATGAGGAAAGTTTAACCTGTGATCAAGCCTCGGTTACATGCAGTCCTATTAGTGAGCAGATGGGTCACTCAGAGTCAATGTGTGCAAATGTGGTGCTGTTCTGTTCACATTCTGTTTGTCAGTCTGTAAAACTGCCATGTTGTCGCTGTATTATGATAAGATTATGTGGCACTTGGGGTCATGTTCTTGCTGAGGAGCACATGCTTCAGATAAGTTGTTTCAGCTTCATAGCCCACATTTCCTTCTCATCTGTGTTGCAGAGCCACACTTACTGCTAGTTACAGTCTATATGCGCCAGACAGCAAGAAATACATCACTGGCCACTGCTGCATCCATTTAGGAATGACTCCAATGCTTACATTTACAATACACAGAAGTGGCAGTAAAGACTTTTAAATTCAAACAGAACATTTCTATTTCCACTACATGTTGTTTTTTTCAACTTTCTATTCATCAAATAATCCTAAAAAAATGATCACAAATTCCACAAAAATATTAAGCAGCAACTGTTTTCAACATTGATAATAATAAATGTTTCTTTTACCAAATCAGCATATTAAAATTATTTCTGAAGGATCACACTGAAGACTGGAATAATGGCTAAAAAAATTAATAAAAAATAAAAGATCAGCTTTGGCATCACAGGAATAAATTACATTTTAATATATGTTATATAAATAAAATAAAACAGCTATTTTAAATTGTGATAATATTTCACAATATTACAGTTTTTCAAACTGTAAAAAATCTAATAAATATGATGGTAAGCATGATAAAGTTTTCAAAACTTGTTTACGTTATTGTATCTTTATGTATGTATGGAGTTTAGATTAATGTGAAAAAAGCAGTTTAACATTGTAATGTGTAGATGAGCACGCACAAATCAGTATGAATTCCAAAAGTCTTTTTAATAAACCAGGAGAATACGCAGGAGAAAATCAACAAGGAAACTACACTTTAACATAAACGAGACTGAACTGAGAGGAACTAATGCAATGGCTTAAAGACACAGAGTAAGGTAATTAATTGGAACAGAAACAGGTGCGTGATGAATTAGAAACCATGGAAATGAATAACGACCAGGAACACAGACAAAATAGGAACAGGGAAAACTATACCTAAACACAGTGAAACTAAACAGACTGAGATCGTAACAGTAGCTCCCCCAATGTCCTTGCACCAATAAGAGCCCAACTGAGGAGGGAGGGAGGGAGGGAGGGAGGGAGGGGGGCTTTGGAGGAGGACGAGGGGCTGGCACCAGGTAGGATGCAGGAGGAAATGACGGCAAGAGAAACCAGGTGACGGTGGGAGGAGCCAGGGAGGAGACGAGAGCAGGAACAGCCAGGTGGGGACCCAGAGCACAGCCAGGACGAAGTCCAAAGGCGGAGTCGAGGGAGGGAGGAGCCATGATGGATACTTGGCAGGTGGACGGCAGACTGAGACGGAGCCGATGGATGTAAAGATCCAGGCGAAGATGAAGAGCCGATGAGAATAAGCAACACTGATGGATCTGGAGGCCCAGGCGGAACTGCAGCGATGAGCGTCCGAGGTGGAGCCAGGATGCCAGAGGACTGAGCCGGAGCCGGTGGGACTGAGGACCAAGCTGGAGCTGAAGGGAAGGCGGAGCCCAAAAGAGCCAAAAGGGTGGAGGGACAAAGTGTAGCCAAAAGGCCCAGAAGTCCACGGTGCAGGCAGAGCGACAACTGACCAAATTGGAGCCAGAGGGATGAGGGAGCCCGGTAGAGCCATAAGGACGACCATCCCAGGTGGAGCCGAAGGAGGGAGGAGCCAAGGTGAAGCTGACTGGTCGACGGGCCGAGGTGGAGTGATGGGATCCCCTTGCCAAGGCAGAGCTGGAGACCGGAAGACCCAAGGCAGATCCACGCAGCAGAGTGGAGTAAACAAAGGGGGAGCCGAGGGACTGAGGGGAACCAGTGGAGGCAGGGCCGAAGGACTGGCTGTCCTGGGTAGAGGAGGTGGGAGAGGGAGGCTGGGTGTTATCATCGGAGACACAACGAAGATGCAGGAGACTTGGAGCTGGACGGGACCAGAGTAGATAGGAGACTCAGGGAAATATCCTCTATATATAGAGAGAGAGAGAGTCTTGTGGAGGTATTTGTACCCATTCAGGTTTTTTTTTTTTTACCTTTTATGTTGCAGCCTTATGTTAAACTGCTTTAAAATTATGTGGGAAAAAAGTAATCTGCACTCCATACACCATAATGACAAAGCAAAAAAAAAAAAAGTGACGTTATAAATTTTTTTTAAAAAATCAAATAAAACAGAATGAAGTCCGGACATACTTTATAACCACTACACGACTTTCAGAGTGATACATAATTCATTAAGCCACAGGCACACTTCCACACACACACACACCCACACACACTTGAAGAAACCTTCTGCTCAGCAAACTGCTACTTCAGAGAGTGCTGAATAATACTGTTAAAGGGAAAGCCCGTAACTCTCCCTTACACAATTCATGAGGAACATGAAACATGAAATCTCTGATATAACCAGTTATATAAAGTCTACAGCACAAATTAAGACTATTAAAATTACAAAAAGCACACACAACACACACACACACATTACCGATGATGCAGCTGCTGGTGGTGTGATTGCCAGCGATTCTCTGCGGCTGAGTGTGTCTTCTTCCTCCGCTGGCTCTGCTGCCTCCAGCTCCGGTTTACACACATATCCACAGTTCCTGTGCAACACACGCCGCAGTCCCTCAAACAGGATCACACTTGCAGTGCAACCCATCGCACCCGTTCCCAGAAACATACACACACTTCTGTGAGCAGATCAGATGTGGCTGATTCTGCTAAAAGACACAAGTCCGTCTTCTAAAGTCTTGCTAAAAGACACAGGTCCGAAGCCCAGCCAGAACTAACCCAGCTCTCAGATATCCAGCCCCAACACAAACCTCTCTGTCCTGAGACACATCACTCCATCATCCGCTTTGAACCAGGATAAGAGCAGAAGGGATGGGAGCAAGCCTCCTCCTCAAGGATGACAGCAGACTGACTTCATCCATTCAAATGAGGGAGATTCTAAGTTGCCAGCTTCCTAAAAGTGTGTTTTAGCTAAAACCGCCCTGGGGCATGTTACGATGACACGTTCCTCAGGAGGAAAGTGCTCCATTGAATCTAGGACACGAGGGAGAGGAATGCTGAGGATTGACGGAAGAGAATGAGGGAGTGAGTGATGAGCTTCTTCGGGAATCAGTGCTGGGCGTCGACTTCTCGTCTCTGCCTGGAGATGCTGATCTATTTCTCTCTCTCTTTCTCTCTGTATCTCACTCTCTGTGCTTCCTCTACAGCCCCCCCCCCCCCCCCCCCCCCCATTCTCCTTTTAACATTGCTCTCTGTGATTTCTGACCCACATCTCACAGCACAGCTTCATTCATGCGCTAACGCTAACACACACGCAAACATGAGCGCATGTTACAGAGATGTTTTTTGGTGATGTTTTTGAACATAAGAGCATTTAATGTAGGGTATTCAAGGAAATAATTGTTACAACTACTTAGCACTAGAATTTGAGAAATATTTTAAGATAGATATCAATATCAATTATTTTAATGTTTGAATGTGCTTTTGCACACACTAATAAAGTAAATAATCACAAAATAAAAATATGCTTTAAATATAACAATTACAAAAATAAGTAATTTTATTTTAAAAAATAACAATTTTAACATTTTAAAATTGTAACACTTTTTTCCATTGAACACACTGTGCTGTAATGTAGAGCTGCAAAAAATAATCGATAGTAATCGATTAGGAAAATTATCAAGATCAAAAACAGAAATATCAGTAAAAAAAAACAAAAAAAAACTGATTATTAGTCTATCGAACACACATAAAGGTTGTAACTAAAGATTTCAATAGCTGAAAGTGCAGAAAAGCCCCTCTATGTGTTAATATTTAATTGGGCGCTGACACAGTCACCTACTTTTTAGAGTAAATGACTCAGACATATCAGGGATGACATGCTGAAGAAAGACCTGAAGAATGGGGGTGACGTGTGTGACCACATATGAGCATATCTGACATCATAGCCAGTACATAATGTGTGTCAAGTGTATCCATAACTGTAAGCAAAAAGTAACAGCAACATGGCTTTAAATATTAAGAAATTCTTGCATGTTGTGTAAATGTTTAGTGCTCGTCTGTGTTAAGACTGACTTAACCCTGCTTCGGATCAGTAGACATCAGTTTGGCATTACATTTAGAGCAGATTTATCAAAGCCTACAGCTCACGCTTCAGTGCTGATGCAGTGACATGATCACTGATTGGTGCTGGTCAAGGGCCTCCACCAATCAGATGTCTATTTTATTTTTATTTTTTGCTTTTGTGTAACAATTTGGCATGTACTCCAACGCTACATCTAGAATTCAACCTTTAGTCACAGAAACGCCCCTTGATGTTATCATATGTACTCCTTCCCAGTTGTAAGTTGGTTTGAGTTATGTATTTGGACAATTCAGCATTAGGGGGGCAAAAATGTAACCGAGTGTCATCTTCAAACTGATGCTAGAGATTTTCTCAGACTATAAGAATTGTTTTGTCACGTAACATTAAGTGTTTCATGTGGAATCATGAACATTAACTGATTTAATTGAAGTAAAATAGATTATTTCACAGGTTAGGTAGAATGCCTTAAGCTAAGAACTACACATTTTTACAAGATTCCAAGGCCATTTTAATTGGATTTATGAAGTCAATAAAATAAAATAAAATAAAATAAAATAAAATAAAATAAAATAAAATAAAATAAAATAAAATAAAATAAAATAAAATAAAATAAAATAAAATAAAATAAAATAAAATAAAATAAAATAAACTTTTTGGGGCCGTTGTAACTTTGCCCCACTCATTATAAGCCTATACACTCTCCAAGTCCTTCTGTATGAAACATCAAACACAATCTACTAATTTGAGAACATAAAGATGGATCTCTGACTTCTTGCAATGTGGGGTTAACATTCTTTACAAGGGCCTCTTTTGACCAAAGAGAATGATAAGCCTAATGAACAGAAAGAAAGGGATATTTTCAGTACAGACACTTCACTGCAGTGACTGCACAGCTTCAAACGCTCTATCCTGCTCACACACACACACACACACACACACACACACACACACACACACACACACACACACACACACACACATTCATGACAGCATATCAGACAAAGAGAAGATCAAAAGCATGCACACTTTGATAACTTTTTGTCTTTCATTCTCTCACACATGAAAACTCCTCAAGAGGAGATTCATTAAATATTCATTAAGTGTTTAATTAAAATAAAACCAATACCCTACACATCCTTTTCTTTAAGAATTAAGTTGGTTAAAATAAAATGCTGTATCACAATTTTGTTGGCCAGCAAATGCATGTGAAAAGAAATTATGTAGTACTGTATGTATGTAGTGGTCCTTGCTAAAGTAACACATCATTTTACTTTGCTCATACTTAGGCCAGAAACGTATGTGTGCAAATGCAGACGTGAGCGCTTTGTCATTGGTTGTACTTGCATTCAGTTATTAGCTTCTAGCGATGCAAGATCGACTTTTCACTCATTGCATTTCAAAATGTGTCGGCACGTATTTCATAATCAAAAGCAAGTATCACTGGCCAAGCGCTTGTGTGCAGACTTGTGTTAAGTGTATGTCTGGCCTAAAATGGAGAGTCCACCCAAAAATGAAAATTCTCTCATCACTTACTAACCCTCATGCCATCCCAGATGTACAATAAAAAAAAATTGTTCAGTGAATGGATGCCCAAATGATGCTAGCCTATAAAAAGCACACACAGCCATCATGACAGTAATCCATACAACTCCAGTGGATGAATCAGTGTCTTCTGAAGCAAACAATATGTGTGTGTAAAATAAAATACTAATATTTTAAGGTTGTTTAATTATAAACCAGCCAACTGTTGCACTCGCGTTCATGAGAGGGTCGAGTTCACGTTGTGAAGCATGACGTAAGGATGGTGTGAAGTGTGACACAAGAAGTGATGCGAAAAGTCATTTGCATCTGGGATGGCATGAGAGTGAATAAATGATGAGAGAATTTTGAATGTTGTGTGTCCTATCCTTTTAAAGTTAGATTTGAATAGACCCCTAATCTTAAGTATTAAACATAGCTAATGTTTATGCTACATATATTCAGAAAGTGGACAAAGAAGACTTATTAATTAAAGGATATTATAGAGACATACGTAGGTGGCCTTGTCTGATTGGGCCAGTATGCACCCACCCAGAGCACCCTAGCAACCATCTAGCAATGGCCTGACAACCGACCACAACACCCTATCATTGTTGCAACAAGTTGTGCATGGAAAAATAATCTAGTTTAACATTCATAAGCATGATATAATTACCAAACACACAAACTATAATTTAAAAACTGGCAAAAATAAGTCTCATGAGATATGACAGAAACAAAATAAAAGCAAGTTTGCTAGCTTTAGTTTTAAACACATTTTTATGTGATGTTTTCAAACTCCATTCATTAAAGTGTGAGCTGTTCTGCTTTCATGTGAGTCCAGTCAGCTCGTATGAAAGTCTCTTTCTAACATTTGTTACTTGGAGCCTGAAGTTTATTTGCTTCATTTTTGCTCCTTGAGGGCACGTTTTGTGCATATTGTTTTGGTCTGCGTCTGGATTTCATTTCTGAGCTGGACCTGGCCATAGGGTTACTGACGTCAGAGGCCTGATGGTCTAGGTGATTCATTGCAAAACTATGATGTAATGTGTGGTTGCCATAGAGATAGTATTGCAATACTCAGCACTGGACAGTATTATATGAGGCTGAAAACCCATTCTTGCACACACACACACACACACACACACACACACACACACACACACACACACACACACACACACACACACACACACACAAGACAAAGCTCACAACATCACTAAAAACAAATCCATACGACAGTGAGTAAGCATATGGAAATAATTGGTGCTGGGGAAAAAATGAGAAAATTCGCTTACAACTTGAATAATTAAACTGCAGGTGTTTCATAGTAGAGAAAAAGAAAGGGTATAGAGAGAGAAAGAGAGGAAAGAGAACAGAATTTTAAAAGTATAAATTACTGTAATGATTAGAAAGCTGAGAAACGTCAGCACACTATTAGCTCAGATCAATACTTTTCAGACAGTCGATAGTCAGAAAACTTCCTGTGCCATGTTTAGGCTCTTCTGCCATCTACAGGCACGAAAAAATGCTTTCATAAAAAATATGCTGCTTTTGTATTGATAAAGCCTACCAAATACCAACAGAACAAAATGTTTCTATCTCTCAGTAAGTAAATCTCATAATAATACTCATCGGTGTCATTTAATTTTGAGTACGATTTTTTTGGGACATACCTATTGACTTTGAGACGATGCAACTAGAAGTGCTAAAATGCTAAACTTTTCAGTAAAAAAAATAAAAAAAAGACATTATCCTTGCAGCACTCTATATGGCAGCTGTTAAAGTTGCACCAGTTACAAGGCTCAATCATCTTTTTGCAAGAGCTTATGTAAAATGTTCATGCACATTAACTGGATAAATCTAAAAATATATAATTTTTAGCATGATTTTAGCAAAATAGCTAATATGATATATGATACTTTTGTTTTACGTAACAGAATATTGACAAATTCTTACAATTCCCTTCGATGACGCTAGTGGCATACACAGACAGTTGGGCTTTTATTCAACATCATGGTTCACATCCAGCGAGGTTACATCAGGACAAAGAGAGTTTCTCACACGGCTGGAGTTTGGCTTAAGTTCGGCCACAGACACTGGCAATGCTCACACATCGCTAACACAGATCCAGCACAGTGCTAATCAGAACACAGGACAGTGTAAGCATTGTTCCTCATGTGGAAATGGAGCATGCAAGGACCAGGCCCTCTCTGAACCTATACTGTGTAGAATGAGGACTGGACAGGAGAAAGAATGAAGAATCGGACTTCTAATGGCCAGAAATAACACACAAATGCTAATTAGAAGAACACATTTCTTTCCCAGTTAAGATTTATTAGTCATTGTTTGATGAAAACCAAATTATTCTATGGGTGATTGAAAAAGAAACACGTTTTAGACTGACTATTCTTACTTCATTTTGCATAAATCAATAATTAAAAAATAAAGTCTCTTACAATAGGAAGTACATTTGGCACTAAAACCCCTTTTGGCACTTTTGGCCCTTTGGTTAGGACAAACTGCATTTCTAAAACATTACACTGCTCATAAACCATTACTTATTACATAACAAACCTCAAACATCACCAAAATATGTATGTATTGCCACAAAACATAAAAATTATAGTCTAAAAATTAAAAACACAACATAAAATCCTCATCAATCAACACAGTAATATCTATGTGAGACCGGTATTGATGTGGCAGGAGTTTGATTTTCCATTCAAATTGAAGCCATAAACATTCAAAAGCTTAAGGCATTACTTCATGGAGCTATGAATTATGGATGGAAAACCTACACTCAGATTCTGTTCTCTCATATATGCAAATACAAACGCATGCATTAGAGTAACAAAAGGAAAATGGAAATCTCTGCTTGTTCTGTATGTAAAATGACTGATATGGTATTAAACTTTAATGAATGCTTCAAAAACAAACAGACAGTTCCCAGGCACTGATATAGTTATTTACAAAAACGGATCTTTTCCCATTCAAAAACCAATAAACTATAGTCTGTTTTAGTCAGTGAATTAGATGACCCTGTGTGAACTGCATGTTAATCTTGCATTTGAGATTATTCTTACAATGTAACAGCAGATGTAATGATACATCATTAATGTGTTAGACGAGAAGCTGAAATTGTGATTAATTCTGTCAACGGCTTTAAAAGCTCTAAAAAGCCATCAGTCATAGACAATCATTTCTCAGAACCGATGTAATGATGTGATAGGGATATCATTATTTTTCTCTTGTACAAGGAGACCTTTAATATAAAAAAGTGGAAATCAATACATACGTGGGAGAGACTTCAAGTTAGAAATACTTCTTAAACCTCACCAGGAATAGCACATATTGACATGGTATGTACTTAACACTTTTACACTGACGAAGTGTATTCTTTGTACAGGTGTGTAGTATATCAGTATAAACACATTCCAGGACATACTTACTACATCCACCAGGTTGGCATTGCCAATGTATTTTTGACTAAATACATTTTAGATGAATGAAAAGATAAAGATACATAAATATATAGAGAGATGACTATGTGAGAGTCAGAATCAGTCAGTCAGAGCCCAGTCTGACCCACTAGCTGGTTAACCTAATCTTACACTGTACAAATATAGGGCGGCAGTTCGAGAGATAATCTACTCCTTTAATCATGGGAAATCCTTTTCACAACAGGCAAGCACTGACACAGAGATGATCCATTAGAGGAGGAGGGCTTTCAGGCCTTCTTTCCTCTGCAAACATACAACCATTATCAGTCAAAATTATCCTTGTGTACAATACACACTGTATGAAATTGAAATCATTGTCAAGTTGCAATACTTCACTATTCAATTAAATGCTGTTCAAACACACATTTAAGAAGAATAAGCACATTGCAATTTAAAACACTTAACATATAAATATATTTCCAAGTTAAACTGTATATTCAATAAAAAGAAATGTACATGGAACTTGATTTCCTTCATTGTGAAAAGTGGATGTTACAAATGGAGCCAGGATGGATGGGAGGGTTGAAAAAGCAAGAGGGATTTATGACATCAAAAAAAAAAAAAAAAAAAAAAAAAGAAGATTATAAAGACAAACTCTTTTTTTTAATTTGGAATACTGAGCACCAATGATTCATGCACAGTGAAATGAGGATATGCACAAAGAAAGTAAACCAGGTCAATTTCTTTAGTTCATGTTCACTTTAACACTATAAATACTTATTAATGGGCTAATGCTAGATCTTTTACTATAGCGTTGCATGGTACAGTTTGCATCAAGGGAAATGACTGTTAGTACTTAAGATTATTAAAACTAGGGCTGACCTAATGACTATACTGGCAAAGAACAAGCAGTTCTCAATTATGCCAGCTGACACTGCACCTCTAAACAGGAAAATAATTGTGTGTATAACAGAGTGAAGCTGGTAAATCACTGACAGAACTGCAGTTCTGACCTTTGAGCTCACTTGTTGCAGGGCTTATGCGTAGGCATTCTAGGCACGTGCCTATGTTTGGGGCAATTAAGATGAGGAGAAAAAATATTTGATTATTATTATTTTACTCTAATGCTAAAATTACTTAATAAAATGTAAAAAATCATCAATGTCAGGCAGAAACCTCATAGGACCTATTTTAACGATCTGAAACACAAGTAACTTTGTGGGCGGATCTCGGGCGCTGTTGCTATTATACCGGCGGGATAAATGACTCTTGCGCCCGACGCAGATCTAAAATGGGTTGGTCTGAAGGAGCTACATTACTCATAGGTGTGGTTTGGGCGTAATGTGAAATAAACCAATCAGAGCATCATCTCACATTCCCTTTAAGAGCAGGCGCCTTTGTTCCATAGCGGATTGCTATTATAACGGCGGATTTGCCAGACGCACGCCAGGAGCGGTTCACAGCCGAGGAGACCGACGTCTTGTCAGGGCCGTAAAAGACAGAGAAGTGACATTGTATGGGGATGGGAAAAATCCATCCAAATAAGCTTCGGTTAAACATGTGTATAATAATTTGGGTAAATGTGTAAGCTAGATTTATGCCTTGTGCACACGCTACATTATGGCCAAGCATGCGCCCTTAAAAGAGCATCTGAATAACACGCCACTGACTTTAGACTAGGTTTTTCCTGGTCTGTGGCAGAATTGTTTTTTGGAACTGCAAAATAGCACCAGGGAACGTTTGCGCCGGAACACGCCTCCTCTTTTCACTGAACCACCCCCGGGAGCGCGAGTTCATTCCCTAATTTACCGACGTGCGTCTGTGGAGGGAAAAGTCCGCTGTGTGTCGGGTGCAAAATAGGAATGATACATGCATCGGTGTACAAAGTCAATTGCGCTGGGTGCAAGATAGGGCCCAATATCTCCATATTTCGTCTTTTTTCATAAATCATTGCTAATTGGTCACCCATTACGTCTGTCTGTGGGTTTTGCAAATATTTAACCAATGAAAAGCATTAAAAAGAGCTTGTGACTAAACCTCGTAGCTCCATTGGCTCCTTTCGGTGAACCCTCATAACTCCACCCGGCTCTATTGTGAAAGAAGTGGCGCACAGATTTCGGACCGTCTAGGTAAAGGATAAAGAACTGATTGTTTGAATAAGTACAGTGTTTTCTTTACTCAAGAAACATTATATATACACTCACCTAAAGGATTATTAGGAACACCATACTAATACTGTGTTTGACCCCCTTTCGCCTTCAGAACTGCCTTAATTCTACGTGGCATTGATTCAACAAGGTGCTGAAAGCATTCTTTAGAAATGTTGGCCCATATTGATAGGATAGCATCTTGCAGTTGATGGAGATTTGTGGGATGCACATCCAGGGCACGAAGCTCCCGTTCCACCACATCCCAAAGATGCTCTATTGGGTTGAGATCTGGTGACTGTGGGGGCCATTTTAGTACAGTGAACTCATTGTCATGTTCAAGAAACCAATTTGAAATGATTCGAGCTTTGTGACATGGTGCATTATCCTGCTGGAAGTAGCCATCAGAGGATGGGTACATGGTGGTCATAAAGGGATGGACATGGTCAGAAACAATGCTCAGGTAGGCCGTGGCATTTAAACGATGCCCAATTGGCACTAAGGGGCCTAAAGTGTGCCAAGAAAACATCCCCCACACCATTACACCACCACCACCACCAGCCTGCACAGTGGTAACAAGGCATGATGGATCCATGTTCTCATTCTGTTTACGCCAAATTCTGACTCTACCATCTGAATATCTCAACAGAAATCGAGACTCATCAGACCAGGCAACATTTTTCCAGTCTTCAACTGTCCAATTTTGGTGAGCTCGTGCAAATTGTAGCCTCTTTTTCCTATTTGTAGTGGAGATGAGTGGTACCCGGTGGGGTCTTCTGCTGTTGTAGCCCATCCGCCTCAAGGTTGTGCGTGTTGTGGCTTCACAAATGCTTTGCTGCATACCTCGATTGTAACGAGTGGTTATTTCAGTCAAAGTTGCTCTTCTATCAGCTTGAATCAGTCGGCCCATTCTCCTCTGACCTCTAGCATCAACAAGGCATTTTCGCCCACAGGACTGCCGCATACTGGATGTTTTTCCCTTTTCACACCATTCTTTGTAAACCCTAGAAATGGTTGTGCGTGAAAATCCCAGTAACTGAGCAGATTGTGAAATACTCAGACCGGCCCGTCTGGCACCAACAACCATGCCACGCTCAAAATTGCTTAAATCACCTTTCTTTCCCATTCTGACATTCAGTTTGGAGTTCGGGAGATTTTCTTGACCAGGACCACACCCCTAAATGCATTGAAGCAACTGCCATGTGATTGGTTGATTAGATAATTGCATTAATGAGAAATTGAACAGGTGTTCCTAATAATCCTTTAGGTGAGTGTATATATAAAGGCTAATCAATGTTTTATGTATTTGAGGAGCGGAGAAGAGTGTCTTAGTTTAGCATTTGTCGTTGTTTTAAATAGCCTGTTTGTGGCACTTTATCTTTTTATAATATAAGATGTTGGCCAAATGACAGAAAAAACTGAGCGCCCACAGCTACAGTTAAAATAAACATCATAAAATGTAAGTTGATGAAAACGTAATGCGATGCACTTAGTACTGCCTCAGATGCAGCCCAAAATATATTTTTTTGCCTGTGATGTGTCACAATATGAGGTAAATCCAGCCCTGCTCGCATATACTTCTGACAGTATTAAGTTTAATACTTAAGTACCAAACTTAAATACAGGCAAGGTTTAGCTATGAGCCTGCATGTCCAACAACTTCTTTGCAAACAAAAAGCCATAAAGAAATACAGATTTGCACAACCAAATACACACAAATTACAGCTGATTAATTTTTACGTAAAGCAAATCAACCAACCAAAAAAGGCCATGTTTACCAGACACTTGATACCAGTGCCGTGCAGAATACAGGAGATCGAATTGCCCAGTTACTGTCAGTCCGGATGCACAGATGATTCCTGAATGATGCATTCCTGCAGCTCAAACAGTATAGAGCATGGTGCTTGCGACGTCAAGGTCATGGGTTTGATTCCCAATGTATGAAACAATGTATCTTGAATGCAATGTAAGGTGCTTTGGATTAAACTGTGTGCCAAATGCATAAAAGCTTAATAATCACCCAGAGATATATTAATAGTTGGATATATATATTTCCTACTTTATCTGCATACATTTAGTATACTCACATAAGCAATATATATCAGCATACATAGAATGTACTCAAGTAGGGCGATAACTCAACTACTTGATTACTTGTAATGCTGCAAAATGTAAACTATATTATACTATGTAAAGTATATTATTTTATATACAGTTTATTTGATTTATTATAAACTTTATTGAGAAAAGAACTGGGACCAATGACAAAAGAAGGCACACTATGGTATAACAAACTCATTGGGCCTGGGGATGAGTGGGGGGCAGGTACATTAAACAACTTTCTCCTCCTGGACATACTGTGAAATTACAACCTTGTATGAGCAAAATACAGATACTGTAGCATCTGGACAAATCAATCAGACACACACAAATTATTCATTATATTTAAAGGGATACTCCACCGTTTTTTCATATTAAACTATGTTATTCCCTTAACTAAGACGAGTTGATATAGGAATAGCACTTGAAGTTGGAAGCACTTCGACTCGGCACAGTAAAAAGTCACATTGGTTCTAATGACAGAAGTGAGAGGGAGAGGATTTTTCAGGAGTGACTTTTTACTGCGCAGAGTCGAAGTGCTTCCAACTTCAAGTGCTATTCCGCCATACATATCCTTTTTACCCAATTAGAAAAGCGCCACGTTTTATTTTGTGTCACCATACTTGGTCGTGTAACTACACGTGTAACTGTATTTAAATAGGGAAAACGTGGAGGTGTTTGGTCGCTTCTAGCTTCATCTCTGTTTGGTTCCTAATGAATGAACTAGGCTAAGCTAAGTGCTATCAAAGTGTCGCCGCGTGCCAGAGTGATTGAGTGCACGCACTGAGACAAGAGAGGTATGCATCAACTCGTCTTAGTTAAAGGTGCTCTAAGTGATGTCACACGTTTTTTAGGCCAAAACATTTTTTGTCACATACAGCAAACATCTCCTCACTATCCGCTAGCTGCCTGTCCCCTGAACACACTGTAAAAAAACGCGGTCTCTGTAGACACCACAGGCTCCACAAACGGCAACAAAAACAAACTGGGCTCACCCGTACCACGAAACACAACAAACAGTGCTCCAGCCAATCACCGACAAGAAGTATTTGAGGGTGGGGTTTGGGGGTTAGTGCGCGTGCACATGAAGGGGGTGTGTGGAGGAGAGAGAAGCATGAAGAGGGAAGTTTGAATTATGGCCGACACACGACCAAAGAGACGACGTTCCGATGAACAAATTGCAAAGAAGAGGGACAAGGATAAGGGACAAGGATAAGGAACGCGCGAAGTCCCGAATTTACATTGGAAAAACCCTCGAAAGGTGGCGAGAACTCCGGCGGCACAAGGGCTTCCAATCCGACATTCAGTTGCTCTGTTTTTGCAGAACAGGTAAATCCATTTTTCTTTCTAAATTGACGTTCATGTTCGCCAAACCAACACAAGGATGTAATTAGCTAGAACTATGCAGTCAGCGTTAACTTTGGTGAATACAACATATATGTTTCTAGCAGCTAGCGATCAATCTCTATTGTAAATGGTCAAGCAAATTCACAGTAGGGCGACAATTTGTGTGAATGATTGTTTTCACCCACTGTTTGTTATGGATTTGAATGTTCATTTATAGGCTATTGACAACTTTGACTAAATTTGTTTACGCCGCCGCCGTTGTTTATGCTCACTGGGAAACGCGAAGCTAACGTTATCTTGCTATTATTGCGTCCTTGTATGGGAGCTAACGTTATAGTTATAACCTCAGGTGGCGAAACGATTTTAAGACAATGTTTCTCTTTTTCTGCATTCTGTTCTGCAATATATAAAAGCATTTATCTAACTTGGTGACATTACACATTGAATGAAGTATCAGTAAAACTTAACTTTGTTTTTAGTGACTACTTTGACTTTCCTTTATGCCGGAAGGGAGGGGAGGAGGGAGGAGACGGGATGAGGAGGAGGGAGGGTCTAGCTAGCCTCCGTTTTGTTTGACAACAATTCGAATGTCAACACTCCCGGCATCACTTAGAGCACCTTTAAGGGAATAACATAGTTTAATATGAAAAAACGGTGGAGTATCCCTTTAATGAATAATCCAGCAAACTCACTCTCCCAACAAAGGTCTATGAAACTTCCCCCAAAACTAACCTCCCAAATGAAGCTAACACACTGGCAGAACCCGGTGTCCTATTACAGGACACATTAAGACTGATAACACTTTTTACAACCCAAAAAGGAAAAGTGATTCTCACTTAATTATTGCTGAGAAGGAGAAATAAACCCATTTAATCCTATATATTCTATATATAACCACTTAAGAAATGTATAAACAGTCAATTTTCCCATCTCATTATATTCCTTTTATGTGGTTTGGCCTATGTACTCTTTTAAACTCTTTTGGGTTAATGTTTCAGACTTGCATACTATGGTTAACCAAAATCATGTGTAGCATGTTCAGTCTCTATAAACTCCAATCTTCGTCCCCCATTTGTTATACATTACATTTTGCAAACTTTGTGACGCATTAGTATTTTAAGAATCTTTTGTCAAACACCCAATCGGATTACATGTTCAAAGGCCTGCTTGAACAAAAGGTTGTAAAGAAATTCCCTCCAAAAGGAACAACTTCTTATTGGCTCACAACCCTCCAGAGGGTGTGACATCTTCACGCTATAAAAATCACTGATCACAAGATCACGCCTCTAAAGGCTGATTTATACTTCTGCGTCGGACCTACGCCAGAACCTCTAGTCTACGCTGTAGGCGTAGTTGGTTTTCATTTATACTTCTGCGTTGTTGTCCACGTTGACGCGCAATTACACATGCAGAGGGAGCATGTGAAACCTGAGGGATGGGTTCTAGCAAACCAATCACAGCACTTGTGGTCCGTGTAGAATTGACGCGTTGTTACATTTTTGGAGAGGTGCACGTCAGGGTACACCAAAGGGTACGCGTGCTACACACATCCTAAGACGTAGCTACAGCGTGAGTTCGACGCAGAAGTATAAATTGGGCTTTAGTCTCTTAGCCTCTTATACTCTCTTAGTTCCTTTCTGAAATCCTGATGTGAAGATGATGCTGAACTAGAAGTTTTCTAAGGACCCCCAAGCTTGTGCCAGGCTGCGGCCTTGTCTTTCCATTCACCAAAGATCCTCTGACTCCCACTGGTTCTCTCTCTCATCAAGACAACATCAGCAAAGATCAACTGGAGCCTCAACAAATTGCATCAGGACAGTTTAATTCAAATGGGCGAGACATGCAAGTATCAAACTTATTATTTGATACATTAAGTATCCTTACCCCTTTTAAAGAAGGGCGTGTTAGAACTAAACTGATGGTTTGCTCAAGGCTGTTGATCTGCTGAATTTCAAGCAATGCTATAACTTCTTGCTTTCCTGAATTCTGCTTCAGCTCTCTTTCCCTTGGTAAACTGTATGCATGTATGTATGTGTATGTTAGAGTAGTTTAAGTGTTTAGTCTAGTTAATAAAATCTTGTTTATGTCACACGTAAAGTTGTCCGTGTTTCAAGCTCATGTATACTGGAGTCCCTTATCATGCAGATGTTGACTACTTGCTCTTAGTAGTACTGTACAGTAAGAAAGACATTTCCTATATCCCGGAAATGAACACTTCTTAGAATTAATAAACAATTAACACTGAGTGTTCACAGCACAAACAGGTTAATTGATTATAATATTAATTTGACTACAATAAGTTCATTCTATTAACTGATCCAAATAGTCATAATCAATTATAACAAGTTATGATTGATTATTAATATTTCTTTAGAGTTAATTTGTATATTCATATGGCTTTATTCTTAATCTGCTAATATGACTATAATGCAGTATTCCTTATTGCAAAAAACAACATTGCAGTTTCAGGGATTCTCCACTCAATAATGAAAATTCTCTGTGCTGACAGTTGGCCGGAAGCGATGATTTATATGTTTAAAATATAAGTATTTTTCTCACACACAGCTATCATTTCACTTCAGAAGACATTGATTCAGCAACTGGGGTCATATTACCATCGTGTTCGATTTGCGTGGCTTTTGAAGAGTCAGCTTTGAGAGAGCCATCAAATTGCATTAAATAGACTCACAGTCACAGAGGTGGATTCTGTTTCTAAAAATCTCTGGTCGTGTTCCACAGACGTAAATCATATACATCTGGGACTGCATAAGAACATTTTTGGGTGGAGTATCTCTTTAACAGCTTTTCTTTTACAGCTACAACGTGTTTGGTAAATATCATCCTCAGGAAGTTCAAAGTGAGGAAAAGAAAAACAGCTCTCACCACAAATGACAGCTCAACTGACCACTTGTCCATGCAAACCAGAGACGGAGCTGTTCTCATCAGACCAGACTGCTTCAAAGCTCACAGGGTATCAGATGAAATCTCCTTCTCAGCAGCCTGGTTTCTCACTTAGGCCTGAGTCAACTGGGTCTACGTAACAAAGACATCTGTTCTCTCAAAAGGCGGAGTGAGAGGAGAACACATTACTGTATGAAAAACCTCAATATGGCACCTCACACTAAAATCCGCAGCTAACTGGGAAAGCTAGCTTTATCACTAAAAAGGGTGACATGGGTTAAAGTTGTGGGTCATAATAATAGTTTTCTCTGAATGTTTTGTTTGAAAAATGTAACAGATTGTGTGTGAAGAGAAGTGCTAGATTTCCTCATAAACACAGCAAACAAACTTCATAGAGTAGAAAAGCATTGATGGACGCATTTGAAATCATGACCCTACAGATGAGTATTATGTAATGGCAGCTGCAGGAGCATGTATGTCATGCCTGGGTCACTGCTAGTGATCCCTACTGTGGCAAGAAATTTAAATGAGCTGGTATCCTTGTATATTTTTAAAAGTTTAACCTTAACAATTTAAACACCCTATGGCTATAAAAAGTAATCCAAAATTAACCATCATGTAAATCAAAAACCTGATCATAACTCAAAGCCTGACTTCAACTACAGTGAAACGCACCCAGAATCTCATATCACATCATCCAAGATATTATGCAAATTAATCAGATCTAATTAAGGTTGGGACAGGATGTCATCCTGCAGGTGGAAGCGACAGCCAGATTTTTAATTATTTGGAACATAAAAGACAATAGATTTTCGTCAGTGCATCTTTGTACTTTAAATATCAATATGTATGTTTAAAAATATCTATCTATTTTCTGAATGCATGTTTTTGTTCTCATTGTGATAAACTTATCCATTTATATGTTTCATTTTTTAAATAAAAAAAATAACATATTTTGATAGACCTCTCTCTGTTGATGTATTGCCAGACATATTTTAGACCGCATAAACCTCGTCCCGTTCTTACAATTGACTGAAAGCTTGCATTTAGATCTGCCTCCATCCAATCAACATTTCTTGTTCAGAAGTGTTATTTATTTATTTAAAAATTCATGTTGGAGAACTGAACATGGTCGATATTAACTCATTTCAGGAAAAAAAACTTTTGAAGATAACAAAACATCTATTTTTTCTATTCCACAGAAGAAAGAAAAGCATAGGGTTAATGACGGAGATGATTATATACAGTCTGAATTCTCATAGGTGAACTATCCCCTTAAGAGAGAATACAGAGAATACAGAGAATAAGTGTGTGTGTGTGTGTGTGTGTGTGTGTGTGTGTGTGTGTGAGTGAGAGAGAGAGAGAGAGAGAGAGAGAGAGAGAGAGAGAGATCCCTTCTGTTTGCTGATGATCTGGTGCTGCTGTCTCCCAGTAAAGAGTGTCTACAACAGCATCTAGACCTCCTGCACAACTTCCGTCAGTAATGGGCCCTGGGCCCAGTTAACCCCAAAAAGACAAAAATAATGATATTCCGAAAAAGACCCAGCCACCAAGACCAACATAATAGCTTTAAATTAAACATGCTCCTTGGCATAACTATTAACAACACAGGAAATTTTAACAAAGCTTAACGTCCTCAGAGACAAGGCACAGAGAGCTTTTTATGCAATTACAGTAAGAGAAAAATCAAAATTGGCATCCAAATCAGAGTCTGACTAGAAATATTCAAATCAATAATAGAACCCATGGTGTGAAGTCTGGAGCCCACTCACAAACCAAGAGTTTACTAAATGGGACAAACAATTGAGACTCGGCAGACCGATCTATGCTAAATCTGAGTACAGCACAAAAGCCCAAATAATGCCTGCAGAGCAGAATTAGGATTATACCCACTTATAATCACTTTTAGGACCATAAATTCCATGCCCACCTAAAAAATTGTGATAAACAGATCCTCCATCACAAAGCCCTGAACTACCAAGAGCTGACGCCAGAAAGAAACGCCCTCGGCCAAGGGTCTTAGAGCTGACTACACAAACCAAAACATAAAACTTAGCCAGACCAAACCAAATAATTAAAACACAAAAAGAAAAATACCTAAAACATTGGCCAGACACAACAGCCCAACAAAGTAAATTGGAATGCTGTTTGGCCCTAAACAGAGAATATAATTTGGCAGGATACCTGAGTACACTGACAGACCCTAAGCTTAGAAAAGTCCTGAGCATGTACAGACTTTCTTTCTATTTGAGAGAGAGAGAGAGAGAGAGAGAGAGAGAGAGAGAGAGAGAGAGAGAGAGAGAGAGAGAGAGAGCGCAAAGAGCAAATGAGTGAGAGAAGTTCATAAAAATGGAGAATTCAATCTTTCAGTAGTAGTTCCATTCCCTCACTTTCAATGTGGACGTCAAACAAATTTCCACAATGAAAAAACAGGCTTGATAGATTTTCCAGTGGTGTGGTGAGTGTGGATCTGTGAGTCTCACTAAAAGCGAAAGGTCTTCATAATTTCACCAAAGCACAGCAATATAAGACACTGAGACGTCACGACTTCATGTGAAGAAGGGAAAATCATTAGATGAAGTGTCTGGGAGAGACATTTTCTAGAGCTTTCTTCTTCAGTTGTTAATGATGTAATTGGTGGCAGTTGTAAAATTATGGGTACATTGCCATGGAAACAAGCCTCGAGCTGACAATAACTTAAGCGATATGAGTTTGTCAGCCTTTAAAACAAAAGGCTACTTTGCAAGTTCAGGAAACTAAGCATTATTAGTCCATACAAAAACTGTGTTCTTTTCCTTTTAAGAGTACGGTGTACTGAGACTGTTTAACACAGGTCTACTAATGTAGTCAAGCTAAAAAGCATCAACATCACTGTGGACCAATTAAGCTTGACCTGCTGTTTACAGCAGTGGCATAATGTAATGAGAAGGAAGCAGTGATGTTCTCTCTGATGAGCTGCTCTATGACGTTTGCTGTAGCCTGGTTCCGCTGTAAATTAAGTTAGGAGTGCAGCTCAGCAGAAGCGAGAGGGACATTGAAAACCCTGCTTGTGGTTTGCATTGAGTATCTAAGATGTCTAGCAGCACAGATTTGACAAATTACAAAAAAATCTGAATAAACTGAAAATTCCATGATTAAATCGCAAAAAGAAACTATCGGAGAACGGGAAGTGATCATAATACTGAAGCTAAGTGTCTTTTCCATCTTTCCATGCACTAAAAAATAATGGAATACAAAAAATGTCTGCAAGTGGATATTGCCCATTTTCTGTTATAGTAATTGCTTTGCTTCCTAATGGATTTAACAAGCAAACCTGTTTTTTGTATACATAACAAAAACGGTGTGAAATTAAAGGAAAAGCACACTTACTGTACAAATGAAAAATCTGTAATCATTTATTCACCAAAACAACTAAAAAAAAGAGATCTTGGTTACACTATATTTTGATGATCCCCTTTCAATATTCTGTTGACTATAAGTACCATTGCACCTACATGTCAACTAACTCTCATTAGAGTGTTAGTAGAGTATTAGTAGACTGGTAGGGTTATGGTTATGGTTAGTAGAATAAGTTGACATGTACTTGCAAAGTCAGTAGAATGTCTGTTGGGTGACCATCAAAATAGCAGATATTAAGCAGACAGTCTACTAATACTCTAATGAGAGTTAGTTGAAATGTAGATGCAAAGTTACTTATAGTCAAAATAGAGTGTCTGCAGGGGACCATCAAAATACAGTGTTACCGGGTTCTTTTGCAGAACTTCAAAGCTGCTTTTTCCATCAAATGAAAGCAAATGGGAACTGGGCTGTCAAGTCCAAAATGACCAAACCTTACAAATAGTCTAAATGAACCTTAAACCCATTAAATAGTTTTGTGTGAGGAACAGAACCCACTGAGTCCCGCACATGACATGGAATCAAGCCACAATTTTAATTTGAGGACATTTTATTAATTTGTTCCCTTGTTTAAGTAGAAATGAAGGCCACATTGTAATACATTGTTTCCTCATTTTTATTGAGGTAAATCGTGGCCACGACTATTTCGTTACATTATTTTAATTTAGATAAATTACGGCCAAGATTTATTTAACTAAAACGATGGAACAAATCTGTACAATGTGGCCGCAAATTAATATAGTTGTGGGAACGACTTATTAATGCGAGACCACAACATTTTTTTGGCCTCACTTGTCATGTGCAGGAATTCATACCGAAAAAACTTTTCAGATATTAAAACTTCCAGGACAACCAGTGACTAAAGATGTCATCAAACCTCCCATCACTCAGCATTCTATGACTTTAAGCTCAGCATTCATACCATCCCGGCAATGTGTAGATCACATGATCGCTGGATTCTCAGTGTCCTTTAACAAGCCCACAGGACAAAGAGCGTTTAAAAATAGAACAGACACCCAAGCTGCTCTCATCCATAATAAATGGTAGTGGATATCCAGTCAGCAGGCCTCACCTGCTCCCTACACACACTCACACACAGCAATCACACAGTGTACTAATGAGGCCAGTGAACTACATATTACACACATTTAGAGTTACACAAACGAAAAGTATTTCAAACTTCTTACATACTGTTATAGATTACATTATATTAAAGCACAGAACAGATTCTAGGCTAAATAGAATACAAAATATGATACAGTGCTTTTGGTGACAGTCACATTACAATTTACTCCCCATGTTCATTGTTGATTATTCAGACTAATAGTAACTTGATCTGTAATAGCGAGAGTTCAATCTAACGTATGCTGTCCACAGTCCATCTGGGAGGGTAACAGACACCACAGGCAGGGCCTTTGATATGTGTTACAGAACACAGATGCACACATGCACAAACATCATGAAAGAAACAGACACAGACAGCTGTGTGATTGCCACTGTGAATGAACTGCACTAGCTTACTTACGCGTGTGTTGGGGAAGATGTAGGTCATTCATTGAAATGTAACACTCATATTGATCCGAATGCACATTCATGCCTCTGGCCGCCTATCTTCAGTCTGATCTCACGACAGCCACAGTGGTATATGGTTTGAACGTTTAAAGAAAATCAGGAGAGATCAGTCACATAATCTATCGTGTGATCAGAAGTGTTAAGCTTTTTACAACATACAGTTTAAGTAAGTGCATACAAGAGCTTGTAAGAGCTCGTCAATCTATCACGCCTTGAATTAATCTGTACATAGTGTGAGCATGTGTTTGTAGGAGGGTTAATGACATATTAGCGATAAAAGAAAAGGAAAAATCATATTTATGGATATAAAAAGATTTTCAAATATTAATAAGCAGTGAAGTAGTTTTATTAAACTATTTTTTTTCCTGAGAAATAATAATAAATGATTAATCCAAATTACACTACCATTCAAATGTTTGGGGTCAGTAAGATTTTTTTAAGAAATTATGCTTTTATTCAGCAAGGATGCATTAAACTGATCAACAGTGACGGTGAAGACATTTACAGTTACAAAAAAATACTATTTCAAATAAATGCTGTTCAGGATCAGGATCAAAGAATCCTGAAAAGAAACCTGAATCACAGTTTCGCAAAACTGTTTTCAACATTGATAATCATGAGAAATATTTCTTGAGCACCAATATGATCATATTAGAATGATTTCTGATGGATCATGTCACACTGAAGGACTGGAGTAATTCAACATTGCCATCATAGGAATACATTTAATAACATTTAAAAAATATATTAAAATAGTTAACAGTTATTTAAAATGTAACGAATTATTATTATTATTATTATTATTAAAATGTATTATTAAAAAATGTCACAATATTACTGTTTTTACTGTACAGTTTTTTTTTGTTTGTTTTTTTCGTTACCGACCCCAAACTTTTGAACTACTTAAGGTTTCTTTTCAAGAATATAATTATTTTAATGAAGCTTTTTTCTTCATTGTGTTATTATGCCAAAATGTTAGCTAAAGCTCTGAGAACATTCCATGTTAGCTGGGGAGAGACACCGGAAAGAGAAAAAGAGGAAAAATATGCCATTAATTATGTTCTTTTGATTGAGAGCTGAAGTATGTGAAAATAAATATAGGAGGCATTGACCCAAAGTACCATTAGTGGACCATGACATTCCTGTTTACCGGCCATTAAACACACTTAACTGAATAACTGTGTGTGTGTGTCATACAGTTAAACCATCAGTTTTTCTCCTCTTTCGACATGGATGATAATCAAAGATGTCATTAAAATGTACAGCACTAAGTCACAAAGCCAAACTTAATTGATGTCAAAAGGGCAAATCCAAAGTCTAATCCTTGAACCGTGAATAACCATGGTAACACAAGCTGGACAGAAAAAACCCCTGGTCTGATTCAAAACCTTGTGGGTCGACCCACAAATCTAGGGAACTGTCACTGGGCCTTCCAGTAGCAGGACATGGCTAAACAGAGAATATATTTACTGCGGAAGTGGACATATCAGCATTTTAATGTAGTGACTTCCCATTTAGCTCTGTGAATTGGAGTTCACCAAATGAAGGGAGAGTTTTATGGCCTGCTAATGGCCATACTGGTGACAGATTAAACTTCAGCAACTTTCATGTTCACTCTTATATTTGGGATTGAACCTGCAATCTTTGTATTACCTACCCAATTTCTTATCAAATAGGGAATAACGCAACATTTGAGTGTGTGAAAGTGAAGAGGCCGAGTACAACCAATAAAACTAAAAACAATTCAGCATCACTTCAAACCAATAGTTCATCATCAAAGAATGAATATTATGTCATTATTTCATGTCATCCTCATGTCGTTCCAAACCTGTATTTTACTTATTTATACTGTGGAACACATGTAAAGATATCCTGACCAATCCAGGATGCTCTCTTCTATACAATGAAAGTGACTAGAAACTGAGCTATCGAGGTATAAAACTGACAAAAACTACCATAAAAGTATCAGAAATGTAGTCCATCTAACTCATTAACTAGTCTTTCGAAAGTCCGTTCGGACCCCAAAGACCATGAGTGTGATTTTTTCCCCCAGAACAACCGAATCAAGTCCAGTTTTTCTGTGTTCAGATAGATAATGTAATAAAAGTCACAAAATCCCATCCCACTGAGATGAGGAAGGGAACAATGTTTTTTGATGATGGAACATCAAATGGGGTCCGAACGGACCCCAAAGGCCATATGACGGTTAAAGCCTTTCTTCACCCTAGAAGGGGTTTTCTGCCGACCAATGTGGCGTGCTCTATAGTTTTACAGTCCTTCTGTCCACCACCCTTTCGCACGTTGGACCAGGAAAGATCAAACTTGATATGTCTGGTCAGAGTTCTACATCCAAAGAGCTGCACAGTGGCATTAAACTGACCAGCTGTTGGTATGCTTCGGTTCACCCAGGCGTTCCCCAGCGTCTTAACAAAGGATAAGCAAGTGGATAGTTGAGGCAGTTTCTTTGGCTTATGAGACGCGTGGCCTTTCCTCACCTCTGGCCAGTAGAGCACTCAACTCAACTCAATCAAGGGTGTCACTTCAAGAAGCGTTCCCATAGCATCATCTCCAAAGCAGCATCTCGTTCCCTACTCAGGGAACCATGGTTACAGTCGTAATCGAGATGTGTATTCCTGCGTTGGCAAAGCTGAATATTCAGCATCATTACTCTAGTCTTCAGTGTCACATTATCCTTCAGAATTCATTCTAATATACTGATTTGGTGGTAAAGAAAAAATTCTTATTATTAATATATCATGGTAGAAAATATATATTTTTCAGGATTCTTAAAAGAATAGAAAGTTCAAGGAACAGAATTTAATTGAAATAGAATGCTTTTAAAAGTCTTTGCATTGTCAAAACTGACCCTGTGATCAATTTAATGCATCTTCGCTGAATAAAAGTATTCATTTATTAAAAAAATTGAAAAACATGTTACTGACCCCAAACCTTTGATTGGTCCTGTATGTACAAATGTAATATTTTTGAAGCTTTTCCATCCAACTTTTTATTTTATGGAAAAAAGAAACATCATATTACTGACCCCAAACCTTTGATTGGTCCTGTATGTACAAATTGTATATTTTTTAAGCTTTTCCATCCAACTTTTTATTTTATGGAAAAAAGAAACATCAACATTCACCAAAACTTATATTTTTGCGCTCCATGGAAGAAAGTAAGAAAAATGAGTTTAGGACAATATGAGAGCAAATGATTCAACAATTTTGAGAATTTTTGGGTGAGAGCATGAAATTCCTTGATCTTCAAATTGTGTTCCTGGCACATAATACTGTTTTGCTAAAAATGAAACTTCAGTTCTCCACTTTCATGTCTATTCAAGTGTTACTTTTGGTAAGGCAACATCTGAATTATGGTGGAATCAGACAGCTCTTAAGGATCTTAGCTGTGCTTATTAGTTCCAGATGGAACTTTCCTCTTTTTTTTTTTGCATAACAGGTAAAGAATGAAGAGACAGTCTGAGACTCCTTCTGTTCGGAAAGATGAAGTAATGCAGGTGATATTTTAAATGTTAAGCAAGACTGCTCTAATCATTTCAGCTCTGTGCCCAGCTGAACGCTTCCAAAAGATTCATTTTCCCCCAGTTCAATTACAATCACAATTAACTGACAAGACACTGGTGCAAAACTATTCTTTTCAAAGAGGTAGCCATGGCTGAAAAAG
This sequence comes from Leuciscus leuciscus, assembly GCF_965113295.1. Taxonomy (NCBI): domain Eukaryota; kingdom Metazoa; phylum Chordata; class Actinopteri; order Cypriniformes; family Leuciscidae; genus Leuciscus; species Leuciscus leuciscus. Next base: position 30,824,357 of record NC_138738.1, on the reverse strand, counting down.
ATGTAGGTGGCAATGATGGAGACTTGACAGCTGGCAGGTGTCTAAGTTTGCCTATAATAACTCTTTTGAGCAGTTGTACATGCATTGACATTGATCTGATGCCCTATTTTTACCTTTCGGTTAGAAACTCCCAACTTAGCATGTTAATAGCTCTGTCCTATATTTCATATTTAGGTCATTATTGAATAAATAACAGTGGCTGAAATAGAAAGGCACTAAGAACATAAAAGTGAGACTTGGATGAAACGCAAACTTTAAGGATGCACATACTCACCACCAGTACTGAAGTGCGCACCACCTCGGAGACGCTCTGCCGTAACTCAGCCGCGGTGCCGGGCTTACTCAGACCGCGCGTGAACTTTCGTGTCTCGGGCTGAGCCGAAGAGGCCATCGCACCTTGCGTGTATTTGAAAAAATAAACTCTATGGATACATGTCTATAGACACAAATTCACACAGTCCTGCGAGGAAGTCCTCGGTTGAGACCTGTCCGTCACAAAAAGAGGCAGCGAGGCATTCCAAGTCCTTAGTAAACAACACCATAGAGTGAGATTGGTCATCTATCCTCTTCCAAACTCCATAATTCTGTGTTTGTTTCGCAGCGTCGGGTGGAAGCTGCGAGGTATAGTGCGTTCCCGTTGCGCTGTTACACTTAGTGAGTGACGGTTCCCCAGAGTCCCGTCCCGCGTCGCTCCGTGCCAGTTTCGAACCGCCCGTGCGTGTCAGTGCGTGATGAAAATCCCGCGCGAGCAGCAACGCCTCCCCTCAGCAGAAACTCAGGAGAGCCAAGGAGGTAAATTGCTTCCAATAACAGGAAATGTCATGTTGAACTGACGTGTGCTTGATTATTTATTCGATTGAAACGGCATAAAACATTGCGTCACTGAATGGGCTTAAGTTTGGATAAACAGCAGAACAACAGGAAAATATTGGGCAACACGTTCTGCATGTACAATCAAATCTAACGGTATTTTTAATGCATGTTAATAAACCGTATGTTAATTGTTTATAATAGCCTACGTTATTATTTAGCTGTTTGAAATAAACAAACATTATCAAAGCATTATAAATGCATTATAGTCTTAATTGTCATTATAGCAAAGATAGCGGTGTCCAAAAGGGAATTTTCCGTTGTTTATGAAAAGCACTATTATCACCAGACATTTATGAATACCTTTATAGGCTTCCTAAAAGGTGTAGACTACTAAGTATTGCAAATATATAAATCCCTATTCCCTATAATCTGCTGTTTCTATTAATATTCTACTTTAGTTTAACGGTAGAAAATCAATAAATGCTTTAATAAAAATGCATGATTTCTTAAGGGTCAAGGTTAGAATAACATGTTTTAGTGCGTCGACTAGTGGTGATAGTCTCATATTGCAACTCCAAATGTTCACATCAATTGATAGCAGTTACATCATGTATTTTCATGACACTGTAAATAAACTGAGACTATGCAAATGCAAAGCATAATTTAATTTAAATCTGCAGATAACAATACACTTTTACAGTCTGCACCTTCTTATACAAATCACAATTTTCAAAATGTTTCAGCAAGGGGTAATAAAATGATTGATCACGACACTACGATTACAACGATTGTGTTAACAGGTGAATAACATCATACAAACACTCATCCACGCATACATGCACATGTCCATAAACACACCAGGGTCGCAGCTGAAAGTATCTTGTGCTCTTTAAGATGCATTTAAGACATGCAACAGTCAGTTAAGGTGGGGATAATATGGGACTCTGTTTATACGATTATAATGACAGCGTCCAGTCAATTATCACTGACATGCCAGCGCATTTTGGTTACACAAGAATGTTTGATTTCAGACCAGAGCTGCTTGCTTCATGTCTTTGTGCATAGCATAAAATGCTGCTCTTGTGTGCTGTGCTTTGAAAAAAAAGACTTTAAACTTGTCTCCTTGTTTATCAAATGACTAGAACAGGTAAGTGCATAAAGAAGATGAAGATGCACATTCCCACAAGAATAGATACAAACATGCAACACAAAAACCTTTCACACGATCAGAGACGAGACAAAAAGACAAAGGCACAAACACCCAGCTTGTGCGCTCATGCACACTCACTCACACATAGAAAAATAAGTAAATAACAAGTAGGTCCAAAGCATCATTAGACATTTTAACAGGATCCAGAACAGTCAGTTTACCAGACCCAGTGCAGCTTTGTCTTTCGTCTCTGAGTAAAGCTTGTCCAGAAAGCGAGAGGTGTCATATCAGATGTTGTCATGGTCTCTGTACAGTCACACAATTTCTAAACATTGTCTTGTTGCAGTCTTGAATGTGTTATGCTGAGAGATACATAGTGCCACCACAGTGAAATGTGTTGAATTGCTTTTTTTTATAGTGTGTTGACTTCAGAAGGGGAAGAAGCCTGCTGTCATTCATGATCAGCGCTTACAAGTATCAGATGTCATGACCACAGTCACACGGGAACATCAGTAATGTCGTCTGATAAATCTCAAAGCTGCAGGAAACCGGGCATGGGAAAGTAGTAGAGAATGTAAACATATTTTTCAGGTCTGCATGGGCAAAAATGAAAGCTTTGTCACCTTTCATGCAAAATTCTTAAAATGAATGTTAATGAGTAGCCCTATAATCTTATAAAAGGGTTCCCACAGATTCTGACTAATGAATTTATCACTCTTTTTATATTTTTAATAGTTTTATAGAGATTACACTCACAAAGAGAGAGATGAGCATAATTAATATTGACTATATAAATTTCTATTACTCTTAAGATTTTGTTTCCTTTTTTTCCAGGTCTAGTAATCAGAATTCTGAATATTCCCTGATATTTCCAGGTTTTTCTTGACCTTGGGAGTGTGACGATTAAGTACACATTTACACTGGATTAATATTAGGGACCATTTTATATGGTCAAAATAATTATGATTTATAACTTGTAGCAAATAAGTGCAACTAAAAAGTGACTTAATTAACCCAAAAACATACAAACATTAAACTAAAAGATGGCTGCATAGCTCTTTTCAATGTAAAGCCACTAAGACTCATACTGTGCTTACAATTGGGTTTAAATTTAAGACATGTATATGGTCCAGTCCACATCTGTCTCCACAGCCTTCAGACTGTTTAGAGCTGTAGAGTTGAATGTTTATACGATTTTAGCCTGTTTTTCAAGATCAAAGTGAGGTCAAAGTTCAAAAGTCACAGTCATTGGGATTTAAGAAGCGAGATCCTCCTAAATACACAGCCGAGGCTGATTTAGGTCTGCTGGTACCAGCCTGATTCTGGTTCTGCCCGGGCCCTCCATGACATTTGTTGTTGTTGACTTCAGCATCCATTGTATCCGTGGTGATAACCCAGCTGGCAGGACGCCACTTCTTCAGAGCGTAAGGTGTCTTCACCCGCTTCTTGATTTTATCTCCTGATCCTTCTGTCACGTCGCCGGCAGACTTGCCTCCTGTGGGCGAACCAAGAAATTACAACATTGTTTAGGGGTCAATCGTGTAGATGTGCATGATAACGTGTCATTTTAAATAGTAACAGCAACTTATTAAAGGACAAGTTCGGTATTTTACACTTAAAGCCCTGTTTTCAGATCGTTTCTGATGAAATAGAACGGTTAAGATTGAAATTTGGACACATGCTGCTGGCCTGAGAATTTTCAGTTTCTGTGGTAGCACCCCCCCCACCTCCACAATGGCTGCATAGGTGCACTGGAACAATCCTTCCTAAAACGCATTAAACTTTCGTTTACAAAGACGTGAAACTCACCGAGTGGTCAGGGGTGTTCACTGATATGCTCACACAAAAATTCCTGCAAAAGATGCTTTCCAACAGGTGTTTTACCATTCGTTGTAAAACTATGGACCTATTTTTCCAAACGCCTCACACCCGTACATTCTTCCGTTGAGAGCTTGAATAATAGACACTCCAGCCCACAAACAACCCCATTTCCGTTTCTGGCGGCGGAGTAATACCGTACCTCACAGCACATCCAATACAAGTCAATGGAGTAGGACAAAAACTATGATAAAACCTTTTGGAAAGCATCTTTTGCAGTGATTTTTGTGTGAGCATATCAGTGAACACCCCTGACCACTCGGTGAGTTTCACGTCTTTGTAAAGGAAAGTTTAATGCATTTTAGGAAGGATTGTTCCAGTGCAACCATTGTGGGGGGGGGGGGGGGGGGGGGGTGGGGGGGGGTAGGGTGCTACGACAGAAACCGAAAATTCAGCAGCATGTGTCCAAATTTCAATCTTAACCGTTCTATTTCATCCGAAACGATCTGAAAATAGGGCTTTAAGTGTAAAATACCGAACTTGTCCTTTAACTTTGGCTGGTGAACTAAACATTTGCACATTTGTAACAAGTAAAATGTATGTAAACATACACATCACGCCACTGCGCATGTGCACAAGGTATTTTTGAATCCGAATGAGAAAATAGTTGGATTTAAGTGTTTACGTGAAAATAGCCCAATCAACAGGAAGCCAGCCCACCCAACCCCACATAAATGAACAATTATTATTAATATTATTATTAAATGTAATTTAAGATTTTATTAACATATAGTAATTTGCAATCAATAAATTATTCTGTCATCTCTCTGCACTGGCTACCTCTAGCTGCTCGCATCAAGTTCAAGGCACTGACGCTTGCTTACAGAACTATCACAGGCTCAGCTCCCTCCTACTTTCACTCACTCCTACGAGTCTACATCCCTACCAGACACCTACGATCGGTCAACGAGCGACGTCTCGTGGTTCCATCACAGAAAGCCACAAAATCACTTTCCAGAACATTCTCATTTACAGTTCCATGCTGGTGGAACGCTCTCCCCACCCTCATCCGGAATGCAGAATCCCTGACAACATTCAAAAAACAGCTGAAAACCAATCTCTTCCGTGAGCACTTAACCTTATAGAAAAAAAAAAAAAAAAAAAAAAATAATCCTTTCCCTTTGAAACATCACTTATCAGGCTTAGGCTACTCTGAATAATACCTGAACTTCGTATTTTGAGCACTTCCTGCGTTGTTGTTGCTTTTGCCTCTTTATGATGACTCGCTGAACTTAGTCCTAATTTGTAAGTCGCTTTGGATAAGGGCGTCTGCTAAATGACTAAATGTAAATGTAAATGTAAATGTTAACTGTATTTTTTTTTCTCCATTCTGTCACCTGATGGAGTTTTGGTTCCTTGCCACTGTCGCCTTTTTCGCCTTTGGCTTTTGGCTTGGTTGGGGACATTTAATTTAATATTCAACAATATTATTGATCTGCCTGCATTGACACCATTATATGAGAACTGAACTGAGCTGAACTGAGCTGAACGATGACATCACGTTTTTTTTTCCAGAGCGGCTATATATATAAATGAACTAAATTAATAACTTTTTTACAACCAAAATGAACCATCACTGAACTTACTTAAACTGGACTATGACGCTATTTTCTTCAAGAAAACAAACTTTGTTGCATTATTTTCCTGTTATCTCTGTAAAGCTGCTTTGAAACAATCTGTATTGCAAAAGGCTCTATATATATAAAGGTGACTTGACTTGACTATTTTACTTTATGCACTGTTACAGGACGATTGACAGATTTGGTAAGAGCTCTCCAACAGACAAAAGAAAAGTTTGGTAGAAATGATCACAGGAAAAACAAGCTGTGTCTTACAGGCCCAATTATATGTACTACTAAATTATGAAATGAAGAGTATTAAAACATGCAGCTATTCCACAATTCCATGGATTCCAAGTGATGCTCAGTGCAGAGCCAAATGACGTCCAGCTCCCCCTCTCTGGGCGTAATGGGTGGAGATTCACCTTATTTTAGGTTTAGGGATCAGGTTAGGGTGTGGCTGGACCTTCGAGCTCCACCCATTATGTTCAGAGAGGGTCAGCTGGACGTCAAGCTTCACCCATTGGCTCTGTAGAGAGAATCCTCCAATGGATTATGTGTTGCATGTATTCTGTGTCTTGTATACAGTGATAAATGAATTTAAACCATCAACATCAGCAAGTCTAAAAATTAATATTTGATCAAATTTTGAACCCCCATACCCCTTAAAAAAAAACTCATTGATACTGCAAAAAAACGAAAAAGCAAGTTTCATTAAAAGTTGTTGAGTTTGCAGCACTAATACTCACCCAGTAATGGCAGTGTGGTGATGGACAGATCCAGTGAGTTGGGTCTCTCGGGTCTGCGCACACGGTTCTGTCTGAGCAGGGCCTCTCCGTGTGTCTGAGCTTGGGTTTGGGCCTGTGGAGGAACCACAGTTGGGGCAGGACAAGGGCCAGGCAAAGCAACAGGCTCCACGGTAGAAGCCAATGGAGCATCCCCTGTTGGACCAACACTCTCACTGTTCTCTCCTCCTTCTCCATCCTCAGTGTCTCCATCACCCTCTCCTTCGCCGTTGTTGTTATTGCTGTTATTGTTGTTTGCATTGTCAGGGTGCGCGTCTCTTCTCAGAAGAGGCTCCTGCTCATCAGGGCTAGTGTTCAAGAGGCCGAAGGTCAAATCCTCTGAACTCATGGCGCCCTTCCAATGGACATCGGCAGCGTTGGCTGGGCATCCTGCTGGCTCAGGTGCTTTATTCACTGCTGTCATGGCATCGTTGTTGGCAACGGTAATTGGCCTGGCTTCATGTGCTGTGCTCACCACACTGGCTTTAGCCACACCCATCTCAACTTTTTTCAGATTCGACTTTCCAAGTTTTCCAAACTTCATCCGTAGTGATGAAGATGACGAGGTGGGCGTTTTCCCAGAAGGCTTGGCATGGAGACCTAGGCTACTCGGTCTCTTAGGGACATTCTGCTGCTTAGGTAAGATGGTTATAGGGGTGCCAGCAGCCCGACTGGAACCCTGTGACCCCGAAACCTCAGATGCCATCTTCGTGAGGGGGTAGAACGGGCTGTGCGAGGTCATTTTTTCTGGAGAGCAGAACTCTTTCTGCGAATGTTCCATTAGGCTCTCATCTGAGCTCTCCCTCAAGTTCCTTTGGACTTCACTTGGGTCCAGTTTTAGTGTCTCCAGGTCTTCCCGGGTCAGCTGAGCACAGAGGGGACCACTGTTGCCCACTGGTGGAGGCTGAGTGGCATTGCAGGACTCTGAGACAGGAGTGGGGGAGGAGCTGTCTGTGCCAGACTGACGTGATTGGGCCTGCTGCCACTCATAGTTGATGCAGTTCCTGTTCTTCTCTGCAGGGTTAGACCCTCCCACTGAGGTGTCATTGTGGAGGGGTTTATCAGCACCCTCATGGTTTTCAGTGTTTGTGGATGAGTGTTCAAGGAAAGAACCCACCTTGGGTGTCTGCCTTCCAGTAGAGATATTCCTAGAAAATGTAAGTAGTTTAATCACATGAGATAAAGACATTGTGTAACATAGACTTAGGCATATTTCAAATGCTAACAAATGACATGATTTATGACAGTATGTGTTAATTGATTATTCATTATTTAGAGTTTTACAGATTTGATTAACCGAGGTTGTGCAGTGTTAGGCGCAGGGTTGGGGAGTAACGGAATACATGTAACGGCGTTATGTAATCAGGATACAAAAATCCAGTAACTGTAATCCGTTACAGTTACGTCAATAAACATAGTAATCAGATTATAGTTACATTTTGAAAAAAGGGGGAATACTTTCAGGATTACAATGGTTTTATTTAAAACTAAATAAATAAGTATTTTGGCATAATAACACTATATTAAGCGCTGCTTGATTATACAGTAGTTCCTGGTTCTGTTGCCAGTAATGACTCACGTGTGCCACGCGCTGGTGCATGCGCAAATAACAGCTTTCTACAATCTCCTCAGACGCAGAGTTAATCACTGCTGCTAGTAGAAATGATGCTGCCTGCGGGTAAAATCGCTTTTAATTCATGGAAATTCCGCTGCTATTTTGTAGAAATTAGGAGAGTAGCTTTTTTAATACCCAAAATGTCCTTTCTTATCTTTTCTCAGGTAACGGGATGTTCGCTGTCTAGGTAACGTAGGGGAACTCCCACTGCCAACGCCCCACGTCCAGTCAGGCAAATTAAGAAAGATCACGGCTTTAGTCAACATGTAGGCCTATTTTAAAATGAACTAATATGTAGATTGTGTAAAAAAATTTAATGTTGTGTTTTTATTTTGTTTGTTAAAAATTAGTTAAAAATAAAACTAAATAATCTGTAATACCATACATTAGCCACTAGATGTCTGTATAGCCCTTTACATAAATATATATTCAGGCATGTGTGTATATTTTGCAAAAATTGTACACTGGACCAAATCCTTAATAAATAAATGTAAACAATTTTTTTAAATAATATTTCTTCTTGCTTGACTTTATTTATATACTGTATGTGACCTTGAAGTTATCCCAAAGTAATCAGTTACATTACTTTCATATTATAGTACTTGGATTACGTTACTGAATACTTTTTTCATGAAGTAATTTGTAACTGTAACGGAATACATTTTTAAAGTAACCCTCCCAAGCCTGGTTAGGCGTAACTGTATTATTTGTTACTGATTTTTAATTACCTGTGGTTGAATTAAACTACTGAAATTAAGAAATGATTATATACTGAGTTTCTTTAGTTATGCAGTGATTACTGGTTATTGATTTCTTGTGGTTGTACAGTGCAATAACAAGGGTGTTCAATCAGTGATTATTGACTACCTGCAGTTGTACAGTGAGTGGTAAGTGATTATTGGGTTTCAGTTATTTCCGGTTATACAGTGAGCCATCCAGTGATTATTGGTTATTGATTACCTGAGGCTATACAGTTTGTGGCCAGTGATTATTGGTTATTGATTACCTGGGGTTGTACAGTGAATGTCAGTGATTACTGGTTATTGTTTACTTCTGATTATGCAGTGAGTGGTCACTTATTATTTGTTATTGATTGCCTGTGGTTGTACACTAATTATTGGTTATTGATTACCTGTGGTACTACAATGAGTCGTCAGTGATTACGTTTATTTAATTACCTACGGTTGTACAGTGAGTGGCCGTGATTATAGGTTCCCTTTCAGTCAGTAACATTCGATGTTACGTCAGAACGGTAACTGACGAATTGGGATCTCGCCAATCATCTTCGAATGTAAACTAAACGAGCAAACGGATATTGTGCGATCGCATTTTAGCATTTCATTTCTGAGCCGAGCCAGTGTGTAACTACCGTATTTTCCGCACTATAAGGCGCACTTAAAAGCCTTTAATTTTTTCAAAAAACGACAGTGCGCCTTATAATCCGGAGCGCCTTATATATGGATCTGGCGCCTTATATTAATGTCTGTAAAACAACCGCTGACTTAAACCTTGTTTATACTTTCGCCTGGCACCGGAGCGCGAGCCTCCGCTGACTGCGCGCGCACCTCCCCAAACAGACGAGGCATTTATACTGTTTTATTTTAGACTGAACACCAGACCATACAACTGATTTAGACGCGCAAACTGGGTGCCGGTGTGATGAGATTTACTAATATCCGTCTGCTCGGGCAGATTCGGCTCAAAGTCGTGCATCTTCGGGTGCGGAGCCGCGCGCGCTGTCACAATGACGTCATTTTGCCGCGCGCGCCTCCGCATCCGAAGATGCATGACTTTGAGCCGAATCTGCCCGAGCAGACGGATATTAGTAAATCTCATCACACCGGCACCCAGTTTGCGCGTCTAAATCAGTTGTATGGTCTGGTATGGACGGATATTAGTTTTTTATTACCTTCGCGCTCATGCGGACGCGTCGAGTATAAACAAGGTTTTACAGCTCAGCCACTTGTATTTTCATATTTTTTTGCAAGTGGTAGATCTTGGTTTACATTTGGACTTTGGATGTGATCTTAGGCTTGAAAAGGTTGGTGACCACTGCATAACGCAAACCCAGTCAAACGTTTGACTGCAGTATCTTCTATTCTATGCGCCTTATAATCCGGTGCGCCCTATATATTAAAACAGTTCTAAAATAGGCCATTCATTGAAGGTGCGCCTTATAATCCGGTGCGCCTTATAGTGCGGAAAATACGGTATGCTACGGGTGAAGCTTCAGTGTTGGTGTGACGGCGCTACAGTGGTGATTGTGATCTTCAATGAGATACTGCTGTTCATACAGCAGAAGAGCATTGTTGCTGCACACTGCAGGCTGCACTAAATCCCTGCACTTCAGCACGCAAAGAGCACTTCCTAAAAGAGTTAACACGGGTAAAAAGTCATGGAGGACGAGGAGCAGGTCTTGCTAGTTGCACCCTACTAGCCCAACTGGACCAGGTTCCCCGAACTCATGCTTTTCGCGACAGCCCTCCCTGGTGCATCCCTCTGAGGAAGGACCAGCTTTCGCAGGCCTCTAGCACCCGTGTCCAGCCCTCTGGAACATCCACGTGTGGTCGTGATGGGACGCGGAGGTTTTAGGTGATCTACCCCAGGCGGTGGTAGACACCATCACTTCAGCGAGGGCGCGCTCTAAGGGCCTGTCCACACGGAGATGCGTTTCGCTGTATACGTATACATTTTTTATCGTATTGGCGTTTCGTCCACACGGATCCGGCGTTTTCGGAGACTGAAACCGCTATTTTTTTAAACCGGGTCCCAAGGTGGATAAATCTGAAAACGCCGCCCTTGCGTTTTCGTGTGTGCGGCCAATCCGTACATTTTGTGAAACGATGATGTCATCACACCAAGTGTCAACTAGTCAGACAGTCACAGCAACTATATTTATGGTTTTTCATATTGTTCAACAAAGTTCTTGTTTAAAAAAGAAAAAAGAAAAGAAAAAAAGAAGCTACTGTGCCTAATATTATTGTTGTATACAGCCATAGTATACAGCGCGCAAGGTTTATGCTCATGCTTTAAGTCTTCTTCTCTGTTTTTAGTGTATGTCTGTGGCAGAATTACAGCGCCACATACTGGTCTGGCATATATACTACATCGTTTTGAGTCGGTTTCAGTGGTTTCGTGTGTACGCAGATATTTCTTGAGACGACGCCGTGTTTACGGAATTTTTTTTTTGAACGGGGAAAAAAAATATCGGATAGGGAAAGCTCTGGCTTTGTGTGGATGTGGCCTAAAAGGCAAGTCTACGCTTTGAAGTGGAACCTGTTCATCGAATGCTGCAGGGCGGAGCGAGCGATGCAAATCTCGCACGCCAATGTCCATTGGCTCATTTAGTTTCACTCGAAGATGATTGGGCTCCCTGTCGAGATCCAAATTCGTCAGTTACGGAAAATACCTCCTTCAGGGAATGGGGGTTACATACGTAACCTAGACGTTACTCAGTTATTGCCTGTGGTTTTACTGTAATTATTGGTTATTGATTACCTGTGGTTATACAGTGCAGTGCTGGGGTTGAGAGGAGGACTAACTGATTTTTCTCGATCCCAGATTAGGAGAAGTTCAGTGAGTCTCTCCTCGGCACACTGAGCTGTAAGTCGAGCTTCAGCATCCTGATCCCAGCAGTCTTCCATTGTCTCTTTCAGAGAGTGCACCGTCTGCACATAAACACATACACATACATCAGCATCAACAAATCTATTTTAGTTTCCTATTTTTGAATAAGCTGTGCATGTGTGTTCACATCCTAATTTCTCACCAGACTATTCTCTTTCCAGGCCTCTGGGAATTTGGGTCTTTCTTTTTCTCTTGACACGAGTGCCTGCATGTCCTCTATGGTAGGGTGATTGCCCACCTCTGCCTGAAAAGCCATCTGAAATGCTGGCACTGTCTCACCTGGTGGTAGAGAAGATTTTTATTGATTACAAACAGCAGCTGTGACATGGAGAGATCTGCACACGTGTATATGCGAGTGGTACCTGGGAAGAGGTCAGCACAACACATAAAGGTCTCCCAGTAAAGCAGACCCAGCGCATACACATCCACTTGTTTCAGTGCCGACTCACAATCTCTCAGATTCACTGCCCCTTCTAGCACTTCTGGGGCCATGTACCGCACTGTACCAACCTATTCAGTCAGAAAGGGGTATAATATGATTATTCTGAGGTATTATTGTCCAAATCACTGGTCAGGTTTAGACTATGCTGGGTTGGATTAGACTGGCCCAGTTTGAATTGCTTTTTGCTAACCTCACTGATGGCACTGTTGTCCTCTTCTCCATGCCCAGGTGGTCTCTTTCCCGTCAGAACCATGGAAAGTCCAAAATCACTGATAACACATGAGCCATCTGTCTTCACCAGTACATTCCTACTGTTCAGATCCCGGTGAGACACGGCCGGTTTATACAAGTCTAACAATGGGAAAAAGAGAGGGAGGGGAGAGAGGGATGGAAGGGGATGGAGTGGGACGAGAGAGGAGAGAAGGAAAGAAAATTGCATGAGAGTGAATCACAACATCAGAATTGCCACTAGAGAGCACTAGAACCCTCTTGTGTCTCCAGAAATAACGGTATGTAACAGGGATTTTACTATTGCAAGTTGTCTAGTTAATGCTTAAAACAACCAATTAATATATTTCATTAACCTTTACACTGTCACTGGTAGTGGTCACTATTGTGTGAAAAGAAAATTGGTTTGCACACTTATTGGTTTGACCATGGCCCATCCAAACAGATTTTAGAGCCGAGCTACTTTGTTATATAATAATGCTGTATATGAAAGGACAAATGAGTGTGCATTTGTATGAGGAAGGATGGTTCGTTTTTGTTAGTTGAAAAGGATGTGTCAGTATATATTAGAATGACTGGGTCCACTGGGATGAAGATGAAGACATAGCATCACTTTCTCTCTTTCTTTAGTCTCCCTTTCTGTCACCTTTCATTAACATGCCATTTTTCTGACACTAAATAAAATCTGAACACTTTTAGAGCCTTTCACACTGAAACAAAGACAAAGAAAACTAAAAAAAGCATTGCGAATTACGCCCCATCCCTGCCTTCCTGCTTTCACATACTGAGTCTATAAATAAAGTGCACACACCCACTATCACATCCATACTGTGACTCCATTTAACACTCAAAATTAAAATCGAAAGTGTATTTTAAGTAGCTAATACCTTTTTGCCATTTTGCCAGCCTGAGTCTCTTATGCTCACACAGGCTTGCATTTAATATTGTGAGATATTATTACAATTTTAAAATAACTGTTTTCTATTTTAAGATATTTTAAAATCAAAGCACTCCCCTCGCTCCTCCAATTCATTAAGTGCTAAGACCTATATACAGTATGTATCAGTAGTTAAAGAATGCAAAAAAGGTCTGCCCTCTAAAAAATGTTTTATTAAGTTCAGCTTTCTGCCTTCTTCAACTGTGAAATACATTTTAAAATGTAATTTATTATTTTGATGCAAAAGCTGAATTTTCATCATCATTACTTCAGTCTTCAGTGTCACATGATCCTTCAGAAATCTTAAGAAACATTTCCTATTATTATCAATGTTGAAAAAAGCGGCTTAATGTTTTTGTGGAAACCATGATGATTTTTTTCAGGATTTCTTTTTATGAATAGAAAAAAAGACAGCATTTATTTGAAACAGAACTATTTTGAAACATTATAAATGTCTTTACTGTCACTTTTGATCAATTTAATGTGCCTTGCTGAAGTATTAATTTCTTTCTTTTTTTTTTTATCTTACTGACTTTTGAACAGTGGTGTATATCATCAACATTTTGCTTTTGTATTCCACTGTGTCTCACCCCCTTTCTGTATCTCTGTGTGCAGGTACGCCAGCCCTCTGGTGACCGACAGAGCCAAACGACAGCAGCCCAGCCAGTCCACAGTCCGCCCGCTCAGATACGTGCACAGAGAGCCCTGGGAAAGACAGAGGGAGTACTCTATTCAGAGGAAATCATCTACATTGTACAGGGAGGAACACACGGGGGGGGGCTTGGGGGGGGGGGGGGGGGGGGAGCGAGGGAGGATGAGATTAAAGCGCAGAGCAAGGATGAACAGAGCCGGTATATCTCAAAGTTACAGGAGTACCACAATTAATGCACTCCTGCCATACCGCAGGACTACCTCAGGGATGCCTCCTGTCGCTATGGCAACCTGGCTTGAGGCTTGAGGCTGAAAGCCCACGGTTATGAATAATTGAATACTTCGCAGTTCAGTCAATAATCTCTCTCTTCCTCCATATTATCGAGTAAGTGTTTTGTGGGTGTGAATAAGCAACGAGAGAGGTCAAATGAGGATATTCTGCTGAATTGTGAACTTTTTTTTGCTCCATAATTGCAAAAAAGAGAGAGAGAGAGAAAAAGGATGCAGAGAAAAACATGAGGAAGAGAGTGAGAAAGTTTTAGTGATATCCGAAGATATCATATCGCACTCGTGGGATGCTGTTACCACAAGATCAAACATGACATCAGATCCCTCAGGTCTCTAAATATAACCACAACATAAATGCGAATGCTTGCACTTTTGGAGCTGTGATGTAGAGAAGAAGGAATGTGAGAGAAAAAATAAGAACAGGCTAAATGGTTGACAGGAGAATAATAATAAATCTGGCATTAGACTGGAGTTTTTGCTTTTGGTACTTGGTTTGGGTTCCTCAGTGTTCTTGCGATACTCACATGAGGGTAGAACTCCAGCAAGAGGAGAAACTCTGTCCTGCCTTCTGTGCCGACACGTTCCTTGCTCTCTAAGAAGTGTGCTATGTTCTCGTGATCCAGGAGATTGCGGTAAATCAAACGCTCGTTAGTAAACTGCTGGCGGTTTGAGGAGATGAAAACTTTCACAGCCACAGATCGGCCGTCCAGCGAACCGCGATACACGGTTCCGTACCGGCCCCGGCCAATCAGCTGAAGAGCAGAAATAAGTGAGAAAAGTATGGGTAAAAAGATAATTATTTATATATATTTTTACTTTCGACAGCCATTCTTGAGGTGAAGAAGTCTTGTACCATCCCTTAATCACCAACAACAACAAAAAAACTGTCACAAAGACATGATTCCTATCTTCCACTGAGCAGGGTTAGAACTATTCTCAGATGATATTAATTTTATGCCTAATCCTGATTTTAATATTAGAATTATGGCCAGTAACAGAAGAAAATGCCAACATGACCCAGATGCTATTGGGTCTTATACTAAATCCAAAAAGCGACAGAAGATTACAGATTTTGTGAAAAAAAGGTTATTTGATATTTGTTTGTGATATATTTTGAGTAACTAACTTCTTAAAAAAACTTTTGACATTTGACTGCCTTTGTTATTTTAAAAAGTGCTTTGCTGATACACAATATTTTTTCAGGATTCTTTGATAAATAGAAAGAACAGCCTTTATTTGAAATAGAAATCTTTTGTGACATTATAAATGTCTTTACTGTCACTTTTGATCAATATAAAGTATTTGACAAAGTTTTGCCTAAATTTCGTACTTGGATTGTTATTGCCACATTTTTTTCTTATATTATTTTTATATTTAATAAATATTAGAGTACTACAGTACAAAAACACCAATTCCTACAAATAATACTGATCCCTGAAGTCAAATCCAAATGGGCCATTATATTTACATGATTTCTCTTCAAACGATTTCACCATTTATTTTTATATAATTTATGTTGGTTTAACAATTTTCAAAAAAAAAAATATATATTTTTCATTAAAATAAATTACATTTTCCCTAGAGGTTTATACACTATTTTGTCTGCTTAAACAGGGGGACGGCAAAAATAATCAAGCTGTGATTGGTGTCTTCTACCTCCAGCAGAACAAGGTTGTCCAAATCCAGAGAAGGAGGGGAAGGGGAAGGCGCTGTCTCCAGATTATCCAAGTTATGCTGGAGTTTACCACATCCTGGAATACACACAGGCATATAAACCCACACGCACATAGGTCATTTAATCGTCAGGATTGAATCATACATTTAATGCATCATAACATCACTACGGTAACACACCTCTTGTCATACAGTAACCAAGAAAAAGAAAAATGATGAGGACGACAACCATGGACATGGCTAAAGCGAAAATGATGGCTTCATCTCTGTAGAGTCGGTGCGAGTCTTGAAGGATTCAAAGAGAATATGTTATTCAATATACAGAAAGTGAATAAGATACTAACAAAATGGCAATACTTTTTTAATTAATAAAATGTTCTTTCATTTGTATCTACTGTACATCTCTCGCTCGTACTCATATGTTTCCATATTCTGAACACTATCTATAAGTCTATGAGCCACACACACTCACGTAGAGGCTGTGGGGTGGTCGGGGAAGGAGGTGGGAAGTCCTCTGTGAAGTTTAGGTTGCACATGTCTTTGCTGCAGCAGCAGAATCGAGACGTTCCATTCTGGGCCATTGACGGAGGGTTGGTCACCACACAGCGGTCATGGCACTCCTGATGGTCACCGACATTTGTCCAGCAACCTGTAGTAAATGGAGGAAATAAAGGTGAGACTGACTGTAAAGTTCTTTGTGTGTGTGTGTGTGTGTGTGTGTGTGTGTGTGTGTGTGTGTGTGTGTGTGTGTGTGTGTGTGTGTGTGTGTGTGTGTAGAATGTATTTATATACCTTGCTTCACTAGTTGGATTTCATTATTTTTTTTCCACCAGAGTCCAAAGCAGTGGCGTCCGTGATTACAGCGAATGGTGGCGTTCTCAATCCGCTCGCCCAGAGCCTGTGGCTGTTCTGCATACGCGCACTCCCTTTGCTCGCTCTGTGCAGCTAAAAGAACAGTTAACACACAGACAGAGAGAAAGTTATTACATAAAGGGATTAGAAAATACAATGTTAGATACAATGCTATATATTCAAATAATGACACAATATATATATAATTGTTTATAAAACAGTTAGTTCCAGTCCTTGATTCTGATTGGTCAATAGCTGTGTTTTATTCAAGATAAAACACGGCTATGACCGCTTCACCCAAAGGTACTATGTATCACTACACAACACCCCTAGCAACCACTCCAAGCAACTTGATTAGTTATCATTAATTTTATAATGTATACTGTATATATTATATATATATATATATATATATTGAACCTGCAGTCCCTCACACTGAAAATTATTAAACGTAGTATAAAATCTCTTTTGAAGCATTTATTAAAGTACTAAAGCAGAGATATTGACAGATATTTTGTTATCTGATCTTTAATATTCTACTGAAAAATGGCACAATATAGGCTAATAGGTATTAGGTAACAATAATAATAATAATAATAAAAACATTCATGATACATATGTTTTATTACTGGATAATGATTTTTTTTTATTTTTTTTTGCATAAATAAAACAATAACAAAAATCACGTTCTAAATAAAATTGATAATTTGACATGTAAAAAAATATCTGTTTCCTACTGCATAATAGAATCTCAAGAATCTATATGACAAATAAAATGGTTTTCTTTTTCATACAAAAGACTACTAAAAACCAATACGGTTCCTGTCTGCTTCCATCATGTTTTTTTTGTTTTTTTTCTACATACGGTATATGAAGACCTGCCTTCTTACATGATGATTCCCTCAGCTTGGGTCTGAAGGGGGCAGAATGTCATGTTAACAAGTGTTCTGTACTATCTAGCCAATGGCAGAGAAGAAAAAAAGGGGTAGGCACGTGACTGGAGTTCTTCTGTCAACCATCAGTTGTTTTGAGAATGCAATATCTCAGCCAGACGGGCTTTGTGAGAACGAAACGTCTCAAAGCATCTTTCAGACACTAGGTTGTGCAGGTGATGTTTTTCAGAATGCATAATAATTGTTTTTTTCTTAAGGGTTGCAGATTGAAGAAGCTATCAGTGAGGAATGCAGATAACGCTCATCTAGGAAAGGAGCTCATCTTTGGGAGATAACGTCCAAGGTCATCCTAAGCTATGATGTCCACAGAGGCATGCCTCTCTCTCTCCTCCCACTCTCTCCTCTGCTCATGGTCTGCTTGTGGAGGAGGATGTGAACGTTCTCTGATAGCAACACAACTGAGCAGTTACCCAGAGGGCTTTATTCTATCAAACACGCACGCTAACCCTGAGAGTGCATGCAAAGACAAACACGTCACAGCTCATCTGATTTATGCCAACAGGATGCATGTACATACTCGGATAAAGCTGCACGATTAATCATTAATCACAATCTCTATTCGAACACCCACGCAATCTCATTTCTAAATGGCTATTCTCGCAGAAGCTATTAAAATTTTGACAAAATCAAACCAGAACATTCAGATCTGCGTTTCAGAAACGCTGATTCATCCAATAATGAAACAAGTGAAGTATTTATGAGTCATTGAATCGTTCATTCAAACCGATTTAAAAAAAAAAATTAATTTAGACTGCACTGCAGCAATTAACATTTTGTCAGAACCTCTAGTAAATTACATGTTATTTGTTTTGTTTAGTTGTCTGTTCAGAATCGTGGGAGAATCGTGATCTCTGTTTGAAACCACTCTCAATCCAAGTGTCAATTTATTTAAGTCAGGCATATACAAAGATATATTTTTCACATTTTATTAATATATGTCCACACACTACATACAAACAACACACACACACACACACACTGTTTCCAAACATTGATAATATGAAGAAATGTTTCTTGAGCTGTGAATCAGCATATTAGAATGATTTCTGAAGGATCATGTGACAATGGAGTTATGGAAATCAGCTTTGCCATCATAAGAATAAACTGCATTTTAATTTAATCTACTCATGCAATAATTACATTTTGCAGCGAAGAGTGGACGAATGAACGAGCGCCACGGCACGCCAAACAGACGCAGTGCAATAGAATAGGAGCGCAATTATTCTGAGTAAAACATACATTTTGCTCAAATATTTGTTGTTGAACATTAAATGTGCCATATGTAGAAATTTAAACCTACAAGCAAGTGTATTTTTATAATAGCAGTAACTGTAAAGTGACTATTAATGGGGTAATCAAATGTAGGCTAATATAAGCTCAGATGAGTGCATGTGTGCTCCTCTTACCAGTTAACATTTAGTCTGTGCTTTTGTTTAAATTTAGTTTAATTTCAAATGTAGTGATTTTAACTTCTGCTTTAAAAAGCATTATTTTTTATATTTAGATTGTAATGGTGTTGTTACAATGTTAGAATGTAATGTGATTTGTAACCCTTTTTGGTTACACTTTATTTTAAGGTGTCATTGTTACAGTGTAATTAAATATTTAAGTACTGAGTAATATTAAGTAACAGTACTACATGTACTTACTATAGGGTTAGGGTAGGATTAGGATTTGGTTGAGGGTTAGCTGCATGTAATTATGCATAATTTACTGTTATTACTATGGTAAGTAAATGTAACATATGTAACAAGGGCACTGTATAAAGTGTTACCCCCTTTTTTAGCACATAATATATAACATGGTTCCATTCACTATATTTGTTTTCATATCCTTCAATATGAACATTGTTTGTAGGACAACACTAGTCAGGATGAAATAAGTAGAAAATACAGACATATCTATCATGTATTAGCCATTCAGCCACATTACTCTATGAGGCTGAAAGCTAAATTAAATTTCCAGCACAGAATCAGCCAATGGTGGTTTCTGACACTGGCTGACACATCAACCTAATGAGCAGTCAGCCAATGGGAGACTCTGACACAGGATGACATATCAGGATAATAATGTGGTATATTCATCCCTCTCTGTATCCAAGTGAAAAGCACATTAGGGAGGAAGTGTGTGTGTGTGTGTGTGTGTGGTCCTGGTTATACCAATTATAGTTATACCAATTATATTTGACCTTGTGGGGACATGTTTTGGTCCCCATTATCATACAGAATTATGTTTTTTGAAAATGTAAAAATGCAGAGTTTTCTGTGATGAGTATGTTTAGGGTTAGGGGACATAATATGCAGTTTGTACAGTACACATGCACATGTGTGTGTGTGTCCAAGATGACCGTTTCTGACAGGGTGAGTAGAAAAACAAATAACTTGCTTTAACATTAAGAAAAAAGTAAGAGATGGAAAGAGAGAAAAATAAATATATTACAGCTTCAAATTGTTCATTGTCACATCAAATTGAATATGGGAACCACTTCTGTCCCGAAGCCTAGCTCCATGCCAGCGTTTTACTGCCTCCTCATCAAAAAGCTCCAATATAATATTAAATTATAACTTGGGCAACCTGATACCACTGCAATCCAGTTTACGAAGCACTTCGACAGCAAACAAAATCCAACTCAGTCAAGTGGATAATTCATGACTCTCCACTTCTGAACAGCACTACAAAACACAGCAATGTGCTCACGACCTACATACTGATTCACATCTAACGCTTCTAGCCAAAAACCCTCCCTTGCCTTTCCTCCAATCTGTCCATCCAGCCATACTTTCACCCAGCTGCTCTACTTAACCATTTGAGTACACTAAAATATTCACAAAATAAGAAATACGCCTATTTGTGTGCAAGTGTGTGAGGCACCATAAAAGTAGTCCTTACAACTCCTGTGCTGAATTCCAAAAGGGTAACACTTTATTTTACAGTGTCACGTTATATGTAATTACTAGTAAATAGTAAAAGTAAATTATGCATAATTACAAGCAACTAACCCTAAACCAAACCCTAACCCCACCAAGCACATTATGTTAATCAATATTACTCAGAAATTATTTGTGTGATTACGCAGACACACCTTGTAATGTATGCAGACAGACCACAATGTAGTCTTTTATTCACATATACACTTTGATTAGCTAACATAAACAGAAGCTCAACTGAACCTGCTTGACATGCGAGAACAAATCTCTTGCTGAAGCTCAAACGTGCTGCGTAACACACGAGAATAAACCTCATTGGTTCTCGCAGAAGCTCAAACGTGCTGCGCCACACACGAGAATAAACCTCATTGGTTCTCGCAGAAGCTCAAACGTGCTGGGTAACACGAGAGAATAAACCTCATTGGTTCTCGCAGAAGCTCAAACGTGCTGCGTAACACGAGAGAATAAACCTCATAGGTTCTCGCAGAAGCTCAAACGTGCTGTGTAACACACGAGAATAAACCTCATTAGTTCTCGCAGAAGCTCAAACGTGCTGCGTAACACAAGAGAATAAACCTCATTGGTTCTCGCAGAAGTTCAAACGTGCTGCGTAACACACGAGAATAAACCTCATTGGTTCTCGCAGAAGCTCAAACATGCTGCGTAACACGAGAGAATAAACCTCATAGGTTCTCGCAGAAGCTCAAACGTGCTGTGTAACACACGAGAATGAACCTCATTTGTCTCGCAGAAGCTCAAACGTGCTGCGCCACACACGAGAATAAACCTCATTGGTTCTCGCAGAAGCTCAAACGTGCTGGGTAACACGAGAGAATAAACCTCATTGGTTCTTGCAGAAGCTCAAACGTGCTGCTTAACACGAGAGAATAAACCTCATTGGTTCTCGCAGAAGCTCAAACGTGCTGCGTAACACGAGAGAATAAACCTCATTGGTTCTCACAGAAGCTCAAATGTGCTGCGTAACACGAGAGAATGAACCTCACTGGTTCTCGCAGAAGCTCAAACGTGCTGCTTAACACGAGAGAATAAATCTCATTGGTTCTCGCAGAAGCTCAAACGTGCTGCGTAACACGAGAGAATAAACATCATTGGTTCTTGCAGAAGCTCAAACGTGCTGCGTAACACACGAGAATAAACCTCCTTGGTTCTTGCAGAAGCTCAAACGTGCTGCGTAACACGAGAGAATAACCCTCATTGGTTCTTGCAAAAGCTCAAACGTGCTGTGTAACACATGAGAATAAACCTCATTGGTTCTCGCAGAGGCTCAAACGTGCTGCGTAACACGAGAGAATAAACCTCATTGGTTCTTGCAGAAGCTCAAACGTGCTGCGTAACACACACGAGAATAAACCTCATTGGTTCTCGCAGAAGCTCAAACGTGCTGTGTAATACACGAAAATAAACCTCATTGGTTCTTGCAGAAGCTCAAACGTGCTGCGTAACACGAGAGAATAAACCTCATTAGTTCTCGCAGAAGCTCAAACGTGCTGTGTAACACAAGAGAATAAACCTCATAGGTTCTTGCAGAAGCTCAAACGTGCTGTGTAACACATGAAAATAAACCTCATTGGTTCTCACAGAAGCTCAAACGTGCTGCGTAACACGAGAGAATAAACCTCATTGGTTCTCGCAGAAGCTCAAACGTGCTGCGTAACACGAGAGAATAAACCTCATTGGTTCTCGCAGAAGCTCAAACGTGCTGCGTAACACGAGAGAATAAACCTCATTGGTTCTCGCAGAAGCTCAAACGTGCTGCGTAACACGAGAGAATAAACCTCATTGGTTCTCGCAGAAGCTCAAACGTGCTGCGTAACACACGAGAATAAACCTCATTAGTTCTTGCAGAAGCTCAAACGTGCTGCGTAACACACGAGAATAAACCTCATTGGTTCTCACAGAAGCTCAAACGTGCTGCGTAACACGAGAGAATAAACCTCATTGGTTCTCGCAGAAGCTCAAACGTGCTGCGTAACACAAGAGAATAAACCTCATTGGTTCTCGCAGAAGCTCAAACGTGCTGGGTAACACGAGAGAATAAACCTCATTGGTTCTCGCAGAAGCTCAAACGTGCTGCTTAACACGAGAGAATAAACCTCATTGGTTCTCGCAGAAGCTCAAACGTGCTGCGTAACACGAGAGAATAAACCTCATTGGTTCTCACAGAAGCTCAAATGTGCTGCGTAACACGAGAGAATGAACCTCACTGGTTCTCGCAGAAGCTCAAACGTGCTGCTTAACACGAGAGAATAAACCTCATTGGTTCCCGCAGAAGCTCAAACGTGCTGCGTAACACGAGAGAATAAACATCATTGGTTCTTGCAGAAGCTCAAACGTGCTGCGTAACACACGAGAATAAACCTCCTTGGTTCTTGCAGAAGCTCAAACGTGCTGCGTAACACGAGAGAATAACCCTCATTGGTTCTTGCAAAAGCTCAAACGTGCTGTGTAACACATGAGAATAAACCTCATTGGTTCTCGCAGAGGCTCAAACGTGCTGCGTAACACGGGAGAATAAACCTCATTGGTTCTTGCAGAAGCTCAAACGTGCTGCGTAACACACGAGAATAAACCTCATTGGTTCTCGCAGAAGCTCAAACGTGCTGTGTAATACACGAAAATAAACCTCATTGGTTCTTGCAGAAGCTCAAACGTGCTGCGTAACACGAGAGAATAAACCTCATTAGTTCTCGCAGAAGCTCAAACGTGCTGTGTAACACAAGAGAATAAACCTCATAGGTTCTTGCAGAAGCTCAAACGTGCTGTGTAACACATGAAAATAAACCTCATTGGTTCTCACAGAAGCTCAAACGTGCTGCGTAACACGAGAGAATAAACCTCATTGGTTCTCGCAAAAGCTCAAATGTGCTGCGTAACACGAGAGAATAAACCTCATTGGTTCTCGCAGAAGCTCAAACGTGCTGCGTAACACGAGAGAATAAACCTCATTGGTTCTCGCAGAAGCTCAAACGTGCTGCGTAACACGAGAGAATAAACCTCATTGGTTCTCGCAGAAGCTCAAACGTGCTGCGTAACACGAGAGAATAAACCTCATTGGTTCTCGCAGAAGCTCAAACGTGCTGCGTAACACGAGAGAATAAACCTCATTGGTTCTCGCAGAAGCTCAAACGTGCTGCGTAACACGAGAGAATAAACCTCATTGGTTCTCGCAGAAGCTCAAACGTGCTGCGTAACACACGAGAATAAACCTCATTAGTTCTTGCAGAAGCTCAAACGTGCTGCGTAACACACGAGAATAAACCTCATTGGTTCTCACAGAAGCTCAAACGTGCTGCGTAACACGAGAGAATAAACCTCATTGGTTCTCGCAGAAGCTCAAACGTGCTGCGTAACACAAGAGAATAAACCTCATTGGTTCTCGCAGAAGCTCAAACGTGCTGGGTAACACGAGAGAATAAACCTCATTGGTTCTCGCAGAAGCTCAAACGTGCTGCTTAACACGAGAGAATAAACCTCATTGGTTCTCGCAGAAGCTCAAACGTGCTGCGTAACACGAGAGAATAAACCTCATTGGTTCTCACAGAAGCTCAAATGTGCTGCGTAACACGAGAGAATGAACCTCACTGGTTCTCGCAGAAGCTCAAACGTACTGCTTAACACGAGAGAATAAACCTCATTGGTTCTCGCAAAAGCTCAAATGTGCTGCGTAACACGAGAGAATAAACCTCATTGGTTCTCGCAGAAGCTCAAACGTGCTGCGTAACACGAGAGAATAAACCTCATTGGTTCTCACAGAAGCTCAAACGTGCTGCGTAACACGAGAGAATAAACCTCATTGGTTCTCGCAGAAGCTCAAACGTGCTGCGTAACACGAGAGAATAAACCTCATTGGTTCTCGCAGAAGCTCAAACGTGCTGCGTAACACGAGAGAATAAACCTCATTGGTTCTCGCAGAAGCTCAAACGTGCTGTGTAACACAAGAGAATAAACCTCATAGGTTCTTGCAGAAGCTCAAACGTGCTGTGTAACACATGAAAATAAACCTCATTGGTTCTCACAGAAGCTCAAACGTGCTGCGTAACACGAGAGAATAAACCTCATTGGTTCTCGCAAAAGCTCAAATGTGCTGCGTAACACGAGAGAATAAACCTCATTGGTTCTCGCAGAAGCTCAAACGTGCTGCGTAACACGAGAGAATAAACCTCATTGGTTCTCGCAGAAGCTCAAACGTGCTGCGTAACACGAGAGAATAAACCTCATTGGTTCTCGCAGAAGCTCAAACGTGCTGCGTAACACGAGAGAATAAACCTCATTGGTTCTCGCAGAAGCTCAAACGTGCTGCGTAACACGAGAGAATAAACCTCATTGGTTCTCGCAGAAGCTCAAACGTGCTGCGTAACACGAGAGAATAAACCTCATTGGTTCTCGCAGAAGCTCAAACGTGCTGCGTAACACACGAGAATAAACCTCATTAGTTCTTGCAGAAGCTCAAACGTGCTGCGTAACACACGAGAATAAACCTCATTGGTTCTCACAGAAGCTCAAACGTGCTGCGTAACACGAGAGAATAAACCTCATTGGTTCTCGCAGAAGCTCAAACGTGCTGCGTAACACAAGAGAATAAACCTCATTGGTTCTCGCAGAAGCTCAAACGTGCTGGGTAACACGAGAGAATAAACCTCATTGGTTCTCGCAGAAGCTCAAACGTGCTGCTTAACACGAGAGAATAAACCTCATTGGTTCTCGCAGAAGCTCAAACGTGCTGCGTAACACGAGAGAATAAACCTCATTGGTTCTCACAGAAGCTCAAATGTGCTGCGTAACACGAGAGAATGAACCTCACTGGTTCTCGCAGAAGCTCAAACGTGCTGCTTAACACGAGAGAATAAACCTCATTGGTTCCCGCAGAAGCTCAAACGTGCTGCGTAACACGAGAGAATAAACATCATTGGTTCTTGCAGAAGCTCAAACGTGCTGCGTAACACACGAGAATAAACCTCCTTGGTTCTTGCAGAAGCTCAAACGTGCTGCGTAACACGAGAGAATAACCCTCAGTGGTTCTTGCAAAAGCTCAAACGTGCTGTGTAACACATGAGAATAAACCTCATTGGTTCTCGCAGAGGCTCAAACGTGCTGCGTAACACGAGAGAATAAACCTCATTGGTTCTTGCAGAAGCTCAAACGTGCTGCGTAACACACGAGAATAAACCTCATTGGTTCTCGCAGAAGCTCAAACGTGCTGTGTAATACACGAAAATAAACCTCATTGGTTCTTGCAGAAGCTCAAACGTGCTGCGTAACACGAGAGAATAAACCTCATTAGTTCTCGCAGAAGCTCAAACGTGCTGTGTAACACAAGAGAATAAACCTCATAGGTTCTTGCAGAAGCTCAAACGTGCTGTGTAACACATGAAAATAAACCTCATTGGTTCTCACAGAAGCTCAAACGTGCTGCGTAACACGAGAGAATAAACCTCATTGGTTCTCGCAGAAGCTCAAATGTGCTGCGTAACACGAGAGAATAAACCTCATTGGTTCTCGCAGAAGCTCAAACGTGCTGCGTAACACGAGAGAATAAACCTCATTGGTTCTCGCAGAAGCTCAAACGTGCTGTGTAACACGAGAGAATAAACCTCATTGGTTCTCGCAGAAGCTCAAACGTGCTGCGTAACACGAGAGAATAAACCTCATTGGTTCTCGCAGAAGCTCAAACGTGCTGCGTAACACACAAGAATAAACCTCATTAGTTCTCGCAGAAGCTCAAACGTGCTGCGTAACACACGAGAATAAACCTCATTGGTTCTCACAGAAGCTCAAACGTGCTGCGTAACACGAGAGAATAAACCTCATTGGTTCTCGCAGAAGCTCAAACGTGCTGCGTAACACAAGAGAATAAACCTCATTGGTTCTCGCAGAAGCTCAAACGTGCTGCGTAACACGAGAGAATAAACCTCATTGGTTCTCGCAGAAGCTCAAACGTGCTGCGTAACACACGAGAATAAACCTCATTAGTTCTTGCAGAAGCTCAAACGTGCTGCTTAACACGAGAGAATAAACCTCATTGGTTCTCGCGCGTAACACGAGAGAATAAACCTCATTGGTTCTCGCAGAAGCTCAAACGTGCTGCGTAACACGAGAGAATAAACCTCATTGGTTCTCACAGAAGCTCAAACGTGCTGCGTAACACGAGAGAATGAACCTCACTGGTTCTCGCAGAAGCTCAAACGTGCTGCTTAACACGAGAGAATAAACCTCATTGGTTCTCGCAGAAGCTCAAACGTGCTGCGTAACACGAGAGAATAAACCTCATTGGTTCTCGCAGAAGCTCAAACGTGCTGCGTAACACGAGAGAATAAACCTCATTGGTTCTCGCAGAAGCTCAAACGTGCTGCGTAACACGAGAGAATAAACCTCATTGGTTCTCGCAGAAGCTCAAACGTGCTGCGTAACACGAGAGAATAAACCTCATTGGTTCTCACAGAAGCTCAAACGTGCTGCGTAACACAAGCGAATAAACCTCATTGGTTCTCGCATTTCAAGCGAACATGTTGGAGCTTCTGTTTACCACAACTGATGTGTGAGTTAATGAATGTTTATATGTGAATAAAAGCCTGTTCAAATCGATCATGTCACTTTTTTTGGACCAAAACATTTGGTCCAAAAACTCAACATTTTGGACTAAACCGCTCAATTCATATGGATTAGTTTTACGATCTCTTTATGAATTTTTTAAACCATTAAAGTGGTAGTTGCATAGCTGTCAATGGAGGGACAGAAATCTCTTAGATTTCATCAGAAAGATCTTAATTTGTGTTCCAAAGATGAACGAAAGTCTTACGGCTTTGGAACGACATGAGGGTGAGTCATTAATGATTTTCATTTTTTGGTGAACTATCCCTTTAACTGTGCATACTTATTCCCCCCTATTTAAGATCATTGTAAAAACTTTTCACACAAAACTTTGATATTCTAACAAAGATTTCCGTTTCATGAAAGAAAGAAAATCGCATTAATTTTTTTAATGTGAATGCTCCAAAAGAACTTTAAAGTGAATCAAACCCCCTTTTGCCAATATTTTGCATTCAAAAAGCAAAGCGTTCCATGTTCATCACTTTATTTTGAGATCTGAGTCCACTTTCAAGGCCAGGAACAGAAATAAACTGGGAACCAGGTTCACTTTTATGTCAACTTAACATACAGTCGATTTGACTGATCATCCACTTTCCTGTGCAAAACTGGAAATCACTCTCTTTCACAGAAAAAGAAAACAATATGAGATTGGAATGAGATGGGAATGAGTAAATTATGACAAATGGTTCATTTTGGAGTGAAATATTCTTTTAAACCCTGGTATGTAAACAAAGCATTTTCATAGATAAGCCACCCTTATCAACATACTACAGAGAGTACAGAACAAATCAGAACTACACAACTGAAAGGACATTGTCTCAATGCTTCACAACTCACTGCTACACGACCTCCTCTATGGCAACATGACATTTACTGTCCTGCTGGGGTTCTACGGTTATACCAAACTACACAAAAACCCAGACAATCCCACACTATGGAATGCAATGACTATTTCAGGAAGCGCACAAAATTCCTGTCAAACGCAAAAGAAGAATTATAGGGGAGGGGAGGAAAATGCGCACACAGACAAACACACACAAAGGTTTGGTGGAAAAAAAATTCGTTTCAAAATGAAACTGGACACACTGATGCAAAGTGGAAAATCAGAGGGCGTTTTAATGTTTCATTGGGGTTGCATGAATTTTGACTATGAATCCCTATGTCCTATATTGTGCATTCTAAAATATGCGAAGCACTTGTATGGTTCATCTTCGGGTAATTTTAAAGCAGTGGTTCTCAACTTTTCTGACTCCAAGATCCCCCACTGTCCAAAACAATATTCAAAAGGCCATGTGACTTTATATGCATTTTATAAATACAGATGGAATTAATATTTTATGAAATTACATTACACTTTTCCAGGTTTAGAAACCACACTTTTGAAATTAGGCTTCCTTCCTTATATCTCCAGGGTTTTCAAGTCAGTGGTTCTTCAAGGAAAAAGAACAGTTGCTGAGGCTCTGAATTAAATACAAATAAGTTATATATAAATATATTAAATAAAAGTATATAAATATTTTTTGTTGCATACAGGATTTTTCTGTATTTTTGTTATAAATGGCAATAAATAAAATATTACAAAAATAATATCTTGATTTAGATTTTTTTAATGCTTGTTTTGTCTTATTTTAAATCATTTAACGTGATGCCCCCTATGGGCCCCGGCCCTCTGGTTGAGAAACCGTAACGATGAGTCTCAGGTCATTTGCGGTGTTCACATACACACAAGCTCAAGACCGCTTGAAGTACAAACTAGGTGTGAAAACACCCATGACAGACCAACATATACAATATAATATTTTAATGTGTTTTATAGCATAATTTATTCAACTAGTCATATAACAAAAAAGTTAAATTATTATTACGATTATAATATTCATAACAGTGTTATTTTAGTATTATATTATTTATTAGGCTATATGTTCAGTTTTCATTTTAATATTAGTTTAATTTGAGTAAATTTTTATGTGCTTTTTTATTACTTTTATTTTTTACAATTTTGATTTCATGTTTTTTTTGCTTTAGTAGTATTTTAGCTGTAGTGGTTAAGACATAAGCTTATGTTTTTCATCTAATGTTAATAGCCCTGAAATGTTTGGCCATCCGTCCAGGGTGGCCCGAGGCGCTGGGATAGACTCCAGCATCCCTGTGAACCCGTAGTAGAGGATAAAGCGGTTTGGAGAATAAAAGGATGGATCTAATATTTATCTTTTATTGTATTTCAGCTTTATTTCAACTACCAAAAACATTTGATAATAGTTTTAGTTTCTGATTCATAATGCTTATGGTTTCATTTTGGTGTCTAATAATAATTTAGGCTAGTTATCATTGTTTAAAATGAGATAATACTTTTAAAATTGTTCTACATATTGGTTGTAAAAACATTATCCGACTCCGGCACAAGTTGTACTTTAATAGCACCATAGTAGCAACAAATCTGAGGCTGGCTCAGATCTGAAGTGGACATAAGCAAGCTTTTGGCGTTCTGTACTCTGATATATGAGCTGATATTTGGCTCTGGTTCCATCTTCGATGGTCAGACTGCAGGGTTAGCTGTGGAGGAGGCCGATCTGCAAGCCATAATGTGCCCTTATAACCAAACCGCAAGATGAGAAATTAAGTTTTATGCTTGTCTTAACGGCTAATCAGTGTTTAGCCTTTATTCTCCCCTCATGAACCATGAGCAGGGTCAGCCCTTATCTTATCTGTGTGATGCTGCTCAGTAGCTCCACTGCAGCTCAGGGGCTGGTGCCAGAGAGAACACACACACACACACACACACACACACACACACAAACACACATACATACATAAAGATAAAAATAATATTTAAATGGACACAAACGCACACCTACACACACACAGATACAGAGGCACACATTATACAGTAGGTATGCACATCCATACACACAATGGTACAAAAAGTGTGGTTCTACTGACTCGCTATGTTACTTATCCACAAACACACAAACAAACACACTCAGGAAATGAAGAGTTCCTGATGGATGTGGGTGGCAGTGAATTTACCACAGAAGTGGCTGGCCACACACACACACA
Organism: Leuciscus leuciscus; assembly: GCF_965113295.1. Classification (NCBI taxonomy): domain Eukaryota; kingdom Metazoa; phylum Chordata; class Actinopteri; order Cypriniformes; family Leuciscidae; genus Leuciscus; species Leuciscus leuciscus. The sequence goes on along the minus strand of NC_138738.1, from coordinate 30,794,312 downwards.
CACGCACGCACGCACGCACACCATAGACTGGGACGCACACACAGTGTACAATTAATTACGCCTTCACTTTGAGAGGATATGGAGGGATTTGGGAAACTAGGGTGTGGAACTGCAATTGTACTGTAATTCTATGATATTTTCTATTGCTAGGCTACTATGTGTTTACTATTACTTACCAGCCACAGGACCCAGAAGAACCACCATTGCGATCAGTCCAACGTCAAGAATTGTTATTCGGCCTTCAACTGCCATGTTTTTTTTTTTCTCTCCTCCTCTTCAAATACAATATATTCTGATTTATTCTCTGTTACTCGTATGCTGTCAAGGCTTCAGAGTGCAGTCAGGCAATAATATGTGTGCTTTGGAGAGTCCAGCATCACACATTTTTTTTTCTTCAATACAGCATCAAAAGCAAGTTGTTCATCATTTTAAAGAAGCATAAAATAGGATAAAAACTTAAAAGTCTTGCGTTAAACCTTCACTGCTTTTTTTCCTTCAGCGGGAAGCATCAAATGATGCCTGTGAAATCTGACTACTAAGAGTCCTGTTGTAACAAACAAAATTAACAGATCACATCAAACTTTTTTTCCCCTTTGTTCCAAAGCACGCGCCCCATACATTTGCCTAATCAGAGTTTAGATTAGTTATATGGGACATCCCGAGACCGCAAGTCTCCTCGATGGTAACACAGTTTCTGGACAGGAAAACATCCGTTTCGTGATTGCCGACTATTAAAATGTCCATTCGTCGTCATATTCCTCGCGTTCGTTATCGTTTGATCTTCGTCTCAGGATTTTTCTCTGTTTCCATGATCCATTGAGCTGAGAAACTGTCCGTTTTGCGTTTTTCGTCCGTAGTCCAAACAAGGGGAACGGCAACAGTAGACGGGCAGGAAGACACAGCAGACCCAGACAGCGACTGGAAACGCCTCGTCTTCAGATTGTCTCCGGGATCCGATTGTTCGATGTGGGGGCCGATTTATAAGAGAATAGAGGTGAAGCGCCCTCATGCGGCAGACTGGTAGAATTACACCATAGGAAGACTGATGACAAACATCAAGGCTGATAATAAATACACACTGCCATTAAAGGAGAATTGTAATTTAAGTCATTTAAAAAATTCCAGTTTAAAATGACCCAGACAACCAATTTACAATCAATAATTAAAAATATATAATTTATATAAGCCCATCGTATAAATTAGGCTATATAGGCCTATCGTCAATATTCTAATTTTTAAATAATTTTGTAAAATATCTACTTTATTATAGGCAAGAAGCACACGTCTTATATATATATATATATATATATATATATATATATATATATATATATATATATATATATATATATATATATATATATATACATACACACACACACACACACACACCACACACACACACACACACACACACACACACACAAACATACATAATTCTCTTTTAGGCCTATAGAATTTAAAATGTTTAGATATTTATATAGATATAAACATTTCAATTTATTGTGCTCATCTGTGCATGATTTCACATTTTTACAAAGAATAATTGTAGCCTATTTCCTGACCTAACGTGTGGGCAGTGGTGTAGATGGTGGTGTAAAAAAAAACTAATTTAATTATAAATAATTATAAATAAGTACATACATGTGATGTATACATTATACAGGCTGCATTGTATCTGTTACTTTTGATATTTGCATAGCATTATAGCGCCCATCTCTGGTCGTGGACCAGCACATCAGCAGGATGGAGGAAAAACAGCACCACGCGCCTCAGCAACAGTAACGTCGTCTGGTGTGCGCGCGCACGGGACGGAACCACTGAGGCTGAGGGAGCGCGCACCTCAACGCCAGCTGTCCTCTGAGGGAGACCCTTGCCGCCCCTCCCCAAAAGACATGTCTGCAACCGCAAAAAAATAGTATTTTATTTTTCAGCTGTTTAGGACCCACTCATACATTCACTCACTTCGATAATACTGCACAGCTCTAGCCCATCGACCACCAGCAGCACAGCAACGCCCATAGCAACGCCTCCTCTGCACATCCTCCTTCTGTTTCTCTGACCCAGCAACACCGGCCGCCCTCCACCACCAACAACCAACCTGTTTTTCAACGACCTTACAAACGTTGGATCCATACCACACAGTTGTGTTTTCTTTTTAACGCAAAGGACCATGAACGCGCTGTGTGCAGTCATTCTTTCATCAGTCAAAGGTGCGTACCCGTATGAAACACCATGCGCTTATTTATCAATGCAGTCCATAGGCTACTATTGTTCTATCATGGATATTGTTTTTGCATGCATATTGAGTGAATGCCTGCAATGGTTGTAGATTATGAATAATGTGAGCAGTGTAATCTTTATGGCTTTATCATGCGGTTCGTCGTCTTGTTTTCGTTATTCCTGCGCGCGGGGTGCGGTGCTGCAGATTTCACACTGATGATGCGACTGGTCTTCTGTTGCAATCATTCCATCCATCTGCAAATCTGCAATTATAAAATGCATATTTAGAATTTTGCGCTTTTAAAAATGTGACCTCTGCTTACAATTATCTGTTTCATTGATGCAGCATAGCTATTTTACGCTATTTTATTCAATGGGTGCTATTGTTAAAAAAAAAAAAAATGTAGTCACGAATCACCATTTATTTAATGATTTTATTTAATCAATGCATTTAATCTGGCAGAGTGCATTGCATTAACATCACACCTTATCTAGATTGGTTGCCATGGCAAACACCATGGCTGAAAATAGGCTTCAAGGGGGACACTATGTGGGTAAACAACACTACATTTCAAACAACAACCATTACAATCAATCAGCCTTAAGCTAACTGTAGGTTGTGTTTTAAATTCTTACATTAATGCAAAAAAAATCCATCTTCATGTGGATTGAATTTCATAGTGACCTCAGTAATTCTGTGTTTTTGTTTGTTTTTACATGAAATGAACAGACATAAAAAGATGGTGTAGTAAAGGATAAAAAGAGTGGGGAGAATGTAGAAAATAAATGGGGGACAGAGGCCACACATGGATTAAGAGATTATGGATAGAGGCAGAGAGATAATGATTATTTTACAGCAAGAGAGGAAGGGGACATGCTGGGTCAGCAGTTTTGCGGTGGATGAATCAAAACTAAAAGATAAAAAAAATGCAATACAACCTTTAAAACTGTTGAGCGTCTATGCAGCTCTATCTATAAAATATCCTACTTTTCCTTTCTTTTTACATTAGTCACTCATCATTGCGAAAGCCCTTCCTTGAGCTGAAACATTGAGGGATTCTTTTCCCTTGAGCTCACCTGTAAGTTCTGGCCTATCAAGGAACTGGCAGCGGCACGGGAGCTCCGCCCACCACACCCTCTAAATGAGGGACAAGGCCACTCAGGTGAGACATTTATGCTGTTTATATGCTATCCTTACATAACATGCATACTTTAAATGGACCAAATTATACCATAGAGAAAATTATATTTATATTATAACCACATATATAAAAACACTCACATATAACATATATGTGATAAAAAAAGGGATAATTTTGTTTATAACAAATGTCCAGTTTTAAAGTTACCTGGGAAGCCAATTTACAATCAACAAATAAAATGAATAATTTATTGATAGTGTAATTTAAATATACTTTATAGAAATATAATTGTGTAGAATTCACAATATAGATTAATATAATTTAGTTAAATGTTTTTACCAGTTAAAGGAATAGTTCACTTAAAAATGAAAATTCTGTCTTCATTTACTCACCCTAAAGTTGTTTAAATTTGTTTTCTTTCTTTTGCTGAACACAAAGAAAGATATTTTGAAGAATGTCGGTAACCAGACAGTTGATGGATCCCATTGACTTCCATAGTATTTTTTTTTTCCTATTATGAAAGTCAATGGGGTCCATCAACTGTTTGGTTAATGACATTCTTCAAAATATCTTCTTTTGTGTTCAGCAGAAGGAAGAAATTAATACAGGTTTGAAACTACTTGAGGGTGAGTAAATTATGACAGAATTTTCATTTTAAGTGAACTATTCCTTTAAGGCATATAATATACCAGTTAAAATACCAGTTCAAAAATATATTATGTATTTATTTTTATATATAGTATAATTGGTATAGTTTTCTGCTTGCTCATGTTTTATAGGGTGAAAAAAGGACTAATAGCGTGTTCTAGATTTTTTCTTAGTATTCATACATTTAAGAGTTAGTTCACCTAGGCCCTGTTTCAATCAGATCACAAGTGGACAACGCTAAATACAGGTGTAAACGGGTGTCTAAAATGTTTTAAGCTTCTCCACTATCAATCACTTCCAGAGGTAGTTGGAAGTACAATTACTACAATTAGTAACAGCCACAAAAGACCGCCTACTCTCCGCCTACTGACCTAATGCGTAAACATTACGGGAAGCACACTTGCCAGACGGGATTGAAACTTTGTCGGCTGAAGACCCAAGTTTGGTTTGAAGAAAAAAAAACTACCAAGCACAATGTTCTCTCATCATTCCTGATTTCTAACACTCACTCGTGGTCTTGCGGCTGTCAGAGCAGAAACGAAAGCTGCTGCTCTCCATATATGTTTTTCCGTCGTCTCCGGTTGCGTTCATACATAAATTGCGCAAGCTTAGTTTGTCCATTAGATCGCAAGATCTGAACAAAAACATACATTTACCATAGACCCTCCCTTTGAAGAAATCAAGACAGATGTGGTTGAAAGTGGACAAAAGAGATGGATTAAAACACCAGGTGTAAATGGATATACAGTATGTTTCCCTCGTCTTGTGATCTGATCGACCAAAATGCATCTTAATACCAGGTGTATACAAGGCCCTACAAAAACAAAATAAAAAATTCACAATGATACTTTATAATGGCTTTATGGCTGTTAAGCTTTAAAAAAAAGAAAGCCCTTGAATCAAAGGTTCTTGAAGTCATACAATAGCTTTCTGTGAGGAACAGACTGAATAATCTTTCCCTCCAGTAAGCCGTTTCATGAATGAACCAGTCGATTCTTGAATTTTTCAGTCCAGTCTCTGTTCTTCACTCATTCGCTCTCGTTTTTCCTTGTCAGACCCCTAGGGCCTGGGTAGATGAGCGGAGGAGAGGCTCTCATAAGCGGTCGGCTTCTTGCGGCAGCACTGACCAGCTGAAAGAGGTGAGACATCTAGAGCCATTATAACATGTGCTGATCTAGTGTGCCTTAACCTTCTCTTTTATTCGTTTTTTCCTGTACTATGCTATTCATCATCCCCATTTTGACTTCTTTTAGATCGCAAAATTGCGACAACAGCTCCAGCGTAGCAAACGCAGCAGCCGCCATCGCCGGGACAAAGACCGCAAGTCCCCCTTTAATGGCAACCATGCTATCATCCAGTCACAGGTGGGCATCATCGCATCCCAGCAGCCTCCATTTGTGCTTGTGTGCGAATAACAGGGTGCTCTTGGATGTCAGTAAGAGTACCACCGTAACCTGAGCTAGAACACGCTGCAGAATTGAAGTAGGCCAAACATCTGGAGAATTTAATTGCGCCCCACTTTCCTGCATATTTGTCCCATTTTTGAGGCTTCTCTGGCCCCTTGGAGACTGGGGGACAGGATTGTCCCAAAGGGCCGTGGCTTGTTTTAGTGTAGATTACAAAGTCTTCTCTCACAGCCTGCCGTCATCAGGACAGCCTTTGGACCTATAAGTCAACACATTGTGTTTCTATGTGTGTGCATTTTTATAACACTTTTGTTTAATTAATTATACTTGACACCTCAGCAGAATACAGCAACCTAGCATGCAAATGAGTCCCCTGAGTAGAGGGCACTGGGTTTATTTGTTCACTTGAAGGAATATTCCAGGTTTAGTACAGGGTAAGCTCAGTCAACAGCATTTGTGGCTAGAAAATGTTGATTACCACAAGTATCATTTTCGAGGTTAGGGTTAGGGCACAGTGAGGCACTTAAAATGTATGTGAATGCAGCCATTTTTGGAATATATAAAAGGTGCGGTCACATTAACCGTTGCTCGGCCAAATTTTGCGGTCGAAATCCAGTTTGAATAGGGATCTGGAAATGGAAATCTTAAGAAGCATTTCTCCACACAGATTTCTCATCAGGTTGAAGTAATGCAAATTTGCAGCGATGACAACAGAACGCTGCTTTGTCTGAAAATGACTCACAGTGGACAGTTGTCCTTTTTGCCAGTGAAAATTTCACTAATGTGACCTTCAATTAATTGTTCTGTTGTAATTGTAAAATTGTAAATTGTAAAAGTAATTTTGGAGTTGGACGTTTTTAGGCATTACTGTATATAGTTATGGCAATGATGTTGTAAAATTTAATACAACAACTTATAAAGAAAAGGTTAGAGAGCAATATTTCACACTAAAAATCAGTTTAGCATGCATATTGTTCATGCCTTGAGACCAAACTATTGAAACAGTGAGTATATTAATGTTTACAGATTGCCTGCCTTCAGTTCCATTCTAGATTTTGGCTTTCTTTTAAAGAAAAGGAAGAGGAAGTGCAAATTGATTTTTGTGGTAATTAATGCGATTAATTCCTGATGCCACAAATTCCATTGATTGAACTTGTACTGAACCTGGAATATTCCTCACATCTTTAGTGTTGAATAGGAGAGATTGTGTCAATACATCTCAAAAACCAAGAGGACTCGTACTCGTTTCTGAGAAATGGGAAAGGAAAGGAAAGGAAAGGAAAGGAAAGGAAAGGAAAGGAAAGGAAAGGAAAGGAAAGGAAAGGAAAGGAAAGGAAAGGAAAAGTTTGGCTATCCAAAACCATAAACAGAGAACATGAGAGCATGAAGAAAAGATTGGGAAAGAGCGCTTACATCACACCATACTCAAAAGAAGTGCCCTCAAGCTGAGCAGTAATGGGCTCTCAATGGTAATGTTCTCTGTAGTCAGTGGTTTGTGTATAATGATGGAGCTTAGTCTGGCAGAATGTTTGATTTTTGGCAGTGGAGAGACTGCAGAGATTGTGTATGTGTGGGCTCACTGTGTGTGGGAGTCGTTCTAACAGGATTACACAGAAGGCTGGTTTCCCCTACAGGGGAATGTTTGTGTACTTGAGACATACTTAGACCCATACACGCATTTCTAAAGAAGTGTTGGACCTTTTTTCCTCCTTTTTTCCCTCAGTCTCAGATGCCTAAAACCATCCTGATTCCCATCCCCATTTCTAAGTCCACACCTCCAAGATTTCGGAACAGCATAGAGGGGCTCAACCAGGAGATTGAACGCATCATCATACGGGACACTGTGGAACGAGATGAGATCATAATAGTGAGTGCATCTCAATAATACCGCCTGTATTACGTTGTGCAAGATTGGTTTTGACTTATTTTTTGTGGTAGAGCTGCATGTTGCGATATAACTATAAGTGTGATTGTCAAATAGTGCAAGCTGTGATTTAATGAAAAAAAGATGTATGCACTACCAGTTTCAGAGTAAAGCACAGCATAAACACGTGTAGTTCAGGATACAGTGTTTTAGCGTCTCTGAATAGCTTGGCTAATTTACTATGTATCAAGCTGTCCTGAGATACTAATATCATGAGTGATATACATCAAATAAAAGCTTGATGGGTTGCCGTTTAAAAAATGAAGAAATTAATATGTAAATATTGGAGTTATAATTTTACAGTAAAGTAAAATTATTTGTATTACTCATTTTTTATTTTACAGTACAATGGTTATTACAATATATTTCTTATTTTGTTTAATATTTGTATTTAATAATAATTATCATAATTATTATTTTACAGTCATATTGAATAGGTAAAAAACAGTGGGAATGTGCTCTATGGAAATTCAAGTGAAAAGATTTTTTTTATATAATAATTGATTTAAAAAAAAATATATTTAGTGTTTGATTTACCTTTGAAACAATTTTCTCTCAGAAATGCTAGTAAATTTCACAAACAGTTACAAAGTAACAGATTGAATTAAAAGTGAAATTTTGATGTAGACTGAAATTTGTCAAATGTACACCAAAAATCTTTATTTAAAAATATTTTTTATTACAGTGAAGTTTTTTCTAAAGAATTTTGCGATTAAAAAAAGTCTTCAGAGTAAAGTAATTTTTCCACTTTTTTCTAATTATTTTTAATTCTATGCAGACAAACCTCAACAAAATTACTCCACTCACTCTAGAATGGTTCATTCTTTCCAAATATACAGCAGCTATTTAAGTCAACTGTTTTTTTATATCGCAATACATAGCAGACAAAAAAAGATTACAATGTCAATTCTTTCCAATATTGTTCAGCCCTATTTTGTGCTATAGGGGCTGTAACATGGCTTATCAGGGCACAATCAATACTAATGATATGTTTGGTGGAATCCAATTAGTAGAAATTGCTTTTACCCTGCACAGCCTACTTACTTAAGCAAATGTGTGTTTTAGCCACAGGATGTTCCTGATGGGCACCGCGCGCCCCCTCCCCTCCCCCAGCGCAGCAGCAGCACACGCAGCATTGACACACAGACGCCCTCGAACGGTGGGCTTGGCAGTAACCGTAGCAACAGCAGCAGCCGAGCTGACTCAGTCTCACCCTCGTACCTCAGCATCCTCAACGACACGGTCGGAAACAGCCCACTCGATGACACGCTCAATGAGAGCAAAGAAAGAGGTGAGAAGCACATGCATCATCATCACACAATAAGCGAAAATCGAACTATTTGATTTCTAAACATTCCTTTTTCCTGTCTTAGACCTGGGACCTTGGTCTCCTCTGCCCAAATATGCTTCATCTCCAAAGCCCAACAATAGCTATATGTTCAAACGTGAGCCTCCGGAGGGCTGCGAGAAAATTAAAGCTTTTGAAGAAAACCAGTGAGTTACTGTTCTGTAGACATTTTGTCTGTCTGTTTGTGTAAGATATTGAACAGTCAGTTGAGGATGGTGCTTTATTTTCAGAAAAATACTATGAGCTGTTTTATTTTTATTTTATTTTAAATGTCTGCAATAACCAAAATTTGTCTGAATACAGTTTTAAAATCTGTTTTTCAATTTTTCAAAAATAAAATAAAAAACAAAAAAATATTTAGTAAATTAATCAAATAAATAGTAATTAGAAATAAATTATAATTTATAAAATTAGGTAACAGGGTTGCAGATTTAGCCTAAATTAATTCAGTTTAAGTCAATTATTAGAGACTATCTAGTTTGTAATCAAATGTTTGCAGTCATTTATCCCATAAATTAAAGACAAATATTTGTTTAATCGTGATCTTCAAAATTATGGAAGCCCTGTGGAAAAAATATCATGCTTTGGTAAATCAAAATTATAAAAAGGTAAAAATTTACAAAAAAAGTATTATGACATACTTTTTATCTCATAGTTGACTTTTTATTTCATCATTTATGTCATAATTAAGTTTTTTTTTATGTCATAATTCTGGTTTACCAAAGCATTACTTGTGTAAAGCGGACATGAAACAATTTAATGGAAGTAGTTCTATTTATTATTAGAAAGCCTCAAACTATTGCTTCCTGTGTTTTACAATTTTATGGAACATTACATTTTTTATCAGTTGTTATAATGAAAAATAACTCATTGCATGATTTTAAAGGTGCAGTAAGCGATCAACCCAAACAAACACACCCCTCCCTTCATTACTCCGCCCCAAAATGCACAAACACACAATGCAAGAGTGGATGTCTCTTTATCATAGCAGAAGCGAAGCAACAACAAAAAATACTTTGCGGAAAATAACGAACGACAAGGAAGAACAAAAAATGTACATTTAGTACACAAGAGTATATACAAGAGTTGGTTGTTAGTCGCCAGCTTCACACCAGCTCCAGACAAACAATGATCCTCAAAACTGTCCTGTTACTATAGCAAACATTACAACCACAGCATATCTGGGTTCTGTGAAACATGGCTAAACCAATGTTACTCACGTATGGAGTAGGGCTGAACGATTAATCGCACTTTACATGTAATCGCACACTTAAATCGAGATGGCTTATCGCGATTTTAAAATCGCAAAGGCTGCGATTATTTTTTATGCGCAGCTTGTCATTCATGTACGGCTCTGTAAACGTTGCTCCATCTGAAAGCACTGTGAGTTAGAGTCGCTTATAACGTGCATTTGAAAAAACAACACGCGTCAAACATCTTTCCAAAACCTCTATGAACTAACCTTTTATGAACCTCTTGTCCAACAACAGACAACATTTGATAACATGCATTTACTCCAAACTCACTTCATAACGACAGTTGAGCATCCTTCTGTGAGATGATGTGCCTTCTTACACAGAATAAGGCAGTCGTGTATTTATAAGTCATGTTTAATCAAAGCATTTCAATCTTCTGTTTATTCAGCTATAGCAATAGGGATTTCCTGGAATGATGCGCATTATTGTACTTCGGCAGCGGGGGCATATTTATCGTGTTTGCATGAGAGCGCCCTCTGGAGTTCAAATGGGGCAGTATTTACCACCAATCAGCCGCACTCCACTGACAAGCTGCGCATAAAATAATCGCAGCCTTTGCCAAATCGCATGCGGTTTTATTGCGATTAATCGTTCAGCCCCAGTATGGAGCAGAAACTACGCTACCTCTGCGTCCATTTTCAGACCTTACCACTTCTGTCTCTCCAGCGCTGGAAGGCTTTTCTAAAAAAATCACGGGTACTAAAGTTCTTGCCTGATCATAACCCTTCTTTTTCCTCTGACCTTTTCCCTTTTGTAATGTCTCTCAGCCATCTCTCTTTCTACAGTCTTTCTTCAAATCTCCCTCTTGATCACTCTCTCTCCTCCCCCCTCATAAGTGGACACACCCCCAACTGCTGATTGGCTACAAGTGTGTTGTAGTGCTCGGTCCGATCCACTTTCAACAGCGTTTCTCAGAAATCACTGACTGCACCTTTAATTGTTGGATAAAATCAAGAAGTTCCAGGCCATTGAGGTCGGCCCTATGACTTAAAAAAAAGTAATGGTACACCAATTTGTATTCCATTCATGGTAAAGTGTCAAGACTTGGTTGTTTTGTAGTAATGTTTTCATAGTGAGGGGTTTAACTTCTTATCAGTATGAAAGATACATTTCCACAAAACAATGTACTACTTTTGTATCTTCTGTTCCAGGCCAAGGCCTCTCCAAGATATTCCTCCATATCTCTGCCCAGACAGAAACAAGGTGAACTTCATTCCCAAAAGCGGATCTGCTTTCTGTCTGGTGAGCATCTTAAAGCCTTTGCTACCCACCCAGGAGCTGAACTTCCGTAGCGGGGTGGGATACCGTAGTATCTCGCCCTCCTTGGTGCCTCTGGGTGGGGTTGGGGTTAGGAGCTTGTCCCCCTCCATGGGTTCTGTCCTGTCCCGTGGACGTCAGTCACCATGTCTCCCACGACACCTTGAGGAGCCAGAGGGTTAAAACGGAAACGAAGGAACCTCAGCTGATGAACAGAGATGTCATTTTTCCACACTCCTGTATTGTCTGATAGAGTCAGAGCTTTGTTAAGATTTTATTTAAGAACATGATCTGAACAACTTCGAGAGATATCAGTTTGAAACTTGAACAAGAGTTTTTTGTTTTTTTTGTTATATAAGGGTAATGGTATTATATGTCAAATGGAGGATCAAAAGGAGGTTTTCAATATGGTGTACATAGATGAAGCATTTTTAGCATTGCACTTCTTTTTACTTTCTCAACGATTTATTGCATTTTACCATGAAGCCTTTGAATTTTCTTATGTATAGCTGCATCCTTTAACCTACACAAGAGTCTGGAATTATTTTTAATGTTTTTGAAAGGTCTCTTATGCTGCATTTATTTGATAAAAAATATAGTAAAAACACAAATATTATTTCAATTTAAAAGAACTATTTTCTATTTGAATACATTTTCAAATGTAATTTATTACTGTGATGGTAAAGCTGAATTTTCAGCATCCTTATTCCAGTCTTCAGTGTCACATGATCCTTCAGAAATCATTCTAATATGCTGATTTGGTGCTCAAGAAACATTCTTTTTATCATCGATGTTGAAAACAGTTTTATGGAAATTGTAATACACTACCATTCAAAAGTTTGGGATAAGTTTTTAAAAAAAAGAAAGTAAGTCTTTGCCATCACAGGAATAAATAAAGGCTAAAATAATACAGAATACTGTTCAATTGTAATGATATTTCACAATATTGACATTTTTCTGTTTTTATTAAATAAATGCAGCTTTGGTGAGCATTACAGACGTCTTTAAAAAACATAAAAAAAATATGAGTTACTCCCAACGTTTGACTTGTAGTGTAAATGTAGTAAGTGATTTGATTTACTGAGGAAATGTAGGTTTTAGGTCACAGTTTTGCTTGCTTATAGTTTACATGCAGTTTGAATAGTGCTGGAAAAACAACCAGAAATGTTGTAGCAGATTTGAGGAGGACTAAAAAATGTGCCTGACTCCCACCACCTGTCCATAGGACCCCGTTTGCTTACAGTCCTTTTTCTATCATCGTCTGACCCTACATTCGTCTCGGCCCCTTAAATGTATAGAGCCCTTCCCCATATACGTAAACCTGTATGTGCTTAATGTGATTAGCTGGTGAGAGGAAGTTTTGTTGGTACATGAACAGCCTGAACACGCATTAGGTGGAGGAGACATCGATCAAATGTACAGGACAGTATTATGATTATGAGTTCAGTTGTTAAATTTAAACATTAGTTCAACTGAAAGGTGCCATTACTGTAATTTCAATACAGTGAAGGAAAATGGATTGCACTGGATATGAAAGACTTGTCATGAAACAGCAAGAGAAAAGAGATGCAAACAATTTCAAAGAAAGGCATGGCTTTAGCTAATAGTGATCTGAAAATGTACTGATTTGAACTGTAGCAACTTTATACTGTGAAATATTCCATTATTCATACAGTAAAGCTTCCTTTCTTCCAAAAAAATGTTGATGAAAGACTACAGGCAATCCTGAACAAAATGTAATGTATGTATGTAATTGCCTTAATACTGAATTGAAATAGGGAAGTGTGTAAATTAGACAGGTGCCTGTTGTTCCATTTGTTTTAGTTATTACCAGATTCTTTTCTTCTGTGAATAAACTTTAAGATCGTTGTAACTCTGGTTTGTTAAAGGTACACTAACGTTTGGCCCTCTATTGGTTTAAAAAACAACAAAAAAAAGCATGCATTTTGCAGAACAATGACTAGCTGAAGACTATGGCTATACCCATAGACAGTATACTTCCTTAAAAAAACAAAAAACAGCACAGCTACAACCACAATGAAATTACCCTTCACAATTGAGACTCCTCTGTTCGACATTAAATAAAAATGAAACATTTATTAGATCCCCGAAGGTACAAGATTTAGCATGCTCCATTTCAGCCTTACTTGCTCGTTGTGACAAAACAACTAACCAATCCCACTCCCACACAAAACAGGCATCAAAGTAGCCAGAGCAACTTTTCGCTATTTACAGATATGACGAGACCTGCACGGGCTTACATTGGTATGCGATTTCCCGCGAAAACCATCCGGATAGGTTCTTATTATAGGCTTACCATAGTAAATCAAGGTGAGTCAAAAACAAGTTTTGAAAAAAGCATCACTGATGTGTTGACTCATTCTTTCATTTTAGTCAATTTTGAACAAAAAAAAGTTATTATAGTGTACCTTTAACACAAACAAAGATAAAAAAAAATTTGAGAAAAAAATCTGAAACAATTCTCTTCAAATTTATTTGCTTTCAGATGCAAGATCTCCCATTCCAGTTTCCATCAATGAAATTGTACAAGTACATTATTTTTAACTGAAACAAAAGGCAAAGTTGCATAAAATAAACAGATGAAAGCAGCTGTGAATGGTGTACATTCTTTTTCCTTAAAAGTAAACAAGTCAACATGTCTCAACATATAGTTCCAAACACAATTTCTCATATACAGAAAGTGACACTTCAAAATGTTTGACTGCACTCAAAACAGAAACATGTGCTCCTCCAGTACATATGGAGTAATATCCTGTGAGAAATGTTCAGATTCTCCACCTACACAAACTATTCAGATCAACAAACAAGTCTATGCTTAAAACATACAACATACTTTCCAGAAATACCCGAGATTGCACTCGGAGACAGTTTAGTGCACTTGATTATTCACTTGATTTTTTTAACGCAAATAAAACAGACGGGTAATAGTTCCAGATAAACTCACTTCTGGTGAGTCCAAATATGATAATCTGGGATAAAATGAAATGTGTATGCTTTCTAGAGTAGGATAGTTACATAATTCTGTGCTAAAGGTGACATACAAACTAAAAATACATTTAAAAAAAAAAAACCTTCACAAACATTCCAGAGTTTTTCATCTCAGTGTGAATGTGAAGAACATTTGGGAGAAGTTATTTCTCTGAGTGCATGTTTCAGCATTTGTCACTGAAAACAAGAATGCATTGCATCACCTATTATTAGTTCCACTGAAATCTGGCCTTGTCATTCTTACCACACTAATGGCACAGCACACCACTTGCATATGTAGTTTACAGTAACACTTTTTTTTATTGTTTTAATAAATAATTTAGGGTTAAACTAATCCAGTGAATGTGACTTCAAAAATATTTTTTTTTCGTGATTTATGCGCAACTTCACAGACTTTGGGTATCTGTCTTGATTAAAAATACAGTCTTTAATAGATGTTATAAATCTGTAACCCTGTTTCTGGACATTAAAAACTCCTCTATTGTACAAAGCAAACAGATATTTAGTATACACACACTTATTTAGGTTTTTTGGTCCTATACAAACCAGCCCTCCACATAAGAGATGGGCGAATCCTGACCTTCTTGTCCCTTTAAACATGTGCACTTCATATTGTAACAACATTTTAGTGATATAGCAATGAAGTCTTCATTTTACTCTTCGGTGTCCTAATGTACATACAGTAAATTCACACACACACAATGAAAGAAAGGAGGAAAGAGACATTCCCATAACTCGGAAATCTTCCAGTGTGGAATATGGATTCAGATTTCTTGATGCTTCCTTGGCTCAGGTTGAATCGTTTCAGGAGAGGTAGTGTTCCAGCTCCAAATAAAGGCTTGGGATATGCACTTCTTTCCACCATTCTAAGGGACAAAGAATGCTTGGAATGAGATCAGCATTATGACATGCACAATCTCCCCTCGAGCGGCGTATGAATTGACACATAAATAGATTTAATATTCAAAATACATTAAAAATACAAATCATGGTTTCACAATTTTTTTGATGGTCCCTTTAACAAATTCTGTTGACTATAGTAACGTTGCACCATGTCGACTAACTCTCATTAGAGTGTTAGTAGAGTATTAGTAGACTATTAGTAGACTGGTAGGGTTAGAATAAGTTGACATGTACAGTACTTGCAAAGTTACTTATAGTCAGTAGAATGTTTGTTGGGTGACCATCACAATAAAGAGTAAGCAGATATTAAACAGTCTACTAATACTAATGAGAGTTAGTTGAAATGTAGTTGCAAAGTTACTTATAGTCAACAGAATGTTCAAAAAGGACCATCAAAATAAAGTGTTACCCAAATTATACACACAATGACTTTATACATTTTCTGTTGGTTTGTTTTAACTAAAATTCCATTTGAAGCTTTTTGAGAGTATATACATTTAAAATGTCAAGGTAATTATTTGTTATGATATCATAACGAAGAAAAACAAGAAAACCTGCATTTAAAAAAAAAGAAAATACTAAAAAAAATGTGTCTGTCAAATCAAAGTCTTGTAGTTGCAGCCAAAAAAACTAAACATGAAGACCCTCAGTGTGTTAGGGTAAGTCTCTTAAAATATCAGATAATTTGACCTTTTTATTACAAGGCAAGAGGAGTTCAAACATAATGATATTAATTAATTGATAATTCACAATAATTGCAAAAAATAACATTTTACTTTAGGATGTTTACTTTCATATATTCAAGGTTTAAGGAAAATATATACATTACTTCTTTCTTAATGGTTGCACCGCATGACATATTTAGAGTCTTAAGTGTTTTAAATCATAAGTGTTTTCAAAACCAATGTTATTTTAGTATTATTCATATACTATTATAGTACTTATTCATATTTTGAATTCACTTTTATCTTTAAGTTTTAGTAATTTTGTTATGTTCTTTTGTCATTTTTATTTATTTTGGTTTTTTTATTTCTATTTAGCTTTGTTTTTATTTCAGTAATAGTTTTCTTTAATATTAGTTCTTAAATGTATTTTTTTTATTAAGTTGCCAAGGCAAAAAAAAAATCTATAATGTACTTTATGTTTTTCATCTAATAATTATATCATATTTCATATGTATTTCAATGAACAAAAACTTTATCATCTAGTTTTAGACTAGAACTACACCAAAACTAACATGAATAAAGAGAGAGCGTTTCTATAAACCTGGAACCTGTTTGTCAATGATAAATATATACACACTCACACCAACACAGCTCAGGCACTGAGAAACTCCTGATCACTGCGTCCAATAGCGTCTGGGTTGGACAGAGGGTCAAGATCTGCAAAGAGGTTAAACCAGGCAGACATGTCCCTGGAGCTTCCTTTGGGTGCTAAAAGACACAGAGAGATGAATCACTACAGAAACAGTAACGATTGTCAGTGTCCATCTATAGTTCTTGACATGTAATAAAACTCTCACCACTGGCAGAAGAGTTTGGAGTGTTCTGTGTAGGCTGAGATTGTCCTCCACTAGAAGGTGGTTGGAGGGGTGGGGCTTGAAACATAGGTGGAGTCGCCCATCCTGAATAACAGAAAGAGAATGAATATGAGTGATCAGCATGACATCACACTGACAGCACTGCATTCTAGTAGCACAACAAGAATAAGCTGTTAATTCCTCCAGCCACTAGAGGGCAAACTAAATGATTTGTCAAACCTGTGGTGCTGAGGCTATGGTCCAGGAGATGTGATGGCAGGAATCCAGCGTGTGTGTTTGCAGTTTCTGCTTGCAGTGTGGCGGCAGCAACAGGAGCAGGAGGGGCCTCAAAACAGCCGAAAGCATCCTGCCACGCTTTACTGAACTCACTAGCGCCACCTGTAGCCCCAGGACTCAGCAGATCCTGCAAGAATGCCAGTTCACCTCGCTCTCCCTCCTCTTCTTTCCCTTCGACAGACTGGAAAGCCTCAGACAGAAGATCCCTGCCTACTCCAATAAAAAGAAGATAATGAGGCTTTTAAACTGCAAAAACAGAATTGCTTTCTCAGCACTTTTGTCTTGTTTTCCAGCACAAAAATCTCAACCCTATGAAGCCTACTGTATCATTTTTGATACACAAACAATACACAATAGGGCCTCTAAATTATCAACATGATCAAAACGTTGCTAAAATGCCTGTTGTACACAATCTACTACATGCCTTCTTTCGTCTTATTGTTTAGTTTAGATTATCCTTTATTGTCTTTCTTAGGAGAAATGCGTCTTGGGCAATCGAGAGAGCAAATCTTTTTGGTTTGAAATCTTTACTGATTTTTATAAAGTAAATGTAAATGTTATAAGTTTAAAATGCAATACCCACCACCACAATAAAAACTACAGTGCATTCATCATAAAACAAAGCATTTAAATGAATTTAACTAAGACACTATTGGGAGATAAAGAGTGACGAATGATATTTATATTTAATGATATTTAATGATAATATGCATTTTATACAAGTAGTCTGCTATACTGTAATAAAGATCTAAATAAGATACTGTTATATTATTGATTTACTATATCAAACTATATGACCCATAAAGGCCTGGTGTATCAAATATGGTAGGTAACAAAAAAACATGTATGCAAACTATTATTAAATATATTATATTATATTATGTATAAAGGTTCAATAAACTGCTCCATTTCAAAAATATATTTTTCTGATTATTTCTTCAAAGGTCAGGCGTTACAGGGTTAAATCAAGAAACATTTACTTGATATATATATATATATATATACAGTGCCCTCCACAATTATTGAACCCCCTGGTAAATATGATCAAAATTGGCTGTAAAAAATAAATCTGCATCGATTATCCTTGTGATCTTTCATTCAAAAAATGTGCAAAATTCTAACCTTTCATTGAAGTAAAAGAATTGAAAGTGGGGGGAAATCACATTATGAAATAAATGTTTTTCTCCAAAACATGTTGGCCACAATTATTGAAACCCCTAGAATTTTTTACGAGTAAAATATCTCTGAAGTATATTCCCATTAATATTTACCTTTTTTAGTACACCAGGGTGACTAGGAACATGAAACTGTCCAGCTATGACTTCGTGTTTCACAGGAGTTTAAATATGAGGAAACACAAAGGCCAAATCCCCTTAATCATCCATCACAATGAGTAAAACCACAGAATACAGTTCTGATGCGTAGCAAAAGATTGTTGAGCATCACAAACTAGAAAGTGGCTGTAAGACAATAGCTAAAGAATTGAAAATCCCCATTTTGACCATCAGGGCAATAATTAAGAAGTTATAACCAACTAAAGATGTTATGAATCTGCCAGGAAAAGGACGTGTGTCTATACTGTCTTAATGCACGGCGAGTATGAAAGTTTGAGTGGCCAAAGACTCTCCAAGGATCACAGATGGAGAATTGCAGAGATTAGTTGAGTCTTAGGGTCAGAAAGCCTAAAAAAAAAATTATCAAACAACCCCTACATCCCCACATGTTGTTTGGGAGGGTTTAAAAAAAAAACCTCCTCGCTCATCCAAAAACAAATTCCAGCAAATTTAATTGTCAGACACGACTGGATCTTCAAACAACACAGGGTTCTGTGGTCAGATGAGACTAAAACAGAGCTTTTTGGCAGCAAACACACTAGATGGGTTTGGTGAACACAAGGATAAAAAGTACCCCATGTGTACAATTTAATATACCATTGGATCTTTAATGTTGTGGGCATATTTTTCTGCTGGAGGTCCTGGACTTCTTGTTCAGATACATGGCATTGTGGATTCTATCAAATATCAACAGATAAAAAATCAAAACCTGACGCCTTCTGCTAGAAATCTTATAATGGGCCGTGGTTGGATCTTCCATCAGGACAACGATCCAAAACAAACATCAAAATCAAAACAAAAATTTGTTGTGGAGCACAAAATGAAGCTTCTGCCATGACCGTCTCAGTCCCCTGACCTGATGAGTGGGCTGAACTGAAGAGAAGAAGCACCAACATGGATCTGGGAATCTGAAGGATCTGGAGAGATTCTGTGTGGAGGAATGGTCTCTGATCTCTTGTCAGTTATTCTCCAAACTCATCAGGCATTATAGGAGAAGACTCAGAGCTGTTATCTTGGCAAAAGGAGATTGCAAAAAGTATTTAATAAAAGGGTTTCAATAATTGTGGCCAACGTGTTTTGGAGAAAAACATTTATTTCATAATGTGATTTTCCCCCCACTTTCAATTCTTTTACTTCAATGAAAGGTTAGAATTTTGCACATTTTTTGAATGAAAGATCACAAGGATAATCGATGCAGATTTATTTTTTACAGCCAATTTTGATCATATTTACCAGGGGGTTCAATAATTGTGGAGGGCACTGTATATATATATACACACAGTGAGGAAAATAAGTATTTGAACACCCTGCTATTTTGCAAGTTCTCCCACTTGGAAATCATGGAGGGGTCTGAAATTGTCATCGTAAGTGCATGTCCACTGTGAGAGACATAATCAACAAAAAAAAAAAATCCAGAAATCACAATATATGATTTTTTAACTATTTATTTGTATGATACAGCTGCAAATAAGTATTTGAACACCTGTCTATCAGCTAGAATTCTGACCCTCAAAGACCTTTTAGTCTGCCTTTAAAATGTCCACCTCCACTCCATTTATTATCCTAAATTAGATGCACCTGTTTGAGGTCGTTAGCTGCATAAAGACACCTGTCCACCCCATACAATCAGTAAGAATCCAACTACTAACATGGCCAAGACCAAAGAGCTGTCCAAAGACACTAGAGACAAAATTGTACACCTCCACAAGGCTGGAAAGGGCTACGGGGAAATTGCCAAGCAGCTTGGTGAAAAAAGGTCCACTGTTGGAGCAATCATTAGAAAATGGAAGAAGCTAAACATGACTGTCAATCTCCCTCGGACTGGGGCTCCATGCAAGATCTCACCTCGTGGGGTCTCAATGATCCTAAGAAAGGTGAGAAATCAGCCCAGAACTACACGGGAGGAGCTGGTCAATGACCTGAAAAGAGCTGGGACCACCGTTTCCAAGGTTACTGTTGGTAATACACTAAGACGTCATGGTTTGAAATCATGCATGGCACGGAAGGTTCCCCTGCTTAAACCAGCACATGTCAAGGCCCGTCTTGAGTTTGCCAATAACCATTTGGATGATCCAGAGGAGTCATCGGAGAAAGTCATGTGGTCAGATGAGACCAAAATAGAACTTTTTGGTCATAATTCCACTAAACGTGTTTGGAGGAAGAAGAATGATGAGTACCATCCCAAGAACACCATCCCTACTGTGAAGCATGGGGGTGGTAGCATCATGCTTTGGGGGTGTTTTTCTGCACATGGGACAGGGCGACTGCACTGTATTAAGGAGAGGATGACCGGGGCCATGTATTGCGAGATTTTGGGGAACAACCTCCTTCCCTCAGTTAGAGCATTGAAGATGGGTCGAGGCTGGGTCTTCCAGAAGCAGTGGAAGTGGCTCTGTAAGAAGCATATCAAGGTTCTGGCGTGGCCTAGCCAGTCTCCAGACCTAAACCCAATAGAGAATCTTTGGAGGGAGCTCAAACTCCGTGTTTCTCAGCAACAGCCCAGAAACCTGACTGATCTAGAGAAGATCTGTGTGGAGGAGTGGGCCAAAATCCCTCCTGCAGTGTGTGCAAACCTGGTGAAAAACTACAGGAAATGTTTGACCTCTGTAATTGCAAACAAAGGCTACTGTACCAAATATTAACATTGATTTTCTCAGGTGTTCAAATACTTATTTGCAGCTGTATCATACAAATAAATAGTAAAAAAATCATACATTGTGATTTTTTTAGATTATGTTTCTCACAGTGGACATGCACCTACAATGACAATTTCAGACCCCTCCATGATTTCTAAGTGGGAGAACTTGCAAAATAGCAGGGTGTTCAAATACTTATTTTCCTCACTATATATATATATATATATACTGTATATAAGAAAATGCATCTTGGTTTTAGAATGTTTAGATATTTGTACTGGAAGACAAGACAAAAATACTGAAAAAAGATAAGAAGCTTAAGGAAAGCTTCAAGAAACAGAAATATTAGTTCATCAGCAACAAAAAGCAAAAGTAAATTTAAGTTAAATATGAAAAAGCAATCCTAGAATCCTCAAAGAGTGCACTGAAATCACACAGACCACAAAAAGAATGGAAACAATAAAGCACCTTGAAGAAAGTAGTTTTTAGAAATGCTTTTACAAGAAAAGAAAGAGCACTGTTGTGTTAATGGAGACAGGGTCAGAAACCCCAGAAGAGTGTTTACCGTTCAGAAGAGAATCTGAAAGAGCCATAAGCATGAAAAGTTTATGAATATTTCTTATAGAACCTAAGACTTATAGATCAGGGTGTTAAAGCAGTTTCGAAGGAGGTTGATTTTAGAGAGTTAGAACAGGCCATAAGGGAGTCCTTGGCATTGAAGAGATGCCCAGTCAGGCATTTATACCTATTTCAGGTCGTAAGCTGCTGTGTAACGCATCTTGCTTTTCCTCATATGAGGTGCCTATGTCCCACTGAATAGCAGGTGTCATAGATGGGTGTATGGTCGGGGTCAAGGTTGGAATAAGAGAAGGGACTGAGCCAGGCTCAGGGGTCATTAACAGAAGGTCGTCATCTGTGCTAGATCCACCAATGGGGCATAACTGTTCATTCAAGGCCGCTGTACAGGGACGGAGGTGAACATGAGAGATACAAACAGACATACTGTAAATAAAAGCTGCTAAACACACTAGAAGTTACACCGACTAGACACAAAGTTAATTAGTTCTACCAATATTTGATGCTTTAAGTCAACCAACTGAAATATACAGTACATCACGGTGTGTAAATTTATCCACACAGGTTTCAATGGGAAGTACTGCCAGTACTACTGTCATGTTAGGGCATTAAAGAAAATAAGAGGAATGTGCTTTATATATATATCCATCATTTGAACAGTGTGTTTTTGGTGTATGACAACGCAAATAGCAGGCATGGGTGATAAACCGATATTAGTGATTAATTGGATAAACTGGCAAAAATGTGACAACTGGTAGACATTTTTTATTATTGTCGCTGTCACAGTTACACTCATAAGACGTTGCAGTGTTGCACTGTCATGCATTTTAAGTCTTGATATTTTTTAAGGCGATTTTAATCCATTCAAGATCAATGATATGCAAAAGAATATTCAATTTGGAACAAGCATGCTGTTCTGCCAGCCATTTTTCCATGCATACACACAAAAAGCTGTCACAGAGTTGTCAAAATGCCTGTGTTGGTAAGTATTCATGTTACACAGGCATTTATGTCTTAAGTGAATGTAAACAGTTGGGAAAGAAATCAGATGTGGTCCAGTATATTTGATCTGTGCATTAGGTTTTAAAGTGACAGCAGCCCAATATACCTGCTGCCGTTTGTGTCATTAATGTTTATCATATGACAAGAAGAGTGGAAAAAATCACTCACTGCACTTAACTGAAAAACTTTTATAGCTTTAATAAGAATCATTGTATATTTAATTAACAGTGTAGACTGGGCAGTGTTTTATTTTACATTTGATTTATTAATTCAATTTAGCAGTATTTTGTACTTCTGTAACTTCTGAAAAACAAAAAAGCACTGTTTATGTCATTTGTTTCATCTTTGTTCTTTTGTTTTTATTTGTCCTATTGCTTGCAATTAGTTTTTTTGTTCTTATTTTATTACTGACTGTTTACCTGTTTTCTGTAAGCTTCCATAACTTTTTACTTATATTAGTTAGGCTAGTATGGTATAATTGTAAAATTTTAATGTTATCTAAAATTAGCAAAGTAACAACATTATTTCCAGCAAAAAAAAACTATATTGTTGATCATATCGCCCATCCCTAGCAAGCAGTATGAATTGGATAATGAAGATATGGAAGCATTCGTTTCTCACACACATCAGCTTCACAGGACACATATAGTCCTGTACATAAGTATGATACATGAGGAAAAATGTGACTTTACATCCACAAGAATACTTCGATATAATTCAGAAGAAATTCTAGAAATCCAAATAAGACAGCTGGCATATGCCAATATTAATCAGAATCTGCCATAACTGAACATTCATTCACATCTGCACATGTCCAAACAACAACTCTGGGTGATATTAGATACAGACTGTTTCCATTGCATTACATTATTGCGTGCTACTGTAAGGACTTGAATGAGAAATTATAAGTAAATTAAATTACTGTCCAAAATTACTAAAACAGCACTTGCCATTTAGTATGATAATTGACTACTCTTCTGGATGACTAGTCATTTCTTAACAATGAGTTATCGTGCAAAGCCTAGTCCGCAAACAAACACACACACACAACTTACCAGAGTCCAGACTGGCACACAAAGAACTGTCAGAGCCTCTACTCTGTCCATCTACTGCACGAGTAGAAACTGGTAAAGATAAAAAGAAAGAGCATCTAAGAAGCATGAGCCTTTGAGTGTTTTCCCAGAATGTGCTTTAAAAGCTGAACATACCAGTTTCGGATGATTCACCCAGCTGTTCATCTTCAAGTGAAACAAGACTGAAACATAAACATACAAACACCAAATTAAACTGATAGACACACTGATGCATGACTAAATGGATGCATAATTTCTAAGATGGGAAGAGATGATTCACATTACTATGACATGTACAGTATCAGATAAGAATTACAAAACACCTTAAAATTGACAAATAAAAGTGAGTCAGTGATATTTCTAGGAAGCGGTGTTGGTCTAAAAACAGTTGTAACAAAAACATACTCCAGCATGTCTAACACAGATGGCACATCATCTGCTACTGCCAAAACAGGAAATGACAGTGGAACTTTAAGCAGGGTTGCCTGTTCACAAAGGCAGCAGGGGTTTCTAATAGAACTACAATGTTCCACTCACAGATCAGTAACCAGAGCCTTTAAAGAGGCCTCTCGCCTGCAGAGACCCAATCTGAGGGAACGGAGGGTTGCAGGGAATGAGGAAAGAGAGCGAATGAGAGATCTGACAATGAGAGCCAAGCGAGGTGCCGTCAAGGGGAAGACATGTTTCTGTGTAAGATTCACTGACCATGTGATGTATACTGCACAATATAATGTAAAGAATAGGACTGTCATGATTCCTCGACTAAATTCAAATACTCGATTAAAAAAAATCCTTGATTGCAATTTACCCTTGTCGAGTAACCAGCAAATTAATGGAAATGGTGCGTTTCATGGACGAGAATCCATGACGTGCATTATTAGACCGTTTTCTAAGGCTGCACGATGTATTAAAACCATTTAAAAACCAGAATACTCGATTAATCGTCAAAATAATAAACCGATTACTCTATTACCAAAATAATCGTTAGTGACAGCCCTAATAAAGAACAAGCTGTAAATCAGCAAAATGGTTAGTTAATGAACAAAAACGCTTCAAAATGGAACATGCCCATGTCTAACTGAGTTCTCACTTGTCTGAATATGTCTTCTGGTCCTCGTCTTTGCTGTCCTCTGCTGAATGTGCAGAGGCAATCTGGTCCAGTGGGTCCCTCAGTTCCTGTGATGAGACATGAGGGTTTAAAACACATCACAACAGTTTATTTTCTGACATTTGTGCATGGACACCCACTTTAAGGGTAGTGAACTGGTAGGGTACATATCCTTTGAAGGCCTCATGGATGCCAGACATCACATGTGCAGTCTTCTCCCAGTAGTGTAGAAGCGTTGTCTACGGAAAAACAATTCGAGACGAATACATTTACAATATAAAAAGTGAACGGGTTTAATTAGAAAAAATGGGTGGAAGTAAACAAGTATTACCTGGTAAGTGCATAATGAATGTGAAAGCATGTTGCAACGACTGGCTCCCAGCATGTCCACTTTCTGACAAACATCATTCTTCAGCTTATCGAAATGCACTTTTGTTCCTCTTACCTGGGCCTGAACCTGTTCACAAACACACACAGATAGCAGAATATTTCAACCTCCACATTCAGTATATAGATGCAATCCCTCCCACACTCGCTTTGCGGGGTCTGACCTTGCGAAATTTTTCCAGTTGTTTGTAAGTATCTGGGTCTAGTTCCTGTGAGACGTCCTTCATCCAGAGCAGAGCTCCGCGATACTCGGTCCGGGCTTTCTCCATCCGGCTTACTGTCAGCAGGGTGTCGGCGATGGCTCTCCTCCGGAATGTCTCAACTTCCTGTTCAAATCGATGGAGAGGGGTACACAGAGCCAACCTGGGCATGAAAGAGGACAAGAGGAAAGGTAAATGGCTTGATCAATGATTACAGATGAGTGTTAAGTAGATGTGGCATGCAAGGATAGAGAAAAGTTACATTCAAGATTGTGGGTTTACTAATTTGTGTCTTTATGTCTTTAGGTTGTAGAATATAGAAATGTTCTTTCCAGGGCTGCCAAAGTAACTTAATTAAATAATGAATTAAAAATGAAACTGAAATGTATCACTAGTTTTTATGTTGGGATTATTGTCCAATTTAATAAATTTATATATTCAAACTTCACAAATTTTTATTAATTATACTCACATTCTTATACTCACCAATGCTGTATTTATTTGATACAGTAAAACATATTAAATTAGAAAATTGTTATTTTAAATTGTAATAAAATTTCTCAAGATCAATACCATTTACTATTTTCTTAATATACAAGCTGAATTTTAGCAGACATTACTCCAGCCTTCAGTGTCACATGATCCTTCAAAAATCATTCTAATATGCTGATTTGGTGCTCAATAAATATTTCCTATTATCATTATTATCAGTGTTGAAAACAGTTGAGCAGCTTAATATTTTTGTGGAGACTGTGATACATCACAGAATTATTTGATGAATAGAGGGGTTTTAAGAACAGTATGTATTTGAAATAGAATTCTTTAAACAGAACTATATACATGTATATAATACACAGTTTTGTGGGGGAATGAAATACTTTTATTCAGCAAGGATGCATTAAATTGATCAAAATAATTCTACAAATAGCTGTGCAGATGCTTTATTATTTATATATTATGCTCAATGTTATTTTTAGACTTATTTGTGTTCATTCATATCATATTTCAAACAGCTAAATTAATGGAGAGAAACTACGTATTTTCAATATCAAATAGGTGGGTTGCCTGATCGATTGTCTAATAAGGCTGGTTTCAGATTTCTCTGTTTGATGACAAGTTGTTGGATGGCTAGTTCATTAGTCAACCATCATGGCCCTTTCCCTATCTGATGTATTAAATCATCATGTATAAACATAATAACTCCCAAAATATCATGAAATAGAGCCCAATTCATTATTTTAAGCCCTAATTTGTTCATATTTGTGCCTACCTTTGCTTGGCGGAACAGCAAAGGGCTTTACTGGTGGCGTCCATCATATTGCCTGCTTTTGTTTTATCATGCTCTGCCTGGAAGCGCAGGAACAATCCAAGCTCATTCTCCTCTTGAGAGAGATCTGAAGAGAGCAGGTCACAGGGGGCAAAAACAGGGTTATTACAACAACAATAACTAACTGTATTAGTAACAATATATGGCTTGATTGGACATGTTAAATGCTATCAATTACTAGAACCACAAAAACACATTCAAAGAGTTTAGCTTATAATTGCCTTTTGACTCAACAGTAACCGTACACATGAATACTGAGAAAATGTATGCCACTGCATGCAATGGCTTTCAAAACAAGCTGAACAAGACTCTTAGTGTCTGTGCACACAAAGAGGGTGGAAGATCATGTTCCTCACTCACGTGTTATTCTTTGCTGGTATTTCTCGATCACTTTCAGGAGTTCTGTGCAAGTGTTCTGGACTGAACGGAAAAACTGAAGGAAACAGACACACATTATCATTAACAAATGCATTTTAAAAGTTTTTATAACAAATGTTACAAATTTTGAGTTTGTTGCTGCACACCATAAAATCTCTGAGCCTTTCATTCTCTTCAGAATTTATATACGCAGACAGAACATTTGGTCACCCACAATAACATCTCAAAAAACCCAGACAACACATTAGAACACAAAAGAATTGCCTTTCCAGTCTCGCTGTCATGGCAACAAAGGATGTTATGTCCCTGATAGTCTGAATGAGCAGGAAAATGTGTATACTTGTGCTCTACCTGAAAGAAGAAATCCACAGAAATTACACAAATGACTCATTATGGTTGAGCTGCCTCTGTTCGAGAGAGGGTTTCAAGAGCTTTGAGGAGTCAAACACAGAAATAGGACTCAATTCCAACAGTTAATAGAGGGATGAATATATTGGACTGTAGAAAATATCAGTTGAAAGTAACCACAACTAAAGTTCCACGCTACTGTTCATAAGTTTGTGGTCAGTACGATTTTTTTTTAAAGAAATAATACTTTTATTCAATTAAGCTGTT
This sequence comes from Leuciscus leuciscus, assembly GCF_965113295.1. Classification (NCBI taxonomy): domain Eukaryota; kingdom Metazoa; phylum Chordata; class Actinopteri; order Cypriniformes; family Leuciscidae; genus Leuciscus; species Leuciscus leuciscus. The sequence continues at coordinate 30,766,744 of NC_138738.1, read as the reverse complement.
TTCAACAATGTTACTTGAGCACCAAATCAGCATATTATAATGATTTCTGAAAAAAGGATCATGTGACACTGAAGACTGGAGTAATTATGCATAAAAAAAATCAGCTTTTTAGATTTTAAAATATATAAACGTTCTCTCACAATATTATATCTTTTTGATTTATAATTTTTTTATTAAATAAATGCAGCCTTGTTGAGTATAAGAAACGTCTTCAAAAACATTGAAAACATTTACCGACCCCAAACTTTTGAAAGGTAGTGTAGGTGATAATTTAGCATAAGTTGATATTATTCAGAGTAAACCCCATATTTTATTCTCTTCCAGGAAAGTGACCAAATTTATTGGTCTATTAGTGGGGTCATCTCTTTATTAGTGCAATATTTTCATGTGCATCAAATTAAATACGGCATCTACCCAAACTAAGGTCTACGTGTGCTGATGTAGCTGTGACCCCTGCAGGTGAGGTCTGCATTCAGGTTACTGTTTAACTCTTGAGCTCAGATCTGACAAACAGAACACCCTCAGGAATCATGGTTGTACAACAGGCTCTCCTAAACAAACACTGTTATTGAAGTTTCCTATGTAAAATCCTGCCATTTCGCACCATAAGGATGATGCATGCATTGTTTTAAAGTTAAGAGGAAATAGAGCTTTGAGAGTAAACAGGATAAAAGACCATTCTTTTGGGCATAATGGCAGCTGTGGTTTAAAGTAGAAAGAACATGGATACACCTGTTCATTAAGCAAGCAGCCGGGGGGCTTATGGTGGCCTCTCTGCTGCTCTCTCGCACACTGGCACAGCCACAAAACCATCTAATGACCAGTAAACCAGGATATGCTTAAGAGTAACAGCCCGAGGCAGGGCAAGATAAGACAAGCACACATAAACAAACACACGCACACACTTCCTTAAACTGTGAGTGGTCTACGGATTTTTATTAGGTCTTGATTAAAAGTAATCAGAGAGCTACTTTATTTTATAAAAGCTAACTATTAATCAGCAGTGTTTGGGGAAAGTTAATTTTAAAAGTAATGCATTACTACAATATGTTGTAGAGTGTACTGATTATGTGCTAATGTTGCTGAGGTGTTTTTTTTACTGTTCCCAAACTGTACTCCTTACAGGAGCATAGTCTGGGGGTTGCCTTTTTTTTTCTTTTTTCTTTTTTTCTTTCCTGTCTACCCCCTTGTCATATTGTATGTATGTTTGTATGGACAGGTTGATGGCTAATTTCGCTGGTACTTGTGACTAGATGACAATAAAGGCGGCTACTACTACTACTACTACTACTACTACTACTACTACCTGTGTGTTTTATCTGTTATTTCACAATATTGTATTCTAGGTCCATATAGTTAAAGACTGAAACACTATAATGACACTATAGTAACACTATTAGGGGTGACCCGGAATATTGTCGAAGATTCGATGCATCGATATGCGGAGCCTGATTCGACCACCATAGCACAGAAACTTTACAAATGACTCCCTTTGACCAAGGCTGTATCTCAGTACCAGTTTTACTTGATCTTAGTGCTGCGTTCGACACTATGGATCATAAAATACTCTTAGATCGACTAAAAATTACACTGGCCTCAGGGACAGGCATTAAGGTGGTATAGCTCGTACCTATCAGACCGCTACCACTTTGTCTATTTAAACAGCGGAAAATATAAGATAACGTCAGTAAATTATGGAGTGCAGCAAGGATCTGTGTTAGACCCTCTGCTATTTTCAATATATATGCTGCCACTTGGTAATATGTGACCCTGGATCACAAAACCAGTCACAAGTAGCACGGGTATATTTGTGGCAATAGCCAACAATACATTGCATGGGTCAAAATTATCGATTTTTCTTTTATGCCAAAAATCATGAGGATATTAAGTCACATTTATTTTTGTGAGTGAATGCAGCACAATCGCAAACATAAATGGACAACTTTAAAGGCGATTTTCTCAATGTTTAGATTTTTTGGCACCCTCAGATTCTAGATTTCCAAATATTTGTATCTCGGCCAAATATTATCCTATCCTAACAAACCATACATCAATGGAAAGCTTATTTATTTAAGAAAATTACCCATATGACTGGTTTTGTGGTCCAGGGTCACATATCATAAGAAAACATGGAACTAGTTTCCACTGCTCTTCCCTGTCATCATGTGACAGTACTCAATTAACCTCCCTCCATGTCATTCAGCCATTCCTCTGCCTTTGTGAGGCTCACGCACAATGAAAATATTCATTGTCATTGCTTTCAAATGTTAAAATTAAGCATGAGTCATACAGTCATTGAAAGAAAAACCCAGCCCAGTGACACAACAGTTACACTTATTGCTGACCGAGTCAGTTAGTGAGGTAATTTTGACTACATTTAAAAAGGTGCTCATACCTCTAATTTGGCATCAAGATCCGCGTCAGATGCCACCACATGCTCATCTTCCTTCTTCCCGGTGGCCTTGATCAGAACCTGCTTGGTCTTCCAGAACTTCTTCTGCATGCGGGCCATGACCGAGCTGTCCTCCCCCAGAACTGCTCTGCCACTGAACATATCACTGGAGAACCTGAAAGAACGTGCAGACGTGTGTTTTTAAATATAGAATCTAAGAAGAAGAGGGGTAACATTCATTGGATGAAATTAAGATACAAACCCATAGCTGTCCATATTCTTAATGAGCGTGGCTTAGATCTGCAAATGGGATAAAAACACTGTATCATCCTGCTTTGAGTCAGACAAACTGAACTACTTAGAAGAAGTTTTGGGTCGGTAAGATTTTTTAAAAGAAATTCACGTTTATTCAGCAAAAACTTGGATCACATGAATAAATGACAAATTAAAATAGAAAACAGCTATTTTAAACTGTAAAAAATATTTTTCACAGTATCACTGGTTTTACTGTATTTTTGAGCAAATAAATGCAGCTATGGTGAGACAAAAACATTACAAATCGTACCGGACCCAAACATTTAAATGATGTATGCAAATGCAGTATGTTGCAAAAAAACATTTTAGTACTTGCTTTTCAGAAATCAGCGGTGGCATTCAGCAGACCGACACTGAAATTAATAGGAGAAAATCAATGTCAAATATTAAACAATTAAAATAACAAATTATTAAGTTGTTTCCATATTATAAATTAAGACTCACTGGACAATTTGTATGAATAATGAATAAATCTGAGCTTTGAGGAAATTCAGAAATTTGCCCTTTGCAAACAGCTGTCTTTGTTCTTTCGAGGTAACAGCTGTTAGCGATCACAATGACTGCCATGTCTCTCACGGTCATAATTTCCAAAATTCAATAACATATAACTTCCAAATAAAAGCAAAAGCAAACGTTTAATGCAGGTCAAAAGAAACTATAATAAGAACCAAACAACTGTCCTGACATTCATTCAACACATGACAAGTTTAAGCAATATCAATGTTTGTTTGACAATTTTATAAATAAATACAACATAAGCAGTATTTCCCCCCCACAAAACAATGCGTAGTTATGTGAAATGTAGTGTTTATGAGCTGACGCTGTTCTGATCGCACCTTCCTCCCCATCCATCCAACTCATCATGGGTCTGGTTACAGTGTTGTTGCAAGCCGCCTGCTCGCTTTTATCACATTTGTATTTTTCACGTCTTTTGTTGTACACAACTGATACTTTGTTTTAATACGTATATTTAACCATGTGTTCATAGCGTATACAGGATTCTTTGCGAAGACAAACGAATAAATATTGTAAAAAGGCAGAGCTACCGGATCCCAAACAAGATAAGGAGTCATCGAGCTCGCGCTGCGTTTCCCTATAATAACCTTCTTAACTTTAGCACGAATGTGACATGGAGACTTCAGTCGGCAGTTCGAAACTTACACTCTACGGGTCGTGATATTTTACAGTTTGCATTCGTCATATATGAGTGTATATAATTTAAGGAATTGTTATTAGGGCATCGCATTTCCTTACCCGCTGACGTTGCCGTGAGCAGCGATGGGAACGTTCACGCACGTCATTCCAGTTAGCTGAGAAACAGCGAGAGCGCATGCGCAGAAACAAGCTAATAGTTCTCAATGGATTAAAGAAAATATTCATATATTTTTATTATATAAACATCTTCCTTCACTGAAGATGTGTCCAAGCTGCACCTTTAAGGTGTTTCAAAATCTAAATCTATCTATCTATCTATCTATCTATCTATCTATCTATCTATATCTATATCTATCTATATCTATATCTATATCTATATATATATATATATATATATATATATATATATATATATATATAATGAATATATTTTGAGTTTATTGGCCAAGTAAAATGTAATGTACATAGCAGGCCAACAATATAATATACAGTAGGCTATCAGATAACCTTTTGTGATTATAGTAGCTACTTCTTTTGTAAGTTGTAAATATAAGTTTTCAGCAAAATGGATAGGCTACATGTACAAGTACAATATTGTAAAATACCGCTGCTGAAAAAAACACCAAAGATTATTTGCTGGTGTTCCAGCGTGGTCAGACTGGTCTGTTTGCTAGTTTTACTAGTAGGTCTAGGTTTTTTTTTTTTTTTTTTTAGATAGTCAGTCTGGGAGTGCAGCTGCTGACCAGCTATACACCAGTTTTGATCATCTTTAAGTGACTTCAGACGTAAAATATTCAGTGTAATGCAAAACAGATCACTTGGAAAGTTTATTATTTATTTATTTTATTTTTAAATTGTGTAAGTGACAGAATTGAGGAGGAGGATTTGCTGATCTTAGCTGGTCTCTCAAAGTCAGACTGGTCTGTCCATCTTTCTTTTCCAGCAGTCCCAACAGTACACCACAATGCAAATATTGTATTTAATACAACACATTTCACTTATATTATATTAATTATATTACATTACATTACATTACATTACATTACATTACATTACATTACATTACATTACATTACATTATATTCTTGAGCAAGTGACAGAATTATGGTAGTAGCCATTTGTGCCCAAATGATGGCGCCACTGACACAGAAAAAAGTGATGGCGTTCATCTCAAATTTTTGTCCCTGTATTTCAGTAACCCAGTGGGTACATAAAACTGAGTCTAGGTTGTATAACAGACATAACATGCAATGAGAGAATAGAGAATAAAAGAGAATAAATCTAAATGCAATTCATTTTCAAAGTTTCAAGGTAGATTGTAACTGACATAGACTACCCCATGGTGTGGGTTGTGTGCTAAAAACATTAAGACTTGTTACATAACATGATTCGAAAATAACTCAAACTGTAGTGCTGAGATAATACACAAATAAGTGTCAAGGAACAGTATCAGGAAGCTGTGGTTTTGCATGGTACACTCAGTCACACGCTATCTGAGTGAAAAAAAAGCTGATCTTAAGTCACATACATACCCGTGCCTTTCTACACAATCTTCTCACACATTTGCAGCCCCATCCACACCCAGACGTACGTTTGATGTACATAGACATACTCATACACAGACGGGCATATGCCAACACCACACCCCAGCCTCAATCACAGATCTTTTACCTCAAGACCCTCTGCTTCAGCAATGTGGCCGTACATGGGCAACATCTTGGTTGAGACAACAAAAGGCAGGTAGACACACACAGTGATTCTGAGGAATCATCTAGTAAAAAGCACAAGAACACCTCAGCAGACAAACATCTGTTCACTGAAGTATGTGAGACCTCAGACACACATTTGGAACGGAAACCTTTAAGTGTGTTTGTGTGTTTACTCTATAATTGTCCATTCTTATCATTCAAGATTTTCTTATTAGCTTCTAGCTGTTGGGGACAATGGATGACTTGGTCCTCTCTCAGTCTCCTCACAACACTGAACTGGTGTTACCATGGTAATGTAATTACACTCGTTACTGACAACGGTTAAAGTCAGATCATTGTATGTTGCATTGTAATCCCTTTCTATTGTGAGACAGAATGAACATATGAATGAATCAGGTGAATCTTATCAGTCAGTTAGAGCCACTGAGCCAGCCGAAAGCAGATTTAATACTAAATAGCTCCATTGTATTTTGGCAATTGCCAGACATCATTATAATAAACCATGCATTTCATTAAGCGCATGATACACTACAACGATGCCATGATTTCTGCAGGATCATGTGATACTGAAGACTGGAGAAATGGATGCTAAAAAATTCAGCTTTGCCACGAATAAATTACATTTTATAATAATATTAAAATAGAAAACAGCTCCTTTAAATTGAAAGGTAAATCCTTTACTGTATTTTTAATCAAATAAGTTCAGCCTTGGTGAGCATAAGATACTTTTTTGAAAAACATTAAAACTCTTTTTTTGACAGGTAGTATACTTAATTTTTTTTAAATATATTTTGCTGTCATTGTACTCTCATTTGTAAGTCGCTTTGGATTAAAGTGTCTGTTTAATGAATAAACGTGAATGTGAATGTGAACCAAATAAACCAAAGTTTTGTTTCCAGTCACAATGTTAAAAGCTGCTGACTTTTTCAAGGGAGCGGCCCTTTCTATATCACTCAGATAGGAGTGGTTCATGATCAGTAAGCCTAGCACTTGTCTGGAGAGATAGGAGGAGACACTTTATGAGATCTGCCAGACCAAATGTACGGCAAAAATGAGTTAAATGTCTGTTAAGGAAATTACTCCACCCCAACATACAAAATGTGTCATCGTTGTTTGTGTGTGACCTTTAGAGTGCGTACTTACGTTTGACAGTAAATGTTCTGGTCATTTAACATACAGCCCCCCACCCCCATCCCCACATATACACACAGAGCAGTGAATGTCCTTCCACAAAGGATGCAAATGACAGACAGGAGGGTTCCATATCAGTCCTCAGATCAGCCCATCTAATCCTCTCAAAGACCTGCAACACAATTCAGTCCCATTCACTGAGTCAGAGTCAGATTTCTTGCCAGACAGAGAAACAAAGATTCCAGAATTGTAAAAGAAATAAGTTCGCCCAAAAATGAAAATTCTGTAATCATTTACTCCCCACTGCTGCTCCAACTTTGCATGGCTTTCTTTCCTCTGCAGAATAAAAGAAGATACTTTGAATAATGTTTTAGTGTTTCTTGTCCATATTATGAGAGCCAATGGGGTCCCGAACTTTGAAGCTCCAAAAAAGACATAAAGGTATAGTGTGAAATAATCCATATGAACAAGATGGTCTTCTAAAGCAAAACAACCACTTGATAAACAGATCAAAATTAAAGCCTTTATTATTCAAATGCAAGCATTCAAAACCTGCATCAAATATGATGACACGAACCTCAGATCTCTTGACATTTGGTGATGTGACATGTGAGAACTTTTTTTGGAGCTTGAATATTTTGGACCACATTGACTTTTATGGACAAAAATAGTCGAATTAAATATAGCTTCCTTTCTTTTCTGCAGAAAAAAAAGTAATTAAGAATGATAGAATCTTTAACTATTCCACTTGTCCCTCCTTTTATAAAATAAATAAAAAAATAAATAAAGGGTTATGGTGATTTGGGCCAATTCTTGGGTCAAATGTGGACAAACCCAACTGTTGGGTTTAAAAATGTAATATAAAATTCAAACAAACAGTTGGCTTTGTCCATATTTGACCCAACCGTGGGTTGAAACAACCCAGTGTAGATGTTAAAATAATCACTTTTTGAATAGTATAGCCACAAGCCATAAAACATGGTGTGAAAAAAAAATCGCTTTTTGGGTAAAGCTACATTCCATCCGCCATCCCATAATACAAAAGTCTATTTTCAATATGCCACAAATGCTGTTGATTGAGCTTAGCTTGCACCCAGAATATTCATTTAAATCCTAACCATAACATTAATAAAACATCTCACGTTTTCTTTTCATCCTAATGTGAACATCAAATACTATACACAAATAAGCTTACAAATAATTTGACTGGTTGATTTAAGTGCTCTCTCATTCATACTGTTTTTGCACTTCTTCTCCCCTGGATAATTCAATGCAACAGTGAATCTACTAGTCTTTGCTTAGCCAATGGCTTTTAATTAATACGGGTCTGTCACCGACTCTGTTCTCCCATAATAGTCTTTTCAGCTGTCTCCATGACCAAACAAGCTGGGATGAAAGAGAGAGAAAAAGAGCATGGGCAGTGGGCCATTCAAACAGGTGTCTCCTCTTTCCTTATTACCGCCTCTTCTTTCTCCCCCTCTCTCTGCTCACCTCTATGAATGGGTTGGCCAAGTAGTGATTTGTTTTCTGTCGCCTTGAGGCTGGAACTTTAGTGGCCAACGTATAGACTTCAAGGCACCATCGAGCTGCCTAGTAGATCTGCAAATAGACCTCAAATTTCTTGTGGGTTTCTTTTCTCTACTTCACACAACCGTCTGACAAGCAAAGAAGCTTTCAACTGCAGCATGCTCTTATCTGAATCTTTTCCTCTAAATTCATCTGTTTAAATCATAGTAGATAAAGTTGGTTTGGAAGAAAGACACATACATAAACACATATGGCCTAATGACTCTCAGAAAGGCCAGAAATTCTTATCTGGAATCATCAGACCTATTGTATTCTTATCAGAGCCTCTCTGCCCTGTCCTGAGGGCTATTGTCATGCCCTATGGAGAAGGGAGGAAACCCTCTGTACTACCGACATTTTGTATGTGTTCGTGTGGGTGATTTTTTCAAAAAGAAGTTTGAACTCAACCTGTTCGCTTTTACACACACTGAATGACTTCATTTATATACTGAAATTGCTGTAGTTTTGTATGCAACTTTTTGAAAACGATACCATTATCTTCTCTGCGTGTAAACTACACAAACACGAATTTGTGAAAACGGTGATGTGTATGTGTTGAGTCTGTAGGCGATTAGTGTTTCTTTACAAAGTGACATCGCCAACTACTGGCCTTGCAGCATCATACAGCATTATACAGCATTTTGAATGGTTTTCACAGATCCGTTTTGACAACGCTGTCGTCTATGCGAAAAACGCAAAGGAAAAACGTTTCCGTTTTTAGTACGTTGTTGTCGTGTAAACATATAGTTATGAAAACGTTGTATCTGAATGTTCTCTGAATGTCAAAACGTACAGTTTTTTAAATAATATTAAAACGTTTTTGTTTTTTTGGGTTATGCGAACGTTAAGGAAACATAACTTTTTATCATTTTGCAAACATTATGACAACGCTCCTTTTGAATGTTCAAGCTGCAACATTGAAACTAAAACCTCTCAGTTAAGAAAAAAGATCCATGAACGATGTGTAAATATATTATTTTTTTTTGCTAACATTCTGAGAACATTATTAAAGACCAGATAACTTTGAACAAACATTCTTTTAAAGTTACTGGAAGAACGTTTGTTCATAACTTTGAGACAACCTTGCCAGAGCGTTAGGAAAGTTCTTAAAATGTTCTTTGTTAGCTGGATAATTGTGTGATCCAATATGAAAATGTATTTAAATATATATCATGCACAAACAACCTCACAATTAATTACACTTCATGCTATTGTTCCTTTCTTTTGTTGTGAACCTTTAAGGACAGCAGTCTCCAAACCTCTGTTGTCATACCAATGTTGTCAACTTCCTTTTCATTGCACACAGAGGATGAGAAAATCTACATTCATCGATCTTTTGCTTTACTGACATGAGAAAAAACAACGGTGAATCTATCGATTCAATCTTTCTGTCACACTGTTTCTTGCCAGCACCTTTCACACCTCTGTGGTATCTGCAGACATAAAAGACATCCAGATTGTGTCTTACAGCTCTAGCTTTCTTTCATCGGCCCACATGCATTCACACAACCACACCTAAGTACACACAAGAAAAAAATAAATCAGATTTTTTAATGTTCCTGTGGAAAAACTGAGAGTTCAAACAAAAATATAAGTTCCATTAAAGCATGACCTAATTATGATATAAGATTCCATGCATTGAGGTTATTTTACAGCTCTGTTATACTACCGTGACTATTATGATAATATGTGTTCATAACAAAACTAATAAATAAAACAGATTTTGACGGCACACACACACACACACACACACACACACACACACACACATAGAGATCACCTTACAACTCTACCAGTTTGTGAAGCAGTTTTCTGGAAGCCATCTCTGTTGGCTGGGGGCAGGTGAAAACACATGTTCTCCCAGAGGAAAGCACACACACACACATATACACACATTGCCAAAGGGTTTTTTTGTCTTTGAGAACTGCCCTTCCTTGCTCCAAAACAGCAATAGGTCTGACCTCTCATTTCAGCCAGGTGTCTACGTCCCTGTTCACTAACCAACATCTGTGACGGTTACAACCAAGTATTGAATGACTGCAATATTATAGTAGAGGGCAGTGGGTGTTCTCTTCTGAGAGGTTCTCTTCAGAGACTCTATGTGATAAGTTGTCCTTTTGTTTTTAAATATGATGCCAAACAGCACGTAACCTCACACAATACCATTTTATTAGCTAAAGATCTTCAGCACATTAAAAAGAACATATTAAATACAAATCTGAAGTGTCCCATTTTACCAGTTGCCCCCCTATACTTGTATAGATAGAGAACATATACATATACATGAGTTAAGTTAATTTTACTATGGGGTTTGGGTGTTTTGAACAAAGGAAGAACTGTACGATCTGTGATCACTCACTGTCTCTGTGATTTTATCTGATCATCAAAACATTAGCACCTTTTAAATGTGATAAAATGCCATTCAACTTATGCAAAACATAAACAGCTCAGAGCACTTAACAGATTAACATACAGTGTATGTTTCCATGCTCAAAAAGCCAATTCCTCCTAATTTTTCAGATTTAATTTCACTTAGGCCATAAAAAGTGTTTGTGTGTAGGCTACTTTTCACAACTCAGCGTCAAAGTATGAAAACACTTTCATATGTGTGTGTGATCTGATCTGAAGCCTCTGGTTGAATGACATTTTAAAGTGTTTTGAGGGTTGTAGTGAGAAAGCCACTTACGTCACGATCACGATTAAACAGAAAGCCATCCATGCTCATATTACACATATAATAATGAAATATAATAAAACACGTATAATCATATTGTACCACTTAGTTTACCACAACTTGAATTAGAAATGAACATATTTCTTGGAACAGGCAAAGTTAACTGGTTTTGTGTGAGGTTTTCGGCAGACACACAATTGAAACACCGATTTCCGTCGAAGGACGTCGTTTTCTTCAATCACTCATGCATTTTGAAACACGAAAACAGGAAAAGAGTGTTTGCGGAAGGCACAGATGCTGCTACCTGTTATGTGGGCGCGAGCATGGTAGACTCGAGCGCGCGTGCTGCCATGGATTGCGTGTGTGAGTGGGCGGAGTTTGCCCGCACGAGTGGGGTATTTAAAATCATCTGAGCGCCACAGAAGTTTACAAAGTCGCTGTAGAATTTCTGGAGACTGACAGCACCGGAGGAGTGTTTTAAAGATGGCATACTACGAAGTAAGATAACAGTTACTAAAAAAAAAAAGTGAAGTTTGATTGCATTTAAATTAGGCTACTTTATAAGAAAAAAATATTTAACTTTGTCTGTTTACTTTTTTGCAGCACATCGTCTTTGAAGATGATTTATCAGCTGATAACAACTCTGAGTTCGGCTCGGGGGACATCGGGGCCAACTTTGAGGTCCCGTGCGACGTGGAGGTCAGTCACGAGTTCCAGAGGATCTTTCTTCCAACCGTGTACGGAATCATATTTATTTTGGGTCTTATCGGGAATGGACTGGTTGTTCTGGTAATGGGCTGCCAGAAGAAATCCAGAACCATGACGGACAAGTACCGTCTGCACCTTTCAGTGGCGGACCTTCTGTTTGTGCTCACCCTGCCGTTCTGGGCCGTGGACGCGGCCAAAGACTGGTATTTTGGAGGGTTCATGTGCGTGGCCGTGCATATGATTTACACGGTGAATTTATACAGCAGCGTCCTCATCCTCGCCTTCATCAGTCTAGACCGGTACCTCGCCGTGGTGCGCGCCACGAACAGCCAAGGTCCGAGGAAACTTCTAGCCAGTCGCATCATTTACGTGGGCGTGTGGCTCCCCGCCGCGCTCCTCACCATCCCCGACCTGGTGTTCGCCAAAGCGGAGACCAGCGCTATACGCACCTTCTGCGAGCGCATTTACCCTCAGGACTCTTTCCTCACTTGGCTGGTCGCTTTTCGCTTCCAGCACATCCTGGTGGGCTTCGTGCTACCCGGGATCGTGATTCTCGTCTGCTACTGCATCATCATCTCCAAGCTGTCGCGCGGCTCGAAGGGCACGCAGAAGCGCAAGGCGCTCAAGACCACCGTGGTTCTGATCGTGTGCTTTTTCGTCTGCTGGCTGCCTTATTGCGGGGGGATCCTGCTGGACACGCTGATGATGCTAGATGTGATTCCTCACAGCTGTCAGCTCGAGCAGGGTCTACAGAAGTGGATCTTCGTGACTGAGGCTCTCGCGTACTTTCATTGCTGCCTCAACCCCATCCTATACGCGTTTCTGGGCGTGAAGTTCAAGAAGTCCGCCCGCAGCGCTCTATCTCCTAGCCGGGGGTCCAGTTTGAAAATTCTGCCGAAGAAGAGAGGAGGGATGTCATCTGTATCCACAGAATCCGAGTCTTCTAGCTTTCACTCGAGTTAACAAGAGCGCGCGCGCACTTTGGACTGCAAATATGCTTCCAAATATTACATGAAATTACTTGCTAATCTGTGCTTTGTATAGGAAAGAAAATATAGTAAACAGGCTGAGCCTGATTGAAAAGTAGATAGAATGTAAATATGTCTGTCAGTATGGTATGGCATACTGCATTGCTTCCAGTATTACTGTAAAATCTCTCTTCATAGTGAGAAGAGGCATTGTGAACATACAAATGTGCTGATATAGTGAGCAAGATGTTTACTGTACATATGTATATAGATTGTTTTTTAACTGGTTCCTTTCTGCACTTATGTACACCATTGCATTTATTTATTACATGATAAACCAGAGACGTTCCAGTTTAAAAGAGCTGCTTTGGCTATTTGAAGTCTTGCAATAAATTTTTGAGTACTGAAATTATTGTGTTGGGTGTTTGTGTGTGTGTTTTGACCACTTCTATAGTAACACTTTTCTAGGGCATGATAATGGAGTTTCCCTGCAATGCCCAGTATTGTTTAGTTTCATTCTGTACAGAGACACGCGCATGTAGTGGAAAGCAGTTACTCAGCACTAACTTCTTCAAAGTAGTTTTATCAAAAGCTACTCATGTGGAGGACAGCAATTACAGTACCCTCAGCCTATAATATTTGACAACGGGGATTCCCTAATATGTAAACTCATTCAGGTCTGACCAAATACACAGAGAACCCTTTGGTGGAATCCCCAACATGATGCGGGATCCATTCAACCATAAACACACGTGAAATTTCATAAATGCAAATTATGCTATATTGCATTGCAGTTTTGGTTAACTTTCCTAATTTCATTTCATTATCATCCTTATTTGTGTTTTCTGTTATTTGCCCCCTGCAAATGTCCTTTTACCTCAAAGGGATTCTGTTTATTCAGGTGGTACCATAACAAAAGCATGTTGCCATGTCTCTGGCACTGATTGGAAGTTACAAACATACCCTGTATGAGTCATAAAACCTCATTTTGCATGGTGTGACTGAGAAAACTAGTTTAGTGCAGTTTCGTACAGAAGTTTAGGTAAAAACCCACTATTCCTGTTTGGAGGATCATGCCCATAATCACATTTGCTTAGCACCATTCAACAGAAAAAAACATATGTGCAGTACCTGATTATTTTGCTTTCTATGAAACTGTCAGCACTGAATATGCCATAAAGTGGCTCTACATGTGTTTAGACACTTACAAATGTCTGAATGTCATTGAATTAAGTATCAAAATATAAAGCCACAAAGAAAATGCAAAGAAATCACGCTAGAGCTTTTCTCAGAACTAACTTCATTTTTTGGAATAACTTTTAACCAACTGTGAAAATGATTCATAGTAGATGAAGTCAGTTCCCCTCAAGTTTACACGTGGTGTTCTAGCAAAGCAACTACAGGTGTAGTTCATCACATTAGCCCATGGACAAAATTATACAACCAAAAAGTGTAATGGAGCATTCCTATAGTTCAAACAGTAGAGTAGAGCATGGCCATCAGCCAAATGCATCCCTAAATATAATTTTTATATATTGTTAAATTGTTTACAATCCCCTACACACACACACACACACACACACACACACACACACACACACACACACACACACACACACACACACACACACACACACACACACACACACACACACACACACACACACACACACACACACACACACACACACACACACACACACACACACACACACACACACAGACAGACAGACAGACAGACAGATAGACAGACAGATAGATAGATAGATAGATAGATAGATAGATAGATAGATAGATAGATAGATAGATAGATAGATAGATAGATAGATAGATAGATCTGTAAAGCACTTTGTTCAACTCGTGTTGTTTTTAAACGTGCTTTAGAAATAAAATGATAGATAGATAGATAGACAGACAGACAGATAGATAGATATATAGATAGATAGGTAGATAGATAGATAGATAGATAGATAGATAGATAGATAGATAGACAGATAGATAGACAGATAGATAGATAGATAGATAGATAGATAGATAGATAGATAGATAGATAGATAGATAGATAGATAGATAGATAGATAGATAGATAGATAGATAGATCTGTAAAGCACTTTGTTCAACTCGTGTTGTTTTTAAACGTGCTTTAGAAATAAAATGATAGATAGATAGATAGACAGACAGACAGACAGACAGACAGACAGACAGACAGATAGATAGATAGATAGATAGATAGATAGATAGATAGATAGATAGATAGATAGATAGATAGATAGATAGATAGATAGATAGATATCTGAGGGATCATGTTCCTCGTGAGTTTTTGTTTTGATTTCCCCATCTAGCCAGTACCGATATGTGCGCGCTGTATGCCTCCAGCGCAATGTGTATGGATGTTGTGACTCGTACTGGCTAGTGGGGTGTTTTCCTTTTTATTTATTTTTTCCTTGTTTGTATGTCACTTCCCAGCCTCGTGTTGCCAGCCAACTCTTGTACTCTCTGTACTATACTGATGCTTTAAAGCACATTAATTATTTATTTGCATGAGATTTAAGCTTGCAGTGGAATTTCTTTTTGTGTGTGTTGGTTTGAGTATGGTTTACTTTCAATTAATATTATTTCTGTTTGTGTCATTTACTTTGTTTATTTTGAGTGGTTTTGTGTGACAAAATTGGGATTGTATTGGGGTTCATAGGAGGTTGGCTGGTCATTAATATCCTTCGAGGGGGAATGAGTTTTTTTGTTCTACAATGTATTTTCTTTTCTTTGATTTGACATATGTATTGTCCTATTGGTTTGTGTCAATAAATCTGCTTATTTTTGTGAGTACATTGTAGTTATTATTCTTGTCCCCTCCCCCCCTGGTTTAAAGGAACGGTACCCCTTGGTAACATTTTGGTAACATCTCGTGGTTCCAT
This sequence comes from Leuciscus leuciscus, assembly GCF_965113295.1. Classification (NCBI taxonomy): domain Eukaryota; kingdom Metazoa; phylum Chordata; class Actinopteri; order Cypriniformes; family Leuciscidae; genus Leuciscus; species Leuciscus leuciscus. The sequence continues at coordinate 30,751,211 of NC_138738.1, read as the reverse complement.
CACAGAAAGCCACAAAATCACTTTCCAGAACATTCTCATTCACAGTTCCATGCTGGTGGAACGCTCTCCCCACCCTCATCCGGAATGCAGAATCCCTGACAACATTCAAAAGACAGCTGAAAACCAATCTCTTCCGTGAGCACTTAACCTCATAGAGAAAAAAAAAAAAAAAAAAAAAAAAGTTTTCCTTTCCCTTTGTAACATCACTTATCAGGCTTATGCTACTCTGAATAATACCTGAACTTCGTACTTTGAGCACTTCTTGCGTTGTTGTTGCTTTTGCCTCTTTATGATGACTCGCAGAATTTTGTCCTAATTTGTAAGTCGCTTTGGAGAAAGGCGTCTGCTAAATGACTAAATGTAAATGTAAATGTCATGTGACACTGCTGACTGGCTTACTGTAGCCCACTGCTGACTTACTGTAGCCTATTTCTGATCAAATAAATGCAACTTTGGTGAGCATAGGAGACTTTAAAATCATTAACATTAAACATTAAAAACATTAAAATTTTAATTATTTGACTGTGTCCAAATAACTTTTTTTGCACTAATTATAGCCATAATTATATAGGCCATCAAAATGATAAAATTGTAAGGTTGTAAGGAACACTCTGAAATGGTAAATGGTCTATAAAATGGTACAAAAGCTGTCACTGGGATGGTACCCTTTAAAAGGGTTCTAATATGTACAATTTAGGTAGGCTACTAATATATACCATTTTGGTACCAATATGTACCAGAGGTACAAAGGTGTATCTTTCGAAAGGGTACCACACCAGTGACAGCTTTTGTAACTCTTTTCTGACAGTGAAGGGAGTTACTATTCAGTTGGAGTAACTACTGTGGATGAACTGTAATATATAACATGTGTTCTGTTGATTCACTGAATGATTTTCAGATTAGTTGGTATGGTCTCATGACGCTAGTGACTGGTATAGGTCAGCCGCTCATGTGTGCACTTTTCGTGCAGAATCAACAAAGAACAACTACATGCAACCAAAAGCAGTGCGTATACATTAAATTACATATAGCAGTATTGAATGGCACTATAGAAAACACTATGTGCTTGTATACTCTAATATAATGCTAGATGCTCTGAACCCTTTTTATGGAGTTAACGTCTGCAGCCCGCATTTATTACTAGTAATCCATGACAGTAGCATTCAGTTCAAATGGGGCGAGGATGAACCACAATAAAACCACGGGAGGTCTTTACAGAGGGAGAAAGTATTACAGCAATGCACAGCAGTGTAGAGCCATAGGAAACAAGAGCCTGTGACCTCTGCATTGCAAAAGCTGCTTACCAGGCCACCATGTTAAGAGGTGGAAATGCGTGAGAGTTGACCCATTGAGAAGCAAAATCCATGCGTAAGGACAATACAAACCAACACCAGTGACTGGACGGCCCGTTGAGTCCGAGTAATGGGCTCTAATGTAGAGTGTGAAAGATTTGCATGTCTGAGAGTGTTAAGTGCTCCATCAGGCCTCTGTTCCCCCGGGGGGGCTGTAAGAAAGGAGAGTGGTCAGTGAACATTCCTTAAGAGCTGGTCATTTATTTTGCTGTTAAACTCCCTTGTTCACCCTGTCAATCTGAATATATCTCACTCTGTGTAGATGTAGAAAAGAGTGTATGTCTATCGGCACACTTATCCAGTCATCTGCCTGTTTAAAATCTCCTAAATCTTGTTCAATCTCATAATAAAAAGAACGGTTTAGTTACAAATAGAAATTCTGGGAAATCATTTACTCATCCTCAAGTAATTCCAAACCCTCACCTTTGTTTGGGAGAGATTATGAATAATTGCACTGGCTAAACGTTTCTGTGCAATTAAAAAGAATGACACAAAAGCAGTAACTATCATAACTAGTCCATATAATCCATGTCTGTAAATATAAGGGCTCAATGAAAATTACCAGTACCTTTTCTGTTTTTTACCAGTATTTTTTTCTTACAGTATGTATTCAAAATCTTCTGAAACCATTCGATATCTTTGTAAAAGGAACAGGCTAATATTGAAGTTGTGTAACACTTTATTTTACAGTGTCCTTGTTACATGTAATACTATAGTAATAACTATAGATTATTCATAATTACATGAAACTAACCCTAAACCAAACCCTAATCCTGACCATAACCTATAGTACATGTAGTTAAATATTACTCAATACTTAAATCTATAATTACAGTGCAACAAAGGCACCTTATAAAGTGTAAAATGTAAAATGTTATTCACTGACATCTACCCGTGGCACGTTCATCAGAAAATTAGCAATATCTGATTCGTGAACTAATCATTTTCTTAAGTAAGAATCATTAAATTCATGAGTCAATGATCCAGTAACAACGGTTTTCCAGTTAATCTGAGAGGAACATTTTCTGTGAATAACAACTAAGATTTTGGTCTGCTGCCTACCCAAAACAATCATATGACTTCATAAAATATAAAACTGGTTTATGGCATCCTCTTTGAAGCATAATAGTGCACCATTCATTGAAATAGCATGGAAAAGAGCAGCCAGTCCATTCTTCAAAATTTCTTCTTTCAAAATTAATGTGCTTTAAAAAGACATGAGGAGGAGTAAATGATGATATAATTTTCATTTTCAGGTGAACTATTGAGTCTTTAAGCTACACAAATGTATAATAGTGATCATCATCTTAAATAATAAATATGAAAAGAATTCCTGCATTCCAAATCTTCTGAAACCACATAAATCTGCATGAGGAATAATGTTGTTATTAAAAAGTTGTTATTCACTGACATCCAGCTCTCCTCGACACGTTCATGAGATGAGTAGCAATATCCGATTTGTAAATAATTTTCCCCGAGTCAGACTCTTCTCAGACAGCAACATAGTGTCGGCCCAGATCCGGCCCACATCTGGTAAACGTGACACTATGTTGCTGTCTGAGTTTCAACAAATCTGTTCACAGTGGTCTGGTTCAAAAGAGTGTTTTTTTCAATAATCTGTCTTGATTTGCTTCTCTTGTTCAGTTCACTCGTAATAACATAAAAAAGAGAAGCAAGCACGTTCTTCAAAATGTCTTCTTTTGTGTTCTGCAGAAGAAAGAATCTCATACAGATTCTTTATGAGGGTGAGTAAATAATAACAACAGAATTTTCATTTTATGTCGAACTATTCCTTTATTTCTGAGTAAAATTGTCCACAAACTCACACTGGGCCTCGTTCCACAGCTCTGCATGTGTTTTTCCACTTACAAGCAGGGTGAGGGTTAGAGGGTAAAGCTATTGACATCCATAGCGCAGGAAGGAGATCATGTCTGGGATCATTAGCGGCCACTCACAGTTCCTGCTAGATTGACCCTAGTGGGGCAAAGAGACACTTTACGACCCCAGTGACCCCCAAAACCTCCGCATGTTTACCCAAAAGGACTGGAGCCACAGAGGTCAGTAAAACCAAGATCATTTACAAATGAATCACAGTTCCAGGGGGCTTGAACAATGACCAAACAAATGCTACTGTACCAGTAAGCCGTTTAACACATGTCGGACAATTATCATGGACTGAAGCAGTAAAATAACTTATATACACAGATTCCCACACACTGTCATTATGTACACCTATGATATTATACCCTCCTATTATACACATAAACTTCACACATATCACAACACTCGCCACCCAAGAGCCTGTTGTGTGATAAACGGATAAATGTGTGTGTTATTCTAGGGGAAGTGGCTGTTTGGAAGACAGTTTCCTGCTGAAAACCCACAGGGACTCCAGCTCCCGCTGTGAAAATACTTACGGGGTCCGACTACAACCCATTTCACATTTTTCACTCTAGAACAACAATGCCACATTTCAGCAGGTTATACGGACAACAGCTGATATATGACAGAGCCATTAGAAGTCAATAGAAATGCCTCTTTAACCTGCATATATTTTATTGACATGATGAATATTTAAGTGTGAAAATGAAATGAAAAGTGATGTCCAGAGGGGATTTGTTTTTATTGACCCTACAAGTTTGATTACACCATCAAAATATGAGAAAAATATTTTATATTTTCAAATATGAGGGAAGAAACTAAACCATTAAACTTGTTCAAAGTATCTGATAAAATGATTAAGCCCCAAAAAAAGGGGTAAACTACAGCAAAATATGTATTATGCATAATATAATAAAAAACGCATTTACTACAACAAAATCAGTTATTAATATTTCGCCAGTTCTTTCTTGTGTTTTTTTGTATGACAGCCTGGCAAAGAATTATGTCTGTACAATTTGGCATGTTTAATTGCATTATCAAAATCTTATATGTATATGACAGAGGGGTTGATAAATAAAAAGGTTAATAAAAACGAGGAGTCAAATAATAACTTAAAAATGTGTCTAAATGCTGCAACTTTTTTTTTCTTTGAACATAGCGTGGATGTTGTGTGCACAGTGTGATTTATATTAGCCTGTGGCATATGAACTGACGGACACAGTTTTGTTGTAACATGTATACATATGGCTGCCAGGTAACATATCTTGTTTGGTGATAAATTATCATGACATTTGCACCATAGACGTGAGTCAGTCATAAAATAATAAAAATACATGAATAGCTGGCACCGTCTTATGTAAAACAGCAACAGAAAAAAAACATGCACATGTTGACTGTTTCGAGAGAAACGGCGTTATCTTCCCAAAAAAGCAGTCACACCCTCCTCATTTGTGTTGGCGTCAGATCAGTTAGCAAATTTCCGTTTCTTTGCACTGGAATGCTGATGATTGACTTTGATTATCTTGTGTTTTTGTCGAAGATGAAAAACCCGAAAGTTGGCTTTGTTCTTTAAAAGCATCTTTAGCATTTATGCCAGGACCGAATTCTATTTTGTCTTCATGAAAAACCTTTATTCCTCGCCGAACATGAGCTCCTCGACTCTCACCCGGGGCTATGCTTGGAAATATGATCTTGGGGGAAGTGCGTTTTGAGGGAGGGCAGCTGCCCCTTTTAAAGGCTGTAGATGAATGATGGGATTAGATGTGGTATATGTGGATGTGCATGTGTGTTTGTGTATGTTCAAGTTTAAGACCTGTGACTTATTTCATTACATGAGACTTCCATTTATCCTGTTTAATTTTCAATACAGCACCTCTAATTATTTCCTCAGAAGTGATTTTGTAATTCTAATGTCATTTAATCTAAATTCTCACCCTTCATTCCTCTAAGAAATATGATATGTTTCTAAAGAGGATTTTGTCAAGTGATTAGCGGAAAGAGGAGCTCATATCAAAGTGAGCGGGTCGGCATTCACTTAACACACACGCGAACACGCATAGACATACACGTGCACACACACACACTGTACTGACAGACGGGCAGGTGCTTGGGCACCTGTTTGTACAAAAAGTGGGCTCACTTACATTCTTACTCCACCTGCAGTCCTTCTATAGTTATCCCTTGTGAATACCCACAATACACACACACTTCCTCATTTGGGCCTACACACATCTCACTTTTGGCCCATAACATTATATTTCACCTCTTCTGTACTAACAGAAACAAGCAAACCGATAGTTCACATGCATTGGGTCTGTGAAGTCAAGTTAAAGGATAATTTATTGTCAGTTCGTAACACATAGGAGAGAAATGGCAATAAAACTATGACTTGACAGTGAGATCATCCACTATAAACTTGCGTACATGCTAACCCTTATTCTTATCTCACATAATTTAGGGCCACCGCATGTTTTCTCAGGCGTTGTGTGACAAGCATGACCAAGCAATCAGAAACATATTCAGATGATAAATAATGACAATCCCCAAACTGAACGTTTTGGTCTTCAAGAATGGGTCATTTTGGCACGGTGGACTTATAGAAATAAAAAACATATATATATGAAAATGAGACTTTTCACACTCTAAGTAGTTTATTTTATTGGTCTGTTTACAATTTTCAATTCAGAGGAATTAAGAGTCATATTCTCTAAAAGTAATGAAAATTCCTACCACAGAGTTTTGCATTCTGTTTAAATGCTAATTACATTTGTAACTTTTTGGTTAATTTCATATCAAAATAATTATACAGAATTAAATAATATTTCTACACTTTTTGCATAATTTGAAAAAATTACAGCTAGACTGGAAATGAAATCCAACAAAACGAATTCTTCTCACAAGGGATGTTTACCATTGACACTGTTGTCTCCTTGGTTTACAAGCAGGCTAATTAAAAAAAAAATTATTAGGGGCAAAACTGTGCAGTAGGGTGAAAATGATTGAACAAATGTGGGTCATTCTAAATTGTTTTAAAAAAAATTATAAAACATTTTCACTCTAAAAAACATTGTAATGTTTTATGTTTATTTCACATTTTTATATTATCAAAGTTTTAAACATGAAATAATGCATAATTTTTTGTTTTTGTATTTTAAGATTAAGGGTATGGTAAAATGACAGCTATGTTCCAAAAATGGAAAAGTTTTTCCTTTGCGTTTTTCACGTAAGATGACAACGCTGTATTATTCATGTCAGGCCAGTAGTTGGCGATGTCACTTTGTAAAGAAACACTACGTGCCTATAGACTGAACACGTAATACGCAGCACGTGCATGAAGTGACAGTTTTACCAAATTCGCATTTTTGTATTCTACACGGAAATGATAACAGTATCCCTTTCAAAAGTTTGCTTTTTCAGGTCGGCAAATCGCCATTGTTGTGTTTCTGAACGGCCAAAACGCATAAAAAGTTTTTCGTTTTTTCATCATGTCATCAGCCGTCATGTAAACGGCCAATAAAAGTCAGGGTCGGGGAAAAGCGTGAAATAATACAACCCATAAATAAAGACCATTTGAAAACTAGCCAAAAAAAAGTTTACATTTATATATATAAAAAAAAAAAAAAAACCTAAACTGAAAAAAAAAAATCCCCTGGATCATAACAGTGCCGAAGTTGAAAGAATCCCCCGTACATAAATCTCAAACACGAATCGTCAATCGTGCGTGTTTGAAACACGAACCAGGCAGGACAAACCATAACATGCAACGAAAAACATTTGAGCTCATCACAGGGTTCAAAGATCACTGGACCGTATCGAAACATGTTGTAAAATTCCAACATCAAAGCACATATAAAATGTATGAAATTTAAATAGCGAAATCAGACAAAGCAAATGCTCTTGGTGAGCGTTCACATGATGGTCATTAACCTTGCACCTTTAGTGCTCCCAATTGGTGCATTTATCTCAGACACTGTGTCTAATTGGTCTGATGTGAGAAAACCTCCAACTTGTAGGCTAACTCACACAAATCCAATTCATGCTTATAATTTGACCTACCCTTGGAGGCAAAGATAAAGGCTAAGAGCGCACACATGTCAACAAAATGAAAACCAAACCCACGCGGTCACTTGAACTCCTCACACTGCTTCTTGTTTGACATAAATCATCTCAGCAGCTCTTTCTCATAAACTGCCAGAGAAGCTTGAATCAAAAGCAAAATCATGTTTATATGAGCAACCCCCAATTTCCCCTTTCGTCAGTGTAACACAATGGTTTCGCGGGCAAAGCTTCAGAGGAATCGGGGCACTGAGACGTTGAGTGAAGGTCTGAAAACTATTTTCCCACTGCTTCAGAAAAGACTTCCTATCAGGAAGAGGGAGAAATAGAACCTGGAAGTTTACTCAGAGATTTTTTGCGCCTTGTTTTTTTGCCGATTTCCTGTTTCGGTCCGGCCTCAGCTGAGCCGCAAGAGTAGGACGAGGAAGAGAGGGCTTAGGCGAAGAAAGAGAAGAAGGAAGGATAGTGGCATAGTAAACGGAGGAGAGGGTTGAAAGATGGAGGCTTCCCCCCTCCTCCTTCTCCTCAGACCCCCAAACCCAGCTGTCTAAATGAAAAGGTGGCACGACAAGGAGGGAGGAGGAGGTTACAGTTGGAGGATGCTTATTGTTTTGTGATTCCTGTGTTTAGGGTTCGGTTTGTGTCCCTCAAACAAAGGCCCATTCTACTGGAAGGGATATCAGCAAGTCATTGTGTTTACAGGTTTACAAGCACGCAAAAACAAGTAGCACAAGCTAGAGAACTGGAGTGGCATGTCCAACATTGCACTTATGCACTAGCTTAAGATCATTTTTTATCATAACATATTAAACTCGAGCAATCCTAAGAAGAAGCTTCATACATCCCATTAGTTGTTTAGTTGGGCTAATGCAAAAAAGATGAGCAGAATGAAGTTTTGAGTAAAACACCTCTGACATACACTTTCAAATATGAAACCACATGTAATATTTCGTCCAAAACGTTATTTTGGGCAAACTGAAAACACTGCATTTTGATAATACAAATTACCATAATAATATAGTAACATAATTAATTAACCAAATAGGTAAATGTGAAAATAAATGATAAGGTTTGGGCGTGTGCTTTTGTCACATTTATTTATTTATTTTTATACATTTTATTTCAGTTTTAGTTTGAGTTATTTTAGTACATTGAGTTAAACTAAATGAAAATAAGAAATGTTGCCTTGGCAACTGGCTAAAATTTAATTAAGTTTATGATTTTTTTTTTTATATATATATATCTTTTTTTATATATATAAGTTTATTATTAACTTTATTTCAGTTCACGTTTAATTTATTTAAAGTAATGAATTTGGTTTGTTTTGTTTTAGTTTTAGGGCACGTTATCAAAATGATGTACTAAAAATGGAAATGTTTAGAGTTAGTCCTCGACAAACTCAAAACATGTTTTATGTTTGAACATGGGCATGTTTATCACTGTGTCACTTCACCGCCTAGTCCTTGAGTTAGTTCACGTAGTGTTTTAGCGCAGCGCTTCTGTGTTGTACGTCACACGCATCACACACATGACCAGCGTCGGCCAGATTGAGCCACTGTAGTCACTTGGACTATATTAACGATGTCTTTAATAACTTTTCTGGGCCAGCAAGTTTCAATCCCTTAGAAGCCTATGGAGGAGTGATCCAGCTCTCAGATTTAATCAAAAATATCTTAATTTGTGTTCCGAAGATGAACGAAGGTCTTATGGGGTTGGAACAACATGAGGGTGAGTAATTACTGACAGAATTTTCATTTTTGGGTGAACTAACCCTTTAAGTGTCGATTTGTAGACGCTATGGGTGTCGATTTGAAGACGGCAGATTTATTTTTATTAAGTGTCGATTTGCAGACGCTAGATAGTCAGGTTTAGGGAAAAAATCCACTACAGTTGTCAAAACGATCCCCATTCACACGGATCCGCAAAAACGGTTAAAAATGCTGTATTCTGCTGCCAGGCCAGTAGTTGGCGAATTCACTTTAGAAACACTACACACCTATGGACTGAACACGTAATACGCATGTTCAGGACGTCACTTTTTTATTTTATTTTATTTATTTTTTAAATGTGCGTTTTTGTAGTTTACACAGACAAAATAACGGTATCGTTTTCAAAAACAGTACTTTGAAATCGATTTTCAAAAGCCTGCGTTTTCAGGCCCCCAAAAAACGCTGTTGTCGTGTAAATGAACGGCCAAAACGCATAAAATGTTGACAGTTTTTAGTTGAAAACTTTGTCGTGTAAACACCCCCTTTGATTATAATAACCCTAGATCCTACAGCATTCCTGTTCATGTAATTCACGTAGGCCTAGTTGTTTTTCATTGATGAGATCATGCTAATTGAGAAAGAGTGTGTACAGGCACCCTATTTACGAATGATTGTGCAACCTCATTTCCAAAAAAGGTGGGACATTTTGTAAAATGCGATAAAATCAAGAATCTGTGATTTGTTAAGTTTCTTGAAACTTAATTTAACTGACAAAGGCACAAAGACAAAGATTTCCAGTATTTTCACTGACTAACTTAATGTTACGTCTTAATATGATACTAATTGTTGCAGTTTTGCAAGTGGAATATTTACCCAATCTCGCCTAATACAACGGTTCATGGTTGTCTTTGTCTTGATTCTCTTTTTCATGATGGACCATACATTTTTAATAGGAGACAGATGTGACTTGTAGGTGTAGAGTACGAAATCACTCAGTTGTAGAACGTGCAGAACGAGGCCTAGCATTGTCTTGCTCCAATAACCTTGGACTTCCCCAAGCAAATGTAATCTTGATAGCAATATGTCCCCAACATACGCCTCCACCTCAATGGTAAATTCACACATATGTAAGTCACTCATGCCGTTTGCACTGATGCACCCCATCCCATGACAGCTGTTTGCTTTTTTGCACCTGTCACTGATAAAAGTCTGATGGTCCCTTTCGTCTTTGGGACTGAGAACTCAATGTCCGTTTTTCCCAAAAACAAGCTGAAACGTGGACTCATCTCACCGCAGGCAGCACACATGTGTTTTGGACCATCTGAGATGAGCTCAGGCCCTGAGAACTCGTCAGCATCTCTAAACAGAACTAATGTATTAGCTTTCACCTTGCGTAAGATTCAAGTTGCATTTCTTGATGCAGCGGCTGACTGTGTTAGGTAACAACAGTTTTCCAAAGTACTGGCCCATGTGGCTATATTTAACACAGTAGCATGATGGTTTCTCATGCAATGCCATCTGAGGGCTCAAAGGTCACGCAAATTCAACGGAGGTCTGAATCTTTTGAATCTCCATGAATCTTTTCATAATATTATATGTGGTAGACGGTGAAAGAACTAAATTCTTTGCAATCTTGCTTTGAGAAAGTGATTTTTGAATTGTTTGACAATTCTCTCATGAAATTTGGCACAAAGTGGTGAGCTTTTTTTGCTTTACTTGCAAAGACAGGGTATAAAAGGAACATCTACCAAAGGCTCAATCACGATACCCTCACCTATTATCAATTCACCTGCTTATTGTGGACTGTTTTAAAACAATTCAACTCGGACATTCACTTTTAGTTTGCAGACTTTGCCAACTTTTATTTTCCCAACATTTTTGGAGTTTGTTGCAGCCATCAAAATGTATAAAATATAAGTTGGTCGGTGAAATCATTGGCAATCTTTTTTTTTGTTCTTTTGAGAATTAACAAATCACAGATTCTTGATTTTGTTACATTTTACTAAATGTCCCAACTTTTCGGAAAATGGGATTGTAATACATGAACGTACACACGTTTTACTATCAAATCTGAGGTTTACAAAGCATTTGTGAATCCAGAAGCGAGTTTTCAGGAATGTCCCTTTTATGCGTAAATTACTCCAAATCTACTCCAAAATTTATGAAAGTTTCTTAATGAGGTCCATGATAATCCAAAGGACACTGTTACTGTCCTATGAGACAATAATGTCCTATGTAAATGCCAACAAGCAATGTGAAATCCATCATGCAAATATGATTTATTGCATGTTTAACACTATGATACTCTAAGGAGGAATGTAGCAAATGATGGTTTAGAAAATTATGACATAATTTTCATCATTGGTTGAACGACAGTATCTCTCAAGCACTTTATTGTGTTAAGGTTGTTATGACATACAGAGAATACATACAATAAATACTAATTTATTTGATTCGTTTTTTCAAATAAATAGGCAATAAATAATAAATCTAAAATAACCATGACGGTTAGTGTGTTTAGCGTAGACTTGGTTGTATGGAGCTGTGTGCACATCCCATTGAGCATTCAAAGGTAAATACAGATAGAGTGCAAATATTTACAATTCAAGACTATTTCCTTCTCAGCTAACTGTAGAGATATGAAGTTGTTGTACAGGTTTTCTAATGTCCTTACTTTGCTTGTAAATATTGATCTTGATATCATTAGGTAGAGGTTCATTCATTCTCTATCATGCAATTATTGATTGAGTGTACAACTTCTCATTATGTTCATAATGTTCATACCCAATGAACCATGTACGAGTCAAGTACAGTAATCTAATCTAACGTTGAGTATCATATCATATAGAGATCAATAAATGGCATTCAGTGAATCAAGTGCAGACATCAGGCCGATGGTGTGAGAATCAGATGATAATGTTGTTTATGTTTTATGGAACATGACTGTACAAAGAGATTGTAGATTTGTTACGTGCTGGTATGTGTTCCCCGACGCATTTCCTTCTGCCGTCGTCCGTCAGTCTGACTGCTCCTTCTCTCAGCTCCAGTGATAGTAAAAAGAAATGCGTACTATGATGATACACACACACACACACACACACACACACACACACACACACACACACACACACACACACACACACACACACACACACACACACAACATAAGTCATCATAACAGTCAAATTCTTAAATGCATTCCAGCAAACCTGTATTGACAGTGACAGACCTGTTAGGACTCCGTTTACTGCTTTTGTTTCTGGAATCCTGCTTGTTAAAAGTGAAGGCGGCCGTTCTTTGATGCATTTATTCCCTTTCTCACCTGAGGAGACAAGTAAGGGGTCATAAAGTCATCAAGTTCCAAATATTTTGCATCAATCTCTTTTGTCTGCCATCACTTCAAGCTTGAAAACATTGAGTGATGATGACTGAAGACATTAAATTGCTCACACGGACACCAGGCACCCGATACTTTAGATTACCGATACCAATTTAGATAAATCTGTCTGGCATGTTCAGAGCTATTCACCCATGTGTTTGTGGCTCCTGCTTCCCAACAAAGATGGAACGTTTTCAGAACATTGGCTAAAATTCTTGCAAGGTTCTCTCAAAGTTATGAGTAAACATTCTTCCAGTAGCGTTAATAGAACGTTCAGTCAGAGTTATCTGGTCTTTAATAATGTTCTCAAAATCTTAGCACAAATAAACGTTATACCTCGTTTATGGAATGTTGTTTTTTCGGAAACATTTTAGTTGTACATTCATCTAACATTTTTTAAACGTTACTACTAGTTTCATTCAAAAGTAACGTTCCCATAATGTTTGTAAAATGATAAAATGGAATGATCCCTGAACGTTCACAAAACATTTAGAAAATTCAGAAATTAAAATAAATGGGAACATTAACAAAACGCATTTTTACATTGATTTGTTACAATAATATAAAAAAAAGTTTACTGTCATGTCAGATACGCCATTTATTAGGGTTCAACTCAATACATGAATGACATGTGAATGCAGGTTTCAAACTGACTGTCAACAACTTCAGACAGAAAATGGCAGCTGATAATGTTGACATATTAACCATATTTTGCCATCAAACATGTTTTAAATGCATTAGCCGTTATGTTTCACTGTTGTTGGTAGATAGGACTCACATAAAATGAGAAGAAATCTCAAACAATTTATTTTTAGTTTATGTGACAGAGTTGACATACAAAAAATACAGAAACAATTACTTACATTTATTTTAAAAATGTGTGTGATTTTGCTGAAAGGTAACGAGAATCTTCAGGATGAATAAAATGTTTTAATAAATACCTCACAGAGTTGACCAGAAGTGGAGAGATCTATATTTAAGGTGTATTTTTTAAATATCAGGACAGTAGTAATATTGATTGGTATAAAAATATGTATTTATATTGCTGTTTTATAATATCTTAAAGGGATAGTTCACTTTGAAATAAATTTTTGGTATGTTTTAGCTTACCTCAAGGGCATCCAAGATGTAGGTGTCTTTTTTTCCGCAGTAGTTTCAATTTTGATATTTTTAGGTCAAACCGTTCTTGTCTGTCAGTCATATAATGCAGGTCTATGGTCACTTGTCTCAAATAGCATGCACAGAGTCCAAATTAAAATCGTAAGTACACTTTGATGGCCTAAGACACGAAACGAGCGGTTTGTGTGAGAAAACGAACAGTATTTATATCGTTGGCGCAGACTGGTGCATAGATATATACACTAGATGTCGCCTTGTCTACGGCAGTTCATTGGAACGAATGTCTTTAAGGTGACATCTAGTGTATATATCTATGCACCAGTCTGCATACACATCAGATCAGATCACTTGGACATGGCTGCGTATAAGTGGTAAAAACGATATAAATACTGTTCGTTTTCTCACACAAACCGCTCGTTTCGTGTCTTAGGCCATCAACGTGTACTTACGATTTTAATTTGGACTCTGTGCATGCTATTTGAGGTGATGACCATAGACCTGCATTATATGACTGACAGACAAGAACGGTTTGACCTAAAAATATCAAAATTGAAACTACTGCGGAAAAAAAGACACCTACATCTTGGATGCCCTTGAGATAAGCTAAAACATACCAAAAATTAATTTCAAAGTGAACTATCCCTTTAATATGCCGTTCAAAAGGCTAGGGTCAGTAATATTTCTTTAACGTTTTGGAAATAAGTCTCTTGAGATCAAAGGCTGCATTAATTACATCAAAAATACAGTAAAAACAATTTAAAATAACTTTTCTATTTTTCTATTTGAATATACTTTAAGATGTAATTTATTCCTATGATGGCAAAGCTGAATTTTCAGAATCATTTCTCCAGTCTTCAGCGTCACATGATCCTTCAGAAATCATTCTAATATGATTATTTGGTGCTCAAGAAACATTTCTGTTGAAAACAGTTGCGCTGCTTCATATTTTGGTGGAAACCGTGATACATTTTTTCTACATTCTAGGATGAACAACAATTCAAAAGAACAGCATTTATTCAAAATATAAATATTTAATACAATTAAAAATTTCACTTTTGATCAATTTAATGCATTCTTGCTAAATAAAAGTATTCATGTCTTTTAATAAAAATCTTACTTTTGAACAGTAGTGTGTATTATAGTAAATATGATCAAAATAAGTCTGATGGTTGTTTTCAAGGCAGTGAGTGATTAACAGTAACTTTGTTTTAAAAAAATAAATAATTAAATTAATCTTTAAAGTGGATATGTTGCTATTTCAAAACTAAAGGCAGGTAAAACAGTTTTTGCCATGTGCACTCTAAAAACTCCTGGGTTATTTCTTCAACCCATTTTCTGGGTTATTTGTGTTGGGTTAAAATTATGGGTTATTTTTTCAGAGAGTAACCATTTTCTGGGTTATAGGGCTAATATTTTGACCCAATTCATGGGTTGTTTGGGTTTCTGGGTTATTTTTCAAAGAGTAACCCATGTTCTGGGTTATAGGGTTGGCTTTCTCTCTCTCTCTCTCTCGCAGTTGTTCTGGAATTTTCTCACAACAGTGTTTGAAATAACCGTCGCTTCGCGCTCGATCCGTTTTGGCCTGTGCTTCATCGGTGCAACTTCATCTATATTCAAGGTAAGAGAGTATTTTCAGTGTTGATGTAATGTTAACTTTTCTGTGTCCATGTCCCTGTTGCTACACTCAAAAAAATGCTGGGTTGTTTCTGTAAACAAATTGTTGGGTTGATTGTGCTGGGTCAAAAAGTTGGGTTGTTTGGGGTACTGTAAACACATTATTGGGTTGCTCATGCTGGGTCAAATGAGTTGTAAGGGGGTCATTCACAAATAAACCGCTGGTTGGGTTATTTTGACCCAGCAACTGGTTATTTTTTCATTCTTTGCGGAACTTTCTGGATTCTTCACTTCTGACTTGAGGAGCACGCCACTCGGAGCAGGCAGCTGTTTTATGGTAAGTTAATATGAATGTTTACCTATATTTTTAATAAGTTGTGGTGGTAGCAGCAAGCTAATTTCACTGTTCAACATACAGTCTTTGATATGGAAGTGTGAGGGGTAACTTATTTATTCTGTGAAACATTAATTAGCCACAGCTATCCGGTTAGAATTTTTGACAAAATCAAATGCCGCATCGTTCAATCCTTAGTTGAAATTAAACCAGCTATATCAGCAGCCTTTTTGAAATATGCAGTTTAAATTCTAAATTCATCATGTAATTATCGTAGGCCTATTCATTGTGGACGTTGCATATTTAAAAGTGAGAAAAGCGTTTTGTATGAAATCCATACGCGCAGTTTCCCTCACAGGGCTCGTATGTAAAATCAGCGGGAAATGAGTCTCTCTCGTAGGCTAGCTAGTGAGTTGTGAGTGAAAAGTCTGCTGGCGTAGTTTTAGAAATACTCGTCAGAAGAAGTGACTGAGGTAAGTTCCAGCACAGTCTGCGTGTGTCTTCTGTACTGTCTCGAACCATCGTTTCTGCCCAAAAAAACCCCAAGGTTTTCAAGAGCTTGATAGGCCTATAGCCTAGTTTTTTTTAGTAAATGTATGACTTGCAATCTTTATAAACAGCGACTGAGGACAGGAGAAATAAATGGACAGGCGCCAGTTTTGAGAAGAAAAGTAAACCCGTTTAGTTGAACGAATGATCGTCAATATTTAAAACTTAAAAAATGTAAACTTACATGATAGCCTACCCTACCACCATGCATGTCATCTTTCATTTTATTGTGTGCAAGTTAACATCTAAACGAGGCGATCATCAGCGCTGCCAGTCAGGAGATTAACGAGCAGCTTTGTGGGTTTGTGAGTTTTAATGTTAAAGACACTATCAACATTACAGTAATATTTTACTTTTAATAAAATAATGTTTTATTTTAATGCCTTAATGTTGATCATATTTGTCCAAATTACTCTTATACTTTTATTACTATTACTATAATTCAGTTTGCAAATACTGAATAAACATTTTGTTTGTTTTTCACATTTGGTCATTTGGTAATGTTTGCAATAATTTTAATTGCATATTCAATAATAAATTGATACTTCCACAAAAAAAGCTTAACTTGCATGTCAGTTTTATTACAACACTCTTAAGTGATTGTCTGGGAAGCAGACACACTCTGTCAGTTTAAATCTAGACTAAAACGCATCTCTTTTACCTGGCATTCATATAGAACATTATACATTTCTATTATTCAAATCAGTTAAATGATTATTAGGCTGCATAGGTCAGCCGGAACCAGGGACACTTTCCTATAACACCTGATGTACTCATTATTTAATAAGAAGAATGGCATGTATGCTAATGTTTGTCTTTCTGTTCATTCTAAAGTTGACTGAAGTCAGCCGGATCCAGGCCATATCCAGATCAGAAGGTGGGCCTGCGCCTGGACCCATCCATGACGCATCCCTGAAGGGCCAGCCTCATCAGCCCTGTGAAGGCCTCATCGACACGACTGATCCTCAACAAACTCGTCTCCATACCGGTGTGATGACTCCGACATCCAACCAGATGGAACTGGATAAATATTCTGAATGTTCTTATTCAATCTGACCTCTGACCTGTAATGCTGCCTGGATCATAATCATACACTGTTCGCTCGATGGCCAGAGGAGAACTGAGCGACTGAGACTGGGTTCTCCCAAGGTTTTTTTCTCCATTCTGTCATTGATGGAGTTTTGGTTCCTCACCACTGTTGCCTTGGCTTTTGGCTTGCTTAGTTGGGGACATTTAATATTCAACAATGTTATTGATTTGCCTTAAGGTGGACGATGACGCAATTTTCTTCTAGAAACAAACTTTGTTGTATTATATTCACGTTACAGTATCACTGTGAAGCTGCTTTGATACAGTATGTATTGTAAAAAGCGCTATATAAATAAAGATGACTTGACTTGACTTGTGTAATCAACAGGTGAGGACCAACATGGTTTAATATTTACAAAATGAGATGACTGGTGAATTGCTGCACATGCTGTGCCTCAGGGATGAAATGAGGGGGACATGTCAGACTTTTGACATTGATTAACATTTGTATTCGATAAAGAAAAGTATTAAAGAAATGTATAAAATAAAAAAAATAAAAAAATGAGATTGAAATCATACAGTGGCCTCTCTGGTTTATTGTATTACAGAGATAATAATTATTTTACATTCATAATATAACAAATATTTGTTTCTAATTTTATTAAGGCAATGAGACAAGAAATAACCCAGCACATGGGTAAGACTTAACCCAGCAAGAGGGTTAATTTCACCTAGGCCTGTCGCGATAATTAAATAACCGTCTGATCGCGATTATTTGATCTAACCGCGATTGTTTCAGACAACCGCGATTATTGCGCTCTTTTATAGACCTACGGCACAAGGGGGAGTCATGAACCAAAATAAATAGACAAGCACTAATTACGTTTTCTAGCAATATATTCAAAGTCATCTGAAGCCATTCCATAGCTTAATGTGAGGGACAGTAGTATATTTACATTGTTAAATTAAAGTTCACAAACTCGTCTGCAGCTGTCAATCATTCCGTTCAGCATTCAAACTCTGCAGCTGTCAATCATTCCGTTCAGCATTCAAACAACGCGCGTCGTCCGGTTACGACAGGATACACGGTAAAACTTTCTCCAATGTGACATTGACGTTATAATGCTTGATCTGTAGATAAAGGGCTGTGGATTTGCATAAAATGACTTTATTTTGCTGGAGTTTTTTGCTGTTTCTTAATGACTCGCTCGCTACCGTGTGCCTACACAGCACAAGGACTATGAATTGGCATCAGACGCACAATAACTGGAGTTTAAAACTGTGAAGAAACAAATGATCAATAAACTGTTGGACTGATATACACTAGGATTTGTGCCCTCGACATTTCTTCGCTTTGTGCCGTGAACTTTTAAATGCGCACTTGTGCAGCGCTGCGCACTGTGACTCCATGTTGCATTAAGCACATCATTCTGCACCCGCGATGCGCATACGCGCTTTGTTCCGCTCTGTTTTGAAGCGTATCATATTATCATGGTTTGTGCACATTTGTTTTTATTAACACTTAAATTACTGTGCAGATGTTTTCAAAAATTACTTTTTGCTGCTGATTTATACACTCACTAAGTTTAATAAACAAATTGTCATAGCTATTGAATATATTTATTTAATATTTAAAGGTGTTAACTGTAATCTTACACTGCAAAATGATAACTTACAAAGGATTAAATTCATCACAATTATTTAATGAATGAAGCACAAAGCCCTAAAACAGACAATTAATCAGCATAATCGCCAAAGCCCTAACACAGACAATTAATCGTCAAAGCCCTAAAACTGACAATTAATCGGCATAACCGCAATTATTTTTTAGACAATTAATCGTCAGCCAAATTTCATAATCGTGACAGGCCTAATTTCACCCACTGGTTGGGTCAAATGAATGACCCAGAAATATGGGTTAAATGGTAAAACCCAGCACTTGGGTCAAACCAACCCAGCGCGTGTTCTGTCCAATAGTGACCCAGCGGTGTGGTTAAGGTTGGGTTATTTTTTAACCCAGCAGTTTTTAGAGTGTAGTTTAGCACCATTTGCAAAAAAAAAAAAAAACCTTGTTGCTAACCTCTATATTGCTATGTTTTCTCCACAGTTTTGTCGCTGATAAGCTAACTGAGTGGCAGCTGTCTGAGCTGACAGAGAATTTTAGAGGTGAGCATTTTACTCTTATTGCCCTTATATCATCTCTCTATACCTACTTTTTTTTTTTAATAAGACTTAAATGTGTCAGTGCAAGATTTTGTGAAAGTCACAACTTCTTCGACAGTGGGGTATGTACAACCCTAAAAGATTACTGTGCCTTGTCTTCAAGCTGTTATGCATAAGAATGGGCTGTCATTACACTTTAATGAAAGAAAATATGTCATTCACACAAAATGGGTAATGTTAATGCTGCAAAAGAACCACATTAGTTAACTAGCAATTTGGGCCACGTAAAAAAAATTAAATAAAAAAGCCACTGCATTACCTTAAAAGTGATTATTTGTTAGCTTGATAATGAAAGAGTGTCTGGTGAGTGGTTCACAATTGTCTCGACTTATTAACAATACTCATATTGTCTTGTTTTCTGTCTTTCAGATAGATGAGGAGGCATTTCTTCTCTTTGATGAGGACACTTTCAAAAATCTGGCCCCAGGCTTAAATTTCTGAGGCTCTTCTGAGAATTGTTGTTTATTTTTCTATTTTTTATTTCTAATATTGTTATTACAGTGTGACCTAAAATAAATATGAAAATAAACATGTCCAAGTGTGTGTTTTTTCTTATAGATTTTTATTTAATGCAATAAAAATGTAAAAGTGCTTGAAGTGTGTAATATAATGTAAAACAAAGTTTTATTTTCTGAAATAAGGCATACTGGGATAGTGACCCAATTTAGGTTATTTTTGACCCAACTCCTGGGTTAAAAAGGGACCAACTAATTTTTGGGTTATTTCTACCCAGATGTTGGGTTTTTTAAACCCAACATTTGGGTCAGGTATTTAACCCATAATGTGGGTCAAAAAGCATAACCCAATTTTCTGAGTTGAAATAACCCATAAATTAGTTGGTCCCTTTTTAACCCAGGAGTTGGGTCAAAAATAACCCATTATGGGTTATTTTTGACCCAGGAGTTTTTAGAGTGTGTCAAGAATTAGACTAAAGCTCTAGACTACAATCATCTCAAATGAGCAAAATAAACTATTACCATAATAAAGACATGCAAGATACACGTATCAGCCATGATTTCATTTC
Source organism: Leuciscus leuciscus (assembly GCF_965113295.1). Classification (NCBI taxonomy): domain Eukaryota; kingdom Metazoa; phylum Chordata; class Actinopteri; order Cypriniformes; family Leuciscidae; genus Leuciscus; species Leuciscus leuciscus. The sequence goes on along the minus strand of NC_138738.1, from coordinate 30,730,942 downwards.
CATATATACGCCGGCCTCTATTTATAGAATATTTACTGTCTGTAACAAAACAGGAACAACCTTTTTCCGCTTCATTTCAGGAACGTTAAAAAGTCTAACAGACAACACATATGTTGTTGTGATACAGTGACAGAAAACACGCTTCAAAACACACAATGACGCGCACAAACAAACAACCACATGCAAGCTCACATCTGCGCGAAACAGGTTGTCTTTGGAACCCAAACACACAATAACTCACGCACAGGCTACTTGTTTGCAGGATACTAAAAATACAACAATAGGTCCGTCACAATATGATTATGCCGTATAATAGCTTCCTTCCAGGTCAAGTCCTCTCATCTCTCTCTCTCTGCAAAGCTGCATTCGGCCACTGATCAACCAAAGGATCCATTCACTCATTCGTTTGCTCATTTTCTCACGATCTCAGCTGTGTGGAGGATGTCCTCAAAAGTCCAACAACATCCTGATAGACAGCTGAGAGTCGAGGTTGTGCGCTTGCTTACGTGTGTGTGTGTGTGTGTGTGTGTGGTTTCTAACACATTTGGTGATGTGCTTTTCTTTAGAATGACTTTCAGAGGTGTTGTGATGAAGCACCACAGGAATGAACTTCTTTAATTCAAAACCCCCCAGTGTGATTAAGAATCTCTCGAGAAACATTTCGAGTTTTTTTGCTGTTGTATGATTCCTGATATCATTTTGAAATATGAAAAAAAAATTTGGGTTTTAACAAAGTCTCTTTAAGGCAAGTAGGCCTAATTTCACTCGGCGGCCATCTTTGAAACACCTGTTGGGCAGCAATTTCAGTCATGCAAGTACAACTCATCTCTTTGCATGGGGAAACAGATTCTCAAAAGCTGTTCACCAAGCTTATGATTAAATTTCATATTTGAAATCACTAATGAAATCTGTCTCACGAAGAACTGTCTCATAAATTTTGTTTCTAAATGCTCAAAACTGCATTTTTCAGGCTGGAGCAGCCAATGCGCATGTGCAGTCATAAGCACGCGCGAGCAATGACTTTACCAATTGGTGATTTGCTCTTTTATTTAGAAGGCGGGACTTATTCTTTACTTTCTCCCATACATAGTAATATGAGTGCACTGTCTTTCTATATCTATCTAAAGTCTTTGGTTTCACACATTATCAGAGAGAAGAGTCTGACTATACAAAAGTGTACATTTTTAAGAGTAAAAAAAGCTTTTTCTTAAAGCTCTCAATGTAAATGATTTCTGATTCTTCTAAGAAAGCTGTGAAAACTATAAATCTTTTCAAAAGGTGTACAGTATTATTTTCTTGCACCCTTGCATTTAATATGTTCTCTAATACAGGGGTTTTCAATCTTTTAGATGTCATGAACCCCGAAATATGATCATCACCCCCATCCTCAGGCATCTATCTTTTATAATCACCCAATTTACACTGAAATATTAATATTATAACATTAGATTTTTTTTCTATTGACTAGTAATGAACTGTTAAATGCATTTTTTTTTCTAATTTTTATTTATTTATTTTAATCTAATTTAATATATTTAATAGATTAAAAACTAACTTATATTTATTTATTTTAATCTAATTTAAATATTATCATTTATTCATTCATCACTCCCACGGACCCCAGTTTGAACACCCCTGCTTTCATTTAATAAAATATATACCTCTCTTATTCTTCCTTTTTGGAATCTTATAAAAGCTGGTGTTTGTAGACAGGTGTATTTTATTATTTATGACTAATCCACTGTTATGGAGAGGCTGTTATCATAATTCAGATTCATGGTCAAGCTCAATAGTAAGTGAGCAACAGTTAGCGCTTCCTAACAGTGACCGGCTTTCCTGTGAGTCTGGGGTAACAATGGTGGGAAAAAAGCTCCTTCATTGACGGGACCTATTTTCACACGTCCACGTGAAACCCACAACAGCACGCACTCTACGCCCTTGACAAAGACCACCAAGTTCAACAAAGACACTTCTGACAAAAGGACTATCATGACAACATAAACAAAGCGTTAAGAGTACACCTGAGGTTGGTGGGAAAATGGGAGGGGGAGGGGGCTTAGGACTTTCCTAATTGAAAGGTAAAGTGTGTAATTTTTTTTGATGTCAAAATAGCTTCAAACTATAAGGAAGCCATTAACAGGCTGATTTCCCTAAAAGTGTAAACACTGTGGCTTCGTGATGCTATCAAAACATTGATCTATTTGTTTGAGCATCCGGACCAACCGGATACAGCAACACTGGCTCAACCAATGGCATTTTGTGGCTGTGTTTGGCTGAAGACTGCGGGATTAAAAATCACGATTCCATTTGTCGTCAGTAGTGGCACAGAAATGACACATTGTGCAAACGAATGACTCTACTGTAGGCGAATATAAAGAAGAGTGCAAGAAAAGTGAAATTCACATTAATATTGGAATGTGAACATGTCATAACCTGAGCTAATACATCTTAAGCTAATAAATCTGATGCAAAGACATGTGTAGCAACTCAATGTAATCAGTATTTTCTCAAAACGTAAAAAAAATCTTGAGCTCATAATGTAATAACAATCATTTGTCATATTATCATAATTGTAATAGCTTTTAAAACATACAAAATATTTGTATTCCTTTAAATTACATATTTAAAAATCTAAATCAGTCATAAACAGATTTAAATATTCATGCAATTATTATTATTATTTGTTACAGCTTATGTCTTTTAGAAGTATGTGTTTGTGTTTCTGAGTGTTTCTGTTGCAGGAGAAGGTGTGGCCTGCACTCAAGCCAGCAGAGATAATTATTATATTTTTATTAAACATAAAACATTGGTATTCCTATGCACTTTAAAAATCTAAATCCAGTCTTAACCTGCCAACAAAATCCATCATCAAATTACTGATACTACTACTACTTCTATACATAAGGTATTCATACTTTTAACTGACAAACAGTTTTAAATACCAACATTGTGTACAGATGCTGTAAAAAAAACTCACAGTATCAATATAGCAATGAGGGGGGTGTGTGTGTGTGTGTGTGTGTGTGTGTGCATGATTGCATTATCTGCTTCAGCCAATGGAAGCATGGAGCACAAATTAAGCAAACATTTCTTCACTTTAATACAAGTTACAGCAAAAAAAAAAAAAAAAAAACCCTGAATTTACATCAGAGGGCAAGATGAAAAATACAGTTAAACTTACAATCATGTACAGTGAAAGCCTACACACCCCTGTTAAAACAGTTTGGTTTTGTGATGTAAAAAAAGAAAGAAAGATGCAATAAAATCAGAACTTTTGCACCATTAATGTCAAATTACAACATGCAGTGCCATAATTGTAATTACAATGCCAATGTATAATTGTTTCACTTATACATTATGTGCTGGTATTACCTTCTGAACTGTGATTACATTATAAGTTCCTAAAGAGTGTTAATAATGTAATACATTTCTCATTCAGTAACCTATATTACATTACATACAGAAAATCGTCATTACATTATAAGCTAAAGATTTTATTACATTTTGACAATATTATTACATTATAAAAAAATGTAATACCTATTACATTAATGTGCAGATATTACATTATGCTTTGTTATTATATTATGAGTTGCTACAACATGCAGGATGTTAAAAACTTTTTAATGCTGTTCTTTTGAGCTAAAAGAATCCTTCAAAAAAATTATTCACGGTTTGCACAAAAATATTAAGCAGCAGTTGTTTTCAGCATTGATAATAATGAGAAATGTTTGTTTAGCACCAATTCAGCATATTAGATCGATTTCTGAAGGATCATGTGACACCAAAGTCTAAGGGATGATGAAAATTCAGCGTTGCCATCACAGAAATAAACTACATTTTAAATATATTTAAATTGAAAAAAATATTTTCAATTGTAATAATATTTCATAATATTACTGTTTTTCTGAATAAAGTCTTAACCACCAGAATATAGCCCTTAAAAACAATGAACACGGTCATTTTCTTGCATTTATATATATATATATATATATATATATATATATATATATATATATATATATATATATATATACTGTATATGAAGAGTTCAGATGCAAAAGCCTCTAAATGCCATCTGACATTTTCTTCTAGAATGATCATTTTTATCAAGCTCGTATATTTAAATTCAATAATTTCACTTAAATGGCAATGAAGATTACCTATTAATTGTCATTTAAGTGAAATTACTGAACTTAAATATACAAGCTTGATAAAAAAATTATCATTCTATAAGAAAATTTCAGATGGCATTTAGAGGCTTTTGCATCTGAACTCTTCATATATATATATATATATATATATATATATATATGACCCTGTCTGTGAGAAAAAGACCGAACAGCATGGATCAGTGGTAAATAGTCTCCCTGCCTTCACTGACAGTGCATGAATTGTCAGACTTTGTGTGAAACGCACAAACACACACCTGCTGTTAGACACAATGATCTTCCTCCGAAGACTCGTTTTCTCACTGTGTGCTAATGAGAGACCAGCTCAGTCGAAGATTCCCACCAGTCTACCCTAAACAAACAACAAGGAACATACAAAACAGTTGGAGAGGGGGGGGGGTGAGACATTCAGGTGCTGACACAGACAGATGTGCCATTTTATTCCCATGCTTAAAAACACATTTTGGATATACAAGTGTAAATACTGTGTGCAAATACACCCACCCCAGACACATGGCCCATATATTCAACATGCAGGTTCCTACAGGTATATGTAGCCTGTGTAATTATAGAAGCCTGGTAAAAACACACCTGAAAATCTGGATTATGAGGGGTTTTGCTTTTGCAACCAACACCATTAAATCCTCGCTGGATTTTCACTCTTTGGAAACTCTAACCGAAAGACTTTGTTTGACCTCAAACAGCTCTCAGAGCTCTAAGTGCTCCTGTGACCTTTCTTTTTAGCTGACCTTTGACCTCTGACATCTGTACTCTGCCCTCTTTCACTCTCCTGCTACTGTTGGAGGTATCTGAAAGCTGTGCTGTGTATCTGTGTATCTCTGTGTGTAGGGTAACTTTACATAACTTTTAAATATTTAAATATTTAATATTTACATCATTTTAAATGTTTAACTTTAAACATAACTTTTTGCCAAATCAGCCAATGGTAAGTAAATTAACACAATTTACCAGGGATACCGGCCATGAAAATGTATTTTGCATTGTACAAAGCTTAGGGTCTGTATGAATTGTTTATATTTTTGAATAGTCTCTTATTCTTTTAAAAGTCTCTTATGCTCACCAAGGCTGCATTTATGTAATAAAAAATTCATTAAATAATGCATATTATAATTTTTTCTAGGATTCTTTATGAATAGAACGTCACTTTTGATCAAATGAATGCACAAACAGTGACAAACAATGCAGGTCACTGTATCACTCGCAGCATCATATACTGTACAAGCATGTCTCTGACTCGATAAAACTACACTTTATTACGGCATGCTATTATAGATTACAGTTTTTGTAATGAAATCATTGAATGCTGAATCGCCAAATGAACTTTTTTCACAAATGCACAGAACACAAGAGTGAATTCAGCACAGCTTTCAGAAAACAAGTTACTTTAGTAACCTCATTTATGGGGGTGGGGGTGGGGGTGGAGGGGGGGAAGAGGGGGGGTCTACACATTAAAGCACAACCACCCAGAAACAACTCACGTGTTATGACTTTTAAAAAAATATCTGTCACATCTTGTTTTATGTACTTTCACCCCAAGTAAGATAGTGTCTGTTTTTGGCAGTTATTGGGTGGGTGTGAGATTGTGAAATACATAAATCTCCTGACTAATGCAATATCTTATGCTCACCCTGGCATCTGCAAGCATGCAAAAAAGCCCTCATATATACTTCTGTGCCAAATGTTACGAAACATCTGATGTACTGAAGGCGCCCTGCAGACAAAACCGTCTAGACACTGTTGGCCGTAACGCTATACCTGGCTAAGGTGTGTGTGTGTGTGGTGATTCAGTCACTGCGTTAGTGTATGTTTATCATATTTACTGAGTTACGTCTACGGTCTACAGCAAAGTGATTGAAAACATGTTTGGGTTTTAAACACTTTGAGGGCACGTAAACACACATGCACCCACACACAATGAGAAGAGGGGACAGAGTGTTCAAATCAACTTATCCATTTAAAAAAAACAGTCAAGCGTTAGTTTGACGTCTGCAAGTCTTCATTTTACCTACCAATGAAAGTGTGACTTCAAAATTTAAAAATGCCGCCAGAGGCTGAATTCAACAGCCATAAGGGAAACCACAAGAAAAAAAGACATATATAGAGACCACAACTCAAGGTATACGCCCAACAGACACTAAAAACTCTCTCTCTCACACACATACACTTACATACCACAAAAATGTGTTCTTACTCACTAGAATCGACCAGCAAGTGGTTTTCTTTCAGACCAAACTACTTCTCAATGAACCACACACAGATACGGTTATTTGTCCACAAAGCCCTCCAGCCACACATATCTAATAACAGAAACCTGTCAAAAAGATCAGTCACATCTATTAGTTTGTCGAAAAAACGAATGGAATCTAGGAAGAATGTCAGAATGATTTGAAACCTTGACAATGCTTTCGTTTCTGAAGGCCTCAAATCATGTTTTAAACAATACTTTACAATAGTTATAATACTTTCACTGTAACGTCAACATTGCAAAGAATTGACCATATCTACTTTTGTAATGCATGTTTATAATCGTATTCTTCGCAATTAATCTGTATATGTTATTCCAAAGATTTGTTTTTGTTTTTTTATCAAAATGTAATAACCTGCTCTTCATTTGAAATGACTTTCTTTTCTGTTGATGCCACTTGACTTATCATTGAATATCCTGATTCAATTGAAAATGGCAGATTATACATCTATAACATTGACTGATATATTTTGAGATAAATGCATATTAAATGAATGTACTGAAATATTTAAACATTAGCCTATATCATATATGCTAATTAATTACTTACCAATGAAAACCACAGATCCTCCTATTTTAGTTGTTGTTTGAGGAAAACATAAATCACATATGTTTAAAAAAAAACATATGCTGGTCTTGGACATATATCGAATGAGAGGAAATATGAAATATGTTGTACCATTTATGCACAGTGAAACATTTTTTCACTTGCATGTTTTGACATTTGTAGTTGTATGCATTGTTTAACTCTCTGGCGCTCTCTGCTGTTTTGACCTATGGTTTTGATTAAAAAGCTGGCTACTCGGCTGTTAACATAATTACAATAATAATATAGCAATAGCGCCATCTACCTTTGACACAAGGCAATTCTTTAAAACCTGGCAATTCGTAGTGTGCCAAACCATCAGGAAAACTAAAATCATTAACATTAGCTGACCTGCCAGCTAAAATCATTAGCTGACCTGCCTCGATAACAATGCAAAGTAACGGCGGGTGGCTGGCAAGTGATGTCACAAATAACTACAAAATAACTGTCTTTTTTTTCTTTTTTTTTGCTGTAGGCCTATTTATACTCTGTGCAAAACAATAATGGCAATTCATTATTTTGAAATGTACCCGTTTCCAAAATAACAATCTCATATAAAGCACTATCCATGGCATGAATCATAACCGACTGTGATTGGTTCAACTTCACTGGCTCAGAGAACAGTAACAGGTACCACGTGACAAACAGTGCACAGCGGTCTAAAAATAATTGTAATGGCACTGTTCTGTTGAGAAGCGTTAGTAAAACACATAATGAAGTGTTAAAATAGCAGGCATTTTATTTAGACTCTAAGTACTATGTGTGGGTCAAAGGACGGTAATGTTACCTGATCAATCAAACGTCTTAACGTATTAAACGTCAAACGTCTACGGTCCGCCCGTTTCGAGTGACACCTGTTTCACCCTTTCACATCTATCTTTTTTTTTATTTTGTTTCATCGTTGACATTGTTATATTATTTAGAACTAAAATTTACTGAAACTATCTAACCTCAACATGATGCCACGACCCTCAACATAAAGCTCGAATATGATTGGCCACTATGGTCCACTTGTAGTAGCAGCACACAGAAGCATCTATCTGATTGGTTCCTGGTGGCGCGAAACAATCACATGGTACAGCATTTCGCGCGAAAACTTCTGCAAGAGCTCGTGTGCTTCGCGTGGTAGACGGGACGGAGAATACAATATTGTTATAACTTTGTAATACCAATTGCTTTGAAATGGATCTTTTGGAACCTGGAGCGAATCAGAATGCTGGTCAGATGATCAAGGACGACCTGGCGGAAAAATGCCAAAAATTATTCCAGGCGTTCTTAGAAGAGTGAGTAAATGCAGTGTTTCTTATTGTTCTTCTGCATCACAGGTTACACGATGGACACCAGAATAGAATAACAACAATAATTCGAATAAACAAACATTACACGCCTGTACAGTAACGTTAAGCGTATGCAATGTTAAGTTAAACAACATATTTATATGCAAATGCACATTTTCTAATTAGACTTGAGCACGTGACCATACATCATCTTTGCCATAATGCACTAATTATAATTTGCGTGATTTGTATTAATTTGTGGTCTTAATCGGAATTTTACACTAATACATTTGTGTACCGCATCGCAGGTTTCATAATAGTGATGGAGAAGTGAAGTACCTGCGGGACGCAGAGGAATTGATCCGGCCGGAGAGAAACACACTCGTGGTCAGTTTTACTGACCTCGAGGGCTTTAATCAAGAACTGGCAACCGCCATCCAGGAGGAATTCTACAGGTCTGAAAGGAGCCAAAAGAAAAATATAAAATGCTCTCATACATTGCTTTAGAATCAAGCCACCATATATACTGTCCCACTTTATATTAAGTGTCTTTAACTACTATGCACTAACACTTAAATTAATCATTTAATACAGTGCACTTTAATATTGTACTTATTTAATGTAATTACAGCAGTAATTAATATAATTACACAGTTTAACACACCCTTAAACCTAACCATACCACCAAACCTGTTCTAACCTTACCTGTTACCGACCTCAAAAGCTGCAAAAGTATTTTGCAATACAAGATGAACACATTCAGTCCATTGTATTTAAGGTTTTTTATTATATAAGTACATAGTAGTTAAAGACATCTTGTGTGACTCCATATGCTTTGCTTATCTTACTGTTTAATTACTAGTACACATTGGTCATAATATTAATGCTTAAAATTGTGAGTTGTTATTACTATAGTAACAACATTTAAGTTTAGCTTTTATAATTATTCTTTTTTGATAATACTGTTATAACACTTTAAAGTTATTGCATGCTTACCTTTGAAACATAAGTGTGAGTGGATCAGAGAATCTGCCTGAAAGAACCTGAAGCACTCTTATGTACCATAATGATAAATACATAATCTCAGATGTGCGGTTATTGTGCAAATTAATGTGTATAATGAGTATGTACTGCAAATAGACTTGCATTTGGCAAAGGTTTTGACAGCTACAAAGCTGCCTTTTGAATACTCAATTGATAACACCTTGTTTTTAATTAATATATATATATTTTTATTTCATTTAGACTTTACCCCTTCCTGTGCCGTGCTGTGCGTAATTTTGCTCGGGATCATGGAGAAGTTCCCATCTCCAAGGAGTTCTATGTTGCCTTCCAGGATCTACCAACCAGACACAAGTAAAGAGAATTTTAAGATGCGATGATTGATTAATCATTTTAGACTAAAATATTTGACAAAATTATACATGGATTTTTTGATATTTTGAACAAATGCGTCCCGAACTGATGTTCTCTTGTGGGTTCCTGCAGGATCCGTGAGTTAACCGCAGTGAAAGTTGGCTCACTCGTGCGCATCAGTGGACAGGTTGTCCGTACTCACCCTGTTCACCCTGAGCTGGTGAGCGGGACCTTCCTGTGTTTGGACTGTCAGGGAATGATTAAAGACGTGGAGCAGCAGTTTAAATACACCCAGCCGAGCATTTGCCGCAATCCTGTGTGCAACAACCGTAGACGTTTTCTCCTGGATACAAACAAATCCAAATTCATTGACTTCCAGAAGGTATGACAGGTGCTTTTTTTAAACCATATACTATTATGTTATTTGGTAAACCCCCTATCCTGTCTTGAAATGAAGGAGAAGTCACAGTGCAAAGCGTGTACAAAAAGGCTGCTGTGTAGTTGATAATATGTCACAGGTTCATTGCTAAGGATATTTTTCTGTTGGCTCTGCAAAAATTAAGTATGCCATTTTTCTGTAACATAAATATTTTTAAGTGAAGTGTCAGAAAAAATTATAATTTACATGACAATTTGCCATAAAATAAAAACCTCCGGCCATTTATATAAAATCATCAAAGAAGCAATATTTGAAGCAAATGGAGAACTAAAGTCCAGGAAATAAAATAATTAAATCAGTAATATTGAGAATGGAAAGGTGTGTCAATAGATATTTCTAATGTCAGTTTAATAGAGGCATAACTTTTATGATTTATGTATTTACACAGGAATAGGGCTGTATGATTTGTGGAAAAAATATTTATTAAAATAATATTTATTTTATCTGATAAAAATTGCGACTGTGCTAAAATGAACAAAGAACAATGAACAAAACCATTAGGTACCACATGGCTGCACAATTTGGCCAACAATTATAAAAGTTTTATAAGTTATTAATAATAATAACAATAGTTTTTGTAGACAATTATATATATAAACCAAAAAAAAAAATATTTTTATATTTCATACGAAGCACATATATTTATTTAATTAAATAACAGCTATATCAGCCATATCGCAACTTCGTTTTTTATTTAAAGTCATTTTTAAATCAAAATCGACAACTCTTATTTTTTTAATGGAATATTGCAGTATTTATTATATGTATATTTATTGAATTATTATTTGTAATCTTTAATCAAAATAACTTCCCCATCTGTCACTTGCATGAGATCACAGCAATAGCAAACTACAACGATCCAATCTATTCCAGATGGACAAAATCAAGTTCCGCCCTACAACGAGAAGCCTTTTCACTCGGATTATTCACAATAGGGAAGAAAAGACTATTGCAACTTTCATTTCATGCCGACTTTAATCATGCAGCCATACACAGAAATAACAGTTGCAGAAAACAATGTATCACACGCTTGAATGTTATATTTATGTAAGTCTTTCCTATTTTATTGCGCTCTGTCAGGATGATTGAGCAGATGGCATTTCGTCACACTGGCCCCAAGCCATCCTCTTTGTCAATCACTGTATCTACAATTTAGTGTTATTAGTTTATGTTGACGGTTTATTTACCCTGATACCAGGTGCGTATCCAGGAGACCCAGGCTGAGCTGCCACGAGGCTCCATTCCTCGTAGCATGGAGGTGATTCTGCGGGCTGAGGCTGTGGAGTCGGCACAGGCCGGTGATAAATGTGACTTCATTGGCTCCCTCATCGTTGTGCCTGATGTATCTCAGCTGGCCACGCCAGGTATACAGCTCTCATCCTGTCGGACATCACTGATGATAATACAGTGCTTGTGATTCTTAGCATCATGCGATTATGTTTGTTTCAGGTGTGCGTGCTGAGACCAGCACACGTACTGGTGGTGTGCAGGGTTACGAGAACGAGGGTCTCCGTGGGCTTAAAGCGCTGGGCGTCAGAGAACTTAACTACAAACTTGCTTTCTTGGCATGCCACGTATGCCTCACCAATCCCAGAGTAAGTGTCAAGCCCAACATTTTGACATGGAGGTCTCATTTTCTATCACTTAGCATTATTTTAATGGGCTGTCTCTGTTTGTAGTTTGGCGGTAAGGAGATCCGGGATGAGGAGCAGACAGCAGAGAGCATTAAGAAACAGATGTCGGTACAGGAGTGGGAGAAGGTGTTTGAGATGAGTCAAGATAAAAACCTCTATCACAACCTCTGCACCAGCCTCTTCCCTACCATTCACGGTTAGTCACTATGACTATCATTGGCCATATATGTCTTATTCTAAGTTTGGCACAAACACAAATTGCATGCACCACCTCATGCATTAAAATCCATTCATTCACAGCTAGCCATGGATTATCCCTTACATTTATTATTGGTCAACCAACAGAGATTTAATTAACTCACAGTAAATAACCATAGTCATCATTTACTCACCCTCATTTTGTTCCAAACCCATAATACTTTCGTTCATCTTCGAAACACAAATGTAGACATTTTTAATTAATTTTAATGAGTTGATTTAGACTAAATGGTTTTAGATTTAAACTTTTTAGGTCATCTTGACTATCTTTTGACTTGACATTTTTTAAATTGTATGATAATTAACAGCACAGTTATTAGCTGTCACCAAAGTCATCTTGAGATTTGTTGGCCAACAAAGACATGTGTTCTTTGACATGTAGACATGTCTGTCTATCATTTGTATACATCTCAAATAGCATTCTACATGAACCATTCCACACAGCTTGTTGGATAATGTCAAGATGGTTTACATTATTCATGTGTTGTTTTCAGGTAATGACGAGGTGAAGCGGGGAATTTTGCTCATGTTGTTTGGAGGTGTTCCTAAAACCACCATGGAGTGCACATCTCTGAGAGGAGACATCAACGTCTGCATCGTGGGAGATCCCAGCACAGCCAAAAGCCAGTTCCTTAAGTGAGACTTCTAAAGCACATGAACACTGTTACAGGATTTATTATGTATCATTGTAATTACTCTAGAACCGGTTAAAAATATAGAAGGTATAAAGGAAACATAGTGACATTTCAGCTAGTTTTACATGTTTGCCCCGAAATGTGTATTAAAAAGTAGCATACCTATTAGTTCTAATGGTTTGGCTGTTATTCAGGCATGTTGAGGAGTTCAGTCCACGGGCGGTCTACACCAGCGGGAAAGCCTCCAGCGCGGCAGGTCTCACAGCTGCTGTGGTGAGAGACGAGGAATCACACGAGTTTGTCATTGAAGCTGGAGCGCTCATGCTGGCTGACAATGTGAGTTCATCTTTTTACAAATTATTTATATGTGTAAAACCCAAGTGATTCGATATTCATAATATTCGTTGTCTATAGGGTGTTTGCTGCATTGATGAGTTTGATAAGATGGAAACGAGAGATCAAGTGGCCATCCACGAGGCCATGGAGCAGCAGACCATCTCCATCACCAAAGCAGGGGTCAAGGTAAGGGTCAAAGATCAAAATGTGGATGCATCACTGCCCCGTGACATGCTTCCAAACACCAGTTTAGATAAAAATGGAATGGACTAAAACCTTAGGCTATATTATGCTATATTATCCGTATCGGCCCGATAAGAAAATTTGGCTGATATATTAACCTGTTAAGCTGCAACGCCACTTTTGAAAAATCCCCAGAAATGACATACCCAAACTGAAACAGATACAGTTCATGAACCCTTTGCACTAAAAGCACAAGTATGATCTCATTTGAAAGCTGACACCTGGTAGTTTATTGTAAATGTAGAATTAATTATTGTCATAATGAAAAAAACATTTTTTAAATAGCTTCAAAGTTTTGTAAAGTTATTAGAAATTTATTTTTATTAAACATATTCATGAAAATAAAATTGAAGTGGGCCCTGGAGCAATCTAGAAATGCACTGCAGCTAAAGCCATATGTGTGACCATGTTATATTTAAAATCTGAAAATGATAAGTATAAAACTCTGTATTTGGTTAAATGTTTTTCAAGATCATGTCAAATTACTTTATTTTGATTAGACTCTAAAAATGCTACTGATGTTTAGTCATCATCTAAGTCATCTATTCAGTCTATTGTCTCTATTGTTTTGTGGTGCAAACGAGCCCCATTCAGTCTCAGTCTCCCCAGTACACATTCACACACCTCTCCAGCCTGGTTATGGATCTAAATATGCATATCTTTTGTCTGCATTATAGTTACTAACGACTGGCTATTCACAGGCTATTCATAGGGTTTCAATCCCTAATTAATTTTATCAAAGTTCTCACTTATATTTGAAACTGTATCAAATGCACTAAAACATTTCAGAAAAGCATTACTATTTAGAAAAAAAACCCATAAAAGAATAACTTCTAGGTGACAGGTGCACCTGAGCTAGCTAGCATGTTAGCTTAGCACACCATCAATACACGACCATTTATGAGATTAAAACTATGTTTGTGCTTCAAACTTATTTTATAACGCAAGTCGATTGTTTTAAATAATCTTCTGTGATCTAATTTGGCTTCAGATAAAAAAAAAATCAGAAAGAAAATATATTATTTATAGTATGCACGATGATAAAGTCTATATCGATTAGCATTACATTATAAATATAATCTATTATTATAAAAATACCTGGCATTGCTTGAAGAACACTCAAATATCAAATATCATTTGCAATCATGTTTATTGTCTTCAAAACGTCTATATCTGCATATTACAGCGATCTCTGTGTTAGCTTTGTGTGTAGCTGCTATCAGTGACGTCCTTGAAGGTCACATGATTATGTCTCTTCTTCATGTTCCATATATGGAGTATTATTGTGCATATAGCGCCCTCAGGCTATTGGTATGAATTGAAAACACAGCACATCTCAGTAAGAAGCGCTCATAATGATTACATCGACGCATTTGGGTATAAATTCAATAAATATTATTCCTGTCTATAGAAATATGATGTGAATCTATGAGAATATATCAATATTTCTCCAAGTCTGCACATTTTTGAGCTAAAAGCCCTGAGGGACGTTGTTTTGTGAATCGCTGTCATGACAACAGCACGGAGTTTTTTTTTCTGAATGGACCAGCTGACGGTCATAATTCATATTAAAGGTATCAACGCATTTTTCCATTTCATAACTCCTGACACAAAATAAGACATAACTGTCACTATAAGTTTCTCAGAATACAATAGTTGTCAAATACTGAAACTTGAGTCTTATATCTTTTTAATGATGTATAGTTTGTCAAGGTAAAACATTTAATCTGATAGTAACTTTGAACTAAATAAATAAAAAAACGCTTCAGTGCGCCGACGCACTGGTGAGGGTTAACAGGTTAAAGCCAATAAATAATGGATTATTTCCTTCAGCTGAGGCACTGTTCGCCATGATGGCCATGATTTTTTACAGTCTAGTAGTTTATCGTGTCTGCGGGTATATTGCTCAACCCTAGCCCTAATAGCTAAGATATTTTATACTTGTTCCATAAGACTATTTTTCAAATTGTAGGCCACTCTGAATGCTCGCACATCCATCTTGGCTGCGGCGAACCCAGTGAGCGGGCGTTACGACCGCTCCAAATCTCTCAAGCAGAACATCAACCTGTCGGCACCCATCATGTCACGATTTGATCTCTTCTTCATCCTGGTGGACGACTGCAATGAGGTATGAGCATGTTTGTTCTGAACATCAGTGCAACAGCATATGAAGATGTTTGTGGATACAGAAGGATGCTGTTATACTGTTAGTAAATGCCTCTCTCTCTCTCTTCAGGTCACAGATTATGCCATAGCCAGGCGTATAGTGGATCTTCACTCCAGGATTGAGAATTCTGTCGAGCGTGTCTACAATCTAGATGAGATTCGCAGATACCTGCTGTTTGCTCGCCAGTTCAAACCGAAGGCGAGTGACAGGAAGACTCATCTTCATTCTTTCTGATGCTGCCACAAAATATTGAGCAAATGAATCTGAATACTAGGGCTGGGTTAAAAATATTGATTTCTCGATTTTAATTGATTCTCATTTTGATAAACCGATATCGATTCTTAAATCCCAAGTATTGATTTTTGGTCTGTGCTGTTTTCAGTTGATGGAGGAACAAAAGTTCACTAAACATAATTTTGTAGCCCACCTCCCATTCAATAATCATAACAATCTTTGTGCTTGAAACAAAGCCTCAGCTTTCAAATTATGTCAATTTTATTATGAAATTCAAATAATACATAACATTTTGGTGCTCTTTAATGTGGCTTTACAGATGGCTGTAGTCGCCTCAGTTCAAGTACTACTAGTTATAGCATGAAATAAAAGATACAATAGAAGTTAGCGTAATGAATCATGTCTCAATCAGTGTTTTAACTGCAGAAAGACATCAATGAAACAGTGTGTAAACGATACGTCACATACATTTATCTCAGGAAAGCCAATCAATGTCAAACCACTAGTTTAACTTTCAATATTAATGCACCAACCGACAGGGTTCCCTATATAGTTTTCAGTATTAGTTCAGAGATGTTTTTTCTTTGAGCAAAATTTACGTACTGTACCTGATATACTGCATATCCAAATGGATTGATATCGCTATGAGTTGAATCGAGATCGGAATTGAATTGAATCACAAGCTTATGATTCAAAATTGAACTTAATTGTGAAATTTGTGTCAATGCCCAGCCCTATTGAATATCAGGTGTAAATAGGGCGGAAATCAGCCATTTATTAACTGTGTTTCAATCTGTGTGCGTGATATCAGATCTCAAAGGAGTCTGAGGAATTCATCGTGGAGCAGTACAAGCGTCTGAGACAGCGGGACGGCTCTGGAGTCACTAAGTCAGCCTGGAGGATCACAGTTCGACAGCTGGAAAGCTTGATCCGTCTTTCTGAGAGCATGGCCAGGATGCACTGCTGTGATGAGGTGGGAACGAAAGGCGGGAGCATGATTTTGGTTATTAGATATTAGTTAAAAACATTTCTAAATCTTCCTGTTTCTATTTTTTAGGTTCAGCCTAAGCATGTCAAGGAGGCTTTCAGGCTGCTGAACAAGTCCATTATTCGGGTCGAGACTCCTGATATTAATCTGGATCAAGAGGAAGAGGAGGCCATGGAGGAGGAAGAAGATAATCAGATGAATGGTACAGTTGTCTTCTCTTTCTAGACACATTAACGTTTCATTCAGGCTCATTTTGAGTAATTTTGGTCGAGTTCAACATGGTTCTAAATCAATGGTTCTCATCCAGCGGGGCCCCAATATGTTTTTAAATTTTATTTTAATGATTTAAATTGACTTATTTTTAAGTCAGTCATCCATTGGTATTTTCATCATATCTGTGAATAAAGGTCAGGCTAACACTCTATGCGGTGGAAGTAACTTCAAGCCACAACTAAACTAAACCTATAACTGGAAAACATTTGCAAGCACAAAGGGAAACCCATCTTTCGTTATTGGGAGAGTTTTGAACCATTTCTTTGTTTTCTCGCTCTTTTTAGGCCATGATGCACCTAACGGTGTGAATGAAGCTGTTAACGGGGAAGTGAATGGTCACGAGCAAACAAATGGTATTAACGGTCATGGGGTCAACGGAGAAAGCGCTAAACCCTCGCTGCGACTATCGTTTGCTGAGTATAAACGCATTTCAAACCTGTTGGTCCTACATCTGCGTCATGCCGAGGAAGGTGAGCACTCTGTACAAGTCTTGACAAGCTGTCATTTTAGCAATTATTATGCACTTTTATCACAAACTACAACATGACAAGCTAAGACAAACACAACCCAGAGGAATCTAATTTGCATTTTGCCATTTCTCCTAGCCGAGGATGAGTCTGCACTTAAGAAGAGTGAAGTTGTGAACTGGTACCTGAAGGAAATCGAATCAGAGATTGATTCAGAAATAGAACTCATCAATAAGAAGACAATGATAGAGAAAGTTATCTACAGACTGGTTCATTACGTAAGAAAACATTTTCATGTGATATAAATCTTTGTTTTATGTGAATATATGGAAGCTTGTTTCCACCACAGAATAAAAAAGGTGAGGTTTTACTCACAATTCTGACATTTTTCTCACAATTGTTTATATCTCACAATTTGGACTTTATAACTCGCAATTGCAAGTTTAAGTCTCACAATTCTGAGGAAAAAAAATATATCTTGTAGTTCTGACTTTATTTCTTGCATCTAAGAGTTTGTAATTTGCAAAGTTTTTCTCAGAATTGTGAGATATACGAGTTATAAAGTCAGAATCGTGAGATATAAACATGCAATTGCGAGAAAGAGTCCGAATTACAGGATGAAAAGTCGCAATTTGCTTTTTATTCTTTATTTTATGGAGGAAACAAGTGGGATGGAGACTACATGAAAACTGTTTTAACCAAAAAAATGAATGACTTTTATTTTTTCAGGATTATATTCTGATTGAGTTGACACAGTCTGGTCTGAAAGGGTCAGCTGAGTCCAGTGGAACAGAATCCCAGGAAGATGTTACTCTGGTGGTCAACCCCAACTACACATTCGACGACTAGACCTTCTGCTGTATTAACTCCAAATAAGGGATGTTTGATGAGATGGTGTTCAGATAGCAGCCCTCTTCAGTCTCCTCTCTCTTTGTAAATTGGTTGTTTTCTGGTTTTAGCAGGGGTATATCCATTATCATTTTTAAGAGAATTTATGACCATACAAAAAGGTGTTTGGGGGGGGTGGGGGGGGATTCATTATGTAAATATGTTTCTTGTTTTGATTGTTCTAGTGTTTTAGAATATTTTAGAATGTTAGTAATGGACATCCAATGCATAAAATGTTTTGCATATAGAGTTTATCATGTTTTGTTAAAAGTGCTGTCAAAGTATTACATCAAAGTAACTTGTGTTCATTATGCAATAAATGTTAAAATTGTTTATTTGATGAAAAGCGAGTTTGGTTTTTGAAACGGAAATGGGATACCAGTTGTGTAGATACCCTTTCAAATGTTATTGGCCAGTTGTCTGTACAAACTGTTCAAATTCATCGTATTTTTAAATCAAACATTTTCATGTATGAATAAAATATAAAATGGATTAATAAAAAAACTAAACACACGGCTAAGTTATTTTGGCTAATTTAATGCAAATACAAAACATTAAATATTTACAGATACAAATCCAAGAAAAAAATAACAGGGTAAAATTACATTAATTTTTAAAATGAACGAACAATAAATGAACAATAGTATATTAGAAGAGTCTTGTCTTGCAACTGAATTATTTTTCATAAATCATACAAAATAACATCTTAAAACAAAAAAGAACACTTTTAAACAAATACAATGGCTAAATGAAGAGTGGAGCAGGTATAATGTCAAAACCCCGCCTCATGGTTCCTTCGAGATTTTTATAATTGGGGTTTAAATTTATGGGTAAACATAACTTAACGATTTTTTTCTACAACATAAATTACACATACCCATATTCCAAAATTCCAGAAAAGCTCATTTTGAAGCAGTTATCTTCATCTTTGAAAACGTACGTTTCTGATAAATAACTAGATAATATAGTTTGGGTTAAGCATTTTACGTTGTAGAACAAAACGTATAGTCAAGTTATGTTTACTACTGGCCAGAGCCATAGAGAGATGGGCCCTCTATGGGCTTGTTCGACTTCATGCAGCTCTGCGCAGAACGATCGGCGGCTGACTTGAAGCAGTGCATGCCGGTTAGAAATTTTGTCCGACTTGATACAGCGCCGACGCCACGTGACTGTGACGTATGGCATCAAAGTACCGCGAGAGCGTTTCGAGAGTAGCCGGAGAACTCAGCCAGCGCAGCTTCTCAAGAGCGGCTGCACTGGGCTGCAGGAGGGCTGATGACGACACAGCTGTTCCACGATTGGCCGGATTCACCGCATGACAACGATCACGTGTGTTTCGTGTTTATTCGAACACCTTTAGTTCCTCTAATGCTCTCAAATCAGTTTATTATAACAGTGAACACTCTTTTCATGTCGTTGTCATGTTATATTGTGTCATGTTTATCAAATTAAAACTGCTTAAAAAACGTAGACTCCACTTCATTGATAGTTGCTTATGTTGAACTTTATTCTTGTTCAAACAGACGCTGTATGAAGCAGTACATAAAGTATTGAATGAACATGTCTCATGAAATGAAACATCTGTGTATTATTTGGCAAATATTGCATTTATTTCACTGCAGCTGTGGTAAAGTATGCAAACACCACGTGAGCGGTCACTACGGGAACCAGAAAGTGTCCGACTTCACGTCTCCGTTTGCAGCTCCTCCCCGCCTGCACGCGGCTACTCTCGCCGATCGGTTACATCCAGCCGCAGCCGATGTCGAACACACCTTATGACTCTGCTACTGGCTTTAGGAAAATCTCGAGGCAGCCACCATAGAGAGCCACTGGCGATTGGCGAATTAGACTTCCGGGTTTGACGTCATTCCTGCACTACGTAATAATGCGTCACAAAACCACGTGAGCACGCGTTCTCTTCCTTGCACAACAAAGATGGCTGCGCCTTGTAGGAAACTGATGAGGTCGACTTTGCAAGGTAGATAAACAGGTTTACAAATAGTTACAATTTCTGAATCATTATGCGTACGAATGCATTAGCTGTACATTATTGTTTTACTAATAAAGAACAGTTTTAACAACTAATTTAAATTAAAGGTGTATTTGAAACTTACCTTGATAGCTTGACATTCATGCAGCAATAATCTTCTATCCACTGAATGAATGCAAATAACAGGTTAAGCTAAATACTTTATATTTTTACGTTTTATATAGTCTATGGCTAAATATTTCTAACTAGACCTCTGAGAAGACAAACTATTGTGAGTTTATATATCTCACAATTTCTACTAGAAAAAACAAATCTGAATCACAAGTTATAAACTTAGAATTGCAAGAGATAAAGTCTGAATTACGAGATGCAAACTGGCAATTGCAAACAATTTCTGATTTTTCCCCTCTCTGAATTTCGAGATATAAACTCACAATTGCATGGAAATAGTCAGAATGACTTACTGTGGTAGGAAGTAGCTTCCATAGCTAACCCATAGTTCAACTGCACCCACTTAACCCTAACCCTTATTACACTAACCACCACACCTACTAACCTGATCAGATGCGTCCTCTGCATACAAATAACTCTTCTTTCTAAGTGGCACTACATTCCGGGTTTTTTATTTTTTGTTACACGCTGGAGTTCACAAAATACATGTGCTGTAGTAGATCAGTATGTAAGAAAGCACCTGCCTAGAAAATAAATGTAGGCTCAATAAAATTATTTATTAAAGGGATAGTTTAAAATTCTGTCATTAATTACTCGCCCTTATGTCGTTTCAACCCTTAGGAACACAAATTAAGATCTTTTTGATGAAATCTGAGCAATTTCTGTCCCTCCATTGACAGCTACACAACTACCACTTTAACACTTGAGAAAGTTCATAAAGAGATCGTAAAACTAATCCATATGAATTGAGCAGTTTAGTCCAAATTGAATTTAGGCCTTTATTCACATATAAACATTCATTAACTCACACATATGTTGTGTGAAACGGAAGCTCAAGCATGTTCGCTTGACGTGCGAGAACCACTGAGGTTTATTCTCTCGTGTTACACAGCACGTTTGAGCTTCAGCAAGAACCAAGGAATTTCATTCTCGTGTTACACAGCACGTTTGAGCTTCTGCAAGAACCAATGAGGTTCATTCTCGTGTTACACAGCATGTTTGAGCTTCTGCAAGAACCAATGAGGTTCATTCTCGTGTGTTACACAGCACGTTTGAGCTTCTGCAAGAACCAAGGAATTTCATTCTCGTGATACGCAGCATGTTTGAGCTTCAGCAAGAACCAATGAGTTTCATTCTTGTGTGTTTCACAGCACGTTTGAGCTTCTGCAAGAACCAATGAGTTTCATTCTTGTGTGTTACACCGCACGTTTGAGCTTCTGCAAGAACCAATGAGTTTCATTCTCATGATACGCAGCACGTTTGAGCTTCAGCAAGAACCAATGAGTTTCATTCTCGTGTTACGCAGCATGTTTGAGCTTCAGCAAGAACCAATGAGTTTCATTCTTGTGTGTTTCACAGCACGTTTGAGCTTCTGCAAGAACCAATGAGTTTCATTCTCATGATACGCAGCACGTTTGAGCTTCAGCAAGAACCAATGAGTTTCATTCTCGTGATACGCAGCACGTTTGAGCTTCAGCAAGAACCAATGAGGTTCATTCTCGTGTTACGCAGCATGTTTGAGCTTCAGCAAGAACCAATGAGTTTCATTCTTGTGTGTTACACCGCACGTTTGAGCTCCTGCAAGAACCAATGAGTTTCATTCTCATGTTACGCTGCACGTTTGAGCTTCAGGAAGAACCAATGAAGTTTGTTCTCGTGCAGCAAGCAGGTTCATTGAGCTTCTGGTTGTGTTGACTGATCAATGTTTATATGTGAATAAAAGACTAAATTAAATCTGTTCATCATATAAAGCGATTGTCTCTTTAGAAAATTTTGACTAAACCACTCAATTCACTTGGATTAGTTTTATGATCTCTTTAACTTTGTGAAGCGTCAAAGTGTAAGTTGCATAGCTGTCTATGGAGGGACATAAAGCTCTCAGATTTCATCAAAAAGATCCTCATTTGTGTTCCAAAGATGAACGAAAGTCTTAAGGTTCGGAACGACATGAGGGTGAGTAATTAATGATAGAATTAAACATTTTGGGTGAACTATACCTTTTTTTAGCAACTTATATAAATTTGTTTTTCAGGTTTGTATCAGTTATCAAATCGGACATTGTGGATAGGATCACACTTTGAGCAGATAGTTGCCTGTCCCAGACTGCAGGAGAATGTTTTGCACAGCAGATTTCTACACTGTGGACATTATGCCTTACAAACCATCACCAAGATGGAATCTCCAAAAGTTATGAACACACAGAAAGGAGCTGAACCTGAAAATAAGACCAACCAACAAAAGAAAGAAGAGGAGGAAGATGAGGAAGATGAAGATAACAGCCCTGAGTACATCCCCAAAAGGAAGGCCAAAAATCCAATGATGAAGATTGGATACGCATGGTAAGTGCAGCTTAAATCGCATGTTTGAATTCTTTTAAATCAGTACTGAAAATCTATAAATTGAGTTGCTACTGACACTGAAGTGTTTCTCATAGGATGATTGGCTTGCCTACTGGAATCATCGGCTTTATTCTGGCAAAGAGACAGGTGGACAAGAACCGACTGAAGCAGCTGAAAATCAGACAGAGAATGAAGAGATCTAATGAGGGAGATTACGAGAGTAACCGATATAAACCAGCCCCCAGGATGCAGTGAAAGCTCTACTTCTGTCAAATGACTCCATTGTACTAAAGAATGGCTTCATTGAGCACTTATCGGGTTGCCATGGAGACAGTGAAGTGAACCATGCAGAATATAACAAAGACATTGTAGAAAGCAAGCATTTATTAGGGTGGACCTTTGGATCTTATAAATGAGAAGCTGATGAAGACTTTGCATTTAGGTTTGCAAAAATAAGGATGAATTTCAGTTTGAAATCTTTCACACATTTTGATGTAGTTGCCGTCATTACCATGCTTGTTCATAAATACACAGAATACAACCAATATTATCTATTAAAACAAATCTATGAAATAAATGAATAATACTTGTTCCTTTTTATCATGCCTATCCTAACGATAACAACTACATATCATACTTTAGCTACATTTTTGTCTGAGAACATAGTAACAGAAAATACACGTTTACATTGTTTATATCATTCTATGACAAATTTATTTTTATTTAGAAGTAACACTTTTTATAACAAATTATTTACAGTATATCTTTGGCGCTAAACAAAAATGGAAAGGCACCACTGTACATCACGATCTGTGACATTTAAGTATAGTATCAAATTCAAAGACATTTTCCAAAGCTAAAGCAAAAAAAATTTGTAGATATATATTTATATTCTATATAAAATGTATGTGCAATAAATACTCAATTCATAAACTGAAATACAGTTAGATTGTATGTACACAGCAGAAAACCCATACCCTTGTCCAAAATGTACCACACCCAGTAACGTCAATAGTAAATCAAAGTCTATACAGAAGAAATTTGCCTAATACAGACCCATTTCTAAAAGTGAGCATCCATTACCATGACATGGACCTCAGAACACAGGAATGGCTATGTAATATAACTAATATTCTATCTGAATGTATGCATATGGTTAGTTAATCATAGAAATAATTAGTCATGGAAATTATACTCATCCCTTTGTTTGATCAGAATAATGCTAGATATATTTTACAAGTTCAGTATTATTTGAGTATATATTGGTTTGTAATCGACTGAGAAGACACTGCATAGTGCATAAAGAGTAAAGCTATTATGAAAGTAAAAGCTCCATCCGTCAGCATGAAGCTTCTATCTCTCCGCAAATCCGATAATTTGCAGGAGGAAAATGAAGATCTGGACAATGTCCACATAAAGGGAGAGAGCAGCAAACACATACTCCTCGGGGCTGATGGAGAGCTTCCTGTTCCCGATGAGCAGCTGGGTATGATAGGCCAGAAACTAATATTTAAAAAACAGACAAACGCAAAGAAATTATTTTTAGGATGGAAAGAGTGAACAATGTTCCCATGGACAACCAAAGTCTTCCAAAAAAGGTGAAACTGAATTTGTGAATAGACATACCAGAGTGAATGCAATGGCTCCTATAGCTGCATAGAGCATGTGAAGCCATGGGACCTGAAAAACAAAGAAAGAAAATAAGTTAAATGTACAAATTACAATTTTTGTGCAAATACAAGACGCGAAGTCATGCTTACGTATTTGAATGACAGCACGATAACCGTAATGATGCCAGTCACAAACACCACGATTCCGAGTATGGTGAAAAAGCCTGCACATTTAGTGAAATCCACCTATAGAAGAATAGAAAAGCATGTTAACACACACTTTGACAATGCCTAGATGTAAAATCATATTAAATATGAACCCCACCTTAGTCTGAAAGCAGAAGACTGTTACCGCAACGCACACGACAACAGTGATGCCCAGGGCCAGGAACACTGCCTTAGTACTGTAATAACTGCAAACACAAATTGGTATCACTTTATTTTAGTAATGTTTCACATGTACATACTCATGTAATTATTCACAAATGAAGCTAACACACTGGCAGAACCCAACACACTGGCAGAACCCAGTGTCCTGTTAGAAATAAACCCTTTTAATCTAATATATTCAATATATAACCATTGAAACACTCTGTCGACAGTCCTCATGTCATAGTCATGCTATTTTACCATTTTCCCCATCCACTGTATCTCATCTTGTGTGAGACATGCCTCACCTTGCAATATTTCCAGTCATGAACGATAAGGCCAGTGTCTAAAACAAAACAAAATATGCAATGTTATTCAAAGACTTTATGTAACGTCCTTAAAGGGATAGTCCACCTTAGATCACTTGCTCATCCTCAAGTTGTTCCAAACCTGTAAGAGTTTCTTTCTTCTGTTGAACACAAAAGACCAGACAGTTGACGGTAGCCATTGACTTCCATAGTATTTTTTTCTTACTATGAAAGTCAGTGGCTACCGTCAACTGTTTGATTACCAACATTCTTTAAAATATCTTCTTTTGTGTTCAGAATTTTGATTTGTGGGTGAA
Organism: Leuciscus leuciscus; assembly: GCF_965113295.1. Classification (NCBI taxonomy): domain Eukaryota; kingdom Metazoa; phylum Chordata; class Actinopteri; order Cypriniformes; family Leuciscidae; genus Leuciscus; species Leuciscus leuciscus. Next base: position 30,705,619 of record NC_138738.1, on the reverse strand, counting down.
CTATCCCTTTAATACTATCTCTACACCATTACATGAAAAAACGATATTGGCCATTACAGATTTGGCCACATTTCCACTTAATTCATTCAAAGTGAATTTCCCAACTCACAAAAATGGCCAACAGGATCAGGTTCCATGGGAAACGCCTCCTAAAAAGTGACAGAGCAAATGCTAAATCCATTGGTTTACATGACAACTTATGTTTGTAGTGGCTTTTTTATGAGGGCTTTAGTTTTTGATTAAATCAGTTTTTTGTTTATACTGTGGTATGATTTTTGTGTCCTCGTTGTGTCACTAAACTGAGCAGTAGCTGCTATGAGGTTGATTCAGAAAAGGAGCAATCATCTCACCTGGGTCCCTGACAGCAAACCAGTACGATGTGTGTGACGAAATAGATGGCACTGGAAAAAATATTGTTCAACATTTGCATTTAATGTTTTAAATGTAAAGTATTTGACAATGTGAGCAAACAAATGTCTAAGTTCTTACTATGAAACCCAGTAAATGGCTGGGTTTTTTCTCACATACACTCCTACGGGTTCCCTGTATGAACAAAAACACACATCTGAGTCTCATCACAAAGTCTACCTAAACAAGCAGTGATAACGTTTAACCTTGTTTTCTGTGAACACAAAGCACATGAAGTAACCATACCAAGAACAGAGACTCACACAAATGTGAAAATAGCCACGACGGCAGCTGTGACAAGAAGCTGAGCAGAAAGGATCAGGTAAACCTGCAAAACACAATGGAAACATTATTATCCATTATAATATTCACAAACAATTTTAATTAAAGAGGACCTATTATGTAGCCTGGGAAAACCCAGACAACTTCCGCAAATTTAGATTTGCTCTGCAAGTAGTCTGGCAAAGAGCTCATTCAAGCCAATTTCTAATCAGTCGAAATTGCGGCACCAATCAGAAACGTTGGGGCGGGCTTTACACGATGACGAGCGCTCTGATTGGTTTTAGGTTAGGCATGTGCCGGTATAAAATTTTCATGCTGCGATTAATTGATTGAGCTTGAATCACGGTATACGGTATTATCACAATATTTTAATTGCTCAAGAGAAACGGATGGATGGTTTTCATTATAATAAGAATTATGACACAAGTAAAAATATAATACAAATGTAATATAGTGCACATATTTAGCAAAATACTCCTCTATAGCTATTTTTTTTTTCTAGTCAACAAACATGCTGGTCATTAAATGGCTTTCCTGAGGTAAATGTAACGTTCTGTGACATAATTGTTCACCTGCAGCTTTATTGACCTCTTTCCGTGGTTGAAAAACACTGATTGATCGATATTATGTATGAGGCATAAAAACCTTTCGGTAAGTTGTACTGTATCTTTAAATAAAAAGTAACAGATGATCGGTTTACTTGAACTGAGGCGCTACAGCGATCGGTCACGTCACATTTACAAGCACCAAAACGGTATTTATTGTCTGAATTTCGTAATAAAATGGACAGAACCTGAGAGCTGAGAATTATTTTCATATCATAAGTAACCTGCTCTGTCTAGTCTGTCGGTGTCAGTGTCCTCTTTGCTCCGCGATTTTTCTCTGCGTGAGAAAATGGATGTGTGGCGCGAGAGCGTGTGAAAAGTGTCGATTGCCTGAGTCTCACACTGAATGCGTAGAGTTGACAGCCCTGCTTTTAGAAGGGGGATAAATCGTCGGCAGCGTTCCTCCTTCCGCCATGCTTCTTCTCATTGTGAGGATTCATTACACTAGAGTGCGCACTGCGCCGCATGCACACAGTGCTTCTTCATGTGGGGATTGTTTACATCAGAGTGCGCACGTGTTTCGCGCAGCATATACGCAGTGTTTCTTTAAGCGGTTGATGGAAAATAAGCTAATGCGCGTTCTATAAATATAAATTCTGATCTATTATTTTTCACGGTATTTTGAAGTGTCCGCGATAACAATATCGTGCTTATTCATTACCGCGATTTATCGCATTACCGAATACCGGCACATGTCTATTTTAGGTCTATCCAATTGCACCCAGAGGCATTTGAGCGACGTCCGTTCAACTTTTAAATGCATTATTATATTTCAAATTGCAAACACATGAGGACAGTCGCCATGAAAGACCCACTGGCAGATGAACGTGCTACTACATTTCTCTCCGAAACGGTAGGAAATTTAAATTAGATTTTATAGAGGCTTTACACGATCCCAGAGGCATTTGAGCGACGTCCGTTGGTGACGCCCCTTTGGAAATGAGTTATTAATGAAGCTTTGCCAGACCATAACTCAGTTACTACTCAGAATGGTCTGGTTTTAACCAGGCTACCTATTATGCCTTTTTACATGGTCAACTTTCATGTTTCTATTTGAGCATGAAAAAGGTCTGCAAAGTTACAAATCCCACTCCAAAGGTAGCTATTCTCTATATTAGTAAACTCAGTTTTTTATGAACTCCCTGAAACGTTTCGATTGTAGTCTTGAGTTTTCTTTCGGGAACGAACAATATTCCTAATTTAAATAACTGACGCCCAAGGCATAAGCATGCGTGTTATGGCCATGTCCAAGAGATGCTGTTTTTCCTCCCAAATCTATCGAATTAATAAAGAAAAACTGACACCATTGTTAGAAGCTGAGAAGATGAAACGTGTGATTATGGTAAAGGGAGTGACATTTCCGAAATGAGTTCAAAGTGGTTGACCAAGTGGCAAACACATTGATCCCGCTGACCAAGAAGGAGGGGCTTCATAGAGAGAGGAACTAAACAGAGCATTGCTGACAGACTTGGAAGAGAGGTGCTGCTACAATGCTAAATATGTGAAAAATAAGGTGTTTTTGAACATTCAAGCATGAAAACCTATTCTAGTAGACCCCAAATACTATATCAAGAAATCTTAAATAACAACATTCTCATAAAACTATTTTGCTTTGAAGATGATGCTAATTATAGAAAAATGGTTCCTTACTTTCCGTATAAAACTGTGACGAACACTGGTACTCTCGAATCCATCTGTGGTGGTAAATCCTTCATTGTCACCTGTAAAAAAAGATAAGCAAATAAATAAGTAAAACAAGAGTTGGCCATTATATTCCAAAAATCCAAATTTCCATGAATATTGAACACATTTGAAATGTGGAAGACATTTTCATGAAATGGGGAGGCAAAATTCTCATGTGATGCATGTATGTCCACTGTGTTAGTGGACAAATTAAATAAACTAATGAGAGTGTGAAAACTCTGTTAGGATTATTTGTGCCAATAGTTAAAGAAATGCCCAACTATGTAAGGGATAATGTGCAGTCAAATAAATACTGGCGAGGACTTGATAAGGTAAAACCAGCTAATATTATTGCAAAAGTTATGACCACATAAATAAATAAATGGACATTTAAATGATTTTATTAAATTGCAAGAAAGAGATCAGATATACAAGACATGAAAATTCCAAATATAGGAAATCGGTTGCCAGGGACAACAGTATAATTGTATAGTATGGTATCGCACAGCTGCGACTAACCAATGAGAATCAAGAATTCCAGGGAGCCATAATTAAACACTATATTACTGGCCCAACAACACTAATCTGGTTAGAGCTAGAATACAGGGAACACGTCATGAAAAATGATGACTTCAGTGTAAATTCAATTCAATGCCCGGTATATGATCTGCTAAAATTAAATTTGAGTAATGAACCACATCCTAAACCAATTGAACTGTGCTACATAGTAAGCTGGCCAGGACATGTTTCAGGAGCATGACCACAGTGATAGTAAAAGCCTATGAAAGTGAAGATTTACTACAGTAGATACAAGAAATAATACAACTTGCCTATACCAGGAGGAATGACAGGGATGACTGGTAGACTTGGTGGCGGGTATCCCGCAGGCTGTCCTCGGTATGGATCATTGGGGTGTGGGGGCTGACCTCCGTATGGATCATTGGGCTGTGGGTAAGGCGGTTGTCCCCCGTACGCATTGAAGCCATATGGAGGGGCAGAAGCGGGGTAACCTCCCCCAGGCTGAGGGTTTGAGAGCAGCCGGGAATCATCGTAACCCGGAGGGAAATCTGACCTTGACATGCTGCTTTAACTTCTGTTGGGTACATAAGATACCATTTGTGAAAATAAAGTGCAGATGCAACCAAAGTTAAAATCAGATTTGCACCAAAACAAAAATAGGAATTTATTTATTTTTTGTTCTGTCTTTACGAGTACTCAAATGATCAAGTGTTACCCATTTTAACCAAGAAAACTTGTTTGCAGCCTTTTCCAAAAATTCTCCCATCCAGTCCTAAAATATATTAAAATAACTCTAAATCTATGATAAAGTGATAAAGGTGTTAAACATGTAAAACAGCCCATATATATTTAATGATATTTCTGTTATAATGTTATTTGGTCTCCCTACACAATTTATCTTCGGAAAACATGTTTTTGTCTTCTTAAATGTAATATTTGTTTTTATTTTGTTTATGCTGCTGTAACGTCTAAATTTCCCCCTTGGGGACAAATAAAGTTATCTAAACACCTTAAAGGGGTGGTTGATTATGATTTCACTTTTCTAACTTAAGTAAGTGTGTAATGTTGCTGTTTGAGCATAAACAACATCTGCAATGTTCCAAGTAAAGGAAGATATTTGCCTTTAAAGAAATAGTTTTTTCAAGGACTACAACAAACGGCTGGTAGGGACTACACGACATTCCTCCCAGGTAAGTGACATCACTAACCCTAAAATTTACATAAACCCCACCCCCGGGAACACACAGTCCATGTTGAGTAGAGTTAGAGTTGTTGCAGTGAGTCTGCTCAAGCTGTCGCATCCTCTTTTTACAAGCTACATAACACAAATGCAGTAGCATGTCACTCTGTAGTCATCTTACAACAGTTCCCAACTTGAAACATTTCAAAATGTACCTGAATTGCTTTGCATTTTGTGACTTTAAGTCAATTAAAATACTTTTTTTCCAGTTATATATTTAGTCATTGAAGATTTCTTAAAAATAGTGTTAAAATATAATCTCGTGCTCAAATGTTTAACAATTGTTTGTGAATCATAATAATATTATATAGTTATATTATTAATGTCAGTGGTTTTAAAGCAATTTAAAAACACATAAAGCACCTTTATGAAAAACATCAATAGAAATTATATAGACTTTATTATATAGACCTAATTGTTTAATATTAATAAGTGATATTAAGATCAACAGCCCTTTTTTTGTAATACTTTTTTTTTTTTTTACCTTTCCTAATCATGAAATTTGTGCAGTGGTTTTACTGGTTCCCAATTGTTCTACAATTAAGTTATTGTTCTACAATTAAATTATTGAAGAGAGAAAGCAGGGAAAATAATTAATAAAGCTTTGCAGGTGTGAGAAGTTCAGCGAGTTTCATTTTTGAAAACAATTCAGACATAAATGTAAAGTGACTAGTAGAACATTTCTGAGAGAGCACTAAATTTAGAATATCCTTCCTGCTTCGAGTTAAACGTCTTTTCCCATCAAGACTTCTGTGGTCAAGATAGCAATGTGGCCGTGTAAGTTTTGAGAGATCCAGATGCACAACACTGATAAGTGGACATAAATTCACTCTGCAAATCTGCCTACACCCAGTGCAAGTCCACACCCAGTGTTTTGAAAGGTTTCTTTCCATTTTAATCCCTACAATGGCATGCATAAAAGACATGAACTGAAGAGTTTTTGGAAATAAATGATCTGGGAGTACAACCTCCTTGTTATTCAATTAGTTTATGCAACCGCCATTATTATGTAGGCCTGTATGTAGTTATTATCTGTTGGTTGTAGGCCTGTCACGATCATACATTTTGTGCTGATGATAAATGATCACACTAATACAGTAGGCTCCACAAATATTGGCACCCTTGTTAAATATGAGCGAAACTGACTGTGAACATTTGTTTCTTTCATTCAAAATATTCACAAAAATCGAACCTGTAATTAAAGTCAAAGAGTTGAAAGGAAAATAATTATTATCATAAAATAATTTTTTTATTTATTTATTTTTCTGAAATATAGCCTATGAATCACCACTTCATTTAATACTTTGTGCAACCTCCCTTTGCCAAAATAACAGCTTTGGATCTTCTCAAATAATGCGTAATAATAAAAATATTCACAAAAATCTAACATTTACTTGAAGTTAATTTACACAACATATAAATGTGGAATAAATTAAATAAATGTTTTTCTCCAAAATATGTGTGCCACAATTATTGGCACCCCTACAAATTCTAATGAGTAAAAATCTAACTGAAATATATTCCATATGGTATAAGTTCACATTATTTTCAGGATGACTTAGCCTAAGTGACAAGTCATGACTTCCTGTTTCACTGGGCTATAAATATATGAAGTGAAACACAGGTCAAATTCTAATAGTCATCCATCACTGTGGGAAAGACCTGAGGATACAGTAATGATGTGTGACAAAAGTTGTTGAGCTGCACAAATCATGAAATAGCCATAAGATAATGTAGTTTAATTGTTGGAATACTAATTTCCAATATCCGGACAATAATGAAGACGTTTAAATCAACTGGAGAAGGTAACAATCCACCTGGAAGAGGACATGTGTCTATATTGGCCCCACACGCACTGAGGAGGATGGATTGAGTCCCCAAACAAACTGTAAGGACCAAAGTTGGAGAATTGCAGATGCTAGTTGGGTCTTGGGGTCAGAAAGTCTCCAAAACTATGATCAGACCTCACCACTTGTATGGGAAGGTTGCAATTAAAAAGCATTTGGTGACCTCAAACAGCAATCTCATGCAACTACAGTTTGTCAGGTGTTAAAACTTTTTTTGGAAAAACACCAGAGATGGGTTTGGCATGGACAGAAACATAGCCATGTAGAAAAGTACCTCATCCCCACTGTGAAGCATATGGTGGTGGAACTAATGCTGTGGAGCTCATTTTCTTCTAAGACCCTGGACAACTTTTTAGGATACATGGTATCATAAACTCCATCAAGTACCAGCAGAAATTCTTTCTTTCAGCATGAAAATGATCCAAATGAGTCCACGAGCATCGGCCTATGAATCTGAAGGATCTGGAGAAAATCTGTATGGAGGAATGGTCTCAGATCTGTTGCCATATGTTCATCAACCCTATTAATTCAGAGCAGTTATCTTGGCAAAGTGAGTTTGTTAATTGTAGAACATAAAAAAATTTAAAAAAACTTTTCTTCAACTATTTGACTAATTAAATGTTAGATTTTTGTGAATATTCTGAATGAAAGACTTAGAGGAGAAATTGCAAACACTAATTTTCACAGTCAGTTTTGCTCATATTTACCAAGGGTGCCAATATTTGTGGAGCCCACTGTTATTGCGATTAACGGTTTAATTCGGTTTTGTTCATGTTCCTTACAGTGTAAGCCTAATATGTTATTTGGTGGCTAATACTAAATATTTAAACTGGAACTCCAACCACCCTTGAAATTCACTCCCTGGACTCAGACCCCCGCATTTCCAGCCTTGAATATATTATATAACATAACATAACATAACATAACATAACATAACATCACATCACATCACATCACATCACATCACATAACATCACATAACATCACATAACATCACATAATTTATATGAAGGAAGACCTTTTGACTATATGTATTTAGCCAACATTATTTTTCATATTATTTGGTAAATGTGATTAACATTCAAACTGCACAATTATTGTGGTTATCTCAAAAATATTACAAGAGAGAATAATCGAATGTCGAGCAGCCACGATCAGATGATTACTCAACAATCGTCACCCGCCTAGCTGGCTGCCACTTTCCCTCTCACAGTTGTGATCACAGCAAAAAAAGCATTAACCGCATTTCAAACAGTCTTCCTGGAAAGAAACAGCCGACAAGGCACAGCCCATGCAAGGACTTGCAGTAAGTGGTTTGAAAACAACTAGCATTTCTTCAGCAACTAAGTTTTCCTATGCTTAAGTTTAGGAAGTGAGATTTTGGAATTTTAATGTTACTTGTTTTTTATGTGTTAATGCAGTACTTTTGCACCAGGATCCACACTTCCTCTTATTAAACAGATGTAAAGCAGCTCACACAGAACCACACAGTGAGGTCAGCATGAACATGTGACACAGATCTGCTAAGGAAAATCTGATTCAAAGTCTAACCTGGGTAAATCGGTTCATCATTTACTGAAAGTATCCTGGGAAAAGGCGTTTCTACATTTCATGTCCAGGGAGTAACTGACAAATTCACAATCTTTAAAGAGCAAATAAACAAAGGAGTCATAGGAAGTTGCTAAAGGACCAAAATATTCCAGGATATGTGACAGAACTCTAAGAACAACATAAAACCATGTTTAATGTCACCTTTTTACTTTCAGACCATGCACATTGAAGGACTTTCTTGTGTATCTACCTCTATGGTATGCAGGCTATTTATAATGTTTACAAAAACATGGATGGTGCCGTGCAATTCAAGCCAGACTGGAAAAGAATGTCTTCATTCTTGTTTCAGCTCAACACTGCCAGCATGAGTCAAGCAAGCCCTCCACACACTGTTACACCATTATGTACTCTGCTAAGCAACCTTTTAGTGGAAAATAAACTACACTTTCCGTACCAGTCCACCCTGATGCATGAGATTTGCCAAAATGTTACGCAATCTGTCATGTTCAGCTAAATATTATGCAGAGATAAAGTTAAAACTTTTACTATATTTTTTTCTGACAAAATTGATCAGGCACAGTGGAATTTACTATTACTATATCTGCATTGAATAGAAAACATTATTAAAGGGATAGTTCACCCAAAAATAATAATTATGTCATCAATTACTCACACTCATGTTGTCTCATACCTGTAAAGAAAAAAAATAAGATCTTTTTGATGAAATTTGAGAGAACCAATGAGGTTTATTCTCGTGTGTTACACAGCATGTTTGAGCTTCCGCAAGAACCAATGAGGTTTGTTCTCGCACATCAAGCAGGTTCGGTTGAGCTTTTGTTTATGTTCGCTGATCAATGTTTATATGTGAACAGAAGCCTACATTTAATCAATTTATCATATAAAGCGATTGAGTCTCTTCTGAGAATTTGGACTAAACCGCTCAATTCATATGGATTAGTTTTACGATATGAACTTTTTGAAGCGCCAAAGTGGTTGTTGCCTAGACTGTCAATGGAGTGACAGAAATCGCACAGATATCATCAAAAATATCTTCATTTGTGTTACGAAGATGAACGAAAGTCTTACGGGTTTGGATGGAAGGACATAAGGGGGAGTGTGTTAATTATTGACAATTTTCCTTTTTGAGTTAACTAACCCTTTAATGCAATCAATCTGAAACAACAACAAAAACGGGCTGTTTGAATACCTAGTAAGCTGCCTACTTAGCGTTTTCCATCATAATTGCATTCAATGCCCATAAGTTGTTTAGCTAAATTACTAGCTTGGCAGCTCAGGTTTTGAAACAAGCTACAGACGGCAAGTTATCCCATTCCTAAGGGTATCCCATTCCTACAATAAAAGTTAACCTTTAAATACAAATACATAACTTAAACTGACTAGAAGTCAATTAAGTTATGAATACAGGCAAAGTCACGACTGAAAGATGTGATCGAGATCTTTTTGACGTCATCTTGAACATGTTCACATAGCTATCTTGCCCTCACTCACCCTTGCAAATACTTACCATGGTAACCGTAGTTTCCGCCTAAATAACAGCTGCTACATATATTTTACTACTGTAAAAGCTTAAAAAAAACACTTTTGAACAGTATTTTATGTTTTACAAGACCACGTGATGGTACAATATAGCAATAATATTCTTACCACGCGCTGTCTGAAATCCAGAAAACTTTATACGATCGATGTCGAAGCTTTGAGAAAGAAATATCAGACGATATAATCCTTCAGACTGAGTCTATTGAAATAAAACCCCGTGAGTTGACACCCTGATCCACCTTCTTCAGTGTCACTTCAACAAGCCAGCAGTCAGCCGATGACGTTCAGTTTAATAGTGCTCTGCTCATGATGCGTATACAAGCCAGCAGGTGGAGTCAAAAAGAGTCTGAAACATATTGCGTTTAACTAATCTACAAAATAGCCGTTGTACCAATACAATTATGCTTTGGCCCTGAAAATGAAAACGACACCTACATAATCTTGTCTCCCTGTTCTGCTTATGTAACGTTAACGCTTCTCCCAAAAAATAAAAACTCTGTCGAGGTGTGGTGAAGTTGACACACCCAACCTACACCATCCCAGATAGCAATGAGTCGGCGGCCCACCGTCGGCGCTCCGGCGGCAGTAGAAGCGGCAGAACGGCGACATCGCAAACACGTTGGACGGCGCACCGCCGGCGGCAGCCGCTTTTTAAAAGCGGCAGCCGCCTTCCTACCGCCTTCGTTCCGCGGCCGGCCCGCGGGCCAACCGCCGTCCCGCCGCCTTTATATTGAAGGCGGCCCTTCCGCGGCCCGCCGGAGGCAAGCGCTATTTTCGAGCGATCTGCCGCCGCTTATTCTGGCTATATATAATATTTAATATTTATAGCATGCAGTTTATCAAGAATAATGATTGCTCAAACCAGACAAATATCCATTTGGCATTTTTATTCCACATTTCAAAGTACATTAACTGTCATTTAAACAAGATGTGTCAGATCACTGAAACATAACAGAAAAATAAATAAATCAATATACTAACATGCAGGTTTCTTATTAAATTTTGGTAAAACAAAAAACAAAAACAAAAAACAGCCTTACAAGCAAATTACAACTCTTACAATAATTGTTCATATAAAGAGGACAGCTCTAGGGTGAAAAAAATTACCTGTAAACATTATGACAAGTAAAGAGAATACTTGATACAAAATAATGTGCAGGATACCAAATAAATCAAAGTATGACATCACATTTACAAGCCATTTCTAACAATAGGTTAAGTGGTAGTAATTTATAGTAAAGCTCTGGAGTAGAATAGACCATTATAGCTGCAATGCTGACCTGTGGCACAAGGACTTACAAGCATTATTTGAAAAAAGAAAAAAAAGAAAGTAATTTCCACAGTTAGTGAGTATAGTGTGACACTTCTGACTTCTTTAGGAGTCTTGATGTTACTGACTGCAAGATAAAGAAAGGATTCCAGTTGTCAGTGATTCTGGGGTGTCAGTAGTCAGCCTAAGTGGTCGGCTGTGGGTCCCTCTCAGCTGTGCGGTGCCTTTTTCTGCCTTCACGGTCAGATGCTCCTTTCAGGTAACGTGAAACGTTAACCTAGACCGCTTCATCAGTGGCATCCTGGGTTGCCAGGTTCTTCCGGATGGCTAATTTAGAAAATACAGATCTGTCATTTCATTTGAATTGCATGAGGCCATACACATCTACTTAAATATAATTAAAAAAATATCCAACTTACTTTGAACAATGGTCTAAAGCAGTGGTTCTCAATTCCAGTCCTCGTGACCCACTGCTCTGCACATTTTGTATGTCTCCCTTATTTAACAGACCTGAACCAGATCATCAGCTCATTAGGAGAGACTCCATGAACTGAACTGAGTGTGTCAGATAAGAGAGACATACAAAAAGTGCAGAGCAGTGGGTCACGAGGACTGGAATTGAGAACCACTGGTCTAAAGGAACATGTCTCTAAAACATGCTTTATCCCCTACACCAAGCTGAAAATCCAAAAAAGTGTTACAAATTACATTTCTCTGAAGCTTCTCATAAATAAATAAAAAATGTGAAAGGCTAAGGATTCAGACTGTAATATATGCAGTTTACAATCTTAAATTTTACTTTTTAGATTACTCTATGGCGTTATAATCAGCAAACTTACAAATTGTTCCTGGAGCTTTTTATCCTGCTTCAAACTGTTGTCAAGACACGGCAAATCTTCCTGGGTGTATAGGGGGAGTAACAGATCCCCTGACAGGGATAACTCCAACAGACACATCGCCAAACTCTGCAAGACGTCACAGCATAAGGGTCTGATCTGCACCTACAGGGTTTCCCAGAATAAAATAGTCAGTCCTGGTCCCTCAACTACTAAACTATAACATTTATATCTAGGTCTACTACATGTACAGGTAGCCCCAGTGGGAATTAAACCAACAACCACAGGTGCTGTTTGCAAGTTGTACCTGATTGCCCAGTGCAAGCAAACGTCTTCAACATTGTTTGTTGAACTTGCTTCACCTGCTCTTGAAGTAAGCCGCTGTCATCCGAAGCTACAAAATGAAAGGCATATGGTCATTTTGGACTTACATCACACACAAAAAAGTACAATTTAAGAAACAGTGCAAGTTCTCACCTGCTCGTGCATTGCTTTCCCTCAGGGCTTGGTTCTACATTTTAAAAATAAAACAAACAACTAAAGGCACTATTTGCAATACTGTTAAAACACTGGACATTAAGACATAGGGCTAGAATATACCTTCACAGCTGAAAACTTCATGCTTGACACGAGATGCCATTGGAGTACAAGGGCCAACAATAGAGCAATGACTTTCTCCCTCCTATTGATAATCATTGACATGTAAAAATATGTTTGAAGTTATTGCATACATTTAATGAATTGGACTTAAATGTAACACTTAGTTAAGCGCAACGTAGATACCTCCAGAGTTTTCACCCATATGCTGCCAGGGTAAATTTGCTGCCGGGGGTGTAAAGCTTAGTACTTGATGAGCTGGGGGAGCAAACATAACAGCTTTAATTTCAATGCAGAGTATTGCATATTCAGTAATGAAACAATAATTGAACTGTGCAAAGCTAATGGAATGTACAACACACCTCAACACCTTTCATCCAGAAACTGCTGCAGCGAATCCCATCAAGTGTCCTAGTGAAAAACAGATTATGATTAAAGGATTCATCATCTTAAAGTCAGCATGAAATCAAATGTTACAATTTGTATTTTTATATGTAATATTGTAGTGTTTATGTAAATGATTAATCTGTGCACTTCATTTTTTATTCATGTACCCTTATATTTAATCAAATACGTTACCCTTCCCTACCCCCTCGAAACGACTTCTCTTCCGGTCATGTGCAATGGCGTGAGGGCGTGGCAACTCCCCTCAAACCATTAGTCTGCTATGAGCAGAGATGGAGAGGAGGAGCGCTAGAGTAAAACCCTGCTCCTCTATTCAATATTCCCTTTCACTTGGAAATACGTCACAACACTGGAGAAAAGTCGTTTGTAACTTCCAGTTCATGCCAACTTTAAATAGAAGCAATAGTTTCCAAGACAAAAAAACTTCACAAATAACATCACTTACTTGTACTCAAACTCTTGGCGGATTCTGGATTACTGGGGAGAAACCTGGTTCTAAGAAAGAGGAAACAGAAATTTGATGATAATAATAATAATAATGAATGAAAGATTCCACTATCCACAATAAACAGACAAATAAATTACACAGATGAAATAAAGGAAAATCAAATGTACAAGTCAGACCCATTTACCTGCTCCCTTCATGAACTTAAAATGATGTTTCTCCCAGGTGCTGTGTGGAGGTGTGCAGCGGATGGCTAAATTGTTCCTTTGTCTTTTTTGCAGAGGTTAAACGGGGCAAATGGCACATGCCCTTCGCTGAGCCACTCTTGCGGAACAACTGCAAATGGCAGATCCTCCTTGTTGATAAACTGAACAATGTGAAGCATCTAAAATAGAAGACACATTAGCATAAAGTATACTTTTTGATAAAAAAAAATTCAGGCAAAATCAACAACATTAAAATGCTCACACCTTCGAAAAAGCAGTAATTTTCACAAGTGGATCAACAGAAAACCATGTTCAGACAAACAAAATCATATAAAAAACCTATATACATCGTTATTTTTGTAAGAAAACACCAAAAGTTAAACTAGTCTTTCTAGATGTAAAGTTTGGCTACCTACTGTAGCTAGATACATTTAACATACGTTAGAACATGCTTGAACTCAGTGTGTAAAAAAGGTGAAACAGCATGTGGTAGCGAACACTGTAATCTAGACTAGCAGCATAATCATGTTTAGTTAGAAAACAACACAAGTTATACTGATCAGTCTTTCTTGTCGTGAAGATTTTGCTAACGTTACCATTCCCACCGTAGTTCAGGAACTGTAACGTTAGTTAATTCGACTGACCAATACTATCTTAAACCACATGTACTCACACTTGTATAAACATACATAACAGTTAAACATACTTAGAAGAAGAAAAAAACTCAACGCCAGGAAGAAACTAAGTAACGTTAGCCTAGCTATGGCGGAAGCATGGCGGAAACTTTGCAAACAAGGCTAACTTACTTTAGCTTGACTAGTTAGGCAAGAACAGATTTTAAGAAGAAGAACTAAAAACAATGTCAAAAATGAACATATATATATTGCGTTAAACAAAAAGGAAAAATGTACTTACTTAAAAGATCGTATATTTCCTCTCTCCAAATACTGAAACCGTGTGACGAGACGAGTAAATCTGCTTCAGTTTTTTAGATGCTGCCCCTCTCGACCGGTGGAGGTACTTCTCTGTTTGTGCTTTAACACTTTCTTAAACATTTGTACAGGTCGCAAAACTCGCAATTGCAAACTGCAAAGTAATTCCTTATACATGTAAAAGGTAAAATAAATTAAAAATTGAGCTTGTAAAACAATGAAAGACATAACCACAATTTCCTGGAGTGACAGAGAGACAAAATATTTATAAATATTTCACTTTATCCTTCAGGTCAAAACAGGGATTTTCATGTTTCTCATAGACATTACCATGGTTGCAAATTAATAAAAAAAATATAAAGCAAACCCAAGATTTTGGCCAAGTTGCAGATGTCTTTCACTGTTCACTGATTTCAAGCATTGGTGAAAAATCTAACTTCATCTATTTATTCTGCTAAATTGTTCATACCATGAATGAAATATTTATTTTAAAAACTAATCAGAATCAGAAAGATATTTATTGCCAAGTAAGTTTTACAAAAGGAATTCTTTTTGGTCTATTGGTGCATCTCAAATTGTGCATAAATCAAAGAAATGTAAAGAATTGTCACCTTAAGTGAATAAAATAATTCTATATATTTTACATATTATCGCTTCAGAGTTTCAAAGTAATTTAAATGTAATTTCCTAAACCTTATCATGGAATCAGAGTCAAATCTGTTATAACCCCTAATGGCTTTGGAGCAACAACAAAAATGTATATAATTCACATAATAATTATAATCGCTTTAAATGTGAAAAGTAGTTAAGATGCTGTCAGTTTCACTCATGGCTGGTCGATTTCAAAGCGGCTTGCCGCCAGCCGGCCGCGGTTCATTTAGACGGCGGCAACCGCCAGAGAGAATGAAGTCGGCGGCCCGGCGGCTGTTCGCCGGCGGCATCTCGCAAGAAATGGGAGTGACGTATTCGGCGGCAAACGCTTCATCGCCGCCAGCGGGACGCACCTATAGCCGACAGCTTGGGGCCGGCGGCAAAAAGAAGCCGTGCCGATATTTTTTGCTATCTGGGATATTTGTATTCTTATAACAAGCTGTCATGTGTGTTCGTTCGGTCGCTTCCGTTGTCTTACACCAGGTGGTGCTAAATTGCAGTTCCTACTTTTCAGCAATTTCTCATTTTAAAGGGATAGTTCACCCAAAAATATAAATTCTGTCATCAATTTACTAACCCTTAAGTTTTTCTAAAGTAATTTATTTCATCTGCTGAACACAAAAGATATTTTGAAAAATATGAGTAACCAAAGTTGACTGGCCCCAATGATTTCCATAGTTAAAAAAAAAAAAAAAAAAAAAAAAAAACCTATGGAAGTCAATGGGGCCAGTCAACTGTTTGGTAAACGAATTTTTCAAAATGTCTTCTTTTGTGTTCAGCAGAAGAGGAAAATTCATACAGGTTTGGAACAACTTGAGATTAAGTAAATGATTACAGATATTTATTTTTTGGGTAAATAGTAAATACCTTATTAAGGTTAGCAATACAACAAAGTCGAATAGAGCGAATAGGGTCACAAAAATAAGCTAAGAGCTAGAGGTTTATTTTTTAGGTAGTATAATAACGTTAGGTAAAACAAGCTGTGTAAAACATGCATGCAGTGTGCAATAAATGCAAAATGATTTGTGCAAAAAACAGTCTATGAAATGTTATCACCCAATAATAGCTGGCAGACACAAATAATGCACCTTATAAAAAATGCATGAAGATATAGAAAAAATAAAATCCGAGTCAGAGTTACTTCTGGCCACTCGTAGTTTTAATTGCGTCATCGTCGACACGCCCTCTAGAATGGCGTTTCCGGACTGGCCAGTGTATTTACTTTGTATTGCTTCAATATGTGGAGGGTTTTACATCTGTCGTTTTCCTAAATGCGCCAGAAAAAGTGCATGGAAAAACAGTCTGATCGGTAAACTGATGGCTCGCACAGAGAAACCGCTGTTTTGGATAGCGTAAGTGGCTTATTTGGCCTGCTGCGGCAGTCTGTGTTATGTTTACACAGGCTAACGTTACTGTTTTTATCCACACTATCGTACATGATGTTTACCTAAACAGTTTTGTAAGTGATGTTGAAATATAAACGATTGACGTACGTAGACGTTCCCTTCAGTGAATATCAATGATTTGTCATTTTATCATGGTCAGAGTGATTAATGTAACTTACCTAACGTTAATGAAAATCTACTTAGTCAAATGTAAAACGTCAACACCATGGCTAGATCAATGAAATTATGCTTTCTTATCAAACAAACTAGGGTACTTCTAATGAAATTCAGTAGCCTAAACACTTAGAAACATTAATTTACGCCCCTAGTAAGTTAGATTATTTAGTTTTAACTTACAACATTTCTGCCCAAATATCATACTAACTAGTATAAGTATTAAAATGCCAGGGGGTGGGGGGGCAATTTCAAAGGGGAACCTGCATAAAACACTCATCTTTAAAAACACTTCCAGGTACTCTCTGTATACGCGGACCAAACTTGGGTACATATTTCATAAGAGGCAGATGAGGAAAGCACGGGAGCGGTACCCCACTGGCCACTCCAGAACTCAACCAACTATAATAAACGGTGAGAAGAAACACCTTTTCCATCATACACTCAACAGCTGATTACAATAATTAATGTCACACTATTATTTTCAACAGGCATCAAGATAATACCAGTACCCATCTTATCAGACAACTACAGCTATGTGGTTATTGACACAGCGTCCAATACGGCTGTTGTGGTTGATCCCGCCGACCCTCAGCCTGTTCAGGTTGGATTCAAAACAAGTTTCAGAAATAGTTTTCCGGATTATATATCTTACTGTGATGAAATTGCCAAACCCATGTGGTTTAGTGGAAATGACTCCCTCTTCCTCACTGGTTTACCAAAATTGTGGAAGATGGAATCATTTTCAGTTATTTTTATTGGAAATCTGTCATTGTAATGGACAGATTCCAGTTTTTCATTCTCACAAATGCAAATGTACAGTAATAATATCAAACTATTTTGGACCCTTCATATACAGGAAGAGATGCTTTCTGGGAATGTGTCATGTATAAAGTCACATGTCTGTCACTTATCTTTCACATGATATTAACCAGAGCCCTAGATTTGTTTTCTCATTTCTCATCTTATTTCATGGTCTGTCCTCACACCCACACAGGCATGTCTAGAGGAAGAGGGGGCGGCATTACAAGCTGTTCTGTGCACGCACAAGCACTGGTAAGACCAAGTTTGAAAATGCCAAAAATCTATACAGACTGAATGCTGCACAATGAATGTATTAGCAGCAACAATGCAGAATGACAGTCTATCAGTTAATAACTAGATACCCGAGTACCACTTTTACTGTATCACCTATCAATGTTGCGTTCAGGATTATTTATTTGTGTGAGAATTCAAGTATTGGTGATTTTATTTTTATTATGAAGATCATTTTAGCGTTGTAAGATCAAATTGCACAATCTCTAAGACACATGAGGCATCTAACAACCTTTAAAGGGTTAGTTCACCCAAACATTTTTTTACAAATAATATCGTTTCAAACCCAAAAGATGCTTCACAAATTACAAAAAGACAAGAAATCCATATAAATAGACGTCTAGATAAATCTAATTTAGGGTTTTTATTGACATAAACACATCAAATATGGTAAAGTGAGCATCTCTCTTCAGAAGACTTGGATACTTTAACTATGTGTTTTTTGAAGCTTGAAAATGTTGGTTGCATGGATTTTCAATGGTTGGACAAAAATGATGTAAGAATATAAAAAAATATCTTAATTTCTGTTCTGAAGATAAATGAAAGTCTTATGGGCTTAGAATGGTATGAGGGTGAGAAAATGATATAATTTTAATTTCTGGGTGAACTTAACCACATCAAGATTGAATAGCTAAACACAAACATTAAATCAAAGTATTTATATACATTTTTCCACAACCAGGGACCACAGTGGAGGAAACAGGGCTCTAAAGAGGCGCTACAGTTCCTGTCGAGTGTATGGGAATGCTATGGACAACATTCCAGGCCTCACACAGTCAGTACCTTTGAATATATAATAATTTCAGATGACGTTGGGTATTACTTGAGAGCATGAGACGGACCACTTAAATTGATATTTTGTGAATTTAGCCCCCTTTCAGACAAAGACACAATCGATTTTGGAACTCGGCTGCACTTCAGGGCCTTCTTTACACCTGGGCACACAGTGGGTCACATGATCTACCTGCTCGATGGCCGGGTGATCGGTGGCCCCAGCAGCTTGTTTTCAGGGGATCTGGTATTCCTCTCTGGATGTGGTGAGTGTGGCATTAAACATTGTTATCTCAGTGTGCTCTTAAAATGTCATTGTATCATTTTTGTTTTAAAATATTTGTAGTGTTATTGTTCCCTGCCTTCAATGTTTGACATTTAGTGTACAAATGCTTAAATTACGAATTACCCCATAACGATGCACAGCAAGGAATGTCAACTGCAAACAAGAATTCTTAAATCCAGCTAGGTCTATTTAAAGCTCTGACTCATTTCCAACCCTTGTAGGGAGAATGTTTGAAGGTAATGCCTCGACTATGTTGTCATCTCTGGATACTGTGGGATCGCTGAACGATGATACTCTGCTTTGGCCTGGTATGAAAACATAGTCTTTTTTTATAGTCTTTTCACACTTGAAGTTGTTAACCAGAGTCAATTTTGCCCTTAGGTTATTTTTTTTCATGTTTCAGACTGTTCATACTTTATCCTTGGATCATAATAAATACTGGATAGTCAGTTATTTTGGGTTTATTGGACAAGTACAGAACATAACCTGTTTGCGTGTCTCTTCATGACTCCAATTAAAGCTTTTGGTGGCAATTTTGAACATTTCCCTTAGGCACTGAAACTAAGCACAATGCATGAGAGTGTCTGCAACTATATCAATTGTATTAATTATTTATGTATTATTTATGGCATTCTTGCACCACATTTAGGCCTTTTTGCACTTGCAATAGTTAACCCTGGGTCATTCTAAACCCTGGGTAAATGGAATCCTGGGTTATTTTGCTTCATTTCACACTGCTCATAATTTACCCTGGGTTAATTAATCCTAAACATTGTACATTCCTAAACCCTGGGTAAACGTTCTTATTTGCATATTTGCAATGTCATTGATTGTACGAGCCCAGCACGCAACCTGTTTACATAAAGTCATAATACATAAATCATGATACATAATGTAGCATTGCGCATCCTTATATTATATTGTCGACTGTATTTTTTTTTTCTGAATGGGTTTTGCGGACTTTAGAGGCAAGAATTAAGCCGTGCTAACTCTACTCCGGAACAGGGTTTTATTACCCCGGGTAAAAAGCAGTGCTAACCCCGCTTCTAAATTACAAGTGTGAAACGTTGCTTTACCTGGGGTTTGTTGGAAATTTCAGAAGTGAAGACCAGGAGACATAGATGTATCTTCATTGAGAACACGAGCTGTTGGCAGCTGCAGTCATCAAGTCTATCTAAGGCAGTGTACATTGTAGTTAATTTAGATTTTAGGAGGCAGTGCTTAGAAAATGGAGACAAAGCATCTGGGTGACGACCCTAAACTAAGCATGCAAATGACGTTTCCAGGTATACAAACCCGCCCCATACTCTAGTGTTACCAATCCAATTATCATAACTATTCAAAGAATGGGACAAGAGCCATTAAAGACAAAAGGTGAGAGTCTCAGCAATCTGACTCACTTGTCTTACAACAAAGAGAACAGGACTGGCAGGAACCTCATGCTAAAATATTGATGCCATCATCTTTACCTTAAATCTAAAAACAATGTACTTCCCCCTTAATTTTTCATGTGATGTTATGTAAGGATGTAGGATCAGCAGATTTTAAACAGATTATTAAATTTGCAATCCCACAGGTTCAAAAGCGGGTTTAGAATGACGACAACCCGGGATTAAGTGTAGTGTGAAAAGCCCTATTTTGAATCATATACTGGATTTAACCCAGGGTTAATTGTAATGTGACAAGCCTGTTTGTAATTTTTTGTTTTTGTGCACAACTTAATTTTGGTTTTATGCTTTTGGAACCTCGTACTTGGATGTGATTCTAAGGAAAAGCTTCATGTTCATGTTAATAAAGTTGGTCTTTTTTTCTCAGGACATGAGTATGCTGAAGATAACCTTCTGTTTGCTGCTGAAGTGGAGCCTTGCAATGTTGTAAGGGAGCAGAAGCTGCAGTGGGTGCAGCAACAGAGAAGTCAGAGATTGTGTACAGTAAGGAGGACGAGAATTCTATTAAAAATCCTCTTATCAAATAAGGCCAAGATGTCCAAGACAGTCCAACATAATTGTTACATTTCGAGACATTAAATAATATTTAATAATCTAAATAATATTCCAACCAGCCAAGCTTGATTTAAAGGAATAGTTCATAGTTCAATAATTCTGTCATCTATTACTCACCCTTATATAATTTAGTCTTTCATTCACCTTCAGAACACAAATTAAGATATTTTTAATAAAATCTGAAAGATTTCATCATTTAGGCTTTTATCAAGCCATTGATCAGCGAATGTACATAGAGCACTCAAATTTGGTAAATTTAAGCTCAAACACATTTTAGGTATGGTTGAGCTATTTACCATATTTGATTTCTGTTTGCCGATCAATGTTTTTATGTGAATAAAAGCCTAGATTAAATCTGTTTGTCATGTAAAGCGATTGTTTCTCTTCACAAGACTTTGATTAAATAAATTGCACTTAATATGGATTTATCTCTTTATAAACATTTTAAACCATCAGAGTTTTGGGTGAACAGATTTTCAGTGACATAAAACTTGTCTTATGAGCGACATGAGAGTGGAAAATTAATAATATAATTAATTTTTGGGTGAACTAACCCTTTTAATGTAATTATCTCTACTCTTCATAGTGTCCATCCACTCTAGCAGAGGAGAAGCAATACAATCCTTTCTTGCGGAGCCACTCCCAGGATCTCCAGGGGGCTCTGGGCCTGCAGCAGAAGCAGGACGAGGACTGGACGTCGTATCGTGCCCGTGTTTTAGAGGAGCTGCGCAGACGGAAGGACATTTTTAAGGACCGATAAGGCTTTATCCACTTACATTTGGAGGTTGCAACCACTGAAACCATTCCAAGCTAAACATGTACTGCTCCCTACATATAAGTGAGCTGGATTAAAAGCATTAACTTAATGTGAATTTAAACAGTGACCTGAAAAGTGAAGGTTTTGTGCAGAGAGTGAAGTTGACTTGGGCATTATTTTGTATACAAAAATAAGTTTCTTTGAACTTTAAGTATTTGGTTGACTCTGAAAGGCATTGTTTGAACTGAAAAATATTTCAATTTTTCTTGATTTTCTTTTTCTTTACCCTTGACTGTGTTGGAGAGCTGTTCCCTTTTAAAATGATCAGCGTTTTGAATAACTATGGTACCACAAGCACTGATATTTATGAACGTGTTGTCATAATAAACCCTTGAATTACTAACTAATATGTCTGTATTAATTTCCATGTGTTGCACTGTGGAAATATTGTGGCGCGATTACAAGAAGGTTTACGACAGTTGTTAACAACATCGTTACCAAGGAAACCGAAGAAGCTAATAAGTTGGAGGCATGAACGAAAAACACAAATAGACCCTAAATAAAAAGGTTTAAATGCCTAATGTAGATGCTGTTAGTAGTCTGGGCTGTTTCCTGTCGCGTTAAAGCCATATGTGTCAGTTTGTAATTGATTCTGTTTATTCTGCTTTTTTATAGCATTAGCAAAGTAAGTTAGCTCGTTCGATAATTTGCTGACGTACCGAGCTGTTAAAAGCAACATACAATCCAGGTATAAAGAAACAAAGACGCGCGTTGTTTTTAAATTCTCAATATGATTGAGAATATCGATATTTCATAGGTCACAGTTAGGCAATTATTTTGAATTAATGCTGTGATAATCTCTGGTTTTATCTGGACTTTCTAAGACATGGAGGAGAATGAAACCGAAGAACTGAAAGCTTCAGTTAATGCAGTGGAGTTTATTCACGGCATTGGTAAGTCATTCTTTTTTATTTTTCATTGGTAAGTAATTTAAACATGATTATGATCAAATAAATGACGTTACTTTTAAAGTTTGCCTGTCTGAGATGCTATTTTAGGGTCAGGGGCCATCTGTTAATGGCATTAAGGTCCTTCACGTGCATAAAGTTGCACTGTATGCCTATTAATATATTTTATTTTATTTATTTTTATGTATAACTTGAACATATATATATATATATATAATTTGATTTACTATGATAAATTTGCAGGATGGAGGCTTTGTGCCAGTAGTGTGATAAAGCATGAAGCACTGACATCTAATGTTTCTGCAAGTATTTTCAGATCCACTAACTGTGATCACAATAAATGAATCTTCAATGGACTTCTAATTGCAAGCCACTTCTGCTGTCACTTATAGGATCCAGGGATCTGGAGGATTGTTTGTTTGCGGATTCACTTGTGACTGTGTCAGATTCGGGCAGGGAGCTGGGAGACTTCTCTGTTAGCGTCACCAAGGCGAGCTACAACGAGGAGCTTTGCTATCTGCTCCATGCCAACAGTCATGGAACGATCGATGACATTCCTTGTGGCACATCCATTGAAGGTCTGAATTATTTCTTCTCTTTATTATTTGTTAGTGAGAACACACATGGCATTTGTATCATTTTCTCAATCTTTTCTTAAAGTTTGTTAAACTCTGTGTTTGTTCCCTTGTGTTGTTGCCAGCCTACATATCCAGAAATCTTGAGATACTGGTAGAAAATCATCATGAATATGTAAAGGTATCTTTTCTATTGATTTAAAAGCAAAGTTTATGAAAAACTTAGGGTAGGTTCCGTGTAATTCAGTTTAATATTTTATAAACAATAAATGAAATGATCTAAATCGAAATGTAAAGCCACCCAAATCTGAGGTGTTGTAACATTCCAGCTGGAAAAGCAGACGGTGGACCGGAAGGTACATATTGTTAGACAGGATGATCAACTAGTGGTAAACAGGATCAACTCAGAGGTGAGTACTATGCTGCACTACATATGTTGAATACATATACTTAAATATGTGCAAAAAAAAAAAAGTATAATGAAATTTCTCATCTTTTAACTCCTTCTTTAGGGAGTGAAGATTCAAACCCTCACATTTCCATTGAGTTCTCTAAAAGGCTTTGTGTCTGAGGCGTCCAACTTCCTGATCCTGCGCATTCTGGCTCGGCAGAAGACTGTTCCAGAATACATGACGTTCCTGTCATTTGATTCAGATACAGTGCTTTCTAAATCAGTTTATGTAAGTCCAGGGAGATTATTGCTTATAGATCAACCCTTGGATGTTATTTCTAGGCGAAATCTATATGAACAGTACATGATTGAAGGTGGTGGACTGTTTATCATTTTTGCGTGATCCACTTGTTTGCTTCAGAGAGCACTTGGGTGGAAGAAGCAGATGATTGGGGAAGAGTTAGTCGATATCTTTGGGATTGAAAGGACTGTCTCCTCTGCAAAGGACTCCTCAGCAACTTGGCATTGCTACTTCATGCCTGATGGGTAGAATACTCTCTTCGTTTTATGCTAAAAAGGAAAACTTGTCATCGGTTTCTCATAAGAGTGGATGATAGCCGTTGATTAGCGTCCTTCAAACAAAACCAAAGCTGCCATACATAGTTGTTTACAAATGCAAAGCTTTTTTCAGCAGCTACAGAAATTTAAAAGATTTGACCTTTGTTTGAAAATTAACGTTGCCTAAAATACTTTACACTTAGGCATCTGGCAAGCAGAGTGCAGTTGGGCTCACCTGCAATTATGAAGCTTCTGCATTTGCCTTTCTTGCTCGATGGAGGTTTGAAGACTTTAACACTTTGCAGTCTGCTCCTTTGTGATCAGAAGTAATCTTTAAACTTTAAAGTAAAAAAAATTATGAATAAATCCAAAGGTTTTGCTTTTTTTTTTAGTGGAGAAAGACCACATTCCAGTGTTTGAGAAGAAGCCACTCATCTGGGAGGAAGATATGGAGCTTTACTCACAGTTTCTTGACAGAAAGGTGCCTATAACTGTTCATAAGCATTTAACTGATGCCATATATCACTCAATGATATCAGAAATATATATTTTGTGTGATAATTTATTGTTTAAAAAGACTTGTTAGTGGTTATTAAAATACACTGTCAGGTCCAAGCCCATGTTGAAACTCTGGGTTTCAAAATCTAATTTAAACCTGAAATTAAATTATTTTAGAAATTTGAGGAATTTAACACAAAGTACAATGTAAAATAAAGGTCAATTTTAAGCAAATTTTATATAAGCTAATTAGGATTCATTGTCACTCGTTTATGACACAGGAGGAACTCAAAGCGGACTACTCCTCCTACATCAGACAACACCCTGAGCTAAAGGCTTTAATGGCAGACTTCCTGCAGTTCCTGCTGTTGAGGAAACCTCAAGACGTCTTCTCCTTTGCTCGTGACTTTTTTGCACCCTTTGCATCTCAAAGTCCTTCAGGAAAATCACTCACAAATTGACAAATTAAAAAAAAAGTTAATTAACACGAACACATTGTGTGATGTAGCAGAGATTGAAAATAAAGGTTTTCTTCTAATAATGCCTTGGTATAATGACTATGCTTTTTTGGATGTACTGTAATAGTGTTTGATTCATATGGATGATCCTAATGTGAGAGACACTGTAGATTGGTAGTGCAGTAATAAAGAAATACTGCACAGAATGTTTGCCCATATAAAACAATACCTAAAACAGTAAACATTCTAGCGTGTAAAACATTCTAGCTTGTCTTGTCATATAACATAAATCATTTTAATTGAATTGTATATACTGATACATATAAACTCATAATACATATGTTTTTCTTCCGGTCTGTAAACTAAGTATTTCTTTAGAATTCCATGACTCGAAGGTAAAATTCCAGAATTATCCAACACATTTGTGAACACACCCTTATTTATGTCACTTCCTGAGTTCCTGTTTAAATTGAAGAGGCTGAAACTGAAAGTAAAAACGCGTTGGATTGGAAACAGCTTTAGCATGTAGATCAGGCTATATTGATTTTGGTACCACGACTGTTTACGTTGGTTTTATTTCACTTGGATGTTGTAAATTTAAAGGTAAGAGGATTTTTGAGCATTTTCGTTGATTGTTCGTTCGAGTTCAATTTCATGGATGTGTTTGTCAAAACTTAGTTTAGGTTTCGGTTGATTTTAGCTGTAGCATTGTAGCTCTCGACCCGACAAACAAGGTTTTTGGGTTGTTGACAGGAACTTACAAGCAGTGGCAGTAGTGTCGTAAAGTGTGACATTATAAACTTGATCTAAAACTAGTTTTTTATACTTGTTTAAATGTTGTCCGTATGGTATGTTGTCACATTTATCAAAAGTCCTATGTGTGTGTTTCTCTGTAGTTGTGTATATACGATCAAATGCGTAGTTCAAAACTTAGTATTTTAGTACTAAGAAGATAGTATTCTGTTTTCCAAACAAAAATGCCATTATCATATTTTCTGTGAACAAAACAAAAACACCGGAAGGATATTAACGCTGTATTCTCAGGACAGGGGTTTTTTTTTTTCATAAATGTTGGGTTGGGCAAGTTGAGACATGTTTTTGAACTTACGTTTATCAGAGTAAAAGTTCACAAATTGGTCTTTTTATTTTAAGGAATTAAATAATGAAAGAATTGGAATGGATTTAGAGAAGATGTAGCCTAGTTGAGAAGATGTAGCCTAGTTGAGAAGATGTAGCCTAGTTGTGAAGATGTTTTGAATCATGTAAATATTAAATAATAGCATATTTTCATGCATTTTGATAAAAAAGATTAGCAATTGGCATCACTGGATATTATAAATTAAAAATGTTGAGATATTTACAAATTAAATTGAATAATAAAGTTAAATTCATAAAGTTAAATTAAATAAATGAAAATAAATAAATCTTGATCATTTTGCCATTGACGAGCACTGTTAGACTGCTGAGGCAGACCGGCCTAAAAATGCAACTTATAAAGATTTTTTTGTCATCCTAAAAATAAATAGTCGTTTTTAATAGAGCTTCAACAGAACAGCTTCAAGAATATCAAATATTTGAGAGGCCGATTTGGTCGCGTATAATTATTGGAGGGGAATTGTCCCCCTCGATGTCTATGGTGGTTTCAGTCCTGTCACAAAGTATGGGCTTTCTAAGGTTGTTTAAAATGTTTTTCCTTTATTTCATTGACTTGCTATTTTACATTATGCAGCAGAATATGGATCCTCTGACGCTTCATGAGATTGACGAGAACCTGACAAGTGCTGATGTGGCCCAGCTGAAGTTTCTGTGCATGGACCTGATTCCCAAGAAGCGTTTAGAGACGGTAAGAGATGCCAAAGACCTGTTCCTGCGACTGGAAGAGCAAGCACTGCTTGATGACAAGCTACTTGTCCCTGAGCTTCTGATCACAATTGGGCGCCTTGACTTGCTTGTCATCCTGAAAACTTCGAAAGAGGAAGTGAATAGAAAACTGCCAGAACGTGACATTTCTAGTAAAGGTGTATCAGCCTACAGGTATGAAGAAAATTCCTTACCATCCGTATAGATGTAGATTACTACAATCAAAAATCCCCTCTTAAAGTGATTGTCTGATAGAGATAAGCACACTGACGTGCTCAACAAGATGCATAGAAGTCAAGAACACTTATCAATTTCAAATAGGTTTCTTGATGTCACAATGTCTGTGTCTTGTTTTGTTTTCCTCTTCACATCAGAAAGATGCTTTTTAAAATATCTGAGGACGTGACAGAAGAAAACCTTCGCTCCTTAAAGTTCCTTTTGGAACTTCCAAGAGCAAAACTAGGACCATCGGCTGTGAGTTTTATCTTAAGCCCTGAAGTTATAATGTTAGTGCAGATTGCACACAAATAATAAATTATTGTGAAAGTGGAATACGCTATTGCTGATAAAGAACTACTTTGACTGCAAAAAATAGCTTTGTAAATGAACATATTCTTTTTATATATATATATTTTATTTAATAAAAAAAATGGTCATTGTTAATTTTTTGTCTACACTTTACAGTAATTATGGGTTGCTCTTTAACCTGTTGTTTTATTTGAACCATACAGTCACTTCTAGATGTTCTGATTGAGATGGAAAAGCAGCAGAGGCTTGGGGAAGACAACCTCGGTGAACTTTACGGTATCCTTGAGAAATGTGACAAACAGCTGGCCTGTGGGATAGAGGAGTTCCAGAATATGGACAGAGACCCAGAACAAGGTTACTGATTAAATCAAATTAATTATCTATATCTGCTCTTCTCATTTATCCAAACATTAGACAAAAGGGAAATTTTTTTTATTTTTTTTATTTTTTCTAATAGGAGGCAGACTCCCTCTACAGGAAATGTCTAATAATGAACAACCGTCTTTACCCAATGTAAGTAAGCAAAATCTTTGCCTTAAAATATGCATTTAGATACACAAATCATTCTCATGATGTGGTTATCTGGGTCAGTGGCAGCTGGTGGGTTTTAAATTGTAGCGGTCTGGGGATCCCCTGCCAAGGATTTGTGTATTTATCTGTTTTGCTTAACTGCTTTAGAATGGTTGGTGTGTTAAACTTTAGACAGAAAATCTAAAGAAAATGACATGAAAATGAAAGGAATAACTGGTAATAATTTTTATTAACACTAAATCGTCCTTCTCCCATTTTTTTTTTACCTCAATATTTTGGGTAGGCTGTGCTTCCTTTGCCTCCCCCAATGAGCCGCC
Organism: Leuciscus leuciscus; assembly: GCF_965113295.1. Taxonomy (NCBI): domain Eukaryota; kingdom Metazoa; phylum Chordata; class Actinopteri; order Cypriniformes; family Leuciscidae; genus Leuciscus; species Leuciscus leuciscus. Next base: position 30,677,430 of record NC_138738.1, on the reverse strand, counting down.
ACTGATCTGGGTTTGATTCTTAAAAAAATCTAAAGCAGTGTTTCTCAACCAGAATTTATATTGACCTTCAAGTGGTGAGCCAACAGAGAACCAAATTTTGCGTAAAAATATATCAATATATGACGGTTTTCAAAAATGCTACGACAGTCATTTGTGTACAATATGTACAGCAAAGGAGAGAGAACGCACCCTTGTGGTGAGCCAGTAGATGTTACAGATAGATCAGAAAATTGGCCATTTACTCTGACTCTTTGTGTTCTGCCTGTAAGAAAGTCCAAGATCCAGCCAACAATACTACCTTCCAGACCAAAGGATTAGTAGATGAGGCTGAATAGTGTTGAAGGCAGATGAAAAATCAACAAACATCAATCTGACATGATTGTTTGGACTGTCAAGATGCTTGCAGATGTTATTCAACAGAGTTATGGTGGCATCCTGAACCCCTCTCTTGGACCTGTACGCGAACTGCAGGGGGTCCATCAGGTGTTCAGTAGTTTTCAGCAGTTCAGCTTTGATCAGTTTTTCCAGTGACTTCATAACTAATGAGGTCAGGGCTATAGGCCTAAAGTCATTTAATGATTTAGGATGTTTAGATTTACCAACAGGGACTATAGTAGACTGTTTCCACAGATTTGAGGCACCTTCTGATGAGACAAGGATAAATTAAAAATATAATAAAAAATCGGGCCTAATTGTTCAGCACAGTTGGAGAGTAATCGACTACTGATATTATCTGGACCAGCACTTGTTCTTATTTTACAGCGTTTAAAAGTTTTAACAACAGAATGTTCATCAAAAAGAGGAGAAACTTGTTTTGATTCCTGTGCTGTATTTCTCAGCGTCATTATTTCATTATTGAAAAAATGCTCATCGAATCTGGAGTAAAATTTGTTTAGCTCTTGTGCCAGGACCAGATCAGAGGTAAACCCATCTAATGAGACCCTTTTCTTTACATTGTCAGTCAAACCGACCATAGACCTGATACTGTCCCATGCTGAACCCATATTATTATTACTAAGCATGTCTTCTAGTTTTCTTTTATAAGATAATTTAGCTCTCCTAATTTCCCTTTTAATTTCCTTATGTACAGACATTAGCTCAGTAGAATCTCCCTGTTTAAAAGCCTGTTTCTTTTTATTTAGTAGCACTTTAAGGTGTCTGCTTGCCCAAGGTTTACTATTTGGGTAGGTTCTGACAGTCTTTACAGGAACAACTACGTCCTCACAGTAAGTTATCCATGAACTGACCACATCAGTGAGTTCGTGAATGTCTCTAGAGGATTCGATAAACACCTCCCAGTCTGTGCTCTCCAGACAGCCCTGGAGGGTGAGGGTGGCCTCTTCTGACCACACTTTGATGTTTCTAGTTGTCACCTTCCCCCTCTGAAGACATGTCCGATATAATGGAACCAAGTACACACAGTTATGATCAGCTGAGCCAAGAGGAGGGAATGAAATTGATTTATATGCATTTTTAATGGGCCCATAACACTTGTCCAAAATCCTGTTTTTCCTAGTGGGGCAAGAAACGTACTGATAAAAGCTCCTGAGAGATTTGTCCAATGAGCAATGATTAAAATCTCCTAAAACCAGGTTAGGAGCATCAGGAGATAAAGACTGAAGTTTATGCACAGACTGAGAGATAAGCTCTGAGGCGTTTTTTTTCATTCGCCTTTGGATGAACGTAAACGACAGTAACGAAAATCTGTGGGAATTCTCGTGGCAAATACATAGGGCGCATGGACAAAGAAAGCAGCTCCACGTCCTTGGTGCAGAGTCTCTCTCTCACTATAACATTTTTACACCAACGTTCATTTATGGACGCGCATACTCCACCTCCGCATGATTTCCCGGTAGTCGTGGACGATCTGTCGGTGCGAAACGGGATCCCAAACCCGTCTATAACTAAATCACCGTCAGCGTCCCTTTCCCCGAGCCAGGTCTCTGAAAAGGCCAGGATACAGGCATCTTTGAATGCGTGTTGATGGCGAACAAGAGCCTGGAGTTCGTCAGTTTTATTTCGGAGAGAACGGGCGTTGGACAGGATAATTGAAGGCAGGGGAATGCGAGACGGATGTTGCCGTCTCATTCGCTCCCGCACCCCGCCTCTTCTTCCTCGCCTCCTTGGCCTCCGTTCTGGAGTAGACAATAGAATGGCAGTCCTTTATTTGGGTGGTTGAGAACCACACATCTACAGCTTATATCAGCAATCAATATTTTCACATAAATTAACATTCTTGAAATGAAAAGCCTTTGAAAATTATTGACCAGTTAATAATAGTTGTAATAGTAGAGTGCAATGATAAATATACTGCAATTGAATGCATAATAATTGTTTCTCTTCCCTCCACATCTTGCCGTCAACACAGCAAAGGAACATAGTGGATGGACGTGAGTTATATATGTAATACAATTCTGAACATTAATGGTCTTTTTAAATGTATCTATCTCTAACCTTATACGCTTTTCCTTAGGGAGAAGACTCTCTTCTGTTTGCTCGGTTTTCACCGATTCAGACACTCCACCCAAGGTAAAAAAGACAATGACTTTTTATTCTTAATTGTTTCATTGTTAAATTATAATTGAATGCACCATTACTATAGATGTTTAGTTCTATAGTTTCACACTCCTATGTAAATCACAAACAAATGCTCAGCAAGCAACACTTCTGGGTTCTGGTGAAGAGCTGTTTTATGTTAGCGCTTCATTCAAATTGAACTGAAAATGAACAAAAAGTTGTGTGGGAGGGTTTGAAACGCACTGTTTTCAAACGATAAGGATTATTTTATCAGGATTGTTGTATCAGTACACATCCAGGATTTCACATCAATTATGATTAATTTATGGATCAAGGTCATTATCATCGACTGTTTTAATATAACCCAATACTCCCACAGCTGATAGATTTGAACTTTTTCATCAAGGCATAGCACATACTCTAGTAACAAAAGGCTGTTTTTCATTTCCATAGTTCCACCGCTGAGACAAATAGGATTTAACAATGATCTTCTATGAATCAGATGTGTGTTGTGTACTGGCTATTTGTGTAATATGTAAATAAATGTCATTTTAATGTGATTTGCTTTGCATTCATGTAGTCAGATGAATATTATACCATGACTCAGCGGCCTCTTGGATACTGTCTTATCATCAACAACTACAGATTTAAAGAAAATACCCCATACCGCAACCGAGAAGGCACTGAGAAGGACAAAGGTATTTTGAGTATTAATCCTTTTTTTATCTCATACGTATTATTCCTTAAAATTGTGATTTCTAAATGAACACTTTCTCTCTCTATTTCTGTAGATGATCTTTTTAGTTTATTTGAGAGAATGCATTTCACGGTTGAGGTGCGGGACGATCTGCTGGCCTCAGATATAAAAGACGTGATAAAGGAGTTTGCAGAAAAGGATCATACTAAAATGGGCGCTTTTGTCTGCTGTGTCCTCTCGCATGGAGAGAAAGGCGCGGTGTTGGGCACAGATGGTAAACCGGTTGAAATCCATGAACTCACACTGCCTTTTGCTGAATGCCCCACACTAGCTAGCAAGCCCAAGCTTTTCTTCATTCAGGCCTGTCAGGGTAATGAGGGCCAGAACGGTATATTGACAGCAGATGGACAAGTGAACGATACAGAAGAAGGAACACTTGACGAAGATGCTTATAATCCTGCACTGCGCAAGGTTCCCATTAAAGCTGATTTCCTAATCGGAATGGCCACAGTAGAGTACTACCAGTCTTTTCGCCACACTAAAGACGGGTCTATCTATATCCAGGAGCTCTGTAGACAGCTGCAGATCTGCCCCAGGTGAGTTAAAAACATAGAGGACTCATTCATGCCTTGGATGAAAGATATACACATGACTTCTTAGATGTGCCTTTGCTGGGTCTGTATAAAGTCATGTTCCAGTTCTGTGATGTTTACTTTGCAGTCTTTAGTTTCCACCAGTCATCCCATCTATTTCCACCAGTTTGACCCATTTATGCAGATTAAGAAATGCTATTCATACATGCACTTCCATTCAAAAGTTTGGCATCCGTTTTTGTTTTGTTTTAAAAGAAATTTATATTTTTATTTAGCAAGGACATTATGAAGGACACAAGGAATTATGTTCTTTGTGATTCGAGGGAAAATGATTCGGCATTTCCAAAGAATTTTTTCTGCTTTTTCTGATAGAAACGAGGATATCTTGTCCATTCTGACAAAGGTAAACCGTGAAGTGAGCACCAAAGTTTTGAAAGGCTACAAGCAGATGCCTGAACCTCGATATACCCTCACCAAGAAGCTGGTTCTTCCCTTGGACTGAAGCTACTGATTGACTTTGGTATGACTGGATTTACGCTGGACAAGTTTACATTATTCCGTTGCTCAGAATCTATATTAATCTTTCAGGGAGGATCGAGGCACTTTGGTACTACAGATTATTGATCTTGCTATCTCTTAGAGTCTGGTCTTAATTATTAAATAAGGTTATGAGATTCAGTTGACTCCACATTCAGTCGACTCTGAGTTATGGAAATTTGGTTGTTTAACCATATAGCCTAATGCAATTTAAGAGTAAAAACATTTATATTTGTTAACGGGCACAATTATTTTTTTTAAATATGTAATGTGATTTCTATACCAGCAGTTTAAATAATTTAGTTTTGAATGCTATTGTAAATGCAGATCTATTGATGTTTCTGAAAGAACTAAAAACCGAGAGAGTTTAAAGTTGTTAAAGACTTTAAAATGGTAGGAAATAACTGATGTATAGAAAATAATAAACTAATTAGACATTCAAGTGTCATTTATTTACCTTTTTTTAGTTTTCGCCTGCAATTTTAAGCATGTCATTTCTTTTTCTTAGATTTAAAAAGGGAGAGTTATTTTTAGGGCCTAATCCCTGAAAGGGCCGAAGGCCCTATTGTTTTCCTTAGGATTCTTTATTATTATTTTTCTGTCAACCTTTCGGGCCCTTAACATGCTCGAAAACTCTTGAAACTTTGCACATAGGCGTGGTAAGGAAAGACCCTTTATACTTGTGAGAGGCTCATATGAGGTGTTTTTGGGTGTTTCTCCCTCATATCTGCTTCGAGGTCTTGATTGTGGAATTTATTTGAGGTTTAGAATCCATTATTCCTGTAATTCTTTTGTCTTATATGAATTTAATAAAGAACTCTGTCTCATCTTCTGTCCAAACATACCGCGTTATCTACGTCAGGTGACCTGGAAATGCGCAAAAACAGTTTCCATTGCAGTTTTGCGCTTGTCTGAAGTTTAAAATCATTGGTTACCCGTAAGCCAATCACATAAGGTTTGGTTATGACGTGTGTTAAACGCCGGCTCAGCCGCATCGAACTTCCACTGTAAACACATGTATGATGCGAAAACAAAACCATAGAGCGAAATACCAGAGTGAACATGGCTGTGAACGACTTTTGCAGATTATGTGAAGTAAATCTATGCATCCATGGTACAATCAGCGTCTACGTCACGGCTCTCAGCCCGCCCTCTGTTCGTTGATTGGCCGGCTGTTTTGAGGCCGGAGGAAAACTGGGAGATAGGTCGCTATCTCAGACTGAGTACAGAAGCGAACTGAAATTGAGCGGAAGTACGAAGTCTGACGTAGTCAAGCTACATTTCGGGGGCGGATTGCTTGAATTTATTTTACAAAAGCACAATGTTGTGTTTTATTGCGAGTGTACACAAATATAAAGTAAACACTTTGCAGTTTGAATGATGTCCTGTATGAACAAAATGACAGAGTATGTTTTTATGTTTCCACGGTTCAATCGCACCCGCGCCACACACACACACACACACACACACACGCACGCACGCACGCACGCACGCGCACGCACACACACGCACACTCCAGCATTGCAATCTTACCATCGCAGCCTGTTCATTATAGCCGTAATAAAATATAATAATAAAATAGTCAAACTAACATATAAAATTTACACTGCTCTGTTTAAATATCCAGTTGTCCAATTTGTACCATTCAGCGTAAGCACTGCTCCACTTGTGATATTTCCAAGCACATTTTTGCGCGTGTGAAGAGGATGATTTTTTTTTCCGCAATAACACTCGCAATAAAACACAACATTGTCCTTTTGCAAACTAGAAACTCTTGTCAAACTACACACACACACACACACACATATAGTTACAAGTTCAGCCAACTAAAGTGGTGTTTTGAAACCTGCAGCAGTACCAAATAATTAATTACTATTAGAACATTAATTTGTAAAATAAAACATTTGATTTAATAAAAAAAAGAGGAAAATTAACGATCACTGATACAATTTACAATAGTCAAGTCACCTTTATTTATATAGCACTTTTTACAATACAGATTGTATCAAAGCAGATTCACAATGATAACATGAAAATAATACAACAAAGTTTGTTTCTAGAAGAAAATTGCGTCATCGTCCACCTTAAGTAAGGCAGATCAGTAATATTGTTGAATATTAAATGTCCCCAACTAAGCAAGCCAAAAGCCAAGGCAACAGTGGCAAGGAACCAAAACTCCATCAGGTGACAGAATGGAGAAAAAAACCCTTGGGAGAAGCCAGGCTCAGTCGGGGGCCAGTTCTCCTCTGGCCAATGAACGAACAGTGTATGATTATGATTCAGTGTATGATTATGATTGGAGTCACGCCGGTATGTAGACGAGTTTGTTGAGGATCAGTGCTCGTGTCGTTGAGGCCTTCACAGGGCTGATGAGGCTGGCACTTAAGGGATGCGTTGTGGATGGGTCCAGGCGCAGGTCCACCACCTGATCTGGATACGGACTGGATCCGGCTGACTTCAGTAAACCTTAGAATAAACAGAAAGACTAACATTAGCGTAGATGCCATTCTTCTTATGATGTAACGAGTACATCAGGTGTTATATACAATACAAATTTTTTTTGCAATGGAATTGCCGAAAACAACCTCATGGAAAGTGTTTTACACCTGTCTCAATGCATGTCTTGTGGATTAATCTGTTACACAACATTAAACAAGATCAAAACACAGCATTCAATATATAAACATCCTTTGTTCCAAAAGAAACCGTTAAAACATTGTTAAACACATTAAAGACCTATGAATTGGCTTAAATGGCATTTTAATATCAACTACCAATTATTTATGCTCTCAAGCTTCAACAACTTCATCAATTAAACTAAACACTCTAAAATGCCACTCCCACAACATACCAACAAATGAAACATCCTGTTCACAACATTCCTTTCAAAAAGAAACTCTGAAAAGCATTAAAGGTGTTGTTCCAACCCCGTAAGACTTTCGTTCATCTTCGGAACACAAATTAAGATTTTTTTTGACGAAATCTGAGAGCTGTCTCACTTCTTCATAAGCTGCTAGGTAATCGATATCTGCCAGCCCAGAAAAGTTAGTAAAAACAGCGTTACAATAGTCCAAGTGACTACAGTGGCTCAACCTTAAGTTTATCAAGCGACGAGAATACTTTTTGTGCAAAAAAACCACACAAAAAAAACGCCTTTTTTTCAACTATTCATTTTCTTCTGTGTGGGCCTCTGAATGAGTTCACGAGAGCGCCACGACGCATGTGCGAGAACTGAGAAGATGACGCTCGCGATCATTTGATGGGAAAGTGTGAAAGCAAAGCCCGTCTACGGAAAGATAGAGTAGGGGGAGGCTGCAGACCTGGAGCCGGTAGATATACGCCCCAGGCAGTTTTACGCCCCTGCTGTTCCTGATGCGTCCATTAGGGAGAGGCTGTACAGCGACACGAATTGAGGTATATTAAATAATCTGCAATTAAAGTTATTGTTGTTTAGCAATGATGCAACATTTATTATTTATAAACGATTAGCTTGAAAGAGCTAGGTAGATATCAATTCATTTATGTATATCAATGGATGGGTCTATATATTATTTCGAGAGACAAAAAGTTCTGGACGGTCAGGTTGATGTTCTGTCTGGCTTATTTAGCTAATCATGTGTAAGTTTAGCTGCCCCTCGTCTCCTCTACTCGCTTTCAAAATTAATTTTCTTTTGAATGTTCTTTTGTTGCCTGTCTTTAGCTTGGGTGAGATGGCCTCTTCTGGTAAGACTCTGTTTACTCCTTTCTGGTTTGAGTTGTTTCTTATAAATGAGATGATCTAACTATCTAATTTATATCTAAATATAAATTTTTCTTAAAATAGCTTACTGATCTGGGCTAAAATGTAGGCTGTGTGAACTTAATGTGGGATTTATCATACTCTGTCTTTACCAAGTTCTTTTTAACTTGCATCCCATAAAGGTGTGTGTTTGCTTTAGCTACTTAAGGAAATGAAAATCTCTCTCTCTCTCTCTCTCTCTCTCTCTCTAAACTTGTATAAACTATAAAACACCCATCTCTTTTTTTTTTTACTGCATTCCAAACCAATAGCTTCTCTAGTAAATAAATGACTTACAGATACATACATGGACATCTTTTTAATGTCATTTACAATTTTCTCTGCTCAGTCCATCATCAGTGGCCAAAAGAAATCAATGTGGCTTGACACTTTTTCCAAAAGTGTTCCACCAACAAGTGCCTGTGCCATTGTAATTTGAAGATCAGGAGCAAATTGATGCAATCCACTAGCCTGCACTGTAAAAAATTTAACGTAAAATCAACAGTAACTTACTGGCAACAAATATCCAGCAAGCTTCTGTATTTTATTCCACGGTAATATTACTGTAAATCTGACAACAGTACTTCACAGCATACCGTATAATAACCTACAGCATTTTTATACTGTAAAATTAATTACAGTGCTTGTTTTTGCACTGTATTTTAAAATACTGTAAAGTTACTATGCAGTATAATTGATTATGGTATTTTTATATACAGAACATATAACCAACTACAATCTGTTACACACTTAAAAAAAGAATGAAAGCTAAAGTTGTGTATGCAAAAAATATTTCACAAAGTTATATTACTGATTTTTAGATGTTACGTCAATTATGACAACACACAGAAGTAAGTTTAAAATTCTTTATTAAAATTTAATTCATTAAACTAGAAACACTCCAGACTTGGCAGGGCCAAGCAAAGAGCGAAACTCATCCTCAGCACACTGCAATCTCGAACTGTACACACTGAAAGAAATGAAAAACATATTCAACACTGCATAGACGTACACAGAGAGATTACTTTTATGAATTTTAGTGCATTATTCAATAACTGAAATGACTTATCTCTGTTTTTTAATGAAGGAGCAAAACTCATCCTCAGCACACTGCAATCTCGAACTGTACACGCTGAAAGAAATGAAAAACATATTCAACACTGCATAGGAGTACACAGAGAGATTACTTTTATGAATTTTAGTGCATTATTCAATAACTGAAATGACTTATCTCTGTTTTTTAATGAAGGAGCAAAACTCATCCTCAGCACACTGCAATCTCGAACAACTGTACACGCTGAAAGAAATGAAAAACATATTCAACACTGCATAGACGTACACAGAGAGATTACTTTTATGAATTTTAGTGCATTATTCAATAACTGAAATGACTTATCTCTGTTTTTTAATGAAGGAGCAAAACTCATCCTCAGCACACTGCAATCTCGAACTGTACACACTGAAAGAAATGAAAAACATATTCAACACTGCATAGGAGTACACAGAGAGATTACTTTTATGAATTTTAGTGCATTATTCAATAACTGAAATGACTTATCTCTGTTTTTTAATGAAGGAGCAAAACTCATCCTCAGCACACTGCAATCTCGAACTGTACACACTGAAAGAAATGAAAAACATATTCAACACTGCATAGACGTACACAGAGATATTACTTTTATGAATTTTAGTGCATTATTCAATAACTAAAAATGACTTACCTCTGTTTTTAATGAAGGAGCAAAACTCATCCTCAGCACACTGTAATCTCAAACAACTGTACACGCTGAAAGAAATGAAAAACATATTCAACACTGCATAGACGTACACAGAGAGATTACTTTTATGAATTTTAGTGCATTATTCAATAACTGAAATGACTTATCTCTGTTTTTTAATGAAGGAGCAAAACTCATCCTCAGCACACTGCAATCTCGAACAACTGTACACAATGAAAGAAATGAAAAACATATTCAACACTGCATAGACGTACACAGAGATATTACTTTTATGAATTTTAGTGCATTATTCAATAACTGAAATGACTTGCCTCTGTTTTTAATGAAGGCGCAAAACTCATCCTCAGCACACTGCAATCTCGAACTGTACACAATGAAAGAAATGAAAAACATATTCAACACTGCATAGACGTACACAGAGAGATTACTTTTATGAATTTTAGTGCCTTATTCAATAACTAAAATGCCGAGACGCGGGAATTCATTCGGCGGGACTTTCACTGCTGTGTATTCACTTTAAGTGTGCATCGTATTAACGTTATAAAATGTATAATATGACTAATAACACTGTGGTTGTCCATTCAATTCGTGTAGAACATAACTTACCGGTAGAGTTATGTTATAAGTTATAATGTTAGCAGCTAGCTAGTTATATGTTAACATATTGTTGTATGAGGCCTCGATCGCGACAGGCAACACACACACGGTGTACTGTAACGTTAACGTTAAGTTACACACAAGTGTTCAGATTCAGAAACAAGAACATTTCGATTACTTTGTTCTAAACTTGCAAATAATAACTGACATTAACATCAAACCTTGTGATAACTAGTAATGTTATTTGGCTAACTGGCTAGAATGTTCGCGTTAAAAAGCTAACGTTACCTTAACTTTACCTTTCAAACTCACCACAATTAGGATACTTAACGTTAACAGTTAATGGTAAAACGAATATCTTCACATTTGTAGTGGTGGAACATTTAAAAATAAAAAAATTTAAGATTTTGAATACAATTTTACATCTTACCTGGCTAGTTCTTGCTGGTTCTGCGTGCCACTGCTCCGTCGTCGAAGTCAGTCAGAATGAAATGGAAAATTCTAGTGTGACGGACGGTTAGATGATTGGTTGCCAGGTGTATCCCGTGCGATTCGCTCTTTATCATTAAGTGTGTAAATCTAAAGCAAAATAACAATAATAATAATAATAAATCATGGAAATCGATTTTTATCTATTTTATATTGCCTATATTAGTGATCATTGGATGGGACTACATCTCCCATCCAAACATTTTAGGCTATAATAACCTTTGAGATTAGTTGGGTTTGTGACCAAATCTGGCAACCATAAAGAAAAAGAAAAAAACGAAAGAAAAAAAAACACCCAAGCAAATTTAAACCTTTTTTAGCTATATTCTAAATGCCTTAATATATGGGTTACCTTATGAAACGATGCATTATAAAATTCCTAAGCTGAAATAACCTCAATAAACCAAAAAATGTCCTCTGTCGGGCTTGTCTGTTGGAATATACTGTCATCAATTTAACAGGAGTATAAGGATTACTGTAATTATTTTCTTCCCCCCACCAAAGAAAAGCATAAATTGACAGCAACTTTCCTGTAAATAGTTATACGGTGACAAAGCTTGAAATACAGCAAAAATAATGTAAAAGCTATAAAATTGACAGCAACTTACTGTAAACTGTTTCTACAGTAAACTTTCACTGAAAATACAGCAATAATACTGTGAAAACAACAGAAATAATTTACAGTGTGGGTTTCCCCATACTGCCTTGAGCAGCGCGATTTTATTCACGCTGCAAGGTAGTCTGGCTACCATGGGCTAATTTTTCCCCTGAAATAGGGAACCAATCACAGAACGGGGAGGGAGCAGCAAGACGATGACGAAGTATATGCGACACACCGAAGCAGTTTGTTTATCTATGGATCCAACATGACAGACGTAAAAATATATGCATATTTAGTTTAGCAAGCATCTCATCTACAAAAATATGCCTGTATTTCAAGTTGATAAAATATAAGATAACTGGTAACAAAGCCGTTCTATCGAACGGTATTTTTCATATTTAACACTTAGACAGGGTCAATTTTCACAAAATCAGAACCCCGAAGGCATTTTGTGATTATTTATATTGTACAACATTTCTAGGGGTATTAAGAGGTGCTGAATCCAAATCTGCTGTATATGAAGCTAAAAAATGTCCCAAAATGCCTCAAAATTGAGAAATTCAAAATGGCCGCCACCACCAGGCTTAAATCTATTTTTCAGTATATCTTTTTGAGTAAACAAGGTTCAAACATGAAATAAATGTGCTTTTGTAAGTTTTCCTACTTGGGCAATTCAATGCCATATTCAGATTTGAGATGTAATGTGAAGAAACTGCTTAGATATTGCAAAAATAGTTGTTTTTAACTATGAACTATTATTAACTAATTAATAATTAAGTTATTATTATTAATATTATCAGGCTACTTTTACTTAGTTTGTATTTTGTTTTGAGGTAAAATGTGTCAAATGTGCTGTAATGCACTCCCCCACCTTTGCCCTCCCCAATATCACCCCACCCCTCCCCCGAGCTTAGCCTTTCTCACACTTCTCAGAACGGCTGATCGGAAACATAAGACAGCTAACAGGTAAAGTCATTTCCAGTGTATATTTTCATAATGTGACATGTTTTCATAAACATCCCAAGGGGATCAATAACGTTTCTATCTATATATCTATCTATGTAGTTTAAATAATTGCAGTATATATTTTAGCATTTTTGATCACTAAAAGAAGCCTATTAGTGCGATTAGCTAGATGACATCAAAGTCAGTAAACTTAAAGCTGCCGTCGGCAACATTTTTTTGATCATATTCAGTGTAATCGACACTATAATCCGACAGAACAACATAAATAAGGTGGTTTTAGAAAAAAACCCGAGCTTCTAACTCCACCTGGAGCGTGCTATTTGTTTTTCAAAAATCCAGCGCTCCCGCTTCATCAGGTCCAATCAGCGCAGGGGGGTGTGAGATCTGACTGTCAATCACAGGTCGTGCACACGCCACAGATCCCCCCTCACTCGCGCACGTTAATATCACATGCACACGCCACGCCTGAAGTTCGCCTGGAGATTGCATGAAGCGTGATGGCGGAGAGAAAATCTACTAACAAGCTTCCAATTCCTCGGTTAATTGCTATCTATGGATAGATTAGCCAGGGCAGCCTACCTCCGAGTCCATGGTGTTGATAGCAGTGGTGTAGTGGCAAAAAAAGAGGTGGGTAAACTATAAATTCTGGTGGACCACAACTTGATCACCCGGTAAGGTGGGCCACTGCCTACCGGTGTATGTGTATCCTGATGACATCGCTATAGGCTATCATTTGATGGTACTACCAAGGGTATCACTGGTTGTTCCCTCATCATAGGTCACAAAATCACTATTCAATTCATACATTAATCGAAGTTCTTGTTAAAGAGACTCAAGAAGGAATAATAATATGGTTGAAATCTATAAAGTTTACTAAATGACAAAACAGAGAGAACAAAAATATTTAAGAGAGATAGAGAGGGAGGCTTATATCCAGGGCTTCCAATGCAATGCACTTGAACATAATGATAGGGATTTGGGGTTATTTTCATAGTCGATTAATCTGTTGAATATTTCCTCGATTAATTGATTAGTTGTTTGGTCTATCAGAAAAATGTGGATCAGTGTTTCCCTGTAGAGGGAAAAGTCTTTAACCTGGTGCAGGCTTGATTCCCTCTGAATGTCTTGTACAGTTGGGTTTTGACATGCTCATTACATTAAACCAGCTGCATGTAATGAATTGTTTAAAAAAAAACTTAAAAAAAAAAACTTTTTTGCCTAGATTTAATGATTTTCTGTTGCGGCTGCGATCAAGTTTAATTCTCGCGCAGCTTGTATAGTAACGAGCGTGTGTTTTCTGCTCCGTGTGTGCCGTTCTCTTTGTTCCGTGTGTGTGTGTGTGTGTGTGTGTGTGTGTGTGTGTGTGTGTGTGTGTGTCGGCGCGCTGCGCTCTCTGCTCAACGTTCTGCTCTGTCATTAACGGCCCAAATGCTCGAATCATGTACCGATCGGCGATCACGCACTGGAAAAGCAAAGTCCGCTCAAATAACGTGAAATTTAGAGGTGGATAAACGCAATTTGAGGTGGATAAACGCACTTTGGAGGTGGGCAAACGCTATTTCCGAATTTTGGGAGGTGCGTAAACGGCGTTTACGTGCGTTTAGCCTCCACTACATCCCTGCCCAGCTAGCAAAAATTGTGCGGGCCGAAAGCGGCCCGATTAAGGCTAAAACAATCGGCCAATCCTCGGCATGAATCTAGGTCCGATTGCTCTGCGAGCGCTCGGTTTTAACGCGGCCCGATTAAGGCTAAAGACACTCGGCCGAGCGCTCGGTTTTAACGCGGCCCGATTGCGGAAACCCGAGTGAGAGGACGTATAGCTCGCCTCCAATCCCGTTCCTTATTTGGGCTTATTTGAACTTTGATTTCCATTCATATCAGGTTAATACTAAAATTGCTTAGCAGCCGTTATTTATGCAAGATAAACAAAGTAAAACAGCACAAGGAAGACAGGTTTCATGTTTAATGCATTTTTTATTGGACCACACTACAAAAATAGGATAAACACACTTTTTAATAACAGATTTGAATAGAATAGAAATAATATCACAGCATTAATGTAGAATCAAGGAGTTCAAATACCATTTTCCAATATCAACATTTTTAACTTTGAAACATTTAATTCTGGCCCACTGCATTTGAGTTGTCTACGCACACACACTTTTTAATAACAGATTTGAATTGAAAAGAATAGAATCGAATAGAAATAATATCACAGCATTAATGTAGAATCAAGGAGTTCAAATACCATTTTCCAATATCAACATTTTCACTTTGAAACATTTAATTCTGGCCCACTGCGTTTTTGAGTAGTCTACGCACACACTTTTTAATAACAGATTTGAATTGAAAAGAATAGAATAGAAATAATATCACAGCATTAATGTAGAATCAAGGAGTTCAAATACCATTTTCCAATATCAACATTTTTAACTTTGAAACATTTAATTCTGGCCCACCGCGATATTTGAGTTGTCTCACGTTGTCTGCCTGTTCGCCCTCTGACTTCGGCCACCATCCCTATCAGAGGCTAACCACAGACACCTGGTGATGAGCAGCTCTGTTTCCTCTTCTGTAGAATCTTTGGTCAGGGCATTGCGGCGGACTGCATCTGAGAAATACACAAGATAGAAGAGGGCAGCATGACCACGTGATGTTACTCAGCAACCACCAAAACTTAATTTGGATGCAGGGCTCTACACTTACATTTCTTTTTAATTTAAAAAGTTTAGGAGCACAGTCAAAAATTTAGGAGCACCTTCTGATCAATGACAAATTAACCTACCCATTAAAAGGCGGTATTTGATAAAAATGACTTGCCGGGGCATTTTTTTTTTAAAAAGCGCATATTCTTAACTAAATCACAGCCTTTGTGATTTCATGATAGCACTATGCTATATTATGATTGTAAATGGTTTTAAATAGATCGCGTAGCCTTAGAAAACGGTGTAATAATGTTATTGATGGATTCTCGTCTGTGGAATGCGCCACTTCCGGTATTTTGCCGGTTACTCAACACGGGTAAATTGCTATTGAGGATTTTTTTTAATCGAGTGCTCGACTTTAATCGAGGAATCGTTGCAGCTCTAGTTTCAATGGAGGGTGCACCCATAGAACCTGATCAGGTCAGTCGCACTGGTGCTCCTAAATACTTTGTCACCGTCACAGCCAGTAAATAAATAAATAAATAAATAAATAGGTTGCACTGTAGAGCCCTGGGATGTCACCACAGTGCAGTTATCCAGCACTGACACTCACCCAGAACCACACTTTTAATGAGTCTCGCCAGCGAAGTGTTCATTGCTCTTTTCAGGACCTGCCCCACAGTGTCTTTAAGAGTCATGCCTCCGACCATTCCAAGGAGAACAGTCTGAAACAAAGACATGTAACTCGTTAGTTATTTAAGGAATATAGCATGAGTGAGAGTGGGGACTGACTTTTAGGAATGATCTGATTAATGCATAATTTAACTCACCAAATTCTTCTTCTCCTCTGGATTCTTTAACGTCTCCTCCAAACATTGTAGCTCCTCAATAGTTGAAAGTAGGAGCCCAAAATGTGTTGGGTCTGGCGTGAAGTCTGGAACTGCTGGAGATTTGTAGGAGCTGCATCAGGATGAGCAACTGCTGCTCTCTGATAGAATCAAGCTGGATGAGGATCTCCTTAGCAATTGCTGTAAGACACAAGAAAAAGCAGGCATAACAGATTAGTAGCAAAACATTGTAGGTAGATATGTCAGAGTAAACCGAGAGAGTTCACTTTGTAGAATTCCTACCTGTAGGCACAGCCTCCTGAGAAGACCTGTCTTTTGTGTCTTCCATGGTGTTGCTTTCCATGGTTGTGTTGACATTTCTGCCTTTATAACTGAGGGGATTATAATCAGAGGAAGGTTAAGTTTAAAATAAAAATGTTGAATGTAATATATTTTTCTCCTGGTCCTTATTTTAAATAGGTCATAAAAAATATCAATATTATCGACTGATATGAAACGCTTACATCATGATACAGTTCAGTCATATCGCCCAGCCCTAGGGTAGCTAATAAACTTTTCAAACCTGTCTGTACAGACCGCATTTAGCCAAAGGTAATGTTGATGTTAGCTATAAAGTGCGATTTCAGTTTGCGCCATAAAAGTACAACTAGAGGCCAATTCACACCGCAGACAAACGCCAGCAAACACCAACAAAAAAAAGTCACCAACAAAAGTTGGTCGTTGTATTCAGAATGTTATGAAAAATAAGTGTCATGTTCACACTGCCCCAACAGAAACCGACAAACTCAAGCACCCACGGAAAAACACGAGATATTCATTCATTTTAACCAATACAAGTAAAAGATTGCAGCTTTCAGACACAACTTTCTTCTCGTTTTATATTGTTAAATGTCGAGAGTGCATCTGTTACAGGCCCCTGTGCAAAAGGCCATTAAATGCACTTCACGACGTCATACACAGCGTTCACAAAATGGCGGACGGTCTGCACATAGATCTTCACAACCCAGAACATTAATACACAAAATATTTGCAGCATGAACATATGTTGTATCATACCTGTAAAACCAGGAGCAAACGTGTCAGCGTAATCATAATCCCCAGCAACTGTGAGGTCGCCGGCGCAGGCGCAGCTGCTCCTCTACCGTTATAAGAGTCCTCAGTTCATTTTCATAATAAGAGTCCCGATCTCACTCAGCAACAGACATGACCCAGCTTTCAGCAGACCAAAGTCCCACATCATTCCTCTATTTACATAAGTAAAATAAATATTTTCTTACAAGATCAAAATGTGCACATACTTTAGGACAAAACGTGTTTGTTGGCGTTTGTCTGTGCGGTATGAATTGGTCTTAAGCCAGCTAACATTTGTTCCACTTTATTTTCTTCCACAGATCAAAGACTGTGCTCGTAAATATTATTCACGTAAATTACATTCAATAAAAATGGTGTCTAGCCTAGCAACTAATTATTTGCCAACTAGCAGAACGAAAATATGAGCTGCTAGCGCAAAAACAGCGCAGCTAACGTTAGTCAATGTTAGCTTCGTTAACTTCGCGCCATAAAAGCTTTCATATTACCCCCATTTGCACTACTTTACTCAGACAAAAATTTTATATTGTTGTCCTAATTAATAGAATTCGAGTTCTGAATTCTTTCTTTTCGTTTCATCTAGGGAAGCACTGTCAAATGAACATGAACAAAGTTTAAACGGATCGATAATAATCAACATTTAATCAGCAACAGTTCGAAATATGTAGGTCGACGTAACTCGATTGAAACTATGCTCGGCGTGAAATGTTGATGCTTTTTAAGGAAATTGAACACAACTTACCTCAAGTTCACTGTAATGACGCAGGATCGAAAAGGGATGATTTTAAGTCAGGCGTTGAGTTTTATCTCACCGAAAGTTGTGCACACGTCTTGCGTGCTGACGCTCTGCAGCAACTGTTGAAATCGGCTTCATACCGGTAAACGCATCTGAGCCGAGCGCCCAGAGTTTAACCGTCACTGCTGGTAAACATTTGAAATAGCCAGTAAAATGAATTTTAGACTCAGTGTTAATTTTAGACTACCCAACTACTCAGCCGATGCGCGACTGCAATCGCCGTGACTGTGCGAGTGATGTCGAGCGCCCATGCATTTTTAAAATACACGTAAAGAATCTTCATGACAACTATATATTTTTGCTATGGTTATAAATATTAACAATTGCTCTGTGCAAAATGACTCTATTATTATTATTATTTACCGCATATATTTTGTTTTGGACAACGACATTCGACGAGTATAACATACTAAGATACAGTCAGGAATTTACGTCAATTTTAAAATAATTTTTATGTTAATTATTGCTACATTAAAACCATCCTTGATTTAACCTAAGCCGAGTCATTTCCAGAAGTGGTCCAGATCATACAGCAGAGCCGACCAGTTACGGTGAACATGAATCGGCCCAGTGCTTTACAGCCGTAACAAAAATGCATGTGCCAGAGCGAGCTGCGGGCCACAATCGGCCCGGTTAACACACGCCGATGCCGAGTCTGAGCCGCAGGCGCCGCGGGGCAGCCGAGCTCGGGCCGATTATACATGCTATCTGGGTGGTTGATAGATGCTGAAGAGACGGACGCGTTCACAGAAAATCAGGTACACACGCACAGTGACGCACTGACGAGCACGACCTCGATGGGAGGGTGCTCGCTGGTAGTGGGGAGGGGCATGAGAGTTGTAAACATTCAAAATTTTGGCTAATCGACCCAATCTGCCAGACTTGCCGACGGCAGCTTTAACACACTTGCTTTTACACTGACTGATTGGAGGAAAAACTTTAAATTTATTTCATTTAAAGGTGCTCTAAGTGATGTTTGGGTGACGTCACTTCTTGTTGACGCTTAAAGTATTGTCAAACAAAACGGAGGCTAGCTAGACCCTCCCTCCTCCTCATCCGCACACTAACTCCCCAAACCCCACCTCAAATCCTTCTTGTCGGTTATTGGCTGGAACAGTTTGTTGTGTTTCGTGGTGTGGGTTAGCCCAGTTTGTTTTTGTTGCTGTTTGTGGAGCCTGTGGTGTCTGCAGAGTAACTAAACATAAATGTTTTGGTGCTTTAAAACCCTGTCAGGCTATGGCAGACGTGTCATTCAACCTATTGTAAGTCGATGTACCATCACAAGGATCTTGGAAATATATTATGAAGGTTGAAAAGTTACATAGTGTCGCTTTAAAACAACCTCAACATGTAAATGTAGTGTTGAGCTCATAAATCACAGAGGTAATGTGAATCTTGTCTGGATGTTACAGGGTCGGATGAACAGATGTGTTTATCCAGTGGAGAGTGGCTCATGAAGCTGAATGCTGCCATCAAAGGCTTTGAGTGAGTATACTACAGAAATGAATGGGGATGAGGATGAGCACTGAGGATGAGGAGCCCAGAGCTGAATCCTGGAGATGGTGCCATGGACGAACACTCCACCTGCCCTTCTGAGACCCTCCATCACTCCACCTGCCCTTCTGAGACCCTCCATCACTCCACCTGCCCTTATTGCCTCAGATTGTGAAGCACAACGCATCACGCAACAACCTCAGGCACGAAGGAACGGCTCACCTCTGGCGGTCAGCTGATTCATCAGAATAAAACCGCAGAATGGGAACCGCTGTGTTGAGATGGCAGAAGGATGTGGGGTTCAGTGCCTGTAGCCTACATACATGATTGTAGTTTGAATAAAGCTTTGTTTCATGTGTTGACTTGTATGCATTTGTTTATTGTGTGATGGTGACTTTCATTCATTCTTTTACAAATTTATAAAAATTTCTCATTGTTGTCAGTAAATAAAATATAATGATTTAATTAATGCTTTATTTAATTGTTTGAATGAAAATGTAGATATGTTTACTATCTAGAGTGTATTCATGCATAGCTATGTCATATGACATGCATTACATTTTGTTTGTTTTATTGAAATATATCATTTTCAGTAAAAAGTAATATAATTAAGTATTGGTCAGCATTTATCGTTATTATTGTATGTTTTGGGGTGGGATAGCAATGCAATTCATTCTGGGGTAATATACATTTTTAATATTAATGATACTTCAATTTTTCGAGTATAAAATCAACAGTTTTCTCCAAAGGCGAATCTTTGCACAGCTGCCAATCTCCTTTGTGCAGACATTACAAGCGCTGAGGAAAACCGTTCTAGGTAGGGCTGTTGAGTTACTGATGTTATGAGGTATATATATATATATATATATATATATATCATGGGTTTGCAGACAGCCATAACTCAGCTTTCATGCTTTTCCACTTGAGAGTTTTCATTTACCATCCGAACCACATCGTCATATGTGACTTCAGGCAGGTTGCGGAGAGATTTGGTCCAGCAGTATCTATCGAACCCCTCCATTGTAAAGAGCTAACCGGAAGAGCCGTATCCCTACTAAAAGACGTACTTCCGGTCTTCAATTTTTTCGTGATATAGGCCTATTGGCCGCTTTGGAACGTTGCTGCAATACGTCAACGCGTCGGCCATTTTGCGGAGGGCAAGACTGTGCTGTATACTGTCTATGCTGTAATCAAATGCAAGTAAACAGGTGAGCTGCGGTTTTTCTGGATAAAAAAAAGAAGAAAAAATTACATTTATCAACCGATTTCAGTGGTTTGTATGTGGTGTACAAAAAAGTTCCATCTCTAGTTATTTAAAATCTCGATAGTTAGACTTATAAAATATTTTTTTAATAAGGAATGGCCAAAGCTCAGGCTTGTCATGTATTTGGCTTTTTATTCTTGGATAAGAATTATGAACACCCCCATACTGAGATATCATTTAATTTTCACATTAAATTAAATAAAGTTTTCTTATTGTGGAAAAAGCATATTCTGTCATTGACCCGATTTTAGCAATAACAAAGATAACTTATGGATCCTTTATGGCAGGGGTCAATTATGGCAGGGGTCAATGGCACATTATCATTCCTGACTGTGATGGGGGGGCCGGGGCCGGGTCAGCTATATAACATAGAATTGTATGACCCAGACCAAAATGACCACCAGCAGGCCTCATTGTGTGGTAGAGATTACCATTTTGCTGTCCTGAACACTGACAGTTATCTGACAGTTCTCTGCGCGTGCGTTGTCTGTCACTGCTTGATCTCGAGCATGTCGGGTGACGAAAATTCGGAAAAATCAAAAAAATGAAACTGAAAAAATCAACAAAATACCAGATGCAGGCATGTTATTATTTTCCAAAAAGCAATTAAAAAAAATAGGCCATGACGACTTTTGGGGATTGCCTCATAGGGCCGTTTCAAGTAGTGGGGGGCAGATGGGCTGGGGGGCCAGTCAAAGGGGGGTGGCGGGCCTGAGTCGGCCCACGGGCCTTAGTTTGGTGACCCATGCTTTATGGTAATACATATGATATGGTACAACTACAGTGCAATGCAAATAGTAAATATAAGATAAAGTGAGAAGTAGGCTGATAGTAAATAGTTAAATAGTAGTAATAGTAAATAGTAATATGGGGTGGCGCAATGGATAAGACACATACCTTTGATGTGAGAGACCCGGGTTCGAATCCACTGTGAGACACCAATGTGTCCCTGAGCAAGACACTTAACCCCTAGTTGCTCCAGAGGCGTGCGACCTCTGACATATATAGCAATTGTAAGTCGCTTTGGATAAAAGCGTCAGCTAAATGAAAAAATGTAAATGTAGTAATAATAATATATTGATAATAGCATATAGTTTATGTATAATACTATAATAATAGCAATAGAATATGAAATATCAATTACAGAATATAGACAATAAAAAATAAGTTAAATAGTTACTATGAATAGTACAATAATTTAACAGCATAACTATAATAGATTGATAATCGCAAGTGGTATATTATTATAATAACAATAATAAATAATGTAAATTTATATATTTTAAAATATTCTTACATAGGCTATATAAAATAAAATATATCTCTTTTTGTTAAATGTCAGTTTTTAAAAGGTACTTGATGTAATGTATGGTTCTATTGGTTGAAGTGGTGAGACTCTCCTTATAGTTTTACTTTATATTTCATATCTAGAGTTTTGGGAGTTTGAGCTATTGTCTCCCCAGCGCTGGTTCATTGTTCATTCATATGCCTGATTAAAGTCGAAGACCAAAGGCACTTTTGTCGGACTCTTAATTTCTAACAGATATGTTTTACTTAAGTCCAGATGGTATAAAAATGTACATGAAATTATTTTTTGCTGATCATTTTCCACTCTTGCCTGTTCTTCACTTGGGAGTCACACTTGTGTTCTTTGCGGTTAAAAGTGACCGGACACCTGAAAATGAAACAAAAAATTTTTTCAATTAATGCAGTGTTTCAAATTAATAGTCTAGGCCTTTTACATCAAATTTTTGAAGGCAGATTAGTGCAATCCGGTGAGAGAAAATTAAATAAAATTTGTAATTTGATGGTGTAACCACTAGATGCCTGTATAGCTCTCTATATAGAGAGGCTTGTGAATTCCTTTGTAGTTTTTAGACAAAATTACGTGCATTTAAGATGTAGATATGAATGTATTTTTTTGAAATTCTCAAATATAATTTTTCGTCAAGGTTTATAAAAAAAAAAAAAAGGTTATACATGTCAAACCTGAATACAGAGAAAGCATTTTGTTACACGTAACATTAAAAGTTCAATAAAACTTAAACAAAAATAAACAGGAATGCTTTATCACAGCTTAATCCATCTGGATTAAACCTCTTATTTCAGTCTTCTGACTCATTTTTGCCGTATGGTAATAGCCGTACCAGTTAATTTGTGTGTATTAATTGCGCATGTGTGAGTGAGTGTGTCTGTTTTGCACTCTTGATGTTTTAGAGCTTCACCCATTCATCGCTGTGCACTTTTTTCTGTATCGTGGCTGATTTGTAGACTGTACACACAAAAATATTATGTTTCCAAAATATTTTTTGCCCATTTCCCATTCATTTCCTATTATTGTACTACTGCAACAATTTTTTTTGACATTCTGCTAAATTCTCTATTTCATTCTCTCTCTCATTCTCATTCTCTACTTGTGATTACAGGTGGCAATTGCCTCAGAGGGGGAAGCCTTAACAGTGCCTCCCTATAATGCAGGGACAACCTTGCAGTCATATGCAAAGGATTTGCTGCAATTTCTTTCATCCTGCCCGCAGCTGAAATAGAAAATAGAAAAAATGAAGGCAGCAAACAAGCTGTTGCCTATAAAAAACTAATTTAGGCGTATTTTTTTTTCAAATACTTAAAGTGATGTTCTTTTGTTTAATTATACATTGTTCATTTGTTGTTTTTACAGTTTCTTGTTATTCTTTTGAAATTGTTAGTATTTAATATGTTAGTTCGGATAAATATTTTTGTTTTAAATAAACTTTTATTGGGTTAAAATAAGGTCTTTCTACTATGGTTTTACAATTTGTAATTTACTTCTTTCTTAATAGATTTAGCTGAAGTTAGGTTTATCTGTACCAGCATTATTAATATGGTTTGATATTGAACTTACCCTATAACTAGAACAAGGGGGTAAAAAGTGTCACTTTAATTTATGGCCCGCAGATGTTGCACTTACTCTGTACCTACATGAAACAAGGGGGTAAAAAGTGTCACTTTAATTTAAGGCCCGCAGATGTTGCACTTACTCTGTACCTACATGAAACAAGGGTGTAACAAGTGTCTTTAATTTACGGCCCGCAGATGTTGCACTTACTCTGTACCTACACTGTAAAATCCGATTAGTTCAGCTTACTCAAAAAAAGCATGCAAACCGATTGCACTTAAAAAACTAAGTAACGTGAAATAGGAATAGTATGTAGTACTAACAAGTGCATTTCTAGTAGTGTACACTTACAAGAGAGTTCCAGTAACTTAAAACTAATTTGTATAGTATACTTGATTATTTACTTTAGATGTACTCATTTATGCTAGTTGTGTTAACTCTGATGTTTTCTGCATACAACTTGGAATTACTGAGTTTACTTTACTTCAAAAGCAATCCAGTTTACTTGTTAAAACCATGCAAACCGATTGCACTTAAAATAGCAAGTAAGCTTTACTCCAATAACTTAAGTGCTATCAATCATCTATTATATATCATTGAGAATACTTTCACAATTTTACAAAGATAACATTTACAACTGGACAAATAAATGTAAGGCAATGATACAGTTCAAAGGTACATTTATTGTATTTGTTTTCTAAACAACTGACACAGGGGTGGTCCACACAAGTTTGCATTGGGGTATACAATTTATGTAAATAGTCACTTTAGGTTTTTAAATTTTTTGGGGGAAAAAAAACAAAAAACATTAACACTTTATAATAAGGTTTATTAGTTAACATTAGGTAGTGTATTAACTAACATGAACTAACCATGATAAATGCATTTGTTACAGTATTTATTAATCTTTGTTAATATAAATACAGCTATTCATTGTTCATGTTAGTTTACAGTGCATTAACTAATGTTAACAAATACAACCTTTGATTTTAATAACGTATTAGTAAATGTATATAAAATCTGAAAAAAAAAATATATATATGAGACGATACCCTGACTCTAACAGATTCTCAACAAACAGCTTTAACAATTCAATACATAACAATGACTCACTTTAATCAATAACACTTCGGAGACCAAACTTGGTATATAGAAGTGCAAAAAAAGTGGCTACATTCATTAACGATGGAATAGTATTTCATCATTTAATGGAATAGTATTTCATCGTTTAAGCCTAAACGATGAAAAAGCAATGTCTCTGACACACATGTACATTAGAAATGAATACGCTGACAGATTCTTAAAGGGTTAGTTCACCCAAAAATGTTAATTCTGTCAGTAATTACTCACCCTCATGTTGTTCCAACCCCGTAAGACTTTTGTTCATCTTAGGAACACAAATGAAGATATTTTTGATGAAATCTGAGAGGTTTCTGTCCCTCCATACACTGCAATGT
This sequence comes from Leuciscus leuciscus, assembly GCF_965113295.1. Lineage (NCBI taxonomy): Eukaryota > Metazoa > Chordata > Actinopteri > Cypriniformes > Leuciscidae > Leuciscus > Leuciscus leuciscus. The sequence goes on along the minus strand of NC_138738.1, from coordinate 30,652,448 downwards.
CATTGCAACTTCCAAGGCCCAGAAAGGTAGTAAAGACATAGTTAAAATAGTCCATGTGACTACAGTACTTCAACCTTAATGTTATGAAGCAACAAGAATACTTTTTGTGCGCAAAAAAAGCCCCAAATAACGACATTATTCAACAATCTCTTCTCTTCCACGCCATTCTCCTACGCTGTTAACGTAGTGTAAACGCCCAGTGCTTCTGGGTTCTACGTCAGATTGAGGCTTATTATTGGCTGACGCTGGTCATGTGTGATGCTGGCCAATAATAAGCCTACGTTCTGACAAAGAACCCAGAAGCACTGGGATGTTTACACTACGTCAACAGCGTAGGAGAATGACGTGGAAGAGAAGAGATTGTTGAATAATGTTGTTATTTGGGGGGTTTTTTGCGCACAAAAAGTATTCTTGTTGCTTCATAATATTAAGGTTGAAGTACTGTATACATGGACTATTGTAACGATGTTTTTTCTGGGCCTTGAAAGTTGCAATGACGATGCGGTCATTGGGAGGTAGAAAGCTCTCAGATTTCATCAAAAATATCTTTATTTGTGTTTTGAAGATGAACGAAGGTCTTACGGGTTTTGATCGACATGAAGGTGAGTAATTACTGACAGAATTTTCATTTTTGGGTGGACTAACCCTTTAACTTGCTCATGAACTAATGGGCTGACAATTTTAAACAAGTGGCTTAGTTTCCCTTTTATTTTTCTATCAACTAATCTAATTCCACTGTCATAAACAAATGTAATCTAATGCCAAACATCATCAATCTTGCACATTTGATTAATCAACAGGAGATTGTTCAGAGATTGCAGTTTTGGTGAGAGTTTGTTCTGTCTCAAAGCAAGCATCAATTTCTGAATGAAGTTAAAAGTATTTTTCATGTCTTTTGGGTAATCCAAATTTAAAGCATAAGACAGACCAAAATAGATGCAAATTGCCTGAGGCAGGTTCTGCAGATTATCCATTACAATACCTCTCTCAACAATGATGGCAGTAGACACTGGGCAAAGGTAGAGTTTATTTAGAGAGGGAAGTTGTTCTTCATCAATGACAGTCAGCACCCCAACAGATAGTTGTGCCCAGGCTTCATCAACATCACATACCTGAATGAAACCAAACAATAAAAATATTACAACAGAGAAAAGTGAAAAGGCATGATTTATCAATTATAAATTAAAATTGTATAATTTAAAAATGATTTATGGTGAATGGCTGTATATTTTAATGATGGATAGATGCACTTTTATCATGGATGGATGCATTTTGATGGACTTGAAAAAATATACGGCCATTCACTGCCATTATAAAGCTTGGATGAGACAGGACATTTTCTAATATAACTCTGATTGTATTTGTCTGAAAGAACAATGCTATATACACCTAGGATTACTTGAGGGTGGGTAAATCATGGGATAATTTTAACTTTTGGGTGAACTATCCCTTTAAGTATGCAAGGTATTGAATTAAAACTACAGTAAAAATAATTTTGTTAGAAAATTATAAGAAAGCCATTGAAGTCCATTATATGGAGAAAAATACTGGAATGTTTTCCTCAAAAACCTTAATTTCTTTTCGACTGAAGAAAGAAAGACATGGACATCTTGGATGACATGGGGGTGAGTAAATTATCAGGAAATGTTTTTTTGAAAGTTAACTAATCCTTTAAGATTACAGTCCACAGTTAAAGAGTTTATCAACAAAACCCCACAACACTTTAGACAACAGCTAGATTGATTGTAAGCAAAACCATGATCAACTCAGAATAATAATTAAAAAAATTAAGGCTGCAGTAAACTCACCCCTGTATTAATTTGCTGCATAAGCTCATCTAATTTCTCTCCAATGCTTCTTGAAGACTTGAAGATTGTGACAAAGCATGGTGTGTAGCGATCCACAGCACAATAAAAGTTACTCTGCAGTCTGCAGATCTGTGGGGACTATCCTGTTAAACTCTGCAAACACCTAAAACACAGGCAAAAAAAAAAAGAAAGAAAAAAGGCATGGGACAGTGTGGAAATCTTTCAATGAACAATTATTTTTGATTTTTCTGATCTTTATAAAAAATATCTTTCAATGCATGGTCAGGCCAACAGGCCAATTCTAAAGCCAAACCTAAACAGAATGTGGTTTCTCATGGTGGAAAAGGGTATGAATAAGTACTTACTTGTCTCTCTGTAAAAAGAGCTGGCCACTGCTCCATCTGCATCCACAATTTCACGTCTTCGCATTGAGAAGGTCTGGTCCATCTTTGATGCAGTGATAAAGCAGTTGAGTTCGAGTAAAAAAATAAAATAAAAAATAAAAATCACTTTACAGTGCTTGCATTACAATCTGAATTTACTCAATTTAAAAAATAATAGTTTAATGCTGTTGTGAAATCACAAATACTGTCAAAAAGCATCACATACTTCATCTCTGCATAAGCTGCAGGTTACCTTTAACTGTAGACGTGCACCATTTCACCAGATTTGGAACCTTAATAATGTATAAACCAATGCCAACAGAGGAGAATGCATCAGTGAAAATGGTAAAGTAGAAAACCATAATTCTTACATTTGGAAAAAATAAATCGCTTTTCAGGCATTCCAGGAACTGTTATGGTACCTGATAGTTTTATGCGCAAAAAAAAACAAAAAAAAACCATATTCTTCAAGCTCTAATTATCTAAATTATTTGGTAACGTTAGACATTAAGGAAATAAGTAAAAATTAGCGACAGACAGTAAAAAAAAAAAAACATTCACACAAAAGTCGCATGCTTGATTACTCACCTTATTATTATTCCAAAAACGTAGCGAAGCTCCAGATAAAAATGTAGGTAGTCTGTCAAAGTCTTTCCACATCTGCAAAATGGGCGCCGAAAATAAAATACGCACTGAATCTATTGCGCATGCTCTCACAAGTGCCGCTTCTTCTTCTTTGTTTTTTCTGCACATTAGGCATGCTTTAATTCACTGCTGCCTCTCACTGGTTTAGTAACGTCATTGCATCCTTTGTTGCCACTTGCTTATTTCAAGTAAGCGTCACTCAAACGATTGAGTAACTTGTTATTTTCACCCTGCAATTGACTGTAACTCAACAAAACCTAGTAAGAAGTATGTATTTTATGTTACTGAGTAAAGTTTACTAAGTATATGTGAGTCAGGAAAGCTATTGGATTTTACAGTGTACATGAAACAAGGGTGTAACAAGTGTCACTTTAATTTACGGCCCGCAGATGTTGTACTTACTCTGTAACTACATTAAACAAGGGGGTAACAAGTGTCTTTAATTTACGGCCCGCAGATGTTGCACTTACTCTGTACCTACATTAAACAAGGGGGTAACAAGTGTCACTTTAATTTTATGGCCCGCAGATGTTGTACTTACTCTGTAACTACATTAAACAAGGGGGTAACAAGTGTCACTTTAATTTACGGCCCGCAGACGTTGTACTTACTCTGTAACTACATTAAACAAGGGGGTAACAAGTGTCACTTTAAGTTACGGCCCGCAGATGTTGTACTTACTCTGGGGTAACAAGTTTGACTTAAACAGTAACTATACAGAAAATAGTTCTAATTTTGCTTGCCTTGTTTTCACTATATTTGCCTTGCCTATTTTTAATTTTGCTTGATGACCCAACAAAATCCTGTCCTCTTTTTCTTTCTTAAGGTAAGTAGCCTATATTGAAAATTCTTAATAAAACCATAGCAGAAACGCATTAACTCATTCCCCTGAAATTCAAGTTTTGTTGTTCAGTAATCTCAGTCATGCATTGTGAAATGATAGAATATGTGCCCCATGGTTAAAAAAAATACCCAGGCCTATAAATATATTTTAATACCTATGTATTATTCCAAAAAGGTGGTGCATGATAATGACTGAATGGTGTGCGCACATTTAGGCTACTATATGAACTGCTGAACACCCAGCGCACGTTACAACCATGTCAGAGGTCTCTCCTGAATCACCACAGTTTGCAGAATCCACTTGGACGATGTGACAGCAGCCACGGTACAATGACCACCACACACCAGCTAAATGTGAAGAGGAGTGTGATCGAGCCAGTTCAGTGAATGTGTGTGTTCTCGCTAAATTGCTCTCGAACATAAGATTGTTGGTTTTACTTGTAGCCTAGGCCATGTCACATAATATTTGAATAGTTAGCCCGAAGCTATGAATTACTTACTGGATAAAAGATTTGTAATTTCATTTAGCATAGTTTTTTTTTTTTTGCATAGTAGGTCATACATTTAATATTAAAAAAGTTAGCCCATGCATAGTTATAAAATACTTACAGCATATATTATTTGTATTTTTCCTGGTTGTTACCCCTTTATTCCCCAAATATGATAAATTGTTCCCTTATAATTACATGTAGGCCTACGTACTTTATAGGTAGGCTACACTATAATTACCAAAAAGTAGGCCTACGCTGTAAATTCGGTGTAGGCTACTTACACAGCTTTTTACAGTCTATGGTTTACTCACACCTTCAGTTCCACTAATGCTCATAAATCTGTTTTATAGCCTAACAGTAAAATCACTTTTCATGTAGTCGCTGTTATATTGTATCATGTTTATCAAAATAAAATAATAGTAAGTAGTGTAGGCAAATGTTGAACTTTATTCTTGTAGCCTACAAACAGACGCTGTATTAAGCAGTAACAGTTACTACAATAAAGTATTAAATAGAAAAGTATCTGAAACGTCTGTGTATTTGACAAATATAGCATTTATTTCACTTCAGCTGTGGTAAAGTCTGCAAACACAGCACTAGCGTCACGGGAATCACGTCTCCGTTTGCAGCTCCTCCCGCCTTCATGCGGCAACTCCGATATAGGATATTCTTTATGGCCATTTAACTTTCTTTCGAAGGGCGGAGAATCTCTTCCTCTCCCTTTCTATCTTCTTTCCGCTCTTTGTTCACTCACAAACGGATCCTCAAAATCCTACCAGACTGATCTGCATTGTTTCATAAGCCAATCTAGCAAAAGTTGACGGAGGTCAGTACTTACTGTTTACTCATTCATATGTTTACGTTTATATTTTTGTATCTGTGCACAAAAGCGCGCGAAAAACTTCCTGCTTCACTGACTCCACTCTCTCTCTCTCTTTCCGCACTCCGTCCACAAAACACCTGCAAAATCTAAATATATCCTAAGACTGATCTGCATTGTTTCATAAGCCAATCTAGCACTTTTCTTCGAGTTGACGGAGGTAAGTACTTACTGTTTACTCATGCATATGTTTACGTTTATATTTTTGTATCTGTGCACAAAGCCCGCGATAATCTTCCTGCTTCACTGACTCTAAGCACTGGCACTGCGCAGTGCCCACAGTTTATGTTGCATGTTTTGGTTTAAAACCGTGTATTGGATAATATTATATTATTTGTTGATATACAAACATCTAATGATTCTGTTGGCATTACGGGTTTTCTTTTTATTACTCTCAGATGGATGAAACTGGCCATGTCAGCAACAATGATCAGATAAGTCAGGCTTCCAAGAATGAGCAAAATAAGGGCAAAGGATCAGATGAATCACAAAGAAAGAAGGCTGCAAGGAGTCAATCAGAAGTAAGATTTTCATTTAATTAAGACTAGAAATGTCCTGTTATTTTTTATAGATACATGCTATTTGAGAAAATTATATTATATATTTATATTTCTATATATTTCTGAACCATTGTAATATATTATTATGCTATTAGTAGCATTTCTCTATTTAGGCTATTTATTTTAACCATATAGGTAGCCAAAGAAAACCGATGTGTTCAAAAGATTAAAAGAAAGAGGGAGTCCCGTCAAACCACTGGCAAAATTCCAGACCATTACCGTAAAAAGAAGCATGCAGGTAAGTCATTTACAATCTGTGTTATGTTAGTAAACTAGAATATATGCCAAGCCTAGCCTTCTCCTAAACTGTGCTTATTTTCACAGTGACAAAGAAGAATGAATTTTATTCCATGTCAAAAAGACCTTGTGGATATTGTTTGATCATCAACAACTATAATTTTGAGGGTTCGTCACTTAAAAAACGGGAAGGGACAGACAAAGATAAAGGTATTTTGGGGAGTTTGAGGGATACACATTTCTAAATTTGTATACATATGTAGTGTATGCATATTGTATACAGATCCCTACTTTAAAGTATGAACTGAAAGGTAGCCAACTATTAAATATGTCAAATATGGCTTTATGATGAAGACCTAACTATACATTTGACTTTGTCTCCTAGATAATCTTACCAGAGTGTTTAAGAACATGTTTTTCGAAGTCGAGGTGCGGGCCGATTTGCAAGCCTCGGATATACAAAATGTGATAAAGGAGTTTGCAGAGAGGGATCACTCTCAGATGGATGCCTTTGTTTGCTGCATCCTCTCCCATGGAGAGAAAGGCTCTGTTCTGGGAATAGATGGAAAACAAGTCCCGATTTGTGAACTCACACAGCCTTTTGCTGAATGCCGCACACTAGCCAGCAAGCCCAAGCTTTTCTTCATTCAGGCCTGTCAGGGTAATAAGGCCCAGCAAGGTGTGTGGATGGCAGATGGAGAGGAGAGCACAACAGAAGATGAAACATTTGAGGATACTTATATTCCTGTGTTGCACAGTGTTCCTTTAACAGCTGATTTCCTAATCGGAATGGCCACAGTAGAAAAATACCAGTCCTTTCGCCACATTACAGACGGGTCTATCTATATCCAGGAGCTCTGCAAGCAGCTTGAAATTGGCTGTCCACAGTGAGTTGTGTTCTTTATTTTGATATTTTTTGCATTTGGTGTTAACATCCATTTTGGTTGAGTTTATCATCTTGGAAACACATTGTGGTCTGATCATTCAAAGCACCATCAAAAGATGGGAGTGCATGTGGCTATATTGCATTTATGCATAGATGTGTCCACAACCTACTCATGTAACTTGTTTGTATCGCTTTCTTTTTTTGACAGGAAAAAGGATATGCACTCAATTTTGACAAGGGTGAATAGAGAAGTGAGCTTCCAAACCATTCAGCATTCCAAGCAGATGCCTGAGGTTCGCTACACTCTAACCAAAACCCTGGTCCTTCCCATGAAGCAAATGTATTTGGGGAAGAAACATATCCATATATAAAACTTTATCGAATAAAATAACTACCTTTTAAAAAGCCATCCAGTTCCTTATTATGCTGGGTCCATATGACCAAGTGATAATGTTTGATAACCATTAGTTAATAATTTACCTGATTTAGAATTCCACTGCTGTATCTAAATAACTAGCCGACAAATCAGAGGCATAGAACAGCTCTGAGACAACTTAAGAGAATTCCGTTCAGTCATTATCATGCACCACCTTTTTGGAATAATACATAGGTATTAAAATATATTTATAGGCCTGGGTTTTTTTTTTAACCATGGGGCACATATTCTATCATTTCACAATGCATGACTGAGATTACTGAACAACAAAACTTGAATTTCAGGGGAATGAGTTAATGAGTTTCTGCTATGGTTTTATTAAGAATTTTCAATATAGGCTACTTACCTTAAGATAGAAAATCCATTGGAGATTGAATACATTCTGTATTTATACGGATTTCTGTATTTTTCAACCTGGGACCCACGTGAACTGCGTTGACATCGACATTGCCGCAAACAATGAATAAACAAACGGCAAATGCTGCGTTTCCTAATGGCTTGCTTTCGGTGGCTCCATCTTGCGGCTGTATGCCATTTAGAACAGTGTGAATGGATGTTTAGGAATTTCAGTTAAATGTATTGTAAGTTAAAACAACTGCTTTAAAAAACAAAAACAAAAAAAGTGATAAATACTTTCCATCCAATGCTTGAATATAATCAAACTCAATTTTTGCTGACATATTTTATCCCTTAAAGTGATATTGAATACAACACAAACTGCTGTTTTAGCTATTGTTGTGTATTTACAGTATAATATTATATACAGTATAATTTGATATAAAACCATTCTTATAATAAATAAAAAAGACATATTTTTGTAAGAAATTGTTTGTTTATATGCTGACTATATTTCAGTAGGTCTTGTGAATATGTGGAGTATTGTCCTCTAATTATTTGGGGTTGACTTATATGGAATTGTTTTGTCCACAATTTTTTATTATTTTTATTATGTATATCGTATGTGTGTGTATGTATATATATAGGTGTGAACACGCCAACATCCGGGTACTTTTGCCAATAGTTCTAGGAACTATGAAATGGCGGGGAAAGAAGAGATATAGTGAACTGGAATTCTTCCTAGTCAAATCTCTATTAAAGATATCTGCAATTTAATTATGGATATCTCAATCTGATTTTTGACTTGGAAGATCTTGTTTGGAGATATCTGCATTTAGCTTTGATACTGGGAAAAATTTCAATAAAGATACATTAAACTACAACTACTGTGTGTACTAACAATCATTTGATACAATGCGCTTATTGTGTACATTAAGGGTTTTACATTGTATTTATATTTAAAAAATATCAGAATGTAAGTAAAGCTATAATTAATTAATTATTACACTGTTGACTCTTCCTAACAATTGTACCTAATGATTTTTTTGAAGTAGGTATAGTTATTAAAAGACACCTAATATAAAACCCCTACATTTGACACATACCACTCTGGTCATCCTGATGCCATATTTATGTGTAGACTTAATGTGTATTGCAGGTATACATTAAATTGCATTCCATTTTTGCATGCAGTAATAGACCATATTAAAATATTATTTATTACAAAATAATTAAATGAGTGTATTTTTATAGGGTACAGAAAGTGTACATAGAAAAGTATAAACATTTTGTATCAAGAAATGTGTAAAACATATCTACAAAAATACAATAATTAACCACTGTTTATAAAAAAAAAAAATTTGATCTCAAATGGATTCCCTTTAAGTAAACAGTTTTGGCCCTGATTTAAAAAAGAAAAAGAAAAAGTCCTTTAAGAACATGGAAGAGTAAAGTAAACATGCTGTATATATATTTTTTTTTTGAGATTCCCTTATAAATGATCCTATATTAAGATAAAATATAAAAAAAGACATATTGAGCCATCTTGGCATGACATATGTAGGAGCTTTCAGTGTTTCACTGGCCGCAGGATCAGTTTCTTCCTCATGGCGACTTCATGGACAGGCATTTGTTTGGATTTGATCCCCTCTCTGCTAACCTCATTATTCACACTAAGCAGGATCGTCTGGATGTCTGTACCCCTGGGGACAAAAAAATCAATAAATCATTTATTTTATTTTTTGATGGTACATCTAGTTCTGATTTTGTGCATGTTATCGATTTCAGTACGCATTATTTTCCTTTATCATTTTCTCTACTTTGTATACTCAAATGTTCATAATGAACATAAAACTGCTGCATGGAATCTTTGTTACAAACTTACAGTGGACAATGTTTTTCTAGGTTTCGGCAAAGTGACTGAATAAACCAGGAGCCCACTTCTGGCTTTCTATAAGAAAGGTGACCGTCAGTGGTTGACCTGGCAATGAGGAAATCCGTGTCAGCTGGGATTGGGATGATATTAAAATCATCACCATCCACCTCCATCTCTGATTCTCCGTCTTCTGGAGCATCCGCTTGGACTTTCACACAACGTTGATTTTTTCCCCCACGACATGCCTGTATAAAAAACAGTTTGGGCTTGCCGGCTAGGTTTGGGCAGGGAATGCCAGTGAAAGGCTCCCGTATTTCATCAACAGAAACAACACCACCATCGCTTCCACAGACTCCTTCTTTTTCTCCATGGGAGAGGACACAGCATACAAAGCAGTCTCCATCTACTCTTCTCCCCAGGTCTCTGAGGAGACCCTTCATTTCAGCTTCAGTTTTATTTCTGTGCTCCTCCACCTCAAACCCCAGCCAGTGGAAAACTTTGGCAAGAGACTCTGGGGTCGAAAAGAGAGAAAATAAGCAACTCCATACATTCATCGATATAAAAATTATAAATAAATAATATTTATAAAAATTGACAAATAAATATAATAATTTAATGAAAAGAAAAAAATTATAATTATAAATGTATAAGTCTATAAATATTTAGAATTATTAAAACAAATCAAACTATTTTCTTTCCCGAATTATTTTCTTATAGTTTCCTTTACACAATAAGTGTAGATAATCCTGCTTATACCATGGTCTTTTCCTGGCATTGACAATTTAAAGCTGCTATTGATGTTTGCAGCATCACTACTTTAAAAACAGCAATAAAGGTATCATATTAATATAGAACGGTGATTAAACTGACTGGAACTAGCAGCGCATTAAAAAGTTTTACTACACACCTTTCAGCCAATCAGAATCAAGTATTTAGACAGACCACCATGGTATAACTTAAAATAGTGGTTACACTTTATTTTTAAGATGTCCTTGTTACAGTGTAATTATATACATTTAAGTACTGAGTAATATTAATTAACAACAGATACTTGTAGGGTTACGATAAAGGTTTGGTATATGGTTAGTTGCATGTAATCATACATAATGTATAGTTAGTACTATAGTAACTACATGTAACGTGTAAAAAGGACACTGTAAAATAAAGTGTTACCAAAATATCTAATGCTAAATACCTAAATACAATGCAAAAATGTTTAAAAACAAACTTTGGTCCTCATCTGATCCGCTTCTTTCCTTCAGGGTCGTGGTAAAATGTACATTATTGATGATTACGCAGGTACCACGTGGAATTCGTTCTATTTTGTATTGAGAGACCTGAAATAAAAGCACATATACACACATCAGTGGTATAGAACATACTTGAGGGCAGCATTTACATTCATTTGAATATATGAGCAAATATTGACGTCACCTGTACTGGAGAATCAAAAATGGCATGATCCTTTAACGTTGGAAAACTTTCCAAAATACTATCCTTTCTTAAAAGGTCTATGAAATTGCAACAAGTTTCCTCCCCCTTTCCCATGAGTTTGTCAAGTAGGTTGATGACTTTATTCTCACTTTCAGAAATATATTTGAGGTTCTTGTATTCACGTTGAGTAATAAGACTAGCCTGTTGCACATGCTGCAAGATGATGACGGCATCTTCAGATAAAGTCTCTATGAGGAAGACTTTATTTTTGCGAATTCTCTCAAGGTATTTTTTGTCCATTTTTCAAAATCAACACTGATGAACTGGAGAGAAGAAGAACATAGATGTTAGTTTATGTCAGAGCATCTTCAGGACAGTAAAAATTTTTTCAAATTCACTTCAAAACAAAGAAACATGCTATACAACAATACGAAGTTGCAAAGAGTCAAAAACCTAATAATGGCCAATAGCACTGACATGGACAAAGTGAAATAAAACCTCTGTTCATACATTATTAACAATAAGTAACACAAACCAGGCAAGTGGCAGCTTGTGCATGCAAGTTTAAAAGGACTTGATGGTCACAAGGAAACAATTTAATGTTACAGCGTTCAGGTGAGCAATAAGTTCACTTATGTTTTAAATAGATTCATCTATAGTTCGATATAGATATGCTAAATATAATACTTATTTGACGATTGCTATAATAACGTGTTTATAATTTAATATTAAATCGTTCGTTCGGTTTAAGATTATCTGACGTAGCCTACCGAATAAAATAAATGTAGGCAACTTCCTATTTGCTTTGCTTTCATTTTCCCTTTATTGCAACAGGGTAGGCTAATAGCCTACTGTAGCTTCAGCTATTTATTTGCACTACTTACATCACATTTATACAAAACGTACAAATCGCAAACATCGATCTATCTAATTTGCTATAACAGCTATTAGCATAGACGCTTGAATGTATTTGTTATATAAAACACCGACCTTCTTGTCAGATATGAGTCTTTCCCTCGCAGAACTTGAAGGCGCGAAAGGATGAATGAGTGTGGGGTTGCCAGATATTCTGGGTTGCCTAGTCTTCTGTTGGGTAGACGGTAGACCTATGTGAATTATCAATAAAAATGTACTACCCTTTAACTAACCTTTGGGAAAACATTGATAGTCAGCCTCAGGAAGTCAAGCTAAATTTTGTATGAGTAGTTTTATTTTGAATTCAGTTTTTGTGGGGCACTGGTTACTTTTTTTGTACTGAAACCTAGTTAGCCTAGGCTACATAGGTTGCTGATACATCCTTCCATGCTAGGTTAATCTATTAATTAAAAAAAATTATCACAAAGAAAACAATGTAGTTGAAAATAAAAGGAATATGGTGTAGATGTTCATTGACATTTAATTTTTTTGTCTCCATAACCAGGGTTTTATTGAACAGAGAACTGTTATGGATGTGGATAGCATAGGTAAGTTTATTGGTCCCTGTTTACATAAATTCAGGATGAAAATGACAGAAAATGTCTGTTTAAGCTGTATTAAGAATAATAAAAAATGCTGAATAGGATCTGTAAATAATAATGTATTTATTAATGAATTATTATAGGATATTGTGCGCATTTACAATGAAACCTCTTTCTCTGTGGGTATCCTCTTTCGTGTATATTGGTACAAGTAGGCTACATTTATTGATCAAAATCCCATAAATTTGTTAAAAAATAAATATTCATGTATTTCTCCCACAAAAGGTCTGAATGAGGTTCGTCCTGCAGTGTATCGAGCTGCTCTAAAGCTTCGCTCATTACAAAAACTATGTCAGAGTAAGTTTTTCTGTTTAACTTTTTTTGTGAATGCAGCAGAATGCTTTTATATAACATATAATCTCGCAAACTTAATATATCTCATTAGTGACTCTCTTTTTCAAACTCTAGTGCACCTGGTGTCACTGCAGGATTTGCGCCCAGTTTTAAATACTTTATGTTCTGGGGAATCAATGATTAGTCTTGCTCAAGAAGATGTACAGCAGCTTCTAGAAGAGCTATTCCAGAGCATTTCACATGAACTTCCTGGTCAGGCAGTACCTGAAGCCACAGATCAAACCACCAGGCTTCTCTTTAAACTGTTTGACAGGTGAGGGGTGATTACTGATTCAACATTATATAGTCTATTTTTGTGTTTATGCTTGTGTGATTTAACCTTGCTTTCTTTTAGAGAGCAAACCGGGGTTATTCTGCTCAGGTCTGTGGAGGCCGCGCTGATCGCCCTCTGTGGAGACTCTCTCTCAGCTAAACAGAAGGGTCTGTTCTACATTCACTTGGTTTTTATCGCTTATTCCGATTCTGTCTAGCTTTCAGAATGTATTAATGTTTACGATCTTAGTTAAGTGTTCAGGGTCTGTGCTTGTGTCTCTGCAGCTCTGTTCCGACTGGCTGAGAGCTACAGTGGGAATCAGGAGAGCAACAGGGGCTCCATCAGTCGAAGTGCACTCAGAGTCCTGCTGGAAGACCTCAGCCAGGTGAGAAAAGCAACAATTTGATCCAATTAATAAGAGCCACTTCTAACAAATACAACACATTTCTAAATTAAAACGTCTGGTTAAGGTTCCAGCAGTGGTTCAAGAAAACCATGTGTTTGGCCATGCTGAAACTGCAGTGACCTCCTGCTTCAAAGGGGTATTGTACATTCTCCTAACACACACACACACACACACACACATGCACACGCACACACACACACACACACACACACACACACACACACACACACACACACACACACACACACACACACACACACACACACACACACACACACACTCTATATATATATACATACAGTAAAACCAAACATTATTCTGACAGCAGATATCATTTTTGATGTTTTTTTTTTTTACTAGTGGGTGCAGGACACTATAGTTCCTTTATGTAGGGTAAGTGAGGATAGCAAAATAAAGTAAACTGTGACATATTATACCCAAAAATCATTCATACAGTGGACTACCAGTAAAATGTATAAAAATTTGGGACCAAAAATTGTTCAGACACTTTGACCTGACTATGTTTTGCTTAAGTGTTTTTGTCTTTAATTGCTAATGCGACCTTTTTACACCACAGACTGAACAAAATGAAGCATTGTTTGGTAATTGGTTGATCTAAATTGGTATTATCTAATTGTGTACTTAAATTTAACAGCTGACAGCTATTCAACCTAACTCATTTGTGAGACAGTCTAACAGAAGGATGGTCTGTAAACCACAAAACCAGTAAACCACTAAACTATAGTGAATAAATTGTGATAATGTGAGAAATGTTGAAGGTGTCTTAATAAATTTTGGTTTGACTGTGTTTATTCACAGAATATATACATGCACATATATAATGCCTTTATTTTAGAAAGGTGCCTTCACAAGAGGACCATCTTATTTGCTAAGCTGTGGCATCAAAAAGTTTGAAAATCCCTGTTGAGGAGATTTTTTTTTTTCATTCAAAGCAACATACAGTAGGCCACACATTTTCCCTTGTAGGTATTTGAAGGTACAGCTCTCATTGCTAGACCAGATTTTTAACCACTAAGCTATACCAGCTACATTGTATGTCACTCACACACATGTAAACAGCCTCAAATCCTGAAATTTAGGGATTTTTTTCTCTCTCTCAGGTAATCAGAGCAGATGTGAGTGAAGAGCATTTTATTAGCTGGCTACAGTCAGAACCCCGCCTGCTATTATGGCTGTCCACTCTCTACAGGATTTCAGTGAGTGAGGCTGTACAACACAGAGTCCACTGCCATGTCTGTAAAGCCTTTCCTATCACTGGCCTCAGGTGGGTTTTAAAAAAAATATTATTGCTATACATCCTTGCAAGGTTTGAAACTGGTTTACTGGCCCACAGCTCTGGTTGTTTCAGGGTTATTATCCTTTACTAAAACAAAAATTGAAACAAAATAAATGAAACCTAAATAGTAATACTAACAAAATGACAAAATTACCCAACATTTTTTTTTTTTTTATTAAGTTTTTTAATATTTTTTTATATGAATAATTCTACTAAAATAATACTGGAATGTTTGTATTGGGGCTGACATGCGTGCTGTCTGGTAGATGAAATGGATAGTGACCTGGTATGACCGTCTCTTCTCATAGGTATCGCTGTCTGAAATGCCTGAATGTACACCTCTGCCAAAGCTGCTTTCTGACTGAGAGACGCACCCGGAAACACAAGCCATCCCATCCTGTACTGGAATATTGCACTCAGGTGTAATACCAAGCATATAATGTTTAACATACTGTGCATCTATTAACTAGGGATGTCAGTTTTATGCCTTAATTTACTGTGAGTAATTAAAATAATTGATGTTAGTTTTTATTGTTTTATTTTTCATTTATTTAGACAAAATATTTTAGAATTTTAAAATGTAGGCATTTATCAATTACTGTATATCAGTATCGAACAGAATATAGTATATATAACATACATACTCTTTTAATTATGCTTTATATAATGTGTGTTATGGTTTGTTCAGCCATCCTGGAAGGAGTCAATAGCATCACTGGCCTCCAGCGCTCGACACGCTTTGGTGCCTCGACACACCCGGAGAGAAGCAGAGAGGAAGAGAGCCCTGAGAACAGGGTCCAGGTACACATTTTGTGTGTGTTTTTTGTGTTGGAAATAAATCAAACCTTTAAACTGTGAATGATACATGTTTAACAGAATATTTAACTGGTTGTTGTCTGTGATGTGTGTTTTCCCTGGATTGAATAAACAGACGGACGACAACTGGTTCAACTCTTAGTTTACTCTCTGATAAAGAGATAAAACAGTCTTATACAATGTTTGCTTTCGCCCTCAACATTTCTGTAAAATAAATTTCAAGTGCACTGCAATTAGCACGTGCTTCAAATTCACAGATGACAGCAAATTAATCAAACTTAAAGCGGAAACATGAAAATATACAAACATACATGGAAAATAATCTCTTAAATATGATTTAGAAGAAGAATGTAAGTATACAAGTGATTTTTAAGGAAAAAATTAAATTTGATTAATCAGAGCTTATTAGAAACCCACCTCTCCCATGCATGCAAACACAATGCTGAAAGATAAGAGGAAGTGCAAATACGGAAATTAATAAAATTAAAGGGGAAGATGCACACATATACTGACAGTCACTACAGGTATATATTTGAACTTTTTTGTGTAATTCTGTATATTAAACGTGTAGAATACTTTCTATACCTGTTACACATGTGTTTGTGTGTCTGCAGTGCCCCCTCTCCAGTGCTGCAGTTTGTGGAAGATCCAGACATGCATAATGCTCCTGAAATAAATCTGTCTGCCAGCCCTGCTGCTGTTACAGTCGAGTCTAAAGCCCTGCAGACGGAAGAGATAGAGATTCCTCAGGTAACTTACCTGCAGTGTTTCACAATAGAGAGACCTCCCATTCCAATAAAACATTGCAAAAATACACAATATATAAATAAAATATTTAGGCTTTTATAAAGTCTTTTTTTCTTGTGATTTCAACAAAAGTTGTATTCACTGGTGGCCAAAAGGGATTTCTGGCCTAGGAAAATTTACCACAATTTATTTAAAGGAACACGCCGACTTTTTGGGACTTTAGCTTATTCACCGTATCCCCTAGAGTTAGATAAGTCCATACATACCCTATACATATCGTATACATACTGGGAACTAGATTCTCAGAAGGCGAAGCACTGCTACTTGGGCGGAGTGATTTGCTCGCAGCACCTGAAAAGCCCCGTGGTGAGGAGCAGAGAGTTCGCTCAGAGTTGGAGTAAATCACTCCGCAGAAGTAGCAGTGCTTCGCCTTCTGAGAATATAGTTCCCAGTGTATACGGTTAGAAGATGGCTGTGTCTCATGTGACCTTGTTATTTGTACACGCTGTGACTATACAAATCACAACATGTAAATAGGAAAATGTTGGCGTTATTTTGTCACTTATTGGGAGCAGTATGCTAGCTGGAGCCGTTTACCTCCAGTCTTTGTGCTAAGCTAGGCTAGCGGTGGGTGCATCAGATGGCACGCACAGAGATGAGAGTATATGTATGGACTTATCTAACTCTGGGGGATACAGTGAATAAGCTAAAGTCCCAAACATAAAGTCGGAGTGTTCCTTTAAATATGTTAAAAATTATTATTACATTTAATTAATTTTATTAAAATTAAATTATTTAAATAATATTAAAGATTTTGTAAGCATATTGCATAGTTGTGCTTGGAGTAATTTTTTCAAATTTGTGATCAAATTGTGTGGACACAGTTCAGACCCTTCTTTTGACAAGTACAAAGAAATTATGAACACATGCAAAAACAAGAGAGAACCAACAAAATATTAAAAACTGATTATGTTGTAGTTAGTGTATGCTTTTTCCTGTGAGCTTTTTATTTTAGTTTTTTGCATAGCAGACCAATACTGTATTTATCACTTTGAAATAATCTTTGTTACCAGCAGACTGAGAAAAAGCAAGAAGAAACCACTTAAAGCTACACTGTGTAGGATTTTCTCCCATCTAGCGGTGAAATTGTTTATGACTACCAACTGAATATTACTTTCTAGCCCCTCCCATTCCGAGGGCGTTTTAACTCCTACGGTGGCCGTATTATTTCAAATATGCCGGCAGTCGCGAGTAATCTCCCCCTCGCATTCGTCACGGTGCCACTGAGTGTAAAAACGCGAAAGGCGAAGCTTGAATTTCCAGGTATGTCCCTCTTTGGCTAATGTATTTTCAAGATGGAGGCGCAACATGGCTGCCGCCATTCGTATGTATTCTAAATGGCAGAATCTACGCTTACGAGAATACTTGATTAGTTGGTAGAAGTAATTACACATTACTGAGCACATATAATTTTGAAAGAACAAAGTGTTTTTTGCTAAGAAACTTAAAAAATTACACAGTGTAGGTTTAAGTCGAGATCTTGAAACAACAACAAACATGAACAACATAATGAATAACATAATCACAGATCAATGTTTACATGTGAATTAAAGCCTAAATTCAATCTGTTCATTATATAAATTGATCGTGCCTCTTTAGAAAAATTTGGACTAAACCTCTCAATTCATATGGATTACTTTTATGATTTCTTTATAAACTTTTTGAAGTGTCAAAGTGGTAGTTGCGTAGCTGTCTTTGGAGGGATAGAAAGTTCTCAGATATCATCCAACATATCGCTCTCGGTTACTAACGTAACCTCGGTTCTCTCTAGATGAGGGAACGAGTGTTGCGTAAGCTAGCTTACGGGAAAAACCCTTTTCTCGAGAATACTGAAGCCAAAAATTATCCTTAATTTTGCATTAGTTTAAAACGCATTGCTGCATAAGCAGACCTAGGCAGAGCGACTCGCGCGCCTATTGGTTGCTCAGCAGCAACTGCTGCAACCTATCCAGGGCCTGCTCGTGACGAGCACCAATGAGGGCGCGGGCGCCCGTGCGCGTCACGTCCCGCCAGAATGGGCGTGGCTACAGGCTATAAAAGCAGGCCCGTGAGGTTGTTCTCTGGTTTTTCAATCTGAAGCGAACCAGAAGTAGCACAAGCACGGCAGGGTTACGCAACACTCGTTCCCTCATCTAGAGAGAACCGAGGTTACGTTAGTAACCGAGAGCGTTCTCTTACGAGAGTACTCTCGTGTTGCGTAAGCTAGCTTACGCTACGGGAACCCAATGTAAAACGCAGTGCGTGCTAGCGAAGGTCCACATGCACGTTCCCAAGGGCATGTGCCCGGGGACAAACGTAAGTGGTAATATCTGGGCCAACGAGGGGTGGGCCCAGGGAGTGATAACCATTCCAGAGTGTGGGAATGGGTGCTTAATACAGTAGAACAGTCAGGTACATCCGTGGGCTGAACTAAGAATGATAACACTGCCTGTCAGCCACCTGAACCCGAAGGACAGGTGAAAATCGATCACAGACAGGAAGACCTGGTCTGTCGATCTGGAGCCAGTGGCGCCTCCAGGATTTTTTTCATAGGGTGGCCGAAAGGGGCCAGCAAAAATGTTAGGGTGGCACAATATCAGGGCTTAATTTGAGCCGTTCCGTCACCTCCGACATTGGATCCGGAACCTTTTTTATTGCATCCGGCACCTCCTGTGTCACTAAAATGAATTGCCTAAATAAAAAAAAAAAAAAAAAAAGACTGTTTGTGTAGTGTTCAATGTTTGTGACACATGACTTGCGCGCTTGTTGTATGAGTTGAGATTGCTGTTAGCCTCGATCGTTTCACTCAGGGGAAAAATGTCAAAAAGACAGTAAAGTTTGCTTAACTTTTTCAAATACGCTGGACAGTCAGATCCCAAACAAGCAAAAATCGTTTCCGCTGATCAAAAAGGAGACCACGGTGGACACAGTAGCCTAGTATCGATCGACATAATAGCTCGTTATTTCGACATAATAAGGGGACATTCTAATCTGCCACATTAAGCGTTCTTATAATGGTTTTCTGTGGGAGGAAAATAACGTGTAAATGCGTTCATATTATGGGCTCATCTGATTTTTTGTACATAGCATAGCTAGGGCCCTATGATTTCCGTGATGCGGAAAACGCGGACGGAATCACGGAATTTACACATGAAAACGGAATTCTCTCTTACACATGAAAAAATTTGCATATTTTTTGTTGACATATTAAATAAACGATTTTTTTACTTCCTTCTCATTTTTTTTTTTGTTTAAAACAACAAACGTAGAAAGGTCTCCACCTAAACCCAGAGACATATAGAGTGACACCTGTCAATACAGTTAATACAGGGATGCAAACAGCGCGCTCTTCAGTATGAGTGCAAGCGTGAACCTTTTGCGCGCTCAAGTTCGATATTTCAAATGTAGGCGCGCGGCAAGCGCGCTCATAATTGAAGCGCCGACGCGCGGACGCGCTCATTTTTTCCAGGCGCAGCGAGATGAAAACACCTCAACTTTTCAGAATGCCGCAAGCGCACCGCAGTTCATGAGACCAACATATCAACTTCACCCTTTCCGTAAAAACATTGAAATCTCAGTCAACATAAAGGATGGGGGTGCACCACAAACACTACGGGTGTTTTCCTCTTCTCCATAAATAAACCTTGTAGCAGAGCTACAGCAAGCGTTTTTCGGTGGTGGAAATCTATTAGCTACTAAAACTTCTTTGTCGTTGTGGAGAGCAGTGCATGATTGCATAGCAACGTCAGACGCCATGGGAAAATCGGACCGAATTTTACTATTAATAATAAAAGATAAGCTAATATGCATTTGTATTTGTAAATGTCAGTATCATTGTAAATGTTTATCTTTTTTGACACATTCTTTTTTATAAAAGTGATTTAAAGGCTTAAAAATGCAAGGTTTATCTTTTTATAAAACATTCTTTGTGAAAAATGATTTAAAAGCTAATTTAATCTTTAATTTAATACTCATCAATCCTACCTTGTAACTGTTATTTTTGGATTCTATTAGATTTGTTGAAGGTTTGGAATGTGCTTTGCTGAATATATTAACAGTTTAAATAAAAAAGCTGATTTATGAGTTTGTGCAAGTAAAATTTTAAAGGTCAATACTGCTTAGAAGTGAAAAGAAAACAAGAAAAAATCCGAAAAATCCGAAAGGGCTAAAAATTATCCAAAAAAACGGAATTTGAAAAAAATAATAAAAAGGAATTTGAGAAAAAATAAAACGGATTTTATAGGGCCCTACATAGCCTATTTGTTAGGATTTTAGTATCATAATGATTAATAAATGCACGCGCAATTATCCGTGAACTTGATTTGAACAAATTTCAAACTTGTGCAAAATTCAGAATTAAATTAATGTGCAGAAATTTTTACAAATAGAGAGTATGTAGGCCTACTATACTGTTGTAGCCATTTAAAAAGCGCATTTAGTTTCATATTTGTTAAAATATTATAATGCTATTTTATTCCATTCATGTTGATTTATGAAAAGTGAACAGCACGACCGAGTAGGATAGGATGTGCAATATGAGACTTGGAGCGGGTCAGACATGATTTTGACAGTTGAAGTTGTTTTGTAGAAAGCCTTTCTTTAAAGTGAATTTCGTTTTGTATAAATTGTATCTTAATTTTAATCAATTTTTCATCAACCAATTGCCTGTATTTAACGAATAGGCTACGAAACAAATATAACGGAGGCGCCCGCGCGCTCACTTGCATTGCACATGAACTAGAGCACATCCTAACTTAACGCAACTCAGTGTATGCCTCACACAGACATGACAAATACATCAAATACACAAACCTTGAAATGTCTTAAAACGAAATAATTCAAAACGAAAAAAAGAAAAAGGCTAGGCTACTCTCTGATTATGTAACCCACTAGGCCTATTTATGTGTATTTCTCTCTTTAGGCGCGTTCACACGGAGATGGCGATAGTCAACTTCATCTTTGCAGCCGAGTCGACACTTTTAGAGAAAACACTTGTTTATTAATAAAAATCAATACACGCGTCACCGGATTTACAGATGCACGCACACATATTATTTCGAAATAACGAGATATTGTGTTGAAATAAAATATTATTATTAATAATAGCCTACATCTTTTAGAATAGGTCTATTTGATTGAATGCTGAATGTTGCGCTTGTTCAATTTAATAAAATTAAAACTTTAATTGTGATCATTAACATAACTGAATATTAAATATTTAGTGGCCAAGTTTTGCGCAGCTCCACGTCAATGATCTAGCACCCACTCAGCACATGCGTTAAAAATTATCTGGCGCTGTCCCTGCAGAGAAGCTACTTAGGCAGTGTAATTATTTTTATTTTTCTGAATTTTTTTTAGTTTAGTTACCCTTTTTTCCATGTGCTGCATGCTTCGCGGTATTGCGGCTATGGCGGCTGCACGTGTAAGTGCGCGAAGTTGCCGCAATGCACGTAAAGAGGGGGAGGGGTTGAGAGCGTATTATACAGTTCATATAATACAAGTTTATTATTATTTATTTTTAATATAGTGTTTCATTAATGTCTATGTTAATTTATAAAATAAAATCACTATACTAAAAACTCCACTCTTTCTGGTTGGGGGGGCCAATAGGGTGGCCAGTGTCATTTTGGGGGTGGCCGTGGCCCCCCCTGGCCCCCCCTTGGAGGCGCCACTGTCTGGAGCCTGTGTATAACACAAACCACACACAGTCTGTGTCGATCTGCAGCGAGAGCGAACAGAGCTAGTATGTTAGACTGACAACAGTTTAGCCTGTAGGCCAGGCACCTCCAGGTTATAAAACCTGATAAATGTAGACGGGGAGGCCCAGCCCGCCGACATACAAATATCATGGAGAGAGACTCCGCGAGACCACGCCCATGACGAGGCCATGCCTCTGGTGGAGTGCGCTCTGACGCCCAGAGGGCAATGAAGGTTCTTAGACCTATAAGCCATAGCGATGGCGTTAACTATCCATCTGGACAGGCTCTGTTTCGATGTGGCTAAGCCCTTAGCGCGGCCACCAAACGAAACGAAGAGCTGCTCTGACTGCCTGAAAGCATCAGACCGTTCGACATATATTCTCAGCGCCCTGACAGGGCAGAGAAAATTCACATCGTCCTCACTCTCAGATCTCGGAAGAGCTGACAGTGAAATGATCTGTGATCTGAACGGAGTGGAAAGCACTTTGGGGACATAACCGTGCCTCGGTTTAAGGATGACTTTAGAGTCATTAGGCCCAAACTCCAAGCACGAAGCACTCACAGAGAGCGCGTGAAGGTCACCCACTCGCTTAACTGAAGCGAGAGCCATGAGAAAAGCGGTCTTCAGGGAAAGATACCGCAAATCCACGGACTGAAGGGGTTCGAAGGGTTCGCCCTTCATGGCATCCAGGACCAAGGAGAGGTCCCAGGCTGGAACCAGAGGGGGCTGAGGAGGATTTAACCTTCTAGCTCCTCTTAGGAACCTAACAATGAAGTCGTCTCTACCCAGTGACCGGCCATGCAAGGGTTTTGTAAACGCAGCAATGGCCGCCACATACACTTTGAGCGTGGAGGGGGACCTGCCCTCGTCCAAAAGCTCTTGCAGAAAGGAGAGAACCTCTGTAACGCTACAGCGCTGTGGGTCTAAGTTTCGGGGTGAGCACCAGCCGGAAAACACTGACCATTTAGAGGCGTAGAGCCTTCTCGTAGAGGGTGCTCTAGCCTGAGTAATTGTGTTCAACACTGCCGCTGGGAGGTCAGCGGGTACCCGTTGATGGCCCATGCATGCAGGGCCCATAAGTCGTGGCGCGGGTGCCAGATCGCGCCCCTGGCCTGGGAGAGGAGATCTTTCCTCACCGGAATCGGCCACGGGGTCGTGCTCTTCAGTTGCATCAGCTCTGAGAACCACACTTGATTCCTCCAGAGCGGCGCAACGAGGAGCACAGAACATTTGCTCTCCCTGATGCGCTTGATTACCTGTGGTTACATCGCGATCGGGGGAAACGCATAGAGCGGACGGCTGGGCAGGGCCAGCGCATCTCTCTGTTTCGTGAAGAATACTGGGCAGTGCGCGTTCTCCGTCGACGCAAAGAGGTCGACATCCGCTCTGCCGAAGATGTCCCAAAGTAACTGGGCTATCTGAGGGTGCAGGGACTATTCCCCGGGGGGAACGTTGTCCCTGGACAGCATGTCTGGTCCCACATTTTGGCAGCTCGGGACATGCGATGCTCTCAGTGAGCGCAGGTTGTGATGGGCCCACAAGAGGAGGCGTTCCGCCAGCTTGTGAAGGCTACGTGACCTGAGACCGCCCTGGCGGTTGATGTATGACACCACCGACATGTTGTCCGTGCGGACCAAAACGTTGTGGCCTTTGAGGAGGGGGAGAAAGTATCTCAAGGCATTTTCGACCGCTTTCATCTCCAGACAGTTTATGTGTAGGCGCCTTTCTGAGGCTGCGCACAGACCAAACACTGGTCTGCCCTCGTAGAGGGCTCCCCAACCTGAGTTGGATGCGTCTGTCGAGATTACTTTTCGTCTCGAAGCCATGCCCAGATCCACTCCTGACTGATACCAGTCTGTCGCCTTCCAGGGATTCAGTGCTGTGACACAGTTCTGAGTTACCCTGAGGCGGACGCGGCCAGCGGACCATGCTCGCAACGGGACCCGCGTTTTCAGCCAGTGCTGCAGCGGGCGCATGAAAAGCAAGCCCAGTTGAAGCACTGCCGAGGCCGAAGCCATAAGACCCAGCATCCTCTGAAAACGTTTGAAAGGAAAAATGCTGCCAGTCCTGAAAGCTGCAGCTGAGCGCTGAATCTGCAGCGCGAGCTGTGACGTCAGCCGCGCTGTCATTGACACAGAGTCTAAGTTTGTTCCCAGAAAAGAGATTCTCTGGCTGGGAGACAGTAAACTCTTGGTTCAGTTGATTTGGAGACCCAAATCCCGTAAATGGTCGAGTAATAGAGCCCTGTGCGCTATTAACTCTGACTCTGACTGGGCTAGAATAAGCCAATCGTCCAGATAGTTCAGTATTCGCATCCCCCGTTGTCTCAGGGGAGCGAGCGCTGCATCCATGCACTTCGTGAATGTACGGGGTGCTAAGGAAAGACCGAACGGCAGGACGGTGTACTGATAGCTCAGACCCTCAAAGACGAATCGCAAGAAAGGCCTGTGATGGGGCACTATTTGGATCTGGAAATATGCGTCTTTCAGATCCACAGAGATAAACCAGTCCCTCGGGCGAATTTGCGCGAGAATCTGACTGGTCGTGAGCATTTTGAACGATCTCTGCATAAGGGCTTTGTTCAGCCGTCTGAGATCTAGGATGGGTCTGAGACCGCCATCCTTCTTTGGAACGAGGAAATATCTGCTGTAAAAACCTGACTCGCTCAGTGTGTGAGGGACGGTTTCTACGGCTCGTTTCTCTAACAGTTTCGCAATCTTTCGCAAAATTTAAAAAAGGTGTGCTACTTCGCTGTTCACCGTGGTTTCGACCCTGGCTCGGAAGCGAGGGGGTCTGTGAGCGAACTGTAGTGAATAGCCTCGTTCTACCGTGTTCAGTACCCATTCTGACACGCCCGGCAGCTCCCTCCATGCCTTTATGTGAAAGGCTAGAGGGAGAATAACGCGCGGGCTGTTGTCGCTGTGTGTGTGTGTGGCACATATCTCACAGCGCCTGAGAGAGGGCGCGCGCTTCGCACACACATAACACAGATCGTGTCTGGTAGAGGGTGATTTACACACGGGACACGTTTTGTGTTTATTGACGGGGGCTCTGAATGAGTGCTTATCACAGAGCAGCCCGTGTTTGTGTGAAGGGATGAGCGCTGTACAGCGGGCACCTCTTCCACATTCAAAACACACACGGCGTGAGCCGAGTTTATGGATATGGGCCGTGAATGAGTGTGAATCACTGAACCGGCCGTGTTTGTATGTAGGTGCGAACACTGTGGAGTGGGCACATGACCTGCATTTATAACACCATCGGCGTGAGCCGGATAAACAGACAGAATGCTCTTTCTGTGATATATTTGGGCGGCCGTAAAAACGGCCTTTGGGTACAGGCGAGCGTGTTGTGTAACGGGCTCGTTGGCTGTGAAATACACATCTCCAGTCACCTCTGTTGAGAGAACTGTGAGAGCGAGACGCGCTGATTTCGATGGCGGTCCGGCCGCAGCGGGACTCGACCATCTTCGTCTTCCTAACACGGTCAGGAAGACTTTGAGGGCTCTGCCTTCAGCACAATCTTGGACCGGGGTCCCCGAGAGGGAGGCGGTCTGTGGTGGCTAGAAGAGCGTGAGCGCTGCTGGGAGTCCCTCGGCTGACGGCGCTGTGAGGCTGACGGCGGGGGAGGCTGTGGCGCTGACTTCCGATTGGACGGCTGCTTAGAGCGGCCCATAGCGGAACTGGAGCGCTTCGGCAAGAAATGCCGCATAGCCTGGGAGGTTTTCTGTACCTCGGAGTACCGCTCCGGAAACCCCTTGACAGCCGGGCCGAAGAGACCGGATGGCGCCACGGGCGCGTCGAGGAAAGTGGCTCTGCCGGACTCCTTCATGTCGGACAGCGTCAACCACAAGTGCCTCTCGGTGACAGTGAGAGACGCCATATTCCTCCCGATGGCCTGAGCAGCGGACTTGGTGGCTCTAAGCGCCAAGTCGGTCGCGCTCCTGAGGTCAGAAAAATTCTCAGGGTTCGGGCCCGCCTCGTCCATTTTACGGAGAAGGTCGGCCTGATACACCTGAAGCACGGCCATTGTGTGAAGTGCAGACGCGGCTTGACCGGCGGCGGTGTAGGCGCGACCGATCAAAGCCGAAGTAGTCCTGCAGGCTTTGGAAGGCAGTGAAGGATGAGACTGCCATCCGGCGGAAGGCGGGCAGAGGTGCGTGGCTACCGGTTCCTCGACCGGAGGAATGCAGAGATAGCCTTTGTCTTTCGCGCCGTCTACTAGAGAGAGCGTCGAAGAGACAGTAGAGCGCAGCCTGGCAGAAAATGGCGCCTTCCAGCTCTTAGTGAGCTCCTCGTGGAGCTCCGGAAGAAAGGGGGCAGGCCTGGTGTGAGGCGTCGAGCGGCGGCCTGGCAGAAAGCAACCGTCCAGCCTGCTGGGTGCAGGCTCATCAGGAAGCGACCAATCGAGGCCGAGGTCCTCCACGGCCTTCGTAAGCAGGCGAAGAAGCTCGGCGTCAAACGTAGACCGCACACCGCTCGATTCCTGAAGAGAAGGGGCGGGGTCCGTAATGGAGCCCGACCATCCTTCGCAGTCAGAAGCCAGAATAGAGCAGCTGTCCCCTTCCGCGTCATCTCCCCCCGACTCGATATGCTCACGGCAGATGCCTCCGGCGTTCTCTGTGAACGGCGCTTTTTACGGCGCGGCCCAGAAGAGAGAATCGGAGGGGCGGGATCCACGCTGAAAGATGCTAGGCGAGCCCGCAGGGTCGCCATAGACATCCCTTCACATTCCGGGCAGCCGCCCAGGGAAAGCGCGTGGTCCGCGTGAGTGTGTCCCAGGCAGGAAACGCACAGGATGTGGCGGTCCCCATCGCTGAGATCGGCTCGGCAGGAGCCGCATTTCTTGAAAAGAGGCATTTGAAACAACGCCTCGCTCTTTTAGATGCAAGCGTGTATAACGTAACACGCGGAATAGAAAAGGATATCGGCGCCGGATAGCGCAGCAGGAACGGCAGAGGAAGCGGCGAGATGGCCGGCTTGAAGCTCGTCCCGCTGAAGGCTCTTCGACGGCGCAGCTTCTCCGGAGAACAGCGAGGTGAGTGTCCACTTCGCTGAAGAGTTGAAAAATCAGAGAACAACCTCACGGGCCTGCTTTTATAGCCTGTAGCCACGCCCATTCTGGAGGGACGTGACGCGCACGGGCGCCCGCGCCCTCATTGGTGCTTCGTCACGAGCAGGCCCTGGATAGGTTGCAGCAGTTGCTGCTGAGCAACCAAAAGGCGCGCGAGTCGCTCTGCCTAGGCCTGCTTATGCAGAAATGCGTTTTAAACTAATGCAAAATTAAGGATAATTTTTGGCTTCAGTATTCTCGAGAAAAGGGTTTTTCCCGTAAGCTAGCTTACGCAACACGAGAGTACTCTCGTAAGAGAACTTCATTTGTGTTCTGAAGTTGAACGAAAGTCTTATGGGTTTGGAATGACATGAGGGTGAGTTAATTAATGAGAGAATTTCTTGGTAATCTATCCCTTTAATCTTTAAAGGGGTATTATGTAGAATTCAGAAAGCCTTGTTATTAGAGACACTGGTGGCCATTAAGTGAACTGCAGCCAGCAACTTACTGCTTGTGCACACAATTTATAGTGATGCGAGTGAACACCAATAGTAATAGTTACACACCAATAGTAAACGACAAAATCAAATCCTGCCCTACATTTTTTTTCTAGTTCTAGAAGCTGTTTCACTCATCCATCACAATAGGGAAGAAACTGTCTAATTTAAGAAAAAATTTATGGGAGAAAATGCTTGTTGCACTCTGGAGATCATCATAATGCTAAATGATCACCCTGTGAATATTTTTTTATAGAGAGAAACAACTGATCTCCAAAAAGACCTCAGTGTTACCCAGAAGGCCATGAGGGATCTGCAGAGAGATAAATGGTGGGCCTTTTTTCAAAGTAAATCTTTGAGTATAGAAAAGACAAGACAGTCTTGTGTGCCGTGTGTGCATATGTTTGAACATGTGTGTATGTTCATTTTAAATAACTGCATTTTTGTGTTCAGGCTCCTGGAGAAAGAGTTTCAGGTGTGGAGAGTTGCAGCCCAGTCAGAGCATGATTCACTGGAGGACAAATGCACTGAGCTGAAGACCATGATGGAGACGCTCAACCAAAATAATCAACATCTGGAAGACGAACTGGACAGAGTCAGACATGTGAGAAGCGGCATAAGGAGGGCATTTAGGCCTAAATATAAAATATATGCATTTGAATTGCATATAAAATTTCCATCCATTTGAATTGCAGTTTTAACATGAACTAATAAACTTGAAAGTCACCATGAAATCAATATTATTTTGATGTAATATTGCAGTATTTATTATAAATGATGTATCCGTGCACATCATTTTTTTTAAATATCTCTTCTTTTCTGATGACGTTTTTCAGCACAGAACAACGCAACCTGTCACTCAAATAAGATTCCAATACACTGTAGAAAAAATTATATGATCAATAAGTTATGACAACATGTTTTTGCATTGCTTAACTCGTCAAAATAAGTTAAGAAATGTTCAACTTTTTTTTTATAAGTTATACAAGATTCAACACATTTTTTAAGTCAGTTTAATGTAATTTTACATACAAGTTGATTGTACTTAAAAATTCAAGGCAGCAATTTTTTTTTTTTTTTTTTTACAGTATAATAGCCAATGACAATGCTATTCAATGCCCAATGGACAAAATCATGTCCCATCCTACATTTTTTTCTTGTTCAAGAAGCTGTTTCATTTGGATATACCTCACGAGAGGGAAGAAAATATTCACGCATCTTCCATTTTTTGCCGACTTTCATGCATATTTGTTAGTCATAAATGAAACAGATAAGACACAGGTGGGATTTCTCAAAACTGAATGTGTTTTCAATACACAATAACCTGTTTATATATTTATCATCAATAATTCCGATGTTTTAATCTCATACATTTTAACATTGAATATTGCTTATTTAACAGCCTGCCATATTTTAACCATGCTCATACTTTTTAACTGAATAAATTTAGTTGTTTTCACAGTGAACAGATTAATGCTTATTCTAATATAATATATATAAAAAAATGCATTTGACAATACGATTTTATGATTTAAATAAAATTAAATAGAGGCAAATGGTTAATAACAAACTATGCCATGACTTTTTGAGTGCAAAACCTTACCCGTTTCATTTATGTATGACTGACAAATATCACATTTAGTTTATGTTAAAACTGTGCAATCCAAATGGACTTTAGTAGGGGGCAATATTTTTATTTATTTATGTAAAACAAGTTCTTTAATTGTTGTTTGTTGTCGTTGTCACAGGTGTTGAGTCGTAGGGACAGAGATGAGCCCAGAATTGACTTTCATTTCCATTCAGACCTTCAACCAGAACATGATGACAGCATTAGTGAGAACAACTGGACACAACCAGGCTGTTTAAAACCTCATGACAGCTCCAGTGGAGAAGAGGAGATTGAGAAGGGGAGAGAAGGAGGAATAGAAGTGGAGGAGGAGACTCTTTATGAGGTATCAGAAGACATCTCTACGAATCTGGATGACATAGATAGTGTTTTGAACCAGGACGTCCAGACAGCTTCGGGGCAGCAAGAGGAATCTGAGGAGGAGGGGCTACAGGAGGAACAGGAGGAGGTTCTGCTTGAAAGACAGGATCTTTTTTTATTCCATCAGTCCATGTCTGATTTAGCACTGGAAGAGCATTCAGGCTCAGACGACTCACAGATGGACGACGAGGAGGAACTTTGTGAGCTTGTACAGCAACTTAGAAAGGAGCTTTCTCTATATACAACCACAGGTTTGTGCAGTCATTTTTATTATGCTTGCAACTTTGTAGCTTTGTTGTCCTATGATCCTACAGAAATGATTCTAATATGCTGGTTTTGTGCTCAAGAAACATTCATTATTGTCAAAACTGTTGTGCTGCTTAATATGTTAACATGATACACTGCCATTTAACATTTTGGGGTAAGAAAAAAATCTTTAAAAAAATATATAAATTAATACTTTTATTAAGCAAGGGTGCATTACATTGATTCTAGTGACAGTAAAGACATTTATAATATTTCTATTTCAAATAAATGCTGTTCTTTTGAACTTTCTATTCATCAAAGAATCCTGAAGAAAATGTATCAAAGTTTCCATAAAAATATTTAGCAGCAAACCCTGTTTTCAACATTGATAATAAGAACCATTATTAATAATTGCACAAATAAGTAAAAATATGTATATTTAGTATCATTTATCCAGTCTTCAGTGTCACATGAT
Organism: Leuciscus leuciscus; assembly: GCF_965113295.1. NCBI lineage: Eukaryota > Metazoa > Chordata > Actinopteri > Cypriniformes > Leuciscidae > Leuciscus > Leuciscus leuciscus. Next base: position 30,622,247 of record NC_138738.1, on the reverse strand, counting down.
CCTTCAGAAATCATCTAACATACTGATTTGTTGCTCAAGATTTTTTTTTTAATTATTATTATCAATGTTGAAAACAGTTTTTGCTGCTTACCATTTTTGTCGAAACAATGAGACCATTCAAACATTTGCGGTAAGATTTAAAAAAGAAAAGAGAGAAATTAATACTTTCATTCATAAAGGATGCATTAATTGTGACAAAGTGACAGTGAAGACATTTATAATGTTACAAAAGATTTATATTTTATAAATGTTTTAATTAATTGATTTAATAATGAAAATAAATGCTTGATGTTTCTATGAACTGGTTTCAACATTGATAATAATAATAAATGTTTCTTGAGCACCAAATCATCATATTAGAATGATTTCTGAAGGATCATGTGACACTGAAGACTGGAGTAATGATGTTAAAAATTCAGCTTTGCATCACAGGAATACAAATATTTTAATATATATATTCAAATAGAAAACAGTTTTTTAAATTTGTAATAATATTTCACAATAATACTATTTTCACTGTATTTTTGATTAAATAAATGGAGCCTTGGTGAGCAGAAGAGATTAAGTAGTAAATATAAATGTGTTTGTGCTATTTTTTGTTTTCTCTCCATCAGGGTCTGTCTTTCTACAGAAGGAAATGCTAATGGCGGCAGCAGAGGGAGTCAGAGACACTGTTTCTCATTTAGTCACTTCCGTGAGGACCACCAGTTTGGCATGATGGCAGCCAATCATGGGTTGCAAATAAACTTTCCCTCATTTCCAACCAGTACAAGCCAATTTTGTAAGTCTCATCCCATCACAAGGCTCATCATAAATTCAAATTTACAAGCTCAATTCACAATTTAATGCAATCTAAATATAAAGAGGTTGCAACTCTTTTTCAAAATCTAAATGAGACATTGGTTAATATTAGAGAGGCACCACATTTTGGATGATACTGATAAGGCTATTATATTCTTGTTCCTACATGAATATTTGATTTTGGTCTATTTCAATTCACTGGTCAAATTATTGGCATACCATCTGTTGTCCAGGGCAACAGTGTATAATGCCTAATACAGAAGCGTTCACTTTGCATTTGGGTCTGTCTGGGTTTATTTTTTAGATAATGGCTGGCTGACCCTTAATTATAGCCAATGTCAATAAATTATCATTCATCTCTGGTTAATGTGTGATTTTATAGTGAATTTATAGGCTGTTTTTTAATTGACTTTTAATACTAGACATTTTGGATCTTTTTTTATTTATTTAAATAATGTCCTCATAATATGTTTATTTTGTTGGACAACACATAAACATTATCCATTTTAATATTTTGCATTCAATACACAGTAAATTTGTTATATTCTTATGTTATGCAATACATATTCATACAGAGTGTTTTTTTATTTTAAAGGTGTCAAGAACTGCATTGTTTTGTTTTGTTTTATGTTTCCTGGGGTGCACTTATAATGTCACTATATGATTTTTACATCAAAAATGGTCATAATTTAGAAATAAACAGCATTTTCCTATAGTCCTCTGATTTGAAGGCTCTGTTTTAAGGGGCGTGTCTGCTGTGAGACTTCAGTGTAAACGCCCCCTGCTGTGATTGGCTAACATCTTTGCATATGAAATAGCTAAGTATATTATATGTGGAACCATAGGTTAACTAATCATGAAAAGTGTTGATTATAGCATTATATTTAGATCTTGGCATGAAAGGTTGCACTGATGATCACTGTAGCCGATCAGACGTGTCGAGTGCATGAATACAGTGATCTCGTCATCGTCGATTTCAGCACACACTAACAAAAGCATTTCATCATAACCATACCTGTCAACCCTCCCGTTTTTCCCGGGATTCTCCCGTATTTTACCTTGCTATCCCGCTATCATCCCGTTTAAATATTTTCCCTTATTTCTCCCGTATTTTTAATCTTTCTATAAAAAAATAAAATAAATAAAAAATCCCACTGGGCGCAAACCAGTTAAGCGGAAATCCTGCCCTGCAGCTAATTTCATTGGTTAAGGTTACAATGACAGGTAGGGTTAGGGATCAGTATTTGGTGTAGGCAATCAGTACTGTGATTCACATGACCAATAAAATCTTTAGAATCGGCTACAGGGCGGGATTTCCGCTGAAGTAGTTTGGGGGGAAAAACGTATGCATTTTTGGAATGCGTGGTTGAACTTTATTTAATGAAGTTCCAGCCCGCGTGGGTAAGACATTGCACATTTGTTCGCTTCATTTCACCGCAGATTCTTTTGTAAACAAGACACAGGTCAAGGCTGGATTTGCAGACAGAATGATATTAAAAAACAATCCTTCTATATTGGATCCGACAGGAGTGGTGCAACACACTTATGTGAGTAAAATGTATTTTATTTGTGCTTGTATTGTATTGTTACAGATCGTTTGATATCTACTGTGATATCTACATGATTAACAATAATTTAGTCATAAACAACGATCATAAAAGTCTGTTTGCAAAGCCTGCGCCGAAATTGCCACTGATTTACCAAAGAATCCACAGTGAAATGTACCGAATACAAACAAATAATGCTCAACTAAGACATTCATATTGTTGAAAATAAATAATCACATTCCTAGCATTAGGATCCTTTGGAAGGTAATTTTATTTTTAGTCCAGTGATTCCTGCTCTTCTCTCCTCATCATCTCACTAACAAGCCAGTGGACAGGGCCAAAGTTGCAATGATGAAGTAGGCGTTGATTTTCTTCTGCTGAGGCAGTCTTTCACCTATCTATGATGTCATAAGTAGGCACATTCCACAAGTCGTTCTCTGGGCTTGGTTACAATAAAAGCCGTTTTTGGACTAACAAGGAAGATTTCAGTTCTGAAACTTACAGATATTCTAAGAGTATGATGACTTCTTATATGTCAAAAGCTTATTTGATTTCTCAATTCATGACCCCTTTAATCTGAATGCAAAGTTTACTAACAAAAATTACTTTAAATGTACAGCATTCGGAACTGATAACATGTATTTGGTGTCAATTCTCATTCTTCATGATCAAAATTTTGGGATTGTACAGAACAAATTAAGATCACAAAGAGGAAAGTTTTTGTCAAGTTGTTTATTAGTGTTATTTGTAGTTTTGGCAATATTTCCATGGGAACATGAGATGACTGTAAAAGGGCTCAGGGTTTAGATGATGAGTTCAAAAACCTGATGGTGCAGATCAATGATGGTATAGAAAAACACTCTTATTTCTCTTATTTCAGTGATATTTACCAAAATTAGAGCTCCCTCTACTGCAATAGCCCCATTCTATCAATAATAATAATTCACAAGTGCCTCAATTATGCTGTCCCACACAGATGACAATGACATTTAAATTTTCAGAAGCTGAGATTTTCATAGAAACATTCATTTTTAAGTAATCAGAAGCTTATTATAATGTCAAACATAGATGGCCGAGCATATAAAAGACTGCCTTATTAATAATCCGCTAGCTTGAGATAAATTTCATTGTTTGTCTCAGTTGAGAATTCTTTACCAAACCATAGGGTTTGTGCAATGTTTCCCCTTTGCATAGTAAGTAAATGTTAACTGTTTTTCCTTTGACATGCAGATACCTTGAAAAGCGCAGCAGGCTGTGTGGGCTCCGCCCCCAGTGCAATTACATCATGCAGCTCTCTGATTGGCCAGTGATGGCATTCAGGTCAGGGCAGATCTACAGGGCCCAGCCAGTTAAAAGTTTTTTAAGGGGAACAGTAATTGATGTCATTATGCATATATGACAGTGGTGATTTCATCATGCAGCTGTATACGCTGCTAGCCTAATGGATTGTTTTTTTTACTTTTTCATTTGGGTTTCTTTGTTTCATTAATACTACAGAAAGTGCCTGCAATATAACATGCTGAAATAACAAAAAGAAAAACTGTAAAGTTATGCCTTGAAATGTTTGTCCGAAGAAGATATGGGTCCCTCTGATAGAACGTAGTCATTTAGCCCCTCGAAACACTCATGGTGTGTTCCCCACCTCCTGGAAGTTCAAATCATTCGTCTTTTTTAAATTACAAATATGTTGGTCTTACACTGGTGTCCCTCCTCTGCCATGCGAGGTCCACAGCTGAAGCTGGTCATGCCTGGGTCGGAACCGGAGATTGGGGCGTGTAAATCGGAAGTCATGCCCCAATGAGTGGTACCATCCACTACCAGTTATCAGGGTTGCTAAACGGCTCGAGACCAGAGGGCAAAGGAACGGGGGCAGCGCTGGAGAAGCAGTTCTACGTGACTTTGGATTAAAAATGTTTGATCATTAAGTTTCTTTCTTCTCTCGCTTTCTGTCCTTTTTTATTCAAGTAACGCCAACGCTGTCGGCAACGGCGTCAGCAGCAGGAGAAGGTACAGTCCAGTGGGTTCTGACAGAACCCAGGGGCACACTAGGCAAGGATGCAGTTCTCTTAGCCTTTAGATGGCACTGGCGTTAGGGTCATATCGTCTTTTCTTGACATTTCTTGGTGATGAGGACAAACAGGACAAAACAAACGAGAGGGGGGTTAGTGCAGGCAATGCCAGATACATCAACATACAATCTGCTGCCCATCTGACTGCCTTAACCCGCAGCAACCACATGGTTTTAGTCTCATCAGCTACTTAATCAATTCAAATAATTTATCAAAAGCTACCCGTAAAATTTTTGTTTGACTCCTAATGCCGTTGGGTTGCGGTGGGTAAAAACGTCTGTCCTTCGCAGCGGCAAGGAGAGACACAGAGTGTCCCTCCGTAGACTGCGGATGAGTATGTGTTAGAAAGACAACAAAGGATGCGGAAAAAGAACATTACCTCCTGGGAGAAAAACACGGACATAGACATAGAGAACAGCAAGAAAGAGTTGTACAACATCGAGGGTCAGAAAAGGACATCACACCCACAACATGAACGACGACGATACCACCAGGAACAACAAGAAAGGCCACAAGAACTGCAACAACACCAACAACGACAGGGGTTTGACACAACCTCCCCGTAGCGTGGCTTGATGTGGGGCATCCCAGCAGTTTAACATGCACCTGTCCATAGAGAGGTTACGTGGGAGACGCCACTATCGCTGTGTAGGGGGGGTGACTGGGGTAGCATGCAGGTGCAGTGCAGCGCGTGTGTCTGTACCAGGTCTCTGTGAAGCAGGCAGTAAAGGCAGCGGTGCCGGGCGAGTCCGGGTGGGGGGTGAGGGCTCTTGGTCTGTTCTAGGTTTTCAGGGGGCCCAGGGCCTTCCGGGAGATAAGAGGGCGTGGCAGCCAGCCATGGCACAAAGGCTGCCTACGACACAACCTCCACCCCTCTCCGCTCAAACTCTCACCCTTTCAGACAACGGAGGGGGGATTGAGAGAGAGATCACGGCGAGGAGAGCGGGTCAGAAAGTCGTCATCCCTTCCCACCCCGTCCCGCCCCAACAACCCACCCCGTTTCTCAAAGCAAGGAAAACAACAAACATCCCTCCCTTCCCTTCACTTGAGGTGAGCCCAGCCTTTGTGCGATGCTCTGATAGCACTCCGCTTTAGCTCTGGCGTGGTGCCAGTCCGCATGCAAACTTTAAATGGGCTCAGTCAAGATGCTATGTGCAAACGAGCATGCTGCGGTGAGTTAAGTCCTCTTGGATAACCTCAAGATCTCAAAGCTAGCTTCCCAGAACTTCCTCCTAGTTGGGTCTAGGCTGGCCATTAGAAAGGTTTTACATGTCCGCAGACAAACAGTTGCTAATCTACATTCAGATACTGTTTTTGAACCAAATGCACCCGTAAAGTTACGCTAACAGCATGTTTGATGTTACACACATTTACTTTAATATTTAAAGCAACACTATGTAACTTTTAAAACGTTACTTGCAGAGGAACATTGTTTTGGTAATTACGCGAGTTGTGCTTCGGCTACGCTATTCTGCACGGTTTAATCTGATGGCTTGAGGCCAATAAATGAACCAATAAAATACCAAAAGGAGACAGATATCCGGAAAAAATTTATTTTGAGCAGCTTACAACAAAGTTGTATTTGGTTTTAGAGATTGGCAATGTTACCAAGATAAACTTTGTTAAATCAATGTACAGCGAATGTGAGCAGAACTAAACGTATTTCTGAAAAGCCAAACTAGTGTTGATTTGTGTTTAAGTGCGGGCACCGTCACTTTCATTTTTTGTTACGAGCACACCTTCCACTACATATAGTAGTAGCCTGACCTTCTATATGTTACTTATGGATATGATGTAAACAAGCACAGACGAATGACGTAACTATACAGTTTCCCGCGAAATCCAGCCCTTCATTTTGAAAAAAAAAAAAAGTTGTTACATAGTGTAGCTTTAAGTAATCATACAAGGTTACTTTCTCCAACAATTCCCACCTTACTACACAGATTGGTCATGGCATTACTGATATTGTAAACATTTGAAATGTTAGCATGTAATTACAAAAAAAAGGCTACACATCATTCTTCTCTTTTATATTTAATATTATATATAATTCATAACTGTCATTAAACATCTTGCTCAGTATCCATTTTATCATTTTGCTCGCATGCATGTCAAGCGATAGGCCAGTCTGCACGAGGTTCTGCTACAGTCTACAGAGCGCTAAACCAATTAGATTACATGTCTTGACGTAGACTAAAGCTGTTTTTTTGTGTGTTTTTTTTTACATATGTAGCCAGATCATTTTTGAATTGGTTGTCAAGAGCTAAACATCTAGCTAGCAAATGAGGTAAAGTCGTGTGTAAAGAAGATATTAGCATACTTAAGAAAATGTTACATTTAAACAACTTACAGGTTGTTAAAATGGCATATATTGTTACAGAAAAGTCAAATTACACTTAACGTCCCTTAGGATTAACATATTATCATAGCATATAGCTCATAATTGAAGACTTTAAATGATGACCTAGTTTTAGTATCTGTTGTCTGTAGCAGAAGCCCAGGCCCTTGTGTGTGAATGTGAGTGTGTAGTGGTAAGTGTTGTGTGCATGTGTGTGTGTGTGTGAGTGTGAGTGTGTGTGTATGTTTAAGTGTTAGTGAGCCTGTTCCAGGCTGGCAGGCAATAGGAAGCATGCGGTGCAGCTCTTACTTAAATCCCCATCCCGTCCCCCCCAGCACTATGGCTGCCATCAGGATGGCCCCTGCGATGGAGCCTATGATAAGGTTGGTGGCGCTAGGACCTGTAGAAGGGCATGATGGGAGAGAAACATGATGTAAGCTACAGGGGGCACCTGCTCAGCATGCAGGGTACACACATCAAATGCTGGACTTTACTTATGTTATACACTCTTTTAGTCATGTGATCACTCAGGATGCGTGTGACAGGAAAAGCTTGGGAATCCGTAGGGTATGTAATGCTCAGCTAACTTACCATTAATAGTGTGTGTGTGGGATGTTATTGGATGTGGGTATGGAGAATTTAGGGGCTGCAGATTTTGGCACAGAGAGGCACAAGTTGGTTTATCAGGTAAGATCTTAAAGCACTGAGGTGTTTTGAGCTACGCTACCAACGCAGGACTGACGAAAAAAAATGCACAGACGCGCACACACACAGACGCACAAAGAAACACTAACCTACAAACACACTCATGGTGAACTTTCACCCACTCACGCACACATCGGACCTAGTTAGAATGGAATATTTAGCTCAGCTCAGAAAGTGGGCCAGTTCTGAGGGGATTTTGTGTCAGTTAAAAATGCTATCTTATGTCAACGTCAGTCCAAGTCATCTCATGTTTTTCCACCTTCCTCGGTTGTTCTTCGTTCTTGATCCTCGCTTTGAATCTTTTGTTCTATGTAAATGCCCCACATGGACCAGAGAGGGAAGCGCCGCAACACTCCATTAACACAGGGTGATAGTAAAAATATCCATGATAATAGCAGCCAGGGGAGAGGAGAAAATAAGTGATAGACCAATCAATCAGTCCAATTACACGACAAAAATTACAAGGCACCATCACATTCAACACAACGGACAAAGCCACTGGGAGAACACGTACACACAACCGCACGTACACAGGGGATCACAGGATCTCCCTCTTGCTGGGGGAGTGGCATTAAAGGGTTAAGAGGTGCTTACTCTATTCCCCACCCTGTGCCTCCAAAAATCACCCCCAGGGCCAGAATGGTCCCTGCCACTGCCCCTATCAGCCTGTTTGTGGCCACGCTCACTGTGCAGAGGAAATAGGGGTGATTCAGCAGAGAAAATGTCACTCAAGGCCCCATTCATTTTTTTTTTTTAAACGTACTAGTGTTTGCAAAAGTCTTGTGAGTGGGAAAAGTCACAATATCAAGATGGGCACCTACAAAAAGCAGTGATCTTTGGAAATGGCTTTGAAGTGGATTTTGGAGATAAGTTGTGTATGCAATTGAGGACTAGTCTGTAAGTTTTGTGTATGTTAATGGGAAGATTTTTATGTTAAGGAGAGGTCACGAACCCTTGGGACCCGGGTCCTCGATGATAGGTGGCTCTTTCGGGGGGTCGTGCATGCTGCAGTCTGTCCCTGCCCAGGTAGAATCACAGGTGCAGGTTGCTTCATTATTGCACACCTGAAAGATGATACACAGTAGGAAAAAAATGTCAGTATGCTCTACTGTGGTGTAAGCCCAGAGTTAATATTTATAGAATAGCCAGTTTTTAATAATAGTGAATAAAAACAAATAAGCCTATAATTGAATTCATTTGTAAGAGTTTCAAAATTTTCATCTCTCTTTCCTACAGTCTGTACTTGTGCTGAATCTTTATATTTAAAAAATCAAATTCTCTTCAGGTTTTATAAATATTATATTTTATACACCTAACTAAAAATAAATAATATTATAGCTATGTTCACAAACCACTATAATTTAAACAGAAAAGCAAGTACTGTATGTGTGTTTTGGCATGGCAGCCAGTTTAAATAATAAATAACCATTGCATTACCTAATGCAGTAAAAAATTCAAATTTTCTTCAAATTCTGAATGGATTATATATCGCCTAAGAAAGTACGTAAAACCACTCCCTTTATAATCACTAAAAAGCTGTCACTCTCAATTCATCACGATCTCACAAAGTTCCGCTAATCAATTAAGCTGACTGCAAAATTAATCTCTTATTTAGCCAACATAATGTTTACACTTTGCTTGTTATAAGTTCATTTATTACAAGAGGATTTGCGAGTGTACAGAACTGGACTGGACAAAAACCCCTGCGTTTTGAACGGTGAGTGGATTCTAACTTAAACACGTCTGATTGGCCATTGCATTCAAGAAGTCAACAGATATGTTTGTGATTGGCTACATTGCTCAACGCTGCAAAACACAAAGTAAATTGAAATTCTTGGAGAGGCTGCTCACTGCAGACCTAATGGGTGGAGCTTGATGTTCTGTTCCCCCTTGCTGGAAGTAATGGGTGGAGCTAGATGATCAAACCACACCCTAATCCTACCCATAACCCTATCGTTAAACATAACTCCACCCATTAGGTCCACAGAGGACCGGAGTTGGATGTCATTTGGCTCTGCAGTGAGCACCACTTGAATTTTTGACGCTCTCGTCTCAAGGGATCAATCACCAAATCAGTTTCAACAATATGCTATTATTACAGAGAAAACTGATTCTAGACCAGTAGTTATGGGCAGCTTTCCCTTCTAAAATATTTAGAAGCAGCAACAGTACATGGTTTTAGTGAGACAATTCCTTTTATGCCTTCCCCAGCCTTACAAACGTTCCGCCTATGAGTATTAACTTATTTTCTTTTTTTCATGTCTTACTAACCCAAAACTGTTGAATGGCAGTGTAGCTTCCATTATATTTTTGGAAGGTCAATTGCAAGCGGATTGCCATATTTGAAAGGCCTTGGCATTGAAAAGTTCAAAAACCCCATGCTTAAGTGATTTCAGCAGTTTCCTCTCACCAAAATGCAGGACATGTCCCAAACTCCCGACATCAGCAAATCCCAAAACACTACAGGCAGAGAATGTGTCTGATTTGCTATTTTACTGACTGACAATAAGAGGCAACCCAAAAAAATGTTAAGCACTTTTATGCATAATTGAAATAAAAATCAGCCTCCTTCTTACAGATTTTGGATACCCATGACAATGTCTTATTTTTAGTTGTCGTGGAATAGATTATAATTCCTCTGGATATAAATTGAATGCATGGGATGAATTAAATCCCTGTCGTTAACATTCTGGATTAAATTTGTAAGTGGATTTGAGTGGATTTCTGGCTTTAGTGGGTGGGAATTCAAACAGGATTATTTTCAAGGGTGACTGTTTGGGCTGTCATGGTACCAGAAATTTCAGTTGCCTGTACCAATTTCAGTACCAGAGCAAAAACGGTTGAATTAAGTACTTTAAAAAAGTTTGTCCCGTTTTGTCTCGTACCTTGGTTATCACTGTCAATCTTTGCAGTTTCTGATTCAATCACGCATTTAAACAGTTGCCAATCCAGAAACGGCAGTGTATTTAGGAGCATAAAAAACTAAACTTGTCTTCAGATTGTGAATGGTTAATGAACAGAAAACAAGAGAAGAGCCCTCCCTTTATAATCACTTAAGCTCTCAATCTCAAAAAAAAAAAGAAAGTGCAAGCTCACAGAATTCTGCACTCTTGTGAAGACTTTTATAAAACTTATCATTTAATAGATAAAAAAAGTCTTAATTGTACAATGAATCTGTTTACACTTTGCTGGTTATAACAAAAAGATTTGCGAGTGTGCAGCTTGCGTTGAACAAAACCTTTTTAGCAATGTTAAGCAGATTCGGACTGACTAGCACCTCTGATAGGGCATTGCGTTCACACGCTAAACAGATATGATTGTGATTGGCTAACAAACACGCTGTAAATAAAATATTTTGACGCTCAGAGAGCGCAGAAATACTGGTTCCTTCAACTTAAAATACGACTGGTACCAGTACGTTTGACAACCCTAGTGACCGTGGTAAGATATAACCAAGCAGCAGTGAGTATCAGATGGTGATCACTCACGCCGTGAGAAGAGCAGACTCGGCCACCGGGGCCAGACGGACAGGCTGTGAGATTCAGGGAGGAGATGGGAAGACATTTCCGCTCAAGGCACATCATAGAGGGGCCACACGGCATACCGTCTTCCACATACCCTAGATCAGTGTCATCATCCAACAGCACATGTCCCCCGCTACAGAAGAAGGAGAAATAAAAAATGTCAAAAGACGTTTTTTCAGGAGATTCGCCCTGATTATTTAGTGCGAAAAGATTTGCAGAGATCCAGGAACAGACCTACAGTCCACCAGTCGCCCCTGATGGTTAAAGGTGGTGGGAGTAACGTCACCTTTCAGTGTCCCGATCCTCGGGATTCTCCCAATATTAGAGCACAGCAGGTACCCACAGAACACATCGCTGTAAATCCACAGGATTTGGAAAGTATTAGAGATGGTAATGTGATCTTGTCTAGACGGTAACCCATGTTCTGCAAATTTCATGTGGGATTCACATGTAGATTTTTTCAGTATTTATTGGCAAACATTTGCTGCTGTTCTAATTTCCTTACACCCACGGAGATCAAGTTGTTGCAGATATTATCAGTAAACATATATTAGTATCTATATCAATAAAACAAGGCGCTTAACTCAAATAAATACCAATGCCAATCACTGGTAATGGCAAAGATGGGGTTAATCTGTAATCAATTAAGTTCATCACATTTTATTATTCTAAAAATAAAAAAAACCAGCAATTGTCATATCTCGTTGAATTTGCACAAAAACAAGTCTTGGCATTAACGTTTGTACAAATGACAGTGTTACACTGATATATGATATTTTATACTTGAGCATTGATAATAGTTCAATTCCATCATACAAAGTCTGCAAATTCCATCATGATTGGATTAAATTTATAAATTAATATTTAGCCATACTTCTAACATTACCGCATCAGAACAGCATTAACATTACCTGGTTTACATACATAAAACTTAAAGGGATAGTTCACCCAAAAATTAACCCATGATTTACTCACCCTCCTCGGTAGCCTTCCTAGGTGTATATGACTTTCTTCTTTCAGACGAATATAATCAGTTATATAAAAAAAAAATGTCCTGGCTCTTCCAAGCTTTATGATGGCAGTGAATGGAGGATGAGAATTTGAAGCTCAAAAAATTGCATCCATCCATGATAAAAGTAAATCCATACGGCTCTGGGGGGTTAATAAATGCCTTCTGAAGCGAAGCCATGCGCTTGTGTATGACAAATATCCATATTTAAAACTTGATCAACTATGGGGTAATTTTCACTTTTGGGTGAACTATCCCTTTAAGAAGACACAAAGTTCTCAATGCTTTCCATCATTTTCAGCAGGTTTAAAGAGTGTGAAAGGCATTTATTGCAAAGCACATGCCTGAGAACTTTGCAGAACAAGAGTTACCATCTAGACTTACTTGACCTGGTTTTGTACCATGGTGCGACATATTCCCACTCTCCAAATAATTGGGGGAACTGACTCACTGTTTGCTGCAGGGCACCCATTTGTCTCCATCTCTCCCACAATTCCCTTTTTCTGTCCCCTCTGTATTTAACTTCTCATAGCAGTGCTTCTCTGACCCTACAGTCTCTGAGAGAAGAGAAACAGACAGAAAGAGCAGCAGGACGAAAGAATGCAATTAGGAAAAAGAGGAACCACAAGAAAGTGTGTATTGAAAGGCAGAGCAGGTGGTTTGCAGCTTTTTTTGTGTTTTCTTTGGCAAGAACAGTTGAGTAAGTACTCTGAAAGCATCAGTGTCACTTACTTGAACCCCAGATGTATTTACACTGACTGTCCCGGGTCTTGCATTCACCACTGTAACAGCGGCCCTGGAATAGTAGCAAATAAAGTGTGGAGGGTTTGATCAAAAACAGCCTATATTTTGTTCTGCCATTCTTTCTGAATTGCTTTATATAGATGTTCTCTGACCTGATTGAGCTGACACGAGTAGCCATCTTGCTTATGAAGATTAGGGGGGCACTGTAAGAATAACAAAGATCTTTAAAAGATCTTTAAATATATATATATTATTGAAGTATTTTTGCAACAAAAATTTATAAATAAGATACCCAGTATTTTTACTATTTAGTTCAGCATTATTTAAGTTTTAGTATTTTTTGATGATACTAAATGTGATTTACTTGAACAAAATGTTTGTGTGTCCAGTAACTACAGTCTTGGTGGGAAGATTGTGAAACAGGTTATGTAATAGTACTTGACAAAATGAGAGACAACTGACAACTGCACTATCAACGTTTTTTTTGAAGTGTTAAAACTGCAGGCGGGCTGTCATTTAGTGAACAACTTGCCTTCTGTTATGGCAGTTATGGCGATTAGAGAGGCTTGAGGGAGGGGGGGTGAGGGAATAGTATGACATCATTATCACTAGCTATGTTTCCATCCAAAGTTGCAAATTTAACTTGTGCGAAAAAAAATTATATTGCATAAAAATTAGCAAATAAAGCACTGTTTCCATCCCATGCGTTCAAGAGAACAAAATACTTTCTGAGAAATTGGCACAAAATATCTGCAATAAAAATGGAAATTGCTGCAATCTTTTTTCCTATATACATCATAAAAGACTTGCATCTCAGAGGTGCAATTTTAGTAATTTTTTTTTAAACCAGATCAACGGAAATCCCGCCCTGCAGCTAATTTAATTGGTTAAGGTTACAGTGATGGGTAGGTTTAGGGATCAGTGTTTAAGTGTAGGCAATCAGTACAGTGATTGACATGACCAATGAAATCTTTAGAATTAGCTGCAGGGCGGGATTTCCGCTGAACTGGTTTTGGGAAAAAATATCACGTGTCTCAGAGCGTGCAGATGAAACGCAATAAATGCTGTCGTGTTATCTATCTTGCATTCGAATACCTGGTTTTTGGGAATGCAATCATGTGAGACTCCACATTTTTAAACAGAATTAAACCAAATAATTTTGGTGACAGACTTTGACTGTTTCATTTCTGAATGATCAAACTAACATTTGAGATGCTATGTGATGAAATTGGTCACAATGGTTTCTCCAGTTATCCAATCACATCCACTGTTGAGGCAAAGAAAAGTGATTTTTTTTTTGTTGCACAATGAAGGATTTATTCGGTAAATGTGTTTCCATCGTAGTTCATTCAATGTTTTTTTTTTTTTTATATACAAAAATAATACGATAAAAACTAGTTTTTTATGTGCATTCTTGGAATTTATGTGCATCTTGGCGTTTCCATCCAGATTTTTTTATGCGATATCCCAAAATGCACTTAAAAATAGGTGGATGGAACACAGCTATTGTGATTGCCATGTAGATACTGATGCATCTTCTGAATAATTTGTGGCTCATTGTCAGGAAAACTGTGCCAGTTGTTTCCTATTGTGTAACCATGACTTACGATAAATATTATTTACAGGAAAAATCAGATACGGGATATTTCAAAGAATTAACTCTCACTTTAATTTATTTATTTGTGTAAAATTTTTTTTTTAAATGTTTGTGTTACATGGGAATATCAGAAAATGTGCTTATTCATCACCATTGCATTTTAACGGAAAATAGAAAGAATAAAAACGAACTACCAAAATTGAGCTTTTAATGAAATTAAAAGATGCTTTTAATGTGTAGTTTTATTTATATATATATATATAAAAAAATTAAGCACTTGTCCCTGTCTTTCTGTTTGGCATTTCCCCTTTAAAAATGTTTTAATATATCTAAAGTCATATTTAAATCATTGACATCATATAAAGAACATAAAAAATTGCGTTTAAAAAATAAAAGAGCAAAACCTGTCCCGAGTCTCCTGAACAAGTCTCTGATATGTCACAATCATTTACAGCATATCGACAGCTGTATCCCCGCGGGTAGAACTGAAAAAGGTGGAGGGACAGGGATTGAGAGAAACAACTGATCAGTGCATTGTAAGACACTCAATAGTTGAGGTTGGTGGAAGTCATGATGAATGGTGAGGCAAAAGTGAAGTGTCTTACTAGGCATGTGCCGTTGCAGCAGGGGCCGTCACTGCAGTGCGCTCCATTAGACAAAGAACATTTTTTACAGCAGTCTTTATAGCACTCCTGCACAACCAGAGAAAAACATGTGCGCACAGACCAAAAATGGTTAGCAAAACATGAAATTATGAAAAATTTAAATGAAAAAAAGTGCTTACCATTCGGGCTCCACAGTCACACTCCTCTCCCACTTCCACGTAACCATTCCCACATTCTGTAGCCTCAAAGAGCTGCCGACACAAAGCATTAGATTTATCCAGCATCATGTCCAATGATTTTGCTTGAACTTGATTTTTGCTTTAAGTTTGCTGTCAATGACAATCAGTCACAAAACATGTAAGAACTGATGACATTTGGTGTCACTGAGGTAAAACCTGCTTCAATGTTTCAACTTCAGCTTTCTGTTGAAAACCTATTTTTTTGTGGGTTGCGGGTACATGAACAGAACAAACAGAGAAAGGCAAGTAGATCCAAAAATAGATTAGTAGGAGTGTAGGATCCAAAAATAGAGCAAAACTGTAACATACATTATTAAAAAGAAGTGCACACCTAGACAGCAGGATTTTAAAAGAGAGTAACGTTTGGAGCAGAGGTATGGAAGCTTGTTTCTGCCATTTAAACTCGCAATTGCGAGAGAAAAAAAAGTCAGAATTGTGAATTATAAACTCGGAATTGCAAGAAACAAAGACAAAATTGTGAGAAAAAATTAGCTTTTGTTTTTTTATGGCGGAAACAAGTTTTTTTGTTTCTTGAAACAAGAAGCGATGCAGTGTTTATTCATTTATTAGCTGAAAAAATAGAAGCTGAGATGTTAAAATTGTTTTAATGGAAAAGTGCTATGAAAAAATATAAAATATATATATATATATTTGCTTATTTTTTCCCCTGACATTTAATGGGGGAAAAAATGTAATGAAAAAACAATGAAAACTGCATGACGAGATGGTGATTGTAAGTGTCAAGCTAACTTTGTGGAAAAACAGGCCGTTGATATTCACTCAAAGTCTTGTGCAGTTCTTTTTATTTATGCACTTCACATTTGCGGCCATGTGTATGTGTTTTTGTGTATGTGCTTTTTTAATGTTTTTTTTTTTAGGTTGTCCAAACTATTCTTCAAGCCTACCTTGTTGGGTTTGTTAAACAGACATGAAGCACCGCCTCTTAGAAGGAAGTTCCTGTAGTCGGAGATGCTGCATTTGGAAAACCTGCGTGGGTGTTGCACTCTATGGAGGAGAACAGGGGAAAATAAAGCTACACGAATCAAGAACTAGAAGCTAAAATCCCCGGAAGGTAGTCGGGAGAGGCTATAGAATAATGTGTGTGTTTAACGATACCCAGTGTCTTCCATTATACATCCCACCCATGAATCCATGCAGCCGCACTCCTCTGAGAGAACACAAGAGTGAGCGAGAAAGTCTGTGAGTTCACTTTAAATCCTAAACTCATACAGTGAACAAATAAGAAATGCAGTAGTTTGACACCAGGTGGTGAAACAGACTTACTCCTCCTGATCACAGGATCCCATTGGATACCAAGATTCTGTGCTAAACTCTGAGAGAGAGACATGGCCATTGTCCATGTGCTGCCAAACTGAAAAAGAGAAACAGATACAGCAGTGCACGACTCCAAAAGTAACGTCACTTCATTTGTCATTTGAAATTACTGTAAGGTAAAGTAAGGTTTAACTGTAAAATGCCCAGTCTACCCAGAATGCTGTGTGTGCCCAACCTCACCTCATTAACACCGATTCCTCTTCCTTTGGAGCAGACACCACTAATATATGCAACACTGCTCCGGCCATAATGAAATGTCACATTCCTGCAAGAAGAAATATTTTTATTTTATTTATCTTTATGTCACCTGTTCCCTTTTTCTGTAAATGCATTACCATTCTTAGGAAACTGTGCCATTTGTGCCAGGGATATATTATTATTATTACAAACCATAAACCAAACAGTAATGTGCTATTTTATTTTTAACCCCAATTCTGAGATTAAATAGATCAAAGATTGAATTCTGAGATTGAACAGATAAAAGGACAATAATAATGGCTTGGTTTTTGTTACCTAATATCATTGCACTGTTGCTTTAATGTAAAAAACTGATCACTACAATGTTTTTCCTAAACAGATGTACTATTGATTTGACAAAACCAATAAAGGTAAGCGTAAACAAAAAACCAGTAGAAAGAAAACATACAGCCAAAATAAATAAATAATAATAAAGTATCATGATGTTGAACAGAAAAAGCTGGGACAAAATATGCATCGTGATATTTAGCATTTGACATATACAGTGAAAGTAAAATATTTTATTTTCAATAAAAAGTACTTCTTTTTTAAAATTCAATATAACTTAAATGTAAAATATTTTATTTTCAATAAAAGTAAAAAAAAAAAGAAGTTTTTATTCAATATAACCTATTGAAATGTAATGATGATGAATGGCGATATGCAAATTGGCTGATAGTCAGATAAAAAACAAATATTTAAAAAGAAATGCTTTATTTTAAAAGATATTTTGCATTATATACTAAACAGAGTTAAATAAAATATTGTGACTAAGTCCAATATTCTGTTAGCACACATAAATAGCACCTTTTCCTGAGAGAATGACCCACACATATTCAGAATTCTGCAATATCACAGAACATGAATAATCATCAAACAATGAAAAATTCACAACAATCTTTATCTTGTCCTGCTGAACCGAATCCTTTCTGTTACTGGCAAACCAAGCAACTCACGTGAAGAGGTGCACTGCATCAGCGTTAATGTTGATGTTCTGTTGTCGGTACTTTGAAAAATCTTTTAACATTTCCAATGGCTTCACGCTCAGAGGAATCCGGTCCCTGTCAGTCCAAATCTCCACAGCAACCAATACCACACGTGTATTCAGCTGCTCCTTAAAAATCTAAAGGGAATTTGATTTGAATCTTAGATTAAGACGAACACAAAATGAGTGGATATTAGGGTAACATTTTGCAGCAAAAAATATGGAAACATACAGCATCTACAAAGTTCACCACTGATTTGGCAGAGTTCCGGGTGTGCTTTTTACTCCTATGCCTTTTAAACTGTAAAAACAAGAGATTAAAATAGAAAAGCAGTTTCAAGGTTCTGCAGTACATGAAAGATATGGTAACATTTGTTATTCAGTGCCATCTAGTGGATCATTTTTTGCAGAAATTTGTACTTGGAAAAATGTACATATGACAAATTTCCGTGCTTTTATTCAGAAATGGATCAAGACATTTTCAGACCAAGTCAATTCATGAGGGATGCCTGGATAAACTCACCGTGTTGTGGTCGGCGACAATCATTATTTCCAGATACTTCATTTCCTCAAAAACGTTACGTGGCATCTAAGAAAATCATTACAAAATCCAAATGATACATTGTTGAAGTATAAGGTGTGAGCATTGAGAAACAGCGGAGCACATGGAAAAGGTTGAGGGTCATTTTCTTACAGCTCTTTTCCTCCTTCTCTTTAACCAAGGCATGCTAGCGAAAATATGTTTTTCCTCTTCTTTTTCCTCAACTGGGTCACCAGCAGCTGAGGGAAACAGACATGAAGGTAAC
Source organism: Leuciscus leuciscus (assembly GCF_965113295.1). Classification (NCBI taxonomy): domain Eukaryota; kingdom Metazoa; phylum Chordata; class Actinopteri; order Cypriniformes; family Leuciscidae; genus Leuciscus; species Leuciscus leuciscus. Next base: position 30,603,706 of record NC_138738.1, on the reverse strand, counting down.
CATGGAGATGAGGGTGGTGATATAATATCTTGCTACATGTCTTTAGGACCTTGGCACACTTACCCCAGTCACCTGGGACAGAGGTCACATGGAGCGATGATGTTCGTCGCAAAGTGTGGGGTCGTGCCTCTGTTTCCTAAAAGGTACAAACATTTTGACATTTGTAGACAAGACTTGTGAATCAAGGCCGTAACCATGTTGTGAACATTGTTTTTTTGTTGTCTTTTTATTGAAAGAAATTAAATAATTTAAGGATTAAAAAAGATTTAAGTGAATAAAGTAAAAGAAGGGGGTTGTGAAGTAATCGATTTAAAAACTATTTCCAAATAATATTTTAGTTTACACTTTATTTTAAGGTGTCATTGTTACAGTGTAATTATATATTTAAGTACTGAGTAATATTAAGCAACTACATTTACTTACTTAGGGTTAGGGTAGGATTAGGGTGTGGTTGAGGGTTAGTTGCATGTAATTGTGCATAATTTACTGTTATTACTACGGTAAGTACATGTAACATGTAACAAGGAGACTGTAAAATAAAGTGTTACCATATTTTATTTTAAAATATGCACACATTTAATCGTATGTCTAATATGTCAAATGCAAAACGTAACTTAGTTTTGAGCTTTAAGAATCAAATTCAAAACGATGAAATTTGATTTGAAAAGTTGAGTATTTTGCATCATTGGATATTACTGTCAGTCGTTTAACATTTCTAATCTAAAACAGTTGTCAAATCATAAATGTTTAGCTACTTAAATCACACCATGCACTCTTTCACTCGCACTCGTTTTCTGTGAACAGTAAGGCCTGCCGCCTCTGATGTGATTGGCCAATCATTGGTTGATTTGATTTGGTCATTTCTAATTATTGAGAGGAACCTTGTCCTCATTAATGTGGTGGTTACGGCCCTGGTGTGAATAATGAATCCCAAAAGATGATAAGATGTAATGATGTGATCTTACCACGGTGTGAGTCAGTTTCAGAGGCTCGATGAGATAGACAAAATTACCATCATCAAACATCCCACTAGAAGAGTGAATCACAGAAAAGAGAGTCAGGGATGTCAATTGGAAAACGGATAGATAAAGGACAGATAAAACCTCAATGAGTCATATCACTTATCAAGTGACAAGAAAACCAAGAAGAAAACCACAGCCACGCTTTTACAACCGAACAAACCCTTCTGCTCTTTCCCTTGACTGCTCTCTGTGACACTCAACCACACACTAACATGGTGACATTCAAATCTTTTCATGTGTATCAACTGCCATCTGGCCTCACAGTGGGTCTCCAGGTTAGACTTTCTCTCTTTATCTCACACACATGCATACATACATTCAAACAAAACAAGGTTTCTTACTGAAGTCCATTGCAGGTGGATAAAGCTACACGGGAGTCTTCTTTTCCTCTCACGTGGCCGTGGTAGTAGCAGTGTTCACCGCCCTAAACAAACGCACATTCATCACTGCTATGTAGTGGTTATTTTCAGGGTTCTGTTTGATATAGGGATGTGCTCTTTGTGTCTTACCCTGGAGAGAACTGGCTTATCATTCTCATAGTGGATCTCCATATAATCTGAAGAGAGCAGATCACTAAAATAGAAGTGTGAGAGAGAATTTAATCTCACATTAATTATCCAACAACTAAATAATAACCTCAGCAAACATTGAGTAATGTTATGGCAAGGTTAATTATGGCACCTGTTAATTTATTATTAATAAGCACAAATACCCAAACAATTTACAACATTATTTGATTCTATTTCAATATCTATGATCTTTAACCCAAAAAAAACAAAAACAATAACAACAAAAAACGTATCCTTGCTTAATCTCCCTCTGAAAGCAAAAAAGAATGGCCTCAATCTTACCTAAGTGTAAGGAAAGTTTATTATCCAAAAACTAATTGAACATCTCTTGTAACTGAAAAGCCATTTTGTCCCACAGGACCCCTTTATTTTGTGACTAAAATTGCTGCATCATCAGAATAAAGAAAAAGCTCCTCCGAACATGCTGCTTTAAGATAATTTATACATAAAAGAAAAAAATAAGGGACCTAAAATACTCCCTTGAGGAACTCCACAAGTAATTGATAATGAGCTGGCCAATACACCTTTAATATCAACTCTCTGGCTTCTGTCTTCAAGATAAGACTGTACCCACCTAATAGCTTTCTCATTGAACTCTATCGCCTTTTAGTAATACAATAAACATGCATTTTTTGCATTTATAAATGCAAAATGATAACATGGAATTTTCACCTTAATATTCACACAGCCAAAACGCTTAAAAAATTGATGTTTTGAACGTTCAGAACATTCAGAAATAATGTTTTTATAACTTATGAAACATTTGCAAAACACTCTTAGAACATATTTTTGTTAGCTGGGAAGCTACTGCCCCAGATCCCATGCATCCGTATCAGCTGTTGTGGGACCTCCAGGCTGTTTGTGGACCTGAAGCTGCATCATGTCATAACTGATTCTGACACACAGGTTTGTTAAGGCATGTTAAATACACAAAAATGCAATAAATATGTATTTGAAATAACAAATTGTGGCTATATTAATGTTACATGATAAATATATTAACAACAGCATCAGTAGCTGAAATCACAGTGAATTTTAATTTTTTTAAACAAAGCAGCCCTTGAGTCCTTTTATCCCATGATCACAAACACTTCTGCTGGTCCTATTTTTATAACGGTCACAAGCTGAAAATGATTCAGCCTCAATGCATTGTAGCTTGCAATAATGGACTTTCACAAACATCATCTCACGAAAAGAAAGTAGGCAGCAATAATTGTTCTTTATGAAAAGGAAAAAAAAAAGTGTCTAAAAATGTTCTAGAAAAGTGAAAATCATGTGCACATTGGAAGGGATAAAAACACCTTGACTTTTGTTTTATGCACTAAAAACCCGAGGCATTTTTAAAATAATAATTTTGTGTTCCACAGGTAAAATTTAAAAAAATTATGAATTTTTATTTTTCATCCCTTTGAACTGTTAAAAATGTAATCCCTGGCCTTGGCTATTCCTGGTTATTATGAAAATCGAACAGTTTGGCAACTTTTGATCAAATAACCTACCTGTTCATGCTGCTGAATTTTGAATGGAGCATATAACATTTTAATTGTGCTCCAACTTGTTAAGCAAGTTTAGCTCCAACTTGCCTCAACACACCTGCCTGGAAGTTTCTAGTATGCCTTGTAAGACCTTGATCAGCTGCTTCAGGTATTTATTTGGGGTTGGAGCTGAACTTTACAGGACAGTGGCACTCCAGGAGCAGGATTGGGCATATGCAGTGGTGTAAAGGAATTTATGCAGAAAAAAAAATCTAATTCTTTCAATATAAGCTGCAAACCTCTACCCAATCTTCTGGGACCATCACAACTTTCAAAAAACTGTTGAAGACACCTTTTCTGCAGGCACTTAAAACTCCAAAACCAAGGCACTTACTACTAAAACAATCCTTGCTTTTCTTGTCCTTTTTTTTTTTTTTTTTACACCTCAGCTCTAGCTTCCCAGCTTTAAAAAAAAGTTCCAAGAAAGGTCTGCTAACATTTGTAATATTTTCAGAATGTTCTCTCAATGTTCAATGGTTTTTTTTTTTCTTAGTTATGCGAACGTTAAGGGAACATTCAATTTGATCATTCTTCTAAAATTGTGGGAATGTTACTTTTAAACATTCAGACAAAAGTAGTACCATTTAAAAAAAACATAAGACAAACGTAAGTTCCTTTCAAGGAAAGTCTGTTCACTCTGCACCATATTTGCAACGCCTCCGTGCAGCTATTTCGGGCATCCAAGACCAAGTCCTATCTATTTGAATTTGTGAAGCCTGAAATCTCAAAAACTGCTTGCCGAATTCAAAATTAAATGACATATTTCAAATCAGCAATAAACATTTGACACGAACTGTCCAATAAATGTTTCTTTTGCTCAAACGGCGTTAAAAGAGCTTATTTTTCAGGCTAGACCAGCCAATGCGCATGTGCAGGCCTAAGGTTTCTATGGGAACCGGAGCAGCTGCAGTGATGCAATGATTTTACCTATCAGCGATTGCCTCTTTTATTTAGAAGGCGGGACGTGTTCCGCCATATTGCACGTTGCAGTTTCTCCAATTCATAAGTAATAAGAGTGAACTGTCTTTGTTTATCTATAGTCTTTGGTGCAACGGAACATTTGAATGATGTTTAAATAATGTTTTTGTGCTAACATTATAAGAACATTAATAAAAACCAGATAACTTTAATGTTTAATGATGAACTTCAATGTTTTAACTATTAATGATACTGGACAAATGTTTATTTATAACTTTGAGAGAACCTTGTCAGAACATCAGCACAAGTTCTGAGAACGTTAGCTGGTTTGTTTCCTAATCTATCTTTCTACTTTGTATACTATGAATGAATATTGTTAGCTCTATGACAAATTGCTGGTGATGTTCCTCATTTGTAAACAGCCTTGACAAAAGCATCTGTTAAATGAATAAATGTAAATGTAATTACTAGGGAGGCAGTTAATCTCAAATAAAACACCTAGCACCTTATATGCTGTTAACCATAACACTGTGACGACGCAGCATTCACAGTTTTTACAGGGAATAGTTTAGATGATTTAAACCACAATGTTCTTCGCTCTTCAACGAATACCTTTAATGTAAAGATGCTGACAGACAATAAATGGCAGGGAGGAGAGGACTGAATAGGAAAGTGGCACACAATTCACACAAATTTTCGTGATAAGCAAGGAAGAACTTTAGCGAGAGATTTTAGGATTTTAATACAAAAAGGAGAGAATATAGCTGTGTTCAACTGAACAATGTACAACTGAACACCAGAGCAATACAGTGTTCTTAAAGGCAGACCTGTCTTTTACCAGACACACACACTTACTTGTTCAAAGTGAGGTCCAGAGTGAATGTGGTGCCAAAGGCGTCCAGCTGGAAACTTGCTTGGGCCAGGTGGACATCCTGCGGTCAGGGAGATAAACAGGGTCTCATTAACACTTCACAAAACAAACATATGTTGCTACATCAAATGTGCCGGCAAAGGCCTCAAATGTAATGGTAAAATTTCATGTCTGTCTTGCACACACATTAACCCATATGTTCAAAAAGCAAATCTCTGCAAGGGCATCTATAGATAAAACACCTGCTCTAGTCTAGAGCATCATAAATCACACAGCTGTGCTGTATTACAGCAGAAATACTGCATTGGCAAAAGTAAAGTGAGAGTGTGTGCACAATGCAATCCCATAACGTCTGTTCAGTATGGAGAGCGAGGGAGAGAAAACTGCTTCTTTTGCGAAAAGTGCATTAGATCTGTGAGGGAGGGCCTGTGAACCTGGATCAACTCTGAGCATTGGACATGCATACTGCACCATTCCCAGCAGCTGCTAGAGGTATGAAATGAAGCAGCTTCCTTGCTTCACAACTCCTTAGCGCATGAGTGTTGAAGACCTAAATGCGGGGGGAGGGCTCCACATTTTTTACATCTCACCTGTCCATCCCCGGCCTGGTTCCTCGCCCGAGTGTCCAGATCATGATACGTGCTCTCCGAATCCTCATTCAAGTAGTAAATGAGCCGTGAGGGATATGTGACTGTGACCTCATGCTCTTCCGATTTTCTTCCCGTGGAATTGCCCGGTGCCGCTGCTGTCGCTTCTCGCGGGGTCTCAGACACGTGCTGATCCCTGAGATCCTCATTCTGCACGGCGCTGGAAACTGCAGGATAGGAGGAAACTGTTTACTGCTTTACAGTCTTCATCTCGGAGAAGGATCCCGTCAATTATATATGAACGTGTGCCAGCCAGCAGTTGCAGCCCTGTGATGCTGCAGAGAAGCTGCGCACAGATCTCTCTTATGCAGATCTCAGTGTATCGAACGGAGGCACTACGGCTTATAACCAAATAAAACACTGAAATCTGATCACACATTTTATGACAGTGGATGAGAGGGCGAGACATGAAACATGTAATGGCAGCAGAGACATATTGACAAAACATAACCATATAAAAAAAAAAAAATTCAACTTTAGCATCTGGACATTTGGATATCTGATATTTGAATTGTAAAGGCATTAGACACGCATCATGTCAGCTAATGATAATCTATTGGCCAAGGTAATCGAATTAAGATTCAGTCCTTATACCACGTCCCCATACAACACCATACTAATGGGGCTGTCAACCCTTAGAGAGGCCTTCAAAAGCTTTTACCCCCCTCTGCAGAGATTGACATGTATAAACGGTCGTAAACACAGTTAAGTAATGGAGGCTGCTCAATCAAAGCCTACACAGAACCTGCGTATTTTGCTGGGAATTCCTGCCGCAACAAAAGGCGTTGGAAAAACAAATTGCGCTAAAACTAACGTACTGTAGAGCAAACATCGAATAATATTATGTAAATTATAAAGTTACGCAAGGTAAAGGTTATACTTACCCGTTGAGATTGAGGCGATAGAAGATGGCACGGAAAGAAATATGCTAGCGAGCAGACACAGATGGAATATCAGACGCATGATTCATATTTGAAGACTAAATAAAATGTCATTAGCGCATCAATTTACAGCGAGTCCATTATTATGAGGGCGATTTTAGTGCGTATCCCGCGGGAAGTGGGGGAAATCCTTCATGCAGCATCGGAGACTGAGGGGTGGGTAACACGGTTGGGATGCTGAGGGGTGGGGAGGACTGGGAAGAAGGCGAAGGGGTGGTAGCACGGGTGGATGGAAGGCGGTGGCCAAGCAGCTCATATCGTAAGGGAAGCCACTGCGACTGCGCAGTGCATCTTCTGCTGCGCTGACGCGTCATCCATCCTCACTTTGTACACAGAAAATCTGAGATTTACTAATGACTTCTCAATGGTTATAAATACATTTAGACAACAAGAATGGTTATACACTAGCCCACAACCTACGCCTGAAATAAAAGCTTTGGTCTCTCTTTTATATGTTAATAACGACACCACATGGACAGCAGTGGCGTATCCAGGACATTTTTACTGGGGTGGCCAAGATGGGACACAAAACTAGAGTGGGGTGGCCATATATACTATAAAGTAATGTTATGTAAACCTTTAAACTCTTATATGTAAGGTGGGAGGAGTTGGATCTAGATTAGAGGAAATAGAGGATTTTAATAATAGTAACAAAGTGCAAACTTTATTTTTAAATAATGGTACTATTTCATAAAATGTAAGATATAGTCACAGGCCTATTTAGGAAATGTGTTTACTATAGTCTGTTATTAATTGCCATAGTGGGGGATATTATTTACTCAATTAACTTGGCCATTAACTTGTCCGAAAATGCATTTGTGTTTATCTGCAAAAAGGTTTACATACACTAGATTGCAGCCTAGGCTACTGTTAATGTAAATATAATGTTAGTGGTTTGTTTTTAAAGTCTACATTAGAGACCTGCGCGGGACGGATTTCTCACTTAATAATTCCAAAAAAGCTGACATCTCAGTTCATCGCCATCTCACAAATCTCTGTTATTATCAATGAAACTGGCAGCATAATTAATCTTTCATATTATCTACACTTTGTTTGATATAATAGATGATTTGCCAGTATGCAGAATTCAGCACTGAACAAAAAGTCCATTTTGAGCGGTGAGGGGATTCTATCTTAAATGCATCTGATTGGCCATTGCGTTCAAGAAATCAACACATATGTCTGTGATTGGTTACATTGTTCAACGCTGCAAACATGTTATAAATAGAGACTCTGGCCTGTAAATAGTTTCTATTTTGTTTTAGTTGTTCTTGTTGCTTTTGTGCAACAGATGAATGACAATTTATTTGTTTTTATTTGTTCAATTTATAGATCATTCTATTTTGCGGGAGTCCCGACTCCCGCGAATCGACACACGAGTGCATTACCGCCCGCGCCCGCACTCGGCCATCAGATCTATATTCCCGTGCCGCACTCTGTTGCGTTGGGTCCCGACCATACCTCTCAATCGACTGATTCCAGCGTTTTTATCGTTGTTGTATTGTTGCAACTGTGTGACGTCCTCTTGTTTCACGGACCAGCAGCAGCAGGTGCACCGTGCAGCGCGCGTGCTCCATCTCATGGGTCATCTGATCTGCATGGCCAAACGTCCGCTGAGCAGAAATCAGCTCTCACAGTCTCAGTACGACCGTTCCTGTGTTAGTTAAAAATGTGAAACTGGCCCTAAATCAGTTGATCAGCTGTCATCACTGATTGACAACATTTCTCGTTTCTTGTGTTGACGAACTTGACCTACCTATCAGATCTGGGGTGGCCGCAGGGGTGGCCAATGAGCTTTCAGGGGTGGCACCGGCCACCCCAGGCCACCCCCTAGAATCGCCACTGATGGACAGATCGTTCAAATGTTTTTGTGAAATACATGTTTTAAATCATTATTTGCACACAAATTTTATATTTATTAATTTGCATCATATATTATTATTGCTGCCGGTGGCGGCAACACTTTATTTTGATGGTCCCTTTTGAACATTCTGTTGACTATAAGTAACTTTGCAACTACATTTCAACTAACTCTCATTAGAGTATTAGTAGACTGTCTGCTTAATACCTGCTAACTCTTTATTTTGATGGTCCTCCAACTGACATTCTTACTGACTAACTTTGCAAGTACATGTCAACTTATTCTAACCCTAACCCTACCAGTCTTCTAATACTCTACTAACACTCTAATGAGAGTCAGTAAACATGTAGTCGCAACGTTATAGTCAACAGAATGTGTTAAAGGGACCATCAAAATAAAGTGAAACCTTGCTGCCTTATACAGATGTATTTTCCTATTGCAATTATATATTTTTTCTTTCATAATCTGCTAATGCACAGTACTTGTATCCCAAAACTGTAACTTGTTTGTATATATTGCTCTCTGTGAAGTGTTTTATTACTGTGAAGTGTCTACAGACATATGAAGTGTTGGCCTTGTAAAGACCTGTTATGTATTAAACATTTCCACACTGCAGCTCAGGAGACACTGTATTTCATGTCTTCTTCTGCCATACAGTATAGAAATAAAAAAAGGGGGAAATTCTATTTTTTTTTTAAAGGGGGTTTTTACTTGACTAAATTAAATGCAATACTTAAAAACAAAAGAAAAAAAAGTGCCACTTCTGCTCATTTTCATGGAAGATGCCTTCACTATGATGCTTTGACCTCATCCATTTGGAACATCTAAACTTTTTTAAAGGGCAGAGTGTAAAAGGCCCGAGTGTAAAAGGCCCATAAAGGCACTTGTATTGATTGTTTGTGAGAAAGATTGACTGGCTGATTTCAAAAGAGCACATTCACCTTGTGTAGGATGCGTATTGTTGACTTAAGCAGTTTTTGCATGTGTTGTTTTGTATTATAAGAGACAATTTGATAAAGTGCCAAAACCCAAAGAGAAAAAAAATGCTAATATACTAATGAAAGACAAAACTATTAATTATAAATTTAATTTACAACCATTAATATCAATTTTTGTGAAAATACCCATTAGAAACTTAAAAAATATACTCATTACAAGTTAAGAAATGCATATGACAAATAAACAAAAATATACAGACAAAAATGAACTTCAACTAGAAACAGTCAGCTGAAATTCAACTGTGCAAAACTATACAGCATTTGAAGAACAGATGACAGCTTATGCTCATGGCTGGTATCTGATAACATTCAGTCTGCTATATTTACAGTGGCGGTCCTCCCCCTCACTCTCTTCTGCTGACTGGCACTGAGCATTGTATTTATTTGTTTAGAAGAGGCTGTAATAACTGGCTGAATCGCCAGTTTAGAGGAAGCCGATGATCTAAGTGTGGCCCTAACAGGGTTCTTGTTTCTGGGAGATGTCCTACATTCTGCAGATATATGGGAGCTAACAGTTTGCCGGAGATTGCTTTGCGATTTTCCTTTGTGCTGTGGTTTAGATGACTTCCTCTTAGTCCTGTAAGGGGGTCCTGATGGTCTCTTCGCTGGAGTCAAAGGTCCAGCCCTTCGTAAGCTACGTCTGATTGGTGTTTGGTCAACTGGTGTTTGTTGGCGGTGTTCCTCTTGTTCCAGTCCTCCAACCTTATAGGAACTGCTTGCACAAGAGTGAGAAAGTGCTTTGGAAGAATCATCCACATGGGCTGATGGAGTGAGGTGTCCAAGGAGGAAACAACTGCTACTTGAGATAGAGGAGCGGGTGAATAAGGCTCTTCGGCTGCTAGACAAAGAAGAACCAGGTTCCGAGGGGCCACCGCTCTCCAGAATAGAGTCTGAGGTGGAGGTACATAGATCAGCCATGCTGCTCCTACCACGACCCTTTCGAGATCCTCCTGATGACTGCCCCTGCTCCAGGCCCTGCCTCTCCTTATTAATATCCGGGCTAAGGCTACGGAACAGCTGCCGGACATGTGAAAGAGATTTGGAATTAGAGGGTAAAGACATGCCTTTTGGTGGACTCTTCAAGATCCTATTGGTCAAAGGGTCGTAGAACTTAAGAGGTGTCTTTTTGTACTTGTACTTCGGTCCAACATCACTATCACAAGACTTTCGCTTCCTCCCTGCTTTCTTAATAGGGGTGGGCTTGGAGATTCCTTGACCCCCATCTGGGGAAGAAAGCACATAGACCACAGTTTTTGGCTGTAGAGGACTCATTAGCTTGCAGTAAGAAGCAGGAAGCTTTAATGCACAGAGTCTGGTCTTCATGTCAGGGGTCCTTTCAGGGCTAGGGCATTGCTGGGGCTCTTCACTGTGTGTTGAGAGGAATGTTTCTTGTGTTGATTTCGGTCGCACTACAGGGTAGCTAAGAGGAATGGTCTGTGTACCATGGCTTACCTTTACCACCTGGCAACGTGATGCTAGTCTGTAAACTTTTTGCCTCGCTCTCCTCAACAAAACAGCTGAATGTTTGGGGTCTTCTTCATTGTGTTCCAAAAGCGGCAAGATGTCTGTAGGCTCCCATCCAGCAGTGTCTACTTTTTCTTTTATGTCCTGGTTCTTGTTCTTTCTCCTTTTCTTACTATGCTTCCCAAACACAGCCAAAGATTCACTGTCAAAATAGCAACGGAATTCGCCTTGTTTGAACTCTTTCACTATAGAGTCTATCTTTATATCATCTTCAAACATCACCTGTGTCCACGTTTTTCCAACAAAAGACTGTGGTATGTGGGGAAGATCGGGAAACACCTTCTCAGCAGCACTCTCCTTGTTTTCTTCAGGTGTTCCTACAGAGTTTAGGGCTGTGTCCAGCTGAGTCTGGTATCCTTGGTCTTCAAGGTTTATATGCACTTCCAGTAATTCGGCTAAATTCTTTTCTTCACCCTTTGCCTTTCCCAAAGCCACCTGTACTGCATTGTCCCATTCTTCACTGCCTTCAGATTCACTCATAGACTGAGGACTCAGAAGGAAGCTGCCATCGTCCTCTTGCTGGTCGACTTTGAGACTGTAGCCATAACAGTATTTTTCAATAACCTCCTCTATCACATCTCGAATCTGGTCAGATAGATGACTGAATGTCTGTTCCCTATGAAGGCCTTTCCAATGTGGCAGTCCTGAAATCCACACTGTGGACTCCTCAGCCACTGGTCGAAAGGTTGCAGGCTGGTCCTTCGAGGTAATGCTCTTTGCAACTGGTGGGGCATGGGATGCTGTAATGGAGTCGCTCCCCTCATTATCCCTATTGGTTTTCTTGTGCGCTTTCCTGTGTTCAACAGCTCCAGCTTTGGCGACTTGTGGCTGCTTTGAAGCACAGGGATGTCCAGGGTGTGTTTGTGAGCTTTCTTTCTGAACAGGTAGTGTCAATTGTGATGTATGTGGTTTTTCATTGGCAGAGCTGCCACTAGTCCTGAGCAAAAAACCCTGTGTGGGGGAATACTTTTCAGAGGGAGGTGGTTCAGGCACCATTTTTCCTATTTGGGAATCAGTTTGTATGTGTGTAGTTGCAGTGAGGTCAGTAGTCACTGCTGGAATTGAGGCTGCAATTTGCAGCATTTGGCACGACTCTTCATCAGAGGTAGGCATCTCCTCTCGTGTCCCAACCGAGACTCCATTATCATCTGATCCACAGTACACCTCTGAGAGCACCTCCTTTGGGACAAGTGGGGTGGTTAGCAAAGGTAGATCAGCATGGGTAGGCCTACAGAGAAAAAGAAGTGTCAAAAGCAATGACTGAACTTTTTTTTTTCAATTCACAAAACAAAGTATGTAATATATGACGGGAACATGTCAACAAGGCTAAACAAGAAATCTGATATATTAAAACATGGGTAGTATACCGTGTATCGCTGTAGTGATGAGGATGATGCTGGAGCACATCCTGGAGGAATCTCTCTAACAAACTTCCAGAAGATACATTTGCTCTAGCAGCTCGTACCACTTCTCTATGTTGGGCACTCAAGATATGCTGCAGAATACAATAATAAATTGTTTACAATAAAGCACTAATAACTCATAATGTCATAATAGTAATAATTATGAAGATAATCATTAAAAAGCATGATATTAGAATACGGAAGTCACAAGATCAACTAAAATGTACTATAACGTAATATATTTTTAGTTCTTATTAGCCATTGATTTGTTTAAATAGAACTACTAATCCAAGCTTAACAAATACATTGAACAAAACAGTAATTAAAGGGGGAGGAATGATGAATGCCAGAGAGTTACGCACCTGTTCCACACTATTGTACAGAACTTGACAGCAGCTGCAGTAACCTTGTCTTTGGGAGCCAGAAGGACCAGCAACAGGCTGTTCTCCTCTACTAGTCCTTCAGATGGGGTAAAAAATTGATTTTGATAAATAATATTAGTTTAAATTTGCAATTTAATTACTACTGAGAATCCATAATGGAATGGCTAGTGGGTTGGTGCAAATGTTGAATTTATTTTCAGACAACTCACCTGCCGGACATAGCAGCTGGACACCTCTCTGCATCTACAACACATGAAAAAATATTTACATGCATTCTCTGAATCAGTGGTTCTCAACTAGTTTTGCTTCAGGATCCGGATGTTACATTGGACATCAGTGGCGACCCAACACAGTACCAAATCTATTTATCTTATAAAAGTTAAGAAAAATGCCCTTAAAATAAAACATTACTATTTATTAGGTAACTTAAGACAACAATTTCTTATTAATAATGTTCATTCTCAATATTTATTGTAGTCTTATTATCTTTTCTTTTGTAGTGTTGTTCATCATTTTTAAAGATAAGGGCATGTCTCACAACCTGTCCATGTTGGCATCTAATTTTGCTAGATTCCACCAAGTGCAGCACATTCCAGGGCCCAGTTTTATGGTGAGGCCCCTCTTTGGCTGCAACAGTAGAGAAAGGTTGGCTACCTACATTTGAATTGGCTCTTGGTGGACTAACACAAAAAAATGTCCAACACTATCAGACACGGATGTTAGGACAATAGCTGTTCAATAGCTGCGTTTACATGGAACCTAATAAATAGGGATGCACCTATACTGATACCAGGATCAGTATTGGGCCCGTGCGCTCGTGTACAGACAGTACAGTGCTTGTGACAAAGAAACACAACAACAGAGCAAACAGAGAGCAGAATGGATTTATCAGAGAAGGATGTCTATGAAGTTGAAGTTTGAGTCGTGCATTTGAAAAAGCAACACGCGTCAAACATCTCTCCTTACAAGAGGAGCATTTATGAACAGTTGAGAAATAAAATTCATGTGTACCAGTTTATTTGATTCGTGCATTCGGTCTTAAAGGGACAGCAGCTTATTAAACCTGCTGCTGTTTTTAATGTTAATCAAAAAATAAAGGACAAAGAAATCACTCACTTCTCTTGACTGAAATACTTTTGTAACTTTAATAAAAATCTATCTATATTTAATTTATACAGTGAAGACTATGCACTGTTACATTATAAAGTATTGAAATCTGGAAGCCATAGAGGGTATTTTTTTATTTTTATAAAAAAAATTATATTTTGTTTACCTTCGTTTATTAAAATGCATTATCATTATAAGGCATACGCAGCAGTCATAAATTTTTACAATTCAGGTCTAATTAATTTGCTGAAACCTGGAAGCCACAGAGAGGTTTCAGCAAATGAAACCTTAGCCAACCTTTCTCTACTGTTGCAGCCAAAGAGGGGCCTCACCATAAAACAGAAGCCACATCATTATTTTATTTATTTATTCATTAAACAAAAATATAATACAATATTTATAATTAAAGTATTCATTTTATTTTCATTCATTAAAATGCATTATATCAGCATTATAGTGCATGTCAGTCATAGTCATTCAAGACTTATTATAATTGGTAAAACCTGAAAGCCAATGAAAGAAAACATTGATATGTTTATTTTCTTTAGACAATATACAATATCACTAAATATTACACAACGCCTATTATTAAATACTAATTTATATTTGCTGGTTGTAATGCCGTAAATGACCTACCTCTCGCAACTTTCCCTACTCTAGTCTCTCTTCAAAAATAACACTTTTATCAAGGTAAAATCTACATATAGTTCCCAACAAAAGTATTGTTTAACAGGCTGTCGATTCATTAAAATGATAAGACATTTCCTCACAAAAGCTGTTTATTCAGCGTAGTGAAGGCTCTCCTACATTGACAAACTTTTATTTGTTCAACAATCTTTTATTGTTCTTTACTGTCAAGGTGAAATTTGTGGTTGGTGCCAGGTGTGAGAAACCCAACATAACTTTTTTTTCTTTTTGTTTTCCCTTTTAAAAGTTCTGTATTAAAAAAGTTAAGTATTCATTATTAAGTATTCATTTTATGATTATTTAGTTGCTATTATTATTAGTCCCACTGGCTCTCTGGTGCTCAATGATTTAAATAAATAAATAAATAAATAAATCTGAAATTCAATAGTTTGAGATTAGAGAACCTTACTTTTAGCAGATGACTGTGGTCCTTCCTCCAAGGGCATGGTACTGTCTTTAAACAATCACACAAACACAGAGAGAAAGTAGCTTGCATGGTTTATTATTGTATTGCACACTGTACAGATATTCAAAAAACTAGATCACGTGTTCACATGTTATATACGCAATTGCCTCTTGCAAATGCGCTTAATTTTTCACTTTTTTTGCATTGGACATTGCAGAAAACATTTCACTGCGAGCAATTACTGACGTATTCTGCGATGTTGTGCATTTTATATAATTACACTTTGATTTCAGCTAGAGACAGTAAAATACCCTTGTTTCAATGAACAGACCTACTAAATAAGTGTATAAAGTTACTCACCTACATGGAGAGGATGCCTTATTAATGTTTCCGTGTCACATCACCGCGTTTATGTGCACAGCCAAGTGTTGTAAGTCAACAGTAGTATCTAAAGATATAGAATACAAACAGAATTAGAAAGACACTTAAATGCCTCTTGTAAATGCACTTGCTTTTTTATTATGCTCGATATATAATATATATTATATTTAAAACCAAAAAATACGGTTTGTATCTTAAATAAGTTAATACTTCAAAACACAAATCAACTTCTCGGCAATTTGAAAAGTTTTTTTTTCTTCTTTCTTTACTGTGTTCAGCTTTTACTACTCGTCGTGTAACGTTAACATGTGCCGGCCTGCAAACATAAACACGGCCATTTAAACAGCGCGTCCCAGAATTACCACAGAAACCCACTTTCACTTAAAATGTATTTGAAAACGCTTGAATTTTAAACACTGTATCAGGATACAAACACTGTTTAGGATCACACAAACTGCAGTTTGAACTAGCCCGCTATGCTAACTCACCTAGCAAGCTAGTGACACTTAGCATGACAACGTGGAAGGTGACAACAGGACCGTGACATGGTAAATATCCACCTAAAAATGATCTAGAAAATATATAAACTTGATTAGGCTGCAGTCTTCAGCATGCTGTCACCTGGTTATGGATGTAATTCCACTTAGATCCCATCGGTATCCTATTTAGCGCAGGTCTGCTCGTGGTGTGACGTAAGATTAAAGCGCGGGAATCCGCCCACTAGTATAAGTCTGAGACGGAATTTAATCAATGGAGCTTTAAATTAGACGCTGCCAAATAACCTTTATGAAAAATTCAGATTGCATTCATTGATGGTAACATTAGAAATATTGCAAACTACGCAGTTTTGCAAAAGAGTTCTCATGGCCATGCTAAACCTGGCAATGTAAAGTCAAATAAATGACATACTTTTCCGTTACAATTGGCTACAACAGATTAGAAGATGCACAGCATTTGATTCTAAAAATGACTGGGTTAACTTCATAAAATACATGGTCTTAAAAACAGCACATTACTACTAACAGCATTTGCCAAATATAATTTTTTTTAATTTAGGAGACAAAGTAGAACTTTAAATTCAAATAAAAAAAGATCAAGAAACAAAGCTGCATTTGAAGTGCTTTTATTGGATTAATGCTTTGTGCTTTTAGATCTTGTTGAAGGCTGCCACATCCATTGACTGCACATAGTCCTCAAAGGCTGTGATGAGTTCCTCCAGCTGGTCTGTTCCAACTTTATCATCCTCCACGACACAGGCAATCTGCAGCTTCTTGATGCCATAGCCGACAGGCAAAAATTTAGCTGTACAGAAGAAGTCAAGTAACAATTAGTGTATTAAAATACTAAATTTGCACAAAACTGTAATGGATCGAAAAGCATAACATTTAATCAGTTTTAATGAACAGTAGTTACAAGGGATGGAATAGATTGACTTACATTGTCCCCAGACTAAACCGTCCAACTGAATGCTGCGTACACACTCCTCAAGCTTGGCCATGTCGGTTTCATCATCCCAGGGCTTGACATCCAACAGGATGGAAGACTTGGCGATAAGGGCAGGCTCTGCGCAGACATTAAAAAGACAGTGTCAATCAGAAAGAAAACAAAGGAATCCAGCCGTCACAATTTAACGACTAGTGAATGTCAGGTTAACAAGAGTATCAATCACAAGATTCAGTCGAAAGATGGTGATGTGAAATCATCATTAAACTAGTCAATGTTGCTATATGTACACTATCGGTCAAAAGTTAAGTATAAATACAAATAATGTTTTTGAAAGTAGTAGCTGATGTTCACCCAGGCTGCATTTATTTGAAATTTTTTAAATTGTAAATTATTCCTGTGATGGCAGTCTTTTTGGGGTCACATGATTCTTCAGAAATGATTCTAATATGCTGCTCAAGAAACAATGTTTTAAACAAGGCTTAAAACAGTTTTTGCTGCTTAATTTCACAAACATTCAAAGTTTTTTCTTTTTTTTTCTTTTATAAATAAAGAAACTAATACCCAAGCAAGGATGCATTAAATTGATCAAAAGTGACAGCAAAGACTCCTAATGTTACAACGGTTTTCTATTTTAAATAAATGCTGTTCTTTCTGCCTTTTATTCAAAGAACCCTGAAAAAAAAGTTTCATGGTTTACACAAAAACATTAAGCAGCAAAAACGGTTTAAAACCTCGATAATGGGAATGGGAAGAAGGCTTCTTCACACCTGGAAGGCTGAAGGTAAGAAGAGGAGAGTTAATCCATGTAACTGCACGAGAGCCCTTGTGACAGTCTTATATCTCCCAGTCAAATCAGAGTTTGAAGGATTGTACATCATTCACTCAGGCGAAAGATGGTGATAGAGTAATCATCATATATTGGGGGAAGTACCTGCAAAACATTAAATATTACAATCAAGCATCATATTACCTGCCCTTCTCCTTTTGGTAAGACTTGATGTGGTTGTACCACCGCAGAGCGTGGCAGAGGTCAGATGAAGGGGCACCAGACAGGGCATCAAACACTGCAATATCAGCCTGAGAGGGCACATACCTGCCAAGAAAATGTATATTGAGCAATCAAATGTGTAGAGATATTGGTGTTTTCATCCTTAAGCAATTAGAGAGGTTTATGAATGGAACTGATTGCAAAATGTTTATGCATGGATCAACAGTACAGCAAAGAAAATATGGCACCTCTCAAAATCTTGGGGGGAGGGGGAAGGGTACTACTACAAATACAGATCCAAGAATGATCATACATAGGTCTATATTAGTCATAGCAAAGAAATTAATGACTTCTGCCTTTGACGTTTATCACGGCAATCAGAAATGATCATAGTATCACAGCATATGGAAAAAAGTATAGACATGAGTTGTTACAGTACAACTAAGACATAAATAGACTCTCAAAAAATACGGTTTGTATCTTAAATAAGTTAATACTTCAAAACACAAATCAACTTCTCGGCAATTTGAAAAGTTTTTTTTTCTTCTTTCTTTACTGTGTTCAGCTTTTACTACTCGTCGTGTAACGTTAACATGTGCCGGCCTGCAAACATAAACACGGCCATTTAAACAGCGCGTCCCAGAATTACCACAGAAACCCACTTTCACTTAAAATGTATTTGAAAACGCTTGAATTTTAAACACTGTATCAGGATACAAACACTGTTTAGGATCACACAAACTGCAGTTTGAACTAGCCCGCTATGCTAACTCACCTAGCAAGCTAGTGACACTTAGCATGACAACGTGGAAGGTGACAACAGGACCGTGACATGGTAAATATCCACCTAAAAATGATCTAGAAAATATATAAACTTGATTAGGCTGCAGTCTTCAGCATGCTGTCACCTGGTTATGGATGTAATTCCACTTAGATCCCATCGGTATCCTATTTAGCGCAGGTCTGCTCGTGGTGTGACGTAAGATTAAAGCGCGGGAATCCGCCCACTAGTATAAGTCTGAGACGGAATTTAATCAATGGAGCTTTAAATTAGACGCTGCCAAATAACCTTTATGAAAAATTCAGATTGCATTCATTGATGGTAACATTAGAAATATTGCAAACTACGCAGTTTTGCAAAAGAGTTCTCATGGCCATGCTAAACCTGGCAATGTAAAGTCAAATAAATGACATACTTTTCCGTTACAATTGGCTACAACAGATTAGAAGATGCACAGCATTTGATTCTAAAAATGACTGGGTTAACTTCATAAAATACATGGTCTTAAAAACAGCACATTACTACTAACAGCATTTGCCAAATATAATTTTTTTTAATTTAGGAGACAAAGTAGAACTTTAAATTCAAATAAAAAAAGATCAAGAAACAAAGCTGCATTTGAAGTGCTTTTATTGGATTAATGCTTTGTGCTTTTAGATCTTGTTGAAGGCTGCCACATCCATTGACTGCACATAGTCCTCAAAGGCTGTGATGAGTTCCTCCAGCTGGTCTGTTCCAACTTTATCATCCTCCACGACACAGGCAATCTGCAGCTTCTTGATGCCATAGCCGACAGGCAAAAATTTAGCTGTACAGAAGAAGTCAAGTAACAATTAGTGTATTAAAATACTAAATTTGCACAAAACTGTAATGGATCGAAAAGCATAACATTTAATCAGTTTTAATGAACAGTAGTTACAAGGGATGGAATAGATTGACTTACATTGTCCCCAGACTAAACCGTCCAACTGAATGCTGCGTACACACTCCTCAAGCTTGGCCATGTCGGTTTCATCATCCCAGGGCTTGACATCCAACAGGATGGAAGACTTGGCGATAAGGGCAGGCTCTGCGCAGACATTAAAAAGACAGTGTCAATCAGAAAGAAAACAAAGGAATCCAGCCGTCACAATTTAACGACTAGTGAATGTCAGGTTAACAAGAGTATCAATCACAAGATTCAGTCGAAAGATGGTGATGTGAAATCATCATTAAACTAGTCAATGTTGCTATATGTACACTATCGGTCAAAAGTTAAGTATAAATACAAATAATGTTTTTGAAAGTAGTAGCTGATGTTCACCCAGGCTGCATTTATTTGAAATTTTTTAAATTGTAAATTATTCCTGTGATGGCAGTCTTTTTGGGGTCACATGATTCTTCAGAAATGATTCTAATATGCTGCTCAAGAAACAATGTTTTAAACAAGGCTTAAAACAGTTTTTGCTGCTTAATTTCACAAACATTCAAAGTTTTTTCTTTTTTTTTCTTTTATAAATAAAGAAACTAATACCCAAGCAAGGATGCATTAAATTGATCAAAAGTGACAGCAAAGACTCCTAATGTTACAACGGTTTTCTATTTTAAATAAATGCTGTTCTTTCTGCCTTTTATTCAAAGAACCCTGAAAAAAAAGTTTCATGGTTTACACAAAAACATTAAGCAGCAAAAACGGTTTAAAACCTCGATAATGGGAACCATTATTAATAATTGATCACCAATAATAATGGATAATAATAGAGCAACAAATCAGCATATTAGAATGATTTCTAAAAGATCATGTGTGACTGAAGACTGGAGAAATTATGCTGAAAATTCAGCTTTGCAATCACAAGAATAAATTACATTTTAAAATATATTCAGATAGAAAAGTTTTTAAAATGATAATATTTCACAATATTCCTGTTTTAACTATTTTTGATTAAACAGTCTTGGTGAGCATAAGAGACAACTTAAAAAAAAAAAGGGGGAATTATACTAAACTTTTGACCATTAGTGTATATTTAAAAGACAACAGATACATACTTTTTGCCTTCTTTGCGTTGTATGCTGCAAGCCTCTCCTCCTTGATTTTTTTGGATTCCTCATCCTGCAAGGAAATAGATTATTAATCAGGTGTGCAGAAATACAACAGTTGCCTGGACATTTTTCTACAAACTGGCTTTCAGAAACAAAAGGGGTCCATCACAACATCAGCCGAAAGATGGTGAGAAAATCATCATGTGACCAGGTAGTTGGATCAAAACACACCAACAGTCCTGCTACTGTATTTACCTCTTCCTCATCAGAACCAAACAGATCGATGTCATCGTCGTCTTCATCAGCCGCTGCAGGAGCTGATGCAGTCGTGTCCTGCACACCAGCAGGGCCGTACTGACCGAGAGGCTTCTTCACACCTGGAAGGCTGAAGGTAAGAAGAGGAGAGTTAATCCATGTAACTGCACGAGAGCCCTTGTGACAGTCTTATATCTCCCAGTCAAATCAGAGTTTGAAGGATTGTACATCATTCACTCAGGCGAAAGATGGTGATAGAGTAATCATCATATATTGGGGGAAGTACCTGCAAAACATTAAATATTACAATCAAGCATCATATTACCTGCCCTTCTCCTTTTGGTAAGACTTGATGTGGTTGTACCACCGCAGAGCGTGGCAGAGGTCAGATGAAGGGGCACCAGACAGGGCATCAAACACTGCAATATCAGCCTGAGAGGGCACATACCTGCCAAGAAAATGTATATTGAGCAATCAAATGTGTAGAGATATTGGTGTTTTCATCCTTAAGCAATTAGAGAGGTTTATGAATGGAACTGATTGCAAAATGTTTATGCATGGATCAACAGTACAGCAAAGAAAATATGGCACCTCTCAAAATCTTGGGGGGAGGGGGAAGGGTACTACTACAAATACAGATCCAAGAATGATCATACATAGGTCTATATTAGTCATAGCAAAGAAATTAATGACTTCTGCCTTTGACGTTTATCACGGCAATCAGAAATGATCATAGTATCACAGCATATGGAAAAAAGTATAGACATGAGTTGTTACAGTACAACTAAGACATAAATAGACTCTCAAAAGAGCTTACCCCTCGATGTAACTTTTGTCTGCCAGAAACTCATTCAGAACTTTGAGTCCAGCGGGTGTTTTGAGATCACCAAAGCCCATTGTTGGAAGTTACCGGTGAGACCTCGTGTACAGACGTTGAGCCCTGAGCTTGGAGGAAGAGCGAAGGAACGAGAACAGAACGTGAGATGGTCTTTATACGTCTGACGCCACGACTCCTCCCACGCTGACACATTTAATACAAAATGTACAAAAATAAAACATCTTTGACAGTCATTTGCGCTAGGTATGCAAGACGTACTTTTTGTAGATAATAAGGATAGCAAGATAAGCATATCCTGTTTTTTACAGATACAACAACTACAGAAAAACGTGTTGACTGGTTGACTTTTAACGTGAAGGAGAGAAGGAAACGACCGCTTTTATGAGCGGAAATGACGACGTATAAATGTAAAAGGTCAACGCAAAACGTTGACTTTATTATTTAAAAAATGTATTTAATATATTAATGTATTTTTACATACATGCACGCATGCGTGTTCTATATTATAGAATAATATGATCCAATTAAATGTTTTTGTCATTTTTCAAAGATCGATGTGAATCGGCTATTTCCGTCATCTCCTCCGTAATCACCCGAGTCACTCACACAACTGAACCTACGGCAGTCGCGCTGTTCTGGTCTAGAAGGCCAAATAGCGTCAAGGTAAGAATTAAATATTGCATTTTGTCTAGATTAGAGTGTAAACAGCGTTTTGTCTAGACATTTGCTTTGTGAATAACTGCTGGCTTTATAAACGCATACGAAACATGGGTAATTTACAGTAACGTTCTCCCCTGTCCTTGAAGCCACTGCGCCTCTGAGTGTTAGCCTGCTAACGTAACTAGTGTGTGTAGAATGGAAATGTCAACAGCATTGGTTTTGAATTTTAAGTTTTAATCTAATTTGCCTTTACAGTGAGATATAGGTATATGATATACTTTGCCTTTACATAGATATATGCAAATGGTTCTTTTATAAATCTTTGTGTCTTTGTAAGGATACAAACATGCTATGTTGCTGTTATAAAATCTGGGGTTTTGTAATCTTTGCCATAGAACTTATTGTCTGCACTCTGCAGAGATTTTAATGTATACGGAATTTATTAAATAATACTGTTATTTGCACACCTAAGATCTGATTATAAAGAAATGTTGTGGCTATTTCTTTGTAATTTCCTTGTGTTACAAAGTACTGTGGCATATTTATCCATTGTTAACCTAGATACTAAGCATTGCAATAGTGGGGATCAACATATTACGTGTGCTTCTAATCACTTGCCATTTTCTTCTACAGCGACATGTTGCGTTTGCCAGCAGTAAGTCGGGCTTTGGCTGGGGCGGCCCATTCCAAGGGCTCCATTGCCACCACTAACAATGGTAATTTGCTCTATGCATTCTTTTTTTAATCTTTCAAGGTTAAGTGTGATGCCCATTTTTAAGAATGCTGAGCTACTTTACTGGCTTGTCAGTCATTTACTCACACTTGCTTGTTTTTGCGACAGTGTGGACATCAGTTCGGGCCTCAAGCAATATGGTTGAAGTGTTTGTAGATGGAAAGCCTATCATGGTGGAGCCAGGGACTACTGTACTACAGGTAATGTTGCAGAGACCATTTCTTTTTAATAATTCTATGCAAGGATTGTACATTCCGTGTTGTATGTTGACATGCCAACTGTGTTTAGGCTTGTGAGAAAGTTGGTGTGCAGATTCCTCGTTTCTGCTATCATGATCGTCTGTCAGTGGCCGGTAACTGCCGCATGTGTCTGGTGGAAATCGAGAGAGCGCCAAAGGTAACATGCACCATTGAAAGTATTAAGATTATGACATCATTACGCATTACTGATTATTATCAAAATACATGACAGGTCTTACTTTAAGCATGTTCTTCATCAACAGCCTGTTGCAGCTTGTGCAATGCCTGTCATGAAAGGGTGGAACATTTTGACCAACTCAGAGAAAACACGAAAAGCCAGGTTTGAGAAGTAGTTTCTTGCTTTACAAATAATTCTCACGCAGAGTTGTCATCATCACATATAATATTTATTAAAAAAATGTTTTTTCTTATTGTGCTTATGATAGAGAGGGAGTCATGGAGTTCCTGCTTTCCAACCACCCTCTTGACTGTCCAATCTGTGATCAGGGAGGAGAATGTGATTTGCAGGTAAGCAGAACATTATTTACTGCAATTTGAGAAAACTGAACTGTCAACTTGAGTATGCACTCCAGAATGAAAAAAAACAACAGTCATCCCTGATACATTTTTTATGATCATCTTGATGTTATGTTGGATATATAGGACCAATCGATGATGTTTGGTGCTGACAGAAGCCGTTTTACAGAAGACAAAAGAGCAGTGGAAGATAAGAACATTGGACCGCTCATCAAGACTATCATGACCCGCTGTATACATTGCACACGTTGTGTTCGGTGGGTTGGAGATCTATTATTGTACAAGCTACATAAATGCACAAAATATATGTTGTGCAGGGCTCAACAATAAGGATTATTTTCTGATAAACCAATTCAATTAGTAGTTAATGTATTATCAGAAATCAATTTTTAAAGCCATAATAAACCTGAATGATTAATTTAATATATATATATATATATATATTGTAATTTAATAATATTGATCATTAGATCACGTATAAATACTTTTAGGTTTGATATGTTTAAAAAAAAAAAATCCGTAAGGCTACTTTGACAGCTATAACAAACTTGCTGGAAAATAGTGGCATATGGTACAAAGCATTACTGATTACTTTTTTGTTCTCATGCCTATTACCTTCAGGATCAGACAGAGTGTTTCAATTCTAAATGTCTCTTTCTACAAATTTTTTGTGTGTGTAACTTTACAGTTTTGCCAGTGAGGTTGCTGGTGTGGAGGACCTGGGAACTACTGGACGCGGTAACACCATGCAGATTGGTACCTACGTAGAGAAGATGTTCATGTCTGAATTATCTGGTAACGTGATTGACTTGTGTCCTGTTGGAGCGCTGACGTCCAAACCTTACGCCTTCACTTCACGACCCTGGGAGACCAGGTACGATCCTGAGAGAGCTTTGCTCTCGTGTACACTTTCATTAGCCTGGCTCCACCCTCCTACGTACTTCCACTCAATTTTTATTTTCCTTCAGTACTCCGTCTGGGTTTGCGGTATATTCATGGGTTTTCTTAGGCCAAATTTTTGCCGGTCCAATCAGCGGACAGAGGGAGTGGCTGAGAACGATGACGTTGAGGTCGTGCGCTAGTTTGAGTTGTAGGGTTACGTCACGATCAAACGTTAGCGATTGGTTATGGCAGATCCAGAGTGGCTCTGAGCAGATCCAATAGTTTTTAGCTTTTTTTATGCTGCCTTATAATCCCTGAACATAGATGTGAAAATGCACTATCCTAAGAAAACAAAGTTTGGTCTCTTTTTAAAGAAACCTCTTCAAAATTGAACATGTAAAAAGTTATAGAAGTTTAAATTTACTGTAAAGCACTAAAGATTTACTGTACTAAAGATTTTCTTTTTATGTCCCACTGTAGTCAATAATTGTATCCCTTAAAACTCATCTTTGATCACCAAAATTACATATTTAAATTAAAATTTTTCCTTTAAATAATTTCTTCATGCCTTAAAATAGCTTGAATGTAACTCTACACCCTTACCTCATTTAGTATACACGGTTCTATGAATATGCAAATTAGCACTGCCTCCACTCACCCGCACCAGCTCAGAGATCCACTTGTTGACGATCACACGGTGACGTGATTGGTTACAAGGTAGTTTTTGATGTCAGAAACACCAGCGATTTCAAACCAAATAATTTTTACTCAAAAAAAAAAAAAAAAATTTATAATATTTTGTTTAGGCTCTGTACCAAATATAGCCATCAGGTGTCACCCACATTCCATTTAATTTTTTCTTCTTTCATAAATTAATACATTTCTGTCACAATATCACTTCTATCACAAGACAATCACCAAATACAAAATTTCCAACAATATGTGTTTTCTCAAGTTTTGATTTTAAAGTAGTGCAGTAAATTTGTAATATGAAACATGACACTGCCCACTAGAGGGGAGGAACCTGCTAAAAGGAATTTAAGTATTGTTTCCATGGTAACTCAATGTCAGATTTCAAAATGGTTTTTACAGGATGAATACTGAGGGTGTAAGCCTTCGAATGAATATGTCCCGCCAGCCGGACAATGAAAGTTCAGAGGTTTTAATAGTGAGTTATTTGAATATGTGTACACTTTAATTTTTAAAATGCTGTTCTCATGTGTCTACAGAAAGACTGAGTCCATTGATGTGCTGGATGCTGTTGGCTCCAACATTGTGGTGAGCACCAGGGGTGGTGAGGTCATGAGAATTCTTCCCCGTTTGAATGAGGATGTCAATGAGGAATGGATATCCGACAAGACCAGGTGAGCGCATAAGCTCTTAAAATAACACAACGCCCCTCTCTTTCTTCATTCACACACACTCATGGTTAGTCTACTGTCCTGTCTCTGGCCCACCCTCTATAAGGTTTGCATATGATGGACTGAAGAGGCAGCGCCTGACCCAGCCCATGGTGAAGGATGCCAGTGGACAGTTGGTTGCCACCACTTGGGAGGATGTTCTTACACGTGTAGCTGGAGCAGTGAGTGATTGCAACTTATAAACTAGAATCATACATGTATCTGTTTAGTGTGATATGCTTTGTTATTTGCAGACAGTAGATTTCACTGGTTGTGATTTTTGTGTTTTGCAGCTTCAAGGAGTTCAAGGTTCTGAGGTAGGAGCTATTGCTGGTGGGATGGTAGATGCTGAGGCCCTAGTGGCTCTGAAGGACCTACTGAATAGACTGGACAGCGAGACCCTCTGCACTGAGGAGGTCTTCCCAATGACTGGTTCCGGGTGAGTCCTTATCCGATAAGAATGATGTGTGCCCTGATTTTAGTAATATCTCTTCTCGTTCACACTGATTTCAAGTATTATTGGATTTTTTTCTAATAGTAATGTTCATAATATATTGTGATGTTACTGCAAGCATTGCTGTTACTATTTGTCATCCCAAGGGTTAGAAATTTTCAACAAATTGCTTACTTTAAGGATTTGACTTGTGTAAATAACCACTTAGCAGCCACCCAGAACACCCTAGCAACCATATTTCAACATGCTAAAAACTCTCAGGACACTGTTAGATCAAATGGAATCCCCACGTCAGAAATGTCAAATCCAGCCCCGGACGCCAGATCTTGTCAAAAGATATCCGTTTTGTCTGGTGTGCAACCCAGCAAAACCTATTAACAGAATGTCTTGTCTTTTACCTTAAAAGTGCAGAGTTTATTGAATAATCTTGTTGCCTGTTTCAAAGCTCAGACTTGATCTAAATATTACACTACTCAATGATCTGAATTTTTCTGACCAGTATGATTCCAACAAGTGTTATTATACCAAGGGAAAAACAATGGAAAATTATTGCTTCACAATATTGACCCTTGAAATGGAGACTTTCTTATCTCCTACTCGTAAAGACAAACATCCCTTTAAACCACACATTCATACGATTTAACAACAATAGCAAGCATTGCAAGAGCAAGGAAATAAGTCCATAAGACTTTTGTTAAATTTTTTATGAAAATCTGAAAGATTTCTGTCCCTCCCTTTTAAAAGTCCATTCCACCAAAACTAACAACCTTGCAAAAGTACATGAAAGTAATCGATATGAATCAAGCTATTTAATCCAGGTCTTGGCAAGAATTGCTAGATGAATAGATTTGATTTAAGCTTTTATTCACATTCATCAATACACATAGATGAACACAAATATGGTCAATGGCAGCTTGTATATACTGTCTTGACACGTAAGAACAATCCTCATTGGTTCTCGTGTGTCAAAAAATAATGTTTGAGCTTCAATTAATAAGGATTATGATATCTTTATGAACTTGTTGAAGCTTAAATTTAGGTGTAATGGGCTTTCAGTGGAGGTACAGAAACCTCTCTGGTTTTATAAAAAATATCTTCAGTAGTGTTTAGAAGATGAACAAAAGTCTTATGAGAATGGAATTGGGGGTGATCAATTGATGACAGTTTTGGTGAACCATCTCTTTAATCTTACAATTACGGATTTAAACTAATTTTGCTCTTTTGGCTCCTTAGAACCGACCTGCGCTCCAATTACCTCTTGAACAGCCGTATCACTGGCATTGAGGAGTGTGACCTTCTGCTTCTGATTGGAACCAACCCACGTTACGAGGCACCTCTCTTCAATTCACGTGTCCGCAAGAGGTAAAACCATTGCACATTCTTGTTTGCATCAGTTGGAACCAGTTGAGCAGGTGTCATTTCACTCCACCCCACTTTTTCTTTTTATCCCCATTCTTCAGTTGGTTGCATAATGAGCTCGAGGTGGCCATGGTTGGTCATAAGGTGGACTTAAGCTACAGTTACAACCATCTGGGTGAAACCACACAAGTTCTGCAAGAGATTGCTGATGGAACACACCCTTTCTGCAAGGTAACATTATTTAATAATGTTGGTGTTTACTGGGACCTTCGATTCAAATTTTTACTAAGCATGACATCATCAGAAGTTGACTCTTGAATGAGAAAGAATTGGAGTATGGTTTTGTATTTCAGGTCCTAGCCCAGGCCAAAAAGCCCATTGTAGTGGTGGGTAGCTCCGCTCTCCAGAGGGATGATGGGGCAGCCATCTTTAAGGCTGTGTCCACAATTGCTCAAAATTCTCGAGCCATCAGCGGTGTTGAGGAGGGATGGAAGGTTCTCAATGTGCTGCACAGGTCAGATACTGCCATAAGTGTGTATGCATATGTAGACCTTTCTTTGAGTATCATTTCTGTTCTATATTGTTCTGTGTGAATAAAAGAATTGTGAATGTTGACCATTTGTCTAGCACAAGTACTGACCTTGTCATATAAATGTAACCTTAGGGTGGCCAGTCAAGTGGCAGCCCTGGACCTGGGTTACAAGCCTGGTGTTGATGCAATCCGGAAGAACCCTCCCAAAGTACTGTTTCTCCTGGGCGCTGATGCTGATTGCATCACCAGAGCAGATCTTCCCAAAGACAGCTTCGTCTTCTACCAGGGTCAGTAACCTCACTTGCAAATTTTGTATTCTATACCAGTGATTCCCAACCCTGGTCCTTGATTACCCTCAGGACTGCACATTTTAGATGTCTGTCTCTCTAATCAAACACACCTGATTCAACAAATCAGCCTAGGGTTAAAGGGATAGTTCACACAAAAATGAAAATTCTGTCATTAATTACTTGCCCTCATGTCGTTCCAAACCTGTAAGACTTTCGTTCATCTTCGGAACACAAATTAAGATATTTTTGATGAAATCAGCGATTTCTGTCCCTCCATAGACCGCTACACAACCACCACTTTGATGTTTCAAAAAGTTCATAAAGAGATCATAAAATTAATCCATATGAATTGAGCGTTTTTTGTCCAGATTTTCTGAGGAGACTTGATCGCTTTATATGATGAACAGATTTAATTTAGTCTTTTATTCACATATAAACAACATTGATCAGTGACCATAAACAGAAGCTCAACCGAACCTCATTGGTTCTTGCGGAAGTTCAGACATGCTGCGTTACACACGAGAATGAATCTCATTGGTTCTCACAAGTCAAGCGACCATGTTTGAGTTTCTGTTTACCACAACTGATGTTTGAGTGGATGAATGTTTATACGTGAATAAAATCCTAACTCAATCTGTTTATCATATAAAGTGATCGTGCAATTCATATGGATTCATTTTACGATTTCTTTAATCGTCAAAGTGGTAGTTGCGTAGCTGTCAATGGAGGGACAGAAGGCTCTCAGATTTCATCAAAAAGATCTTCATTTGTGTTCCAAAGTTGAAAGAAAGTCTTACAGGTTTGGAACAACATGAGGGTGAGTAATTAAGGACAGAATTTTCGTTTTTGGGTGAACCTTTAAGACCTCAGATGGATGTCAGATAAGAGAGAGGGAGAGCGGAGAGAAACCACAGCTTTATACTCTTGTTCAGTACCACAATCTCATGGCAAGCGCCTTTCATCCAAATACAGTATATTCTTATAAGTTTAATGGTACCACATGCTTATCCAGGTCACCATGGAGATGTAGGTGCACTCATGGCTGATGTCATCATGCCTGGTGCTGCATACACCGAAAAGACTGGCACATACGTCAACACAGAGGGTCGCGCCCAGCAGACTAGAGTGGCAGTCACTGCTCCCGGTATTGCACGCGAGGACTGGAAGATTTTGCGTGCCGTTTCTGAGGTACGCTCCTTAACCTGTACTTTAACAATGTACCTGTTCCTCATATTGTTCAAATACCTTTGCTGAGCTATTCTTTAGAAAAAAGTGCAGACTGTTCATTACAAATTCTTGTTTTTGTTTGCTCAGCTGGCAGGAATCACACTGCCGTATGACACACTGGATGAGGTAAGGAGAAGGCTGGAAGAGGTCTCTCCTAACCTGGTGAGATATGATGATGTAGAGGAAGCCAATTATTTCAAACAAGCCCATGAGCTATCAAAGGTTTGTGTTTTGTTTGTTTTTTTGTAAATTTTTGTTTTAAATCTCCACTACTTGAACTGTTCACTAATGTTCTCCTGTTCTCCTTAGGCTGTGAATCAGTCATTGCTTGCGGCTCCTATTATCCCTCCTCAGCTCACAGTGAAGGATTTCTACATGACCGGTAGAGTAACAAATATATTATGTTGGTTTAATGAATTATATTAAGTTTTTATGTTTGAATAGAATGCTGTAACCTAGTGTATGTCTGTAACCTGCCATTTACCATTGCCTTTGGTTCTTTCTCTATAGACCCCATAAGCAGAGCCTCTCAGACAATGGCCAAGTGTGTGAAGGCTGTGACCGAGGGGGCAGCAGCAGTTGATGAGCCCTCAATTTGTTAAAACTCCTTCAGGCACACCAATTTATCTATAGTAATGCACACAAAAGTAGTCATCGTCAAGTACATGTACAAACACATACCTGGATTTTAGCATTACTTTGCTGTTTGTCTCTTGTGTCTTACATAGTCAGATTTCACCAGAGCAGCAAAATGTGTGAAATTATCATATTTAAATAGGCTTTGAAGGGTGTTGTAAAGTTTTCATTCCCATGATTAAGTTGAATGAGGTCTGCTTTGTTTTGGAAAGCTCTTATTATAATAAATAAAAATGTATTATATCAATATGCTATTGTCGCCGTTCACATTGCTGGTCTAAATTCTTTCAAGTAAGGGTGTAGTAGAAAAACAAATATTCTGTTTTGGTAGAAGCTAGGATGGAAGTGTAAGGGGAAAAAGTTTTCTAAAAATAAGCATCTTGAATGGGTTTCCTTCTTATTAATGAAGTTGGATTAAGTGCAGTGTAAAGCCTGGTTTCCTCGGAAAATGTATACACTTATAATTTGAAAGAATTCTATCTGTTGAATAATCTTAAATTCATTTATATTAATAACAAAGTAATGGATTATCATGGGTTTTACTCAGTTACTGATCAAACTTTACCTGGCCTTGATCTTTACCTTTTTTTTTTTTTTTTTTTGTGCTACTATGTTAGGATCATGCTGACATCACTGACTGAATAGGGGGCAACACAAGACACTTAGAAATATCAGTAACACCTGCTTCAGAGTTTATATCACAAGTCTTGTCACCTTGATAATATTTATTGACAGCAACGAAGGGAAAATATGACTGACAAGAATGTTATCGTCGCACGTGAGATAGCACTGAATTTGAAGTTGGTGATGTCATTCCAGGCATGGATGAGACGCGTGAGAGGAGGCTGTCGGAAAAGACTTTGGGGGAGATCCCTCAAAACTTGAAATCAATGACTGCGGCTTAAATAAAACTTCACGCTGGTCCGAACACTTCTGACAGCTGGACACACAAATGTTCAACCTGTATTGTATGTTTGCGAGATCTGTCATCTTTCTAAAAGCCGACAATGAACATACAAAGTTGAATTCCAAAATGGTTGCAGAGGTTGTTGTTGCACTGTTGGCTGTTGTCATGTCCCCCCAGTGCCTGTAGTTGTGCTGTAAGAAGCCTCGCATCCGATGACTAAACCAACACCCCCTTCTCTTTGTGTACGGCTAGTTTTATTTAACTAATCGACAAAGATGTGCCAGTAGGATTCGTGCAAAATTATATCCACGCGTTAAAAAACTAAATCTGCTAGCGTTACATGGAAAGGTAGAGGCGGAATATCCCCGCTGAGAGGAATAGCCGTCGACCGTATGAAAAGATCAGCGTAGCTAGTTTAGCACAGGCCGCAGTGATCGGAGGCTGAGCTGCTGCCGGGAAGCAACGGACTCAAGTAAAGGCGGAAGACCGCTTATCACGCACTGCAAGGCGGGTGTCTCGCTACTCGACTCGGGGGGATTCGGGAAGTTTCACAGGCCAACGGTAACTACGAATTGCGCAGAAAATAAAGGAATGTATGTCGTCAAAATGTGTATCTGATATCAATTTTATTGTAATATTACTAAAACGTAAACTCACGAAACTAATCAAAATTTAACCAATAAATAAAACCCCGAAACTTTCAAATGTCTCCGGTCGTCGACAACGCTTACTCTCATTTGACAGGTATTTTGCTTATTATCGGTCGCGAGTGTTTCTCACAAATAAAATATTCCGACGACCGTTACAAAGTTTCAAAATACGTTCGAAATATTTGTACGACGCAACAAAGAAATACATTCTGCCGCTCTGATTTTGACCGTATATTTCGGAAAAAGAATTAAATAGTTTCTTCAGGCGCTACACCCTACTTGCTCAATCCTTGCCTCAAAAGTAACTGATAGTGCTGCCCAAGTACATGATAGAGTAGTAGGCGGGTTGTCCACCGTCCCCTTGCGTTTTCAAAGTTGCTTTGCATGTCAAACGTATTGTACTCTGCCCAAACACTTTTACGAGCCATCGTTTTATGATTTAGTGTTTCACCTGCTTAAAGCTCTGCTTACACCAGCTGTTTTACTCAAGTGTCATTGATTGCTTGAAACAGGGGCTACTTTTCCTTCTTCCTGTCACTTTAATATTTAATGGTTTGAGCTGTTTATGCTGAGCAGCCTATACACTGCATATTTTCATGAGTGCTTTAAAATGCAGACTTCAGAATTGTTAGGTGTTGGAAGTGACTGCAACATATTGAAAGCTATTTTAAATTGGATGTCACTTGACCTGCTGATAAGCGAGTGTGTCATTTATATATTCATGGTTTTATTATAGCTGTTTGACTTGTATAGTTAGTACAAATGGATAACATTAATAGTTTTGTATACATTAGTGAGTGCTAGAAACTCATTATGAAGGAGCACAATAATAATGGAAGAGCTGAGAGGTTTGATTATCATTATGTCTCTGCAAACTATGCTGTTTAGGGGAGCTGTAGGGGAAATTGGAGCTTCCTGCAATTGAGATCAATAAAATGAATATTACAGTAAAGGCTGGAATACACTACACAGAAGAGATTTTAAAGCACTAGGCATTATACACTTGCCGACTTTGTAAATGATTACAGAGGAAAACGGAGCATCACGTGAAACTGACTGAGGATCACACACTACCAGACTTTAAAATCATTTCGAACACAAAAAACAAATGCAGAAACATGCACCTCGTTGCATTGGAGACGAATGACAAAGTGTTCAAAATCAAAATATTAAAGATGTTTGATATCCTCCGACTAGATAGAATATCTTCTGAAGCTAAACAAAAAGAGTCAGAAATCTGGAGAAAAAAAACAGCAACTCCCAACTGCCCAAAATCTGCAGAATGAAAACTAACATCGACTTCTCCAAACTTCAAAATGAGGGGGAAATCTGGGCAAAAGTCATGTAGTGTGTATTTCAGCCTTAAAAGTGTAGTGCATTTTATACCTTTATACTCTAATTGTACAACAATAGACATATTATATATATATATATATATAAAAATATAAATAACATTTAAATAATTTAGAAACAGAATTACAACTGTAAATGTAAAGCATATTTTCAGTTTTAATTTAAAGTGAATGTCTCATTGACCAGTTGTTCTTCGTGCACTCCAAAAGAAGCTGAATTTGACTTTTGGTAGTTGACGCAATGCTTTCATCACACTTTTGTCTCTTCACATACCGTTTTTTTATTTTTATTTTTATCAGCTGATGTTCCGTAGAGTTCCAGCCCTGGGATGTATGAAGGCAAACACATCCACTACTCGGAGGTGGACCACAAGCCTCTGTGTTCATACAGTCCAAAGCTTTGCAAGCAGCGCAGGCTCAATGGTTATGCTTTCTGCATCCGCCATGTGCTCGAGGATCGGACCGCTCCCTTCAGGCAGTGCGAATATGTAGCCAAGTACAATAGCCAGCGCTGCACCAACCCAATACCCAAGGCTCACGACCGCAAGTAAGTTTGTGGATTAACAAATGTTTAAAGAAAAGATGTGCAAGTTTAAAATAATACTGAAAACAATCTGTTTGTCTTTTAGGTATTGTAATAGTCACCTTCAGGTTATGGGTGTCCTCCCCAAGAAGGAGCGAAAGAAGAAACAAGATACCATTGAGTCTTTGGCCCTCAAAATTACCGTTCCATCCCTGGCTCTGAAAACTCACAAAGGTCTCGAGCTTTTACCTCCATCCCCACCACCCTCCCTGGCTTGTCTACTCCCCTCAGATCCCTTTGCCTTTTGCAGGGGAGAAAAAATGTTAAAATCAAGTGGCACATTCCTGAAGAAACCCCAAGAAAACCAAGCTCTGAACCATAAGCAGAAACAGCAAGATCACAGTGTTCCAGCGTTCCCAAACCATCTCAGAACCTCCGCTCTTTCTTCAACCCTTCCACATTCTTGCCTCCCTCCTCCGCAGACTGGAAGAACCACACAAACACCCATAGTTCCCTCCTCCCCTAACGCAGTAACCCTACAAACCCCTGCAGTTCGTTCAGGTCCATTATTCAAAACCTCATCCACACTTCCGGACAGCCATCAGGGCTCGATAGACACGGCTCCAACTGATAACAGAATTAAACTGGACCTCAATCATGCGTTTGATAAAAAGGTTGCCCCTGCAGTTTCAGGGATGGCACCAAGCCGTGATGACATACATGGACAATTAATAAAGGTGCGCTCCGTTGCTATGCGGCAACAAGCTCCATGTTTGCAGAAGTTCCATAGATTGATGGACCAACACAAGGGGAGGTACCAAGACCTGAACCCACATTTAGGTAGGAAATTCTGACCTGGGATTTTGACATTTAAAAATTAGTTTGGCTTTGGTTTGTTTTAATGACAAACACAGCTTGCGTTCTAGGGCTTGATTGGTCAGAAGACAGTGAAGAGGAAGATGGAGACTTGGGGAAGCTAGTGTCATATCAGTGCCAGAGACTACAAGAGAAGCACTTTGAAGAAAGGTACAGTAATCCATCAGTCTGACAATCATCCATCCTCCACCTAATTTAATGCCAAACGCAAAGATTAACCCATATTATAATGCAGATCTCTGGAATACTTGATTCTGATTGGTTAGTTGTCATATTCTGAAGCAAATTTTTTTTTAGTGACTGTTAAACTGCAACTTCTCGTATAACTCCATGGCTTCTTTCTCACATAATAGAAAAAATATTCTCAAATCAATATTTATGTCACACGAAAGGGTAAAGAACAAATAAAACTTTCAGTTGTTTCAGTGATCTTTTAAAGTAATTTTTGGAAGGTAAAAACTAGAGCAGTGGTTCTTAAACTTTTTGTCTCCAAGGCCCCTATTGTCCACAACAATATTTGAAGGCTCGACATTCCTAGATTCTGTAAATGAAATTGCAAGATTCCAGAATTTGAATGTTCTGAATGTTCCCACACTTTTTAAGAATTTACATGACTTTTACAGTTGTTCATTATGGATAAGGATTAATTAATAACATCAACTACTTAATTTCTACCCGATAAAATATTTTAGAACTTTGCATGCTGCAAATACAAATGTATACATAATACAAAATGTTTATTATAAAATACGCTTTTATGCAGCTCTAGAATTAAGGGTTGAATAAAACAAGAAATATCTTATAATACCAAAAATCGATTTTTGGTCAAGCTCTTGTTTTGACAATGCAAGAGCCCAGCACTCTGTAAAGTCTCCTCCAGCACATCCCAAAGACTTTCAGTGAATTTAAGGTTTAGACTCAGAGGTGCCAATTCATGTGTGAAAATGATTCTTCATGCTCCCTCCAACCATTCTTTCACAATTTGAGCCTGATGAATCTTGACATTCTCATCCTGGAATACGGCCATGATGTGTCTTCCTACATGGTTGTTAAAGAAATGAAAAGCTACACGCACCTTCAATTATGGTTAGAAGAACTGTTGGCAAACATAACATGCTAGAAACATAATCACTGCAGTAATGATCTAATCATTGACTCGTAAGCATTTGCCTATTTAAATCCATGGCATGAATATGAATGCTTATTTCCACTCTGTGACCCATCAGTGTATCTGAACCCACAGTTTGAAAACTGCTGATCTAGAGAAATCTCTTTCCCGTCTCGCAGTGCCAGCAGTTCCCGTGCTGAGCGTTTGGCGGGCTTCTGCTCATACCTGAGACAAAAACACACGCACCTTTGCAGGGAGCAGAGGGGCTTCAGGAGAGAGAGAAGATCCCAGCATGCTCTTCGTAAAGCCCTGCTGCAGGCAGCAAGAAAGGAACCTCAACACACCGCACAGCTTATTCAGGAACAACATAATGAGACCTCCACACCCTCCAGGTAAAAAAACACATGCATTAGGAGTGTAACAATACATTATGTGTTGATTCGATATGATGTATTGATGCAATGCATAAAATATCACTAACTTTTCAACAACTAGAGTGCCTCATTTATTGTTGAAAGTTCATGTTATATTTTGGCTTCATTTCTAATTGACTTAAAGAGAATCTATTATGCTTTACAAGTTTACATTTTCAACTTTCTTTAGTGTGTAATGTTGCTGTTTGAGCATAATAAAGGTCTGCAAAGTTACAAAGTCCAGTCCAAAGGGAGCTATTCTCTACATCAGTAAATTCTGAAACGCTTCGATTGTAGTCTTTGAGTTTTCTTCCAGGTACATAGACGTCACAATATTCCGCATGTAAATAATTCCAGCCAGAGGCATACGCAAAAAATGGGACGAGGCCTGGTTGAGTTGTGTTCGTAGTGTGTTTTTCCACCCCAGGCCTAATGCGGTTATGGAAAGGGGCGTGACACTTCCGAAACATGCTCGAATTGGTTGATCAATAACAACACACTGATCCAGCTGACCAATCAGAGCACATTAAGCTTTTTGGAAGGAGGGGCTTCATAGAGAGAGAAATGTAACAGAGCGATACTGACAGACTGGGAAGAGAGGTGCTGCAACAGTATAAAATATGTGATTTTAAAAAAAAATTTTTTTTTTTATCGTTCAAGCATGAAAACCTGTTCTAGGTTCGTAAAAGGGCATAATATGTCTTCTTAAAAAAAAAAAAAAGTAACTAGTAACTGGTAAAACAGGCGCATAATATCTTAACAATTGATATATCATTCGCAGGCCCCTGAATCTTATCAATTCCTATCCTATTAGTATCTCCCTCAAGATTTGAGATATCAGCAAATATCGTGTTGCTGGCTAAGCGTATTAATACCAGATCTTTCAAGTATTTTGATGAAACGTCCAATCTACACCCATGATGTGCTCGACATGCTTTCATGTTGAAGTAGTTTGTTTTCTTGTTTTAATTCCACAGCACTGCAGTACCAATGGCTGGAGATGACTCAGGTTTATGCTTGGCTATCGTGAAAGGTGAAGACTGCAGAAATTCAGCCTTACCGTTCACCAGGCACTGCTTTCAACGTATCCTCTCAAAGTTCTTAACAATAGCTGACTGCTTTTGGCTGTTCGTCTGCATTCAGAGCAATTTTTCCTGTGATTTCAACTAACCATCTGCTTTGGTGATTGACCGATCGACTTTGGTTCGTTCCCTGTGTTGTGTCCTTAATGGCACTCTGTAGATATCCTTCAGAACCGTTCACAGCAGCTGTTCTCAAGCTGCACTGCTCGCTTTGCAGATGGAGCTCAGTGTTCCATCCCTGTCTTTGACATCACGCACCAGACACCACTTTGTGATGAGCATGCCAAGAAAATGGTGAGAAACAGAAGACTGTTTCATTGCGTAATAAACTTTTTGCTAGTAACTAATATAACCATATGTGCACTAATGGTACTTTACAGGACAATTTCCTGCGAGGTGATATCAGCCGGAGAACGTACCACCACCACCAGCAGATTCAGCGGCACAGGCCACTGAAGAAAGCCAAGCCTCCAGCACTCAGTAAGAAGCATAAGAAGAAAGGCAAGCGAGGAGCACCAAAGCGCCCTCAGAAACCCATTCCTCCTGCGCTACCCCAGGGTAACCTGGGAATGCCTTCCATTTTGTGCCTGCCCACTCAGCCTTCTGGCATAAGGTGAAAGCCGAGTGTGTTTGTATGTGTGTATTTGCGTATGTCTGTGAATGCGCACTCATTGTCTTTGTGTTTTTCAGGAGCCCTTTAACTCCTGATTTAAGTGCAGATGAATTTCCAGATGACATCACCAATGACATCAGTGACATTCCACATGACCTAGAGTTGAATCAGGAGGATTTCTCAGATGTTCTGCCTCGACTCCCGGATGACCTGCAGGACTTTGATCTTTTTGAAGGTAGAAGTGCTATAATATTATGGAAGGGTATTGATACTGATCATTAGATTTTGATTTGATTCTGATTCATTTCTGTATATTTCAGTTATAATGTCTATTTTGCTTAAAAAAGTGGACATTATATTTTATGTATTCATTAATTTATACATTTCTGAAGGAGATAAAAAATGTATAAGGGCCCAATAAATGCAATTAAATTCCTATGTTATTTAACAGATAAACAACCAAAAAGTTGGTAATGTGTAAAGTTATTATAAAATTATCAACTTATTAACACTTAATGTACAATATATCACTGTATTATACAGAAATTACGATATATATATATACACACTACTGTTCAAAAGTTAAGACGTTTTTGAGGTTTTTAAAAGAAGTCTCTTGTGCTCACCAAGGCTGCAAAATACAGTAAAAACAGTAATATTGTGAAATTTTATTACAATTTAATAAAGCGGTTCTTTGTCTTAACATATTTTAAAATGCAATGCATTCCTATGATCAAAGCTGAATTTTCAACATCATTACTCCAATCTTCAGTGTCACAAGATCCTTCAGAAATCATTCTAATATGCTGATTTAGTGCTCAAGAGACATTTCTTATTATTATCAATGTTTGAAAACAGTTGTTGCAGTTTTGGTGGAAACCATAATGATTCTTTTTCCATAATGAATAATGAATCTATAATGAACCATAATGAATTTTTTTGTAACATTATTAATGTCTTTACTGCCTCTTGATCAATTTAATGCATCGTTGATGAATAAATTATATTTGAAACTAATTATTTAAAATATTCCATCACTATAACTTAATTCAGTGAAGGATCCATCCGATTTTTTTTTTTTGACTGATTCATTAAGATGACAGAAAGTGTCATTTGTCCGTGATTGAGACTTGCACTGGTTTCACTGTTATCTTGTGCAGCCACAAGAACAACTCAATTGAAGCTTTTATGCTTTTTTTTAATGCTTATTGCTTTTATTTTATGTTTTTTCTGCAAACTTGGGATAAATATGATCTCATTTGCTGTGTGGGGCTGCAGGAAAAAGAGTAATTCAGGCACAGAGTTAAAGATTGGGCTTTTAAGAATTGATATTTTTGCCCTTATAGACTTTCTACTTTCTATGTCTATTCTTTTTTCTGGTAATTACTCTGTTTTCTTTTCTCACTTTGTTTACAGTCATTTTATATTTGCTAATTCATGTTTATTTGTCATATAGGTAAGAATAGTGAGCTGTTGCCCACCTCTGAGGAAGCTGAGGAATTGGTTCGCGTTCTGCAGGCCATGAGCTCGTACCCAGAATCCCTTGCATGTCTAAGCGGAATGGCTGAGCTTGGTCCCGTAGAAGGGGTAGATTGTCGTAGCATGCCGGGGGGAGTCGTGGATCTACTGAGTGCGCGGCTATCTGCTGAAACCCTTTCCAGCCTGGAGCTGGACCCCAGTCTGCTCCCCACCTCTGAAGACGCTTTCCCCCCATCACCTCCATCACCACAGCCCCCTCTGACTCCTCCATCCTCTGTGGGGCATCTCACAGACAGCACGTACACACAGAGACAACCTCATCTCCTAGCTAAGATGGATAACTCCAAAGCAGACTTGAGTGATCTGCCCCTTTGCAAGGACGAGGACATCTCTCATGGCTCGTGGGGTGTTCTCGCCCTCTCCCTCAGCGACTCCTCACAGTTTCACAGCCTTATTGCCTCAGACGGCCTGCTGATGTCCACAGCCCTCTCAACGCCAATGACCCCCGTGCCCTCAGTCCCCTGTCAGCCCAGTTCGGCCCTCTCCGCTTTGCATCAGAGCAGCCAAACTGTCCCCGTCAGTCGCTCTACACCCGCATCCTCACCCTCATCACCAACGTCCCAAACCAAGCACCTTCTCCCCCCACTGTTCAATCACTGTGGGATCCCAGCAGACTTACAGCCGCACCACAGTACAACGGCGCCCCCTATGGACCAGGCCTGAGCTGCAGGCAGAACCAATTATTTGCTATGGTCAGTGTTCAGGGAACATGTTGCAGGTGAATTTTCTTTTTCTTTTTTTCAAATGTCAGGGTCATTGTGTTTGTCTCCTCAGTCCTCTGCATCTTTTTCCCCTCACAAAGAAAGAACATCAAGCAATAAATTTCCTTGTTGGCGTAAATTAGTTGCTTTTTTCAAAAAGCAAGCATAGATGGATTTTAGCCATTAATATCACTTGTATCCTTAAACACATATTTAATATATTTATAGAGTAGCAGTCTGCACAACTAGTTTTATTGATGAGTGAAAGTGTGTGGTAACTGGTGAAAATGTGGTTCTTGTTTAGAGGTAATGGGCCAGTTTGTCAGTGGCAAACACAAGGGGAAAGGTGTCATGGTTGTATCACTATTTTGTCCCGTGTGATGATTAAAAAGCTCATTGTTTTGGCAGATGGTGTTTGTGCTTTTAGTAGCCGTTAAACTATGGGGTCTTGCTCTAAGTGTAAGTGCCTGCCATAAAAGCTGTGTAACACCTTTATAATTAGTGTATTGCAAATCAACATAAATTACACTGCGTTGTCACTTAGTAAAAATCTGTGAGTGCACAAAAATACACACCTGAAAATATTTGAAGAGGCATTTATTCCCTGTTTTTGAATCCTCACGCAAGTAATTACCTTCTCACATTACCGTAAAGTTACTCAAAGTGTTAAACTTTGATTCTGAGTGTTCGATGTGCTCCTGTGTAAGGCATTTAGCTGAAGTGATAGCAGTTGTGGGAAATAAATGGTGTAAAGCTATAGTTGGTTATCTTGTCATGGCTTTTAAAGAGAGTAGTTATGATGCCTTTACCCTCATGTCATGCCAAGTCTACATTTGCATTTTCCCATTTATGTTCTTTGCTGATGCTTTCTTACCAAAGCGGCTTCCAAGAAAGCCTCTTTTTATGTCCACAACAGAAAATATCTTTATATCAGTATATCTAACTGAACCAATATAATGAAATCATGTTTGGGCAGTTAAGCTTCTAAAGAGAACAGTTAAGTATAACCTTGATTCAATGTCATTATAAAACGAATAATGATGTAAAATTGTGGTTTGGGTAGACTTGCCGTTTTACTGGATAATGCTGCTTTTATCAACAGGCATACTGACAGATATCCTTGCACACAGAGGGTTGTCTCATATACTTTTTATACTTATTCACTGAATGTATCAAGTCAACAAAAAAAAAGTTTATTATAACCTATTAAAATGTTATGGTCCTCTTCTTTGTTCAAGGTATTTTTATGTCTTGACATGTTTACTTTTGTTACTTAAGTGCTTGGATGTGGGCGTGTGTGTAGACAATGTGTAAGAGAAATTCTATTTGTTTTATTTGAAATGTGTGAATTAAAACTGCTATGAACACGACTTTTTGTGCACTCATTATTTCAATGTGCAGGTTTTGTCGCAAAGAAAACACTGTGATGACACTTAAAAGACTATCTGAATTAGGTCAGTCTATGTACAAACTAAAAATTACCAGGCACAGAGATGATTCATAACATATAGGCCCTATGGCTGGCTTTCTAAACAGATTAAAACTGTAAGATTTTAAATTGTAATCTTTTAATGACTCGTTTGAATGGAATCTTTCTCCATGCCAATGAGAACATTACTTGGAAAAACAGAAGAGGGAGCCAAATCATTATAAAATGCTCCAGTCTTTTGCAAATAGGATATTAGTTATGGGGATTGATTAGTTTAATACGCACGTGTCTTTGTGTCCATTGAATGATTCCCTCAAACGATTCGTTAAAAAGCTTTACGAATTTTTTTTGCGTTTCTACAATTCTACTGTAAAATCTCTCGAGAAATGACAACAAAACATGTTTTTATAATTCGATCAGCTGTTGAATCAGCACTAAATAACATTCGTGGATGAATCACTCGTTTGATTTAATCAGTCAAACGTGTTTGCAAAACGAAGTTTGATACATTCGATCAGTTCATAAGCACTAAGCGGTTTAACCTTGTCAAAAAGAGCGCTAAATGTGGAGGATATTTACCAAATATCCTCTGGAGAAAACGAAACTTGCAAATGTCTTCAATCGATTGTCAGCGATGAACAGCTCTTTATTGCCTATCAAAGATGAGGACACTTTTCGGGTGGGGGAGGGAATAGTTTTGCTTCAAAACGGATTCGTTCACTAACGAAAACCCAGTAAATGACAAGTTGGAGAAGGAGTAAAGTATTGGTAATAATAACACAAGATTATGTCTAATATCAGAGAGCGAAAGTAAAAGACATTTTTTGTGCATTTTTCCACCGCTCGAAATTGGTCTGCACGTTTACCATGCAACATGTTTAAGAATGACGACGATACTGCTCATAATGACTGCGGATGCAAATCTACTTTCCTTCATCTCACCGCTAAGAGGGGCGCGAGGATGCTCCTCCGCGCGAGCCCGGGGCTCTGGCGTTACCTAGCAACGGCTCCCATACTGTACTCCCGCACCAAGTGCCTGGCTGCCTTCGACTCTGGCGCTGTTTCTATTTCTGTTGTAGCGTCGCAGTCTGCTAAAACATTCATAGCACAGTCCTCTTAGCATGTGGCTTCTGCGGTAATGTTTCAGTTTGAAGCACTACCCTACCCAACGCGCGGCAGAGTGATACTTACAAATGGCGCGTCAAATGATGGGTGACAGACCAGTTAATCATGGGCTGCCGTCTCCGGGGACGCGCTGATTGAGTCTGAAGTAATGGATGTTATTATGGCCAATGACACGACAACTGCGACCTCGTGCACGGACGTGATTCCCACATATAACAAT
The DNA here is from genome assembly GCF_965113295.1 of Leuciscus leuciscus. Lineage (NCBI taxonomy): Eukaryota > Metazoa > Chordata > Actinopteri > Cypriniformes > Leuciscidae > Leuciscus > Leuciscus leuciscus. Next base: position 30,560,639 of record NC_138738.1, on the reverse strand, counting down.
TGTTAAAGCAGGTGCCGAGAAACTGATTTGCTATGGTTTCTCTCACGCTTTTTGGTAAGGGGAACAAGCAGAGCTGAAGGGGGAGGGATAGACTGGCAGAGGGAAATGGCAGTTGCATAAACTGTCACAGTGATGAGATCTTATCATTATGACTCTAGATATGCCAGGACTGCTGTTGGGCCACGACAAGGTTTAACGCCCCCATGATTCCACATGAACAGCTTCTACAAGCGCAATCGTGTGTAAGTGTATCAAAGTGGTCCAGTGCACAATGGTGCATCACACACGTAGCCTATCTGTTAACGTCAAGGACTCGAGGCCTCTTCTTGACCCACGGGCACTGAGGTAAACTGGTGAGCGAACACATTGCACAATGCTTCAGAAAATCGATCATCCTTAACACCCACACAATTTTTCACTCCAATAACCAAATGCTTTTTTAGCTGTATCAGCCTCTTTGTTGCTGTTATATCCTACCTGTGGGCTCACATCTTGTGAGTTGCTAATATTTAGATTTTCAAAAACTGAGACCTTCAACCTTTTTTAATACATTTAGGGGCCTATTTAAAACTAAATATTTAAAATATGGGATATGTTATGTTATGGAATAAAATATGGTATGGATCACTGTAAATTGGGTCCAGTAGGCATACACCGACTCGACTCTGAACAGAGGTATTTTGAGTATTTCAAGTCACTATATGTATTTATAGGTCTGGGAGTTGATTGCAAAAAAGAACTGATACTCTGATTCTGAGGTGAATCGAGAGTCAGTCGACTATTAAGGTTCGGAGTCCTCAGAATACTTATTTTATTCAACACCAGGGCTAACTAATCCCCTATCTGAATAAAGCTAATTTAGACATCAAATGTTCTCTTTTTTGCACAAGACGCCTTACCTTAGTCAGTTCACTCAGCGTCTCATCTTAACTAACCAAATTCAATTTGTTTGTTTGATTAAAAACAAAACATTACAAATCTAGTCTGGTTAGTTAACTTACAGAAGCACTATTATCATGGCATAAAAGATTGTCTGATCTTTGACACTATCCCTGTAAAAAGTTAGTGTAGGATCTACTTTGAAACAATTTCAGAAATTGCTAGTTAATTTCACATAAAAGGACAGAAACAGCAAGCTGAAATAAACATGAATTTTTGTTGTTGTTGTATTGTAGTAACTTTATTATTCTAATTTACTAGTTGAATTGAAATTTGTTCAACTTTATCTACAAAATTTAGTACTCATTACAAATAAAAAATACAATTATGGCTTCATGGACAATGAATATTATTTTTCATATTTTGTCTATAATTTTCACAATTATACTTAATGTCAGTTCAAGTTTTTTTGTTTTTTTTGTTGTAGTGACTACTGCCTAAAATAGCTGTGAAAACTAGTAATCACACATCTCTCTTTAACAGACAATTTTGAAATTCTTGAAACCTGAATCGGACAGCATTATTAGCAATGGAATTTTCTGTCAATCTTTCTCTTCATTTCTATAAGTGTTTAGTAATATATATGTTTAACAACTAACATATATATATATATATTATATATATATATACAGTATATATATATATATATATATATGTACTGTGCAAAAGTCTTAGGCATTTTAATGTTAAGGCACGTTCCCGCAGTTCTTCTGGATTTACTTTGTCTCCGTATTTTCTGTTTCTTCATGTAATCACAGACGGACTCGATGATGGTGAGATCAGATCATCCTGGCTGTTGTCAGATTCCTTGTGCATACAGAAATCTCACTGGATTATTACAATTAATCGCAAAAAGAATGTTTGGAAATGTAAACTGATATTTCCTACTGACACACTACAGCAAAATATATAAATAACTGACTTAAAACCATTTTTTTGGTTTTACATGCCTAAGACTTTTGGTATATATATATATATACACACACATACATACTAATCAAGCCTCTTTTCTTTCCTTCTATAGAACAAGAGCTGGATGGGTGATCTGCTGCAAACTGTCTCAAGTGTATCACCCGGATACAACAAGCTGGTAAATGGCACACTTCCGCTGAAACACACCTCAGAACAGACAGCACGTTGTTGTCCCTGCAGGGAACATCCACACGAACAGAGCATCCTGTTCCTACAGTTGGATGCTGCTCTCATGTCCATCCAGCCCTCAAGCCATTATTTATCTGTGGCACATGCCATCCTGTGCCAACCTCAAGAGTTATAAAAGGAAAGTAGCTTGGGACCCTTTTTATCCTGTGCAAATTAAACAGTAAAATTGCAATTGAACAGGGAAGGATAAGAATTAAATTTTCATCTTATGTGTAACTAACGCAAACAAAAAAACCCCACATACAGTTGACCCAGGCGCCTGGAGATTCTAACCATTTTTAAAAGAGCAAAGATTTGATCGGGAGGCTGTTAACAAAGGATTAGCCTTTGTTTATCAATAATTAATGGGTAAGAGCCTTTCTCCATCTACTCCATCATCAAAGTAGTTCACTTAAATGAGAGTGATTTAATTTTCACCATCATAGAGCAGAAACAATTTAGGAACTCATTAATGGTTATTTGAAAGAACATTAACTAGCTAATCTTATATAGGATGGGATTAAATCTCTAAGTATGGAACTGATGAAATGAAATAATAATAAGCGCTCCGTTTGACGTCGGGCTGCAGGGGAAGATAAATTAAAAGGGATGGCAGATTCTGAGAGCTCTCTGAAAAGAGATGAGCAGGTTACAGCAATAATGCTCTTTAAGCAGTGCAGGTTGACCTTCACAAACTCCTTCTTTTCATCCGGATCTGACATTTAGTGACAAGATAATATTCTCTGTATTTCAGCAGCTCTCTTTCAAACACACAGATAATTAGCTTCCTGCTGATAGAAGTTCAGGATATTGGTCCCCTGTGGAGAGGTAATGTGTTAATGTTTCCTAGGGATGTCGCATCGAGGGATTCATTTAACGAAGAACCGCGTGGAGCCCCTGCAGCTTGTATATCTTAACGTAACTCTCACACAGATTTCGCATTGTCTCTTTCACAATTGACACCACCATTTCATATTGTTCTGAAAGGCAAAGTAAATAAATGTCTGTATCAGATGAAAACTAACTTTTGTCTCGAGAAACACTTTACGGAACTATGCAAGGCACACTATTTTGCAAAGCCGCTGGGATACATGGAAAGGACAAACCTGCCCAGTTGTTACAGAAAGAGCTTTATAATTCCACTCAAGCATTATAAATAATTAATAATGATAAATAATTGAAAACTTGGGAATTGCACAGGTGACCTTTTTTGTGTGGCACTTCCAAAGTGTGGGTTTTCTAAAATTCAGTAATCTTTCGACCTGCTATTTAGCGTGTGTTAAAGTTTTCTGCTATTACATACTGCAATGATGATTAAAAGCAGGCAGACATTTTTTGTGAAGTTAGCTTTCTCTGCATAGAAAATCCATCAATAGTAACCATGAGAATAGAATTCTCAGGGCATTTGAAGCAATCCAACACCTCCAAAGAGCAGCAAGCTGCCAGTCATCCACACAGCTGGGTCATACCAGATCAAACTGCTTTATTTGTGGGGAAGACCTCTGCCAATACCAATGAGCTTATATGCGTCGAACATGGGCAAGTCCACCCATAGCTTTGATTCATTTTTGGACTTATTTTGTGATGAAAGTTCAGGTGGAGGTTTATCCATCAGTTGTTTCCTTTTATAATAGACTTGTTACACATCACAACACATTTATTACAGTATTATAAACCGCACCAAGTGCCATTCTTATATTCGTCAGAAGTAGAATAGAATGTATTGAGATAAACACAATTAGAAAACTGTAAAACCATTTAACGTTAACATAACATAAAGTACGAGATTTTTCCAGTCAGAAGTTCCACTGCAATTTATAATCTTATTGCTTCGGTTTTCAAACACAAGAGATAAACAAAGCCATAACAATTTCGACAAGGTCTTATCTATAAAGAATATTAAAACAGATATACACATCCATTGTGCTCTTTTCAGTCTTTGATGGTTTCCATCCCCCACTTTTATCCACCTTACCCATCGCAATACTCAAGTCATTCAGGTCAGGAAAATATTTGAACATTTCAACTAAGCTTAAACTGCTAAATGGAGAACAGCAGAAAACAATCATTGACAAAACATCATATATAAAGTCAGTTAAGTATTGGGAGCCAAATGTGAAATACTGTGTGAAAGCCTTACTCTTCCACAGTGGCTAAGAAAAGCTTTAAAAGTGGCAACCTTTTTAAAAGCTTTCCAAACTACAATGTTTGGTATTTTACATTTGGCTCCTTATATTTAAGGCTTAATCTTTGACGTGAGATAATCTGGCTTGATCATGCAATAGATACAAAAAAAAAAAAAAAAACCTGAGTCGGATCATCAAAATTTCCATAAATGCACAGCGCCCATTTCTTTAAGTCTAAAGACCACAGTAACTAATCTCTCAATGTGTTATTGTGAAACTCAATAACCAATCCACTGATTAAAAAAACCAAACGACTAACTCAGGTTATAGCCATTGGCTTCTTTAAAAACATTAGTTACCATGGATTATCAGTGAATACTGACACTGCATTCTGATAATTATATTGATATTCTATTTTAAGATATACATAATATAGGCAAGCCCCTCAAAACATGTTTGGCTAACAGGCTAATATAAAAGGTATATCATGAATCGTTGTTAAATAGTGTTGAATATTGTTATATTCTCTGTAATTAGGTGTTGAATGAATTCTGCTTTCATGCTGTCTGCGGTAAAAACATGCCAGATTGTGCAGAGGATTAGCATTAATCTAATAATTTATCCATATATAAATTGCTAAAAGTATAGATTGCAATTTCAGAGGAGGTAAATGGGCGAAACGTGTAGATATAGAAGTCAAGTTCATTTAAAACTCAAGCCCGTGAACCTCTCCGAATTCATTTTTCTCAGTTTGGGAGGCAGATGTCCATCCATTCGTCCTCCGATTCCGATTCCACCCACCCCCCCTCCAGCCAACCTTTGCAGTTTCGGTGGCAGATCTGTCACTGATTGGCTGATGTGTTCAGTCCCGCCCACCAAGCCCAGCTTGGGAGCCAGTCTGTCCTCCATGGCACTGATTGGCTGAAGCCTCTCTTCTGCCACACCTGGAGCTGAGCTGATTCGCTGGAGTTTGACAGGCAGGTCACCCAGGTTGTAGGTGATCTCCGAGCTCATGCGCAGAAGCTTGCGGGGCATGCCGTCCCGGAAGGGGGGGTCCCGTCCCGTAAGCTTTTGAAATTTGGCAGGCATTTTGGTGGTGGGCATAGGGGTTGCTATGTTGATAGAGCCCGTTTCTGCATCGCTCTGAAGATCCAGACCTTCCAGAGTGCTGCTGCCCTCCGTCACCCCCCCTGCGCTGTGGCATAAAGAGGGGGCCGTCAGAGGGGACGACAGGAGCAAACTCTCCTCCTGTTCTTTAACACTGTGCGGAGGTGTGGGGACCTCAAAAGTGCCGTGAAACTGCGAATAGTCGACCTTGAAGAAACCCTCCTCCAGAGAAATTACCGGGTAGAAACGGTGACCCCACAGAACCTCATCCTCTGTGTACGAAGTGCGAGCCTGGCATGTCATACCTAAAATAATACAAAGAAACAAAACTAATTTAATGAATGAAACAATGTCAAGTCACGTTTATTTATAGAGCGCTTTATTCAATACAGATTGAAGTATTCATTACTTCAGTGAGCTCATTGTATCTGCAATAAATTATTAAATTGTTTAAATTAATGCATTTTAGCTAACTGTGACTTTGTATATGTACATTTCTGAAATACATAACTTGAACAGTTACCTCTGATAAGAGAACACTCTAAACTGTAATATAGACTCATGCACTTTCTATAAAGCTGTTTTGAAATTATGTGTATTGTGAAAAGCGCTAAACAAATAAACATGAATTTAATTGAATTTCAGAGAAGCTTCACAGTAATAAACAGGGAAATCCAACAGAATCAATGATGCAAACATCAATAAATTCAATTTCTGCTGTAAAGCAGCTCTAAAAAGACCATAGTGTCATTATTCAGCTCAAGTCAGTTTAGTGTGGGTTCAGGTCAGTTCAATTACTGTGTTAAGTTCATCACTTCAGATGAACTGTTCAGTAGTTCAGTAACAAGTGTCGCAAAATTTGTCAATTATGAAACAAATTAGATTTAGCTATAAAGTAGGTCTACAGAAGACAATAGTGTCATCATCCAAATCAATTCAGTGCAAGTTTTGTTCTCATCGGATATTGTCAGTGTAATCAAATTGATAATATTACTGAATATTAAGTGTCTTTTAGGGTGTGTTCACACTTTGCAGGTTTGGTTTGATTAAAACGGACTCTGGTGCAATTGCTCTGTTATTGCTGTTAATTTAAGTGTGAATCCAGCCATCCGAAACCTAGTGAGCACCAAACAAGTGGACTAAGACCTCTGAAAAGATGGGTCTTGGTCTGCTTCAAAAAGAACTCTGGTGTGGTTTGACTGAAATATGAACACAACATGGACCAAAGACATCGAAACGAACCAAAAACATCCTAAAAAGGACAGAATCATTCAGATCTTCATTTGTTTGCAATGGATGAATTCCTGCTGCTGTTTTGACTCCTTTACACATTTTATAAACTCTTCAAGAGTTGAGCACAAAAATGAGCGCATTTAGCCCAGAACACAGCGTTGTTTTTGATGCTTGTCAAGTTCTGTCGGAAAATACGTTTTTTTTTGTTTCTTTGGGTTTTAAAAATGACATTGTGAATGCTAAGCGAATCAGGACTAAATGTATTATATTCTTTTAGGTCCAGACCAAAATAACCGAACTACAAGTGTGAACACATCCCTAAACCTCAACTAAGCAAGCCAAGGTGCGAACGAAGGTGATGGAACAGCTTATTAATAAAATTTACATCAAACTTTGTACAACAACAAATACGTACTGTGCAACAATGGTTGGGTGACTAAAACTAATAGATGCATTACTGACAGGGTGTGCGTGTACACACACACACACACTAGGGCTGAAACGATTAGTCGACATTGTCGACAACGTCGACAATAAAAAATTGTCGACAAATATCTTTGTTGTCGAGTAGTCGTTTGATCCCACGTGACCTAATGTAAGGGCCTGCAATATCGCGATTTGACCGCTACGGCGCTGTAGCGCTAGAGTGTAATGCAGCCGTTACAAATGCTATTGCGGTAGAAGAAAACACAGCGCGAATTATGACGGAGTGCAAACGAATCCGAACTAGCAAGGTGTGTAAAGTTTCACAAAACTGCAAACCAAGAATGCTGTCGTATGCAATACATGCAAGGCGGAACTTGCTTTTCACGGGAGCACAACATGCATGTTAAAACACTTAAAGAGGAAAAACCCGGCACGAGACGAGCCGGTGAGAGGTGAATATTCTCCAGCTGAAGCTAAATAACTAGCAGTAAATCTCTTTTTAGAGAATGCAATACTTCTAATAATAGCAATAATAATTAACAATAATAATATAATTACAGTAATGTGATGATTTATTTTTGCATAGAATAAAGCTTGATCGAGCTTAGGAGTCGGGCTGTTTTTATTATTGTAGCTCTATTAGGTAACGTTATTACAGTCTTATCCCTTGCCTGTATTTTGTTACATATTCATGAAGACTTACAAAAGGAGATGTTATGAAGAATATCATGTCAGTTAATTTTTTATACTGTAAATTAAAAGGTGAATGAGAATGTCTCTGTCAGCTCAGCTCAATTGTCATATCAATAAAAAAATAAAAATAAAAGATTCTTATAATAATTGTTTGCAGTTTAAGTGTGTCTGTAATGCAGCTGATAATTTTTTTTGTTTATTTTTTTCTATTGAAAGAGAACAGAATATTTAAACAATGCTTAGAGAGCATTTGTGTGTGATTTGAGTTGGACAGAAATCTGAAAACTTAAAGAGAATGACCTGTTTAGTTGCTCAAAGTTGTTTAAAACAACCATTTCAAAAGCTGAAGTGATTTTCTTTTTTTATATTATAGTTAGAATATGTATAACTCCGTGTTTTAACTAATTAAAAAGGCTGAATAATCGTTCCAAACGTACTGATTAGTCGGCGAAATAATCGATGAATAGTCGATTAATCGTTCTAATAATCGTTAGATTAATCGATTATCAAAATAATCGTTTGTTGCAGCCCTAACACACACACACACACACACACACAAGCACATTTACTGTTGAGCAACACCCACGGGAACGTCTGTTCACGGTCCATTTGGTTGCATGAAAACAAGAGCTTTATCTGTGGGAAATTCATTAGATCTGTGTATCACCCACACCAGCGAACATCCCTCCTTAATTAAAGCGTGCAAAGCCTTCACTATAAAGATCTCATATTTATGAACCCCCTAACAAGCGAATGGATTTGCAACATGCCGTTCTACATCAGTCAGTAGCAAGAAACCTAAGATAAGGCAATTGCCGACTGAAAAACAACACCGTGCTTGACGTAGAGTACACTTGATCACACAAGAAAGGTCCGCTTTTCTTCCGTCTGCGATTGCTAAGACGGTCCCTTGAAAACCGTCCGTGCCTCCATGTAGGAGTGTGGTTCTTTGTCAGAGAGGAGAGGAGATTTGAGATGTTTGCAGGAGAGATACTGTGAGGATCTAGACAGGGATTTGAGCATCTGGATGAAGGTGTTTAGAAAGCGCCGGGACTGCTGTGCTGTTCTCCTGACAGAAGGAAGCAGACGCAGACTAAAAAGAGACGGTTGCCGAGTGCACATTATAAACCTCAGACCTAAATATAAAAAAGCCAGCAAGACAAAACATACATTATAGATTTTTGAAAGTCAAGATCATTCTTTTTTTTCTCACGTAATGCCGCCTACGACTATCACACACCTACACACTCTCACACACACAAACACAGGCGCGGTTATCCTCCCTTACTACAAAAAAAGCCCTGCTTTCTGAGCTGACAAATCCTGGGCTTAGCAGTATAACATAATATTATTCATCTTATGAAATATTTAACAGGCTTTCTGTTGTTTGCCGGGAGAGGGGAAGGTAAGGTCTCAGTCGAAGTTGAAATCAGGTCTGGCTCCCTGCGATTTCGGCTTACATAATCATACCATATTCTTCCATTATGACAAATTTCATTTCTGCATTTGGGAGGACCGTTCGCGCACATTAGCTTCCACCAGGAAAAAAAAATGGTACCGCTACTCTCCAACATCTGACAGTTATGAGAACAATTTATATTTCCAAGAGGGATAATCTGTTTCTATGGTGACCGTCATCAAGTGTTCGGTTCCATTGCCACAGAGGTGCACTGCCTGACCTGTTTCTGTCATCTCTGTCTTTCTCTCTTTCTCTCGCTCATTCTCCTTGATTTTCCCTATACTCGCTCCACATTCCCTCCTGTCCATTTTAGTGTCTCTTCCTAACACACCTATAGCATTAACCATCATTATCATCTCGACTCTCTCTCAGTCCCTATCTCACACTCTCCCTTTCACTCTTGTTGTCTGTCTCTGTGGTGTGAGATAACAGTAAACTCTACTATCTGGCTGTTCTGAACGGTAATTGGCCATGCAGCTGTGCCCAATTCTCCCCTGTATCTCACCGACACACAGTGTGTGGTCCTGGGGGGATGAAGCAGTGCTTCTCTTTTGATTTGCTGAGGCCCTTTGGGACGGTTGCACCGAGCTGCCCCGTTAACTTGCACTGCTGAATGCATAAGAAATAAAACTTTCTGAAATTCTGAAACCACAGGCCAGGAACTAAAAATAAAAAGTCAATAAATAATGCCAATACTTTTTTTCTTCCAAGCCTAAATGGTTAATGTTTCATGCCACTCAATATTTACTAAGATACTAAGTGAATCCAGCCTAGTGCTATTTTAGTGTCACCGAGATCCTTTTATAGTGTGAATTTGGTTTTCATATTTTCATATTTATTTTTTAGTTAAAGTTTTAGTGATTTTGTTTTTGTAATTTTAGCTTTTGTTTATATATATATACACAATCATTCGATAAATAGCACTCTTCAGTTTTAGCTTTTTTTTATATATATACACAATCATTCGATAAATAGCACTCTTCAACAGGCACACATTTCAGATGCTTTATCTTATCTACAGCGTGTTTAAATGTTCAATTTGTTATGTCAGGCTTTCAGAGATGTGTATTGATTGCATTTAATTGAAATGGTTGTGACACCATCATCATAGCGTTAGGCACATCTGTGTCATGTTTTTGTTTTTTTGTCAAAACAAGTCAAAACAATCAAGAATCTCATTACATTTTTAAGAGTTGATATGTTGAGAAAAAGCCATGCAATTTAAAATTTAAAATCAGAAGAAGAACACTTTAAAATGTAATTTGCATTACAGGGAAGTGAGTGCAAGCTATCCACACGTCAAAAAATAATTTCTTTGTCTTGTTTTTCATCAGAAATAACTAATATCCCAAGAACAAGATACATTTATTTGAGAAGTAACATTTACACAAGGTATTAAAACTTAAGGGAATGTATTTTGAAGTATGTTATATAGACAAATATTCAAAATAACCTCAAAAATCTTCCTCTGAGGTTTTGACCTGAGACTTTGTACGCAAAATTGGAATTTTGCATAAAATATTCATCAATAAAGCACTGTTTCCATCCAGCGAGACGAAGAAAACAAAATCCCTTTCTGATAAACTGCTGCCAAATATCACTAAGAAAAATTGAGTTGCTGCAGTAGGAGATATAGGCCTACATCATAAATGACGTGCGCCTCAGAGCGTGCAGACGAAACACAATAAACGGTCATGTTATCTTGTGTTCGGAGGTAGATGCCTGCTGTTTGGGAATGCAGTCGTGTAAAACAGAACTGGGAGGTAATAATACTGAACCACTTTGACGACACACTAAGGCTAAGGCATTTCAAAATGAACAAAACAACATTTCAGATGCTATGCAACGAGACTGGCCCACAATTCAGTCCAGTTATTGCACAGTTATTTAAAGGAATAGTTTACTTAACAATAATTAACCAGACAGTTGATGTATTTTTTTCCTACTATGGAGGCCAATGGGATCCATCAACTGTCTGGTTACAAAATATCTTCCTTTTGTGTTCAATAGAAGAAAGAAATTCATACAGGTTTGAAACAACTTGAGGGTGAGTAAATGACAAAATTTTCATTTTTAAGTGAACTATTCCTTTATAAAATGTGGTGAACAAATAGGAATTATTTAAAGTACAAAAAATTATTGGCACTTAAAAAAATAAAGTAAAATGAATGGACCATAATAATAGAACACTTGCTTTAAAATGAAGTCTAACTTGCAGTTCACTCTAATGTTGAGGTCTTATATCGAGCAATGTTTTATTCTCAAATAGTTTTATATTCTTAATTCACCATATTATTACCAGTGTTTCTACAGCTCAGCTGATGGAAAATAAAGTGCTAACAATGCTGATGTCAAAGGTTTGAAACACATCTACTGATCAAATAAATTTCATGCATTTTAGGTTGAATTAGAAAATAAAAATTCAAGGATCCAACAAAAGTGCAAGTGCTCTAATTTATTCATTTACAGATCCTGCTTTATGAATTTACATCAAGGTTATTATGTCTTTTGAACAAACTGCCAATAAGTTGAACTGAATGAGACAAATTGAATGCAGTCTTCATATTCCAAATATCCATTAAATTTATGTTAGCTCGCGTCATTTTTTCTTAACTCGCGCAGAGTTTTTGCTTAGGAATATTTTTGCTTTATTTAAGAGTGCCTTTTTTCTTTTCTATTTTTTTTTTGGCAGTGTAATGTGAAAAGCTGTACATAATTTGACAGATGTGAATGCTGGCACAGCTGTCATGTTTATCTCTGAGGGCAATGGATGGCTCTGGGCTGTTCCTCTGAGACTCCTTGGCCTTGAAGTCACTGCCTCTGCTTGAAGGAAATTAATGCATTAATGTCAAAATCTTCCTCCTGCCATTTTGTGAGAGTCATAGGAGACTGGGATTAGTTGTCAAACTTGTTACTCCAGAGAATATTTCTCAGAGTAGCTTTATTAAAGTCATTTTCTGTATAGGAACACACCTTAAAGTCTCGGCTACAAAACAACCATTCCCACCGTTATTGTCCAGGAAGAAAGATACAGTTCATTGAACACACCTTTGACAACATGCTCTGAAAGCAGTGCTGGGGACAAACAAATCTGCAAATATTGTACCTTCAGAGACAGTACCCTCAAAGGGACATCTTTGTACTTTTTTTTTTTTTTTTTTTTTACGACTAAAAGGTTCATAGTAGTTACTTAATGGCACATATTACTACTCCAAGATACTGATTTTTTAAAGCTTCCTAATTTTGTTTTGGAAGTCTCCTACAACAGGTTTACATGCATCCAAGATCAAAATTATTTTCCCCCTCGTAATATACATTGGACATTACCAGTGTAGGGGAAGCTACTCTGAACCTGTGGCTTGAAGAATGAAGAATGTTTTAAGTACAATTATGATTTCAAAGAGTAGCCTATTGTTTTATCTTGTAAACTATCTAAAGTAAAGACACACACAATACTAAAATTTTGCCTATATCTCAAACTGACTGTCATAGTGCAAAATTGCTACAACAAAATGTATGCGAATTAAATTGGATCCTCGGGAGTAGTCAAAAATGCAGGTTCATCTCCCAGCACACGCAGTGATGGAGCTCATTTACAGAGCGCTCTGAGATGCAAATCATAAGCTGCTCGCGTGAACACACTGCGCTTCGCTCTGAAACCCACCACAACCATTTTAATTACATCACAGTCTATGACGTATGATTAGCGCACTCAACGCTGACAGTGTTTTAATCTTGGGTTTGACTAAATTACATACGAAAGTGTAACCTTTATAGTAGTCGATTCATGTGATCAACCCACACCTGTTTGCATAATTCACGAGTTCACACTTACATGTAATTAAATAGAGTAAAGGTTCTGTGTTTTGGCGTGCTGTCTGAGGGTAGGGCTCCGGGCTCGGAATTTTGGCCCGATCCCAGAGTATTCCCCCCATCCAAGGTTGGGATAGGAATAGTTAGAAGTGAGATGGGGTGGTGGAGGAATGCTGGAAAACTCTCATAGAAAAGAGGTAAGTCTGCTGTATATATACCTCCTGATGCTAATTGAGTTGACTGGATGAGCTCCTCCCATGTTAATTGTGTTAATTATCTGAACATGCTCCTCCCAAACTTTGTTAATAAAATATCATTCATCAGTCAATCTCTTCTCGGTGAAGTGTAAAGCGGCAAGATTTGGGATGAAACAATAGATGGCGGTAATGCAATTTTAGTTTGTGATCTAATAAGATGACACTACGTTGCTTCAATGCATTGCAGGTTTGTGGCAAAACGGAATGTAGCTTTTAGTCGCGCTACACCGCTACTTGCTGAAAAAAGTAGTTAGCTACACTGATTTAAAAGCAACTGAGCTACTCTCAAGCTACTGAAAAATGTAGTTACGTTTGTAGCGTCACTAATTGTAGTTAGCTACTCCCCAACACTGCACATTACCTCATTTCTCAAAGAGTCTGAAAATAATTTGTTCGAAGATTCAGTCTCTCTAAAGCTCTCCTTTCCGAGAGCCTACTCTGATGGCCCAGTCTGTTGTGATTGGTCCACCGCTTACAACGTGTGTCTGAAACAAAACGCCTATTACCATATCTGAATTTCAGCTCCGGATGCTTCCTCAGCACTTGATACACAGTGACACAAACAATGGCATCGGTTTTCCATATCAATTCCAGTGCGAGTCCTCATCCTTTTGAAGTGCATGCGAAGTGGAATCGCAGGACTGAAAACAACATCTTCTCGACATGTCGACAACACAAACCAAACTCTTTCAAGCCTCAGCTACAACTACAGTGTTTGAGATCGGGTCACACATTTTGCACATTTTTCCTGACAGTGTGGGGGAATTATCAGATGGTACAATTCATGAAACATCAAAAATATAAAAGATAACACACCATTAAAACCAGCAAACCATTATTTTGGCAAGTGGATTCAATTATAATTGCGCACATTTGATAACTTGCCCCAATAAAAAATGTTTAACAAGCTCCTAACCTGATGTTTATGGATTTTTTTTTACTTTGATTCTAGAGTTAATTAACAATTAACTTAAACCAGTGTAGATTTATGTTGTTCCCTTCTTAATCCAAGAGCTATTACAAAAATGTGACAATATTGATATTTTAGTTTTGAAGATAGAAATCACAAAAATGATTCAAATGTAAGTCTGCTTGGATTAGCTGATTGAAGCCAAGAAACAAAAACAATTACACTGATACATTTTTGTGGAAACCTCTGTTTTTTTTCTGAGTAAAAATTTCCATGTAACTTACTGAGATGTAGCCGTTGTGACAACTATATAGCCCGGTATCCGCTATGTGAAATATGAGTTTTCATATACAGAGAAGTGTCCAAACAAAGACTTTAATCCTGAAGATTAGAATGAATGGACACATGGACACAAACACACATGCATAACAAATTTGTGCTGTATTCCCACATGCACGTCATAAACCTAGACATAATTACAGGGCATAATTAAAAATGTCTAATGAATTATTTGATAAGACGTAATTAGAATTTGATTTGTGAGGCTGATTAAAAACAAGTTTTGTCTCCATACTTCAAACAGCCGGTGAGACTTTACTGTATGGAGACCGCTTAAGAAGGGGCCGATTTAGTTGCTATGGAAACTGATTCACAATGGGGAGAACAGAGTGCTGACTAACTGTACATTTTTTTTTTCTTTTCTTTTTTTTTACCCGCAAATCCCTTCACTTTTTGTAGGCGTAATTTTCAGATGTGCGATCAATGAGGAGGACCGGACAACATGATTGTGTTTTCTTTATTATTTTAATTAAATGAGATTATGGAAGCGTATGATTCTGAATCTAATTAAGTATGTACATAAAGTGTGTTTGCTGCAGAGATTTTCCATTGTTGCTTGTGCGAATGCTGTTTCTTACTGTAAGTGCGTGCTGTCTCGTATATGTATGGATTGATGTGCTGCAGGGTGAGAAAGTAAAGGTGAGCTGTGATTTGATTGACAGGTGGCTTAATCTCCAAGCATGCCAGACTAAAGAAGCATGAGGCAGAGAGCAAAACGAAAGAATAACTTTGTGTATCATCTCTTATATAACACGTCTCTCTCTCTCTTTCCATCTTTACTGCAGTAGACACCAACATTCATTCTTTTCTATCATAAAAAAGCCGATTTGCACCAGCAAACTTGCTGTCTCGCACACACACACACACACACACACACACACACACACACACACACTGAACCACACCACGCAAACACCTTCAGCCTGCACAAATATTCTATTAATATACGCACACAAAAAATGTGTAGCATTCTGTTCATTGCATTAGTTTGTAAATAGTGTGCATGATTCAATCAAAACAAACATGAGCTTAATATTACTGAAAATATATTAGCAATATGGTGGAAATGTAGGCCTACTGTGAACCACAAAGTGTATAATGTGAATCAAATTTCAGCATTCATGGTTTTTGCCAGGTTTTTCTTTTTCCTTTCTTTCTTTCTTTTTTAAAATCCTATTTGCTGCTTCATGCATGTTACGAGTAAAACTCACCGGTGGTCTCCACGATTCCCTCTAGGATAACCACAATCTCAAATTGCTCTGTTTGCATGGACCTGAGCGAAAGGTCGTAGAATGGGCTCTTGGAGTCGATCACATGGCAGATTGTCAGAGGAGACACCAAGAAAAGCTGGTCGGCTCCGGTACTGAAACCAACGTCCAGCTCCAGTTGATCCAGAGGCAAAAACTCTCCTTCAGGAGTCTGACGGGACTAAGGGGAAAGGTAGAAAAAATAAATACTTAAGATAAATCAATTAGATTGAGAGTGTGTGTGTGTGTGTGTGTGTGTGTGAGTGAGTGAGTGAGGGAGATAAAGACTGGGTCTAATGAATATACACTAAAAAATAAAGCTTCTTTATTGGCATCTACGGTACCATGAAGAACCATGGAATATTTCCATTACACAAAAAGCTCTTTATAGTGGAAAAGGGTTAATTAGATTAATTAAATATTCTTCACACTGAAAGTTCTTCAAAAAGAACTGTTCACTTAAGGGTTCTTTGGGGAACCAAACATGATTATTTTTACGGCACTGCTGTGAAAAGCACCTTAATTTTAAAGAGTCTACAGTGATTCGAAAGGGAAAGTTGCATCCAGTCGCATGGAGCGGATCAATACTTTGTCCTCTGTAGGTGGACATCAAATTACAGGTCTTTCTCATTTGTCAAGGCTTGAGGTTAAAGAATGAATCTTAGCTTGAACACATTAAATATTAAATGATACGCATTTGTTCCATATCCACTCGTCAAGCTTGATGTTATATCTCTAACATGGAATTGTAACCCGCACATAATATGTTCTATGTGGCTTGGATTTTCTCTCTCCTGTTAACTGGTTCCAGTCGTGTACTCACTTTGAGTAGTTTGCAGCGTATTTGCGCGGAGACCATATGGCTGTTCCGCAGGTTACCCACTCGGAACATCAGGGTCAGTTTGCCGTCACGCATGGAAATAACCGCGTGCTCGCTGAACATCAGCGTCTCTGCGCGTTTCTTCGGCTGGGACATCTTAATGAACATGCAACCGATCAGAAAAGCGTCCACTATGGAGCCTAGGATGGACTGGAAGAGGAAGAGAATGATGCCTTCCGGGCACTTGTCTGTAATGTAGCGGTAACCGTATCCGATAGTGGCCTCAGTTTCGATGAAGAACAGAAAAGCGGAGGGAAAGTTGTACACATTGGCCACGCACGGTGTGTACTTGTCATCGTGGGCCTGGTTCAGGTCTCCACGTATAAAGGCAATGACCCACCACATAGAAGCCATGAAGAGCCACGCCACCGTGTAGGTAAGAATGAAGATGAATAGATTCCAGCGCCATTTGAGGTCCACGAGTGTGGTGAACAGGTCCGACAGGTACCGGCTGGTTTCTCCTCCCAGGTTCCCGTGCTGGACGTTACACCGGCCGTTCTTGTCCACAAAGCGCTGACGTTTCCTTTTCTTCTCGGGGGCCTGGTTGAACCCTCCGCCGCTGGACGAGGTGGTCACCACCTGATAATCATCCCCAAATTTTTTCCGCAACGCTGACATCCTTCACGCTTAATAAAGTTGTCCTAGATATACGAGAATGCTTTGCGTGCTTGTTCCTGGGGAAAAAAATGCTGAAGGGTTTCTTTACACTTCAGATACAACAGTCTCCCACATTTCTGAGCAGATCATTTAAAAAAAGTTATTTTTAAGGCTCACCGCAGGAGTTTGTCAATAACAGCGCGTTTGTCCAGGGATGGGGCGATGCAGATCTTCTTGTCTTCTCCGAATCCGCATAACTAAAAAAAAACCTCATTCAGCCGAGGCTGTAAAATGTGGTGAAATATGGATGCGAGTAATTTGTAATCTCAGATTGGCTTGGCGCAGTCTAGCACTTCCTCGTCCACCTTCATCCACTCCTCCTGTTTCCCCAGGTGTATCGCACCAATTTGATAAGATGGTAGTTGGTAGACGCCCAAAGGATCCTATCCAAGTTTTAACTCACCGCCTCTGCTGTTCCCTTCAGCTGACAAGCGTTGATATCTGATTCTGTTCGTCCTCTCACTGTTCTTGGTTCCTGCGCACTGCGCGTCTCCTGCTCTCCAACTCCATTTCCAGCCCCGACAAATAAGAGAAACTTCTCTGAGAGGGTGGTGGAGATGGGAGGTGGGGGAGGGATGAACACGTGTTCTTGTGTTGGATACATCTTTTTTTGCTGCACTTGTAACATGTTTCTCTGAACAATAGTGCTGCATCGAAATTTTTTTTGGGGAATATTGCAGTATTTATTATTATAAATATTTTATCCGTGAACATTATTGTTGTTGTTGTTGTTATTATAATTTTTTATTATTTTACGAATTAATGCGCCCTCCTCCTAATCTTTATTCATAGTAACTTCCCCTCCCACTTGCAGTGACATATCTCCTCTGATGACGTGTTTACTGGCGTGAGGGCGGGACAACCTGTCACTCACATGAGATCATCATCACACCAATAGCAAATCACAAAGCACTTTTGTACTTCAACAAAATGTGTGTGTATATATATATATAATAGTGCTGTCAATCGATTATTTTTTTTAATACGAATTAATCGCATATTTTTCTGTAATTAATCAAGATGAATCGCACCTAACATTAACATTTTTAATATATCTTTTTTCACATTAAATCTCCAAATCAATGTAGAAACAACATAAAGACAGTAGCCTATATGTAAAATTTTGTGTGAAAAATGCCAGTATCAAGTCAAGTCAAGTGTATTTGTATAGCGCTTTTCACAATACAGATTGTATCAAAGCAGCTTCACAGTATTAAATTAAAATAATACAACAAGGTTTGTTTCAAGTGGAATTTATTGATTGATAAAATTTAATGAAATATCCCCAAAATATCCCCAACTGAGCAAGCCAAAGGCAACAGTGGCAAGGAACCGAAAAACTCCATCAAGTGACCTAATGGTGTCCTAAAACTCCATCAGGTGATCTAATGGAGAGAAAAAAAAACCTTGGGAGAACCCAGGCTCAGTCGGGGGCCAGTTCTCCTCTGGCATTTATGAGCTAGAGGCCGGATTGTAGTTTGAACTGTAAGATTAAAAATATTATATGAATGCCTGGCTGAAGAGATGCGACTTTAATCTAGTTTTAAACTGGGAGAGCGAGTCTGAGCAACGAACAGTATCAGGAAGACTATTCCAGAGTTTTGGAGCCAAATGTGAAAATGCTCTCCCTCCTTTGGTGGTTCTGGATATCCTAGGTATGACCAAAAGCCTTGAATTTAGTGATCTTAAAGAGCGCGATGGATTATAGGGCGATAGAAGATCCGTTAAATAGACTGGAGCTAAGCCGTTTAGGGCTTTATAAGTCAGTAGCAATACCTTGTAATTAATACGGAACTTTATAGGTAACCAATGCAGTGATGATAAAATCGGTGTTATATGATCATATTTTCTTGATCTCGTAAGAACTCTAGCGGCGGCATTTTGGACTAACTGTAGCTTGTTTATTGAGGATGCAGGACAACCAGCTAATAAAGCATTACAGTAATCTAGTCTCGAGGTCATGAATGCATGAACTAACTTTTCTGCATCAGAAACTGATAGCATATTACGTAGCTTAGCAATGTTTCTAAGGTGGAAAAAGGCTGTTTTTGTAACATATGAAATATGATTTTCAAAAGACAGGTTGCAATCGAGTATAACACCCAGGTCTTTTACTGTAGAGGATAAAGTAACAGGACATCCTGTGATGTTAAAGTTGTATTGTGCGAGGTTTTGTGGGCGGTTTTTTGAACCGATAAGTATTACCTCTGTCTTGTCTGGATTTAATAAAAGAAAATTACGCGTCATCCAATCTTTTATATCTTTAACACACTCTGTCAATTTGGAAAATTTAGCGTTTTCATCCGGCCGTAATGAAATATATATATTTGAGTGTCATCAGCATAACAATGGAAACTAATTCCATGTTTCCTTATAATATTTCCAAGTGGCATCATATATATTGAGAGTAACAGAGGGCCTAACACAGATCCCTGCGGCACTCCATAGTTTACTGGAGTTATGATCGATTTTTCTCCATTTAAATAGACAAAATGGTAGCGGTCAGATAGGTATGATTTGAACCAGCTTAATGCTTGTCCTTGAACACCAGTATAATTTTGTAGTCGATCTAAGAGTATTGTGTGATCTATAGTATCGAACGCAGAACTAAGATCAAGTAAAACTATTGAGATACAGCCTTGGTCAGAAGCTAAAAGTAAATCATTTGTGATTTTAACGAGCGCAGTTTCAGTGCTATGGTGCGGTCTGAATCCAGACTGAAACTTTTCATAGATATCATTTTGTTGCAAGAAAGAGCCCAGTTGAGCAGACACCACTTTTTCTAATATTTTAGACATAAATGGAAGATTTGAAATGGGTCTATAATTTGCTAGGTTATTATGGTCTAATTTATTATGGTTTCTTAATGAGAGGTTTTATAACTGCCAGTTTAAATGTTCTTGGAACATGACCTAAAGATAAAGACGAGTTAATAATATTGAGGAGAGGCTCTTCCACTACAGGTAACACTTCTTTCAGTAGTTTAGTTGGTATAGGATCTAATAAACATGTTGTTGTTTTAGATGAAGTGATAAGTTTATTTAACTCTTTTTGTTCTATAGTTGTAAAGCACTGTAATTGTTCTTAAGGGGGGGTAATTGAAGCTGAATTATAAGGCGCAATTGAAGATTGAACGTTTACAATTGTGGTTCTGATGCTTTCTATTTTCTCAGTGAAGAAGTTCATGAAATCATTACTACTGAACTGTAACGGGATATTTTGTTCGAGTGACGTCTGTTTATTTGTTAGTTTAGCCACGGTGTTAAATAAAAACCTTGGATTGTCTTTTCTATTAGTTTGCGGAGGTGCTCAGCCCTGGCCGCTTTTAGGGCCTTTTTATAACGTGACATACTGTCTTTCCACGCGATTCTAAAGACCTCTAAATTAGTTTGTTTTCATTTACGCTCAAAAATACGGGTTTCTCTTTTTAAAACATGCGTAGTATTGTTGTACCATGGTGCTTTAATTTTCTCTCTGACCTTTTTTAATTTAATAGGTGCAACCACATCCAATTTTCTAGAGAGAATGGTGCTCATAGTGCTAGTTAGTTCTTCTAGTTCATCTGTTTGTTTGGGTTCAGGCAGCAGCTGAGACAGATTAGATAAGCAATTTGAGAAATGATCTATGGTGGATGGAAGGATTGTTCTGCCTGGTTGATAACGCGGCGCCGCATGACATATTACAGCAGTACGTAATATGCAAGTTACCATGTAATGATCAGGGACATCATCACTTTGTGGAATGATATCTATATCGGTTGGATCGGTTCCATGTGATATAATTAAATCGAGTGTATGATTAAGACGATGAGTTGGTCCGGTGACGTTTTGCTTGACCCCAAATGAATTTAATAAATCTGTAAACGCAGCCCCTAACGCATCATTTGGATTATCTAAGTGTATGTTAAAATCTCCAACAATTAGTGCTTTATCGACATTGACTAATAGGTCTGAGAGAAAATCTGCAAACTCTTTTAGGAAATCAGCGTAAGGCCCTGGCGGTCTATATACGGTAGCCAAGGCTAGAGATAATAGGGATGTTTTTCTAACATCTAAGAGCGTAACATTTAGTACAAGTACTTCAAACGAAATAAACGTATAACCCGTTTTCTGAGTAACAATGAGAATATCTCTATAGATTGTTGCAACACCGCCGCCACGACCAATCAGACGGGGCTCATGCTTATAACAGTATCCAGATGGAGTAGACTCATTTAGACCGAAATAATCATTTGGTTTAAGCCAGGTTTCAGTAAGGCAAAGTACATTGATGCTATTATCTGTGACTATTTCATTTACAATAACTGCCTTAGGTGTGAGTGATCTAATGTTTAGAAGACCTAGTTTTAGAAATTGTTTTTGTTTACTAATAGCAACATTTTCTGTTTTAATAACAATTAGATTTTTCCTAGATCCTACAGTAGATTTATTATTTGATCTCACTAAACGAGGAATAGACACGGTTTCTATGCGATGTTCTATATTAGTATTTATATCAGTTAAATTGGTGCAGCAGAGACTATGATTTGGACTTTTACCAATAATTCTGATGTCTCTCTGAAACAGATTTTTTTTGTCAATTTTAGCCATTATAGCCATTCAACTTTACAGCATAATTAAAAATCAATTTATAAATTTTAACATTTATTAGGCTTTAGAAAATATACCAAATAATTTAGGTTAATTTAAGGGAACTTGAAAAAATCTTCACATAATACCATTATAATAAATGCCACATTTGCCTGTGCCCTTCAATATATCAGGGCTCAATCTTTACTTGCCCTGTCAAAATGCACAAAAAGTTATTGTTTTCGTTAAGATTTTCAGGTAGGCCTAACAAGTAGGATATATACAGAAATGTATAACATTATCAAACACTTTACAGTCTTAATTGCATAAATTCTAAATTAAATATACATTAATCCTTATTAAAGCTACAAAAGTTATTCAGTCAAGAGCAGTGAGTGATTTACTCTTTTTCTTCTGTTCTTTGATTAACTTTACTGACAAACAGCAGCAGGTTTATTAGTCTGTCACTTTAAGACCTTCCACACGTGTGGATCTGACACGCATCCCCTTTTCTCACAACTCTTTACTTTCATTTAAGTCTTCATTTAACTAATTTAAGGCTGTGCTTGCAAGGATGCTGACAAAACAGTGCACACGAGTCGAGACGACAGGAGATTCACAGACGCGCGTCAGTACCGCACTGCGTTTTCTTTTGAGTCTTATTGTGGTTGTATGGTTTAAAAGCATTTGCAAGAATAAGAGCGTGATCATATAATGTAATGCTAAAGGATGAGGAATATATATATATATATATATATAGTGAGAGAAGTCTAAGCAATTCTGTCCCGAAATGATAACTACTATAAGCTAATTTCATAAACAAGACTAAGCAAGAAAAACACATTGAAATGACAGAATTTTCCCCAGGTTTGATTTCAAAATGTAAACAGACATGCTCACCCTGAAGGTCATCAAATATTTTGCTCCAACATACAATTGATCATAAAATAACTCATATCCAGCCTTTAATATATTTGGCCCTTTACGTGTCAGAATGATGGATGAAGAAGATACAGGTGATGAATATACTGTCACATCAGTGCCAGATAGAGCAGGGGGAACAAGCTTTCTTTAACAAAACACATTCTTCATTTGATAAAGCTTCTAAATCAAACTGTTATGACCAGCAATACCTAATCTTGAAGAAAAACACTCACTCTGAACTCTATTTCACACCTGTGTGTCCTTTTCCATCTCTTACGGTTTCAAGCCGGGCGGGGTGCTGGAAGATAAGGGCGCAATAAGTGTGCTATTTTGGAGTCATGCAAATGACTTCCAGTCTGTAATGGACTGACTCTGCTGCTCTGCAAGTGTCAGCACTATCCACAGTGGAAGACTGTAACAGAACTTCATCAGGAATATCTCTTCATTCACACATGCACAGTAGCCTATAAGCTCTTTTGGAAGCAAAGACAAGCAGGATGTGGCTATTTTGAGTCCTTTTGCTAAACATACATGAAAAGAATTATTTAATGGGTTTTAATATAGATATTCTTTTCAATTGTATGCCAAAAAGTGTTATATATAAGGAGAAATGTCTTAAAGTTCCCCTATTAAGCTATTTTTCATAATTCATAATTACATTGTACATCACCTCATTCTGAAAATGGTTTGTTCGAAGATTCAGTCTCTCAAAACCTCTCCTTTCAGAGAGCCTATACTGTGCTCTCATTGATCAGATGACCCAGTCTGTTGTGATTAGTCTACAGTGTGTGTCGGAAATGAAACACCTATCTGAATTTCAGCTCCGGGGGCTTCCTCAGAGTTTGACATCGTTTTTTTCCTTATAAATTCAAGTGCGAGTCCTTATACTTTTGAAGTGCATTTCAAGTGGATTCGTACTACTGAAAACAGCGTCTTCTCAACCAAACTCTTCCAGGCCTCAGCTACAACTACAGCGTTTGAAGGCGGGTCAAAGAATACATCGTGAAGACCATAAGTGGGCATTATGCAAATTTGTTACATTGTTACATAGGTATGTTACATTACAGGAAGTGAGACTGGAATTGCTGATGACTCCTTTCAACAGTTCAGATTCGATTCTTTCCTTTAGGAGGCAATAACTTTATTTGTCAGGCAATTTGATGTTTAAAACTTTGCAGACATTTTACATTCACAAACAGCTATATATTCAAAAAAGCATAATAGGAGCACTTTAAATGATTGTATACTTTTATGTTTCTAGTGATAAGTATACTTTTATGTTTCTAGTGATAAAGTATGTTTGTGAGCTGTTTAATACATCAAATTTAATCAAAATACTAAATTAATTCAAACTAAATCCAATTCGATTCACGTTTATTTGTATAGCGCTTTTCACAATACACATCATTTCAAAGCAGCTTTACAGAAAGTGCATGAGTCTATATTACAGTTTAGAGTGTTCTCTTATCAGAGGTAACTGTCTAAGTTAAGTATTTCAGAAATGTACATATACAAAGTCACAGTCGGCCAAAAATGTATTAATTTAAACAATGTAATAATTTAATGCAGAAACAATGAGCAATGAAGTAATTAACTTGTTTGTTAACAAATGATTATGACATTTAGAAAATATAGCATTTGTGCATGTTGATTCAGTGTTTGCGTCATCCAAAATCTTCGCTGGACTTGGCACCGTCTCTTCATAGGTGTTGGGCATCTGAAGTCTTCATAATAGGCTGGATCCAAACTGGAGCTGACATACTCTCTAGTTACCTCAGGATGGGCATCTCAAGATAAAACAGAGAAGCAACTAGAAAATAATTAGCGTAGCTGCTGTTCATATCATCAAGCAAGAATAATCATGTGCGTTTGATCTGATATAACAGCATAAGGGTAGGAGATGCATTATGTGAATGCTAGGCTAAAGAGATGTGTCTTTAATCTTAATTTAAACTGGGAGAGCGAGTCTGAGCCCCGAACATTATCAGGAAGGCTATTCCAGAGTTTAGGAGCAAAATGTGAAAACGCTCTCCCTCCTTTAGTGGACCAGAGTTTTGTGACCTTAAAGAGTGTGATGGATTGTAAGGTGATAGAAGATTAGTAAATACACAGGAGCTAAACCATTTATAGGGCCTTTTAGGTCAGTAGCAATAATGATGCTATAATAGGAAAAAGGTTCTATATATATATTTATGATGCGCTTGCCAGAACCCTATAAGGTTCTATAATTTGAACCTTTCTTCTAAGAGTGCATTCTAGTTTAGACTATTTCGTTTTTGGAAGCATTCAAATCCAAGTGCACATTAGGATGCTCTGTTTGTAGTGAAGTATCAGGTTAGTGTAGAACAGGCTTAAGGGTGTCTGCGCCAAGGACAATCCAATACACAGCAAACACCAACGGCATGCTTAGAGCAAGCATCAGACACAACATGCACTTGTCTAAACGCTGCAAAAGCACATCCTGACTGTTAGCGTAGCACAATTGCTTCACGCCAGTCGAGGTTTTCCTCAAGACACATGCTTCCATGCCTTAATGACCTACAGATATAATTACACCGCTGGAGGAGGGCTGACGGAGCATAATGAAATGTGATGAAACGTGTCCAGACAGCTTCTAATGATGTCACTGGTGAGAATGACACATAACAATTGGAATAATGCGAGAGGAATTTTACCACCACCGGCACTGTAACTAAAAACGCCCTCTCTGACTCTGAAAGTCTGACTATTTGTTTACTAAATAGATTCATCGGCACAGCGGGATGCTAATGACAGGTTGGGAAGGTCCAACCAGTAACTGCTATTCCTCTCATGTGATAATCACTAGATGGCAGAGTTCGTCAGAGTGATGCTTTTAAAAGCCCTGACATTAAACATTCTTGTCCCCAGAGATTAGAAAGAGAAGTCTGTACCAACAGATAAATATCAACCATCCAACTTGCCTTTTAACTTCCAATAAATAAATCTGAAGCATATCATACATTTTTGGTTTTAGATCATGTTTTAGCGGAACTGCTCTCAGATATTTGTTAAGCAAAATGCATCCTGTTATTTAACAGTCACCATGATTTTGCCAAGTTAGATTCCTGGATTGATCCTGGAACAACATTCCTGTCAGAAAATGAAGTTCCTAAAATCAGAGGACAATGATAGGTGAATAACACTAGTGTAGAAGCACCTAACTCTTATTGTAAGTCTAAACTTGACATAAGCTGTAAACTTGTCCCTCAAATCTGATTGGTTGATTGGAATGATGTTCCAGGAACAACAAAGATGTTGATCCAGGAACATGTTGTACTTAGTGAAATCATGTTCACCGTTATATAGCTAAAGACACAATATATTATTTTTAAATGAAAAATATAACTGTTCATACTGACAATATACACAACCTGCCTGGTATTTGTGTAAATCATGTTAAATTGCAATATGCACAGCTTTTAAAGAAAATGGCAATTTTGTTCATAAAAGGAAGATATTACATTACATCAACGCACAAATTTAAATGTTATTGCCAGATGAGTCATGCATCATAGGTATTTTTAACAGATTTTTAACATCATAAGGCTGAGCCTATATCAGATACTTTGCAATTATTTAATCTCTTTTGCCTTGTTTCTATCTCCCCTGAGTCTCTCCATATGTCACATTTATGTACTCTTCCATATAGCTTTTATTCATAATACGAAGAGACAAATATAAATGTCATTGCCAATAGGAATCGTGCATCATCACACTGTAAAAGGAGATTTTTCAAATACAACAAAGATTGTACGTTAGATAATACTATTTCGTTTTTTCTACTTCAAAATGTCCTATTTGATTCAAAGTTACTTGCTGTTTCTTTGTGAAAATTGTTTCTACACCAATTTTTATATTTTTCATCATAAGGTTAAGGTCATTAAAATACAAAGAACATTTGCTTTGTTTTTTTGGTTTTTTAAATCCTGCAATTGTTTCAGATTCCTCTTTTGCCATCTTTTCTAAATCTCTCCATATGGCAAATTTCTGTACTCTTCCATCTGTAGTTTTATTCATTATTATGTTACATTAATGAACAACTATGAATGCTATTGCCATATGAATCATGCATTATACACGGTAAAAAAACAACAAAACAAAAAAACATCTTCAAAGTTGTAAATAAAACAAAGATTATTCAAGTACAATTTACAAGAAAATGCTATTTCCGTTTTTCATGCTTACTAGCCATTTTGGTAACACTTTACAAGAAAGTGTTATATGTTAACATTATTTAACCACATAACTTAAAATTAACTAACAATGAAAAACACTTTTACAGCATTTATTAATTTTAGTAAACATGAATCTTAAAGGGGTGGTATAATGCCCTTTTCACAAGATGTAAAATAAGTCTTTGATGTCCTCAGAGTGTGTATGTGACGTTTTAGCTCAAAATACCCCACAGATAATTTTATATAGCATGTTAAAATTGTCATTTTTTGACAAAAACGCACCGTTTTGTGTCTGTTCCTTTAAATGCAAATGAGCTGCTGCTTGTGGCACAGAGGGCGGAGCTTCAACAGCTTGCACTCACACAAACATGCACTGAAAATTTCAAAAACGTTTAGCCTTTTATGTTCAAACCGGATTCAGACAATGATGGAGAGACTCAAGAAGAAGTGACAACATGTAGAATGCAACAGGACGTTTCTGAATGGTTAGTTGATGAATTTATGTAGCTTATGTGTAATTATCTTAGTCATTGATTAGCATATTCTGTCTTGATAATCTATAAATCGTGTTCCAGGGGCGGGGTTTATGTAAATTTTAGGGTTTGTGATGTCTAACCCGGGAGGAATGTTGTGTAGTCCCTACCAGCCGTTTGTTGTAGGCCTTAAAAATCGATTTCTTTAAAAGCAAAAATCTTCCTTTGCTTTGAACTTTGAGCGTCGTAACTTTGCAGATGTTGTTTATGCTCAAACAATATTACACACTAAAGTTAAAAAAGTGAAATCATAATCAACCACCCCTTTAACATTTACTAATACATTTTTAAGATCAAAAGTTGTATTAGTTAACATTAGTGTGAACTAACATTAATAAAGGTTAATAAATGTTGTAAGAATATAACTAATGTAGTTAAGTAATGCTAACAAATGAAACCTTATTGTAAAGTTAGTGAAATTTACTAGCAATTTCTGAGTGAAAATGGTTTCTACTCCAAACAAGTATTATATTGAAGCATATTTTCACTTCTTCCTGATTAACATCAACATATGGTTGAGCTTCTATTAAAATACCCTGACAGTTTGCTTTTTTTATCTCACTGCAATTGCTGAATCTTTCCATGCATATGACAAATTTCTGTATACTCTTCCATCTGTAGCTTGTTCTACCCATAGCCACCCACACTACTTCTTCTCTCTCTCTCTCTCTCTCTTTTTGCCTCCATCCCCCTCCACCACTGAGGGAAGCAAGCGCTCAGTGAAAGCATTTGAAGAGAGCGCATTTCAATGTGCACAGTAACACCCAGACAGGAATAGCACTATGTCCTGAGAGCATCTCTCTCTCTCTCTCTCTCTCTCTCTCTCTCTCTCTCTCTCTCTCTCTCTGATAAGTCTGATGATTCATATACACATATGGTGATACAGGACAGAGAGGACATGTAAAATAGTACTTTTCATAACAAAAGGCCCTTGTTTGACGGACTCACTCCATGAGGTGCATTGTGGGATGTGTGTACATTGCACAGACCCTGTTTACCTGGCTGTTGATTAAAAGGGCAGGTTTGAGAGGATCTAAGCACCCTCCATGATCGATTCTTCCTCCCACCGCTGAATGCTTCACAAAAGGGGCTTTTAGGACTTAATTCGCCTGATATCTAAGAGCTTTGATGCTGTTAAGTGCATGTTCAAGACACATTTAACCCTGAAAGAGCATGAAATATAACATGACTAAGATGTGGTGATTTCAAAGCAAAATGAATATTATAGTTGAAGGACCACTATTTATAGTGCAAGTACAGTCAATTGCATGGATTTTCACCTCACAGTGTAAACAGAAGTATATTAAAAAAGATTATCTATAACTGCCACGTTGCACACCCCCTCAGTGGCGTCCAATGGAAATATTGCTCCCATATATTTCCATGGTAATCCTGCTGTTCTATATCCATATGTTTACATGCACAACACTCATTCCTGAGGGTTTATGTGGTTTCATTAATTATGGATTTCCATTTTCAAGTTAAACCCAACTGTGAGCCACAGCACAGTGCTTCAAATTTAACCACATTGGGTTGATTGCGTTGTTTAGCTTGATTATTTGATTAAAATGTGTGAACCAGATCTTGTTTAATCAACATGGCTGTAATTATTACACTATTCCTGCATTACATGTTCACACGACAGTAAAGAGAACAGCCAGTGGGACCCCCCTTCATTTTGACACATTTCAGGAGCAACTCTGCCCTCTGCTGCATGTGTGACTGCAGACTAAAAAATAGCCTCAATTCTGTTTTCAACTAATTATAGTCTTTAGTCATTGCATGCAAAACACATTTAAAAAATAATGAACATCATCTTTAATACCTCAAAGCCAAATAAAATAATACTAATTCAACTTACAAATGCAAAAGATATTTAATTAGTTTTCTGTTGCGCCAAGCCATTTCAACTTGTATTCTGACCTAACTAACATCTAGTTTATAGTGCTTATTTTTAATTACCAGTAAGGGATCTATTAATGATTAGTATTTTTTCTTTCTTTCAATTACACTAAAAGTATTGATTAAATAGTTGCAATAGTCCAATAGTGGTACTATTAATTCCACTGATTCTGATAACTATTCCAGTTTTACTATAATATTATATTTTGGGTACGAATCTCTTATTATTAACTATTCCAATAGTTACACTTAAAAAAAAAAGAAAAGAAAAAGATTGCTGCCTTAAAGTCCCACTGTGGTGAAAATCAAGCTTTTTATGTTGTTTATGTCTGTGGCGTTTTTTAATGTGCTTTAGACAAACAAAGTGCAAATTAATAAGTCAACACCATTGCTGAGTATTTTCTCCTTAAAACTGCAGTGAACCAAAGACAGTCTCGAAAACGCATTTTGAAATCGCTGGTGTTTCTGACGTCACAAACTTGCAACCAATCACGTCAACTTGTGATCGTCAACGAGTGGATCTCTCAGCTGGTGCGAGTGAGTGGAGGCGGGGCTTATTTGCATATTCATAGGGCCGCGTATACTAAATGAAGCAAGGGTGTAGAGTTACATTCAATCTATTTTGAGGAATGAAGATTTTTTTTCAGAGAAAAAACATTTGAATGTCATTTTGATGATCAAATATGAGTTTTAAGGGATACAATTATTGACTACAGGGGGACTAAGTGCAATCCACTTGGATGTTAAAGCTATTTCAACAAACATTAAACTGACTTTTTTTTTTTGGTCGAAAAAACAAAAAAAATTAGAATCTTGTATAACATAGTTGAAAATTGCTTAACTTATTTTACAATCTATTCCAGCTTTAGTATTATATGTATGAGAGGGTATTATACAAAACTTATTTCCTAATTTTTACTAGTAGCATTTCTTATAGTTACTAATAGCTGTTTTACTTGCTATAATAGTAAGAATGGTTACTTTATAGTTCATATAGTTCAGTTAAAAATCTTACTAACATTAACAATATACATGTTAAATGTCTAAATAAGTACTTCTGAATAGTTACAAGTAATAAAATAATAAGTAGCCTATTATATAATTACTATCTATGTAGCTTCTAGTTACACTTGGATTACATAACCCAAAGTGATGTCTGAATCACATTCATACATTTTAATCTGGCAACATTTCCATTTTGTTCCTAGTAACAATAAAATAGTTATTTGTCACTACTGATAAAGTGACAAGTAGCAAAGAAATAACTAGCCTACTAGTAAGTGATGAAGTAGGCTATTGATTAACTCAGTTCACATTCCTCACTATTGGAATGAATATGAACAGTTACTACTGACTATTACAAAATAAGTATTGCCTACTAGAAGCATACAGAAAGATAATAGTCAGTTCAAAGAAATAAATATTACGTGACTTTAAATGTGGTTGGTAACAGTTAACTTTTCAACTAGTTCATACCGACCTCGGCATCGTTTTCAGATTGTGTCAAAGGGGGCGCAATACGAACGAAAAGCCCTGTAAACACTGAACTTCTCAGGAGTCATACCCCTGTCCTCTGCACACCAGAGCCCCTAATTACCTCCACAACAGGTCCGAGAACAACCATCCTCTCTACTGCATGTCGGCCCACAAATTCGGTCAAGATCTTGTTTGCTCTTGTGACTTTACAGAACTGAAGGAAACTTCAGCCGGTGTTTTTGTACGCACCTGCTCCTCTCTTCCAGGGGAGCCCGGAGAGTAGTTCAGAATGAATTCAACAGTTTTCAACGACACGGAGAGAGCTTTGTTTTCCAACAGAAGCAGCGAGAGCTTTCTGTCGTGCTGTAACGTGTCTTCAGTGGTAACGGACAGCGGGTTTGTGTCCACGACGCTGGACGAGCGCAGTGTGTTCATCATGCGCGCGGTGCAGATCGCGGTGATGTGCGTGCTCGCGCTCACCGTGGTCTTCGGCATCTTCTTTTTAGGCTGTAACCTGCTTATTAAGTCCGAGGGTATGATCAACTTTCTGGTCATGGAGAGAAGACCGTCAAAGGATGTCGAAGCGGTCATCGTTGGATCGTACTAGTGCGTAAAAGTTTGATGGTCAGATGGGATGCAAGCATTGGTAATGTGCGAAACTATCCGTATTGTCCTCCTGAAACGAAGAGAGGTTATTCCCTGACGGTAGAAGGAACTGTCACATTGCATTTATGATTCAGTATTTACTTTTTTCACTGGGAAAAGTGACGTTTGTGAGGAAAGTAAAGGTGAAAGTGTGCCGTGAGACCTGGTGACTGAAATTAATAAACTATAAAAGTGTAAAATATCTCTCTAACATGGACTATTTGGCCCACTTTATGGACCATGAGTAATGTTCATGTGATTATTAATGCTTGTAGAACAAACTGCTGTTTTCAGACTGCTTATTTATGTGGGTAAACAATGCATGCATTTTGAGTAATGTATTTTGCATGCATGTATTTTGTGCAACATTCAGTGACAGATGTATTTGTTCTACTACAGTATGTTCTCCAATTCATTTACTGTTAAATTACATTTGGAAAGTTTTATATATTGTCCATCAAAACTGATTTGCACTGTGGTTTATGGGAGAATACTGTATTATGTTGAATAAAAATAAAATAAAAAAACTTGTGGAACTTTATTAGTGACTATTATTAGTGAACTTTATTTATTGAAACTGATAAATGTAATGTGTCAACTGTGACCTCAAAAGTTTTTTTCTAATAATAATTATATAAAAGACATGTATAAAACAAATGAATCATTATTACATTGTTGTCATTTTCAAATAACACCATGAGTGTGTGTCATCAGATGGAAAGGGGAATATGGACTAATACAGTTATGTTTATAGCCTTTGGCAAATAATCTTGAATAAATCAACAAAATCAGATCAATAGTGGTTCATCCACCATGCTTTCAATTTCGTTCTTATATATATATAAATAATTTTCAACAGTTATATTATCAGTAAAATAAAATAATTTAAAATAAGTGAAACAATCTAATTAATAAATTAATCTTAAATATTCATATTCATTTTACACCGGGGTTCTTTAAACGTTTTCTATATCCTAAAACTATATCCCCCCCCAAAAAAATCCCAGATATGTAATGCAGTCTGACTTTTAGTCCCTAGATACAGACCACACCTCAGTAATATCGCATGCTAACAAGACCCTACCTTTCTTTCAAATATTTTATTTTCATTAGAAAAAAAAACAACCTAAAGAATGCATCTGAACTCTTATAGCAACTTGCAGCACAAGTACATCATTTAGTTAACTTAAACTAAGATGACAATCAGTTTACTTACACGGCATTCATCTGTTAACATGTACAGATCACGCCATTACCTTAACCTTGTATGTCCAGAGCAGTGTTTGTATACCTTAGGCATATTTTCACTCCTCTACACACATCAGTGCGTCAAACAGCTGTGCAAATGATAAACACCAGAATGTAAAAAGTGTCATGATTGGGGCCAGCACTCACTTTTTGAGTTTTTACAGAACTCGCATATCATATGAACTAAACTCTTAAGAGTTGACAAAACTCTCCTTGCCTGTGTTTGCAGTGTTGTTGAGCTGCTATAATGGCCAATCAAAAATAGCCCTAAAATAGTCCAATGTGTTTCTCTCCCTTGGGGGGCCGAATTCTCTGCTGAATTTGCATGTCCGGGGGGTGGGGTGTGGGTGTGTGTGTGTGTGTGTGTGTGTGTGTGTATATATGGGGGTGGACCAGTTGCAACAATTTTAAAGTTGGCCAGTTCTGCAGAAATTTGGCTATATACACTGAGTGTTCGTGCATTTTAGTTTCAAAATTGTGTTACGACAAAAACATTAAGAGAATAGTTGAAAACTGTATTCAATGTGTTATTTTAATTATATTTGTAAAATTTTTAATTCATTTAAATTTTTTGATTTTATGCTAATTTTAGTTTTATTTTTAGTAATTTTGTTATGTGCTTTTGTCATTTTAAATATTGCTATTTTGGTTTATTTTTTATTATTATTATTTTTCCAGTGAATAATTTTAGTGCTTCAGCTAAGGCAACATTTCTCATTTATATTTAATTTTTTAGCTTTATTTAAAATAACAGGAATGTTTCTAGTCTTAGCTTTAGTTAATGACAATAACCCTATTTAGTGTTTATATAGATATATATAGATGTTTTAGTTTACAAGGAGTCTAATACTATCAATAGACAGCCTGAAACAGGAAATATTATGTGGAGTCTAAGCTTTGTGCTCTGATTCTAAAATGTGGTTCCACAGAGCTCTTCATGTGGAATCAGACCAAGGCTAACATCAGATATTTTTATCTCATTCTAGCCAGTATCCAAGCAACACACAATATCTCTGTTTTCATTCAGCTTGTCCAACTCCATATCCAACACAAAGCCAAAACGAGGCAGATTCTAGGCTATTGTTGACTGAAAAAAACGTGAGCTCTCTCTCTTTGTTTGGTTTGGTTTTGTGATGGCGGAGTTCATGGTGCAAAGACTGAGATGATTGCATTAAAGAAGTCAGGTCTAATGCCATCACCAGATCAGTGGGTAAAGAAAGACAGATGGAAAACACTAAGCGAGGGGGAAAAGGCCAAACACTGAGCTGGCCCATTAACTGCCTTGATGGATTTGCAGACTGAAACTTGGAAGAGCATCTGCTGGCTTAATTCGTTCCATGGATTTGTCACCTTATACAAAGCAAGCCAAATTGACTGATATAAAAAATTTCAGCTCATGCTGTGTTGTTGTCGACGTTGCATAGTTTCAAATACTACCAGCAAAACAGTATATTTTTTCCTCTCGGATCTTTACTTTTTTAGTCAAAGCTATTTTTCTTATTCACTCATCTTTTTTTCGTGTCCTTTTTACAAATAGAGAATGTGTTATTATTACTATTTTATAATATAATAATACGTTTATTGAGGGGACATTATATAAAAGTTCAAAGTTAATTAAAAAACTAAATGTTTTAAATTTAAGTAATTTCATTATGTGCTTCTGTCAGTTTATTATTATCCTTTTTTTTTTTTTATATTGCCCTTTAGGTTTAAGTTATTTTTATTTCAGTTTAAGTTTTTTTTTCAATTAATAATTTTAGAGCTGCAACTTAAACCTATTTCTGTTTATTGCAAGGGAAACATTTCTAAAAACTAATATTTATTTTTTATTTTATTTCAATGAGTTTTAGTTAATGATGATAACCCCAGTGGCCTGTATACAAATTCAAACATTTGTCAACAGTCTTGCATGCTAACATCAGATAATTCACCATTTTACATAAGCATGTCAATAATAATCATCAACCACCGATATGTTTGTGATGCCATGCTTGCAATTCCATGAGTTTAAGCCCAGGGCTGAAACTTCATTACACCTTTCTGAATTGCAGCACTGTTATTAGTTTGTATTGTGTATTTGCATTATTTTTTTATTTTTTTTTGTCCTCGTACGAGCATCAGACAGATCAGGTATCAATTTTGTTAGACGCACATAGCGAGCCGTGTAATTTTTTTATTCCGTAGAATGATTACATGTCTCGCTGCCCTTTCATGAAAACTAGCCTTGAGGGTGACAGGTAAAAAGGCGTCAAAGTGAATGCTTTCATATTGACTGCCACTCACATTCACGTCTGCTCTCTGTAACACTGCGCCCTTAGGCCTTACCTGCGATCTTTATAAGCGCTCACCCGCAAACTGCAAAACAGACATTTCTATTAGGTTCATGTCTTTGTGAATTGCAGCACATTATGATTTTATTTGGAGGCCTTTTCCCCATTTTACGAGAAAGGATATAGGCAAGCACACATAGTGCTAGTGTGAAAAATGAAAAACAAAGTAGAAAAAGAACAATTTATTATTTAAACTGCAAATTTATTGCTTTTTGCATAAATAAATTCTTACAATATTCATTCTGCTAGCGTTATTTGACACAATATCCCACCTCTAAGCAATGAATATTCCAGTGTTTTGTTTTTACATCCCTGATTATTTAAATGGTAGACAAGCAAGCAAACCGGTCAACCTCCAAGTAACGTGGTTGGAATATTGTGCATTGTCTGTGACAGTTGCACGGCTGAAGGTGATTGGGATGGTTTACTTCTGACAGACCTTCACCTCAGCAGAAACAGCATTAAAAGAGACACATTGTTACAAAGTTATGCAAGAACAGGTTTTGTAAGGCTAAAAAACACAAACACACGGAGAGAGTGTGGTCAAGCATGCACACAAAAATCTCTCTTTTACCTTAAAATACCCGACTAATGTAGGTGCAACAGGTTTTGAAGTGGATAAACTACTTCTGGAAATTAATTTAAACAACAAACAAGAATTAAAGGGATAGTTCAACCAAAAATTTAAATTCTGTCATTAGTTCCAAACCCGTAAGACTTTCGTTTATCTTCAGAACACGAATGAAGATCTTTTTGATGAAATCTGAGAGCTTTATGTCCCTCCATAGACAGCTACGCAACTGACACTTTGACGCACCTTTTAAAAATGACCTTTTCCCTTTAAAAAGTTCAAAAAGAGATCGTAAAACTAGTCCATATGAATTGAGGCGGTTTAGTCAACATTTTCTGAAGAGACTCGATCGCTTTATATGATGAACGTTGCATGGACTGTAAATAGAGGGACAGAAAGCTCTTAATTTCATTAAAACATCTTTATTTGCGTTTCAAAGATGAACAAAAATCACATGGGTTTGGAACGACATGAGGGCGAGTAATTGATGACAGAATTTTCATTTTTGGGTGAACTATCCCTTTAAAGTCTATTTAAATGTACTAAAATGGAGATGGAAATGTCCTGTAAAGGAAAACAAATTATCAGAGCCACATACACATAGGCGGCAGTACATTAATACTTCATATTTACAAGAGACCGATCAGTGCATTAGAGCTAGCTGAAATGAGTCGCTACAGGGCCTGCTAATCCAATGAAGAAGAAAAAAGTAATCATGGCCTGGCAGAGTCTGCATCAAATAATTAAAGTCATAAATTAAATCCACACTTCTACACTCTCTGACCTTCTCCCAGGCTCTCAACAAAGCCTTAACACGTCACTCTCCATCAACCCCAAAACAGCTATTGTATTAATGATTTCCCCCATTAAAACGCTCAATAGAGCAGCAACTTCTAGCTTTAATAAAGCATGACAGCAAAGGGACTCTAGTCTTTGCTAAGAGGAGGTCATAAAATGCACATCCAATTTATTAAGAAAGACTTAAATGGCATCTACTGTATGTTGTGTTGTCCCACTGAATGAATGACATCAAAAGAGCAAAAATATTGAATGCACTGCTATTATAATGGTAAAAAGCTGCTGCAACAGGATTCTGTAATAAAAGCCTTTTATCAGACAAAATAACTGGGTAACAAAGAGACCCTGACATCCCTAATGTTATTTTACTGAAATGTAGTCCATTAAGAAAAAGTCATTGTGCGTTTATTGAATTTGTCAAATTAACATATATGAAAATGAGAAAACCTCTGTAAAAAAAAACATTGGACACCAAAAGTGTCTCACACATCCTGAAAAGGTGAAGCCAAAACATTTACCCCCTAATCGCTGGCTGCAAAAACCCTGCCCTCTCCTATGTAACCGAATGGGACATGAGCCCCAAAAAAAAAAAAAAAAAAAAAAATCAAATTACACTTCAAATAAATTTTTCCCAAAGATGGTTTCTGTCATTTTAGGTAGTTCTTATCACGCTGATGTATGTCAAGTGTTTGTTTTTCTTTACCGTAGCCAAGGCGACATCTAGTGTATATATCTATACCCGCCCGCGCTCTCAGATCATTTGGACATGGCTGTGTATAAGAGGTAAAAACGATATAAATACTGTTCGTTTTCTCACACAAACCGCTCGTTTCATGTCTTAGGCCATCAATGTGTACTTACGATGGGGAATTGTTTAATTTGGACGACGGGGAATTGTTTTAATTTGGACTCTGTGCATGCTCTTTGAGACAGTGACCATCGACCTGCATTATATGACTGACAGACAAGAACGGTTTGACCTAAAAATATCAAAATTGAAACTACTGCGGAAAAAAAGACACCTACATCTTGGATGCCCTTGAGGTAAGCTAAAACATACCAAAAATTAATTTCAAAGTGAACTATCCCTTTAAAAAGGGGTGTAACGTCATGATTGACAGCTGTGCTTGCGATTAAAGGAGTAGTTCACTTTAAAATGAAATTTACCCCATGATTTACTCACCCTCAAGCCATCCTAGCTGTATATGACATTCTTCTTTCAGATGAATACAATCGGAGTTATATTAATAAATGTCCTGGCTCTTCCAAGCTTGAAAATGGCAGTGGATTACAACCAACAGAATGAAGCTAAAAAAAAGTGCATCCATCCGTCATACACAAACTCCAAACGGCTCTGTTACCAATAAGATAGTTATTTTACTTTATAAAGTTTTAAATATGAATATTTTTCTTACACAAACTCATCGTTTTGCTTCAGAAGGCCTTTATTAACCCCCCTTGAGACGTTTTGAGTTCGTTTATGATGGATGAACATTTCTGAGCTTCAATCGGTTGCAATCCACTGCCATTATAAGAGCAAGGACATTTTTTTATATATAACTCAGATTGTATTCGTCTGAAAGAAGAAAGTCATATACACCTAGGATGGCTTGAGGGTGAGTAAATCATGGGGTAATTTTCATTAAACTACTCTAAGTCTGCGGGAGCGAGAGTATGGGCGGGTTCTTGATAGTGTCTCTCCACAGGGCAGACTCTGGCTCCAAATTACATCATCAGCGCAAGATGTCAGCAGCCATTTGTGGGACATTTTGGTAAAATTTTTCTACAGTGAAAGGAAGTAGAGACATGTTGTCCTTTTTTTTTTTTTTTACAGTCTATGTACTTTACTTACTGTTTAATTCAGTGCCTAAACGACTGAGAAATTTTAATGTAATACAATTTTAAACTAGCTTTTTAGTTTTATTTGTAGTTGTATTATATTAGTAACATTATTTGACAGTTCCTCCAGCCATTAAACTTGGAATTGCCTCCTGATAATTGCAAGTTAAATGACAGTTGAAGTCTCCACAGTTGGGCGGTAGTTGAGACGCATCAGGTGAGATACCATATAAAAGTGAGAGTAGCCACTATTCCATTGAGTATTGCCATACTGTAGCCCATGTGGAAAGAGTGTCCGGTCATTCTTCTGCAGAAACAAAACAAAACACCCAAATGGCATTAGTCCACATCGTGACTATAACAAAAATCTGAATTGTTGCTTATTGTCCTTGATGTTGTAAATTATTACATTACAATTAAAAAAATTTTTTTTACACATTAAAATACATATTTTTTGTTGTACAACTGCATGGCGTATTCTTTGTGTAGCCTAAACAACTAAAACAAGTTAAGAATGTTCCTGCAGTCTGAACACATAAAACTGTTTATTGAATAAATGATACCTATAATTATACGAGAAACAACAGTTAGAATGGGATGGGAGCACTAAAGCACAAAAAGGCTTGAATACACTACACAACTTTTATTATTATTTTTAAAACACTAGACATCGTACACTTGCTGACTTTGTAAATGGTTAAGGCCCTTATATACTTCAAGAGAAATTAAAGAACAAACTGGTGTGAACAAAATAATTTCAAGAAAAATCAGGCCATCAAAGTTCGCTTGGAGTTTGTTTCAGGAGTTAAAAACAGCTTGCCAAAGCGAACCTTCCCGGAAAAGCTTACTCTGGCGGGTGAACACCTTTGAACTACCACTGGTCCATGACAATTGTTCTCTGGGCCTCTGCCTTCTTTGATGTGGAAATCTTCTCCGGTTCATTTCGCACAGAATATATTTACATATTCATCTAATCTCAGCAGCGTTGGGATGTTCGCTGCTGAGGTATTTCGAGCTTCTATTTACCCCTAAAGAAAGGAATGAAAAATAACTTTGCTGTGAGTAAATTGGGGCCTTTACAGAGGGCATCATACACTAAACGACTTTCAAGTCATTCCGAACACAACAAACTTACGCAAATAAAAGCGCCTCGTTGCTATGGGACACATTTAAGATGAAAACCTGTTCTAAAATTGCCTTAATCTTAAACCCATCGCCATTATTTTTTTATTTTTTTTGGTCAATTGCCTAAACTCTGCAGACTGGCTCTGACTTTTCAGCAACTAGAATAGACTGTAGCGTAAATCATGTAGTGTATTCCAGCCCTTAGTTCAGACGCATTATTGGTCCACACAATCTTGAATATAATTAACAAAGCAGTGTAAGTAATTACACTGTTTATTCCTCAATGACCATTATGTTAATGGTTTGTTGTGAATCCAAAATAGCCTCTTGAATTCTAGTAATGATTCAAAGTTTTTTGTAAAAATACTGCAAAAAGCAAGTGTCTTTAACTATTATGTACCAACATTTAAAAAATAACTGTATAATTTATAATCTATAACTAATCTATAAGTAAATTGTTGAGTCTTGACCCTTCCCCCAACCCTTAAAACTAAACATGTCCCTATAACCTTATCCGTATCCCAGCTCAATAGCAGCGTGTTTTGTAATACAATTTGAACACCATAAGTACACTGCACACCATTTTTCTTTATATAAGTAAATAGTAGTTTTGTGATAAAAAGCACAAACTAGAAATCTCTGAAGCAACAGAAGTAGACATAAATCACAACACTAATCATAACAGCTGTAATCATAATCTAAATTATTTATCTGATTAATTGTTTAGCTACATGATGTACTACCCCTTTTTACTTTACCACTCAATCGATCTGTTACTCTCGAGAGGTGCGTGACTAATGCAGGAAGTTTAAAAGCACACGGAACAAACAAAACTGAGGACCATGTATGGAACATGGACAAGGGTATTGATCATATCAGCTGGCCATTACTCTACTCTAGTAAGTGCAGAGGCCCATAAAAATCCCATTATGAGGCATCAAGATGTCCCATGTTAACCACTCCCATGAGTTCTCTTTAATGGCTGATTCGAACAAGTTTAGAGTAGAAGATATAAGCCAAACTGGCCTATGACGTTCATTTTTTTGTTACTCTGTTCTGTTCAAGAATACAATAAAAATGCTATATGACATTTTTTGTGGTGGGGTTGGAGGGCATAAAGCCAAAAATGTGATACAACTGTCCTGATATCATAATAATAATAAGAAGAAGAATAATAAGAAGAATAAGAATAAGAATTATTATTATTATTAGTATCATCATTATCATTAGTAATAGTTTTTGTAGTATCAGTATTACCCATGCAATCCCTCGTGTCAAGGTCAAAATGTATTTTAACATTTTTACGACAAGGCAAGTATAATTCAGGCTGTAAAATGCCATTTGTCTGAGTCCACATTATATTATTTATTATTAAATAAAATAAATAAAAATTATGAATAAAAAAAAAGAATGAATGTTACTTTCTACTTGATGGTTACACATGACATTTATGTCCTTAAATTGAAAGTTTTCTTGAAAAAGCCCCAAGTTTTCTTTGTTTAAATGTATGACACCAACATAACAAGTACATATCTGAGGCACAAGCATTTTTAAAACGATTTTTTGCCACTGACCCAAATAGAAATAAACAGACATATACATGTATACACATATACATATACACATACACATACACATATACATATACCAATCATGTGGGTTTTCACTGCTCTTGGTTATTTCTGAATCACATCAGCTTAACTAAATGACTATGACATGTTAATTTTCATTGTAACATAATCCTCAACCAGGCATATCACATGCTCATATAGGGCTGTATCAGCTTGTGTCTGTTAAATCTTTTCTTTCTTTTTTTTAAATCAGGAAACATTAAGGTTTATCTATCCGAAAGTCACAACAGACTTACTGACAGACTTTGGACAGACGGCAGCCTTGACATGGAACATTAGGGAGCCAGACACTTCCAAACATATAGGAAAAACAGTTTGGGACAGATTATAATTAAGGCCATCCATTCAGATAATTTACGGATGTGAGATCTAATCAGGGAACGACTCGACTAAAAATCCAAAGCACTGAAAGAGACTAAACTAATTTCTATTAGCCAGTTAATTCACCAAATCAATTGTTGTGGCATGAACTCCCTGAACCTAACCTACAACGGAAGCAGATAATGCAAAGCTTATCTGCTGAAGACAGAGCCACCAACAACTGACTGTGACCATATGCACCAAATGATTCAAAGGCTGGGTTTCTTTGGAAACTAAGTGATGAGAGCATTAAACTAAGTGCGTGCATATCTGGAAACAACCGAGGAAAGCGTCTATTATCATCCAAGTCATTTAAGGATCATCCTAGGGGCAAATTGCTAGAGCAGTGCTGTGACATACAGTGAAAATTGACATGGAGAATGCCAATGGGAGAGGGTCTGTGTCTATCACTGCTGTTGAACTGGAGCTATGCAAGCATGAAGGGAACAAGCAGACCCAGTCACAGTTCTGTGGGGGTCAGTCAATACCACCCCATCCAGAGCTAGCTGGTCGATAGCCTGTTTGCGTTTTGAGCCGGCTGTGCAAGTTGGGTTTAGGACAGACATCGTCAGAGCACCGCTGTGTGATTAGATAACCAACTCGCTCGCGATGGAGTGACCCTGGGTTTTATCGCCAAGCCTCCAGACACAATCAATAACGATCCTCCCAAACAGCCAATCAGAAGCTGGCTTATAAATTCATAAATTGGAACACAGCCTTAAACTAATTTGCAAACTCAAAGTTAGCAAAGAAGACACGTTTTAGCTGGCTTCAAATGGGGTCTTTTCATCATCTCAAATGAATAAGCAGCTCAGAGGTGCCATCCAGCATGAATTAAGTATAGTTGAAAAACAACTTCAAAGAGCTCTGCTACAAACTTTGTTCCATAATGTGACAGAATGCATTATTTTAGTTAAGTTTAAGTTCACTACTCAATATTCAATAATATGTTAGATGTTATCATTTGAGTGTCCTCTGAAGACTTTCAAAGCTTAGGTCTTCAAATGACTGGCTCATTAAATCCAAATAGAGGTAATTTCTAAGTATATTAAATCTGCAAACGGCAACGGCTTGTCACGGCATTCCCACTCAACACGTGCTTCCTCCTACCTTGTGTACACAAAGCTCCTGGTAATAAATGTCAGAAGTACTAAGGTCACTGGAAATAAAACTGAATTCTCAGTCTGATGGGCTAACAGCAATTCCTCACACCTGCCAAACATTTCCTTATTTATGCTGTGCGTAAAACCACTGAGAAAGTATGACTAATACCCTATACCTTCCTGCACCTACTCTCATTATTTTTACCTTGTCATTTGGCTTATTTACTAGCCAGAGATGAAAGAGTTTCTGTGGTTTTACCAGATCCAGTGTGCACCCGGCTTCATTTGCTAAAATTACAGATGACGCCAAATATGGACGGACTTACAAGACTGACATTAAATTGTCCTTATTTTGCAAACACTATGATCACAAGATGTATTTATTAATAATGCATTGAAAGAGCATAATTTTGAATGTCTAGCTGAAAATATGACTTGTACCATCTTAAAAAAACAAACAAAAAAAACAACAATATGCAAGTTTTGCCGCTAGAGGTCGCTTATTCAAAATAATAACTAAGGCTTAGCTTGATGATGCCGTGAATGAGCGTGGAATCATGAGAGTCCACCTTCACAGCCGCAATCCGACAGGATTCTCAATAAACCATTATTAAACATTAACAATGATCATTGAGGAATAATTAAAAGATTCATCACAGTGTAAACTGCTTTGTTAATTATATTGAAGAAATCATGTTCATGGATGAGCTAATGATAAA
The DNA here is from genome assembly GCF_965113295.1 of Leuciscus leuciscus. Lineage (NCBI taxonomy): Eukaryota > Metazoa > Chordata > Actinopteri > Cypriniformes > Leuciscidae > Leuciscus > Leuciscus leuciscus. The sequence continues at coordinate 30,517,445 of NC_138738.1, read as the reverse complement.
GGTTGATAAACACATAATATATTAAATCGTCTTTGGAGTTTCAAATCGAGGGTAACGCAAAAAACAATTGACAGGCGATGCAATGACACAGGCCGTTGCACTGGATAAAATTGCTGATTTCTCTGGAATTAAACATAGTTTTTAAACATTCGGGATAATACAAGTACACAGGTCAACAAAATACATATTGTATTTTTATATTTTAATCCAAAAATCATACATATTGTGCCTTTAAGGGGCGGTCACATTACCAAAACTTTGGCGAAGGTCCACAGTACATTGTCAATGGTGTAGCGATGTATAAATAACACAGAAGTCATTTTCAAACCAAGCAGCATTGTGTTGGTCGACTCACTAGCAAAATTCCTGGTCACGGAAACCCACTGAAAGGACCATTTTGACCACGAAAATATGCAGAACAATGGTAAATGTGACCACACCTTTAGAGCAATATATTATTTTCATGTCATGATTGGCTCCAGATGAGCCTGGTTCCTTTAAAGGTTTTTCTCCAACACCTGACCTCACCACTAATGGCTTTTTTCCCCCTCTTGACCCAGTCCCCTGTGAACGCATTAAATCACAAAATTTCTGTTAATGTCTTTGAGCCCCAGAGAGCAGAGTTCCCTGTTCAGTAGGGTCAAATTACATTGCGTCACTGAAATGTGCATCTTTTGTTAGATCTGATAGATCTGTTAACTCCAAAAAGGTCTAAAATATCAAGAAAGTGCAGTATGATAGCATTCTCATTCATCTCAAATGCAGTTGGTTGACTGGTGTACACAACCTTGGCAGAACACAAACTGCATGATGCTATTTCTTTTCTCAAGCGCACTCAGTTCGGGAGCCATAATTGCCTTATAGCTAATTACTCAACAGGAAAATAACATCCTATCTAGGGATGCATCAATATTAAAAGCTGATATACCATTTTCTCTAAATAAAAAATATTAAAAGCTAAAATCATTTTAAATGTCAAAAGGGAATTCACAACATTATATCGTATACAATATAAAAAATGGATATATTCCAGCAAACCAAATATTTCAGTGTGTAGATTTAAGCAATATTTTGATTTATTTAGACGGATTTAGATGGAAAATTCAGATTTGATGTGCTCATGCTAGGGGGAAAAAGCTCCAAAAGCCTTGGAGTGAGAAAGCTCGCTTTGGTGCTCTGATATGTAGGTCTTACTGAGTTGGTTGTGGCATTCTTTCTGTGGTTAACACTTCCTGTTACCAGCTCAGATATAAGTAACAAAAGGGGACATAGTCACGAAGGTTTGCCTTACCATTACTAGGAATCTGAATTAATCTACAAAACAGAGGTTTGGAGTTGGATAAGTTCACCCGAAATTGAAAATTCTGTCATCATTTACTCACCCTCATATCGTTAAAATGCATAAGACTTTCGTTTATCTTTGAAACACAAATGAAGATATTTTTAACGAAACCTAAGAGGTTTCAGTCCCTCCACTGAAAGTCCATTCTCTTTCACGTCTCCCTGTGCTTAAACGGACAAATTCACAGAAATGTATCTCAAAATGCCTGCCATAGTGAGTATCCAAGTAAACATAGTCGGTTATGGCTTAAGTAAACAATAGAGAAAGGACGCATGTGTATCATTATTTTGGATCCGTGCATTCGTCTTAAGTGACAGCAGCCTAATATTCCTGCTGATACAAAAGTCAAAGAAATCACTCCCTGCTCTTCACTGAATAATGTATTTGTAACTTTAATAATCGTTGACCTTTATATAATGTGTACAGTGAAGATTATATGCAGTGTTATTTTACATTTGATTACTTTATTCAATTTCTGTACCACAAAACTATAGGCCTACCAGAAAAACACTGATTATTTCATCTGTATCTTTTTTCTACTGTATTTATTTATTTGTATTATTGCTTGTAGTTTAATTATTTGTTATTTTATTATTAATGACGGTTTACTTGTTTTTAATAATCTTTGAAATTGATGTAAGTAGTTTTAGCTGAGGTATCGAAATTGTAATTGAGAATTGTTAAATGTCACTGGTGTCTAAAATTTTGGGTTTCATAACATTATTTATTCCAATGCAAGGATACATGGTTAAAAAAAAACAAAAAAAAAACTATTTTTTTAATTTATTCATTCTTTGTGGTGGGACCAGTGAAAATTGAATCTAATTGAATCAGAACATCTTAATTGATACCCAGTAAATGATGACAAAATTGACATTTTTAGGTGAATTAAAGGGGACATATCATGAAAATCTGACTTTTTCCGTGATTAAGTGCTATAATCGGGTCCCCGGTGCATCTACCAACCCAGAAAACGTGAAAAGTGACAACCCAGTAACTTTGTTTGGGTAAGCCTGTCAAAAAATAAGCCGTTTTTGCAAGCGACAACAGTGTAATCAGTTTGAGCAAAGCATGCAAACTGTTCTGTGGTTGGCTGCACAGAACACTATTTGACCAAAAAATGTCAAAGCTGTCTTATAAATACTGGGGGACTGTCAACTTGTGTAAAAGTTAAACATGACGGTACATGCAAGTCGATGAGAACAAATTTTACAAGCTATAATAAATGATCTGGGTGGTATTTTGAGCTGAAATTTCACAGACACATTCTGGGGACACCATAGATTTATATTACATCTTGTGAAAAGGGGCATAATATGTCACCTTTAAGAATAATAAAGGTTTTACCGCTTCAGAAAGCAAGCAAATTTAAAGTCAATGACTTTGGAAAGAGCAATACTAAAAAGTTCAGGCAAATTCCACTCCTCCTCTCTTCTCTAAGAGCATTAGAAGTTGGGGTAAAGGACATTTAGACATATTTGATGGGGCTTTGAGCCACACGAAATCCCTGCAGACCAATTCTGGGACAGTTTTTGAATGTTCCGCTTGGTGCAAGTATTCAGGTCTGAAGATGGAAAGCAATTACAGGAAAATTGCTTTTCTGTTCTCCTCTGAGTCTGTGCTCTCAGTCGAACCAGCACAAAGTGATAGGAACCATTTTCTATTTTACCAGCTGACAAGCTTCTAAGGCACTGACAGCTAAAAACAAAATAGGAAAAATGGGTGAATAACCTCAGACCGGAGGAACAGCCTCGATAACATGTTCCTATAACTACTCTCTTAGAGTATTACACTGCTGAACAGAACTGGCCATGAAAAAACAGATACTTGTAGAGACAATCAGTCATCAGGCTGTCTGAAATAAATGAATAGTGCTCACAGGATCAGTAGGATGACTGTTGCAGATGCTGCGGCAGTAAATTAACTCACTAGCATGCATGAGTCTAGACTATTAGCCTTAAATGATCACCTCTACTTGGAATTGGAGTATCTCTTGTTGAATGTGAACTTTTGATTTCCAAGAAGTTTCTTCTGATTTCATTAGTGTGGATCCTGTAAGAAATTATAGTCTGCCTCGACCCAGATTCCACTCCAAAATATATGTTAGAAAGAGCTAATCCCCAAAATGGCTTAATTATCTCAGTAATATGAGAATATTACCACCGGAATGGTATTAAATCAGTTATAGCGAGAGCAGCAGAATGACATCAAGAACCATCCTGTGACAGAGTTTGTTTGTGATACCAATCATAAAGACAGATGTCTTTCTGCGTATAATTCTTTCACCCGACCCCTTTGGTGATCACACCTGTAGCAACATCAGTGATGTGGGAACGGAAAGTAATCACTTCAATTGTTGTCCTTAATTTACATTTAAAACGAAACCTTGTTTACAAGATGAGAGGGATGACTAGTGTAGAAACAGCATAAAATGTTTGAGCCTGTATTGTTCGGGGTTCATTCCAACTCCACTGAACCCAAGGTGCTTTGTGTACTTTGTCATTTGCTATGCTGCAATAAACTTCTTCATCGAGATCTTCAACATCCTCATCATTTTTTTTCTTACAAGCCCCACAAAAAAAAAAATACACCAATCCCCCTCCCTCCTTTAATCCTTTTGGTTGCTTTTGAACAGTAACAGCGCCATTTACGAAATATCAGTTTGAATTATTTGGAAAAGGGAAGTAATGCGTTTCCTGAACCTGCCGGTTTGCCACCCAGACAGTCACTGTTTTCATATAAAGGCCATTTCACACAAAGTACGATAACTATAAAGATAACGATAAAGATATAGGCCTAGTTCTAAAAATCACTCTAAATATAAAAGAATAGCAGAGTCCACACCAAAACTATAACGATAACGGCACAGAGGAACTACATTGTTGGAATCACTTTTTAGAAAGATTTTTTTCCATGCAGTTGATGAACGATAACAACATTGACAGCCAATCAGAATCCATTTTGCTTTAAAGAGCTCGAGCATTTAAAGCAGCAGACGACAAACCTGCAGCGCATGCTTAAAATGAACAGAGCGTTATCGTTTGTTGGTGTGGAACCTAATATAGTTATGGTTATCTTTAGTTATCGTTCTTGATGTGAATGGGCCTTAAAGGTCACTCCTACTGGTTTCAGATCAGCTTCCAAGGAACCATAAGGTCACATCTAATGAGAACAAATTCAAGTGAGCTTTACAGATAACCAGGCAAATATCTAATTACTATTGGTCCATCAGATGCAATCTATGGAATAAATCTATGGTGCCATCAAAAAACAACCACATGGGGATATCTCAGACAGAAACTAACCCAAACATTAAGATATGCCTTAATTTTCAGTTTTTTCAGGCAGAGCCTCTTTAGTTTGGCCAACTTTTCAATACAATGGCACAGTCTACCAAAATGAACCTATTTACTTTGTTAGCGCACATTACTAGTCTTGAGAACAATTAATCTGTGCAGGTTAATACACAGGAAAAAACATTGTTCATCATGGTAATCTTTAATCAAAATCTGAAAATTGGTTTCCGCTCTGGAATGGCGTTCCTTCTCTGATGACGTCAGTTTGACGGCTTGGGTTAAATATCCTTTACCACACCCCTCCAACTGTCAGTCTGCTATGAGCGAAGGATGGAGAGGAGGTGCGCTAAAGTAAAATTCAATATTCTGTTTCACTTGAAAATAAGTCACAACAATGAAGTAAAGTTGGTTGCAACTTCATGGGGACTTTAAAGCAAGATCACGGAGCAGTTTCCTGAGGTGTAAAACTATTTTCTGAAACTATTTTAAACTACTAAATCTTTTTTAGATGTATCCTCTAAAACTTGTCTAACTATAACATCTAATATTAATAAAAAATTATTTGATTTAAAAATGGAGAAATAAGGAAATAGTGCCTAAAATGTACCATATAGTCATATTAATATTAAACAAATATATATATAGAATTTTATTTTGACCTTGAAAAAAAACAAACATGTTTTATATCCATATATATTGGGAACGGAAGCATACACAAAGAAAACACTGTGTAATATGATTGTGCTTTAGAGAATATGGTTTGGTGATTTAATTGCACAGTTATTATGATAAACAGGCTCACTTGAATTTGGCTGAAGAAAGAGGAGTTGGAGGAAACATTCCTGGCTCAAAGGAGTCAAAGTAGGTTAGGGTCCAGGAGAAACTGCAACACAGAACTCCAGCCACAGAAGACAGGACCAAAATACTCCAAAAACCTGCAGGGGAAAATAAGTATGTTACCAAAGCATACAGCAACACGCAGCTAATATCGGTTTATTAATATTATGTAATACACTTTGTGCAATTTGGACCTACCCAGGAGTCTTACTTCTGATCCATCTTCACTGGTTATCCTCTCTGCTCTTAAATCTACAGATCAGAGAATTATTAGTTATCCATATGCCACTTAGGTATTGCACATACTGGAACTTCAAGAGAAGAATTCCAAGAAACAGATATGAAAGTGTTTACCTTTTAATACGATGTACAAGAATGAGATCAGCACAGCGATAAACGAGACGATGACTATGCAGCATAGCACAGAGAATATCCGAGCGGGCCACAGGTGTGTGTCTTTCCAGTACCGCTGGCGTACGGGGAGCCGCCCAGGAGTTGCCCTGCCGTTCACGCTGCTCTCAGGTGAAGCTTTATTTACTTCCCCCAAAGGGCTCCTTCTTCCTGTTAATGCAGTATTATCTTCATCTTCAGAATAAATGTCTAAAGACGGGATATCTTTATCTCTGGAAGACCGCAGCATGGTCGCCAGGAGAAAAGTTTCTAAAGTTGAAATTGTTGGTTCGTGAGTCACATCCTGCCTACTTAGTTTGCGCGTTTCCGTTTCCTAGACAACACGGAAAACTGGCTTATAAATTAGCGCGCTACATTACCCACTTTTCATATTATTATTACACTCGGTTTCTACAATGCATGCATGCATGTTACGTGCGTTGTATACAGTTCAACGACAAATACAATTGATTTAAAGGGGATTTCGATTAAGACAATGTGTATTAATGTCAAAATTGTTAATGTTAAAGAGTTTCAAAACATCGCGGTTTGTGCTTCCGTATTTGTGAAGCACCGCCTTTATCGTCGTGTTGTCCAATCGTAATTGACAATCTATGCACTACGACCATACGATTGGATGCAATGAACGTCATTCAAGAAAATGACCCATCTCATAAATTGTAAATCTTTAGCAAAGAGAACTATTTTAATTCAGACGGATATGTGTTAATCCTGGTCTGCTTGACTGTGGTATTTAAAACGTCTTGCTTTATTGCTTCCAGACTCCAGTGTTGTGTTTTATTTGCAAAAAAAGTTTAATAGTTGACAGCTATTGCAAAAAGACAGCAAAAAAGTTGACAGCAGGCGAAGCTGTAACTGCTGTCAATATTGTACAGCCCAAAATAATCTAAAAGATTAAACACACTAACTCAACACACCTGAAGGAATAATGAGGTCTTTATCTGAAGAGATAACAAGGAAGATTTTTGTTAAACTTACTGAAATATTACTTTCACGAATAGATGAAATTCTTGGCTCGTTTGGCTATACTTGTATCATTTTTTTTTTTTTTTTTTTTTTTTTACAGAAAAATAACTGCCGGAAACAGCTATTTGTATTTCAAGTCAACTGTCATCTAGACATTTTTCTTTCAGTAATATTGTGCTATAATAAGTATAGCCTGTTCATTTTGGATAAACATGCATAAAATATGCAAATATAACAATATATAAAATAAGCAAATAAACAAAAAATGCATGCATCTATGCAACAATTTACTAAAAAAATATTTTCCAAATAATATTGACAATTATATTACTTTTCACAATATAAATTAGAAATTAGGCCTTTACACAAGAAACTAAATAGATGCTTTTAAAATTTTAGGATAGTGGCCCCTTGCACAACGATGATCATAATATTATTTTGGGGGTCGTGGCATATTAAAGATTGAAAACCCCTGCTAAATTACTTACAACTTGACTGCTCTTTTAGTGTCTCTAGCAACTATCTTTTGTATTCATCATTTCTTGTTTTTTGGTTCTTTCATGGAACACTTCTCCAGCACTCTTAAAGCTTCTGACAGTTGGGAGGTCTGCCCACACGTTCTCCGTAGCGTGAGGAGCTGCCAACTTTGATCTTTCTCCTCTTTACTTCTGCATCATAGACTGGTCCCCAACATTTTGTGATGTCCATTAACCAGAAGACAGTAGGTATCCCACTGTGACCTGGTGGAACTGTTGAACTGAAGTCATTGAAAATGAGATGAGACATATTGCATTATCTAATGTTCTTTATGTACATTCATTTTTAAATATAGAAAAGGAAAGCATTATCACATATTTGAAAATAAAGGGTCTACGTTTCAGTATCAAAGTATTTTGAAGAATTTCATTCCTGGCTACACTCTTAAAAATAGTTTTATTTTGAATTCATTGAAAGTCTTTGGGATATGCTGGAGGAGTGTTTACAGAGTGCTGGACTCTTGCATCGTCAAAACAAGATCTGGACCAAAAATTAATGCACCTCTTGATGTAAATAAATGTTGTGAAGTTATTATTTCCATCAAGAGGTGCATCAAATATTGGTCAAGCTCTTGTATTGCAAGAATTAAGCACTCTGTAAAGTCTCCTCCAGCACATCCCAATGACTTTAAATGAATTTAAGGTCTGGACTCAGAGGTGCCAATTCATGTGTGAAAATGATTCTACATGCTCCCTCCCAACCATTCTTTCACAATCTAAGCCTGATGAATCTTGACAATTTCATCCTGGAATATGGCCATGATGCGTCTTCCTATGGTTGTTTAAGAAATGAAAAGCTACACACGCCATCAATTAGGGTTAGAAGAACGGTCGCCAAACATAACATGCTAGAAACATAATCAATGCAATAATGATCCAATCATAAACTCTTAAGCATTTGCCAATTTAAATCCAAATAGGCACTTTTTTTTTCTTTTTTGGTCGGGCGGTGTTATATATATCTTAACCAGTTATATATATCATATAACGAAATGGTACTGACATTTTGTGTATTTTTTGCATTTTAATTACTGAGGACCACAGCAAAGGTTCATTTTAGTATAAAACCTAAATTTACTCCACATAAATGTACAATGATTTCTATGACTTTTTCGACAGAGAGCTAAACATTATTTATGGGATCTTGTTTAAATAAATCAGTAACTGTAATCTGGCCATGTTTAATTGTACAAAAGCCTGTTCCACAGACCAGGCGCCACAAGGGACCACCAAGATCCTGGCACACAAGGGGTTGCTACCACCTTGTGGCAGAATTAGGTTACCACTGCCCACGCCACATTTCAAGTAGCTCCAATATCACATGTATCCTTCAGCATTCTCATGTCAATCCAGATCTTCAGTAAAAATAAAAACCGCAAGAATTCGTGTGAACATTTCGCGTCGACCACACAAAAGAATCACTGTTTTTAACGGTGCTGGTGTCTTTGCTTTATTTGCACACAACCACTGATTCCAGTTAAAGAGATCAAAGTAGAAAAACGTTATATGTGCCACTAGTGTCAGTTCAAGCTTTCAAGTGTTACGTGCAACCACAGACATTTACCATATGCAACAATAGTGATGAGAGAGCAATTCAGGTCACAGAGTAAGTTGATTCACTGTCTTTACCATCGAATTAAATAATACTGTCATACTAAACAACATAAAAAGTTAATACCATTCCAGTGATATTGCAGGACAAGTTGGTTTGTTTCAACAATATGTACAGCACCACAATGGATGAACAATGTAAAAAATAAGAGGCTCAATTTTGTAGCAAAATATCTGTACATTTAAAAAAAAGACTTTTTGTCCAATGAAATCTTTCTTTTTTTAAAAAAAAAACAGCAAACTCTTTTTTTTCTTTTTTTTTCACAGCTCACAAATGCCACATGAGATCAAACCAGTAGGAGAGCAGGTCTGTGATTAAAAATGAGATGTATTGTACATAAAATGTCAAACTGGTTGTGGATGTTTGGTAGTAAACATTTTCTCAACGTTTCATGGGTTTTTAGTCAGTAAAGAAGAGACTTCCTCAATAGCAGTTAGAAGTTCTCCTTCGTGGTCTTCATCCACTTTTTTTTTTAAATCAAAAGTTCAGTTTTAAGATGATCCAGGTTCAATGCTAAAAAATAAAAATAAAAATAAAAGTGCATCTTGTAAATCTTCCCCTCAGAAAAAGCTGCTTAGCTTGGAGTTTTTAAAACAAGAGGTAAAAATGACACAAGTGGGCCGAACCAAAGTCTTTTCGCCGTTTCTGCTGCTCCTTGTATGTAATACACAACGTCTCAAAGTTAAACAGAGCGAAACATAAAATACCACACTACCTCATCTTCCTTCACAATGTCCATTTGTAGAATCCACAACATTTGACTGTATAGGTCTGACGTATGGCATTCAACCTTACTTTCTTTAAAAGAGATTCCAGGTTCCAGGTAAGCAGAAGTATTCAATGTCACATCCTTCCATTGTCCTAAGTGTGCTATTTTTTGTTCTTTTTTCAGTAGTGTCATTGGCCCACCCTCTGTCCTCAAAAGCTGGCTAGCAGGTGGTGATCTCCATGTTGCGTAGCTGAAGGTGCTGAACCTCCAAGTTCCTTCTCCCACTCCTCCTCAGGGCATCGGCCCGTCGGAAGGGTTGACTGCGCAGGTCTGAAGACAAACAGGTAAACCGTTATACACTGAACACAACTACAGTCTGGGCCTGCAGATATGGATGGGACGGGGCCAAAGATGGGTGCAAAACAGACAGGTATGTGGATGTTTGGTTAGTTTTAGATCAATTTAGTAGGAATGCACAATATTCCAGTACCATAACGGTAGTTTTCCGATATTAGAGTTTTTATTTATTTATTGGTATTGATTAATATTGGATAGAATGGCTGATATCGAAACATATTGAGCATACTTGTATTATTTTTACATTTACAGACAATTTTATACCTAAATTCTACATTTATTTAGACAAAAATGGGACGGAATATTCTAATATTGGCCATTTATTAGTATCAGTTGATTTTAGACATAATGACCAATATTGAATATTTAATTGTCCATACTCATTTCCCCTAATTTTACATGATAGTTATGATAAAGTTAATCTCGTAAAACTTTACAATAAGGTCTCATTTGTTAAAATTAGTTAATGTATTAAATAACATGAACTAAATATGAGCAATACATCTATTAATCTTTGATAATGTTATTTAATAAAAATAGTAATTAATTTTTTGTTCACAATGCATTAATGTTAACAAATCCAACTTTTCATGTTAATTAATTTATTAGTAAATGTTGAAATTAACATTAAGATTAATAAACGCTGTAGAAGTATTGTTCTTTCTTAGTTCATGTTAACTAAAGTAGCTAACTAATGTTAACTAATGAAACCTTATTGTAAAGTATTACTGTTAATCTTTACAAAATACTAATAATTTATTAATACTGTTTAATGCTATTGTTAACAAATAAACAAATAAAAATAATATTCATTCTTCATACTGTACATTTTAATGTTGTGATGCCTAAATTGCCTTGAAGCATTTAAATGACAGATTTTAGTTTTTGATTCATTATTTTTTACATTTATTTAAACAAAATAGAATATATTATTTTAATATTGGCCATTTATCGGTCTCCGCCATTTAGTGGTATCGGTTAATAGTGGATATGATAGCCAATATTGAATATTTAACTGCACACTCATTTTCCTATTTTAACATCAAGGTTATGCAAAACATAATAATTTAACAACACTGTAAAATGTAATCTTTAGCAAATAAAAAAAATCTAATTAATATTCATTCTTCATACGGTACATTATAATATGATGCCTAAATTGACTTGGAGCACTTAAAATGACTGATTTTGCAATTTCGACTTTTTATCACGCAATTCTGACTTTATAACACAATTGCGAGTTTATATCGTGCAAGTTAAAAAGTCAGAATTGCGAGATAAAAAGTCGCAATTACCTTTTTTATTTATTATTCTGTGGCGGAAACAAGCTTCCATAGTTTTCAACAAAAACAACAACAACATAGAAATATCTATGGCTAATATCAGCCAGAATTTTTATATTGGTGCATCCCTACAATTTAGATCTTTCTGATAAGTCATGATATGTTCCAGGAAGTTACCAAGACAAATGTTGTTTAAAATTGTATTACAACTACTCAATAGGAGGGAAACTTCAAGACATTTTTTAAATCTGTGACAACTTAATAGATATAACAAATAGTGTACAGGAAACAAAATGCCAAATGGTGGAAGTATTAAAGGCAGGCAGGCAAGCAGGCATTTTGGTCCTACTACTATGTACTAACATTAAAATTAATCACTTGATACAATGCACTTATTGTGTACATACATGTTTTAACATTTGACTTATTAAAAAAAAATAAGCTGTAATTGATTTCTGTAATTAATCTATAATTACACATTTGACCTGGCCCTTTCACTTTAACTGACCCTTAAACCTAACCGTACCACCAAACCTGTCCATAACCTCAATAGCAGCAACATTTTTGCTGTACAGTAAATTACAGTAAAATTTTGCAATACAGTATGAACAAAAATTGCATTGTACCTAAAATGTTTTTTAGATGCAAGTACATAGTAGTTAAAGACACCTAATATAAAGTGTGACCAGCATTTTTATGCTGAGAATTCATACTGAATTTAATACCCAAATACACCCAGATGAATAGTAAACAAATGAAGAAATAGACAGAAAGAAGGATGGCTAGGAGATGAGCGATAAGAGACGGATTTAAGGGCACCTTGCTGAGGGGAGAGAATTTAGTTTAGTAATGGAAGTCCTCGGAGAGGGCGGGATCACAGAAGAACCGCGAGCCACGTTTGGCTGATCGTGCGGTAAAGGGGACGGTCTTCAGCACTGCAGCAAAATAATAGCCAATCACAACATAGAAACACCAAAAGCAAGAAGCTCTAAAAAAGCACAGAATCAGACAGAAACTTCAAGCCTAAAGCTAAACAGCTTGGCGTCTACTGCTACAGTACATCTACTGTTACTATCAAAAGGAGAAAGACCAATACACACTAAGGGAAACGGATTCATTCATCATACGTACAATCAATGAATCGGAGTTTTGCATCCAGTAGCGTTCTTACCTGTAATGATGTCCTCGATGGCTCCGTCTTTGCCTTCGTAGACGAGGCGGGTATCTTTGCCTTGCTTCTTCCTTAACTCTGTGATCAGCTCCTGCTGTTGCCGCTTGCCCTTGTGAGATGGTGACTGGTGATGGAGTGAGTTAATAAGGGAAAGAATATGCAGTCATTGCGCACGGTTTTACTGTAATCTTCACACTTAACAATATTCCTTTAATATATACTTTAGGGCTCACTAGTAAAGCCTAAAGTTATTTTTTTACGCATACGCTAGGGTCCGTGTGATGCAAATTTCGTCAGAAAATTTGCAGAAAACAAAGACAGAAACTTGTGCAAGCTTAAAAGATCATAAAGATGTGCGTATGGGTTTGAACTTGTGGCGAGAGATACAAAACCTTCTGTTGACTGAGTGCAAGTTGTCGTAATGCATATGCGATAACTTACTGTGTACATATACGTACGTGTCAAAGTTAAAGGCTATGCGTACAACAGTGCATGTCCACTTTGGGCTAATGGCTCTCATTTATGACTTCAACATGATACCTGTTGATGATCTTGCTCCTCCATCAAGGCCTCCTGTTCCAGAAGTTTCTCCATCATCAGCTGCTCCTGCCTCTTCCTTTGCTCATTCTCTTCATTCGCTTGCTGAAAAAAAAAAAAGACAAATTAGATCTGGGCCCTGTGTAAACCAGAAGGAAGTTGGTGCACTGATAGTATAAAAGCTCACCCTATAGGACTTGATGAAGCGAACGAACACAGGGAAGAACACAGAGGGTGGCATGGTCTTGGCGCTCTCCCCAAAGAACTTGACAACCTCGTCATAAGCATCCTGTAAAAACATCCAAGTCACATAATCATGTGGATCGTCCATTGTGGGGTTCAAACCAACAACCTTACCCAGCGCAGATTTTCTTTTTAACCACAACTCCTTATAGAAAGGTGCTTTTTTTTCTACCTGTGCATTCTAGCATCATCCAGAAGCTTCTTCAGCCTGGCCTCATTGTGATGGATGAAATCTTTGAGCAGGGAGTTGTGGCCATGCATGCTGAACTCTCTTCTGGTCAGATCCAAACCTCTCTGTAGCTCCTTCACATCCAAGAGAACATTCTCCAGAGAGACTGCAACATGGGATTAATGAGATCCACTCAACAAACAAACTTACAGAAGCT